>NW_027491034.1:2532500-3798750 GCF_021521415.1 Bidens hawaiensis
GGTGGGATGTAGGCACACCGTACCTCTATCCAAAGGAATAAAGAGGTGGCTTCCAGAGAGACCCTCGGCTCTAAGTACATGTGTATGAAGCAAAATAAAGGAAATCAAAGTTTAACAGTTATATGGAAAAGGATTAAGATTCGTAATTTAATTAATGCGGTGAACCATCTTATGTTTAAATGGAAGTGTTTCTTTGAAATGGAACCATTTAAAGTTAAAAAATAAATTAAACAAGGGGTGATTACACATATCCAAGTGTTTTGTACAAAGTCGTCTCCGAGAATTTATCAAAATTCGAGGCTCGGGCAAGTACATAATTTGGCAATGCGACCAATTGGTTTGCGTTTCTAAAACTAAAGGGACTTAAGGACTAGATGTAGATGAGAAATAACATCCATGATCATATCTACTCTACAAATACTAAGTGCGAAATCCATAGTATAAGTGAATAACACAATATATCTCTTTACCTTTTCTCTTATTCATTGATAGCAGTGAAGTACATCATGATATTACAATATAAGAACATGTATAAAATGGACCAAAGTCAAAGAACTCAAATGCCAAACAACCTATATATTAGGTGCACTTGGGACATATACGTCGTTTAAGTATTTGGACTTATACGCCGTATAAGTATTTGAGTTCAAAATATTAAAATTACATTCCAAATCACTACCATCAAAACCTAATACACAAGACATACAAAACCTAAGCAATAGACATTTAATCCACTAACAATCTCCCCCTCAGATATTGCTTGGTCTTGTTGTCAAAGCAATAGACATTCATGCATTAAAAACTTCCCATTGGATATTGCTTAGCTTAGACTTGGTCTTCAAACTCTTCTCCTTCACAAGATCAATCAATCACCAAGATAAAAGACCCATTGACGTTATGCCTTTAGAACCGCTACAATTAATAATGCAATTAGAGTACACCATCAGCTTATGATCAGGTTTTTCACCTTTCATAAATCAATCCTTAATCTCTCTTTTAAACTACTACACTCAATCCATATATTCTCACACACAATCTTTTCAAAATGAATTTCAAAGCACACATGAACTAAACTTTAAGAATATTATGCTTGATTCAAACCATTCACATTTCCCAACCACATTAGATCCAACACATCAATCTTATCCAATGCCTTCTCTCCATTTTCCAAATTTAATTCATCAGCGTATATATAATCATAACATATAAGTAACAATGACGTGTATGTTCAATCCTCAACGTGTAAGTGTGTATACGACGTATAAGACTTATACACCCGTATAAGTTTGTATTGAATCTAAAGACTTATACGACGTGTAATTTAACGATTCCGGCAAAATCAGGTATACCCTAACCGGTATATACTATTTATGTGTTATTTAATAATGAATATGTGAATTATGATGCGTTTATACGAGTATGTATGATTCATGGTACGAATTATACTCGATTATACGGTTAATCGTATTGGAAATACGATTAACCGATTAACGGTTATTGAAGCCCGAACGATCGGGGATTGCATTATAGACGAAATATATAATATTTAGTGATGTTTACGAAGTATTAAAGCTTCGGGATAAGTGAATTAAAGCACAGAAAAAGATTTCGATTTAATGATACGTCGGTACGTTAAACGAAACCTTTAATACCAAACCAAGCAAGAGACGATCGATCAAGCCGAAAAAGATGCACAATTATTAATACTATGATGTTTTAAGTTAATAAATGTCATGGTTTAAGTTTTTAAATCGGTTTTATATAAATTTCATTTTTAAGCCGAAAAACGACCGTTTTAGCCTCGTTTTAAGCCGAATTAAACGTTTAACCGAAAAACGAACTGAACCAGATTATCCAAAACATTATCCGGATTACGAGAATCCGAATGTGTGGCTAGAAATGAAGAGGTGGGTCCCACCCCACCCCTTACCTTAGGCCGATCGGACTTATGTCCCATTTCCCACCCTTATTTTCTTTTTTCTCATCAAATCCCTCCACATTCATCAATTCCATCCACTTTAAGATCCAAAATTCCAAAGTTCTAGCAAGAAAAACCGAGGTAAAATTGTGTTATGTACGTGTTTATGTTCGTTTCTTGAGTGTTCTTGCAAGAAAAGGAGGTTTCCAAGTGAAAAAGGGTGAAAACCCGAGATGGAACCGATTCTTGCATGATCAAGTGATGTATACGGGTTATACAAGGGATCTTGGTCCAAGAAAGGAGTTAAACGAACCAAAAACGAATTTTTACGGTTAAATCTTTGTTTTTAAAGCATAACCGAAACCAAGAAAGAAATGGCTTGATTGTGGGTGTAACTTGCTTGGTGTGGTGTTATTGTGCTTGTAGGTGTTGTATCTAGTTGCTAGCAAAGGCTAGAAAGCGAGATTCTTGCGGTTTGAAGCTAGAAACACAAGGTAGTTCGGTTTTGTATGGTTTATGAATTTTGGACAGATTGTGATACGTGTAGAGTTAGGTCATGAAATTTTACAGAGGTATTAGATATATGAAAATATAAGTTCTGTGAATTTTTGGTAATTTTTGGATAAAGGATGAATATTTGGTGAATTTAATGCTCGGTTTTGGCCAAAAATAGTGAAAAATAGTTAAATATCATGAAAAATTCTGGAAAATTTCAGATAAGCTTTTCATAACATGTATAGGTCGCAGACAAAATTTGAGATCAGTTGGAGAAGTCTAAGTAGGCTTTTCGGTTAAACGAGTTCTAGAGTTTTCTAGCTTGGTTTTAGTGAAAATGGCATTTAAAAAGGGATTTTGGTTCTGGAAAACTTACAGGGGACTATGGAGATAGTAGGGGTCATCCAGGAAAAATTTGGGATTTTTCTAAGATCGTTTGGTATTTACGACATATTTAGTGTTTAAATGGTGTTTAAAAATAGATAAATAAATTTTATATATAAAATTAATTCTGGAAATATTTTTATAAAATTCCCCACTGTCAAAAAGTGATTTGTGCAAAATTTTAAGATCCGAGACTAAACGGATAATTATTTGTGCTAAAACAAACTTTTAAAGCTTAAAACGCGTAAACCGGTAAAGTTCGCATAAGCGAGCTGACTGGTGTATAAAAACCCTAAAAATGAACTATTTTCATATAATTGAGTTAAACAAGTAAAAATGAATCATCCGAAAATAATTTGGATGATTTGAGTAATTTTTAACAGTTTCCGGTACGCTAAAAACGGAAACGGGTCCCGCGGCCAATCGAGGCGTCTAAACCGAGCCCTAATTTCACAACTTTAGTTAAATTATCAATTAACAACTATTTTCGGGTCGTGTGTGACCAAACTCATTTTTGAAACATAAAAATGGATAACCGTGCTAGGCACGCAAAACGGGAAAAATGACTTATAGTAAATCTGACTAGTGAACTCTAAACGATATCACAATCTGAGTCCGGTGAAGTGTTTCTGGGTTAACATTGCCCCCAGAACGGGTACAGTACTGGGTTAACTGTGTCCCCAGATGTACCGGTTAACACGGTTAAAGTTATGTTAATAGTGATTGTATAGTAACAAACTTAGGGATCGTATTACAGATTTGGACTAGTAGCTGGAGTATTGTATTACTAATTTGCCTACGATAAGGTGAGTTTCACGAGCCCCTTTTTCTGAATTGTTTTCAAATATTTTCCCTGGGCGGAAGCATGTTACTAATAAAATGTTTAAGTACATACTGAACACATGGATTTGCGTGTATTTATAAATATTTGATTGTACGGGAATCGTATGGAATGGGTACATTACTGGGTTAACAGTGTCCCCAGATGTCCCTGGAAGTGTTTCTGGGTTAACATTGCCCCCGGAATGGGTACAGTACTGGGTTAACAGTGTCCCCAGATGTCTCTAGAAGTGTTTCCGGGTTAACATTGCCCCCGGAATGGGTACAGTACTGGGTTAACAGTGTCCCCAGATGTCTCTAATATATGATTATCATAATTATTTATCACTATTTATTTAAATTTTTGAAACTCACCAACTATTCGTAGTTGACCCGTTTTCTTTACATGCTTTCTAGGTACTCCCAAACTGGAGTAAGTGCTACATGCTTGATGATGCGTGCTATTTGTGGAAGTTTAGTGATCATTTTGTATTAAATATGATAATGTAATGTTGGTAAAACTTATGTGCTATCGCCTAGACGGGAACTAAACTCGGAACAATGTAATATGATGTAAATTGGTATTTTCTTTATAAGCAATGCTGTTGATATCAGATGTGTCTGTTGCATCCCGTTTACGTTTCCGCTGCGGTTACGGGGTGTTACATGTAACTACTTACATGGGGATACTATACGTTGAAAGTTCATACAGAGAGAGATACGCAGCGTGTAAATACATATACATTCAAAGTTATGCGAAAAAAGGTGTTATATGGAAACAAGATGTAACACGTCATGTAAGAGATGACACTTATACGGTGTATAAGCTGAATGTGTACCTTTTTGTAAGTTTTTGTGGAGAAAATGAAGATGAAATGATTTGATTCTTTAGGAAACTGTTCAAAACTAAGGATATGACATTTTATTAACTTTTGAGAAGTTTTGAACGGTTTAATCTTCTTGAATGAAAAAAACAATATAGAAAAGAGATGAAATTGAGCTTTTTTAAGTATATACTGAGTCAAAAGCTCTGATACCAATGTAAAGGACCAAAGGACCGAAGGTAGATGAGAAAGAACATCCGTGATCTTATATACTCTACAAATACTAAGTGCAGAATCCATAATATAGGTGAAAAACACAATATATCTCTTTAACTCTTTTTAATTAATTGATAGAAGTGATGTACAACAAGATATGACAAATATAAGAACGGGTACAAAATGGACCAAAGTCAAAGAACTCAAATGGAAAACAACCTATATATAGGTACACTTGGGACTTAAACACGTATAAGTATTTAGGTTCAAAACATTTAAATTGCATTCCTAATCACTACTATCAAAACCTAATACACAAGACCTACAAAATCTAAGCAATAGATATTTAATGCACTAACAAACTCCCCCTCGGATATTGTTTGGTCTTACTGTCTAAGCAATAGACATTCATGCACTAACAAAAACTTAATTCGAGCCAAAGAAAAAATAATAATAAATAAGTTATTAAAATGGCTCGTATAACACATGAAGGATAGTTTATTTATTTTTTGTTAACAATAGAAATGCTAATTGAATCCCATGACCTTTGGTTCTATACACCAGCACTATTTTCATTGCGCCAATGAGTCATTTTGTAGGCTTACATCTTATAGCAAAATTATATATAAAATATATATAATTTTTTTAAACAATTATGGGTATCTTGGGAGAGTGGGCTTGGGTTGGCCACCCTCCCTATGGGTTGGCCCTGGTTTTATAGGTGATGGGACGATTGCTTACATGGTTCCTACGTGTAAGTATGGCCAAAGCCCCATTCAATTGAGCATTATACGTATTCTTAACATGCTCAATCACACATATCTGAAATATTTCAAGAAACACTTGTGACTTGTCTCCATGTCCAAGCTTATGAAAACATATGCCGTCATCTTATGCATCACGTTTCTGACATTGCTCGTTGGTCTTAAGTGTAAGTTTAATCTTTTTATAGACTTTAATTTCAACATCCATTTAGATGGTAAAGAAAGTATTATGATTGATTTTCCATTTCAAAGTTCACTTCATATTGTTGTAACATAAATGAGGCAGTAGAGTTGCAAGTGGATATGGAGACAATAGTTCAACTCTATTGAAGAGGTAACCCCAATATAGTCAACCATAATTAATATGTTGAAATTAATGTGATTGATATTGTATATATGGTAGTCAAACCTAATATTATATGATAGATATTGTCTACCTAATTTTGGGACAATTCTATCTATTTATACTTGTATATTTTTATATTTTCTCTGAGATTATCATAGTATCAGAGCACCAGCAAAAATTATTGTTGAATACAAAATTACTCCAAATCCATCTTACCTCTTTTAAAAAAAATCCGATCAAAAGGTGTTTCTGTTGATTTTATCTTCCTAATTTGAGGAGGCGATGGCGGAAGTTCTTGGTCTCAAAAGTGATCGACATGTTAAAACAAATGACATTTGTCATGTTCAGCTACGGGGTAACCGATTCGTTATAAACTATGTTAATATATTTTTATTTTTCTTTATCCATTAATAACTTTGGTTTATATACAAAAAGTAACCCTAAACTTAGCTTTAACCTCTTCTTTAATCTACAATTAAACTTCAACGACCAATTTGAAATCAATTTAAAGATTTTATTATACTCCTATAACCCATTAACCCATCAACCAAACTTGTTAACCCGTTACTAGTACCCATATATCAAACCCATTTTGCAACCCATATACCAAATTTGCTAGCTTGGACCACAATCTTCGACGTAAACATGGAAATTGGATCAATGGTATTATTCCTCTTACCTTAATCGGCCTCACTGACGAATCAATTTGGTAATAACAATCAAGTGTGATACGAATTGATTATATGAACACACCGTATTAACTTGTTTAGTAATTTACCATATAACGATCTCTATAATTCAATTAAACATACATATATCATCCTCATAGCATCTCCGTCAAAACCCATATAACCAATTGGATTATCTTGACCTGTTGATAGTTGTTCTTGGCCTTCGTCTTGCCGACTCTGTTCTTACACAATTAACCCACCCAATATAACAACGTATAAGGTAATTAATTATATGCATCTTCTCGTCTTGATGTCATACATTAGCCCCAAGGTTAATCGGTCAAATGATTAACGATTTGGACGATTGATCTTCTTGGGTTCATATACTGTTCTAGGTTTGCGTCTGTGTGATTAAATCAAACCAGTGTCAAGTTATAACCAATTGAACCGTAGCCCAGATGGCTAGGGTGGTTGCGTTAATGCTTGGACCTCTGGGGGCTCGGGTTCGAAACCCCCCAGGCCTATATTTTTGGAAACATTTTCTTTATTGGTTAATTAATCATATTAAATCATTAATTAACATTATAAAAATCATAAAAAATCAGTATTTTTACAAAAACCGACATATTAACTAGTTTTTCTGAACCTTGTTAAATCCATATATATATGCATATGTTTATATATATATATATATTAGTTATTAAATTTTGTTAAAGTTTTTAATTTTTAAAAACGGTTTTATATGTGAATGAATAAAGACTAATAATTTATATAAAACAAAATAAAGAAAATTTGGATATGATAATTATAATCAAATCCATAATCATATAACGTTTTTTATGTTTTAAATTAACAGATAAATTATATAATAGTTATCAAAAATTAAAAATTACAAAAAACCATTAAGTAGAGTAAATATATTTATAAATAGAGTAACTATGTAATTACATTATGATTTAATTACATAATTACTTTACTTGATTATCACAATTAGCACGTTAATTTAATTTGTATTTGATCCAAACCATATTAATAAATAATTTTTGTTCAAATCATAAAAGAAAAATATAAAATAAATAAAAACACTATTTTGAAAAAATAGTTTTCAGAGAACACCATATTCATATTAATAAATAGGTTTTCCACAACACTAGTTTTGGAAAAAAATCAACTTAACAATATATATAAATAATTAAATATCACCTGTTCCTTTCCAATATGACGATTAGGTGTCAAGTAGTATACCATGTTTTTATTTTATTATTAAGGATGAGTTTTCATTGTTTTCTTTTTTCAGCGGCACCAGAATAGGCATCTTTTGTATTAAAGACTGTAAGAAAGATAAATATTTAGATGGAATTACAACAAATGTGTTTCGTAAATTTAATTTTTTATTTCTATTTTTCAAATTAAATTCAAGTTAAAATAAATAATGATGGAATACCATATGAAATGTATGACAACGGACCTGTAGATGCATAAACTGAAACATTAAAACAAATAGGTTCAATCTTATATGTTAGTTGTAATATAAAATAAACACATATCCCATAAATTTATTTATAAGCAGGTAAACGAATGATACTTTGTAGTATAACTCATGTTTGACACATCGTTATCCGAATTATAAAGTGAGCTTTTAATCTTTTAAACATCGCCCTATCATTTGACAAAATAAATACATTATAAAAAGGAATCATATATATAAGAAGTATAAAATAGCATTAATGATAGTCCGGTTTGGTTTATACGGCCCATAATTATAAAAATCATAAACCAAACCGTTGGTCACGATTTTACACAATTTTTAGTGGGGTACCACCTTTATGTTTATTGTATCGGCGACGAATGGTCGTTTTATTTATAAAACAACTTCATTTTGATATTCTAGTTTAACACCTAATTAGTTTTTATTTTATATATTTATTTAGTTATAGAATAATGAAATGATTCCTGCATGTTTTTTAGGGGAGCTATAAAAAAGTTGTCGTCCTATGGGTACATGTAAATTTTATATTAAAACCACGTGTAATATGACGTTGTAACCCAAGTATATAATATATGTATAACACTGTATAAACATAAACAACTGATTTAAATGTGAATTTCATTTCAAGATTGTTAGTTTGGCTGGTTTAATGGTTTTAAATGCAACCAAAAAGACACCTAGTTGATATACATGTAATTAACGTATGCTTAAAAGTGCGAAGAATACAACATTAATATATGATGTACAATATAAAATACGTAATTGGATGTAGGACTTGTTGTAATTAAGGTAAATTGATTGAAGAGGAGCATAGCTATGAAAGGCTCCTCATGTTTGTTTGTGAGTACAAACACTATCAAATAAAGGTGTTTGGTACTAAGGAATGAAGGAGACCAAAGAAATTTAGTTTTCATTGTTGTTGCTAATGGAAATCACTAATGGAATTAAACAATTTTTACGGTAACTAATAGATACTGTATATTAGTTGTCTACGTAATTAGTGATACGTAACTTAAAAGAAATCACTAATTACTAATTGATAATGAAATTTTGTTTCCATAGAAGAAAGAA
Organism: Bidens hawaiensis; assembly: GCF_021521415.1. Taxonomy (NCBI): domain Eukaryota; kingdom Viridiplantae; phylum Streptophyta; class Magnoliopsida; order Asterales; family Asteraceae; genus Bidens; species Bidens hawaiensis. The sequence continues at coordinate 2,541,498 of NW_027491034.1, forward strand.
TTTAAAACAACTATTATTATTAGTTGACGACTAATTTTAAAATTAAATATTAAAAATTAAGGAATACATTTAGTTGTGTATATGGAATGTTTTAATTTTCTTATTTTTTAAGTTAATTAAATATTTATGACCTAATGCTTCAAAGATAGGGTGCCAGTGTCACATGACAAAATATTAGGCCAATTAAGGATAATGTGGTTCAACCATCATTTTTGTTTATTATAATAGTAGATAAATGTTTTATCTTACCATGTTTTATGACTTGGGGATTACAAATATGTTAGGGGTTATTTTATCTCTGACGTGATCCTGACAATTGCCCTGATAAGATAAGATTTCCAGCTAGCTGCAGAATCATGAAATAGCCTACTATACTTGTTATATATATGTGGTGCTTGTAGGTTACGCAAGAGTTAAACGGTCTACAACGGCTAGATGATTTATTCTACCTAAAACCTCGGAGATTCAGATGAAATACATGTGAGATGAAGACTAAGTCGTTAATTAATCATGGCGGCTAGGGTTCCCGGATTTATGGTGCTTTTTGTTATTTTTGTTTCGTATATAAATGAGGCTATTGAGAACGTTATAGCATTCGTATTCGAGCATTCGTTCTCAACTAGTTCTCGAGCTGAACCACCATTTTCATTAATAAATTGAAGCATGGGATAGTTTTCCCATCCGGAGGTTGTTTTCCGAGGATCCTCACCAGGATCTAAGGTTTTTTCCTTGCTACATCGCTTAGTCAACCTTTACTTTTACCGCATTTGTTAACTATATACTTACCTCACTACTGAAAAGCACAATACCTCACTTCACGAATTTGCTCAATTATTGTTTCGATAATTTTTACCAGAAGAGTTTGGCGTCCACCATGGGGAAGTGATGTTTTTCATATTCAAATCCATATTCACTTTCTTCCTAAACCGTTACCTTGCAAAACTATACTCGAAAATGACCTTCAATCATAACCTACATCTTCATCCATGTCGTTCACAGTTTCTAGAGTTGCTCAACCACTTCCTCCTCCACATGCTGCCCAGAGGACGGCGACTATTGCCGGTATTAGAATCTCAGGAGCCGGAGGATCAAGCAACATGCTTCCTCCCATAGCAAGGCCTTTTGCTGGCATGTCCATTCAGAGATCTGGGTCTCCTAACATGAGGTTGGTCCTTATGTCTAACGATGATATTTTTGACACTTTAGTGTAGATGAATGAGCATATGGAGACTCATTAGCGAACCAACAATTATGTCTTGAGATTGCAGTAGGATATCTGGACACAAGGGATGAAGTTGATGGAGGGATCCTTCACTCCATTGCTACTTAGGAACTTGAGCTTTGATGCGTCACGATCCCAAGGGAATCGTTATGATGATTTCTTCCCTATGCAGTCTGCAGCCAGAACAAGTGATCTCGTCTAGTCTTCCAAGATCACTCCTACTCGAGAATTTGATGTTATCTCGGGATCTCTAGCTAGGATTCCCGATACTGTTAATTTAAATAATATTATACATGTAACTAACCATGATGATGTGCAGGATTCCGGTATTAGTCCAGCGATTCAGAGGTAATTGTAGAAGTTGAAAGAATTAATCTCCAGCGTACCTGGGATAGTCCAGCCAATTCCGGAAGTGGCTCCAAGTAGCCACATGATCTCAAGTTTTGCACCCCCTATATGCAATGTTGAGATCCAAAAGCGATTCCAGACTCCAAGCATGAAACTGTACGATGGAACCAAGGACTCTTAAGAGCATGTCACCCAGTACCGAGAGAGACTGGAGATCAACCCCATACCCCAGAATCTCAAGGAAGCCTGCTTATGCAAAGGCTTTAGCTCAACACTCACGAGAGCTGCATTGAAATGGCTCCTAAGTATCCCTCCTTTCTCTATTAAATCTTTTGCTCATTTATTAATTTGTTAAATAACCAATTTTCTTGTATAAGAAATTCTTAAAGGTTAACTAGTGGTTTGTATAGAGTAACACAGGGAAATGATGATACCTTTAGGGATTTCATCAGCAAATTCAGCAAGGAAGCCCTACAGATCCCAAACCTGGATGTTGCGATGGTTGTGAAATCTTTCAAAATGGATCTCAAGAAAGATACCCCTTTCTATGAGGATCTTGTGATGAATTCTTACAGGAATCTGGATGAAGCAAGAAACAAGGCTCTAAGGTTCATCAGGCTGGAAGAAGACAGAGTGATTCAGCAAAGGCTAGAAGATCCTAACAGCTACAACCACCCGAAAAGGAAGTTGGATTATCCATCATCCAAGCCATATCGATCCAAACCCTATTCCAGAAACGACAAGGTCAATGTGGTGGAAATGATGACGATCATGATCCTTATCCTAATTTAAGTGATTATTTTTTTTTCTGTTGATATTTTCGGATTAATGTGTGCTATGCAGGATTTAGGTGATAAGGAAAAATGGCCACGAAAGAATGAGAAAAACAGTCCTTGGAAAGACAAATCCAAATGGTGCGTTTTTCATAAAAAGTTCGGCCATATGACTGAGAGAGCTTGAGCTACAGTCGATTGATCAATTCATATTGATTAAAAAGCGAATCTAGTCATATGATATGCGTATGTGTGTAATAGGTTAATAAGTAAACGAAGTTTGTGAGTAAATTGATGGAGTAACGGCTTGGAGAGAAAATACTAAAAACACACTTAAATTATGCTGGCTGGATCAACCTATATATAGAAGACGAATGCCATTCGTTACACATTCCATAACGAATGGCCTTCATTCGTCTTCATTACATTAAATAACAAAATGGTATAGTGAATGACTCATTCGCTATACCCCATTTGTCAACATTCCATGAAGAATGGATACGTATCAATAAAGATAAGGTCCATTCGTTAAATATCCTTAACGAATGGAGACGAATAACAAAATAACTATCGTTCATTAAACAAACTTATAACTTGACAAATGGGCTAGTAAATCCCAAATACCCTTACATTATAATTATAATAAATACAAACATTTACAAAGACTCGAGACGACCAAAACCGTGCACTAACAAACACCCCCTCGTCACGTGCTCTTTATCTTTAAATTAACTGAATCTCTTTGACTTCCAGTCGGCACTACTATGAACCCCAAATGCGTGACAAACCCGAACAACGCGTTGGAATTGCATAGTGTGGTCATAATCTTCACGTCTTGCAAAGAGGATATTGTTCTCGAACAACACCGAATTATCTGTCTCGGATAAATTAACGAGCCACTTAGGATCTATGACTCGTATAAAATTAGTCTTCAGCCCTTTGCCAAAAACAATGACCACCTCACCTGTTTTGTTTTCGTAGTACCACCGATTAGATAACAGATGAAGCTCTTGCGGAAAGGTCTTCACCGGTACTCGCTTCATAGTCTTTGGCTGCTTTACTTTAAGTAAGAGCTTCCTCCAACCAGTTTGAGGATCAATTTGATCAATGTATTTCCTGGTTGGCACCTGCGGCTTAAAAAATTTACTCCCATGGTTGAACTCAAAGAGCAGATGTTGATGAAACCATCCTGCTAATTGATTTCCACCACAGGTAATGTGTAACATTCGTTATTTTTCATTCCTGAAAACCCTACCCATTTTAAACTTTCGGTTGTATATATATATATATATATATATATATTAATATCAAGTTTCGCCTCATGTTTATGTATGATCTTCGAAGTCCAGGATTTGCTGTGATCACCAAACCAACCAGCAGAATCAGGATCCAACGAACTCGACCCCTTAGCTGATACTTTTCTCTTCTTCTTGGTTGTCTTCTCGAGATGATCTTTGGAAGCTTTGTCGTACTCTTTAGTAAATGTTGGAACACCCTGATCAACAGTTGAACGTGTATAAAGATCAGGGTACTCCTCTGCCGTCACATCTTCAATCTCAATCTCCTCTTCCTCATAAATAAACGAAGTATTCCCATGTGGAATACTCGTATCAAACTGGAATTCCTCATCATTAAATACCTCAACATCTTCCTCAGCCTCTAACGCATCCAACTCTTCATCATTCAAAACCTAACAATAACGATATTTGATAACGAGTTGGGGAATGATCAACAAACTCACCCTCCTCGATCTCGTCAGCATTAGCAGTATTCATCACCACACCATTTTCATAATACATAAATAATATGGTGTTGCCTTTGATTGACTTGATAGGCTTGACATTAGTAGTATCTTGATAAACTACTATCTGTCGATCATTACCCACACCACTACCACTACTAGTACCTGCAGCAGATGACCTGTGAGCTTGTTTGGCTCACTGCCACTTGCACCAGCAGTATCAGGATCCTTATCAGTATCATCATTTTTCAGCTTCTTCAACGCTTCGTCTTTACATGTCAACTGAGTAAACATATCCTCTTGTTCCTTTATTTTCTACCCTTGAGACGTAACAATCTCACGAAGTTCCTTTGTCTCCTTCTGGCAATAAGAGATATAACTCATCAGTCTTCATTGATTCATCAACATTTGGTCCTGTTGTTGACGATCAACTGACATTTGATTCTTGTATAAGTGAATCAAGCTGAGAAGCATGCCAATCTGGTGAGCTTGCGATAAGACATGGAAATTTGGCGGAACTGGCTGCACCGGGACTTGTGGACGAGTAACTCTCATAAATGATAAAGCCGAAGGTTGTGTCAGCATCATTGTAGTAGCAAGAGAAGTTACCATTGATGTCACAGGAGGTGTAGGCAAGGGAGATAGTATCGATTGAAGAATCAAGCCAAACCTCGGATCTGATGATGCAGTCGTCATGAAAGTAATTGCCGGGGTGATAACAGAAAGCGACACCACACGATTTTCTTGCACAGACGACCTAGGCACTTGTGGACCTATATCTACACTCAAACCATGCCTAATCCGACGCTTAGGAGGTTGATCTTGAAGCATTTCCTTGCCCTTGTGTTTACATTGAGCAACATATGAACTGACTGCCTCAACTTTAGCACATCGTCCATCACCCCAATTTCCACCGTCTCCACCCTCATCATTACCACCATCATCACCATCGTTCCCACCTGGTCCCTCTTCACGTTCAGAATCCCAGTCATCATGGATCCAACGATCATTATAAGGACATACATAATCGGGATTTACCAAATGACCAATTAGACATTTGGCCCTTGAACGATCCTCAAGCGACTGTTGCCTATAAGTCTTCATTCTCTTCATTGTATCAACTGTAATGTGTTCCAGCTTTATCAAAGCATCCTTCAAAGTCTGATCGATTACAAGATCAGGAAGCAGATCTTGTATAATCAGCTGTACAAATCGCGGATACATTAAGAACTTGCTGCGACGATTCTTAACAAGACAATTCTCCTTCAAATGGAAGAAGATGAGTTCGGAGAAATTGAATGCTTTGTTCAATATAAGCGCAACAAATGAGAATTCAAGCATTATCCAACATTCGTCATAACCACCTTTTCGTCCCCTAAGGCAATGGATCAAGACGTGTAATAATTAGTTGTATGAAGCATACAGTTACGCCTTGTTATTTTTGGAATGCTCAAGGTCTCTAGTATATAACAACCTCTGATATATTCCATGTATCAGCTCCTTATCGAATTCACATGGAAGTACCATGTTATCAGCAAACCTCAGCACCCGACGTATCACACCAGGAGTGATCATGATAGGCGTCTTGTTGATCTCGGAAACGATGTGGTACTCGGACTCCACATACTTGGCTGAATCCCAGAAAGGACAGATCACGCAAAAATGTATATGAACATGAGCAGTTATAGCATAGTAGATCTAGGAACGGCGTAAAAATGCGATTGTATCTCCGAATACAACCTGATCCGCAAAGTTCTATTGTACAAATGCACAAATATTGTGCTTCTTGTCAAACGATAATGCGTGAGCAGCTTGAACTTTTTGTTGCTGTGTCGGAAGTTGTTTATGTTGTATATCAGGATGTGGATAAACAACTAGTACGTCTTGGATCATTTCGTTAGCCATTGTTGTGAACAGCAACTCGAGGATGCCACATACTCTGCTTCTGTGGTTGAAGTGGAGACCGTTATCTGCTTCTTACATTGCCAGGAAACAAGCCGACTTCCTAGAAATTGGCAACCAGCTGTAGTTGAATTGAAATTGATCTTGCATCATCCATAGTCGGAATTGGAAAACGTTGTGAGATCAAAGCTACCATCCTTGGGTACCATAACCCGGTGTCAGAATTACCCCTCAGATAGTGAAGTATACGTTTAACCGCCGTCAGATGAGTCACTTGGGGACCCAATTGATACCTAGCACATAAACAAACAGTAAACATGATATCAGGATGAGAAGCAGTTAGATACATTAAAGAACCTACCATTGATTGGTACAGGGTCGGATCTACGGTATCCTCCAATTCATCCGATGAGAAATTGTGACCCATGGGAAGAGGCGTCAAAGAGATTTTTCCAGCAGTTATCTTGAATCAGCTCAAGACATCGTTCACAAATTTCGTCTGATTAATAAAACTTTCAGCATCAGACTGATGAACTTACAACCCTAAGAAGAAATTCATCTCCCCCATCGAGCTCGTCTTGAATTTCGTTTTCATTGACTTCTCAAAATCCTTACACAGCTTGTCGTTCGTAGAACCAAATATGATGTCGTCGACATATATCTGGACAAGGAGCAAATCTTCTCTAACAGTCTTGTAAAAGAGATTACAATCCACATTCACTCGTTTGAAGCCACTATCCATTAGCTGGTCAGCAAGTGTGCCGTACTAAGCTCCCGGGGCTTGGTGTAGACCATATAGAGCCTTGTTCAACCGGTAAACACGGCCAGGATAGTCCGGATCTTCAACACCAGGAGGCTGCTTCAAGAACATTTCTTCATGAAGTTCCCCATTGAGAAATGCACTCTTGACATCCATTTGATAAACTTTAATATTTTTGAAAGTTTCATAGGCAAAAAATATTCTTATAGCCTTAAATCGGGCAGCTGGAGCATATACTTCTGTGTAGCTACGTCTTCTTGCTAATGAAACCATTGCACAACCAAACTTGCTATATTTCTGACGATGACCCCATGATCGTCTTTCTTACATTTAAAGACCAATTTGGTTGGAATTGGCTTCTTAACCCTATCAGGCTTGTCAATGAGATCCCAAACACCCACTCGATTAAACTGTTGTAGTTCCTCCTGCATTGCTTCTACCCATGAGGAATCTTCAAGCGCCATACGAACACTCGTCGGTTCCATTTGAGACAAAAAGCAGGTGTATTTAGCTAGATTCATGATTCCTGAAGAATGCATATCGGCATACTCACATAATACATTAATGCCACTCGTATTAGCAATCTGATGACGTGTTTGCACACCGACATCAACATCACGATTGATGTTGTCCTAAGGATGATAAGTATGAATCCGAAGTGTCGAATTCTCAGGAACAATAACATCATTAGTTAAATTAGTAAGATTCTCTTTAGCATCATGAGACGATTCACCAATCTCATGAATTTCAGGAAATAAAACTGAAGAGGAGTCAACAAAATGACTATAATATGATGAAATAGAAATAACATCAGACGTATCAGGAAGATCAACTTGTGTAACATCATCATAATTAGAATTTGAAGACCTCGGTGTGGAAAAAAATTGATCTTCTAAATATGCAGAAACCAAGTCCTCGTCAGGTTGATCAACTATGGGAATGAAAGAATTAAATAAACTCTCATAGTCAAACATCCAATCAGGACCCTTGCCGGCAGGAGGAGTTGTGTATCGTTGACAATCAACATGATACCATTCTTCAGCACAACTTGAAGTGAAGTTGAAGACCCGTTTATTAGGCGATGCATAGCCCAAGAAATAACATTCAATAGCTTTTTCTTCAAATTTTCCTGCATCTCTTTTCAACATGGTGCAAGGACATCCGAAAGGTTCCAAAAACATTAAATTTGGCTTTCGATTGTTCAGAAGCTCATAACTTGTCTTATGCAGCTTCTTCACAGTCAGAACACGATTAAGTGTATAGCAAGCAGTGTTCACTGCGTCATTCCAAAATTGGACATGAAGCTTTGAATATGCTAACATAGTTCTTGCAGCTTCAATCAGTGTTCGGTTCTTCCGTTAAACAACACCATTCTGTTGAGGTACATATGGAGGACTATATTCTCGATGGATTAATTTCTAAATACAAAAGAAGTCCAATATAGTATTCTTGAACTCCGTACAATTGTCACTCCTAATACGTCGCACTTTGTGTTTGTACAGTGATTCGATCTTCGTGACTATATTTTGACCAAGAATAGGTGTATGATCTTTAGAAGTCATAAATAACACCCATGAGTATCTAGAATAGTCATCAGTGACAGCTAGACGGTACCAATCACCAATAATACTTGCACGATTTATAGGACCAGACAAATCTATATGATGTCGTTCCAGATGAGTACCAATGGAATTAATTATCTTAGATAGGTGTGACTTTTTCTTCTGTTTTCTCTTTTTGCATGCAACATAGTGATTGATCAGCTTTAAGTGATTCAGGGTAACCCCATCTACCAAATCATTTTCCATCAGATAGTTCATCTTTCTGATATGAATGTGACCCATACGCCTATGCCACAGAATCGAGTCCTTCTCAGTTGCTTTTGAGATAAGACATTTCAACAGAAGTTGTAGTCGATAATTTAGCACTCATATTAAGTAAATAGATACCATTTGATTGAGGAGACCACATAACAACCATGTCTTCTGAAATGACATAGCCCGGTTTGAGTATTATTCACTCCTTGTTAGTAAATACAATGGTATACTTTTTATCAAAAATTTGAGACACGCTCAACAAATTGTGATCCACTTTATCACAATAATTTACTATATCAAATGTAATACGACCATTTGACACATCTCCCTCTTTTGTAATCATTCCCCCAGAATTACCCGCGAAAGCTACATAACCCCTTGAATATTCTTGACATTTGTTAACAGGTTAATGTTGCTGGTAATATGACGAGAGCATCCACTATCCGCAATCCAGTTTTCACTAGATATAGTCTTGGATAAACTCTGCACATAAAGGTAAAATGATTAGTTCAAAAAGGCAGCCCTGGCCTCTGTATAGGGCACCTATTTAATTTCTCCTGAAGAGATAATTTTGATCGTATCCAAATGCGGTTTAGCTGCTTGTGAATAAGTCACAGGCCTTTTCGGCTTTTGTCTCAAGTATGAAGCTTAAACTACATTTGTGTTCACATTTATACAAATTGGTTCTGTAGGAACAAATTTGAGTTTTAAATTAACATTGCTTTCATCAACATGAATCACCTTGCGTGGATTCACATTAGAAAACACGATGTGAGTCTCATCATCACAATACATTAGTCTTTTCTGAATTTCTTTAACCAAAGGAACTGGTTTTGGATTTATCCTTGATAAATGGATGAATATCTGTGATTTCTTCATTCCACAGTTTCTTACAATGTGACCACGTTTGCCACATAAAAAGCATGCTCTCATATCAACAAACGTACGCTGTGGTTTGACAGAAACTGGTGCAACAGAAGGTTGATGAGAAACGCCAGGAACATGCACTTTGTTCATGTCATCAAACATAACAGATTTCTTTTTCAAATAAAAATCAAGGTTTGAACAATTAGAAAAACTTTGTAACGTGTCAGTTCCAGTTGAAATAACAAATTGAACTTTCCTAACAGATTTTAACAATTTTTTTTCTTTAACCAATGGATCTATTGTGTTTGCATGTTCAATATCTTTTAACTTTGAAGTATCATTGTTAAAGACACTCTCGACCAACTCTGGTTTGATCAAATTAAGTAAAATGTCCTTTTCAGTGAATACTTTGCTAAGACCTTTTAACTTAAACACACGATCGGTGTTTTCATTAGAAGGAGCTGGATTGATGAAACGCATCAAATCTGCATTAGAAATTTTTGGTTTTTCTGATTTCGTAGCCTTAACCTTAGATGTCTTAATATCTTTTATTTTAGATGCACTTGAACCATACACAGCTTTCTCAAATTCATGAGGTTCACATAAAATGTGATTCGAACATGGAATATTCGACTCCTCATGTACAATTTCTGGTTCGACTACATCCTCAATAATGACTTTCTGAATAAGGACTTTGTTACTCTGAATATGTGATTCGTGAGTTGAGGATTCAATAGAAAATTTTTCTTTGTCATTTTGTTTCGGTTTCTCCACATGAATGACTGGATCAATTACAACTTCTTCCTTTCATGTTGCAAGAAACATATGAATCTGATTCAATTTCAACTTCACTTTAAGAAGCCAATCCCACTCAACTAGCATCTTGAAAATTCTCCGTTTGATAAAACATTGCAAAATTAGTTTGATTGTCATTGCCCAACAGTCGTTGATTCCAATCAATTCCTTCAACTGTGAGTAAAACTTGTGATCCCGCAGCCTTTGTAGAATTTTCCCCGGACGGTTTATCTTTCACCTTAGTAAAAGTCTTTCCGGAACTTCTGTCTTGATAACGAGGTCCGTTGTATTCTTTCTTCAACTTATCACATTCCTTGGAAAAAAGACCAAACTTTTGGCAATTGTAACATTTGACTTTCAATTTATCAAAATGTCCACCCCAACTAGGTAATTGCAGAAGCGTAATACGAGAATGTAACAGACACCTCTGGTATCAACCACATTTTTATAAAGAAAATTCACGAACTAATTTACATCATATAACATTGGTTGGTTCTAAGTTTACAAACTAGATGAGAAACACATAACCAGTTCTCGGGACTTCTTATTCTTTATTATATACTTGTATCTATTTACAACGATTCAACTTCACTCTTAGCGCCGAGCACGTAAGCAAATAATTCCAACTTTGGCTCACCTGAAAAGCATGTTAAAACGGGTCAACTACGTCTAGTTGGCGAGTTTCAAGTTGCACAAGTATGAACAAAAACCAGTATACGAGTTCGTAAAGTTCACAGTTTGTATGAATGTATGTGTATGATGTATTTATACTAAGCCACAAGTGAACCCTTTTGACGTCCGTGTTTTTACGTGGCCCCTCACTGCCGACGTACTTCCTTGGCCCCGTAGGCCCAGTTTCCCCATGTAGTACCATGTCTAACACTACATGGAAAACAATAATCATAATTGTACACTCCACCGGTTGTATCAATTGGGTTTGTCAAACCAATAGTACTATTCACATGCCACAGACTCGTAGTTAATCACTTGTGTTTGTGAGGACTTTCAAGTGTTATTACTTAGATAAATCACATCATTACAAGTTTTCAGGTATATAAGTATGTGTAAACATGCTTTCCACCCCAAATGTTCATAAAATAGTTTAGATAGTGGGGGTCATGAAACTCACCTTAACGTAGTTCAACTAGTAATACGTATCAGTAACTAGTGTGCCTCAATTATAGCTTGAGTCCTATAATCGACATAAAACTGTTAATAATAGTACAATGTTTAAACTAAATCACATGTCAGTAGTCTTAGATTGTGATGTTGTACATTATGAAATGTTCAAAATCAGATTTGGCTCAGTTTCAACGTTTTCTATGCCTGGCCAAGTTGATTGTTTACGCGTTTCAGAAATAAGTAAGATCACACAAACTTAAGTAGACATACTATTTGATAAAATGATTTGATTTATAAAGGAAATCTAGGGTTTCAGTAGATGAATTGGTCACAGGGTTCGTTTCCGTGTTCATACAGGTTTGATTATAAAAAACGTGTACAATCCACCCGAACTGTCCGGAAATCTCGTAAAAAGTTTTTTTATCAAATTCATTCAAAGCTATGGTATTTGACCACTTTTGACGTTTTGACATACCGGTCAGTTCGTTAAACATAATGTTGCCGGTTTTGCTAAAATATATATACTTTAAATATTTAAATAATCATAACTATTTATATAATTATATATACGTTATGAGAATTTTTTAAAAATAGATTAAAATCTGTAGAAATTATAAAATTATTTTCAGAATTTTATACTTAGTTATTTATTTATGAAAATTCATTTTATGTGTTATAATTAACCGTTAATTAACCCGTTTATACCAAATGATTCTCGGAAAATATAATAATTTTTTTGAGTGGTCACAATACCATAGCATAACCCATGTAAAATTTCTAGAACCTAACTATTTGGCCAAACTACCCTTTTATGCATTTTTCGGCTGTTTAAACCCGATGATGTACATAAAATTATACATCTTTATAGCATCAACTAATCTCTAAAAACTGCAACTTCTATCGAATAACATAGCTAAAAAGGTGTTGGGTCAAACAATTGACCAAAGGGGGAGATTGTTCTATGAGACTATGGAAGATTGGAATCTTCTCAACTTCCTCAGATTTCGCTAAGTATGGATCCGGGCACACCTTAGACTTCCGAGTAAGCTTTTACTTAGCCGGGTACGAGATTTTGTCTATCGGGCAAGGTTATCTTCATAAAGTCTTCTTTAGTGAATATTCTAGCAAGGTTTGAAAATTAGTGTATTACCAGGCAAGGTTCACTAGTTTATGCAAGTCCGGGCATGGAGCACTTTATCAAGCAGGTTTGTTCTTCATAGCCAAGTAAAGCTCACACCCGAGTAAGCTTTAGGCTAACCAAGCTCATGAAGCCAAGTGATTGGAAGACCGTGCAAGGTATTCATTAATAAGTATGGTCCAAGTATGCTTGATGTCTTAATGGAATATCTTAAGGATCATCGGGCAAGGTTCAAATCAAGCAAAGGAACAGTGCCACCAAGCATACTTTGCTAATAAGATATCCACTAGCAAAGAGATGAAGGGACCATTGAAGAACAAGGTTGCTCGTAAGGGTTTGTCGGGCAAAGTCTGGCAAAGTCAAGAAAATTGAAGTCTACCCGGTGAGTATTTTACTTGGTAAAATACTCTTCAAGTAAAGTCTACCCGGAAACTGTTCCCGAGCACACTTCTATGTACCAAGTCTAAAGGCAGGCAGAGCACATAGTCTACTCGGAGGAGTTTACTTATCCAGAGCATACCCGGAAGACTTGTTTTACACTTAGGATTATTTCTGAATATGTAATTTGAATATGTTTTAGCATTTAGGGTTTCTAGAAGGAATGACAGTTGTCCAAAGGTGTCAGGCCTATAAAAGGAATAATTAGGACACACATGAGGAAAGAGATTGACACAACACGGAAAAATAGGCGGCTGAATACTAAGTGAGAATATTTATCCACTGCTGTTTTCCTTCAAGAAACCCTAAATTAATTATCCTTTTGTATGATGATCTTCGTATAAATGGAAATCTTTTGAGTGAATCTTGTGTGTGTTATTTGCATATGAATATTGATAGCAACTACCCTGTTTATTATTGATTCCGCCTTTGTCAACACATCTTTCTAAATATAGCAACCCGTCATTAACTCCCTTGTCAACACATCTTTTTGTGTGAGTTATGACATGATTTGAGTAAGATCCGGCTGAAATCGGGAATTTGACAAGTGGTATCAAAGCCATTTGCTGCTATTTTAGTAAGATTCTTGTTGCTGATTGAAGATTTGAAGAAAGATGACGTAAGAAGACAACTGTTCTATTGAAAAGTGACGTCAGCAGCTCTGTTTTTCATTTTTCTTCCAGATCTACAGTCTATTGGTGTTTTCTCTTCCTTATTTCAATTAAAGTTTCAATCTTTATTTATAATCTTGCTCTAATCATATCAGACACATCAGATCTGAACAACCTGTTTTTAGATCTGATTATTTTGAAACTCTGTTTTTACAAAGAAACTGATTTTGATACTTTCAAAAAATGTCTGGATATGAGGAACAAGAAGTGTCTCCTAACAAAATTCCAAGATTGTATGGTCAGGAAAACTTTACCAAGTGGAAAGTACTCTTTGAAGCAGCCGTTTGCTACAATGATGTTGATATGTGGAATTCAATCAAAAATGGACCAAGTGACAACAATGAAGGTGCAAATGCTAATGCAACCGCTGCTGTAAGAGAAAGATTGAGAAAGATAGATGACAGGGCCTTAGCTATGATTAAGCTAGGACTGTCTTGGGAAATTTTTGTTGGAATTACGTATGCCCGAGACACATACTTATACTAATGTGGCTAACTGTGTTTGATCCAAGTCGGGTCATACCCAATAACAAGCTAGACAACACCAAATGTATTCCTTTAATGATTTGATCATTTAAACGAATACCGAACACTACGTGTTTAGAAAATTGGTTTTCTAAACAAACACACTTGAGGATTTAAATAAATTATCTGGATAATTTGTTTATATAAATTAATTATTTAATTGGTTAAATAATTATATAAATGTATGTACATTTTATAAAAATGAGTTTTATAAAATGAATGGAGATGTTTTAAATGGTTAAAACAAAATACAAAAAAAAAAAAAAAAAAGAAAAACAAACAAAACCGGCCACCCATGTGGGGGTGGTGGTTTTACCCAATCAAAATTTAGATGCTCTTTGCATATTAACAAGGGCTCTCTTTTTGATCCTCCATTCAACTCACATGCATTTGTGTCTTGTCCCTTTTGAATTTCAAGTGTAAAAACTCTCTCTTTCTCTCTAAAAAACCCACGGCTCATTTGAGCAAAATTTTTGGGGTTTTTGTGAGCTTGTTAAGTGTTCATAAATCCTAGCAAAACAACTTGGTGTTGTCACAAATAGCTTGGGGTATCACACTCTTGAGGTCTTCTTCTTTGGAGGCTTGTCATTCATCCACCATCCCCTTTAACAACCCACTTGTTCTTCTAAAGGTAGAAGAAGGTACAATTTACATTTTGTGAGCATCTTGTTCTTGTAATTTTGATCCTTGGCTTCGGGTTTTAGTTTTAACATAATGGTATGTTCATTAACAAGTTTTAAAATCTAAGCTTCCGTTGCGTTTTCTTGTTAAATATGGTTAACTTGAACTTTGATAATCTTGTATAAAATCCAACAATGGCATCAAGAGCCGGTTACAAGGACTTATGCTCCCTACATGTTCATAGATTTCGGGTTTTTTCATGGGTGAAAAAGGGAGGTCCGAAAATTTGGTGGATTTTACCCCTCATGGTTTTGTAAGATCTTGACATGCATGGAAAGATCTTAGGAAACCATTTAACATTTGGATGTTGAAATATCAAAATTGTAAAATTTGGGGGGGGGGTGGCCGTAGCCTCTTTGGGGGGGGGGGGCACCTTTTGTCTTTGTGATATTTTGGGCATTGGTTGCTTAGGTTGCATGCTTAGAACATTTGGTATGTTTGGATGTGTCATAACCGAAACCTAGACCTTGGATGTGTTGATTGTTGTTTTGTGTATGTTGATTATGTTTATTATTCAATATGGTTGTAATAATTCATAATCTTAGGCTTGTGTAATTTATTTATTCATAAGTTGGTATGTAATAAGTAGATTAGTTGCATTTTCTTTTTTTTAGAAAAAAAAATATGTATTAGGATACATGTTGTAAAAATTGAAGATGCAAGAATTGGTGGATTTGGGCCTTGGACCGAAATTTTGGGCTTGTTGGGCCTCACCGGCCCATCATGGGATTCAAGCCCATTAGGCCCATAAATTTCACTCTTGGGCCCAAGAAGACTTTTGGAAGTTTGGAGCCCATTCACAAGCCCAACAAGAACACAACAACTTGGAAAGGATACTTGAAGCATTTGGATGCAAGATCAAGTGGGAGTCAACATTCCATCCTTGTGTCATGTTTTGTCCCTTAGGTGTGACTTATGACCTATACTTGTTTCGGCTAACAAGTATGGTCAAATTTAGCGGTTTTCGGTTATGACTATATTTTGCATGTGTATGCTTGGTTGTTTGTTTTACTTAATGTAATGTGTGGTTGATAGATATTAGGATATCCAAACCGTCACATAGGAACGACAACAAGCATAAAACGGGTTCTAATATATATTTGGTAATATCGCGTCAATTAGTTTGATTAAATGGGTTTATTAAAACTAAGCGATCATTCACCTATAATAAAATTGGTTTTATTATAACTAGAACCTTGAAAATTGGTTTTCAAAATCGCCATATTTCTAAATGCATGTTAGGATATGGCATAATGTTTTTCAAACTAGAATATTTGAAAATTTAAAATCCCTTTTTTCATAATTACCAAGGAAACAAGTCTAACACCATCCTTTTGCATGACACTTAACGTATTAGGGAACTTTAATGGGATAAAGGTCACCTAACCATTTTGAGCAAACTAATATACTTAGGGTAATATTAACATATTTGTGGGATAAAGGTCACCTAACCACTTGTATGTTAATATTACATGTTTATACAAGTAGGACGACTTGAATTGGAAACCGTGTGATAAAGGTCACCTAAGCATGGGATCCAATGGTGTTGATGGGATAAACATGCCAACACGAAATAAGGATTTCGAATGGTCCCATACCTCTAGAAGTTGCAAAGGGTTGCAATTGTCAAGGTTGACTACCTTGTTAAATCAAATAACGGGATAAAGGTCACCTAACCGAAATTTGATTTATCGTTGGATTCTAGAATTTAATTATTATTTTAAAATCTAGAATAAAAGGGTATTAATAATTAAATTGTTTATAATACTAAATAGAACTTTGTTAAATTTTGTAGATGGCCGCTAACAATGCAAACACCTCTACCCATAACACCCGTAACCTATCCTTAAGAACCATCCTTGAAAAGGATCGTCTAAACCATAATAACTTTATGGATTGGTATCGCAACTTGAGAATAGTTCTCAAGCAAGAAGAGATATCATATGTCTTAGACGATCCCATTCCCGACGAGCCTGACGTGGAAAATGAGGAGGCTTATAACGATTGGGTCAAGTACACCAAAGATTCGGTGCAAGCCTCTTGCCTCATGTTAGGGACTATGATTCCCGAAATCCAAAAGGATTTCGAGCATCATGGGGCATACGACATGATAACTCAATTGAAGGAAATGTTCCTTCAACAAGCTAGAGCGGAACGTTTCGAAACGGTTCGAGCGTTTCATGCATGTCGTATGGAGGAAACCCAAACCGTCTCATCTTATGTCCTAAAGATGAAAAGCTACATCGAAAAGCTTCGTAGGTTGAATTGTCCCGTGTCTAATGAGTTGGCTACGGATTTGATCCTCAACTCTTTGACCAAAAGGTTTGAAACCTTTGTCTTGAATTATAACATGAATGGGTGGGACAAAAGCATTGGTGAGCTTCACACAATGCTAAGAACGGCCGAAGCGGGAATGGGTAAAAAGGCTTTACCCGTTCTAACAATCAATGAAGGAAAAAGGGGACATAACTCCAACCCCAAAGCAAGTATTGCTAAGGGCAAGGGCCATGTCCAAGGAAAGGGAAAGAGGAAAGCCATCATTCCCACCAAACCGAAGGAAAAGAAGCAAAAAGTTGCGGCGCAAGATCCATGCTTTGAGTGTGGAGAGATAGGTCATTGGAAAAGGAATTGTCCGACCTATCTCAATGCGTTAAAAGATAAGAGGGATGCGGGGCATACCTCAGGTATTATCTTTACTATACATATTGAACTAAATGTTATTTCTTCAAATACATGGGTACTTGATACCGGATGTGGAACTCACATTTGCAATTTGTTGCAGGGGTTCAAAAGAAGTAAACAACTCAACAAAGGGGACATTAGTCTCTCTATGGGCAATGGAGCAAGAGTTGAAGTCCAAGCCCAAGGAGACTACATATTAAAGCTTCCAAGTGGTTTGGAAGTAATTTTGAAGAATGTTTTGTATGCTCCTAAGTTAAGGAGAAACATTATTTCCGTGTCCCTTTTAAAACAATGTGGCTTTGATCTTAAATTTATAGATTATGATATTCATGTTTTGATGAATGGCATGTTTTATTTTAAAGCTATACCCATGAATGGTATATATGAAATAGATCAAATTGGTACGTCACATAGTAGTTCAATGTACAATGTCAACACCAAGAAACTCAAGAAGGACTTGGGTGATTCCTATCTTTGGCATTGTCGCCTTGGACATATAAGCAAGAATCGCATGCAAACTCTTCGCAAGAGTGGTATTCTAGAAACAAATGAGTATGATTCATTTGATGTATGTGAATCTTGTTTACAAGGCAAAATGACAAAGCAACCCTTCAATAAAACTTTTGAAAGGTCAAAAGAATTATTGGGTATCATACATTCGGATGTATGTGGTCCTTTTAGACCAATGACTAGGAATGGTGAAAGATACTTCATTACCTTTATTGACGATTATAGTCGATATGGTTATGTGTACTTATTAAAACACAAAGATGAAGCTTTTGAAATGTTCAAAGACTTCAAAACTGAAGTAGAAAGACAACTCAAGACCACAATCAAAGTACTTCGTAGTGATAGAGGAGGTGAATACCTTAGTGGTGTTTTTCAAGATCATCTTAAGAGTTGTGAAATTATTTCACAACTTACTCCACCTGGAACACCACAACATAATGGTGTGTCTGAAAGGAGAAATCGTACCCTATTAGATATGGTTCGATCGATGATGGCTAGAAGCACTTTACCTCTATCATTTTGGGGCTATGCTTTACTTTCCGCTATTCGCATATTGAATATGGCTCCAACCAAGAAAGTGGAGAAGACACCTTTTGAAATATGGCATGGAAAGGCTCCATCGCTATCATTCTTAAGAGTTTGGGGTTGTGAAGCTTATGTAAAGCAATACACCCCAAACAAATTAGAAGTCCGATCCACTAAGTGTATCTTTATAGGTTATCCTAAAGATGATTTAGGATATTACTTTTTCGACCCTAGTGATCAAAAGGTTATTATTGCTCGAAAGGGTAAGTTCTTGGAAACTAAGTTCCTTAAGGAAGGAACTAATAGTAGAACAGTGAAACTTGATGAGGATCAAGAACCACAAGATGATACACAATTGGTTGATACTAGCACTCAACAAGAGGTTGTTGAAAGTGATCAAGTGGTTGATCAAAACACACAAAACGTTCGCAGATCTGGTAGAATTAGCAATCCACCTGAAAAATATGGATTTTTTGTAGAAGGTTGCTACGTGGTAGATTCGGATGAACCGACCACATACCGTGATGCAATGTCCAAGAATGATTGTGACAAATGGCTTGAAGCCATGAACGTTGAGATGCAATCCATGTATGACAACCAAGTTTGGGAATTGGTTGAACTACCACTCAACTCCAAAGCTGTTGGAAGTAAGTGGGTTTTCAAAAGAAAAACTGATATGCATGGAAACTTGGATACTTATAAAGCAAGACTTGTAGCTAAGGGTTTCACTCAAACTCAAGGGGTTGATTATGATGAAACTTTTTCGCCTGTGGCAATGCTAAAGTCTATTAGGATATTATTTGCCATAGCTGCACATTATGATTATGAAATTTGGCAAATGGATGTCAAGACCGCTTTCCTAAATGGATATCTTGAGGAAGATGTCTATATGGTTCAGCCTGAAGGTTTTGTCGATCCAAAACATCCTAATAAAGTATGCAAGTTAAAGAAATCAATCCATGGATTGAAACAAGCATCTAGAACTTGGAATCATCGTTTTGATGAAGAAATCAAAAATTTTGGATTCATCAAGAATGCTGATGAGGCTTGTGTGTATAAGAAAGCTAGTGGGAGTATAATTACCTTCTTAGTATTGTATGTCGATGACATTCTACTATTTGGAAATGACATTCCAACCATGGAAAGCGTTAAGGCTTGGCTTGGAAGTAGATTTTCAATCAAGGATCTTGGTGAAGCTGCCTATATTTTGGGAATAAAGATCTATAGGGATAGGTCAAGGCGCTTGATAGGTTTGAACCAAAGTACATACATTGATAAAATCTTGAAAAGGTTCAAGATGGAAAACTCCAAGAAAGGTTGGGTACCTATTCAAAGAGGGACTATATTGAGTTCAACTCAATGTCCAAGCTCAAAGGGTGAGCAAGAGATGATGAAACAAATCCCATATGCTTCTGCTATAGGATCCATCATGTATGCGATGATATGTACTAGACCGGATGTGTCATGCGCTTTGAGCATGACAAGCAGATACCAACAGAATCCAGGAAACAGTCATTGGATGGCTGTTAAGAACATATTGAAATACCTTAGGAGAACTAAGGATATGTTTCTGATATATGGATCTGGTGAAGAGGAACTCGCTATAAAAGGTTACACGGATGCGAGCTTCCAAACTGATCGAGATGATTCTCGATCACAATCTGGGTATGTGTTCACTCTTAATGGAGGGGCTGTCTCTTGGAAGAGCTCAAAACAGGAAGTGGTAGCATTGTCCACTACAGAATCAGAATACATCGCCGCTTCATTGGCAGCTCAGGAAGCTGCATGGTTGAAGAAATTCATTACTGATCTAGGGGTGGTCTCTACCATTCAAGACCCCCTAGAAATCTTTTGTGACAACGAGGGTGCGATTGCTCAAATCAAGGAACCTCGTTCGCACCAAAAGACAAGGCACATAGAGCGGAGATTCAACTACATAAGGGATGAAGTTGAAAAAGGAAAGATATGTATTCGCAAAGTTGGAACTGATCAAAATCTTGCGGATCCATTCACGAAGCTCCTAGAAAGACCGAAACATGAGCGTCATGCGAGTGTCTTAGGTCTTCGATATTCTAGTAATTGGATTTGATCTATTTTGTATTTACGTTTAAAAGACTTTTGTAATTTAACTCTTTTATATGATTATGGAATCTTGAGTTAAATTCTAATTTTGCATGTTTAAACCATGAATAAGTTATCTTATTCTAAAAGTCCGTAGTCGATCACATTTGTGGGAACAAATATGAAGCAAGACTATTATGAACTAGGATTGGTGGATATTCATAAGGAATGAATATGGAGCATAGGTTTGCTGCCAAGGTTCATAGATATTTGTGGGATACGAATATTGGACTGACCCGCTCTCAATATTACTACATGGAGTCAATGGACCTGATCATTAGTAATTTTGAGTAAAGGAGAATTTCATATTATCCTTAGACCTGAGATGTATACTGGGTCTTGATTTTCACCAAGTATTACACTTTGACTCTCCCCTTCGCTATTCGTAAAAGATGGTACATAAGGATGAGCTCAGGTGGAGTATAAAGTGATAGTGAGAGGCGTATACAGTCAAGATGGAATTTGTTCCTCTTATGTGTTGAGAGTTTAGATGTCTAAGGCCTGATAAAGTTGAATTGTAAAGAGAATGATCGCCTATGTCTCTTAGATCCAACATGACATCTAGTAACAAAGGGATATAATGATAGATTCACCTAAACCATATCAAGTAAGGGACTTGAAGGGGTGATGTTATTGAATGGCACTTCGTCAAACACATTAGGGGTGGTGAACTGTTGTTAGGCGGTATTCACCACTTGCATTAATTTTCTTTGTATCTCGTGCAAGTGGGAGATTGTTGGAATTACGTATGCCCGAGACACATACTTATACTAATGTGGCTAACTGTGTTTGATCCAAGTCGGGTCATACCCAATAACAAGCTAGACAACACCAAATGTATTCCTTTAATGATTTGATCATTTAAACGAATACCGAACACTACGTGTTTAGAAAATTGGTTTTCTAAACAAACACACTTGAGGATTTAAATAAATTATCTGGATAATTTGTTTATATAAATTAATTATTTAATTGGTTAAATAATTATATAAATGTATGTACATTTTATAAAAATGAGTTTTATAAAATGAATGGAGATGTTTTAAATGGTTAAAACAAAATACAAAAAAAAAAAAAAAAAAAAAGAAAAACAAACAAAACCGGCCACCCATGTGGGGGTGGTGGTTTTACCCAATCAAAATTTAGATGCTCTTTGCATATTAACAAGGGCTCTCTTTTTGATCCTCCATTCAACTCACATGCATTTGTGTCTTGTCCCTTTTGAATTTCAAGTGTAAAAACTCTCTCTTTCTCTCTAAAAAACCCACGGCTCATTTGAGCAAAATTTTTGGGGTTTTTGTGAGCTTGTTAAGTGTTCATAAATCCTAGCAAAACAACTTGGTGTTGTCACAAATAGCTTGGGGTATCACACTCTTGAGGTCTTCTTCTTTGGAGGCTTGTCATTCATCCACCATCCCCTTCAACAACCCACTTGTTCTTCTAAAGGTAGAAGAAGGTACAATTTACATTTTGTGAGCATCTTGTTCTTGTAATTTTGATCCTTGGCTTCGGGTTTTAGTTTTAACATAATGGTATGTTCATTAACAAGTTTTAAAATCTAAGCTTCCGTTGCGTTTTCTTGTTAAATATGGTTAACTTGAACTTTGATAATCTTGTATAAAATCCAACAATTTTAACCAAGGTGGCACATCATACAACTTCCAAGGCAATGTATGATGCCATTCTTGAGATGTATGAAGGGAATACTGAGCTGAAGAACATAAAGAAGCAAAGATTGAAGCAACAGTTAGAAAGGTTCAAGTATAAGGAGGGAGAAAGATTGAAATCAATTCTAGAATGATTTCTAGCTATTGTGAATGAGTTGAGGACAACTGATTATGTTATGACTGATTTTGATCAGAATACAAAACTGCTCAATTCAATGCCCAAAGAATGGTATACTACCTGCAAGTTCATCCTTCAAAAACCAAATTTCAATGATTTGAAGGTTGATGATGTAGTATGCTTCCTTCAAGATGTAGAAATAGAAATGATTGAGAATGAAATAATCAAAGAAGAAAAACCATGTTTTCAAGTAACTAATGCTCTCATTACACCTATGGGGAACTTGTCAACCAAAAACCAGCAACAGATTCCCATCATTGAAGAACCAATTGAGCATGGTGTTGATACACCTAAGGCTTTTGTTGGTGGTACACAAAATCAGCAGATGTTTAATGTCCAACTCCTAGAAGAACATGATTCAGCCTCAATGGCTAGTGGACATACACCTTTTGTTGGTGGCAATGGAAGTCATGGATCAGATTATCATGGTTTACTCTCAATGTTCACTGAATCTTATAATGCTTTTGTTGCAAAGAACATGGTTCATACAAGCATTGTTCAAGATGATTTGGAAAAAATTGATGCAGATGATTTGGAAGATCTGGATTTGAAATGGCAAGCAACCATGTTGGCTCTAAGAAGCAAGAGGCTACATAACAGAACTGGTAGATCTCTTCTATCAGGACCTAATGAAATAATTGGTTTTGATAAGTCAAAAGCCATTTGCTACAACTGCCAACAACCTGGTCACTTTGCCAGAGAATGCAATATGACAAGAAACTTTCAGATGAACCAATACCAGAATCAACCAAGAAATCAGCAGCATCAATATCAACAGTTTCAATAGACTTCAAGTAACAACAATTTCAATAAAAACAACTCCAACAATTATAACCCCAATTTCAACAACTTCCAACAGTCTCCAATGAACAATAATCAACAAGTTGTGCCACAGATTCAAGGATTTCAAAGGAACAACAATCAGAATCTTCAAAGTGTTCCAAACAATTCTGTTCCAACCAACCAAAATCAACCCCAGAAATCAAGGAAATGTGGCTGTAACTTCACAACATGAGGGTAATTTTGATTGGAGTAATCATGAAGAAGACATTGCAGATGACATCAAGAGGGAAAATGTGGCTTTCATGGCCTTGATTGAAAAAGAAGTTGGATCATCATCTCAGGTACACTCTGCTCCTACTGTTGATTTAAATGAAATTATCAATGAATTGAAAACAAAAGTAGGCAAGCTGGAAAGTGAGTGTTTTAGGAAACAAAGTATCATCAATGGGTATGAGTCTAGTGAATTGATTAGTGAAGAAAAGATTAAAAGTCTGGAAGATGATTGCATGATCAGTTATAGAACTCAAACCAGATACATCACTGAGATAGATTGTAACGCCCTGA
This sequence comes from Bidens hawaiensis, assembly GCF_021521415.1. Taxonomy (NCBI): domain Eukaryota; kingdom Viridiplantae; phylum Streptophyta; class Magnoliopsida; order Asterales; family Asteraceae; genus Bidens; species Bidens hawaiensis. Next base: position 2,565,327 of record NW_027491034.1, read on the forward strand.
AATTCGATTGGTAAACTAGGATCGTGAAATCATCGGAAACTATAGACTTTGGGATTCTGGACGATAAGTTCGGAACCCATATCATTGGAAAAATCTGCTTTTATCATTTAAAATGTTTATTTTATAAAATGACATTTACGCCTGAAAAATATTAATTTTTATGCTTTCGAAAAATTAAATGTTCTTATTTAAAAAGATTTCAAATAATTATTCGGAAAATGGTTTTATAAAAGTTTTGCTGAAAAAGTTTTAGTTTGTTTAAAAAAACTTATGAACTCGACTAGTCTTGACCCGTCGGTAGCCTAAACCCGAACCCGAGTCACCCGAGTATTTAAGCGGAAAATCAAGTATTCTTACACGATCTCTTTCATTTCCACCAACACTTCCCACCCAAACACTCTCATTCTAGAGAGAGAAACTAGAGAGAGAAAGTCTTCAAACTTCAAATCCGAGTCCACAAATCTGTTTGTTGTTATTCTTGGTAAGATCTTCTTGAAAATCATCCATTTTCATAACCATTTTCGGCCTCAAATCGAGCAAAAACACCCACTTTCGTTTCTAGAGTTTTCGGGTCAAAAACCGTCTTGTTTTGGTGTCAAAATGCAGGCTTTTGTGTTTAAAATCACTAGGAATCGATAGCCCTTTCAATCCCGAGCATTTCCATGTCAAAAACTTCGATTTTGGGTCAAAAATCTGGAAAATCTGAAAAACCCGTAGGTTTCTCCGTCGCCCAGCTTGAAGGAGTCGAATCAGACTCATTCGATCGAACCAGTCGATCGAATCAGTCCAGTCGATCGAATCAGTCCAGTCGATCGAATAGGAAAGCAACCGAATGGTCTCCAACTCATTCGACCGAATGAGTTTCGTATTCGATCGAACGAGTGTCTATTCGATCGAACAAGTTCCATGTTCGACCGAACGAGTTTTTCCAACTGGTTCGACCAAATGTGTGTCTATTCGATCGAACGTGTTCCTATTCGATCGAATCAAGCCAGAACCAAGCTGTTTCGTCTTTAAAACCCAGTTTTTGCTCGAGGCCGCGTAAGCTCGTTTTCTTAGACTTATAGCACGTTGTTAACCTTATATTTATGTTCAACTCTAGGCTAAGGAGATCTATTGTAGCACCATCCTAACCCGAGATCAAGGTGAGTTCATAGCCCCTATTTAAGCTTTTCAAAACTATGGGGTGGAAACATGGTAACTTTACACGTTTGGATAAAAATCATTTATGCAAACACTCTTTAAACTATAAACTTTTGGATTTCTACACACGTGCGGAAATCCACAAGCTTTTTAAGAATCTATAAACTTTGGAAATCTATGAACATGGGGAAAACCCATCAACTTATGGAGATCTAAGAACATTGGAAATCAATGAGTATGGGAAATTCTATGAACATTGACATCATGGGAAATGGGAATCATATTCATATCATCATAGTCATTGTGTCAGCATGGAAATCTAGAGATCAAAGCATCATGAGTTGAATTGGACGCGAGAGTCTATTCTACTCTCGGTAGAACTCGCGACCATGAGTGGCATTCTATTCTCGGTGGCACTCGTAACTCATGGGATTTCATACTAGTCTCGGTGAAATCCATAACTCTTGAGGACCTATACTAGTCTCGGTAGGGACCAAGGGAACCCAGGATTCTTTGGGGAGTCTATCCTACTCTCGGTAGAACCTAGCTGAGTCCTGGATGACAAGAACGAGGTAGTCTTGGTTTAAGTCTTGCGTGGGATCAATCAAGTCTTGTGTGATCATTGAGTTTCATCTTCATTCATCATCATCATCATTTATTCACCATCATCTTAGATACTAGTAAACTGTGGGATCTTGGTGTTGGTTTATCTAGTAAACTTAGCATGCTCAAATCTATATGTCCTTATTTATGCTTAACTGCTATGTGCTACATGTATCGTTGGGAGACCACAAATCTTTGAGTAATCTTATCACAAACGACTCTAATGGGAGAATAATAAGCCCGCTGAGAGTCCAGGAGAACATTTCATGTTTTACTTACTACAAAAACCTCTTTGGGAAAACCAAGAGCCCTTTTCTTACAAACCATCTTAAAACCGGGTATTATATCCAAACATAGTAGTATAAGTTGTAGGAGTGGTGGGTTAGCCGCAGGTACACCCTATATATAAACCCCTACAACCTATACTAGTATGTTTGTGTATAAACTCTTTTTCTTTAAACCTATGAATTCACTCATCTACTTTATGTAGTTGACAGTTTGTTACATGTTTTCAGGAAATAATGCAGCAAGAAATCCCAAGCAAGTTTAGAGGCCTTAGAGAGATGAAGGCTAGTCTAGGAGTTGTTTGGAAACTTGATATTTTGTATTAAAACAGTTTGTTTCATGTTACCTGGATGGTGTAATATTTGACATTTTGGTTATGTTTATGCATTTAGACTTTTATACTATTGTGCTCAACAATCACGACTTAGTCGCCGCGCCTCGATTATTCCGCCATCACGATCGGGGTGTGACATAGATGGACTAAAGAAGATGTTAGTTGAAGAAAAGCTGTAGAACACAAAATTGCATGTTGAAATTGAATTCCTGAAGAACTTGGTCTCTACAGGAAACATCTGTGGTATTCCAAACCAAGTAAGTGACAAAGACAGATACAGAGCAGTTCCACCTCCATTCAACAACAATTTTATGCCCAAAGTTGATAAAGAGATGCATACCTGCAACAGTTCAGAGATGTCTTTCAAGATAAAGAAGATTTTTTTGATCTGTACAAAAATGTTGAAGTAATTGAAGAAGGTGAATTTGTTGTGAAAGAAGAAGTGAAAGAAGATAAGTCAATTGAAGTTCAAGTCTATGAGGATGACTTTGATTATAATGATCTCAATAAAGATAATTTGAGTGATTTGAGTGATCAGATCAAAGATGAACAGATCAAAGAAGTTGAAAGATGAAGAAGATACAAGAAACCAGAATCTATTGACAAACTTCCTATGTATCCACCTGTAACACCCAGAATGAAGAAACAGAATGAGAAAATAAGAAGAAAGCACGAGTCTTATAACAATTATGAAAAGAAAAAGATAAGCTATAATGCAGTCAAGCCACCAAGCAAGGATGTGTTGAAAAGGATAAAACAAAACAAAAAGAAGAAAGTAACGGAAGAAGTTGATACATAAAATTTTATCCCTGTTTATCCAATCTTTTCAAGTCATGAAGTTCTTGATGTTGGAGAAGTAGAAAATATGGAAGAATATGAGAAAAGACAGTCAAGGCATAGAGAGAGCAGTAATGAGGAACCTATGTTTATGGAGAAAATTATCTTTGCTAAAAGAAAAGTTGAAAGACAGGACATCAAAATTGAGGAGTTTGTTCCCTTCTCTATTGATTTTGATTGTCTAAAGACTCAGAAGACTCTTGGAGTCAAGCAACCTAAACCAAGTGAAAGATTCAAGAAACCAAAAGAACATGAGATATTCAAAGGGAAGGTTTGGTGCAAAAGGAGTGATGAATATGGTTACCACATAGATTCATGTGATGAAAGACTAAAATTCAAACCCTTTCATGTCCCAGATGAAACAAAGGATGGTCAAGACAAAGAAACAAGTGACTAAATCAGTGAGAAGAAGTATGTCTCTTAGGAAGCATGAGAAAGCAATTAAAAAAGATTATCAGTCCTTGAAAATCAAACAAGACACTCAATCAGTCAAGTCTGATGAATCTCAATGTTCATCAAGTAATGAAAAGACCAGAAACAAAGGTGTCTTTTCAAGAAAGAAATCAACAGAACTAACAGGTGATGAGAAGTTCTTGTTAAAACATGGATATGAACCACAAGGTTTTCTTTGGGAACCCAAGGTGGAAACCAAAGTTGAAAAGACTGCTGATGTAAGAGACTATTCTGAAGAGGAGTATTTGTGCAAGAAGCTACAAAAACAGATGTTGAAAGCAAGAACATCAAATCATTAGTAAAAACTCCAAGAGAGTGTGGATATGAAACAGATAACTCAGACAACAACACTCACTTCTAGTGCAACCACTGAAATTGAAAATAATGAGTTGCAAGTTGAAATGACTTGCAGTTCATCACCTAACTAATAAACTTTTTATTTTGTGCAGGAACAGTCCACTCCACTGAATGACATATGGTACATGGATAGTGGATGTTCTAGGCACATGACTTGTGACAAGAGGTCACTGGTTAATTATGAGGAAAAGTTTGAAGGTCCTGCGGCATTTGGAAGTGATGAAAATGGTGGAAAGATAGTTGGGAAAGGAATTTTAACAAATGGAAAAGTTTCATTTGATAATGTGTTTCATGTTGAAGGATTACAATACAATCAGCTAAGCATATCACAAATGTGTGATAAGGGATACAAAGTTGGTTTTGATGACTCACACTGTTTCATCTTAAAACCTGAATTTGTTATCCCACCTGAAATGATTATGATGATGGCACCTAGAAATGGCAACCTATATAAGCTTAACATGAAGGAAGCTATTTCAAGGGGTGGTACATGGTTTGTTTCCAAAGCCACTGAAATGAGTCTAAGTTGTGGCACAAGAAACTATGTCATGCGAATCTGAAGAATATGAACAAACTTGTTAAGGGTGAGCATGTCATTGGCTTACCTACAAGAGAGTTCAAATTGGAAGAACATTGCAGTTCATGTCAAAAGGGAAAACAACACAAGTCAACTCATAAGTCAAAGCTCATCAGTTCAATTGATCAAGTACTTGATTTACTTCACATGGATCTTTTTGGTCCTGTGAGTGTGCCAAGTATATGGAAGAAAAGATATTGTCTTGTGATCATTGATGATTATTCAAGATATACTTGGGTTTATTTCCTGAGTACAAAGGATGAGACTGCAGAGTTGATTAATGGCTGTGTTACAATGATTGAGAACAAACTGAATAAGAGAGTTAAAACAATGAAAAGTGATAATGGTACAGAGTTCAAAATTGGAGTTATGGAAGAATTCTGCACAGAAAAGGGAATATTTCAGTAGTTTTCAGCTCCTAGAACTCTTGAACAAAATGGAGTTGCAGAAAGAAGAAACATAATACTTATTGAAGCTGCAAGAACCATGATAGCAATTGCAAATTTACCAGTGACATTCTGGGCTGAAGCCATCAATACTGCCTGCTATGTTCAGAACAGGGTACTTATCAACAAAAAGCATAACAAGATACCATATGAAATTTTCAACAATAGAAAGCCTTATATCAAGTTTTTCAAGCCCTTTGGATGCAAATGTTTTCTTCTAAACACCAGGGATTACTTGAACAAGTTTAAACCAAATCCTTGGATTGTTTCTTTGTTGGATATTCTACACACTCAAAAGCTTACAGAGTATATGTGAAAGACCATATGAGTGTTATTGAATCAACTGACATCATCTTTAATGAGAATCAGTTCAACAGAGTTAATGGTGCAGCATGGCTGTTTGATCATGAAAAATTGATAAGGTCTTTCAAGATTTATTCTGAAGACTTTGATGACTCATTCTACAAGACCAGTGTATCTGAAGAGAATAAAAAGAAAAAATTGGACTTAGAAAGGTTATGGAAGAAGGTTGCTAGCAAAGAAATGGAGTATATATTTATCAAGGGTATCTCAAATGACACTATTGACCAAGAACAAGATCATGCAGAGGTTAATCAAGACAATCAAGAAGTAGAGAATGATCAGGTTCAGACTGAAGAGAACCCAAGCAACCAAACAACTAAAGAAGATGTAACTACTGCAAGATTTCAACATTTGTTTAAAAGCTTGAATATTGGAAACAATGGTGCATCCACCTCAAGACAGAAAATTGAAGAAGCACCAGAGTTTCATGATGCTGAAACAGAATTGATCATTGAAGAACCATATCTCAATGAATCAAATCTTGACACAAATATGTCTGCAGATATGATAGTTCAAACCCTTTATGTTGAAAAGAATCATCCCTCTGAAAACATCATTGGATATATAAATGAAAGAGTTACTAGAAGTCATTCTGAATCTGCAAACATCTGTTTATACTCCTGCTTTCTATCCCAAATAGAACCAAAGAACATTGTTCAAGCACTAAATGACAGTAGTTGGGTGGAGGCAATGCAGGAGGAACTGGCACAATTCAGAGATCTACATGTTTGGGATCTTGTTGACAGGCCAAGGAACAGATCTGCAATTGGCACAAAATGGGTTTTCAGAAACAAAAGGGATGAGAGGGGTATTGTGATTAAGAACAAGGCTAGACTTGTAGCATTGGGATGCCTTCAAAAGGAAGGAATAGACTTTGAGGAAGTCTTTTCACTAGTTGCAAGACTTGAGGCAATCATGATATTCCTTGCATATGCTGCCTCAAAGAACATTAGGGTATTCCAGCTTGATGTTAAGTCTGTATTTCTAAATGGGAAGATTGATGAAGAGGTGTATGTTGCTCAAAATCCAGGTTTTGAGGATCCAATGTATCCAAACAGGGTGTATAAGCTAAACAAAGCCCTTTATGGATTGCAACAAGCTCCTAGAGCATGGTATGATGAGCTGTCAAATCGTCTTCTTGAAAATGGTTTCAAAAGAGGAGCCATTGACAAGACCCTCTTCTACAAAAGAAAGGGATCAGACTTGCTGCTACTACAAGTTATGTTGATCATATCATCTTTGGTTCAAAAAATGAACAAATTTGCATGGAGTTTGAAGGGGTAATGAAATCCAAATACATCATGAGTTCAATGGGGGAAATGAACTTCTTTCTTGGACTGCAAGTTCAGCAGAAGGCTGATGGGATTTTCATCTACCAGTCTAAGTATGTGCAGGACATCCTAGACAAATTCAAATGCAATGATTTGAAAACTGCTTCAACTCCTATGGATACAAAGGAAAAGATGGTAGCTGATTAAAAGGGGGAGCCGGTAGATGAACATGAACACAGAGCAAAGATTGGGTCTCTGATGTATCTGACTGCTTCAAGACCAGATATCATGTTTGCTGTATGTGTCTGTGCAAGATTCCAAGCAATTCCAAAAGTCTCCCACATGAATGCTGTTAAAAGAATTTTTAGATATTTGAAGGGTAGACCAGACTTAGGAATTTGGTAACCAAAGAACCAATATTTTGACCTAATTGCCTACACAGACAGTGATTATGATGGGTGCAACATGAGCAGGAAGTCAACCTCAGGAGGATGTCAATTTTTGGGTGAAAGGCTAGTGTCATGGCAACGCAAGAAGCAGACTACTGTCTCAATCTCAACTGCTGAAGCTGAATACATTGCTACATCTGCTTGCTGTGCATAAGTTCTATGGATTCAGAATCAGATGCTGGATTATGGTTTGAATTTTCTGAATACCCCTATTCTCATTGATAATACTGCTGCATATTTTACTGTTAAGAATCCTGTCAAACCTTCAAATACTAAGCATATTGAAATCAGACATCACTTTATAAGAGACTGCAGTGAAAAAGGTTTGATTGAAATGCAGAGAGTTGACACAAGTGACAACTTGGTTGACCTATTCACCAAGCCACTTGACAGAACCAGATTCAACTTTCTTTTGAAAGCTCTGGTTATGATCAACTTAGGTGAGATCTGATTGAGGATATGTGCTTAGTGTGTGTATCTATGTGATAATTGACTACACTTGATTGAAGACGCATACTTTGAATATTAAATGAATATGTTGAATGAATATGTTATGAGTATGTTACTTGTTTGATGTTAACTGATTAGTGCTTAAATGATTATCTGTGCTATTTATGTGTCATTGATGCTAATGATTGATTATCAGTTAACTGTTTTGATGTTTTGATAAGTAGTTTGAATTGTCTATGATAATATAATGCTTATCTGATGTCATGAGTAATCACTTGATTATGATTTCTTGAATATGTGTACTATCTGATCATCTAGATGATATTAGAATAGGATAGACTATGAATGTTGAAAGTGTCTGCCTGTTTTAATTATGTTGAAAATGATTAAGATTTAAACATGTTACAACTGTTTATGTCAAAATATGTCTTTATGTCAAACTTAAAGGTTTCAAATGAATCATCAAATGAATTTTTCATAAACACATTATTTTGATCAAAACATGAGGAAGTTGTTAGTGGTGCAGAGATATGATAATACTATTCAGTTCAAGCTTTAAAGAAGCTTAAAAGAAGAATTTTTCAATGAAAAGTCTCAGGTAGTTATCATTGCTGAAAATTATGTCATTTGCCCAGTTAGAAGGACATACACTTGTGTATGTTTGATCCTATAATCTGTATAGATTTAAAGGATAGCCATTAACCAGAAAACTGATAGCATTTGGGGCAATTATAACTTGTTTTCTATTCCTTCACTTAAAACTATATCAATAGCTCTGACTTTGAAAGGACATATATTCACAATGTATGTTTGGTCCTGTTGACCACCTGTGGTCAAACAGAATAGCCATTGACCTGCCAATTAAGATACATTGGGGTGATTGAATATTAAACATAATATAATGGGAAATGATAGTACATTGACTACATAGCCAATCATATGGATTTATTAGGCTAAAAGGACTCTTAGTACAGTCATTGACATGTATGGTTTCTTTCTCATGATATGTAAAATCTAAGGTGATATAAACATAAAGAAAATGCTAAGATTTATGTGGAGTTACATTGTTGTCTATGCATGTTCCTAGACAAATCTTTTCAAATGATAGGAAGAAAAGTGATTATCCAGTCATACACAAGCATGATGGTTTTTGGTTACCCAAAATGAATCATATTTTAAAAGAATGATAAAGAACTGCTGTGAACTACTTAATTTCAAATATTTAGTCAACCAAAAGTTGATTCATGTTCACAAATTTTTATTGAGAAAATACAAACATGAGGGTTAATAATAGAACTACAAGGGTGGAGGCAATAATATAAGTCCTTTAAACATCCTGAATGAAAGGCCTGTAAGTCCGATTTGCGTGGCATATAAGTCCAACGTTCAACCTCACATATGTTTCTAGATTTGAAAAGAAATATCTTATAAATTTTCAAAAATATGTTCTGTCATTAAAAATTTTAATCAAAACTAGGGGTCAAAGTCAAATTGAAGTGATATTGAGAAAGCCAAATAAGCTTTGAGGATAGATAAGGAGCATCAAAACACAACATGTGTTATCCATTAAATTTTCTGCAACTTAATTGAAACTTAATCATATCACCAACGAGATGAAAATCATGTTAAGTCTAGACCTGCTTTTGACCTGTCTTTGTAGTCATAATAATGCTGAGAATGAAGTATTGAGAAAGCTACATAGTCAATATGATCCCATTCCTGAGATCTTTTCAGTTTATAAAAGAAATTGTTTTGAATTGAAACATAACTGAAATTTGATCTCTAAATGCACCATTTGCTCTTAAACTATGATCTGTAATGATACATAACTAACAAATGTCTTTGACAAGTGGTTTAAGTCAAATAGTGTTGCATTTTGCTTTTAATAGGTTGAATATGTAAGTTCGGGTAAGGTTTGATGTTCTTTAACCTTTCCGGGCATAAAACAGTTGAATATGGTTGAATATGTATTTTCGGGTAAGGTTTAATGTTTCATAACCTTTCCGAGTACACTTAGATACTTCTATCTAAGTTTACAATTTTCGGGCATGCTTTTAAGTATTTGATACTTTTCGAGTAGAGTTACTAATTTAGTCACTTTCCGGGCAAGCCTTATTGCTTATGTTTGAATATGTATTTTTCGGGTAAGTTTTTATGCTTTGTTAACCTTTCCGGGCACACTTAGTTGTTTTTATCTAAGTTTGTCTTTTTCGGGTATGATTTGATGATGTGAATTTTCTCGAGTAGACTACACTGTTTAGTTTAGTTCACAAGCATATCTGATGTTTGAATATGTTAATCCTAGCAAGCTTAGTGCTAACATAGGATTGTCAGGCAAGCTCTTTAAAATTTTTAGACTATAGAACACTTAGGTGTTTTATGTTTAATTTCATTCCGAGCATGCTATGTATTACTTGTGATTATGATTGCTTTGAAATTACAAGTGTTTTCGGGCAGACTTTGTCTTCCTGACACACTTTATATTCTGGGTACACTATTGTTCCCTTAATATACTTGGTAATTTCACAATTTGACTTTCCGAGTACACTGTCTGCTAGATATCTTTTCGGGCACACTTTATACTCTATGAAAGTTAATTCGGGTATACTTTGTAAGGAAGGTTGTTCGGGCACACTATCTTATGAAGGTTGCTCGGGCATACTATACATCAAAGTATGCTTGATTGAAAGTGTTTTTGATTCTGATAGGGCTTATGCTAGTTTGAGTTACTTAATTTATATTTGAGAAATTTATTTGGGTATCTTAATTGATTCTTAGCAAGGATGCTTATTTGATATTTTATACTTGATTATTTATCTTGTGATTAAGTTCTCAGGAAATCTGGTATTTCGGGTAAGCTTTCTTCATATTTACTTGACTTTAAATTAGTTAACTTGGCCGAGCAAGGATTGTATGTGGAAGATGCCGGGAAAACTTTGTCAATTAATAATGAAAATTTTCCGAGCAAAGTTAAACCTTTTAATTATATCGGGTAAGGTTTTAAAGTGGATAAGATTATTATGTTTGACTGCCAATAATTCACTACATGAAAAAATTCATTTAAAACCCACTTTCAAAAGGTATATAAGAGGGAGTTAGGGATATTTTCAACATTATTTTCCCTCTCTCTCTCTCTCTCCTTCCACTGCAACTGCTTACTCTCAAAGAAACCCAAACCGACTTATCATATTCGTCTCTAATACAAACCCTAATTTTAATCAGCCCCCTAATTCTGACTTGGTAAGCAATAATAATTTGTTTTCCGACAACGATTAGACTATAATGGGCTTCGATTACGTACTTAATTACTAATACTCTGTTTTTGTGTTTAGGTTATTAATTTTTCGAAGATCAGGTTCTTAATAAACTTTCTCTCTTTCTTCTACAAATTTATAACTTGAAATTGCTTAAAGTATAAATTTTATGCTAATTTCACTTTGAATATGTTTATTTGTATTGTTTAGATATGGCAGACGAAGAAGAAGTTCAACCTAAGTATGCCTTTGAGCCAAAGCATAATATGTGCGCACTGTTGGAGGTCATTCCCAATAATGAGCTAGTGGAGAGGATGATTTCTTGGATGGCTAGATCCAATGTGCGATTTGCTTTCACAGAGTCCCCAATCATCTACAGAAATCATTCCCTAGATTTCTGGCGTTCTGCAAGACTGGTGGACGACATTCATGGGAAAAGAATCGAGGCAACTGTTGCAAGCCATGAGATACTTGTTACAGAGGGGGTGATAAGAAGATGTCTGCAGCTACGCGATGATGACCATAACCATATTAATTTCAATATTGATCATCTGATGAGGATCTTTGAGCAGACAATAGGGTATCAGGGAACTGTCCATGATGGACAATTTCAAAAGGGGATGTTTCCAATGTTGTATAGGTTCTTGATTCACCATGTGATACAGGGGTTTTCTCCAAGAAAAAGATCATGGACTCTGATGAGTCGTGATCTAGTAAATGCCATTGTTGGTATTATATATGATATGCCTTTCAATTTTTCAAAGATGATATTTAATGGAATGATTGGAAATTTGAAGAAGGCCGAAGCTGATAGATTCCTGCAATACCCTAAATTCTTACAGATAATCTTTAACAGGGAATTACAAGGTCTACCCACAATTGGTATGACACATCAGCTGCAGGATCCAGACACATATAGAAGAATTGCAAATCCTGGAAGGGCAAACAGATTCAATTCCAACACTCCTTTTGAAATATTACCATGGTTTTTGAACCATGATTTGGAGATTATGCCGGTGCCTGAGTTAAGCTTAGAGGAGGAAGGAGGAGAAGATGATGGTGAGAGTGATGATGATAGTTCTGATGATGGACATGATAATGCTGATGATGGAGATGAAGGAGAGGCTGGAGGAGCCATGATTGTTGGTGCACCTGATCAGGGGGAGCAACCTGAGGAACAAGAACAACCTATTCCAACACCACCACAATCACCACCACATTTTGACCAACCCATTATACCATCACCACCACAAACTCCACCACATTTAACCACTCAATCCCCACCCCAAACCCTAACCATAAGCCAACCTGAAACATCAACACATATATCCCCAACAACACAAACACCACCAACATCTAGCCCAACTCATTCTGATCCATTTATTCCAAGACGACCTCATACACAATCACCACCACAATCCAGTTTCCAAACTCACACCACAAATCCAGAACAACCTGAATATGAACAATTTTCTACAACACCACCAACTGACACTGACTTGTTGACCTTGTTGAAAGAAAATGCTGAACTGAAGAGAAGGAATGAGGAGGTGACAATGGAGAATGTTATGTTGATAGAGAAGTTGGTACAAGCTGAAATGTGAATTAAATCCCTGGAGCAGGAGGTTGAGAAGACCTCTACTGCCCCAAAACAGGGGGAGAATGAAAGGATGCCAACTGTCTCTGGTGTAAATGCTGAAACTGAAACTGTAACAGTTATAGAGACTGTAGACAGTTTGAAATTGATTATGAATGCTTATGATGATGGAGATGAGAGTAGTGAGGAAAGGAGAATTGAGGATGATGAGTATGAAGGTGATAGATCAGATGTTGGAGAACATGAGTATGATTATAATGATGAAATAGTGAATGTGGAAAGGGATGAAGAGAATGTTGAGATAGAGGATGGAGTTGAAAAGACAAATGCTGAAGAAAATGTAGCTACCACTGATGTAGCTACTGATATTTTGACTGATGCAGCAACTGATGTCTTAACTGATATACAAAATGATGTAGAAACTGAAGTAATGAATGAAGAAGATGCTGCTACTGAGGAGTTGATACTCACTGAACCAAAAGCTAAACAAACTGAAACCTGCAAGACTGAAGAGTATGATGAAGAAATGGAAAGACAGGATAGAGATATTGATGAAATTGAGCTTGAAACTGAAGAAGAGATCCAGAGAAGATTGAGTAAGGGAAAGGCTAAAGTAACTGAGAAAGAGCCTGTTAAGGCTTATCCTGATAAATATATTTTGTTTAGAGATGATGCTGAAGCTGCTGCTGCTGCCAAAAGAGAACAGGAAAATATATTGAAAGAAACAAGGGAAAGGGAGATTTTGGCCCAAACCTTGACTCTAGAAGAGCTGGCAGAGCAGGAAATCTTGATCAACCAAGCCAATTTGGCAAAAGTAATTAATGAAGAAGTGGCTGATCAAGATGTAATTGAGGCTTTGATTAATCTGAAGAGAGATGAGGAAGTAGACAATTCCTTAGCCATAGTGGTTAGCATGTTTCAAACCCAAAGTCAATCTGAAAAGAATTCAAATGTAACTGAAGAACCTACAAATCTGAATACTAAAATGATGAATTAAGAGGAGATGGGTGAGTCCATTGCCTCAATGGCTGCAAAGAAATGGGCTCAACAGATTAAAGATGACATTAGACAAAATCCTGATGAATGGGAGTATGTGGATGATCCCAAATATGGAAAGAAATACTCAAGAAAAAGGGATAGATCAGAAACATTTATGCCAGCTGAAGGTACTGAGTCTGCAAAGAAAGGAAGATGGGATGATCAAAATAAATACTTTGAAGAGACTCCTGATGATGAGGCAAGCCTAATCAGGGCAGTCCCACTACAAACCTTGCAACCAGGTAAAGGGTTCAAGGTGTTCCTGATGTGCCTATTTGAACTGAACAAAATCCAGATCATCCACCCTCTGATGAACCTAAGATTGATGCTGTAAATGATTCAACTGAAGAGGAGGATGAGTCTGATGAATATGATGATAATCCTGATGATAATCAAGGTGAAAGTGTTAAAGCTGCAAATGTTGAGTCTCCACAAGTTGTAATGACTGATGAGCAGAGAGCAAACATTGAGCTGAGTATGATGGAAGCTAAAAAGAAACATCCATTAGTTGTGAAATTGAGAAGATTTGGGATAAATTTTGAAACTCTGGCTGCTATGAATGATGATGAGTTGAATCAGAGACTTGAAGAAGAAAATGAAAAGATTAAAAGAGCCATGCAACAAAAGAATAGAGATGCTCAAAAACACAGAGACTATCTAAGGAGGCATGGATATTCTGAAAAAGATTTGAGCCACTTCAATCATGACAAGCTTCAAGATCTTTATAACAGTGAAAGAAAGAAAGTGATAGAAAAATGTGTAAGAGAAAATGAAAAGATTGAAAAGATGGAGATTTTGAAAGAGAAGTTTGGAGGTATGTGTGGATACCTGATGGAGAAAGGATTAAAGCCTGAGATAGTTGGGAACCTATCAAGAGAATCAGTGTTGGACCAGTACAATAAACTGAAAAGAAAAGAAAAGCTGAAAAGGGTACAAACTGAGAGCTCCTCAAAACAGTATGAACCAACTGATGAACCTCAAGCAAAGAAAAGAAGAATTCAAACATTGAGGGAAAAGTCAAAAGAAAAAGTAAGACCGGTTGAAACCCCAACTCCTCAAGAAGTTAAGCCTGATCCTGAAGATGAACTAATTGTTCCTTGGGAGAATGAAGAAATGATAAATATTCTAAGGAGGATAATGATTAATCAAAGGGGAATGGATGAAACCTCTTTCAATGCCTTGGAAAAGAAAGACTTGAAAGAACTATTTTATATCCAAAAGGCTGATTGTGAGAAAGCTCTAAGGGAAGGTGATAACCCTAGAAGCTTTGTGGATGGAAAATTTGTTCCTGCAGGACTGTCAAACAGTCCTGGGATAGCTAAGATGATAAAAACTCTTAAAGAACAAGCTGGACAAGATATGGTTGAACTTATTAACCTTCCACCTGAGATGGTAGAGGCAATCTACATCAACACTTTCAACTTAAGGCCTAGAAAACCCATGAAGTCTATTCCTTTCAGGCCACCACTCTCAAGAAGATATCCACAAGTTGGAAGAGGTGGAAGAGGTGAATCAAGTAGGTGTGGATCACAAAGAACAACAACACCACAATCAGATGTGGATCTTCCAAGAGAACTTTACTATGATCCTGTGTGTGAATGCTTGAGAGTGATTATGGAAAGCAGAAAACTGAGGGAAATAGTTGTGAGGAGTGATTTCTAGGAATACACTCAAGAACAACTGGAAAGAATGGCGACACTCACTTTGTATGACTATCTGAACAGAAACAGGATGGCTGGAAGACAGATGAATGATATCTCTAAGTTCTTAAGAGATGAAGCTGACAAAGGATTCATATTCCTAAAAGAAAAAAGAAGATGGAAAACTGTCCAATTTCACAGATCAAAAAGAACTGCAAAGTTGAAGAAAATAGACATTGCTGAAAGGAACTTCAAGATGAATGTCAGAAATAGGAATCCGTTGTCAAACTTGAACACATGCATAAGTCATGAAGGAAGAATGACACGCCCCAACTACACAGTTCAAAGAAATGGCATCATAACTGAGATTGAATACAAAGAAGATGTTGACCATTACTTGCTGAGAAACTCTGATGGAAAAATACTGGGGATAATCAAGAAGGATGAAGACTTGACTTACTTGCATGTTGAGGATCTGATGGATATAAGGGATTTGGTCATACCAGAAAGTCATACTCACTACCGAACCCTTGATATCTTTAAGATGAAAGCTGCATCAGAAATAGTAAACAGAAGACAAGCCGCCCACAATGCAAGGAAGAGACAAGATTCCTAGATTAGGATTTGATGTGTAATGTCTTCGGACAGCTTTTGAATATGCATTTGCTTATGTTTTGTTGAATATGTAATTTGATTTTAATTTGATATGTATTTTCATCCTATGTATGTAACTGTAGAAATGTTTTGGGTCAGCTGAGGTATTCCAGTCTAGGGGGAGATTGTTGGGTCAAACAATTGACCAAAGGGGGAGATTGTTCTATGAGACATATGGAAGATTGGAATCTTCTCAACCTCCTCAGATTTCGCTAAGTATGGATCCGGGCACACCTTAAACTTCCAAATAAGCTTTTACTTAGCCGGGTACTAGATTTTGTCTATCGGGCAAGGTTATCTTCATAAAGTCTTCTTTAGTGAATATCCGAGCAAGGTTTGAAAATTAGTGTATTACCGGGCAAGGTTCACTAGTTTATGCAAGTCTGGGCATGGAGCACTTTATCAGGCAGGTTTGTTCTTCATAGCCAAGTAAAGCTCACTCCCGAGTAAGCTTTAGGCTAACCAAGCTCATGAAGCCAAGTGATTGGAAGACCAGGCAAGGTATTCATTAATAAGTATGGTCCAAGTATGCTTGATGTCTTAATGGAATATCTTAAGGATCATCGGGCAAGGTTCAAATCAAGCAAAGGAACAGTGCCACCAAGCATACTTTGCTAATAAGATATCCACTAGCAAAGAGATGAAGGGACCATTGAAGAACAAGGTTGCTCGTAAGGGTTTGTCGGGCAAAGTCTGGCAAAGTCAAGAAGATTGAAGTCTACCCGGTGAGTATTTTACTTGGTAAAATACTCTTCAAGTAAAGTCTACCCGGAAACTGATCCCGAGCACACTTCTATGTACCAAGTCTAAAGGCAGGCAGAGCACATAGTCTACTCGGAGGAGTTTACTAATCCAGAGCCTACCCGGAAGACTTGTTTTACACTTAGGATTATTTCTGAATATGTATTTGAATATGTTTTAGCATTTAGGGTTTCTAGAAGGAATGACAGTTGTCCAAAGGTGTCAGGCCTATAAAAGGAATAATTAGGACACACATGAGGAAAGAGATTGACACAACACGGAAAAATAGGCGGCTGAATACTAAGTGAGAATATTTATCCACTGCCGTTTTCCTTCAAGAAACCCTATATTAATTATCCTTTTGTATGATAATCTTCGTATAAATGGAAATCTTTTGAGTGAATCTTGTGTGTGTTATTTGCATATGAATATTGATAGCAACTACCCTGTTTATTATTGATTCTGCCTTTAATTAACAGTAATCTCTCTAAATATAGCAACCCTTCATTAACTCCCTTGTCAACACATCTATTTGTGTGAGTTATGACATGATTTGAGTAAGATCCGGCTGAAATCGGGGACCTGACAAAAGGCTACTTATCACATTAAAATGCAATTTCAAGTAAACCCAAGCCTTAAATGAAGAAACAAGTGAAAAGATGAAGAAAAACGAAAGAAAAACCAAGAAAAACCTTAACCACGCCCCCATCCTTCTGAAAACAAGAAAACACAAAAATCTACAAGAAAAGACAAACACTGGACAAAGAAGCATGTTGAGTCAAGATTTGACCCAAAATTAATCCTATGGAAGATTGGAATCTTCTCATCCTCCTCAGAAATCACTAAGTATGGAACCGGGCACAACTGAGACATTCGAGCAAGGTTTTAATTAGCCGGGTATGATATTTTGCCTATCAGGCAAGGTTATCTTCTTTAGTGGATATCCGAGCAGGGTTCACTCTTTGGTGTATACACGGGCAAGGTTCACTATATCAAGCAGGTTTGTTTTTCATAGCCGAGTAAGGTTTACTTCAGAGTAAGTTCTTGGGTAACCAAGCTCTTGAAGCCAAGTAATTGGAAGATCGGGCAAGGTATTCGTTAATAATATAGTGGTCCAGGTAAGCTTGATGTTTAATGAAATATCTCAAGTAACCTCGGGTAGGATTCAACTCAAGCAAGGTACAGTGCTCCCAAGCACACTTTGCTAATAAGCTAATTCCAAGCAAGGAGTTAATGGGACCATTGAAGAACAAGGTTGCTCGTTGGATTATGTCCGGCAAAGTCTGATATACTCAAGAAGATTGAAGTCTGCTTGGTGAGTATTTTCCTTTGGAAAATACTCCAAGTAAAGCATACCCGGAAAACTGTTCCAGGGCACACTTCAAGGTTTCCAAGTCTAACAAGGAAGGCAGAACACAAAGTCTACTCTGAGAAGTTTACTTCTACAAAGCCTACCCGGAAGACTTGTTTTACACTTAGGATTATTTTGAATATGTAATTTGAATATGTAAGATATATTTAGGGTTTCTAGAAGGAATGACAGCTTCCCAGAGGTGTCAGGCCTATAAAAGGAATATTTAGGGCACACCTATGAAAGCGGCTGAATAAGATACTAAGTGAGAATATTTATTGAGCCGTTCTTAGAATTGTACGGACATAACTATCCCATCAAGAAACCCTAGATAGATTATCATTTGTATGATTAACCTTATATGAATGGAAATATTTTGAGTGAATCTTGTGTGTCAGTTAACTTTGTTTGATTGCTCAGCAATGAAGTCGTTTGTTATTGATTCCGCCTTTATCAAACGGTTTTCTTTCTAAATATAGCAACCCGTCATTAACTCTCTTGTCAACACTTTATTGTGTGAGTTATGAACTAATTTGTTAACGATCTACCTAAAATTGGGGACCTGACAAGTGGTATCATAGCTGGTTACTGCTATTTTAGTAAGAAATTATTGCAGATTGAAGATTTGAAGAACAATGACGTAAGCAGAACACTGTTCCATTAAAGAGTGACGTCAGCTGCTCTGTTCTTCATTTCTGTCCAGATCTACTTCTTTCCGGTGTTTTCTCTTCCTTATTTCAGTTAAAGTTTAAATCTTTTCCTCTGATTCTTGTTCTATTTGCAGCAGATTCATCAGATCTAAAAAACCGGTTTTCAGATCTGATTGTTTTTAAAACTTGTCTTTTACAAATCAATTGATTTTGATTCTCAAAATGTCTGGTTACGAAGAATAAGAGGTGTCTACTAATAAGATTCCTAGACTCTGTGGACAGGAAAACTTCACAAAATGGAAGGTCTTATTTGAAGCAGCCGTTTGCTATAATGATGTGGATATGTGGAATTCAATCAAGAACGGTCCACAAGACACTACTGATGGTGCTAATGCAACTGCTACTGTAAGAGACAGATTGAGGAAAGTGGATGACAGGGCCTTAGCCATGATAAAGCTAGGTCTGTCATGGGAAATATTGACCAAGGTTGCACATCACACCACAGCTAAGGCTATGTATGATGCAATCCTTGAAATGTTTGAGGGAAAAACTGAATTGAAGAACATCAAGCAGCAAAGACTCAAGCAACAGCTAGAGAGGTTCAAATATAAGAAGGAGAGAGATTGAAGTTAATCATGGAAAGATTCTTAGCAATTGTGAATGAGCTAAGAACCACTGACTATGTCATGGCTGATTTTGATTTAAATACCAAGCTGCTTAACTCAATGCCCAAGGAATGGCACACTGCTTGAAAATTCATCCTCCAAAATCCAAATTTCAATGATATGAAGGTGGATGATGTAGTGTGCTTCCTTCAGGCTGCAGAAATTGAAATGATTGAGAATGAAATGATAAAAGAAGAGAAGCCATGTTTCCAGGTCACTAATGCTCTCATTTCACCAATGAGCAATTTGTCAACCAAAAATCAACAACAGATTCCTATCGTTGAAGAACTAGTAGAGCATGGTGTTGATACACCTAAATCTTTTGTTGGTGGTAGTACAAGTCATCATGGAAACCAGCAAAGGTTCAATGTCTAATTAATGGATGATGCTGATTCTGCCTCAATGGCTAGTAGACATGTACCTTACACTGGTGGAAAAAGTGGCCAAGGAAATGAAACACAAGCTTTGCTCTCAATGTTTACAGAATCATACAATGCTTTTGTAGAAAAAAATATGGTTCATACAAGTGTCATCCAGAATGATCTTGAACAGATAGATGCTGATGATTTGGAAGACATGGATTTGAAATGGCAAGCAGCCATGTTGGCTCTTAGAAGCAAAAGGCTATACAACAGGACTGGTAGATCACTTCTGTCATGGCCAAATGAAAGAATTGGTTTTGATAAGTGAAAAGCCATTTGCTATAACTGTCAACAACCTGGTCATTTTGCTAGAGAATGTAACATGCCAAGAAATTTTCAGATGAACCAGTAACAAAACTAGTCAAAAAATCAGCAGCATCAATATCAACAGAATCAGTAGAGAAACAACAATCCCAACAACTTCAATAACTACAATCCCAACTTCAATAACTTTCAACAGTCTCAAATGAATAACAATCATCAAGTTGTGCCTCAGAATCAAAACTTTCAAAGAAATAACAATCAAAACCTTCAAACTATGCCAAACAACTCAGTTCCAACTAATCAAAATCAACCCAGAAATCAAGGAAATGTGGCTGTCACCACACAACATGAGGGTAGTTTTGATTGGACCAATCATGAAGAAGACATTGTTGATGATATCAAGAAGGCAAATGTGGCATTTATGGCATTGATTGAGAAAGAAGCAGGATCATCATCTTAGGTACACTCTGCTTCTACTATTGATTTGAATGAAATAATCAATGAATTGAAAACAAAAGTAGGCAAGCTGGAAAGTGAGTGTTTTAGGAAGCAAAGTATCATCAATGGATATGAGGCAAGTGAGTTGATAAGTGAAGAAAAGATTAAAAGTTTAGAAAAAGATTGCATAAGTAGTTACAGAGCTCAGAAAAGATACACCACTGAGATTGATGGATTGAAGAAGACGATTGTTGAAGAAAAGGTTCAAAACACAAAGCTGCAGGTAGAAAATGAATTCTTGAAGAACTTGGTTTCAATAGGAAACATCTGTGGTATTCTAAACCAAGTAAGTGAAAAAGACAAATATAAAGCAGTTCCACCACCCTTCAACAACATCTTTATGCCAAAAGTTGATTAAGAGAAAAGAGATGCATATCTACAGCAATTCAGAGATGTTTTTCATGACAAAGAAGAATTTGTTGATTTATACAAAAATGTTGAGGTGAATGCAGAAGGTGAGTTTGTGGTTAAGGAAGAGGTGAAAGAAGAATAATCAATTGGAGTTCAAGTCTCTGAATATGACTTTGATTCTGATGATCTCAATCAAGATGATTTGAGTGACTTAAGTGACCAGATCACTGATGAAGAAATCAAATTTGCTAAAAGGGGTAGAAGGGTGAAGAAACCTGAATCAATTGACAATCTTCCATTGTATCCACCTGTCACACCAAGAATGAATGTTGTGCAAGAAGCTGAAAGTCCAGATGATAAAAGCAAGAACACCACTTCATTTGTGAAAACTCCAACAGAGTGTGGTTATGAAACTGACAACTCAGATAATCTTGAAGTCACTCATGAAGATCCTGAACTAACAACACTCACTTCCAATGCTGCCACTGAAACTGAAATTGATAAGCTGCAAGCTGAAATAGCACTTCATCACTCAACTGATCAAATTTTATTCTTTTGTGCAGGAATAGTCCACTCCACTAAATGACATATGGTACATGGATAGTGGATGTTCTAGGCACATGACTTGTGACAAGAGGTCACTTGTGAATTATGAAGAAAAATTTGAAGGTCCTATGGCATTTGGAAGTGATGAGAATGGAGGAATGATTGTTGGAAAAGGAATTTTAACCAATGGAAATGTTTCATTTGACAATGTGTTTCATGTAGAAGGACTCTAGTATAATCTGCTTAGCATATCACAAATGTGTGATAAGGGTTACAAAGTTGATTTTGATGACTCACATCGTTTCATCTTAAAACCTGAATTTGTAATCCCACCTGAAATGATTATGATGATGGCACCTAGAAATGACAACCTATAATGAGCTCAACATGAAGGAAGCTGTTTCAAGGGGTGGTACATGTTTTGTTTCCAAAGCCACTGAAAATGAGTCAATATTATGGCATAGGAAACTATTTCATGTGAATATGAAAAACATGAACAGACTTGTTAAGGGTGAGCATGTCATTGGCTTACCTACAAGAGAGTTCAAATTGGAAGATCATTGCAGTTCATGCCAGAAATGCAAGCAACACAAATCCTCTCATTAGGCAAAGCTCATCAACTCAATTTATCAAGCACTTGAATTACTTCACATGGATCTTTTTGGTCATGTGAGTGTGCCAAGTATAGGAAAAAAAAGATATTGTCTTGTGATCATTAATGACTACTCAAGATATACTTGGGTTTATTTCCTAAGTACAAAGGATGAGACTGTAGAGTTGATAAAGGGCTGTGTGACAATGATTGAGAACAAACGGAATAAGAAATTTAAAACAATTAGAAGTGACAATGGTACAGAGTTCAAAAATGGAGCCATGGAAGAATTTTGCACATAAAAAGGAATATTTCAGCAATTCTCAGCTCCTAGAACTCCCGAACAAAATGGTGTTGCAGAAAGAAGAAACAGGACACTTATTGAAGCCGCAAGAACCATGATAGCAGATGCAAATCTACCAGTTACATTTTTGGCTGAAGCCATAAATACTGCCTGCTATATTCAGAACATGGTACTTGTAAACAAAAGGCATAACAAGACACCATATGAAATTTTCTATAATAGAAAACCTTATATAAAGTTTTTTAAGCCCTTTGGATGCAAATGTTTTCTTCTAAACACCACGGATTATTTGAACAAGTTTCAAACAAAATCCTTGGATTGCTTCTTTGTTGGTTATTCTACACACTCAAAAGCATACAGAGTATATGTAAAAGATCATATGAATGTAAATGAATCATCAGATATGGTCTTTAATGAAAATCAGTTCAACACAGTTGATGGTGCAGCATGGCTATTTGATAATGAAAAATTGATTAGGTCCTTCAAGATTTATCCTGAAGACTTTGATGATTCCTTTTACAAGACCAGTGTGATTGAAAAGAAAAGTGGAAAGACATTGGACTTGGAGAAGTTATGGAAGAAGGTTGCTAATAAAGAAAAGGAATATACATTTGTAAAGGGTCCCTCATATGATATTGTTAACCATGTTCAAGATAATGATCAAAGAAACAATCACAGTTCAGAACAAGATCATACAGATGTTAATCTAGACAATCAAGAAGTGAATAATGATCAAGTTCAGAATGAAGAAAACCCAAGCAACCAAACCATTATAGAAGAAGCTGTATCAACATCAAAATTTCAATATTTGTTTGAATGAATGAATATAGGAAACAATGGTGCATCCACTTCAAGGCAGTACAATGAAGAAACACCAGAGTTTCATGATGCTGAAACAGAATTGATCATTGAAGAACCATAACTCAATGAATCAAATCTTGACACAAATATGTCTGCAGATATGATAGTACAAACCCCTTATGTTGAAAAGAATCATCCTTCTGAAAACGTCATTGGTGATATACATGAAAGAGTTACAAGAAGTCATTCTGAATCTGCAAATATCTGTTTGTACTCCTGCTTTCTATCTCAAATAGAACCAAAGAACATTGTTCAAGCACTTAAGGACAACAGTTGGGTGGAAGCAATGCCGGAGGAATTGGCACAATTCAGAGATCCACATGTTTGGGATCTGGTTGATAGGCCAAGAAACAGGTCAGCAATTGGCACAAAATGAGTTTTCAGAAACAAAATGGATGAGAGGGGTTTGGTGATTAAGAATAAAGCTAGACTTGTGGCACTGGGATGCCTTCAAGAAGAAGGAATAGACTTTAAGGAAGTATTTGCACCAGTTGCAAGACTTGAGGCTATCAGGATTTTTCTTGCATATGCTGCCTCAAAGGACATTAAGGTGTTCCAGCTTGATGTCAAGTCTGCATTCTTAAATGGAAAGTTTGATGAAGAGGTGTATGCTACTCATCCTCCAGGTTTTGAGGATCCAATGTATACAAACAGGGTGTATAAGCTAAATAAAGCCCTATATGGATTGCATCAGGCTCCTAGAGCATGGTATGATGAACTGTCAAATCATCTTCTTGAAAATGGTTTCTAAAGGGGAGCCATTGACAAGACTCTCTTCTACAAAAGAAAGGGATCATATTTGCTACTATTACAAGTCTATGTGTATGATATCATCTTTGGTTCAACCAATGAACAAATGTGTATAGAGTTTGAAGGGGTGATGAAATCCAAATACAGCATGAGCTCTATGGGAGAAATGAACTTCTTTCTGGGAATGCAAGTTCAAAAAAAAGCTGATGGGATTTTCATTTACCAAACTAAATATGTGCAGGACATTTTGAATAAGTTCAAATGTCAAGATTTCAAAACAACTTCAACTCTAATGGATACAAAAGAAAAGATGATAGCTGATGAAAAGGGGGAGCCTGTGGATGAACATGAATATAGAGCCAAAATTGGATCCTTGATATACCAAACTGCTACAAGACCAGACATTATGTATGTTGTGTGTGTCTGTGCAAGATTCCAATCAAGTCCTAAAGTCTCCCACATGAATGTTGTCAAAAGAATTTTTAGATATTTGAAGGGAAGACCAGACTTAGGGATTTGGTATCCAAAGAATCAATCTTTTGACCTTATTGCCTACATAGACAGTGATTATGATGGGTGTAACATGAGCAGGAAGTCAACTTCAGGTGGATGTCAATTTCTAGGAGACAGGATGGTGTCATGGCAATGCAAGAAGCAGACCACTGTGTCCATATCAACTGCGGAAGCTGAATACACTGTTGCATCTGCTTGCTGTGACCAAGTTCTCTGGATTCAGAACCAAATGCTGGATTATGGTTTGAATTTTCTGAACACTCCTATTTTTATTGATAATACTGCTGCATATTTTACTGTTAAAAATCCAGTTCAACATCAAAGACTAAGCATATTGAAATCAGACATCACTTCATCAGAGATTGCAATGAAAAAGGTTTGATTGAGGTGAAAAGAGTTGATACAAGTGAAAACTTGCCTGACCTATTCACTAAGCCACTTGACAGAACCAGATTCAACTTTCTTTTCAAAGCCCTGGGGATGATCAACTCATATGAGGTTTGATTGAGGATGTGTGCTTAATGTGTGTCTCTATGTGCTAACTGATTAATTTTTGATTGAGGTCACACACACTGAATGTTGTTTGAATATGTTTGCATATGCTAATTGCTTTGTGTTAACTGATATGTGTTTATGTGATTATCTGGTCAACTTAGGTATCATTGATGCTTAAGTTTGATTGTCAGTTAACTATTTTCGATATTATGACAAGTGGTTTGAATTGTCTAAACTGATTAAATGCTTATCTGAAATCATGATTTGTTGTCTGTTTATGTGTTTTATCTGATCATTTGATGTCATTAGGATAGGCTAGATCTTGAATATTAGTCCTGTCTGTTTGTCTTGACGATGTATATTATGTTTAAGATTTGAATATGTTACAACTGTTTATGTCAAGATGCGTTTTTATGTCAAAATTAAATGATGAAATGAATTTTCCAATGAATTTTGCATAATCACAAGATTTTTTTATCAAAACGTGAGTAAGTTTTTAATGGTGTAGAGACATGATAATACTATTCAGTTCAAGTTTTAAAGAAGGATTTTTTCAATGAAAAGTCTCAAGTAGTTATCTTTGCTGAAAATTATGTCATTTGCCCAGTTGGAAGAACATACACGTGTGTATGTTTGGTCCTATAATTTGCATAGATTTAAAGGATAGCCATTAACCAGAAAACTGTAAGCATTTGGGGCAATTATAACTTGTTTTCTATTCTTTCACTTAAAATTAGGCCAATAGCTCTGCTTTGAAAGGACATATACTCACCTATATGTTTGGTCCTGCTGACCACTTGTGGTCAAATAGGATAGCCATTTACCAGTCAAATGAGAGATTTTGGGGTGTTTGAATTTAAAACTGTATTAATTTGGGAAATGATAGTACATTGAATACTTAACCAATCATATGGATTTATTAGGCTAAAAGGACTCTTAGTACAGTTATTGACATGTATGGTTGCTTTCTCATGATATGTAAAATCTAAGGTGATATAAACAAAAAGAAACTGCTAAGATTTATGTGGAGTTACATTGTTGTCTATGCATGTTCCTAGATAAATCTTTTCAAATGATAGGCAGAAAAGTGATTATCCAGTCATATACAAGCCTGTTGGTTTTTGGTTACCCAAAATGAAACATCTTCTAAAGAATGACAAAGAACAAATGTGAACCACTTTATTACAAATATTTAAGTCAACCAAAATTGATTTATGTTCACAAATTTTTATTGAGAAAATACAAACATGAGGGTTACTAACAGAACTACAAGGGTGGAGGCAATCATATAAGTCCTTTAAACATCCTGAATGAAAGACCTGTTTATCTAAACTATAAGTCCAACGTTCAACCTCAAATATGTTTGTCAATTTGAAAAGAAATATCAAATAAATAAGTTCTGTCATTAAACCAAAACCAGGGGGTCAAAGTCAAATTGGGGTGATCTGGAGAAAGCCAAATAAGCCTTGAGGATAGATAAGGAGCATCAGAACACAACATGTGTTATCCATTAAATTTTATGCAACTTAATTGAAACATAATCATATCACCAAAGAAACGAAAATCATGTTAAGTCTAGACCTGCTGTTGACCTGTCTTTGTAGTCATAATAATGCTGAGGATGAAGTATTGAGAAAGCTACTTAGTCAATATGATCCCATTCCTGAGATCTTTTCAGTTAAAGAAATAAATGTTTTGAAGAGACACATAACTGAAATTTGATCTCTAAATGCACCATTGCTCTTAAAACTATGTTCTTTAATGAAATATATTTGACAAATGTCATGACAAGTGGTGTTAAGTCAAAAAGTGTTGCATTTTGCCTCAAAAAGGTTGAATATGTATTTCGGATAAGGTTTGATGTTTTCAAACCTTCCTGGGCACAAAACAGTTGAATATGTATTTTCGGGTAAGGATTGATGATTTATAACCTTTCCGAGCATACTTAGATGTTTTTATCTAATTTTAGCAATTTCGGGCATGCCTTGAAGTTCTTGATACTTTTCGGGTAGAGTTTACTAAGATTAGTCACTTTCCGGGCAAGCCTAATTGTTTATGATTGAATATGTATTTCAGGTAAGGTTTGATGCTTTATAACCTTTCCGGGCACACTTAGTTGCTTTTATCTAAGTTTGTCATTTTCGGGTATGATTTGATGTTTTTGAAGTTTCTCGGGTAGACTACACTTTTCAGTTTAGTTTCCAGGCATACCTGATATTTGAATAGGATTTCCGAGCAAGTTTTGGAAATTTAGACTATAGCACACTTAGGTGTTTTATGTTTAATTTCGTTCCGATCATGCTATGTGTTATTTGTGATTTTGATTTCTTTGAAATTACAAGTGTTTCCGGGCACACTTTGTCATCCATGCACACTTTATATTCCGGGTACACTATTGTTCCCTCAATATACATGGTAATTTCAAAATTTAACTTTCCGAGTACACTGTCTGTTAGATATCATTTCAGGCACACTTTATACTCTATGAAAGTTATTCGGGTATACTTTGCATAAGAAGGTTGTTCGGGCACACTAAACATTAGGAAGGTTGCTCAGGCACACTGTGCATCAATGTATGCTTGATTGAAAGTGTTTCTTATTCTAATAGGGTTTATGCTAGATTGAGTTATTTAATTTATATTTATATGGGTAACTTAATTGATTTCTAGCAAGAATGCTTATTTGATATTTTATACTTGATTATTTGCCTTGTGATTAAGTTCTCAAGAAATATGGTATTTCGGGTAAGCTTTCTTCATCATTACTTGACTTTAAATTATGTAACCTGACCAAGGAAGGTTTGTAAGTGGAAGGTACCTGGCAAACTTTGTCAATTTTATAACGAAAATATTACCAGGCAAAGTTTGACAGTTTAAATTTTATCGGGTAAGGTTTTAAATGGACAAGATTATTATGTTTGACAACAAATAACTCACTACACGACAAATGCATTTAAAACCCACTTTCAAAAGGTATATAAGAGGGAGTTAGAGATATTTTTCAACATTATTTTTCCCTCTCTCTTTCTCTCTCCTTCCACTGCAACTGCTTACTCTCAAAGAAACCTAAACCGACTTATCACATTCATTTCTAATCCAAACCCTAACTTTAATCAGCCCTCTAATTCCGACTCGGTAAGCGATAATAATGTGTTTTCCGATCACGATTAGACTATAATGGGATTCGATTATGTATTTATATGCTAACACTCTGCTTTTGTGTTTAGGTTATAAACTTGTAAGAACAGGTTCTTGATGATTTTTCTCTCTTTCTTCTTCATTTTTATAACTTGAAATTACTTAAAGTTGTGAACTTTATGACTAATTTCATTTTGAATGTGTTTGATTATGTTTTTTAGATATGGCGGACAATGAACAACCGAAGTATCCCTTTGAACAGAAGCACAATATGTGCGCCATGTTGCAGATTACTCCTGACAATGAGGAGGTGGCGATGATGATAATGTGGTTGTTAAGATCAAATGTTCGTTTTGCCTTCACCAAGTGCCCAGTCATTTATAGAAATCACTCACTTGATTTCTGGCGCTTAGCAAGACTTTATGATGACATAAATGGTCGAAGGATTGAAGCCACAGTGGCAAGACAAGAAATTCTAATCGCAGAACAAATGATCAGAAGATGCTCGCAATTACACGATGACGACCACAATCATATAAACTTCAATACTGATCACCTGCTGAAAATTTTTGAACAGACTATGGGATTCCATGGGACAGTACATGATGGACAATTTCAGAAGGGAATGTTCCCTTTGATATACAGATTTTTGATTCACCATGTGGTTTAAGGATTTGCTCCGAGGAAAGGCTCATGGACTCTAATAAGCAGGGATTTGGCAAACGCCATAGTTGCAATCATTTATGACCTACCATTCAATTTCTCCAAGATGATCTTTGAAGGATTGGTAGCAAATTTAATGAAGGCTGAGAAGGATAGGTTTCTGCAATATCCCAGGTTTCTGCAGATTATTTTGAACAGGGAGTTGCATGATTTACCCACAATTGGCATTACTCACATTTTGCAAAATCCCAATACATTCAACTGAATTAGAAACCCGGGGAATGCCAATAGATATAATCCAAACATTCCGTTTGAGATTTTGCCATGGTTATTGGACCATGACTTGGATATTATGCCAGTTCCTGAGCTGAGCTCAACGGAGGAAAAGGAGATTGATGAGTTGGAAGATGATGATGATGATGATGGAGATGAAGGAGGGGCTGGAGGAGCGATGATTGTTGATGCAATGGATCAGGGGGAGAACCAACCTATACCATCACCACCACAATCACCACTACCCATTAACCAACCTATACCATCACCACCACAATCACCACTACCCATTGACCAACTTATACCATCACCACCACAATCACAATTACCCATCCTAAACCAATCACCATATATGTCACCACAATCACAAGCTCAAACTATTCAATCCCCAACCCAAACCTTAACCCAAAACCAAAATGAAACATCCACTCAAATTTCCCTACCACCACAACCCCCACCAACCAACAGCCCAATCCGAACTAATACATTTATTCCAAGCCCACCCCAACTCAATCACCACCACAAACAATCCATACAACCCAGCCTACACCTACCCATACCCATACCCCACCTGAATCTTATACCTCACCCACACTGACCATCAACCCAATAATCACTCAAACCACCACTAAAGACCAACCTGAACCTAACCTTTTCTCTACCTCACCACCAATAACCCCATCTGCTGGAAACCTTTTATTTCAAAGAAACCTTGATCTAATGATGGAAAATGCTAAACTAAGGGAGAGAAATGAGGAGGTGACTAAGGAGAATGTGTTGCTATTAGACAAGTTGGCCCGAGCTATGATGAAAATTCAATCCTTGGAGCAGGAGGTTGAGAAGGCCTCAGCTGCCCCAAAACAGGGGGAGAATATTAATGAGCCAACTAATGCTGATGAGGATGTAGTGATGGAGGATGAAGGAGTGAATATTGATGGGTTGACAAGTATTTTAAATGCTTATGATGATGAGGATGAAAGTGAAGAGAGGAGAATGGGGGATGAAGAGTATGAAGGTGATAAGTCTGAGGTTGAAGAAGAAAATTATGATGTGAATGATGAAGTAATGAATGTTGTATGGAGAGAGGAGGATGATGTGGAGAGAGATGAAGAAGAAACTGAAGAAGGAATTGAAAAGATAAATGTTGAGGACAATGTGGCAAACATTGATGTAGCCACTGATATTCAAACTGATGAGTTAACAGATCAAGCTGCCGCAACTGATGAATTAGTGACTGAAACTGATGTGCAGACAGATGCCCAAATAGATGAAGGAGCTGCTACTAAGGAACTTGTACTCACTGAAACTGAAGCTGAACAACAAGCAAGTTCCAAGAAAGTAGAGCATAACCCAGAACTGGAAGCACTTGAAAAAGAAATAGATGATTATGAATAGTCTGAGGATGAAGAAGAAGTGAGGAGGAGATTGGAGAAAGGTAAAGAAAAAGTTTGTAAAGAAGAGCCTGTTAAGGCAAATCCTCAGAAAGACATTTTGTTTACAAAAAATAAAGAAGCTGCTGCTGAAGCAAGGGGTAAGTTTGAGAATGTAATAAGAGAGATAAGGGATAGGGAAATACTAGCCCAAACACTGACAACTGAGAAACTAGCAGAGCAGGAAGCACTGATCACTCAAGCTAATGTGGCCAAAATAATAAATGAAGATGAGAATGAGGATCATATTGTAATTGAAGCCTTGATAAATTTGAGATGGGATGAGGAAGTTGACAATTCCCTAGAAGTAGTTATGAGTAAGTTTGCATAAAAGGATCCTGAACCTGAAAAAGAATCTCAACAGGAACCCGAGAAGGAACCTGAAAAAAAAATGAAGAATCAATAGAAGAGATGTTGGCTAAAGCCTCAAGGATACATGAGAATGTGGGAAGATTTGAAAAGAAATATTCTAGAAAGAGAAAATCCACCGATCAAGGTATGAAGGAGGATCTGAAAAACAAGAAAGGAAAATGGGATGAAAAGAACAAATGTTATGTCGAAACTCCTGATGATGAAGATAGTCCAATCAGAGCAGATCCATTACAAACCTTGAAACCTGGTGAAAAGCTGTCTGGTGTTCCAGATGTTCCAAGTGTTGATACAACACCAGAAAGTCCAACTCCTGATGAACCCAAGATTGATGTTGTAAATGAATCAACAGAGGAGGAGGATGAGTCTGATGAATTTGATAATAATGATGACAATGATGGAAAAGAAACTGAAACTGCTGATGTTATGTCCCCACAAGTTACAGCGACTGATGAACAGAGGGCAAACATTGAGCAAAGTCTTTTGGATGCTAAAAGGAGAAATCCTTTGATTGTGAAACTAAGAACCTATGGCATAAGCTTTGAGAGCTTAGCTGATTTGAATGATGAAGAACTGGAGAAAAGACTGAACAAGGAGAGAGACACAATTGAAAAGTTGATAAAACAAAAGAACAAGGATGCCCAGAAATACAGAGATTATTTGAGAACTCATGGGTACTCTGACAAAGATTTATCTCATTTCAAGATTGACAAGTTGAAAGAGGCATATGAAAGCAAAAGGGAAAAGGTAAAAGAAAAATTTGTTAGAGAGAACGAAGAGGCTGAAAAGCTAGAAGCATTTAAAGAAAAATTTGGAGGAAAGTGTGGCTACTTGTTGGAGTAAGGGATGAAACCTGGAATGGTTGATGGATTGAATAAAGCCTCAGTTGTAAAAATGTTCAACAATATGAAAAGAAAAGAAAAACTCAAAAGAACACAACCTGAACCATCTGCTGAACAGTCAGGAAAAACTCAGGCTGAACAAGAATCTCCAAAGAAGAAAAGAAAAATAATAACTTTAAGGGAGAAACAAAAGATTCAAGGTGAAAAAGAAAAATCAAAGGAAGCACCTGATGTTGAAACACCAATCCCAGAGGAATTAAAATCTGAACCAAAAGATGAACTATAATTCCTTGGGAAAATGAAGAAATGATTAAGATCTTGAGGGGCATAATGATAAACTAGAGGGGAATGGATGAAGCCACTTTTAATGCCTTAGAAAAGGAGGATTTGAAAGAAGATTTCTATATTCAAAAGGCTGACTGGGAAAAGGCTCTGAGGGAAGGTGAGAACCCTAGAAGCTTTGTTAATGGAAGGTTTGTGCCTGCAGGATTGTCAAACAATCCTGGGATAGAGAAAATGATGATTATTCTCAATGAACAAGTAGGACAAAACCTTGCTGATCTTGCCAACCTTCCACCTGAAATGGTAGAGTCAATCCACATCAAAACTTTCAATTTGGGGCCTAGAAAACCCATGAAGTCTATTCCATTCAGGCCTCAAATTTCAAGAAGATATCCACAAGCTGGAAGAGGTGAATCTAGTAGGCATGGATCCCAAAGAACAGCAAGACCACAATCCAATGTGGATCTTCCAAGAGAACTCTATTATGATTCTGTTTCTGAATCTCTGAAAGTGATTATGGAAAGAAGACAACTGAGAGACATAGTTGTGAGGAGTGACTTTGCTGAATACTCTCAAGAATAACTAGAAAGAATGGCCACACTCAATTTGTATGATTATCGAGACAGAAATAAGATGGCTGGAAGACAGCAGAATGGTCTCTCAAAATTTTTAAAAGATGAAGCTGACAAGGGATTCCCATTCTTAAAAGAAAAGAGAAGCTGGAGAACAATTCAACTTCACAAATCAAGAAGGGCAACAAAGTTAAAGAAAATGGACAGTGCTGAACTCTACTACAAGATGAATGTCAGAGATAGGTATCCTTTGTCAAACATGAATACCTGCATAAGCCTTGAAAGAAGAATGACACGCCCCAACTACACAGTTCAGAAGAATGGCATCATAACTGAGATTGAATATAAAGAAGATGTTGGCCATTATGTGCTAAGAAACTCTGATGGGAGAATACTAGTGATAATCAGAAGAGATGAAGACTTGACTTACTCGCACTATGAAGATCTGATAGATATCAGGGACATGGTCATTCCTGAAAATCACACTCATTATCAAGTCCTTGATATCTTCAGACAAAGGGCAGGAAGTGTCATTGCAAATCGAAGGCCAGCCTACTACAATGCAAGAAAAAGACAATGATCATTAGAATAGGCTTTATTTTATAATGTCTTCGGACAACTTTTGAATAAGTAATCATTTGTTTATGTTATTTGAATATGTAATTTGACTTTAATTTGATATGTATTTTAATCCTGTGTAAGTAACTGTAGAAGTGTTTTGGGAAAGCTGAGGTGTTCCAATCTAGGTCGAGATTGTTGAGTCAAGATTTGACCCAAAATTGATCATATGGAAGATTGGAATCTTCTCAACCTCCTCAGAAATCACTAAGTATGGAACCGGGCACAACTGAGACATCCGAGCAAGGTTTTACTTAGCCGGGCATGATATTTTGCCTATCGGGCAAGGTTATCTTCTTGAAGTCTTCTTTAGTGGATATCCAAGCATGGTTCACTCTTTGGTGTATACCCGGGCAAGGTTCACTATATCAAGCAGGTTTGTTCTTCATAGCCGAGTAAATTTTACTTCAGAGTAAGCTCTTGGGTAACCAAGCTCTTGAAGCCAAGTAATTGGAAGATCGGACAAGGTATTCCTTAATAATACAATGGTTTAGGTAAGCTTGATGTTTAATGAAATATCTCAAGTAACATTGGGTAGGATTCAACTGAAGCAAGGAGTTGATGGGGACCATTGAAGAACAAGGTTGCTCGTTGGATTATGTCGGGCAAAGTCTGATATACTCAAGAAGATTGAAATCTGCTTGGTGAGTATTTTCCTTTGCAAAATACTCCAAGTAAAGCATACCCGGAAAACTGTTCCCGGGCACACTTCAAGATTACCAAGTCTAACAAGGAAAGCGGAGCACAAAGTCTACTTGGAGAAGTTTACTTCTACAAAGCCTACCCGGAAGACTTGTTTTACACTTAGGATTATTTTGAATATGTACGATATATTTAGGGTTTCTAGAAGGAATGACAGCTGTCCAGAGGTGTCAGGCCTATAAAAAGAATATTTAGGGCACACCTATGAAAGCGGCTGAATAAGATACTAAGTGAGAATATTTATTGTGCGACGGCCGTTCTTAGAATTATACAGACATAACCTTCCCATCAAGAACCCTTAGATAGATTATCATTTGTATGATTAACCTTATATGAATGGAAATCTTTTGAATGATTTTTGTGTATCAGTTAACTTTGTTTGATTGCTCAGCAACGAAGTCATTTATTATTGATTCCGCCTTTATCAAACGGTTTTCTTTCTTAATATAGCAACCCGTCATTAACTCTCTTGTCAACACTTTATTGTGTGAGTTATGACCTAATTTGTTAACGATCTACCTACAATCGGGGACCTAACAAAGCACAAGGCTGTGCCTAACCCACCATGGGGCCGTGGTCACCTTTCAGATAAGACAAAAGAATTAGCACATGTCATTAAAAAGCACAGGGTCGTGCCTCAGGAAGCACGCCCCTGTGGTAAGTCATCATCTACGATCTTACAACATTTAATGCAACTGGACATCTGGACATGAGACCTTGACTCTAGGGACACGGGGCCGTGCCTACTTCCTCAGACTACCTATAAATAGAGGAGAATGCTGCATTAATTAAGTGTGCTTAAAGAAAATCTCTATACGGATTTCTCTTATAAACACACTCACATTACACTCATGTTGAAGATCTTGTGAAGAGTTTGAAGGCTTGGAGGTTACCATTATCATCAACATCATCATAATCCATCATCATCATTAAGAAGGGAGATTCATCCACATTTGGTTAGATTGTTCTAGTTTAATCATGTGTTTGTTATCATCATCTCATTTAATGTTCATAACAATGCTCATTATGAGCTAATCTCTATTTACCATCTAAAATTTATGAATAAGCTTTGTTTTACTTGATGATTATGTGAAACATGTGGTTTAGTATGGTAACGTACATGGTTATTTTGCAATTATCCATTGATGAAGAAATGTTTTATCACTTTAACTCAATACATCAAGGTTGATGACTAATAATCATTCATGATCACTCATGTTCTTGGAAACTATAAATGGTAAAAAGAATACTTTGATAACTTATTTAATATAAAACATGGATCTCTATGTTGTACTTAGAAATGATGAGATATAGGTTATGATCTATTTCTCTAGTTTTAATAATTCAAATATAACATTGTTAACGCGATTTCTTAGGTTATCATGCTAGTTAAAGAAATCATATGTTAATGGAATGTGTAACTATAACCTAATATAATAAACCAAGGGGAGGTTGTGTGAGTTAACTACAACCACTCGAAGTTCTTAGGATTGGTATTTTTGAAATCGAAGACAATCCTAATCGTTTTACTTTACCAACAGCTTGTCTACTTAAATTGGCATTCTTGTGGTAGCATGCTATTAAGCATAGGATGGACTTGAAAATATGCATGCTATTTTCTATTATGTCATAGAATATGTTCACTCAAAAATGAGGAATATAGTCTATCATATATTATTAGGGAAAGTTTATCGCATTTTTATTTAATAATCATCAAAGAACAATGGAGTGGATTCTTGGTTTTAGATGGTAACCTTCATATAATTGAACTACTCGTTTAGAACTTCTCTTCTTGTCACCTATATATTATATATAAGTATTTATATTTTATAAAAAGTTCAAAAATCAACCCAAAATGATTAAAACTCTCCGATTACATTAAGGCGAAGATTCATTTTTAAAACATTTGTGTCCACGGATCGATACTTGGTTCTTAACAATACTATTTTACATATACGCTAGGTACACTTGCCTATTTTGTGTGTGTTTAGTTTTAGTAGAAATAACTTATAAATTTAAAACACGATCTAGTGTAGAGCTAAATCTCCAATCAATAATATCTCTTATCGCACCGCGCACGAGACATCAAAGTTTTTGGCGCCGTTGCCGGGGACACGGTACGTTTCTAAGAATGATCCAAATTTTAATTTAATAATTGTACAAATTTTATCTTTTATTTTATTTTCTTTTTAGAATTAAACTTTTTTTTTAAAGCTAGCCTAACCTTTACATTAACTAACTTATACCTTAGTATGGTTTTAAAATAGCTTAGCTTAACTTTTAGCTTAACTTTAACTAACCTTTAGCTTAGATAGTTTAAAGTTGATTTAACCCCATGTATGTCTCCTACATTCGGGCATGAACTTGTTTTTCCAACTTCTGAACTGGAACGACTCTTTCGTCAACGAACGCGTAAACGGGCTGCAGAAACCACCGACACAATCTAAGACGAGTCAGTAGACGCCACAACATCAGGAGGAAATCAAACCGAAGAAATGATGGAAGCAGAAAACAATGAACCAAACGTGAACCAGTATGCCAAGCGAACTTTGGAAGGCTAAGACACTGGAGTGGCTCCACCCGATATCACCGAACATTTCAAAATCAAATCAAGCACCATTCATATGGTGGAAAATTCAGTTCAATTTCATGGTCTCTTCGATGAAGACCCTCTTTCTCATATATCTCGATTCTTACGAATATGCGGAACCTTTAAAATTCAAAACTGTTCAGAAGATCATATCAAACTCAAACTCTTTCCTTTTTTCTCTAAGGGGTCAAGCCTTATAATGGATAGAATCCCTTCCTTCTGGTTCCATCACCAACTGGAACCAAATGGTTGAACAGTTTCTCCTCAAATACTTTCCGCCTGATAAAATTGCCAAATACTTACCGGATTCTGGACTAATGATGATGAGTCGTTACACGCAGCATGGGAGAGATACAAAAGTCTTCTGAGAAGATGCCCACACCATGGACTGAGCGTATGGTTGCAAGTATAAACTTTCTTTGACGCACAATCCAACCAAAACAAACAGGCCATCGACCAAGTCGCCAGTGGAGTCCTGGGATCCAAATCACCTAACGAAGCATTTGAAATCATGGAGAAGGAAGCAAAGAAGAGTTTCGCTTATAACCCACCAAGATCTACACCAACTCATAAAGGAATGCACCACGTCAATTCCAACACTCTTGTCACCGCACAGCTTGAAGCGCTTTCTAAAAAAATTTAAACAACTTCAAGCCGAACTATCGAAAACAAAAATCACCTGTGACACATGTGGAGGAACTCATAAGACGAGTGACTACAAACAAGTCAATATGGCGATGGAAGAAGTTGACTTCATCTCCTGTCAAAACAATGCTTTCAGCAACAACTACAATCCAGGATGGAGAACCACCCGAATTCAGTTGGAAGGACGGAGGTAACAATCAAACCCTACCCGGATTCGAAAAGAGACCGATGGATCAATCCTTCCAGCCTAAACCTCAATTCCAAGAACAAAGGTCCAGTAGCCATCAGAATCCGAGATACTAAAATTGAAGAAATGTTGATCCAAATCATGACTAAAACAAATGAAGCAGAAAAGAAAGCCGACTCAAGAGTTGTTGATATCATCGGAGTATTTCTAAAGCATGAAGCTGACCTTAAAAGTCAACAAGCATCATTGCATAATCTAGAAACTCAAATAGAACAAATTTCCCGACAACTATCTAAAAGACCACCTGGCACTCTTCCAAGCAACACAATCACCAATTTAAATGCAACAGTTAACATTGTTACACTAAGAAGTGGCACAACCACTGTTGCCTCACCAACTTCAGAACACAGGAGATACTGATTCCCACAGGCACCATACAACCTAAGGAACTAGTCCGAACATATGTTCCACCTATTCCATACCCTGGACGGCTAAAACATGAGAGATTGGAAGCCCAATACGGGAAGTTTTAAGAACTATTCAAACAACTCCACATCAACATCCCTTTCGTTGAAGCCATTGCTCAAAGGCCGAAATATGAAAATTTTCTCAAAGAAGTGTTGACAAACAAGAGGAAGCCGGAGGAGCTCTCACATGTCACTCTGAGTGAAAAATGTTCAGTTTTCCTCCAAAACAAGCTTCCACCAAAGATGACCGATCCAGGGAGCTTTACTATCCTTTGTGTCATAGGAAATTTTTCTGTTAGCAATGCCCTAGCTGACTAGGAGCTAGTATTAATTTAATGCCTTATGCGGTTTTGCAAAACTAGGGATAGGAGAACCAAAGCCAACCTGCATGAGCATTCAGTTAGCTGACCGATCCGTAAAATATCCTCGGGGCATTGTTGAAAACATGCTTTTCTTTGTAATTCTAGACATGGTGGAAGACATAAGTATACCTCTGATTTAGGAAGACTATTCTTAGCCACTACAAAGGCTATTATTGATGTTTGCACTGGCAAAGTCACTCTCAGGGTCAATGATGAGGCTATCACTTTTGACATAGGAAAATTTATGCAACATCCGCAACATCACGATGGCACATTATATTGTGTTGACAACATCGATTCTGTCATGAGTTGCTATGTGCGGAAATCTTCCATTAACACCCCATTAGAAACACAAATCTTAACTGGCGTCATCACTAAACCCATTTTAGAACACGATAATATCAATACTATCAATAACTATCAAGAAACATCAAAAGTAGTATGTGAGATTACTGAATGCAATCAAAAACATCAATCGAAGAACCACCAGCCTTAGTGTTAAAAGAACTACCGAATCATCTCGAATACGCCTTTCTAAAAAAAGACTCTCAACTCCCGGTGATTATTTCATCCCACCTTTATAAAGAAGAGAAAGACGAACATCTTAAGGTTCTTAAGAATCATAAGAAGGCCATCGCATGGAAGATCGTGGATATCAAAGCCATCAGTCCTTCCTTTTGTACTCACAAAATCCTCATGGAGGAAGAATACAAACCCGTGGTCCAACATCAAAGACGTCTCAATCCCAACATGCAAGATGTGGTGAAGAAGGAAGTAATCAAACTCCTCGATGCAGGATTAATCTACCCAATATCATATTCACCTTGGGTTAGTCCAGTTCAAGTAGTACCCAAGAATGGAGGAATGACAGTAGTGACTATCATAGGCTGGCGAGTTTGCATTGACTACATGAAGCTTAATGATGCCACAAGAAAAGATCATTTTCCACTTCCTTTAATCGACCAAATGCTTAAACATTTATCTGGAAAAATGGTCTACTGTTTTCTTGATGGATTTTACGGATACGTTCAAATTCCAATTTCTCCTGAAGATCATGAGAAAACCATCTTTACATGTTCGTATGGAACCTTCTCCTACCGAAGAATGCCATTTGAACTATGTAACGCTCCGGCCACCTTCCAACATTGCATGGTGGCCATCTTTCATGAAATGATCGAACACTGTAAGGACGTAATCCTGATCATGCAAAAAATCGTATACGTAAAATCGTAATTATTAGGATCGAAAGAATATATTTACTATACGATATGATATAGCAGAAATATATCATAAATAGATTAACAGCAGAAACACTCTCAATGCTCAGTATATTGATATAACTTTGAAAGCACAAACTGAATTACAACTGTTCCAACTGATATGAATCTAACAAGAGAAATCCTATATATAGGTGATTAATGACAACGTATAAGATCAGGATCCGTATAAGCTTATACGGCCGTATAATCTTATACGTCATCTTACTTATACGTTTCACTTTACAAAGTTTCACCTAATGACAGCTTAGCCCTTTACAAAATGCAAAATGACATATTAAGCGCACTAGACCTAGCATTTGACAAAAATACTCTAACAAGATCCCCCTTGAATAATGCTATATCTAACTTACAACAAAAATCCTAACTTTGATTTCGTCTAACTGAAGATATTGTAGACCTCTGTCATTTTAACTTGAAAATTTGGATCTATCATATTACCCATGGATGTTTTGGCAGCACCCCAGGCACCTGAAGATCTAGTCTGTTGATCTCGGTTGAATCTATACATATGATGATGACTAAACATTTTACGGATTCACCATCATAGATTCTATTCATCTATCCGAGAACTGGACATATGATACTATACGAAACAATCCATCAGCTTGCGGATATTAGACTTGTTGGGTTTTAACAAGATTATCAAAGTGATAAAATCCCTATTTTACCAAAAATGCGGCGGATATAAAAGTTTTAAATCTTGTTAATATGATATGTATAAAACCAATTTTAAACATGCAAAACCGAAACCCGGATCCTAATACGAATTACACACTATCAAATACATGCATGTCACTATAAGTCCATGCATGTTACTACTACCTTACAATATGACAAAACCGGGTGAAAGAGATGATGATTGAAAGGTAAGAACTTGAATATGGAAGCTCCTTAAGCTAGCATACCCCAAGCTTCAACAACACACCACTTCTAGCTAGGATTTGTACTTGAAATTTTCTTCTTCTTTTCCTATGTTGGATGAAAATACCCAAGAGAGGAAGAGAGAAAAGTTTACTTGGAAATTATGTGTGTTATGAAAGAATGAAAGAGAAAGACTTGGTTTTATATAAAGACATCTTTCTCTCGAACAATAATAACCATTGCATGTCTCCACTCACCTTGCATGTCTCCACTCAAACATATAATAATATTACATTTTAAAGAGTTATTATCTTTTTCTTTTATAAAACTTTAAACATATATATATATATATATCCATACATATATACTTTTATAAGTTTATAACTTATAACTTATAAAACATATTATATGTTAAGAGACATGCTTGGTTATTATTATTCACATATTGTTATTTAACCAACTTAAATAACACTATGTAATGTTCTTTCATAAAACATAAATCATCCATATGATTTGTTTATTACACAAGTACATTTTATTTAGAAACCCCTTTCCAAATAACTCAAGTGTTAATGTTCATTTGTTATGATCACATCATATATGAAAGAATATTATCGGTGTTTGTCTAGCTTGTTATTGGGTATGACCCGACTTGGATCATAACGTACTAGCCACATCAATTTAATATGTCTCTTGGGCAGACCGAGTCCAACAATCTCCCACTTGCACAAGATACATAGAAGATTGATGCAAGTAGCAAATACCGCCTAACTACGGTTTACTACCCCTAATACGTATGACGAAGTGCCATTCAATAACATCATCCCTTTCAAGTCCCATACTTGAAAATGATTTAGGTGAAACTATCATTTATCCTTTTGCCACAAATGTCATGTTAAATCCAGAGACACAGAGTGATCATTCTCTGTTGATTTAACTTGTCAGGCCTTAGACATTTAACTCTCAACGAATAAGAGGGACAAATCCCATATTGACTACATACGTCTCTCACTATCACCTTGTACTATACTTGAGCTTAGCCTTATGTACTGACATATTTCAGAGCAGCGAAGAACTAAGTCAAAGCATTCGATTTGGTTGTAATATTTATTTGGGTTTGTAATCTATTTATTCATTCATATGGCTTGTAATAATAAGTAGATTAGATGTATTTCTTTTACTAGAAAAATGTATTAGGATATA
Source organism: Bidens hawaiensis (assembly GCF_021521415.1). Lineage (NCBI taxonomy): Eukaryota > Viridiplantae > Streptophyta > Magnoliopsida > Asterales > Asteraceae > Bidens > Bidens hawaiensis. The sequence continues at coordinate 2,606,564 of NW_027491034.1, forward strand.
TTTTGTAAAAGAAGATGCATGGATGGAAGCCCAAATAAAATGATGAAGACCACAACACCGGGAGTAAACACTTGGAGCATATGGATGCGGAATCAAGTGGGAGTTCACCGACATAAGTGCATGTTCTTTTGGGTCCCTTAGGAGAGACTTTTTGACACACTTGTCTTCGGTCAACGAGTGTGGTCAATATTAGGAGGCTATGGTTATGAACTTGTGGTTGTGTATATTTTATGCTTGCATGGTTGATTTACTTATTATTTGCAATATGGTTTGCTTAACAACTTAAAATCAACTAGCATAAAATTGGTTCCTTAGAAATCGTTAGGTAATAAAAATTGGTTTTATAAATAACTAATGATTTCATAATAAAAATGGGTTTTATTAATTGGAACTTTGAAAATGGGTTTTTCAACTAAGTACCATACATTTGAATGCATGCAAATGAAAGGTACAATAAATAGTTTTCCAATCTAGAATTTAGAAAACTAAAATCCCTTTTAAAAACAAGTTAAACACCATCCTTTTATACGACACTTAAGTCACTTGTAGACTTGAAAGTGAGTTAGGATCACCTAAGTACTTTTAAGAAAACTTTTGATCTTAAGGTGATTTTACAAGTACTTTTGGCATTAGGATCACCTAACCACTTGTATGAGTAAACTCACACGTGTGTATAAGTAGGACGACTTGATTTGAAACCATGACTATAGGATCACCTTAACATGGTGTTCAAAGGTGTTGATGGGATTTAACATACCAACTAAACATATGATGTTTAACCGATCCCATAAAACTAGAAGTTGCAAAGGGTTGCAATTGTCAAACATTGACTACCTTGTTAATTCGAATAGTAGGATAAAGGCCACCTAACTACTATTTGAATGAAACGTTGGGTTCTAGATTTTAATCAATAATTGTCTTGGAGACATTTAAAGGGTATTAAAGATTAAAATTTTATTAATATCGAAAAAACTAATTTGAACTTTGTTTAAATTCTTTTAGATGGCCGCAAACAACGCACCGAATGCAATTATCCCACACGTGTATAATCTATCACTAAGATCCATTCTGGATAAGGATCGTCTAAACTTTAACAACTTCATGGATTGGTATCGAAACTTGAGAATTGTTCTCAAGCAAGAAAAGAAGTCTTATATTTTAGACGATCCTATTCCCGACGAACCCGATGTCAATAACTTGGATGCCTATGCGGATCGGCTAAAATACACCGAGGATTCGGTGCAAGTCTTGCCTCATGTTGGGAACAATGATTCCCGAGATCCAATAGGATTTCGAGAATCATGGGGCGTATGACATGATAACCCAACTTAAGGAAATGTTCCTTACTCAAGCTCGGGTTGAGCGATTCGAAACGATTCGAGCGCTTCATGCATGTCATATGGAAGAAACCCAATCTGTTTCATCTTATGTACTTAAGTTGAAGAGCCACATTGATCGGCTTGAAAGGCTTAACTGTCCCGTCTCAAAAGAGTTAGCCACGGATTTAATCCTAAATGGCTTAACTAAAAGGTTTGAGACATTCGTCATGAACTACAACATGAATGGATGGGACAAAAGCATTGGTGAGCTTCACGCAACGCTTAAGACAGCCGAGGCCGGCATGGGTAAAAAGGTTTTACCCGTGCTTGCGATCAATGAGGGTGGCTCAAAGAAAAGGCATCACCCGGAACCAAAAGCAAAGGTTGCCGTTGGTAAGGGGCAAGTCAAGAAGGGGTTAAAGGGAAAGGCAAAGGTGGAGCCAAAGCCAAAGAAGCTAAAGGTTAGCGCTGAGGATCCGTGCTTTGATTATGGTGAGATAGGTCATTGGATGAGAAACTATCCGACCTATCTCAAGGAGTTGAAAGCTAAGAGGGATGCGGGTCAAACCTCAGGTACAGCTTTCATGATTCACATTGATCTTAATATTATTTCTTCTAACACATGGGTATTGGATACCGGATGTGGAACTCACATATGCAATTCATTGCAGGGGTTCAAAAGAAGAAATGAGGTGAAGAAAGGAGATATAAGTCTCTTCATGGGCAATGGAGCAAAGGTTGACGTCCAAGCCCGAGGAGATTATGTTTTAAAGCTTCCAAATGGTTTGGAAATTGTTTTGAACAACATTTTATATTCCCCTAGTTTGACTAGGAATATTATCTCTGTTTCTGTATTAAGACAATCTGGTTATGACTTTAAGTTAGTTGATAATGGTATTTATGTTTTCACGGATAATGTCTTTTATTTTAAAGCGATGCCGTTTTATGGCATTTATGAATTAATTCATGATGACTCATACATTGATAACTCGTTGTACACGGCTAACACCAAAAGACTCAAAATGGATTTGAGTAATACTTTTCTTTGGCATTGTTATCTTGGTCACATAAACAAGAATCGTATTCATACACTTCGAAAGAATGGTCTTTTGAAATCAAATGTTGATTCATTTGATGAATGTGAATCTTGTTTATTGGGAAAGATGACCAAAAAACCATTTAATGGAACAAATGAAAGGGCGAAAGACTTATTAGGTATCATACATTCGGATGTATGTGGACCTTTTAGGACAATGACAAGAAATGGTGAAAGATACTTCATTACCTTTACCGACGATTATAGTCGCTATGGGTATGTGTTCTTGTTAAGACACAAAAATGAGGCCTTTGAAATGTTCAAAGTATTCCAAAATGAAGTACAAAATCAACTCAACAAAACAATCAAAGTACTACGTTCCGATAGAGGACGTGAATACCTCAATGATGCATTTCTAGAACATCTTAGGAGTTGTGGGATTGTCTCACAACTTACTCCACCTGGAACACCACAACATAATGGTGTGTCCGAAAGAAGGAATCGAACTTTATTGGACATGGTTCGATCCATGATGGCTAGAAGCTCATTACCTCTATCATTTTGGGGTTTCGCTGTGATCTCTGCTGCCCGTATTTTAAATATGGCACCAACTAAGAAAGTGGATAGGACACCTTTTGAAATATGGCATGGAAGGGCTCCAAAATTTTCATATTTAAAGGTATGGGGTTGTGAGGCTTATGTTAAGATCTACACCCCTGACAAACTTGAATGTCGATCCACTAAGTGTATATTTGTAGGATATCCCACGGATTCGATGGGATATTATTTCTACAATCCAAGCGAGCATAAAGTGTTTATAGCTCGAAAGGCTAAGTTCCTGGAAAGAAGGTTCCTTATGGAAGGAACTGATAGAACTGTAGAACTCGAAGAGGATCGAGAACTACAAGCCGATACACGTTTGGTTGACACTAGCAATCAACAAGAGGTTGTTGAGGATGATCGAATGGTTGATCAAAACACACAAAACATTCGCAAATCTGGTAGAGTTAGCACCCCACCTGAGAGATATGGATTTTTCATGGATGGATGCTATGTGGTTGATTAGGATGAACCCACCACATACCGAGATGCAATGTCGCAATCTGATTGTGACAAATGGCTAGAAGCCATGAATGTTGAGATGCAATCCATGCATGACAATTAAGTATGGGACTTGGTTGCTCCACCTCTAAATTCCAAGCTGGTTGGAAGTAAGTGGGTTTTGAAGAAGAAAACTGATATGCATGGAAACTTGGATACTTATAAAGCTAGACTTGTAGCAAAGGGTTTCACTCAAACTCAAGGGGTTGATTATGATGAAACTTTCTCGCCCGTGGCGATGCTAAAGTCTATAAGGATATTGTTTGCCATAGCCGCATATTATGACTATGAGATATGGCAAATGGATGTCAAAACTGCTTTTCTAAATGGGCATCTTAATGAAGATGTTTATATGGTTCAGCCTGAAGCTTTTGTCGATCCACAACATCCTAACAAAGTATGCAAGTTGAAGAAATCAATCTATGGATTGAAACAAGCATCCAAAAGTTGGAATCACCGTTTTGATGATGAAGTTAAGAAATTTGGATTCATCAAAAACGCTGATGAAGCTTGTGTGTATAAGAAAGCTAGTGGGAGCATCATAACCTTTCTGGTATTATATGTCGATGACATATTACTGTGTGGAAATAACATTCCAACCTTGGAAGGTGTGAAAGCCTGGCTTGGAAGCTGTTTTTCCATAAAGGATCTTGGTGAAGCCGCCTATATTCTGGGAATAAGAATCTATAGGGATAGATCAAGGCGGTTGATAGGTTTGAATCAAAGTGCATACATTGACAAGATCTTGAAAAGGTTCAAGATGGAAAACTCTAAGAAAGGTTTGGTACCTATTCAAAGAGGAACGATGTTGAGTGCTTCTCAATGTCCAAGCTCAAAGGATGAGCAAGACAAAATGAGTGGTATCCCATATGCATCTGCTATAGGATCCATCATGTATGCTATGATTTGCACTAGACCGGATGTGTCATGCGCCTTGAGCATGACAAGTCGATACCAACAAAATCCGGGAACTAGCCATTGGATGGTTGTTAAGAGCATATTGAAATACCTTAGAAGGACTAAGGATATGTTTTTAATATATGGCTCTGGTGAGGAGGAACTCGTTGTAAAGGGTTACACTGATGCGAGTTTCCAAACTGATCGAGATGATTCTCGATCACAATCGGGATACGTTTTCGTTCTCAATGGTGGTGCTGTCTCATGGAAGAGTGCAAAACAAGACGCGGTAGCTTTATCCACCACTGAATCTGAATACATCGCCGCCTCCCTGGCAGCTAAAGAAGCTGCATGGATTAGAAAGTTCATTGCCGATCTAGGAGTGGTTCGTACCATTCAGGACCCTCTAGAGATCTTTTGTGACAACGAGGGTGCGATTGCTCAAATCAAGGAACCCCGCACACATCAAAAGACTAGGCACATTTAGCGGAGATTCAACTACATAAGGGATGAAGTTGAAAAGGGAAAGATATGTATTCGCAAAGTTCACACTGATCAAAACATTGCGGACCCACTCACGAAACTCCTTGAAAGGCCGAAGCATGAGAGTCATACTTGCGCCATAGGACTTCGATATTCTAGTGATTGGATTTGATCAAAATTTGTATTTGGATATTGGAACAATTTTATTTTAACTCAATCATATGGTTTTGGTTATGGTCATGTTCTTGAGTTATGTTCCATTTTAGTATGTTTAAATCCGTGAATAATTTGAATTATTCTAAACGTCCGTAGTCGTTCATATTTGTGGGAACAAATGTGAAAGTAAGACTATTATGAACTTGGATTGGTAGATATTCATGAGGTATGAATATAGCAAAGGGTTGCTGCCAAGGTTCATAGATATTTATGGGATAAATATTGGACTGACCCGCTCTCAATTTTACTGCATGGAGTCCTTGGGATTTGTGATCATAAGTAAATTTGAGTAAAGGCGAACTTCATAGTATCCTCCGACCTGAGATACATATTGGGTCTTGATATTCATCGACTACTATGCTTTGACTTAGTTCTTCGCTGCTCTGAAATATGTCAGTACATAAGGCTAAGCTCAAGTATAGTACTAGGTGATAGTGAGAGATGTATGTAGTCAATATGGGATTTGTCCCTCTTATTCGTTGAGAGTTAAATGTCTAAGGCCTGACAAGTTAAATCAACAGAGAATGATCACTCTGTGTCTCTGGATTTAACATGACATTTGTGGCAAAAGGATAAATGATAGTTTCACCTAAATCATTTTCAAGTATGGGACTTGAAAGGGATGATGTTATTGAATGGCACTTCATCATACGTATTAGGGGTAGTAAACCGTAGTTAGGCGGTATTTGCTACTTGCATCAATCTTCTATGTATCTTGTGCAAGTGGGAGATTGTTGGACTCGGTCTACCCAAGAGACATATTAAATTGATGTGGCTAGTACGTTATGATCCAAGTCGGGTCATACACAATAACAAGCTAGACAAACACCGATAATATTCATTCATATATGATGTGATCATAACAAATGAATATTAACATTTGAGTTATTTGGAAAGGGGTTTCTAAATAAAATGTACTTGTGTAATAAACAAATCATATGGATGATTTATGTTTTATGAAAGAACATTACATAGTGTTATTTAAGTTGGTTAAATAACAATATGTGAATAATAATAACCAAGCATGTCTCTTAGCATATAATAGGTTTTATAAGTTATAAGTTATAAACTTATAAAAGTATATATGTATGGATATATATATATATATATATATATATATGTTTAAAGTTTTATAAAAGAAAAAGATAATAACTCTTTCAAATGTAATATTATTATATGTTTGAGTGGAGACATGCAAGGTGAGTAGAGACATGCAATGGTTATTATTGGTGGAGAGAAAGATGCCTTTAAATAAAACCAAGTCTTTCTCTTTCATTCTTTCATAACACACATAATTTCCATGTAAACTTTTCTCTCTTCCTCTCTTGGGTATTTTCATCCAACATAAGAAAAGAAGAAGAAAATTTCAAGTGCAAATCCTTGCTAGAAGTGGTGTGTTGTTGAAGCTTGGGGTATGCTAGCTTGAGGAGCTTCCATATTCAAGTTCTTATCTTTCAATCATCATCTCTTTCACCCGGTTTTGTCATATTGAAAGGTAGTAGTAACATGCATGGACTTATAGTGACATGCATGTATTTGATAGTGTGTAATTCGTATTTGGATCCGGGTTTGGGTTTTGCATGTTTAAAATTGGTTTTATACATATCATATTAACAAGATTTAAAACTTTTATATCCGCTGCGTTTTTGGTAAAATAGGGATTTTATCACTTTGATAATCTTGTTAAAACCCTATTCAAGTTAAAAGTTTTATCACTTTGATAATCTTGTTAAAACCCAACAAGATTATCAAAGTGATAAAATCCCTATTTTAAACAAGAATCAACGTGTAAGTCTCAAGAAAGTTATGCGCTTTAAGAATAAAGAGACTAACCCGGATAAAATCCTTTTATACCCATACTTATACGTCCGTAAAACAACTTGACTTATACGCATGTATAAGTCTATCAGTTTTGACGTTTACATTTTAAAAACATATTTTTCACACATGATTTAAATCATGTCCAAATTAATGACATTGAATAATATTTTAACAAGAATTGATGTGTTTGATCCAGAAATACACACGAGCCCTGAAACCAATTGTAAAATTTTGATTAGAAAATAACCAAGTCCAAATTAATGACCTCGAACAATTCTATAAAGCATTTAAATTTCATTTTTGAATAAATTTTGTCAGAAAAACTCCCGATCTAATACTTGGATATCCAGGCCCAAATTACCTTTCACCAAAGTCAAAAATAACTCAGAAAAACATTTCCAGAAAAATTTTAAAGCAAGTAATCAAAACAAAATGAAACAAAAAGACAAATAATACTGAAACACATATTTTTATGAGTTGAGCAAGGAATCATATTGATAAATCTTTTCTTCCATCACGGTTTTCAGTATTATTATGTATGACGTTAAGTATATTATGGATATTGTTGTCCACTTAAACTTTTTTAATGAAAGATTCAGAGACATCAGTGATATGATTATGGTTCAATTAAGCACATAATATCAGAACATGATCAGTTCTAATCTTGATTCAGGCTTATATTGATCTTTACCACGTCACCCCAAGTTGACTTAAACCTTAGAACCAGCATATCAAAACTTTTTAAACAATTTTAACTTTCGGCAATCATAGCAATGACTTTTCACAACAAGGCATACCCCATTATCAAGCAATACACTAAGCTTCCTTTGCCAAGGATGAGTATGCACAATTTCATCTGTCGGCTTACATATATCATATTCCCCTGGGGTCCGTTTCTTAATGGTATTAAGATGCGCGCAAGGGAGGAACATATGTAATGCTAAAATTTTTGATTAAGTAAGTAGTGAAATTTTGTACTTTTGTACAAAGTGATTAAGTTAAATGACTTATCAAGGGTTCGCTCGCGTGAGCAGGATTTGAAATATTCTTTCGAATACCCAGATGAAAACCGCATAAAGACCTCATGGCTCTAGAAACCTAATATATCCCATTAATACAGGATTGAAGGCCATAAACCATACATCCTTGATGTGTAGACCATGTACCAGATGCTTAAACACTTTATTAATAATTTATTTTTACGATCTACTGAAACATAAGGCTTGAGTATGACAGGCTATTACATTTCTGCCTTCATTACCAAGACTTTGCTAGAATACTAACCCATCTTACAACGTGGCAATTTATGTTTATATCACTTATTCCCTTACTTGTTTGTTCAAAAGCCTACCCATACACCGAACATTAAGCAATAGACTTTTATTCTTCAATTTACTGGATTTGGAACATGACAATCAATGTACTATCATTTTCCTTTTATGCTTCAAAAATCATTATGAGGAGCAATGTTCTATTGTTTTTGAATTTTTTACATTTTTCAATGTTTTTGAAATTTTTACCAAACGCCCCAGTTACTTTTCATTCTCAGGTAAATGGTTCCCCCGAATATTTACAACTAAATACTAGGACCAAACATATACAAATATATGTCATTTGAATATATATATAAGAAACTGACATATTTTCAGCGAGAGGTCATATTTGAATGTTTTTGGTTTTAATCTATATAAACATAAATCACAATATTTTTTATATTTTTCCCAAACCTATTTCTCCACCTAAAATCAAAAACCTTATAAGGAAAACTATTTACAAATAAAATGTGACTCGGTGAATAATTACTCAAAGGTCGGAATCCATGACCTCGGTAACACTCTCTTTCCCACAGCCCATAGGATTTATATACCATTAAGCTCCAATAAATACAAAAATCTATTTTTATCGAAAGCTTTAGTAAAAAGATCAGATTTTTGCTCATCGGTGAGAATTTTATCCACGGTAATCAACTTCTTCTCGTAACAGTCACATATGAAGTGATACCATATATCAATATGTTTAGTTTTTGAGTGACTTACTGGGTTCTTAGTTATGTAAATGGCAGCAGTATTATCTACAAAAATAGGAGTAGTAAGAAAATTTAAACCGTAGTTACGAATTTGTTGTTGTATCCACAAAACCTGAGAACAACAACTGGAAGCAGCAACATATTCGGCTTCACAAGTGGATAGCGACACAGTCATATGCCTCTTACACTGCCATGTCACCAGCCTACTACCAAAGAATTGACAACCATTGGTGATAGATTTGGCGTTTAGCTTGCAGCTACCATAATCTGAATCCGAAAAAAATCTTAGCTCAAATACATCGTCTTGAGGATACCAAAGACTGACCCCTGGATTCCTCTTTTGATACCGAAGTATCCTCTTCACCAACGTTAGGTGAGAGACTCTTTGACAGGACTGATATCGGGCACAAAGACAAGTCGGATACATGATGTCTGGCCTAGATGCATTAAGATACATGAGGGAACCAATCATGGAACGATAGAGTGTTTCATTAACCTTTTTCCTGGTGGGATCAGGACCAATTCCATGATTCACAGCAATAGGAGTGCTACTCGGCGATGAATCAGCCATGTTGAACTTTTCAAGGATATCATTAACATATTTTGTCTGTTGAATAAAGATTCCATCAGACTCTTGTTCGACTTGCAAACCGAAGAAAAACTTCAACTATCACATAGCGCTCATTTCGAATTTTGATTTCATAACATCCTCAAAATATCTGCACAGAGCATCATTCGTTGACCCAAAAATGATATCGTCCACATAGGCCTGGACTATCAGCAAATGTCCATCCACCTCCTTAGTGAAGAGTATACAATCCACGGTGCCACAAATAAAGCCTCCGTCTAACAAGTGTTGAGACAACGTATCATACCAAGCTCTCGGGGCTTGATGAAGACGGTATAAAGCTTTACCGAGCAGGTACACTTTGTCTTTGAAAATAGGATCGACAAACCCCGGTGGTTGTCCAACAAAGACTTCTTCACCCAGTTTACCGTTCAGGAAGGCAGACTTCACATTCAATTGGTAGACCTTGAATCCCTTCCAGAATACAAAAGCTAAGAAAATTTGAATTGCTTCAAGTCTAGCAACGGGAGTGTAGACCTCATTAAAATCAATTCCTTCTCTTTGGTTATACCCCAAAACAATTAATCGAGCCTTGTTTCTGCCAATTATATCATTTTCATCTCGTTTGCATTTGAACACCGACATTGTGTTAATACACCTTTTACCCTCAGGTAAATCTACAAGCTTCCAAACTCCAAGCCTTTCAAATTGCAGCAATTCCTCTTGCATTGCATTTACCCATCTCTCTTCAGTTAATGTATGTTTTCAGTTCAATTTGTGAAATAAGACACTTAAATGAGAACCGGTTTTGAAGAGGGGCAACTTGAGAGTAATAACAACTTAAACCTTCATCTAGTTGTCTTCAAGTAAGAACACCAGTATTCAGATCTCCAATGATATTGTCTACTGGATGATATGATAAAGTTCTAGGCATAACTTCACTAGGAACAATCACATCATTCGGAAGATTCGTGAAATTTGCATCAGTAATCACCTCATCAGAAAGCACAGGAGTGGTAACCACACGATCAGAAATAACACGATCAGGTGTTGGTTGAATCAACGATTCAATCACATCAGTATGATGTTCACCATCACATCAGTTTCACATGAGTATCATCCATATGAGTATCATCATCTAAAATCGGATCTTCATTAAATATTGGAACTTCTTGTTCACCATTTTCTTGATACACTTCTTCAAAATATTGTTGAAACAACAATGTGGCGTTTTTATCAGAAATTTCTTCCTCGGGGAATGAGAAACATCTCCATAAACTATCATAGTCAAACATCTAGGAAGCACCTTTTCTTTTAATAGGAGTTGCATATCTTTGACAATCCACATGTTGTACTTGCACAATACGGTTGATGCTAGGTAAAAATACTCTTCTTAAAGGACTAGCATAACCCACGAAGAAACCTTCCACAGACTTTGAACCAAATTTACCATTAGGATCCAGAATAGTGCATTGGGATCCAAACGGCTCAAGCCTCTTCAATGTAGGCTTATGTCTATTAAGTAGCTCAAAACAGGTTTTTCCATACTTCTTTACAGTGAGGACACGATTAAGAGTGTAACAAGCAGAGGCAACAACCTCAGACCAAACTCACAGGTAGCTTCGAATCCTCTAGCATCGCCCTAGATGTTTAAATCAGAGTACGATTCTTTTGTTCAGCAACACCATTTTTTGTTGTGGTGTATAAGGAGCGCTAAACTCATGAAGAATACCCCGGTCATTACAATATTGAAGCATACGGTTGTTCCTGAATTCGGTGCCATTGTCGCTTCTAATTCTTCGTATTGGAAAGTTGTATAACATTTCAAGCTTTTTGAATAAGATCATCAAATTGTCAAACGTTTCATCCTTTGACTCAAGAAACATTACCCATGAGAAACGGGAATAATCAGCAGTGACCACTAAGCAGTACAGTTCCCCATTGATACTTTTCACATTCACAGGCCCAAATAAGTCCATATGAACCCTCTCAAACGGTAAGTTGATTGTATTCACAACTTTTGTCGGATGTGACTTTTTCTTTTGTTTACCCTTCTTGCAACTCAAACACTCTAAACTCAAATGAAAACCTTTAAGATTCACTTCTTCAACTAATTGATTATGAACAAGAAAGTTCATTTTCCAAATATTGATGTGACCCATGCGATGATGCCATAGAACAGTTTCCTTTTCAGATGCTTTGGTTACAACACACTGAACAGTGCCTTTTGTTGATGAATCAACATTCATGTTCAACACATAAAGATCATTTTCTCTTGGTGCCTTAATTAAAATCCACTCATCTGGAATTTTAAACCCTGGCTTGAGAATCAAACAGTCTTGATTTGTGAAATGAATTGAAAAGCCTTTATCACATATTTGAGATATGCTCAGTAGGTTATTCTCTAACTCAGTGATGTAATTCACGTTTTCAAACATTACTTTCCCATTTGATAACGTCCCTTCTCCTACAATTTGACCACCTTGATTTCCTAAAAATTCCACATACCCTCCACGAATAGATTGGACAGTTTTTAAAAGATGAAGAGTTCCAGTCATGTGGCGAGAGGCTCCACTACCCATTATCCAACGAGAATAATTAGATCTTGAGATCCCCTACAGAAATAAGCAGTTAGCGAAACAAGGAAACCTAAGCCTTATTGGTGTTGGGTTGTTTCATTTTTTCATTCAAAACGTCCTCAAAATCATCATATTCAATATCAGACAATAAATCATGAGACAAACATGAACTTGATGAAACAACTTGTTCCTCAAGATGTTTAACTTCCACATTTAAAGACTCATCATATTGTTCAACCAGTTGATCATTTAAAAACACTGATGCTTGATTAGTTGAATTAACAACTTGATTATCAGTTGAGTTAATAAATTGTTCAGTAGTTTTAACCTTTGCCACCCAGTTCTGACCAACAAAACCTTTCTTTTTATAAAAAAACTATCATTTTTCTTGGTGTTTGAAGTTTCACCCACTTTAAAAATCTCTTTAACCACTTCCTTGTCTACACCTCTCTTTGAAATCTTAACAGGTGGAGGTGTAGTCTTAATCACAGGAACTTTAACATATGGTTTTTTATTCACCACATGTTTACCCTCTTGACAAAATCTTTTAGGACACGAATAAAACAAGTGTCCTTCCTCATTGCAACCGAAACACTTTCTCTTATCAACAAATTTGTTAACAGAATAATCATGAATCTCTTGATTTTCTATTTCAACCTTAAGTTTGTAAAACTTATGATTTTATTTTCTTGTAAAGATAGCCTCTTTTTGTGCTTCAGAGGACTCACCTTTCACAAACACAATCTTTTGAAAACCATTTTGTGATTTTTCAGTCTTTTTGATTATCCTCTTTGAAACCAATACCCTTTCTTTTATATGGTTTTAGAAAATATTGAATTTTAATTATCATTTCTACCAGTTTTACCATTTGATTTGGTTTTAGTTTCTCAGATTGATTATCACTTTTAACACTTTCTTTAGGTGAACTTTCAGATTCATCTAGCACAAATTCAGCAGTTTTCTTACCAATCTCACTATCACAAATCATAGTATCATGTTGTGTTGAATTTTTCACAGATTGTGAAGAATTGAAGTACAGACCAATATCTTGAACAACAGATGAATTTTACACTTTTTGTTTCTTTATCAACTCAAGTTCGTGTGCCTCCAATTTCTTAATGAATCGAGCCACAGTGAGTCTTGCATAAGCTACTGGATTTGATTGTTGAATCATGATAAAGGTACTCCAGTCATCAGGCAAAGCATCAACCAACTTATCAATATACTCAAAATATTCTTTGTTAATAAATAATCTTTCAATCTCGTTCACAAGATGACAATATCTTTCAATCATTTGAGGCATCGTCACACCTTTGACCATGGCAAATATATCAAAATCCTTTTTAATCAAATTCATTTTAGACTTTATCATGTCAACATTACCACAATCTTTGTTCATAAGAGCCTCCCATATTGAATAACAAGATCCATTATGTTGTAGGAGTTGAAATATCTCAGATTTGATAGATTGCTTAAATGAATTCAACATCTTTTTCTCATGCATGAAACTAGTCTTGTCCCCATCAGGAATTTGTGATAACCTAAGACATATACCATGTTCATTCTTTGGTATGATGTACTCAAGTTCAACAACTTCCCATGCATCATAGTTCACAGCTTGTACATACATTTCAAACTTACTAGCCCAATTAGGATAATCTTCCATCCTAAGAAACTTCGGAGGCTTGTTAGAAGTACCCATTTCATTCTCCAAGTTAATGTTCAGAATTATCGGTGAAGTATGTGAAACAAATGCATATTAATCTTCCATTTTGTGAAAATTCAAACGTATAACCCTTTCTGTCCATATAACCTTTAACAAACGTGTATCCTCTCCCGTGTAACTCTAAGACAACGTATAACCTAAAATCACCGTATAACCAAAATTCAAACGTATATCTTTATTACCCGGATATCTTTCAACACTCAAAACTCCAACGAATAACTTATTATATTCCGTGACAACTTATGTGCTTCAACATCTTATGCGTTCAATCTTATACGGACCTGTAACTGTCTAATAGAAAACATATACGCCAGACGGAACTGTTGACCATGTTTGAAACTGAAAATTGATTTTGACTCACAGATAAGCTAATTCACTCTTGCAGAAGCATCAAGTCTGTAATTACGATCACAATGACCAATCGAATCACAAAATCTTCCAAGAATCAGTGAAAAATTGATGAATTAGTATTTGGTAAGCTCGTTGACTTTGAAACCCTCAAAAATTCATCTATTTGACCTCGAATGTGCTGTAACAAGTAGTAAATACAAGCTGAATGCTCTGATACCACTTGTAAGGACGTAATCCTGATCATGCAAAACATCATATACGTAAAATCGTAATGATTAGGATCGAAAGAATATATTCACTATACGATATGATATAGCGAAAATATATCATAAAGAGATTAACAACACAAACACTCTCGATGCTCAGTATGTTAATATAACTTTGAGAATACAAACTGAATTACAACTGTTCCAACTGATATGAATCTACCAAGAGAAATCCTATGTAAAGGTGATTAGTGACAACGTATAAGATCAGGATCCGTTTAAGCTTATACGGCCGTATAAGCTTATACGTCATTTTACTTATACGTTTCACTTTACAATGTTTCACCTAATGACAGTTTAGCCCTTTACAAAATGCAAAATGACATATTCAGCCCACTAGACCTAGCATTAGACAAAAGTGCTCTAACAAACACTCTATGGAAATTTTCATGGACGACTTCTCAGTCTTTGGAAACTCCTTAGATCATTGTTTCAAAAACCTAGACAAAATGTTAGCTATGTGTGAAGAAGTTAATTTAGTACTCAACTGCGAAAAATGCAACTTTATGGTCAAAGAAGGCATCGTTCTCGGTCATAATATATCCCAAGCAGGACTAGAAGTTGATAGGGCAAAAATTGAAACCATATCCAAAATTCCACCACCAACTTCAGTCAAAGCCATTAGAAGTTTTCAAAGTCATGCAGGATTCTATCGACGTTTCATAAAGACTTCTCTAAAATTGCTAGACCTATGACCAAACTTCTGTAGAAAGTCGCACCGTTCGTCTTCTCTGAAGAATGTATTGAATCATTCAACATATTAAAAGAAAAACTTCTCAATGCCCCAATCATGAGTACACCCGATTGGACCCTTCCATTCGAGATCATGTGCGACGTAAGTGACTTTGAAGTTGGAGCCGTACTCGGACAACACAAAGAAAATCATTTTCACCCAATCTATTATGCTAGTAAAACTCTAAATGATGCACAAGAAAATTACACCACAACAGAAAAAGCGCTATTACCAGTAGTTTTTGCCATTGAAAAATTTAGGTCCTACTTAGTTCTTTCCAAAACCATAGTTTACACCGACCATGGCGCCATAAGCTACATTTTCAACAAGCACGATGCAAAACCCAGACTTATCCGATGGATTTTACTACTCCAGGAGTTTGATATAGAAGTCAAGGAAACGAAAGGAGTTGAGAATGTAGCCGCAGACCATATTTCAATCTTAGAATGCCCAGCTTCAAAATAACACACGAGGAATTATCAATGATAATTTTCCACATGAAGTTCTCATGCATGTAACATTCGTCAATTTTCAGACCCGAAAACCCGAGTCGTTTAAATTTTCGATGTGATTCAGTTAATTATACATATACCCATATGTTACATATTTCATACGTAATAGGTTTTCTTTCCTAAAGTTATATAATAATATTAATCATTACTAATATGTATATAAATAAAAATTATAACACTCATGATTTTTTTCTTTATTAAAATTCACATAAATAACATTATTGATGCATAACCAAAGTACATCATTTTAATCTAGTTATGCCACATTTATTTTTGTCACATTTATTTTTACGTAAAATTATTTATTTTTAAAAGATGAAAAATATCTTCCTACACCATTCAAATTTTGGTCAAACCTCCTCCCCCAAATCACTCTCCTAATCAATTTTATCATTAAAACATTCTAAAGAATAACCTCCTTATTTTAGTATAAATAAGAACTCACTTCCACCCCTTTCATTCTTGCACCACTCTTTGACAAGCTCAAGATATATTATTTTTTTTTCCATTTGAAAGGTAGGGTTTTAATTATTCAACTCTTCTTCATCTTATTTCTATTTATTTTAAATTCTTGTTCATACTAGTTAATCAAATGGTCATATGACCATAAAAAAATCATGTCTAGGAATCCACATCACCCATACACCATGGTGTATAGGGTGGATGAGACAAAGAACACAAGGATATGATCGATTACACGAAGGTTACACATGAAACGTTCTTACATCTTTATTTTTCTGGTTTGAATCATTATTTTTTTTTGTTCAAAGGACCCAATGATTTTTGATGATATATGCTAATAAATGTTATATAATCATATCCAAAGAATTCCATAATTTTAATTCATCAAAATCCTTTTCGAAATCGTTAGAATATTGCTTTTAGCAATATTTCAGTTTTGACATTAGATATAGCTGTCAAAGAAAGAGACATATCTTGTTTATAACAAATAGAAAAAGTGCAAAACCAAATTCTATGATATACTTCAATGAAATACGGTTCTAAAACTATTTTTACGCATTTTAATTCATTTCTACGAATTCGCAATAAATATTTTAAAAACAGTGCGCAGATTCGTACCCTCTGATTTACATGGCTGTTCAAAACATTCTAATTTAGTAGACTGGAAAGTCTTGATTCATAATAAGATTTTTTGATATTTTAAATACTTTAATCAAAACAGAACAATTTGCTGTCCAAAAACTGATTTTGTATTTCAGCTTCCTTTTTGATATTTTCCTTGTTTTTATCATAATATTTATACATTAGATTTAGTATTCTTTAAATTTTCCAATCCCGTTAGTTAGTCTTTAATTATTATACTTTGTTTATTTTTAGTTCGTGAGGTTCAATCGTTCATTTTCTTTAACGTGCTTTCGGTTGTCATTTCAAGTTTGGCTTTAATCTCTAATGTGAGTTTACATATCCCCCTTTTTCATATTTTAAATTTTGAGGGTGGCATTTATACCCTATTTAAATTTCTCATTTTTATTTACTTGTCTATGCATAACACAATTCAATATATGTCTATGTGTGATTATTGCATGATCTATGATAATGCTCTATGTTCTTAATTGCTTATTTTATGTTTGGTGGTTGGTATCTCATCTTCATCTATCCTCATCTAGTATGATCATACATTTACCCAAGTACTTTGATTTCGTATCAATAAGAACGAGTCCACATCTATTTAGTTGTTTACATATTCATAGGAATTGTAATACTCATCATTTACATATGAATTACGATTGATCTATCTATCTATCTATCTATATATATATATATAACTAAAACTCATGCATTCTCACCAACATTAGTGTTGACAAACTCTATTTTCATACATATTACAGGTACAAGTAGTTGATATTATTCGAGCTGGAAGACATAGTTTGACCTTAGGGTATTATTCAACATATTAAAATATGAAGTAATTGTTATAATTATTGAATTTGTGTACGTGTTTAATGTTAATGAAATTAAATATTCATTGTCGCTTTAATTAGTGTCTTTTGAGCTACTGTTCAATCAATACGTTACGCCCCGGCATGCTCCGCCGCCTTTGGTCGGGGTGTGACAATGCATATCCAAGAAGTCATGCAAGAGGAGGACGAAAGCCCTTGGTTTGCCGATTTCGCAAACTATTTAGCCTGTAGAATACTATGAAAAGAGCTAACACATCAGCAGCAGAAGAAATTCTTCTCCGACCTTAAGTTCTATTTCTAGGAAGATCCATACTTGTTTATGATAGGTGCCGATCAGGTTGTTCGTATATAAATATACATCTTTTCGGCATCAAATAATCTCTAAAAATTGCAATTTCCATCCAATAACATAGCATAAAAGACTACTTATCATAATAAAACATAATTTCAGGTGAGACCAAGCCTCAAACAAAGAAACAAGCAAAAAGACGAAGAAAAACAGAAGAAAACACAAGAAAACAAAGGAACACGCCCCCATGCCTCAAGAAACACGCCCCCATGCTTCTGAAACAAGAAAAGACAAAATCAGGAAGAAAAAGCACGGTCATCATGCACGGGGCCGTGGACGGGAACACAGAAAAGACAAAGAAGAATTGAGCACATGTCACTAAAAATCACGGGGGTGTGCCTTCACGGGGCCATTGCCAGCTCACATAAAAGAGAAAACAAATCTGGCACATGTCAAAAAAATGCACGGGGCTCTTGTGCCATTTGAAGAGTGGGCCTTGAAAAGAATTCTCTCCGGTTTTCACTTATAAAAACACACACTAACTCTCACTTTGAAGATATTGTGAAGAGTTTGAAGGTTTGGAGGACATCACCACTAATCATCATCATCAACCATCATTAAGAAGAAGGATTCATCTACATTCGGTTAGATTGTTCTAAGTTTAATCATGTATTTGTTATTATCAATCTTCTTAATCTTCATCATTATGCTTATTATGAGCTAAACTTCTTTTACCATCTAAAATCTATGAAGAAGCTTTGTTTTACTTGATAATTAATCAAGACATGTGATGTAGTCTAGTAAAGAACATGGTTATATTACAATTATCTTTTGATAAGAAATGTTTCACCATGTTAAATCACTAAATCAAAGTTAGTGGTTGTCAATATCTTTGGCAATCGTTCATGATCGATTCATGTTCTTGAAAGATAGAAATACTTTGATACATTATCGAAACATGGATCCTTATATTGTACTTAGAAATGATGAGATATAAGTTATGGTGTATTTTTCTAAACCTTGATAATCTGAAAACGGTTTTGCTTAGGATATCAAATTAGTTAAAGAAACCGTATGTTAACGGAATGTGTAATTATAACCTACATAAATCAACCAAGGGGAGGTTGTGTGATGAACTACAACCACCCGAAGTTGTTAGAATTGGTATTTGAGAAATCGAAGTAAATCCTAATCTTTCTACTATACGAAACTACTTGTCAACTCAAATCGACATCATTGAGATGGTATGACATTAGGAAATGGTGGACTTTAAAATGCGCATACCATCTCCTTAGTGCCGAAGATGCTCACTTAAGGTTTAAGGAGCTATCTCCATATATTGCTACGGCAAGTTTATCACATGTCTACGGCAAGTTTTCTAGGTCACGCCGGTTTCTACCGCCGCTTCATATAAGACTTCTCAAAAATCACAAGACCTATGACCAAACTTCTAGAGAATGACACCCCGTTCGTCTTCTCTGAGGAATGTGTTGAGTCATTTAATACACTAAAAGACAAACTTGTCATCGCACCAATCATGACTAAACCCGATTGGACCCTTCCATTCGAGATCATGTGCGATGCAAGTGACTTTGCAGTTGGAGCCGTACTCGGACAACGAAAGGAAAAACACTTTCAACCAATTTACTATGCTAGTAAAACTCTTAATGAAGCACAAGAAAACTACACCACAACATAAAAAGAGTTATTAGCAGTAGTCTTTGCCTTTGAAAGATTTAGATCATACCTCGTTCTTTCCAAAACCATAGTTTGCACCGATCATGTAGCAATACGATACCTATTCAACAAACAAGATGCCAAACCTAGAGTCATCCGATGGATCCTACTACTTGAAGAATTTGACATCGAAGTTAAAGACAAGAAGGGAGCAGAAAATGTAGCCGCAGACCATCTTTCACGAATAGAATGTCCAACTCCCGAAGAGCTTCAAGAAAAAATTATCAACGATAATTTCCCACATAAGGTTCTCATGCACATTCAAGGAGTGATAGAAGAAATGGACGAAAGTCCCTGGTATGCCGACTTCGCCAATTACTTAGCTTGTAGGATCCTCAGAAAAGGACTTACTCATCAACAACGAAAGAAATTCTTTTCCGTCTTAAGTTTTACTTCTGGGAAGATCCATACGTGTTTAGGATAGGTGCGGATCAAATCATTCGTAGGTGAGTAGTAGGAAAAGAGGCCTTAGATATTCTCAAACACTGCCATAAAGGACCAACAGGCGGACACCACGGTACCGCCACCATAGTCAGGAAAGTGTTTGATGCAGGATTTTTCTGGCCCACTATATACAAAGAGGCACATACTTTGATCCAAGCATGTGATGCTTGTCAAAGAGCCGAGAACATCTCATCGAAAAATGAGATGGCTCAAAAAGGCATTCAAATTTGTGAAATCTTTGATGTATGGGGGATAGATTTCATGGGGCCATTTCCTAACTCATTCAAAAATAAATACATCCTTGTAGCAGTTGACTATGTGTCTAAATGGGTAGAAGCACAAGCTCTTCCCACCAACGATGCTCGAGTAGTTGTACGATTTCTAAAAAAGTTATTCTCAAGATTCGGTACTCCGAAGGCTCTCATCAGTGACAGAGGCACTCACTTCTGTAACACCCTGATGGACAAGGTCTTAGCACGATATGGGGTTAACCACCGACTGGCAACACCATATCACCCGCCGTCCAGTGGGTAAGTAGAGGTCTCGAATCGAGGAATTAAAAGGATTTTAGAAAGAACTATAGGAATGAATCGCAAAATTTGGGAAGAAAAGTTAGATGACGCATTGTGGGCCCTTAGGACGGCCTACAAAACTCCCATAGGAACGACATCCTTCAAACTCATTTACGGGAAGGCATGTCATCTATTGGTGGAA
The DNA here is from genome assembly GCF_021521415.1 of Bidens hawaiensis. NCBI lineage: Eukaryota > Viridiplantae > Streptophyta > Magnoliopsida > Asterales > Asteraceae > Bidens > Bidens hawaiensis. Next base: position 2,627,304 of record NW_027491034.1, read on the forward strand.
TTAAAACACAAAGCTTATTGGGCTCTCAGAGCAGTGAACTTTGATCTTACGTCCGCCGGAGCAAACCGGGAAGATCAAATTCGTGAGCTCGAGGAGCTGAGAATAATGGCCAACGAAAATTCCTGGTCCTACAAGGAGAAGACTAAACGAATACACGACGCTCATTTAAAAGGAAACAAAAAATTTCAAGTTGACGATCGTGTACTGTTATACAACGCTCGTTTACGTCTTTTTCCAGGAAAACTGAAATCCCGATGGACAGGTGCATACGTAGTTGAAATAGTTTTTGACCATGGAACCATCGAAATTTCAAGTTCAAACGGTCAAAAGTTCAAGGTCAATGGACATCGATTAAAACCATACATCGACGGTCCACTTAAAGAAATTTTGGAGGTACTAACCCTCCAAACCTTTTAAATAAGACATTAAGGAAACAAGGTCTGGCCAAGACCTCCAAACTTTGTAAATATTGTTTTATTTGAAATATATATATATGTATATATATATATATATATATATATATATATATATAATAATATTCAAAGAAAACCATGGGGGCGTGCTCCTTAAAGCACGGTCCCGTGCCCAAAAATACGGGCCGGCATCTACGATGCAAAAATCTCAGTCTGACTGGTTTGTAACAGAATTGTCAGAGTTAAAACACGGGGCGTGCTTCCATAAGCACGGTGCCGTGCTCGGTTTCCTGTTTGGTTATAAAAGGCACCTTGTGTCATTGAATTCCTTGCACAAACCAAAACCAAACCAAAAACCTCTGATAATTCAGCATGCCAACTGAGATGAATGAAGCAATTCCCGTTTCCCGACATTCGAGAAATGATGCCCGCCATGTTTCCAAAACCGAGCTTCTTTTGAAACTTTAAGAACTCGTGAGAGAACTCACTGAAATGAATGTCCTCGCGGAAATGCGTCTCATGCAACTCACCGAATCGGTGGAGAACATGAAAATGGAACTCCGAGACATCAACGAGAAACTCCAGTTTCAAGTTCTCGGTTTCACGTATTTTCCACCATCAAGACCGTTCGGAGGGGAGCGCCTTTCGGAAAACTCTAGGAAACTTAATTTTTTGTTTTTTATATGTTAAAAAGTGCATTAAGCACAATGTGTTAGGATTTCGGGCTTAACCCGATTATTTACTTTTCTTTGGAAACCCAGGCTTATCCCATAAATGTTCTAGGATCTTTATTTAATGAAAAGTAATCGTTAGACGACCAAACTTCCAAATTATTACAATAAATGTGATTCTAAAAAAATTCCGGATCGTGAATCATGTTGAAAACTAAGAAAGAAATACACTGTGACAAAAAGCATGGGCCGTGCTTTCCTAAGCACGAGGCTGTGGTCACCCAGAATCTTCAGCATGACACGCGCTGACTCCGTACAATTCTCTAAATCAGAAACATTTATTCTTCTAGCAGCACGGGGCCGTGCTCCAGTAAACACGGTGTCGTGTTCAACTTTCCAGTCTCTATATAATGCATGCATAAATTCACTATAACATTCACACCAAACAAAAACTACATGGAAGGAAAACGGGTTGAATGGAAACCAGTGAAGAAGGGGAAACAACATGAATCTTCCTTCCTTGAGGAACAAATCATGAAGCTCCAATGCATCGTAAGAGACCAAGTTGAGAGCAACATGCAAACCGAAGCTCGAGTGGTAGTGCTAATTAACAAAGTGGACCTTCTTAGGTTCGAGAACTTCCATGTTGTGGATGGCCACCACAAAGATGTGACTTCCAAACTTAACTTTCTCAACCGAGAACTCGTCACGCTCAACAAAAAGCTTGACGAACTTTTGGAAGCCAAACGAGCACCACCACACATCCAGGACTTGTTCGGGGGTGGTGGTCGTTGAAGTTCTGACTTTGTTTCGTGTTTTAGTTGTTTCCGCTAGTACTATGTGTTAAGACCCGAGAATTGTTGTTGTACTTTTCATTTTATCTATCTTTTAATTATGTCTTTTATTCTATGTTTTAATGAAAATTAAGATTCTTAATTACCATGTTAAAATAACCAGAAAATAAAAACCCAGTAAAAATAAACCAATCTCGACAAACAAAATAAACAAAACAGTATTGTCTGCTCTAAGCAGCACGGTACCGTGCTTCCAAAAGCACGGGGCCGTGTTTTTGGTGTCAGGGCAGTTACGAGTTTTAACTTAACAAAATAACTTTCTCCAACCACCAACCCTATTTTTCACTGTGTTCTGAACCATGAAACCGCCGACCTTCAACTATTTTGCTAATTTCTTCATCTAATCTTCGATCCTAAACCTAAGGTATGTTAATTTAACAATTGCATTATTCAAAATCGTCATTCTAGGTTTAGTTTAACCCTAAACTGTTCAAATAGACCAAATCGGGTCAAAACCCGAAAAGGGTATGGGTTATTATGTTTGATTATGATGAATAGATTGTAGATTGTTTGATGGTTAGGGATTAATTGAAAGAAACAATTCGGTTTTTAGGTGTTAGGATAAATACCCGACAAACAATTAAACCCAATTGATCTAACCTGTTAGAAACGAGGGTTCGAGTCTAAGTAAGATAGAAATCAGTATTAAAAACACGAGCCGTGCCAAAAACAACACGAGTCGTGGTCAACAAAAAATCAAACTCAAAGAAAACTGAACCAGAAGCAGCGGCACGGTACCGTGCTTCTGAAAGCACGCCACGTGCTTTGCTATCTGTTTCAGCAAAATTGGAAGTGTTTCATAAGTTTGGACTGATTTAAGTTTAAATTGCAGATGGCCGAGTATGGGGAAGAAGTTCATGCATTTTTAGTCTTCACCGGGCATGATGAAAGGAATAGGCAAGCCAATGCAAGACTAAGCTACTTGAACAAACGAATCCCTGAACCAAATTTCTATGCTTTCCAAAACACCCTAAGCCTAGTCAATCAATGGAAGCGATACAATGGAAGAAGGTTTTTGAGCAAACAGGAGAGGCCGTACGGAACTGACTAAGGAATTCTTAGCATCTTTTAACATAACGAATAATTCTGATATGTGGGATGAAGATGCGATTGAGTTCAGGTGTGGAGGTGTATGGCGCAGAACGTCTTTCACCCAACTCAGGATTGATATGGGAATCTACACAAAAGAAGAAACATAACAAGTAATCCGGACCCACGCAAGGGTAGCATTTGAAAAAGAATGCAATAGCCGGTTTGGGGATACACAGACACGAGCATGGGAGTTGTTGGGTTTCGAGGATGAAACAAACCACATCAACACATCGAAAAGCGCAGCCTTACGAGATCCATTGATGAAATATATTCACCAGCTACTAAGCAAGACGTTAACAGCACGTGGCAGAAATAAAGGAGTGGTGAATTTACGGGATTTGTGGGCACTTTACTGCATAAGAAATGAAATTGATTGCAACATTACTTATCTCTTCTGTCAACTTTTCAGAACTAATGCAACAACTGTAGATCCAAGGACTCCACTCGTCAGTGGCGCTTGGATCTACAAGCTCTACAAAGCTTATGATGTGGACGTGGAAGTGACTGAAAATTCGGAACCTATTGCTCTTGACCTCAGCCTCTGTTACAAGTTGCAGATAGCTTAAATCCTTAGTGTAGAACCAGAAATTTTGAGGTTCATGAATAGCCGCGGTCACATTTGGGACCCGAAAAGCCAGTCAGAAATGAATATGGAAGACGAACGGAGAAAAAGAAGAGAAGATGAATACAAACGAACAAGGATCCGTTTGACCCGGACACGGGTAACTGATGACTGTCGGCACAGGTAGTTGGGCATGGGTTGGTGTTACTTCATGAACAATTTACTTTTCGTCGTACTTGTTTATTTGTGTTTGTGTTGGTTTGGATACTATTATGGCCATGAGTGCCAAAGACATTTTAGTAGGTACTAATTTAGCCCGAAAGGGCAAGGGATGGATGATTCCATTCCCAATTTTCAGTAGTTATGCTTGGTTGTTTGTGGATGTTTGCAGTTTTATATTATACAGGTACAAAAACAGGAAAACGGACGAAAAACAGGGGACGCCCTGTCGAAATTTCTTTAACCCATAGGGAAGTAACTCTCCATTCTTACCCATAAAGTAGAATTTTTATATTATCATGAATCTTGTCACATAGAGGACAATGTGAGATTCAAGTGTGGGGAGGGGAATTACTTGACCAATTGTTTGTCCAACTAATTATAAAAATTCTCTAAAACAAATATTTTTGCAGCAGACAAAGATTATTCTAAACCTAAAAAGAAATCCAAGAAAATTTTTTGCAAATAACCAATCATTTAAAAGTGAAAAAGTAAGAAAAAGTTTTGTAATATTGAGAAAAAAATTTTATGCAAAATATGGCGTTAATACCCAATTCCTCCGTTATTGTGAGATAAACCTCATGCCGTATAAATATTTTTTCGGAAGCTTTGAGTGAATCGTATGTTTCATGTGATTTAGAACTTTTCGCAATTATTCATTTCAAGACCGAACGAAGAGTTGTATAAGGAAGAAGGTAATATTTACACCATCCCACCAAACCCGTTATCAAATTACAAAACCCAAAAACCCGATCACCTTATACATTTTCACCGGTAAAATACAACACTGGTCTTTTACCGGCAGAACCTAAAGAACTGGAAATGCATTCTTTCGATTTCAATTTCCTTTGCTGCATACATTTCGCAAAACCTAGGTTGCCTCCAGAACATAGGGAGAAAATCTTTCTCTTTAGCAATGGAGTAAGGAAAAAGTGGCGCCAAGACGAACAAAGGCCACCATTCTGTGGAATTTCAAAAAACGCAATGATAAGAAAAGAAAAAAGATATGAACGATGTTTAGGTTGCGGAAACTGGTCCCACGAGGGAAGATGTAGAAAAAGTCAAACTCAGTCTCAACATGAATATACCGAACTAATGAGGGTGGGGGCTATTAGGCTCAAAGCCGAACGATCCATTAGAGTTGGAAGTTATATTCAGAACAGGATTGAGGAAGAAATGATCCACATCCTCGATAAAACTGATCTTGACGATCTGACCTTAAAAGAGTCATTAGATATATGAAAAAAAAAACTCTCGGAGAAAAAGGAGCTAACCATTGAAGACATCTCAAACCTCCCAAACAAGTGGAAGTTGTATTTACCATTAACCCTTGAACCACCACAAAATACCAATTCCAACTCACACCAAACCAAAACCCCTTTTTACCTTCTAAGCTATGCAACCCTTCAAAAAGGTGGAGATTTGAACTTTTTACAAGCTTATTTATCACAGGTTGCATTTTGGCTAAGAGTGTTCACATACTTACATCACAGGTATGATCAGATATAAAACTGAGTGTGGGTGAACATTGTGAGAACGTGACGTTTTGTATAAAACGGAAACTCATAAAAACAAAATTTCTCTTTTATCACTAACATAAAGATTGGTTATTTTGTTTCGTCTTCTTGAAGCTCACATAAGGGGTAGCTATGATCTAAGTTTGCTGTTTTTAGAGGATATTTATAAGAGGATTGTTTGAGGACAAGCAATGTTCATGTGTGGGGATGTTTGATGTACATATAAATATACATATTTTCGGCATCAAATAATCTCTAAAAACTGCAATTTCCATCCAATAACATAGCATAAAAGACTACTTATCATAATAAAACATAATTTCAGGTGAGACCAAGCCTTAAACAAAGAAACAAGCAAAAAGACGAAGAAAAACAGAAGAAAACACAAGAAAACAAAGGAACACGTCCCCATGCCTCAACAAACACGCCCCCATGCTTCTGAAACAAGAAAAGACAAAATCAGGAAGAAAAAGCACGGGGCCGTGCTCATCATGCACGGGGCCGTGGACGGGAACATAGAAAAGACAAAGAAGAATTGAGCACATGTCACTAAAAATCACGGGGGCGTGCCTTCCAACCACGGTGCCGTTTCCAGCTCACACAAAGCACAAAACAAATCTGGCACATGTCATAAAAATGCACGGGGTCGTGTTCATCAAGCACGGGGCCGTGTTTAACACTCCAGATTGCCTATAAATAGTGGCTCTTGTGCCATTTGAAGAGTGGGCCTTGAAAAGAATTCTCTCCGGTTTTCACTTATAAAAACACACACTAACACTCACTTTGAAGATCTAGTGAAGAGTTTGAAGGTTTGGAGGACATCACCACTAATCATCATCATCAACCATCATTACCATCATTAAGAAGAAGGATTAATCTACATTTGGTTAGATTGTTCTAAGTTTAATTATGTATTTTTTATTATCAATCTTCTTAATGTTCATCATTATGCTCATTATGAGCTAAACTCCTTTACCATCTAAAATATATGAAGAAGCTTTGTTTTACTTGATAATTAATCAAGAAATATGAAGTAGTCTAGTAAAGTACATGGTTATATTACAATTATCTTTTGATGAGAAATGTTTCACCATCTTAAATCACTAAATCAAAGTTGGTGGTTGTCAATATCTTTGGCAATCGTTCATGATCGATTCATGTTCTTGAAAGATAGGAATACTTTGATACATAATCGAAACATGGATCCTTATATTGTACTTAGAAATGATGAGATATAAGTTATGGTGTATTTTTCTAAACCTTGGTAATCCGAAAAAGGCTTTTCTTAGGATATCAAATTAGTTAAAGAAACCATATGTTAACGGAATGTGTAATTATAACCTACATAAATCAACCAAGGGGAGGTTGTGTGATGAACTACAACCACCCGAAGTTGTTAGAATTGGTATTTGAGAAATCGAAGTCAATCTTAATCTTTCTACTTTACGAAACTACTTGTCAACTCAAATCGACATCATTGAGATGGTATGACATTAGGAAAGTGTGGACTTTAAAATGCGCATACCATCTCCTTAGTGCCGAAGATGCTCACTTAAGGTTTAAGGAGCTATCTATCATATATTTCTACGGCAAGTTTATCACATGTCTACATATTAATTATCAATGCTAAACTAGAGTGGATTCTTGATCTTAGATGGTAACCTTCGCATAATTGAACAACTCGTTAAGAATCTCTTTTCTCGGTCACCTATATATTATAAATATAAGTATTTATATTTAATAAAAAGTTTTAAAATCAAACCCAAAATGATTAAAACCTCCGATTTAAGTAAAACAACGACTTATTATTAGAAACCTGTGTGTCCACGGATCAATACTTGGTTCTTACTATCACTATTCTACATATACGATAGGTACACTTGCCTATTTTGTGTGTGTTTAGTCTTTGTAAAAATCACTTTTATAAATTTAAAACACGATCTTGTGCAAAAGCAATTCATCCAACCCTTTCATATTTTATACCACTAGCACGCACGCATCATTCGTAGATGTGTATTAGGAAAGGAAGCCTTAGATATCCTCAAACACTACATGAAGGACCGACTAGAGGACACCACAGTACCGCCACCACGGTCAGGAAAGTGTTTGATGTAAAAAATGAGATAGCTCAAAAAGGCATCCAAATTTGTGAAGTCTTTGATGTATGGGAATAAATTTCATGGGCCCGTTCCCTAACACATTCGGGAATAAGTACATCCTTTTAGCAGTTGACTACATGTCTAAATTTCATGGGCACGTTGCCTAACTCATTCGGGAATAAGTACATCCCACAAATGATGCTCGAGTAGTTGTACATTTTCTGAATAAGTTAATTTCACGTTTCGGTACTCTGAAATCCCTAATTAGCCACAAAGCTACTCACTTCTGTAACGCACTAATGGACAAAGTCTTAGCACGATATGGAGTTTACCACTGATTGGCAACACCATATCACCCTCATACTAGTGGGAAAGTAGAGGTCTCAAATCGAGGGATTAAGAGGATCCTCGGAAGAAATATAGGAATGAATCACAAAAATTGGGCAGAAAAGTTAGATGACGCTTAGTGGGCTCTTAGGACAGCCTACAAAACCCCATAGGAACGACACCTTTCAAAATCATATATGGGAAAGCATGTCATTTACCAGTAGAACTAAAGCACAAAGCCTATTGGGCTCTCAGAGCAGTGAACTTTGATCTAATGTCCGCGGGTAAAAACCGGGAGGATCAAATTCACGATCTAGAAGAAATTAGGGAACTGGCCTATGTAAACTCCTGGTCTTACAAAGAAAAGATAAACGTTTACACGACGCCCATTTGAAGGGAAATAAAAAGTTTCAAGTTGGCGATCGAGTGCTGTTATATAACACACGTTTACGTCTTTTCCCACGAAAACTGAAATCTTGTTGGATAGGTCCGTACGTAGTCGAATCAGTTTTTGACTATGGGACAGTTGAGATCTCAAATTCTAACAGCCACAAGTTCAAAGTCAATGGACATCGATTAAAACCATACATCAATGGACCATTCTAAGAGGTTTCAGAGGTAGTAATCCTCCACGCAAACTAATGAAGATACAAGAAGAAAGGTCTGGCCAAGACCTTCGTTAAACTAGGCCTTGTAAATAGGTTCCGTTGTACATAGGTTCCTTGTAAATAGGTTCCGTTGATGAAAAAATCTCAGTCAGACTAGTTTGTTAACATGATTGTCAGACCAAAAATACGAGCTGTGTTTCACCAAGCACGGGGTCGTGCCTTACAAATGCTGGGCTATAAATTGAACCTTTTGCCCATGCATTTCTTGCACCAAACCAAAACCATACACTCTCCCCTAAGATACATAATGCTTGCTGAGATAAACGAAGAAATTTCTGTTCCTCGTCAACCGTGGAACGAAAGCCGACACGTATTCAAAACCGAGCTTTTAATGAAATTGCAAGAACTCATTAAAGAGCTCACCGAGATGAATCTCCTTGCGGAGATGCGTCTAATTCAACTCACCGAATCCGTGGAAAGTATGAAAATGGAGCTTCGGGACATAAACGAACAACTCTAGTTTCAAGTTCTCCGATTCATGTACTTTCCTCCGCCCGGACCATTCGACGGAGGAGAACCCTTTGGTGGGATGTAGAGACTTTAGTTTTCTGATTTAATGTGTAAACAAGTGCACTAGGCACAATTTATTAGGACACTTGGGCTTAACCAGATTAAATTTATGTTTTAGGAAAATAGGGCTTATCCCGTAATTGTTGTAGGACTTTTAAATTTAATGAAAAGTAATTTTTAGGATGATCAAACTGTGAAAATAACATCCTAAACATCATTCTAAAAATTTCGGCTCTCGCTTATTTGAATCTAGAATAGTGAGTTGTTAGATACATTTACACTTAAGCTTTAAAACCATTAGGGTTCGGATCTTGGATGATTTGTTTAACAAAATGAACCTGAATAATATGTTAAAACCAATTGGAATCGCCAGTTCGAGGCTTGACCATGGTAGACTAAGGATTAAAAACGAGGGCTGTGCTTTACAAAACACGACCCGTGGTTAACCTCTGGTCAACAAAAGTCAAAATCATAAACTGGTTAAACTACCAAAGACCTGCAACATGGGGTTGTGCTTCATGAAGCACGGTACCGTGCTTTACCAAAACATGGGGCCGAACTTCATGAAGCACGACCGTGGTTTTGTAGTCTTTTCCAGGTTTTCAGATATTTTTGATAAAATTGAACTAATCTAAGTACAAATTGCAGATTGCTAAGTACGATGATGACGATCACGCTTTCTTGATCTTTTACGGAGACAGCGACGGAGATGAACTGGACCGACAACGAATGGGCTACCTTAGCAACCGTCTCCTAGAATCACATTTCTATGCTTGCAAAGACACGTTAAAGCAAGTAAACCAATGGGAGAGGTATAAGAAGTTCGTGAAAGGGCCATGGATGCGTGTTTTGAATAAAAAGGGTAAACCGATGATCGAGCTGACCAAGGAGTTTTTAGCCTCATTCTCTTTCAAGACGAGGAGTTTGACTATGTGGGACGAGGATGCTGTTGAGTTTAGGTGTGGGGGAGAGTGGTATACGAAATCAGTTACCCAGTTGGGGATCGATTTGGGTATTTAAACGAGTGAGGGAACTGACAGTCCCATCTGGTATGAATCTATGACTACATTTGCGGATGAGGATGTTGACGAGTCAGTAGAAGCGGGTGATACCAGGAAACAAGCATGGTAACTATTGAGTTTTGGGGATGAAGAGTACTGTGACAGTAGCACGAGATCACCACCTTACGTGACCCACTCATGAGATACATTCACCGATTGTTGAGCCAAAGTGAAGGCCCTGTATTGAATTAAGAATGACATGCCTTGCAACATCACTTATCTATTCTGTCATCTTTTCAGAACAAATGCAAATGCAAAGAGCTCGAATACCCCGATATTTGGTGGTGCATGTATTTACAAACTTTACAAAGCTTACCGTGTAGACACAGAAGGAACCCGAAGCCTGAACCCTGTCTCACTCAACCTCGGTTATTGCATCAACATGCAAATGGTCCAACAGGTCAGTCGAAACCCGGAAATGTGGAGGTTTCAGGATATCCTGAACCAGATTTGGGATCCTGAGGACCCGACTGAGATAATGATCCAGGACATACCCGATAGGAGAGAAGGATCACCACCATGACAGACCCGCCACTGAACTTACCACCAGCAGGGAGGTTCATCATCAGGAGCCGACCCCAGCTCGTCATACCACAGCTTGTACTCATTTGAGGGCCTATACGTGCTCACTAACAAGTTCTAGGCAAACACTATCGCCTCGTTTGATAGGTTATCAGGACAGATTGCGGACTCAAACGCGAGTAGAGCCGCAGATTATGCAGAGATGAGGCGAGGGATTCAACCGGTTGAGTGATCGCATGGACATGCAATGGGTACCCATCGACCAAGACACGAGTAAATGACGAGCAACGGCACCGGTAGGTCTGGTATGGGCTTTTATTTGGGTGGTAGTACTTTATTGACATTATTATTATTATCATCCTTGTTTAAACAATTTACATTCTGTCGTTTGTTTGTTTGGTTGGATGGTTAAATTTTATGGCTGTGGGTGCCATGAAATTACAGTAGGTACTTATTTATCCCGTATGGGGTAGGGTATGGATGATTCCATACCCATTTTTCAGTAGTATATTGCTTGGTTGTTCGTGGTTGTTTGTCGTTTTTATTATTCAGGTACAAAACAAGAAAACAGACGAAAAACAGAACGCTCTGTTGAAATTTTGTTAGCCCGTAGGGAAGTACCTCTCCATTTTACCCACCATACTTCATAAATCTGATTTTAAACTTTTATATATCTTTCACATTGGGGACAATGTGAGATTCAAGTGTGGGGAGAGAATTACTTGACCAACTACTTGCTCAACTAGTTATAAAATTCTCTATTAAACAAACATTTTTGTAACAAACGAAGACTATTTTTGATAATCAAACCATAAGAAAGTCTAGAAATATTTTTTTTTGAAAATAACCAAACTAAAAATCTATTATAAGCTACAATATGGCAATATGGCATTTATACCTAATTCGTTCGTTACTGTGAGATAAACCTCTTGCCATATAAATATTTTTTCGGAAGCATTGAGTAAGTCATATGTTTCGTGTGATTTAGAACTTGTGGCATTAATTCATTTCAAGACCGCACGAAGCGTTGTATAAGGAAGAAGGTAATATTGTTATAAACCCCTCAAACCATTCTCTAAATTACAAAACCCAAAAATGCAAAACCAAAACCTTACCACTTTATCCCTCTTACCAGTAAAATACTTCATTGTTCTTTTACCGGCAGACCCTAACTGGAAATGCACTCTTTCGATTTCAATTTCCTTTGCTGCTACATTTCGCAAAACCTAGGTTGCCTCCAGAGATTAGGGAGATAAATTTTCTCTTTAGCAATGAGGTGAGGGAAAAGTGGCGGCAATACGAGCAAAGGCCACCATTTTGTGGAGTTTCCAAAAGCACAATGAAATGAAGAGCAAAAAGATATGAACGATGCTTAGGATGCGGAAACTGGTCCCACGAAGGAAGATGTAGGAAAAGTCAGAGTCGGTCTCAACATGAATATACCGAACTAATGAGGGTGAGGGCTATTAGGCTCAAAGCCGAACAATCCATTAGAGTTGGGAGTTATGTCCAGTGCAGGATTGAGGAAGAACTGATTCACATCCTCGACAAAACTAGTCTTAACGATCTGACCTTAAAAGAGTCACTAAGTTTGTTAAAAAAAATATCACACAAACGGGAGAAAAGAAGCTGGCCATTGAAGACATTTTAAGATTCCCAACAATTAGCAGAAGTTGTATATTCCATCCTCATTAACATAAAACCCTGAACCGACAAATACCAATCCTTACTCAGACGAAACCAGCAGAAGGTGGAGATTTGAACTTGTTACAAGCTTATTTTTCACATGTCACATTTTTACTAAAGAGTGTTCACGTACATACATCACATGTACGATCAGATATACAAACCGAGTGTGTGCGAAAATTATGAGAACGTAATGTTTGGCATAAACAGAAGCTCATAAAAATAAATCACCTTTTTATATATCATTACATATATTCCTATGATTTAAGGCTGGTTATTTTGTTCTCCTTTTCTTAGAACTCTTTTAGGGATATTTGAAGCTATGGTCCTAACTTACTATTTTTAGAGAACATTTATAAATAACTTGCTTGAGTACAAGCAAGGTTCAAGTGTGGGGACGTTTGATGTACATAAAATTATACATCTTTTTAGCATAAAATAATCTCTAAAAATTGTAACTTCTATCGAATAATATAGCTAAAAAGACTCCATATCACATTATAATGCAATTTCAGGTAAACCCAAGCCTTAAACGAAGAAACAATTGAAAAGAGGAAGAAAACGAAAGAAAAACCAAGGAAAACCTCAACCACGCCCCCGTGCTTCAAGAACCACACCCCCATGCTTCTGAACACAAGAATCTACAAGAAAAGACAAACACTGGACAAAGCAACACAGGGCCATGCATAAGCCACCATGGGGCCATGGTCACCTTTCAGATAAGACAAAAAGAATTAGCACATGTCACTAAAAAGCACGGGGCCGTGCCACTGGAAGCACGCCCCCGTGGTGAATCATCATGTACGATCTGACAACATTTAATGCAACTGGACACCTGGACACGGGACCGTGCCTCTAGGGACACGGGGCCATGCCTACTTCCTCAGACTACCTATAAATAGAGGAGAATGCTGCATTAATCAAGTGTGCTTGAAGAAAATCTCTATACGGGCTTCTCTTATAACCACACTCACATTACACTCATATTGAAGATCTTGTGAAGAGTTTGAAGGCTTGGAGGTTACCATCATCATCCATCATCATAAACATAATCATAATCCATCATCATCATTAAGATGGGAGATTCATCCACATTTGGTTAGATTGTTCTAGTTTAATCATGTGTTTGTTATCATCATCTCTTTTAATGTTCAACACAATGCTCATTATGAGCTAAACTCCATTTACCATCTAATATCTATGAAGAAGCATTTTTTTACTTGATGATTATATGAAACATGTGGTTTAGTATGGTTAAGTACATGGTTATTTTGCAATTATCCATTAAAGAAGAAATATTTTATCATTTTAACTCAATACAACAAGATTGATGACAAACAATCATTCATGATCACTCATGTTCTTGGAAACTAGAAATGGTAAAAAGAATACTTTGATAACTTATTTAAGATAAAACACGGATCTCTATGTTGTACTTAGAAATGATGAGATATAGGTTATGATCTATTTCTATAGTCTTAATAAATCTAAAATAACATTGTTAACACGATTGCTTAGGTTATCATGCTAGTTAATGAAATCATATGTTAACGAAATGTGTAACTATAACCTAATCTAATCAATCAAAGGGAGGTTGTGTGAGTTAACTACAACCACTCGAAGTTCTTAGGATTGGTATTTGAGAAATCAAATTCAATCCTAATCGTTCTACTTTACCAACTTCTTGTCTACTTAAATTGACATTCTCGTGGTAGCATGCTATTAAGCATAGGATGGACTTGAAAATATGCATGATATTTTCTATTATGTCATAAAATATGTTCACTAAAAATGAGGAATATAGTCTATCATATATTATTAGGGCAAGTTTGTCACATGTTTATTTTATAATCATCAAGGAACAATGGAGTGGATTCTTGATCTTAGATGGTAACCTTCATATAATTAAACTACTCGTTTAGAACTTCTCTTCTCGTCACCTATATATTATATATAAGTATTTATATTTTATAAAAAGTTCAAAAGTCAACCCAAAATGATTAAAACTCTCCGATTATATTAAGACGGAGATTCATTTTTAGAAACATTTTTGTCCACGGATCGATATTTGGTTCTTACCAATAGTATTCTACATATATGATAGGTACACTTGCCTATTTTGTGTGTGTTTAGTTTAGTAGAAATCACTTTTATAAAATTGAAACGCGATCTTGTGTAAAGTTAAATCTCCAATCCATAATATATCTTAACGCACCGCACACGAGACATCATCCGATAAAAACGCAAATGCACAAACTATACTTAAACATCTCTAAAGTATCTTAATATTTACCAGTGATCTTACCATCACATTTCCAAGTTCCAAACCAAATTTCATAATTTTTCAAGAAGTTTAATTATTTTTCATAAATAAACACTAATAAACGGTAATAAATTCGCCAAATATTCTTCATTTATCGATGAATTACCAAATTTGAACAGGGACTCATTTATATGATCCATAATATTCCTGCAAAGTTTGATAGTCTAACAAAAAGCACGTCACAAACGAAGCACAAACAACCCCTAAACGAGTAAACCGGTAATACCTTGTCGGTTTTTCGATCGGTTAAGCTTTATGTTCCAGTTTTTGGTCCTTGGTTAAATATCACAAGTATCTACAGATAATATAACACCAAACCAAGGGTAAATCATCCCTCATTAAGCCTTGTCAATTAGGGTTTCGGTTAGGGTTCCAAACCGAACTTTTAAACCGTGAATACATCATATCAACGTTGTAATCCGTGTTTTTGGTCAAAAATCCATACGTTCCTGGTTTGTAAACATGTTTAAGATAAAAACATGTTGTTAGTTGATTTTAATAGATTTTAGATCGTTAAACAGGTTTTACTAATCAAAACCTATTTTTATAATGAAAACATCATTAAAACATAAAAATAAAACTAGTTTTACCTTGAAATTTTGAGTTAGAACATGAAGAAAACCTGAATCAGCTGAAATGTCTTGAACATAATAAAAAGTAAGTTGGTGTGGTTTAAAAAGAAAAGAAATGAAAGCTTGGGGGTGGGAGCCCTTATCCCGTACGCAAGTAGGGAAGGGCCCTATTCCACTTATATTTCTTTTCTTGATTTATGTGCTGGAAAGTCTTATTTCGAGGATAATTTAGGTTCGGGTTGGCTTTTTGGTTAAAAACATAGTCCGAGACGATAAACAACGCAAAAACGAGTGATTTTCGTCTAATTTTTCTAAATTAATAAATTCCAATTTGTTTTAAAAATTCAAAATATTTTCACGAATTGCTTAAAACATATTATATAAGTGCTTTGTAAATATTTTTCGGCTTGACGGATGCTACAATGCTCATTTTGATGTTAACGATTGCGTTTAAACTCATAGCGTATCGTTAAACGAAACATTTTTCGTTTAAATGGTTCTATACGTATTGGGGTCTTAATATCAACATGTTAGCCACTATAACATATATATCACTCATATATGATACCTCACTATATATACGGGTCATAATCAGTATCTTCGGTTACTCATTTAATCACTACGAATTAACCGATTTGTCGTTTACTCTCTACGTAGTAAAAAAAAGTATACATCGTTTTGTCATGAATGTCACACAAAACTAACCCGTTTGATCAAAGACAGTTCATTGCAAAAACGTTTTCAATTTCGTACAATCATAGCCATTTTCCATGTGAGATCCATTAACTCTAGATCGTCAGGATCAATCTGATCATAATCTTCATCAGTTAATTCACTTGTTGCAATATTACTATCCACCTAGTTTTCATAAGATGTCACGAACACACAAAGGAAAGCAAAATTCTTTTCAGCCTCCTTCATGTTTACATTCGTTGGTGCAATGAAACCATTAGCAGTTGATCCACTAGAATTATCAGTAGGACAAGATGCCATGAAACACATATTTGGATCACTAAAAGAAGATGATCTTTCTTGTGACATTTAAATAAGAAATGTATTAATTGGAGTAGCATAACTACTCAAAGGTAAACAACCTCCATATAAAGTCGGATCTTGTGTTTCTTTTGATGAATCTGACATTTCAAGTCATACTATCTATCTTCAATCTTCTGCATAAATTCCATTCCAGTAAGATCTTCATTCTTAAAGAAACTATTTTCTAAGTATCATGAGAAATGTCGAGTAAGAACTTTGAAGAGCATTTTTCACAATATCAATCTTATCAATCTCACTCGGTTCCATATTTAACTTATTAATCTCATCTATAAGATGATTGAATCTTGTAAGCATTTCTTCCACAGTCTCTCCTTTCAACAAGTTAAAATTTCGAAACTAAAACTTTAGCATCACCTTTTTACATTCCTCGGTATTTCGAAACTAAAACAAAGATGCACAAATTTTAATACTTCCCAGTTGATGTAAAATATTGTCAGATAATGCCATTGTTAATGTGGAATATGCCTTTGTTTCAATCTCTAAAGCTTTCTTTTCTTCTTGAGAATTTTGGGAAAAAGATTTTGGGTAAAACCAGTTGTTTCACTACCAACCACAGGTACTGTATAAACATCATTAAGACATCTTGAGCAGTCTGGACGCACCAACCCTAGATGTGCTCAGAATCGTGGTTCCTATTTTGCAAAATCATTAAATTTCATTAAAAGAGGACATTTTAAATGTGATCCGATCTCATCATCGAGATGTAACATTTTTTGCATCAACATGTTTTGAGATGCCAGTGCATAGAAACTAGCCATCTCAAAAGTAGATTAAAATAAAAGTTTAGGTTCGATAATTTCAAAACTTAATATTTAAAGGTTTAAAATTAAAATATTTGTAACGAATGGATAAGACGAATGGATGAATATGGTAACGAATGGTGAACAATGGCGAATGGATGATGGTAACGAATAGGACTATGAATCATGTGACGAATGAAATGACGAATGATGCTCAGTCTTCAAGAATGATGATAACGAATAGCTATTTTTAATGAAGGTTTAGAGATGACGAATCAACACCCGAATAGCTTAAGGACTGGATGATGAATGTGGTAGCGGATGTGAGGATGTTTAAATAACGAATGAACTAAGTGCGAATGGGTATATGTAACGAATAGGTGATCGAATGATCAAAGACGAATGAGTATTTATCACGAATGAGTAATGACGAATCAGTTATAGTAACGAATAAAGTTGTTATTCAGTTGTAAAAACCTTGACACATGGCACGAATCGGTTAGAACTTCATAACGAATGGCTATTAATAATAATAATGACGGATGATTAAGACATAACAAATGTGTCTTTGAATATTCAAATCTTCAAGGCAAATTTCCAGATCTAGAAATCCCCAAATTCAAATAATGAGCCAAAGTAACACAAACTTATGGATAAATCAGCCAATTCTCAACCAAATCACACAAACAATAACCCAACCAGCTTATCGCAATCACTCGAACAATCCTGATCCATTCCGAACATATATAATCAATTCAAACTAAGTCCAATAACTAAAATCAACATAAACAGAACCCTCTGTTTCCGTAACACACAACTTCAATCCAATTCACTTTAATAACACAATTCAACAACCACACAATCCAAACAACCAATACCGAATGCAATTCCAATTAGTTTATCATCTAATTAATATCTCATGATGTTAATTCAATGAAAATCACTAAAATCAACTTCGTATCTATAATTAATATTCAAACAATGAATTAACCAATTAATTCATGATGAATTACCTTAACAAATACACAATCTAACCCTGGTCAACTCTGATTCAACTTGAGAGAGCTTGATCTACATTCAATTGGTCAACTCTAATTCCATTTGAGAGATCTTGAGCTAAATTCAATTGATCAATTTCAATATAATGAGTCAAAATTTCATTTTTGCCAAAAAGTTTTGACTCGAGTAGCAAAACCGAAAAAATCGAATCTAAAACCGAACTGAAATCCCAAAACCTAAAACTGAACTGAAAAACCAAAACTGAATGGTTTTCAAAATTCGTAAATCCGAAAGTTTGGTTTTCGGTTAGGTTTTAGTCAAAAATCGCACCGAACCGCACCACGCACACCCGTAGATGATCTTGAATTGATAGATGAACTTAGGGACTCTGCAAGAATTCGTATGACAACTCAGCAAAATATCTCCAAAACCTACAATAAGAACGTCAGGGTAAGAATATTTCACGTGGGAGATCTACTACTAAGGGATTTCATAATACAACGGATCATAAGGATGAAAACTAGCACCCAAATGAGAAAGACTGTACAAGATCGAAGCCGAGGCAGGAAAAGGAGCATATCAGCTATCTGCAATGGATGGCAGGATCCTGCCAAGATCCTAGAATGGTGTTCACCTTAAACTCTACTTCGTGTAAGTTAGAATTTCATTTCTAACTTGTGTCGGTCCCGATTATCTCACTTAATCACTCTCGTAACCATTGTGATCAACAAATAAGTATTAACACATTACTAGAAAAATGGGTTTTAATGACATGCGCACAATGACACGCTTTGATTTATGACGCGCAATTGTACGAGTCGTTAAAACAATTTCATATTTTTAAAAATTAAAAGATTTATGACCCATATTTTTGTATGTCATTAAACTAGTGTCATAAATTAAAAAAACAAGGATGTGTGTTACACATGCGAGTCATCTCTCAATCAAAATAAAAATTTAACCTCAGCCCTATTTCCCTCTATAAATACCGCCTAAGTTAAATTTCCCAAATTCAAAACCCTTAATTCATCTGCTAAAAGGTTAAAAAGGAAGGACTTTAACAACATGAATCTTATTTTCCCCAAATTCAAAACCTAGAATTCTCAAAGAAGCGAAAATGGCGAGAACTGCTAATTTTAGATTGTGATCGGGTTTAACAACAATCGAGGACGTCATCATCAACCACAAAAGAAACAATGATTTACTGCAGCCGATCTTCTTCACGATTTCAGGGGAAACCCCTCGTTGTGATCCTCGGAAAACCCGTGATCCAGGTTTTGTTTTGGTTATTAAACCCTAAATTAATAACAAAGTTTGAATTATTAGTGTGATTATTCACAATTTTGATTTTTGAATCTCGTTTTTTAACTAGTGGTTGTGATTAGAACTCACGGCTTGATTCGTGATTTAAGAGCATTTTTGAGAGATTGATGTTTATAGTTTAGTTACAAATATGAGCTTCTTTGTTACAAATATTTTTTTATGCTAATTTCTAATTTCTAATGATTATTTTGAATGCGCACATAAGGTGTTTGTATAAATGCCTCAATCAAATAAGTAGTAAAGTATATGCTTAAATGACTAGTTTTTGCTAAGTGATTAGTGAAAATATGTTTTGCTTCAAGTTGACTAGCTTGGTAAAAACTCAAAATTGTCTTAATATTGTTCTTAACATGATTAGCAAAAGTAGTTCGGGTCATAGTGGTGGTCATAGAATGTAAAACGATGTTTTGAAGTTGATAAATCTAAGATAACAAACCTATTGGAAATAAAAATAAAAAATCCAGCTGCTGACAATGAAGCGAGTCTCAAATTATGTCATATTTTATATTGCTAAAAAGCTCTTTGACTCTTATATGTTTTATATTTGAAAGTGAGAATCTAATTCGGAATGTAAGGGATTCTAAAAGGTCAAGTTCCACAGCTACTTAGAAAGTTCAGCAAGCTGTTTGACAACAATGAGTGCTTCTTATCCGTGCTTATAAATTTTGTATAAAATTAACTGAAGCTCCGATAAAAGTGTACTTTATATGGTCGGAAAGTTCTCCGAGTCTTCTCCATTTTACATTTGAACATACTAAACTAACTGAGATTTAAAAAGGGTTAAAACCCAGCTTGAGCAGCTGCTGCACAGAAAGTGCAGAATCAAAACAAAAATTTTTATGTTCACTTGATCAAAATAATTCACACATTTATAATAGAAATAACAAGCTCACATAATTACTTCAAGAATCACTTGGTTAAGTAAAAGTTTTATAAAGCTTCAAACTCTTTTTTATCTTTATTGTGGTTTCATTCCAAACTTAAATTTTTTTTATATCTTTGTTAGGAGGTCAAGCCAAGATACTGATGTTTGTTCATATGAGCTCGGAACTGAACATTGTTGGAGAAACACTAAGTAAACTTAAGTTTGTTGGGTGGGTGGCGACTATTGAGCTTGCTGCTGCACAAGTACATAAAGATAGTGCACACGTGAAAGACCCTCGAAGAACATGGTTTTTTTTCTTCATAATTTGTGTATCTTTGTTATGATTCTAAAAAACCATCTAGATTAAAATCACATCTTATTTTAGATTGCCAATCTTAGTTCTGCTATTGCAAAGAAGGAAAGGTATCAAGAAGACACACAACACACAGTATATGCAAGTCCAAGGGTAAACTATCATCATGTTCCCTTCCAAACATACAAATGGTTATAATAGAAATAACAAGCTCACATAATTACTTCAAGAATCACTTGGTTAAGTAAAAGTTTTATAAAGCTTCAAACTCTTTTTTATCTTTATTGTGGTTTCATTCCAAACTTATATTTTTTTTATATCTTTGTTAGGAGGTCAAGCCAAGATACTGATGTTTGTTCATTTGAGCTCGGAACTGAACATTGTTGGAGAAACACTAAGTAAACTTAAGTTTGTTGGGTGGGTGGCGACTATTGAGCTTGCTGCTGCACAAGTACATAAAGATAGTGCACACGTGAAAGACCCTCGAAGAACATGGTTTTTTTTTCTTCATAATTTGTGTATCTTTGTTATGATTCTAAAAAACCATCTAGATTAAAATCACATCTTATTTTAGATTGCCAATCTTAGTTCTGCTATTGCAAAGAAGGAAAGGTATCAAGAAGACACACAACACACAGTATATGCAAGTCCAGGGGTAAACTATCATCATGTTCCCTTCCAAACATACAAATGGTGGATTCATTTCTTGAGGCAACAATTCGTGGGAAACCAAGGGTGATTGTAGGAAACACAGGTAATTTAAAGTTTTAATTAATTATATTAACCACAATGGTTATGCACCACGGCAATTCCGAATATGAAGTCTATAAATAATTTCCCCAGTTAGGCTAAGTTGTTGATTTTGAAAGTATATTGCATTTAGTTACTTTATTATTGTATGTTTTAGGGTGAAAATATGGCCTCTCTTTATCTTTTGGTTGGAATAAACATTGTCAACTCGGAACAGGTTCAATGAAAAATGACGAGCTCATTTCAAAATGGTACTGTGAAATTTTACTTCAAATAAGCACGCACCATAAATCCCGATAACAAAGTAGGGATGGTTGTCTGAGAAAGATGAAGATAAAATGTATGATGAAATCTGAAGATGACGTGTGACTCGCCAGGGATTTCCTGTCTCTCAAGTAAGTTTAATATCTTTTTTAAATGGATTATGTGCAAGGTGATTTAAATAAAGGGTGGCATTATTAATTACTAGAATGTAAAAAAATAAACGAGCTCACTAATTTTTTTACTTATTGATCGCTTAAATAGTTCCGATGACTTAAAACACAATCTATTTCTCTTAATATATTTCTCTCTTGTAAAAGTTGAGGTATACCTAGTATGTAGTTTAGTATCTAAAGTTACAAATGTTGGTATTATGACTCTTATTATTGTTAATTGTGTTTAGGTAATCTTTAAGAAAGGCTAAAGACACCAGTGAAGTTAATGATATTTAACAGTTTTGAGAGCTGACATTCTTGTTAAGTTAATTTGCTTTAATAATATTTAATATTGTGTAAATTTTCTTTAATAAGGATTTAATTTTGTTTGCCACGAGTTCTAACATTTTATTTGTTAAACTTTATTTTTCAGGTTGGGATAAGCAAGGATGAATAGAAGGATGTTGATTTTAATATTATTTGCAAAGAAGGGTCGAGTTTTGTGGCGGCTCTTTTTTTTCCGGTGATAGTTTGTATTTGTTAGCATATTTGTTACTAACAACAATTTTTAACTTTGAAATATTTGTTAGCATATTTGACTTATGATATCTACATTTTAAAATGGATTTTTTTGATATATATTTATTTTAATTTGTTAATAATAATATTATTATTTAATGTGAATAAAATTATAATACTGAAGTTTATTTTTTTTATAATTTAAAAACCATGTCAAGCATAATTGCACGTCGTAATTCTTTGTCATAAATGTGTGTCGTAAAGGCTCGTCATAAACACGTGTGAATAAAATATGACACGCACATGCATGTCATTTTTAATTTATGACTGGGGCTTCAACGACACGCATTTGTGTGTCATCTACACTCTTTAATGAAACCCAATGCGTGTCATTAAATGCATTTTTTCTAGTTGTGATGGCGGAAACACTAATACTTAAGTAATTGCTAAATGGACAGAAATGCAACACACATAAAGAGACTCAAAAGATTTCCATTTAATATTAAGAAGGATACAAATGAGAAATCAGTTAGGGATTCTAGGTGGAATGTTTGTATTTTTGGCAACTTCTCCGTACAAGATAAAGACAGCCGTCAAATCAACAATATTTGCTCAGTGTCCGTCGTGTCATAGGCGTGCCGTAATGTTTTATTAAATAGGCATACCCTGACACCTTCTAGAAACCCTAATTATTGATTCTTAACATATTCAAACATATTACACACTATTATAAGTGTAAACAGGTCTTCGAGTAAGCTTGTAAGCTTTTGTCCTTGTCGAGCAGACCTGATAACCATTAAGTGAGATCTGGAACAGTTCTCCAAGTAAGCTTTACTTAGAATATTATCATTAAAAAATATTCATCAAGCAAACTTTAATCTTCATGATAATATCAAACTTTGCTCGATGTGTATCCTATGAGCAAACTTGTTCTTCTTGGGTCCTTTCAACCTTTTGTCTTTTAACTTATTAAACAAGTTCAAGTGTGCTGGTGACACTGTAGCTTGCTCGAGGTTGAACCTTTCTCGTTAGAAGTCATTAGATTAATTTCTTCAATAACTTCCTTCAAGTTTGCTTGAACCACTGTTTATTAACAAACCTTGGTCGATCCACCAAATTACTTGGTTTTAGCTTGGTTTAGTCAAGGATTTGCTCTGAAACCAATCTTGCTTGACTTGAAGAATAACCTTTCTTGATGAAGTGTAGCATGCTCGATCTAACACTTTGAAGACTTCAAGAAGATAACCTTGCTCGTTTGGGCAAAATACCTTGCTTGACTAAGTTTAAGCTTGCACGGATGCCTAAGTTTGCCGGATTTCAATAATTAGCCATTTTCTAAGGAGGTTGAGAAGATTCCAATTTTCCTTAGTCATTTTCTCATCCCAACAGTCTCCCCTTAGATTGGAACAAACTCAGCTGCACCAAAACACCTATTGGTTACATACACTTTTAAAAATACACATCAAATTTTTAAAAGAAAAATCACATTACTTAATGAAAATTTTACATAGGAGAATTCTATTACATGAGCATTAAAAAATAAATTTAAGATAAAGGTAAATAAATCTTCATCTTCTTGAGCTTCCAGCATCTCTCCTTCTGTCAAATATCACAACAACTTCTCTTTAAATAAAGAGATCTCCGTGTGGTGTGAATGTCGAGAAGGCAGATTCCATAAGATTATCTCCTCTAAAATCCTCCACGTGAAGAAACTCCAAGTCAGTATCGTGTTCAATGATGCCCAAGGCCAGTCCATCAGAATTTTGTAAGATAAAAGATTGATCTTTTAGTTCAAAGACTATCTTAGAATCCTGCCATTTTTATGCACCTCATTGTTTGTCCTGGTCATCTGCTGCCTCATACTTATGCACTCTCTCATGTTGGCAAGAGGATTTGAATATCTTGTTTTCTGTTTGTACGAAGCTTCAGTTATCACTATATCCATCATTTTCCTCTTCCTCTTGGTTCTTTCAAAGTTTGAAATTTCTAGCTTACTCTTTTTGTTTAACAAAGGAAATCATTTCCTAGATTGTTCTTTAAAATATTTGGAAAGCTCATTCCTTTATTGTCCGGCAAACCTCTATCTATCTTGATAGTCATATAAATTCATCCTTGCCATCTCCTCAAGTTGTTCTCTCTTGTAATCTTGGAAGTCATCCTTGAAAACAGTGTTCTTTAAATCTCCACTGGACATTATCACTTTTATTGTTTTAGTTCTTGCATCAAAGAGCATCTTCTTTGTTAGGTCCACATCAGTCGGTGGCCTTTGTTGCCTTTGAAGTGTAGATCTGGTTGTTGGTATTGGGACACTTACTGTGGAGACCCTTGGAGCATATTTCTTTTTGGGTGCAGGTCTTCTCACATGCCCAGTTTGTTCATAAAGGTTCACAACTTGATCTTTTGTCATCATTACCAGCCCAAGATAATCTCCTCCTTTTGCAAGAGTTGTAATCATTTCCTTGGTTTCTTTATCAGAAGGCTCTATTGGGGTAGACCTTTGGGTTTGAATGGGTTCTCCCCTTGGTCCACATTGAAAGGATATCAGTCTCTTTTGTTCCTCTTCTAATTTCTCCCAGTTTTCTTTCTTATTGTAAAACAGTTCTTTCAAATGAGCCTTTCCAAGATTATCAAAAACATTCTCTGACATGCCCTTGCTCATCATTAAACCCTTTAAGGTTTTGATTCTGTTTTCATCCTCCTAGGGCAGCAAATTCACTTTTTCAACTGGTTCTTCCTTCACTTGAACTAGAGGAGGAGTCTGAGTGGGCTTTGACTTGCCTTTCTTATCTTCATTGAATTTCCCCATCTCAGAATCATAGAGGGATAATATTTCTTTGATGCTCATTTTATTTGCTTTCTCCCCCTCTCCCCTTACTTTCATCAATCTTTCCAACAACATTACCTTCCCATCCTCCCAAGCCTTCTTATCCTTTTCAGCTAAGGTCATCAATCTTTGTCTTCTTTTTCCAGAAGTTGAGCTAGAGTGGATTCTTTCAGAAATTTTATTGAATCTTTCTTACTTATGTTCACAACATGTTCAATTTCCACCCCATGATCAATCAAAAACTTGCACTTACCACTAAATTTGCTGTAGATATTTTCTAGTTTGTCCTTCTGATCAGCAGCTTTCTTCTTTATTCTTTCCCATTCTTCTTCTCTTATTCTTTCTTTGGTTGAGTTTTATACACCCTCCAGTTCATCATAGCTCATGTGGCTTAGTTGTATTCCAGAAAACTTATGAAGCCTTAGATAAGCTAAGAACCTTTGGGCGTTTTTGTTCTTTATCTCCCTTGTTTTCTTCAACTCTCTCACCTTTTCTTCAAGAAAAACATCCAATTCTTCATCTGTCATTACAACAAAGGTATCAAATTCTTCACCATTTCTTCTTGAATAGTTCTGGCATCATGAATGTCAGACACCAACTGCCTATCAGGATTTTCAGTTTCGGCTTCAGTAGTGGCAGTAGGAATAGTTTGTTCAGGCAAAGGGGATTTTGTTTTTGTTTTCGGGGGTTTTGGGTTGCTGGAATTTTTATATAACTATCGAAAGTGAGTTGTCAGCCTCCTCTGTCTACTGCAACCTCAGCAACCCTTCAATTACTTCCTGATCAATCTCTGCTTTCTTCTCATCAATCTTCTTTTTCAAATCAAACTCCTCCATCATAGTTCTCTGCTCTTCAACCTCTTTATTATAAAAAAATCTTGTAATCATTTCCCTTTGTGTCCTCTCACCAACAATCTAATCATGTCTTTTAATAGCCTCTTCAGCAGTTTCATTGTAACACCCCGTAACCGCAGCGGAAACGTACACGGGATGCAACAGACACATCTGATATCAACAGCATTGTTTATAAAGAAAACACCACTACATTAATTTAATCGTATTACATTGTTCTGAGTTTCATAACCATCTAAGCGTTATCACATAAGTGTTACCGATAGTACATTAACATATTTAATGAAAAATATAGATCTCTAGACTTCCACAAAATAGCACACAGCATCGAACACATATCACTTATTCCAATTTGAGTGTACCTAGAAAGCATGTAAAGAAAACGGGTCAACTACGAATAGTTGGTGAGTTTAACTAATTTAAATAAACCATGACAAATCATTATAAAAATCATAAATAAGCGATGTAATTATACTGAGTTCACAAGTGAAAACTCTGTTAACCCCGAAACACATCAAATTACCCCTGGGGACACTGTTAACCCAGAAACATATCTAACAACCTCTGGGGACACTGTTAACCCAGAAACATATTTAATAACCTCTGGGGGCACTGTTAACCCAGAACATTTCCAATATCCTCTGGGGACACTGTTAACCCAGAAATACATTTAATAACCTCTGGGGACACTGTTAACCCAGAACACTGTTTCGGGCCTTACAATATTAGCAACTCAGTTAATTACCATCTTAATACATTACCGTACGATTTCCGTACAATAAACATTATATAAATACATTTGTTTCCATGCGATTAGCATGTACTTAAACACTTTGATAGAAACATGCTTTCAGCCCCGTGAAAATATTAAAAACAGTTCAGTAAAAAGGGGCTCATGAAAACTCACCTTCTTGTGAGCAAAGATGTACTACGGTGCACGGCTACTGGTACAGATCTGTAATACGATCCCCAAATCGTTACTACACAATTTCTATCAATATAACTTAAATTCGTGTTAACCGGTACGTCCGGGGACACTGTTAACCCAGTACCGTACAAGATCCGGGGACCATGTTAACCCCGATACACTTCTCAGGACTTAGATTGTGATATCACTTAGAGTTCCTTAGTCAAAACTACCATTAGTTTGTTTTCTCGTTTTGCGTGCCTAGCACGTTTATTCGTCTTTATGTTTTCAATAGATGAGTTTGACCACATACGACCCGAAAATAGTCATTATTGATATTTTCATTAAAGTGGTGAAATTAGAGCTCGGTTAGACACCCCGTTTGGCCGCGGGGCCCGTTTCCGCCTTTAATACACCGGAAACGGTTAAATCGGGTAAAATTACCCAAATCATCCGAATTATTTTCGGGTGATTTATTTTTACTTGATTAACTTAGTTTAATGAAAATAGTCCATTTTTAAGGTTTTTATGCACCAGACAGCTCGCTTAGGCGAACTTTGCCGGTTTACACGTTTTAAGCTTTAAAAGTTTGTTTTTAAGTTCCATTTAGCACAAATAAATATCCGTTTAGTCTCGGACCTTGAAATTTTGTACAAACCATATTTTGACAGTAAGGAATTTTATAAAAGTTTTCCAGAATAAATTTTTATATCTAAGATTTATTTAACCATTTTTAAACGTCATTTAAACACCAAATATGTCGAAAATACCAAACGACCTTCGAAAAATCCCAAATTTTTCTGGGATGACCCCTGTCACCCACATAGTTCCCTGTAATTTTTACAGAACCAAAAACTCACTTTACATGCCATTTTTACCAAAACCGAGCTAGAAATCCCTAGAACTCGTTTTACCGAAAAGCCTACTTAGACTTCTCCAATGAACCTGAAATTTTGTGTGTGACTTTTATATGTTATAAAAAGCTTATCTTAAATTTTCCAGAATTTTTCATGATGTTTAGCTATTTTTCACCATTTTTGGCCAAAACCGAGCATTAAATTCACCAAATATTCATCCTTTATCCAAAAATTACCAAAATTTCACAGATCTCATATTTTCATGTGTAGATCATCTCTGTGAAATTTCGTGACCCAACTCTAGGTCTATCACAATCTGTCCAAAATAACTAAATCACACGAAAACCGAACTATCTTGTGTTTTCTAGCGTTTGATCGCAAAGATCTTGGTTTCTAGCCTTTGCTAGCCACTAGATACAACACATACAAGCACAAAAACACCACACCAAGCAAGTTATACCCACAATCAAGCCATTTCTTTCATGGTTTCGATTAAAACATCAAAACAAAGATTTTGACCGTAAAAATTCGTTTTTGACTCTTTTAACTACTTTCTTGGACCAAGATCCTTTGTATAACTTGTATACATCACTTGATCCTCCAAGAATCGGTTTCATCTCGGGTTTTCAACCATTTTTCATTTGAAACCTCATTTCCTTGTAAATGAACAAAGAAAAGAAGATAAACACGATTATAACTCGGTTTTTACCTTGTGTTCTTGCTTAGAAACTTAGGTTTTGGATGGATGATGAAGAGGTTGAGAGGATTTTGGGAGAAAGATTGTGGAAAAAAGAAAAATGAAGGTGTTAGTGTGTGTGCAAGGACCGATCGGTCCAAGATATGGTGGGGGTGGGGCCCACATCTCAAGTATTGGCCACACATTTGGATTGCGTAATCCGGATAACGTTGTGGATAATCTGGTTCAGTTCATTTTTCGGTTAAACGTTTAATTTGCTCAAAACGAGGCAAAAACGGTCGTTTTTCGGCTTAAAAATGAAATTTATATAACACTGATTTAAAAACTTTAAAAACTTAAACCATGACGTTTATTGACTTAACACATCATATTGTCGGTAATTGTGCATCTTTTTCGGCTTGATCGATCGTCTCTTGCTTGGTTTGATGTTAAAGGTTTCGTTTATCGTACCGACGTACTAATAAATCGAAATCCTTTTTCTGTGCTATAATTCACTTATCCCGAAGCTTTAATACTTCGTAAAGATTACTAAACATTATATATTTCGTCTATAATGTAATTCCCGATTCGTTCGGGTTTCAATAACCGTTCATCGATTAATCGTAATTCCGATACGACTAGTTGTACATTTGAGTATAATTCGTATTGTGAATCTTATATACTCGTATAAACACATTATAATTCATATATTCAGTATTGAATAACACGTAAATAGTATATTCCGGCTAGGGTATACCTGAATTTGCCGGAATCGTTACATTCTCCCCCCGTTATAAAAATTTCGTCCTCGAAATTTTACGCGTCAACTACTTCCTTTTGAGGAAATAGGTGGGGGTATTTCTTCCGAAATTCGTCCTATCGTTCCCAAGTATATTCTGGGCCTCGGTGCGAGTTCCATATAACTTTGACCAACGAGATCTTATTGTGTCTAAGTTGCTTGATTTTCCCGTCTACTATTTCTATAGGCTCCTCTACAATGTTGAGCTTATCATTTATTTGAACACCCTCTAAGGGTAACACCGATGTCTCATCCGACAGACACCTTTTCAAATTCGACACGTGAAACACATTGTGAACTGCACTCAGTTCATCAGGCAGTTCTAATCGGTATGCTACAGGACCGATTTTTGCAGTAATGTCGAATGGTACAATGTATCTAGGGGCTAATTTCCCTGCCTTGCCAAATCTAACCACACCCTTCCACGGTGATACTTTCAAATACACCTTATCGCCTTTCTCAAATGATAACGGTTTTCTACGGTTATCGGCATAACTCTTCTGCCGATCCCGCGCGGCCTTCAGATTGTTCTTAATTTCAAGAATTTTGCTGGTCGTTTCCTGGACCAGATCTGATCTAATAACCTGTGTGTCGCCCACTTCAGTCCTGCAGAGTGGTGATCGGCATTTCCGACCATACAATGCTTCGTAAGGCGCTGCCTTTATACTGCTATGGTAACTGTTATTATAGGAAAATTCAACGAGTGGGAGATGTTGATCCCAATTTCCCTTAAAATCCAGTACGCATGCACGAAGCAAATCCTCCAGTGTTTGGATGGTCCTCTCAGACTGACCGTCGGTCTGAGGGTGGTAAGCTGTGCTTAGATTAATACGCGTTCCCAGCGCTTCTTGCACAGCTTGCCAAAGTTTGGAGGTGAAATGACTATCCCGATCAGAGATGATTGAGATGGGTTTCCCATGACGAGACACAATTTCATTTATATAAATCTGCGCAAGTCTCTCAGTGTTATAATTATTTCTAATCGGAATAAAATGTGCCGATTTGGTTATTCGATCCACGACTACCCAAATTGCATCATGTCCTCGGGACGTCTTGGGGAGATGTGTCACAAAATCCATCGTGATCTGCTCCCACTTCCATTCGGGAATTTCCGGTTGTTGTAACATTCCCGAAGGTTTCTGGTGCTCCGCCTTAACCCTCGCACACGTCGTACACTTGCCGACGTATGTGGCTATATCCTTTTTCATACCCGGCCACCAGTAGAACTCCTTCACATCCTTGTACATCTTATCCGATCCCGGATGTATGGAATATTTCGATTTATGCGCTTCGTTCATGATCAATTCACGAAGATCATGGAGGGTCGGGATCCAAATCCGATTTTTGAAGTAGAGAATTTCGTCCTTGCGCTGTTCGAAATTCCTCTCGTTACCAAAAAGTCCCTCTTTTTCCAATTGTTCCTCTTCCAACGCCTCGCGTTGAGCGACTCGAATCAAATTCGAAAGGTTCGACTGGACTATCATCCCCAGCGCTCGCACTCGCAAAGGCTTAACCCGATCCTTCCTACTCAAGGCATCGGCTACGACGTTAGCCTTGCCGGGGTGATAACGGATGTCACAGTCATAGTCGCTTAATAATTCGACCCATCTTCGTTGTCTCATATTCAGTTCTTTCTGATCGAATATGTGTTGCAAACTTTTATGATCGGTGAAGATGGTGCACTTTGTACCGTAGAGATAATGTCTCCAGATTTTAAGTGCGAAGATAACTGCTCCCAGTTCTAAGTCATGAGTAGTGTAATTTTTCTCGTGTACTTTTAACTGTCGGGAAGCATAGGCTATGACTTTATTATTCTGCATCAACACACATCCCAATCCTCTACGGGATGCGTCACAATACACGACAAAACCATCGTCTCCGTCGGGGAGACTTAAGATCGGCGCTTGGCACAATCTTTGTTTTAGCGTTTGAAACACCGTTTCCTGCTCTTCACCCCATTCATACTTTCGATCTTTTTGGGTCAGAAGGGTTAAAGGTTGGGCGATGCTGGAAAAGTTCTCTATAAATCGACGATAATATCCAGCTAAGCCTAAGAATTGGCGGATTTCCTTTGGCGACTTAGGCGCTTGCCAATTCTTAACTGCTTCAACCTTACTTGGATCAACGTGTATTCCTTGATGGTTTATAACGTGACCAAGGAATTGCACTTCTTGTAACCAGAAGTTACACTTGGAAAATTTTGCAAACAACTTCTCCTGATTTAGAAGCTCTAAAATTAATCTCAAGTGTTGCTCATGCTCCACTTTACTCTTTGAGTATATCAAAATATCGTCAATAAACACGATGACGAATTTATCGAGGTAGGGTTTACAGACTCGATTCATGAGATCCATGAACACTGCTGGCGCATTTGTTAGCCCAAAAGGCATAACTAGGAACTCGTAATGACCGTAGCGAGTCCGGAATGCGGTTTTTGGGATATCCTCCTCCTGAATTCTAACCTGCTGGTATCCCGATCTAAGATCTATTTTTGAGAAGTAGCTCGCACCTTGTAGTTGGTCGAACAGATCATCGATTCGGGGGAGAGGATACCTATTTTTGATTGTCAACTTGTTCAACTCCCTGTAATCAATGCACATTCAAAGGCTCCCGTCCTTCTTTTTCACGAATAGTACCGGTGCACCCCACGGGGAATAACTAGGACGTATAAATCCTTTATCCAACAATTCTTGCAATTGGTTGGATAATTCTTGCATCTCAGATGGTGCAAGTCGGTAAGGTGCCTTAGCAACAGGGCCAGCTTGAGGTAACAGATCGATTCTGAATTCGACCTGTCGGGTTGGTGGTAATCCAGGAAGTTCCTCTGGGAAAACTTGTGGAAATTCGCGTACCATGGGAATATCGTCCTCCCGTTTTTCCTCGGAATCAGTGGCCATCAGGCTCGCTAGATACGCCACACATCCCTGACGTATATATTTTAACACCTTGAGGTGGGATATAAATGGTATCATGGTGCCGGATTTTTCTCCTTGCACTAATACCTCCTCGTCATCCGACACCCGGATTTTGACAATTTTCTTTTCACAGTTTATTTCTACCCTGTTACGTGCTAACCAGTCCATTCCCACTATCACGTCAAAACTACCCAATTCTACCGATAACAAGTCAATCAGAAAGGATTGTTCATTCAGAATAAAAGGGCAATTCCGAACTATCATGGTTTTACCGTTAGCGACTTCTACGGTGTAAGGTTCTATGGTTTCACCAATAGGAAGGTTTGCTATCGAAAGGAATCTAACGGAGACAAAACTTCTATCGGCGCCGGTATCAAATAATACAGAAGCGTAATGATCAGAGACGAGGAATGTACCTGTCACTACGCTGGGGTCCTGGCGTGCCTCGTTCGCCCCCATCACGAATGCTCGGCCTCGCGCCGGATTGGACGACGATGCCTGACCCGCGGGTTGCCGCTCATTTCCTCCCTGGTTCAGCTTCGGACAGTTTTTCTTGAAGTGATCTGCGCTACCGCATTCAAAGCAAGCACGACTGGTGGTTTCACTTGATTTCCTTGTGGGTTTTGTTGTCGGGCTGATTGGGTCCTAAATGGCTGTGCACGGATAGGTTGCAGTTGCCGGTTCAAGTTGTTCAGGTTTGTCCTACAGCTCGGTGCGTAGTGCCCAATCCTGCCGCACCGGTGGCACACCACCTCTTTGCACACGCCACCATGGTGGTAACCACATTTCCCACACTTAGGAAACGTTCCCTTCTGCGGTTCTTGCCTTCCGCCCGAACTAGTCATGGCGTAGTTCTGGGCAGTGGGTCTAGCACGTTTACCTTGCTGCTTTTCCTGGGTCCTATGGTCATGTGAACTCCGCTTCCCCCCAGCGGACTCTCCTGCCACCTTCAGTGACCCGCTTCTTACGAAATCATACGTGACGATACCAGCTTGCGTCACCGCACCCTCATACGTCTGGTGTCCCCCAGAATTGACTATACTCCTTACAACTGGAGTTAGTCCCCAAATATAACGCTCCACCCTCTTCGACTCTGGGGTGACCAACCATGGTACCAATCGCGACAACTCATTAAACCGGTTCGTATAACCCAAATGGTCTGCCCCCTGCATTTCCAGGTTCCACAATTCATTTTCTAACTTTTGCAATTTGTTTTTCGGGCAGAAATGTTCC
This sequence comes from Bidens hawaiensis, assembly GCF_021521415.1. Lineage (NCBI taxonomy): Eukaryota > Viridiplantae > Streptophyta > Magnoliopsida > Asterales > Asteraceae > Bidens > Bidens hawaiensis. The sequence continues at coordinate 2,660,443 of NW_027491034.1, forward strand.
AGTACAAGAGCCTTGAGCTCCGTCCAGGTCATGCGGTTTGTCGCTGCCTGGCCCCGGGTCTGCACTATCGTGTTCCACCATGTCAAGGCATGGTCCGTGAATGTGCAGGCAGCATACTTAACAACACAATCCTCGGGGCAGTTGCTGATATTCACCACGGATTCTATTTTCTCGATCCATTTAACTAATCCATTTGGTCCTTCAGACCCGCTAAACTCTAGAGGTTTGCACAACATAAAGTCCTTGATCGAACATCCCCTGGATGCACGAATCGGTTCCATACGGTTCGTCTCTACCGTAGGTATAGGGCCATTACTATCTGTAACGACCACCCTAGGCGGTGCGTCATTACTCGGAATCGTGTTATCATTCTGCGGAGGATGTATTTCGTTCCCCGTCATTATTGGTGGTCGTTTGATTGCTCGGAGGGGTTGGATTGGTCGAATTGTTAATACTGGCGGCGATGCGCGATACTATATCCGGTATCGCCGCCTCCAGCTGGCGAGCAATCAGACGGCTCACGTCCACTTCCGACAATTGGGCTGAACGTTTTGGTGCCATTCTACACAACATCAAGAAAATATATATAATCAATACAAGTTCCAATCATAAAACACAACAAACATTCAATTCATTAATAAACGTTAGTACATATTACACAAACATCCGTTCATATTACTTTCCTGTCACTATTACATTAGTTAAGTTTTCATACGTAGGGCCTATGTCGGCATCATCTCGACATAACCCGCAACGGGTCAGTGCTTGAATGATACCCAAAAGTATCTATACTGATATGCCCCAAAAGAGACCCACCCTAAGGGCCAGTGGTTGTATTATAACTAAACAAGATTCACTCCATGTTAGCATCACCACTAACTGCTTACACAGAGTATCAAAAAAATGGTCCCTGTCTATCCCCAACCCAACACAACTAAACACGGTGGTAAACCAACCCCACCAACATCGCCACCAACACAGCCATCATAACCCCGACCCGCATCTCCATCCGACCGAGCATCCATTGGGAGTATGAGCACTCCCTCTTCAGCTGGGCAATCGCATACTGATGGTCCAGTATGCAATCACCCAAGTACATCCTCCTCTGGACTCCCACCGTCAGGGCGGCGGAGTGCTCGTTCACCTGTTCAGTGAGCACTCGGAGCCAGGCCGCCTCGTCCCGTTCCTGTCTCGGAAGACCCCACACAGGTGGAGCCGCAGGCTCGGGCTGAGAGCGGGAGGACTCGCCCCTGCGGGTAGCAGGTCTGGGTGGAGGCGAGATAGGTCGGACATGTGGGATACTGATCCGCGCCGTGAGGCGGGGTCCGAATCCGGGGGGTGCAGGGGCAGCCTGCGGTGCGGGTGGGGTAGGAGATCTGGCAATCCTAGCTGGGGAGGACTGGCCGGAACTCCTAAGGCTAGCCTCGCTAGGCTCTGTGCTAGATGCTACGAGTGGGCTCCCAGAGTCCCCGGAGCTGACCTCCTCCGGGTCCTCCTCAATCGACAGACTAGGAGTTCTTGACATTTTACCTGCACACAAGTTAACAAACATATAGTTCTTTCCATAGTGTAAATCATAATCAAATTAATATACACTTACTTATACAACTTGACCATATAACAATATTATCACATATTTGCACGTATGTTGCCAATTTTACCTATTAAAGTCCCCCGTGACTTTCCCTGAATTCCCTCGTGCAGACAAGTCTGTTATTATGTTCCGGACCATAATAACCCACTTGTCCATCCAAGTTCATCCCGATCTCGTCACAATAAATTATTAGTTGATATTCAGATCCTATAATACTTGAGCTACTAGTTATATTTTAGGTATCTTTTAAAGACATCCTAATTCTTTATAACCAATGGCTCTGATACCAAGTTCTGTAACACCCCGTAACCGCAGCGGAAACGTACACGGGATGCAACAGACACATCTGATATCAACATCATTGTTTATAAAGAAAACACCACTACATTAATTTAATCGTATTACATTGTTCTGAGTTTCATAACCATCTAAGCGTTATCACATAAGTATTACCAATAGTACATTAACATATTTAATGAAAAATATAGATCTCTAGACTTCCACAAAATAGCACACAGCATCGAACACATATCACTCATTCCAATTTGAGTGTACCTAGAAAGCATGTAAAGAAAACGGGTCAACTACAAATAGTTGGTAAGTTTCACTAATTTAAATAAACCATGACAAATCATTATAAAAATCATAAATAAGCGATGTAATTATACTAAGTTCACAAGTGAAAACTCTGTTAACCCCGAAACACATCAAATTACCCCTGGGGACACTGTTAACCCAGAAACATATCTAACAACCTCTGGGGACACTGTTAACCCAGAAACATATTTAATAACCTCTGGGGGCACTGTTAACCCAGAACATTTCCAATATCCTCTGGGGACACTGTTAACCCAGAAATACATTTAATAACCTCTGGGGACACTGTTAACCCAGAACACTGTTTCGGGCCTTACAATATTAGCAACTCAGTTAATTACCATCTTAATACATTACCGTACGATTTCCGTACAATAAACATTATATAAATACATTTGTTTCCATGCGATTAGCATGTACTTAAACACTTTGATAGAAACATGCTTTCCGCCCCGGGAAAATATTTAAAACAGTTCAGTAAAAAGGGGCTCGTGAAAACTCACCTTCTTGTGAGCAAAGATGTACTACGGTGCACGGCTACTGGTACAGATCTGTAATACGATCCCCAAATCGTTACTACACAATTTCTATCAATATAACTTAAATTCGTGTTAACCGGTACGTCCGGGGACACTGTTAACCCAGTACCGTACACGATCCGGGGACCATGTTAACCCCGATACACTTCTCAGGACTTAGATTGTGATATCACTTAGAGTTCCTTAGTCAAAACTACCATTAGTTTGTTTTCTCGTTTTGCGTGCCTAGCACGGTTATTCGTCTTTATGTTTTCAATAGATGAGTTTGACCACATACGACCCGAAAATAGTCATTATTGATATTTTCATTAAAGTGGTGAAATTAGAGCTCGGTTAGACACCCCGTTGGCCGCGGGGCCCGTTTCCGCCTATAATACACCGGTAACGGTTAAATCGGGTAAAATTACCCAAATCATCCGAATTATTTTCGGGTGATTTATTTTTACTTGATTAACTTAGTTTCATGAAAATAGTCCATTTTTAAGGTTTTTATGCACCAGTCAGCTCGCTTAGGCGAACTTTGCCGGTTTACACGTTTTAAGCTTTAAAAGTTTGTTTTTAAGTTCCATTTAGCACAAATAAATATCCGTTTAGTCTCGGACCTTGAAATTTTGTACAAACCATATTTTGACAGTAAGGAATTTTATAAAATTTTTCCAGAATAAATATTTATATGTAAGATTTATTTAACCATTTTTAAACGTCATTTAAACACCAAATATGTCGAAAATACCAAACGAACTTCGAAAAATCCCAAATTTTTCTGGGATGACCCCTGTCACCCACATAGTTCCCTGTAATTTTTCCAGAACCAAAAACTCACTTTACATGCCATTTTTACCAAAACCGAGCTAGAAATCCCTAGAACTCGTTTTACCGAAAAGCCTACTTAGACTTCTCCAATGAACCTGAAATTTTGTGTGTCACTTTTATATGTAATAAAAAGATTATCTTAAAGTTTCCAGAATTTTTCATGATGTTTAGCTATTTTTCACCATTTTTAGCCAAAACCGAGCATTAAATTCACCAAATATTCATCCTTTATCCAAAAATTACCAAAAATTCACAGATCTCATATTTTCATGTACAGATCATCTCTGTGAAATTTCGTGACCCAACTCTAGGTCTATCACAATCTGTCCAAAATAACTAAATCACACGAAAACCGAACTATCTTGTGTTTTCTAGCGTTTGATCGCAAAGATCTTGGTTTCTAGCCTTTGCTAGCCACTAGATACAACACTTACAAGCACAACAACACCACACCAAGCAAGTTATACCCACAATCAAGCCATTTCTTTCATGGTTTCGATTAAAACATCAAAACAAAGATTTTGACCGTAAAAATTCGTTTTTGACTCTTTTAACTACTTTCTTGGACCAAGATCCTTTGTATAACTTGTATACATCACTTGATCCTCCAAGAATCGGTTTCATCTCGGGTTTTCACCCATTTTTCATTTGAAACCTCATTTCCTTGTAAATGAACAAAGAAAAGAAGATAAACACGATTATAACTCGGTTTTTACCTTGTGTTCTTGCTTAGAAACTTAGGTTTTGGATGGATGATGAAGAGGTTGAGAGGATTTTGGGAGAAAGATTGTGGAAAAAAGAAAAATGAAGGTGTTAGTGTGTGTGCAAGGACCGATCGGTCCAAGATATGGTGGGGGTGGGGCCCACATCTCAAGTATTGGCCACACATTTGGATTGCGTAATCCGGATAACGTTGTGGATAATCTGGTTCAGTTCGTTTTTCAGTTAAACGTTTAATTTCGCTCAAAAACGAGGCCAAAACGGTCGTTTTTCGGCTTAAAAATGAAATTTATATAACACTGATTTAAAAACTTTAAAAACTTAAACCATGACGTTTATTGACTTAACACATCATATTGTCGGTAATTGTGCATCTTTTTCGGCTTGATCGATCGTCTCTTGCTTGGTTTGATGTTAAAGGTTTCGTTTATCGTACCGACGTACTAATAAATCGAAATCCTTTTTCTGTGCTATAATTCACTTATCCCGAAGCTTTAATACTTCGTAAACATCACTAAACATTATATATTTCGTCTATAATGTAATTCCCGATTCGTTCGGGTTTCAATAACCGTTCATCGATTAATCGTAATTCCGATACGACTAGTTGTACATTTGAGTATAATTCGTACTGTGAATCTTATATACTCGTATAAACACATTATAATTCATATATTCAGTATTGAATAACACGTAAATAGTATATTCCGGCTAGGGTATACCTGAATTTGCCGGAATCGTTACATTCATCCACAAACAAAACTTCATCACTAGATTGAATCTTTTTATGCTTCAAGGGTTGCAGCTGGCCCTCATGTTCAGTCACTACCTTCCCCTTTATCCTCATTTTTTTCTTCATCTGCAGTTTCTGGTTTGGATGGACCTACTTCCCTCAACACTGTGGGTGGGAAGTCTTCAGGAAAGTTGTCAATTTCCTCAAAAAGTTCATTGAGCTCATCATCCACTGCTTTCTCTTTTTCAACCACTGTCTCCTTTACCATCTCAATAAAGGATTCAACATTTTCAAATTCTCCATAAAGGATATCATGATCAACCTCATCACCTACACCCTCATAAACTATTATATTCTCAACAATCTCATCATTATTTGTCTCTTCATCACCTTTATTAACATCAGCCTCATTATCCCCCCTCTCAGCCTCATTCATCACAGTTTTATCAACCACCAGGTCATCATTATCATTTATATTGTATTCATGTTTAACCACTTCAGATAAATCCGCCTCATAACCACCATTATCACTTCTCTCCTCCTCTTCATCCTCCCCCCCCACTTCCATATATATCACCAAGATTTTTTAGCACATCATCATCAACCATATTGACAACAGGTGGATTCTCACCATGTTTTGGTGCAGCTGAGGTATTCTCAACCTCACTGACCAGGGTTTGAATCCGGTGTAAAGCCTGCTCCAACTGGGATTCCAATTCAGCAGTTTTCTTCTTCAAATCCTCATTCTCCCTTTTCAAGTCACAGTTTTCAATTAAAACATCCATATGCCTGTCGAGTAATCTCATCCTGGCATCAGGGGAAGGGGAGTTTATTGGTGAGATAGGAAATGGGTCAGGAATTTGTGTTTGGTGGTTTTACTGAGGTGGGCTTTCTATTATGTTTTCACTAGTTGAGGGTAATGGGGTTCTAGTTTATATTGTAGGTGTATATGTGTGTATGATTTGGAAGGTAGGAATATTTGGTTGGTCAGATGTTTGTAAATGTGTTAGGGATTGGTATGGTGTATTTGGTTGGTTTATAAGGTGGGTTGGTATGTGTTCAGGTATGTAAGGTTCATCTTCAGGTTGGTCTGATATTTCGGTTTGGGTTTGGTTGGTAATTGGGTTTTTGTTGGTGATTGAGTTTGGGTTTGGCTTAGGGTTTGGGTTTGGGATTGTGTTTATGGTGAAGTTGGTGTGGATGGAATGTATGGATCTTGGGTTTTGTATTGGGGTGGTGATTGGGTTTGGGGCGAGGTGGGTGGTGTAGGGATGGGGTTGTCAAGGTTTAATGTATCCCCCTGAGCCGCAGTAGTATCCACAACATGTGCATCTTCAACACCCTCCTCCTGCACAACAACTTGATCACCATCATCATCTCCTCCATCATTATCTTCATCAGAATCAGTCCCATCATCATCCTCATCAGAAGTCACTCTTGGTGACTCGTTACCTCCATTATCTTCGTATTTTTATCAATTAGCCATGGGAGAATATCATATTCAACTCCAGGAACAAAATTACTTGTGGCCCCCCAACCTTTCAATTCTTCTATATACATTTGGATCTTGCAAGACATGTGTTGTGCCCAAGGTTGGTATATCAGGGCACACAATATTAAAGATGATTTGCCAGAATCGGGAATAAACCAAAACCATGTCATCCCTTCTCTTTCGAAGATTAGTCACCAGCCCCTCAAATATCAGTCTTGAAAAATCAAATGGCGGGTTATTTATAATTGCAACAGTAGCATTTCCTATCTCCTTACTCATGAGGGTCCAATTACCCCTCCATGGTGTGAAGCCCTGTATGATGTTGTGTATTAGAAATCTATACAAGATGGGAAACATCCCATTCTTGAATTGCCCCTCAAGAACATCTCCTTAAAACCCCATTGTCTCTTGGAAAATCCTCAACAATCTCTGGGTAGCAAAGTGTATCGGAGCATCCACGTCATCTTGTAACTGGAGACTGGCCCTTATTAAATTTTCATTGATTACCACTTCATTGACAGCTACAATTGCCCCAATTCTTCTACCAAGTTCGTCATCTTCTAATTCAACAGAATTCCAGAAATCCAAATGATGGTTTCTGTAAATTATAGGGCTTTCAGTGAATGAGAAGCGAAGATTAGAGCGCAACAGCCACCTAATCATCAACTCTGTAGGCCTATTCTCCTCCGTGACCAGGAGAAAGGCACACATGTTATGCTTTTTTCTCGAACGGATACGTCATATTCGCACAAACACAGACAAGGACACATTCAAAGAAACAATGAGTCGTTAAAGTATAAAGCTTTAACAGGTATTGAGTTATATTTGAAGAAGAAATGAAGGATGGTCTTTAAGAACCTGTTCTTCGACAAATTAATAACCTACACAGAAAACAGAGACGTCAGTAAACATAAAACTGAAGCCCTAAACCCATACAATTAGTGTTGGAAATCATTCATTTGAATCTTACTGAGTCGGATTAAGTTGGACGACCAATTTAGATTAGGATATTTAGCAAACGATTGAGATTCTGGGTAGCGATCAAGTTGGCAATAATGAAAGTAAGAAATAGGGGAAATGAAAAATTTTCTAAGTCGGTTATATAGTGTACGATGGGCACATTTGAAGGTGAGTTTTAAATGAATTTTATCGTTTTGCGTATGAATATTGCCATAAACCCAATTTTAAATGCACCAGCATAAAGCTTGCTCAATAAGATTTATTTCCAAAGGTTGCTCGTCCCAGAGTTTGCTGAGGTATTTTAAAGTAATTAAAAATAAACTAAGTGGATAAGATGAAGGAAGCTTACTCGAATATACTAGATTGCTCGAGAACTAAATCACAAGATAAATAATCAAGTATAATTTATCAAACATGCAACCTTACTCGAGATCAATGAAGATCCCAAAATAATAACTTATATATTTCTAATTGTCAACCTTACTCGAATACCTTATTCATACTAACCTTACTGAATTATACATAGTAAAGAAAAAAAGTTAACTAAGTTTTAGAAATATACACTTAGATGTACTTCCAAGGTGAAGGTTACTCGACAATACCTTCAAAGTGCAAAGTGTGCTAGAGGAAAGTTAAAGTTTAATACAATAACTTTCTCAGAGCATACAGTGTACTTGCAAACAAAAGTTTGCTTGAAAGTCTTCTGAAATTATACAAGTATGCTTGGAGAACACAGTGATTATTAAAATAATAAACAAGTGTGCTCTAAGCATAAAGTTTTCTCAATAGACAAAGTTTACTCGAAAACACTTACAATTTCAGAAAGTATCAAGTAATTCAATCCAAACCTATGAAGTATGCTTGACAAACACAAATTTCAACTAAAACACCCAAGTTTACTAAAAACATGTATTTAAATCATATTCACACATGTATCACATATTCATCAAGTGTGCTCGATGAAGAATACCTTCTAAACAGCCAAGTTTACTCGTAAGTACATAATAATCAAAGTGTACAAGATAATACATGAATAGTTCTTTTCAAAACAAGTAACTATCAAGTTTGCTTGAATGAGCTAAACTTCAAATAAAAAAACCTTAGTTTATTCGAAAGTTTAAAAAACATCAAGGTTTACTCGAAATAACATATGCAGACATATTAAAGGTTAAAATGCAACTCTCTTTGACTTAAACTTTATTTTAAATAGTTTTCTCATTAAAGTTTAAATTTAAGAGCAAATACTGCATAATGAGATCAAATTTCAGTTATATCCTTTCAATCTATTTTTCTCTTTTATGTAAAGATCTCAACATGGGATCATATTGATTAAGTCACTTTTCAATACTTCATTCTCAGCATTATTATGACATATCAGGCAGGTTAATAGCAGGTCCAGACTTAGCATGAATTTCATTACTTTGGTGATATGCTTAAGGTTAAGTTAAGTGCATAATACAAAATGGATAACACTTATTGTACTATGATGTTCCATGTCTATTGCTTTCTCTAGATCACCCCAATTTGACTTCAACCCCCTGATATTTGGTCAAAATATTTTTGATGACTGAACACTTTAATTTTCTTAATGAACTTTCTTTATAAAACATTTCAAAAGGTTGAGGTTGAACGTTGGACTTACATGCCACGCAATACAGACTTACTAGCCATCCATTCAAGGTGTTGAGGACTTATAATGATGCCACACCTTTGTAATTCTAGTTTTAACCCTCATGTTTGATTTTCAAATTTTGTGAACATTTTCAACTTTTGGTTGATAATAAAACTTGTGTTCACATTGTTTATTTGTCATATCTATAAGATGTTTCATTTTGAGTGACCAAATACCAACAGGCTCGTGTGTGACTGAATAATCACTTTTCTGCCTATCATTCGGAGAGATTTATCTTGAAACATGCATATTAAACAATGTATCTCCACATTAAGCTTAGCATATTCATTATGTTTATATCACCTTACTTTTTACACATAATGGAAAGCAACCATACTTATTAATGACTGCACTAATAGTGTTTTAGCCTAATAAATTCATATGATTGGTATAAATAATCAACCTACTATCACTTCCCAAAAGGTTGGATCAATTTTCATTAAAAACCTTTTAAGCTTATATAAAGCTTTGAATTGAATAATCTTTTCATTTCTCAACACCATCAACTTGCTCTGTTTGTCAAAATGTTTTGTAAAACTCTTTTGAAAGATATTCATTTGAGCATACAAGTTTAACACAAAAACATTGTTTTGACACAAGCAAAGAGTAACATATTCAAGAATAATCATAACATGAGTGACATGAATTAACACAAGCAGACTTCACATAATGTTCAACCAAGACAGTTATGCAAATTCTATCCTGTCTAAACACATCATCATATCAGATTATCCAACATATTCAAAAATATAATATAAGCATACAGGTTTATCACTTCAAATCATATACATACACACTTATCAATATATTATCAGCAGTTACTGAAATCAAACCTAAGCATCATAGATACCTAAGTCACACATATTATCATTTAAAACACATATCAGTTAAGAATAAACACATATTCACATATCAAACACAACTCACTCATCAAGACCTTTCAAAAGATAGTCAGTTAGCACAATAAGCACACATCATCAATTAGACTTCATCAGAGTTGATCATGCCTAATGCTTTCAATAGAAAGTGAAATCTTGTTCCATCTAGTGGCTTGGTGAATAAATCTGCCAAGTTGTCAGTAGTATCAACTCTTTTCATTTATATTAGACCTTTTTCATTACAGTCTCTAATGAAATGGTGTATGATTTCAATGTGCTTGGTCTTTGAATGTTGGACTGAGTTCTTAACAATGAACAAAGAAGCAGTATTATCAATGAAAATAGGAGTGTTCAAGTAATTCAAATCATAGTCCAGCAGTTGATTTTGAATCCAGAGGACTTGTGCACAGCAGGCAGATGCAGCAATGTACTCAGCTTCATCAGTAGAGACGGGCACAGTTGTTTGCGTCTTGGATTTCCATGACACTAGCATGTTTCCCAAGAATTGACATCCACCTGATGTAGACTTCCTACTCATGTTGCAGCCATCATAGTCACTACCAGTGTAAGCAAGTAGATCAAAGGCTTGGTTCTTTGGATGCAATATCCCCAAATCAGGTTTCCCCTTCAAATATCCAAAGATTGTCTTGACAGCAGTCATTTGAGACATCTTTGGACATGATTAAAATCTTGCACACACACACACACACACACACAGCAAACATAATGTTAGGCCTTGAAGCAGTTAGGTACATCAAAGAACGAATCTTAACTCTATATTCATGTTCATAAACATGCTCCCCCTTTTTATCAGCTATCATCTTCTCATGGGTGTCCATTGGAGTATAAGCAGTTTTCAAGTCTTGAAATTTGAACTTGTTCAAAATATCTTGCACACACATTGATTGACAAATGAATATACCATCCTTCTTTTGTTGAACTTGCAATCCCAGAAAGAAATTCATTTCTCCCATTGAGCTCATGCAGCACTTAGACTTCATCACTTCCTCAACCTCCAAACAAATATGTTTATTAGTAGATCCAAAAATGAGATCATCAACATTAACTTGAACCAGAAGTAAATCTCCTCCCCTTTTCTTGTAGAAGAGTGTCTTATCAACGGCTCCCCTGTGAAATCCATTAACGAGTAGGTGGTTTGACAATTTATCATACCAAGCTCTTGGAGCTTGATGTAGTCCATATAGAGCCTTGTTCAGTTTTGTATACTCTATTAGGATACTGAGGAGCTTGATGTAGTCCATATAGAGCCTTGTTCAAAATATCTTGCACGTACTTTGATTGACAAATTGAAATACTCTGATGTTCTTGGAAGCAGCATAAGCTAGGAATATTCTGATTGCTTCTAGCCTTGCCACTGGAGCAAATACTTCTACAAAGTCTATTCCTTCTTCTTGTAGGATTCCTAGTGCAACTAGTCTTGATTTTTTTTATCATTACAATACCTCTTTCATCCCTTTTGTTTCTGAAAATCCATTTGTTGCCTATTGCATATTTTCCTCTTGGCTTATCCACAAGTTCCCACACTTGCAAGTTTCTGAATTGATCCAACTTCTATTGCATTGCTTCCACCCAACTATTGTATTTTATGCTTGAACATTGTTCTTGGGTTCAATTTGGGATAAGAAGCAGGAGTAAATACAAATGTATGCAGATTCAGATGCACTTCTTGTAAATCTTTCATGAATACTCCCAATGATGTTTTCAGCAGGATGATTTCTTTCTACAAAAGAAGTTTCTACAATTGGATCTTAAGAAATAGTTGAATTAAGATTTGAGTCATTAATATAAGGTTCTTCAGTAATCAAATCTGAATAAGTTTCGTGCAAACCAGTATCTTCTTCAACATTTTGTTGGGATCTTGAAGCAATATCATTTCCAATGTTCAAATTCTGAAACAAGGTTTCAAAGTTTGATTGTCTGTCAGTTTTTCTTGATCTTGCTGGTCTACAGGTTGCACATCATTAATGACAAAATGCTCTTGATCTTGTGACTGATCAAGATTGTCTGTTTTCTCAATTTCATCTTTAGATTCACCATTGGTTACTTTCTCATTAAAAGAATATTAATTGTTCTTCTCAGCAACCGTTGACCATAATTTGTCCAAATCAACATTTTTCTTTGAAGTTGCTTCAGGGACCCTTGTCTTATACAAAGTATCATCAAAATCTTCAGGGCAAAGCTGGAAGGATTTGATTAACTTCTCTAGATCAAATAGCCATGTTGCTCCATCAACAGTGTTGAATTAATTTTCATTAAAGACCACATCTGAAATTACACTCAAATTTCATTAAAGATTCAATTACACTCAAATGGTCTTTCACGTAGACTCTGTAAACTTTTAAGTGTGTTGAATAGCGAACAAAGAAACAATATAAGGATTTTGACTGAAACTTGTTCAAATAGTCCTTAGTATTCAACAATGAGCATTTGTAACCAAAAGGTTTGAGAAACTTTATGTAGGATTTTATTTTGAACAAAATCTCATATGGAGTTTCGTCTTGACTTTTATTGAGAAGGACTATGTTTTGAACATAGCAAGCAGTGTTTATAGCTTCTGCCCAAAATGTTACAGGAAAATAAGAATCTTCTAACATAGTTCTTGTTGCTTCTATCAGTGTTCTGTTTCTTTTTTCAGCAACTCCATATGTTCAGGTGTTCTAGGAACACTGAATTGTTGAAATATTCCTTTAGTGTTGCAAAATTCATCCATTACCCCCATTCTTGAAATTAGTCCCATTGTGACTTCTTATTACCTTCACTCATACATCCAACTGATTCTCCATTCTTGTTACACAACTTTTGATTAATTCAGCAACTTCGTCCTTGGAATTCAGAAAATAAACCCAAGTATATCTTGAAAAATCATCAATGATTACCAAGCAATATCTTTTCTTCCCAATACTAGGAACACCCACAGGACCAAAGAGATCCATATGAAGCATTTCCAGTACTTGTTCAATTGAGTTTGTAAGATTTGCTTTGTGAGATGATTTGTGCTGCGTTTCCTACTGACAAGAATCAAATTTGTCATCCAATTTGAACTCCCTTGTAGGCAAACCAAAGACATGCTCACCTCTAACAAGTTTATTCATATTTTTCAAGTTGACATGACAAAGTTTCCTATGCCACAATTTTGTTCATTCTCCGTAGCTTTGGACACAAAGCAGGTTCCTCCTCTTGAAATAACATCTTTCATTCTTAGTTCATATAAGTTTCCATTTTTTGGTGCAACCATCATGATCATGTCAGGAGGAATTACAAATTTTGGCTTGAGGATGAAACAGTGTGAATCATCAAATCCAACCTTATAACCTTTTTCACACATTTGGGAAATGCTCAAAAGGTTATATTGTAATACTTCTACATAGAACACATTATCAAAAGATACTTTGGTATTTGTCAGAATGCCTTTGCCCACAATTTTCTCTCCATTTTCATCACTCCCAAATGCAACTGGTCCTTCAAATTTTTCCTCATAGTTGACTAATGACCTCTTTTCACAAGTCATGTACCTGGAACATCCATTGTCTAAGTACCATACATCACTGATTTGGTTGGACTGTTCCTGCACATATTAAAGAAAAATGAATCAGTTAAGTGATGAAGTACAAACTGACTCAGCTTGCAAATCATCAGCAACAATAACATTTGTTGCATTTGGTTTGGGATCCTCATAAACAAGTTCACATGAATCATCATATTCATAACCAGATTCAATCAAATTTCCAGTATAAGGAACTATGCTTGTGCATTCTTTAATGACAAACTCCCTTTTCTCAACTATTACTTGTGCTTGAATCCTTGGTCTCCACAAAAATCCATTTGGTTTAACACCATGTTTCAATAGAAACCTCTCATCACCATTAAGTGCATTTGGTTTCTTTTTTGTGAGAAGTTTCTTCAAAGGCTTGCTTCTTTTCTCACAAACTGTTGACCTTTTAGAGTCATCAGATTTTTCAGATGATTGTGACTTAACAGATTGTGATCTGCTTAGTTTCTTTAACTTTGAAGCCTTTTTCTTGTCATTCAACACACATTTCTTATCATTCACATTATTACTGCACTGAATTCCTTCATCAATCTTCTTCTTGCCTTTTCCCAAGTATTCACTGTACTTCTTCTTGTAAAACCCAAAGTCTTGGCCAAATTTTATGATATTAGGTACATGGAATGGTTCAGGAGAGAATCTTTCTTGACATGAGTCAGTATGGTGACCATAGACATCACAAATTTTACACCATAATTTTCCTTTAAAACTTTTACTAGAACTTTCTCTCTTAAATATTTCACTAGGTCTTAGAGGATCAATTCCAATGGTTGTTGTGTGAGTAATTAGACCATCAAAATTGATTGAAAAAGGTATGAATTCTTCACTCTTGACATATCTTTCTTCAATTGTACTTTTCACAAAATTTATCTTTTCCATCTTGATTGGTTTGTCACCATTTTTTTTTGGTCTTGACCATCTTCTGATATTGTCTTCCATGCTTTCTACTTCTCCAATATCAAATAATTCCTGATTTGAAAACACTGGATAAATAGGAAGGAAAAGATCATCATCCTTCACATTATCTTCCACTTTCTTGTTTCCTTTGACACTTTTCTTTCTTTGTGGCACTTTGTATGTAGAAATCTTACTCTCATTCTTTCCCTTTGATCCACCACATAGATCAAAAGATTTGTGTTCCCTTCTCATTTTTTCTTGATGTTTCTTGATTTTGATAGTGATCTTGGGTAACAGAAGAATCTTTTCCTTTTACTTCAATTCACTCTTTTTCTCTTCTTTTAAGCTTACACTACTTGAACTCTTCTCACTTGAGTCACTCAAATCATCTCTGTTCAAATAATCACTATCTTCATAATCAAATGACACTTTAGTACCAACATATTTTTCAACCTTTGTCTCAACAGCCTTCATTACAAACTCTCCCTTATCATCAACTTCAACCAACTTATAATTTTCAGTGAATTCCTTTTTATCTTCAAATACCTCTCTGAATTGGTCAAGGTAAGCACTTCTTTTCTCGTTGTCCACTTTCAATGAGTAATTATCATTAAAATATGGAAGGACGACTTTTTACTTACCACAACTTACCATAAATGTTTCTAGTTGACAACAAATTATTTAGAAAATCAAATTCAACTTGAAGTTGAGTATTCTTTACCTTCTCATAAAGGTATATTTTCTTCAATTCTTCAATTTTATTGGTGTACCTTCATTGAAGGATGTAACTATCCATACAATCCTGCTCTAGACTTTTGATTTGGTTTTCATAGGTAAATTTACTTGTTTCATATACATTTATCA
Source organism: Bidens hawaiensis (assembly GCF_021521415.1). Taxonomy (NCBI): domain Eukaryota; kingdom Viridiplantae; phylum Streptophyta; class Magnoliopsida; order Asterales; family Asteraceae; genus Bidens; species Bidens hawaiensis. Next base: position 2,675,770 of record NW_027491034.1, read on the forward strand.
TGCTTTGTTTCTTGAAACATTCACATTGTAAATTACCAATTGTCTATCTCAAAGAATCATTCATTTCAAGTAATTCAAAATTTGTGGGTTTTGAATGTACCTGAGATGAAGAGGACTCAGTTTCATTTACATTCTTTGCCATGAAAGCCACATTTTCCTTTTCAATATCTTCAGCATGGTTACTCCAATCAAACACACCATCTTGTTGTGGTTGTGCTAGGGAAACATTCCCTTGGTTTCTTGGCTGATTGGCATTATTTCTGTTTTGATAAATAGGAGCATGTGGAGGGACTTGTTGGTTTCTATGAAAGGGTCATTGTTGTGGGATCACATGTTGATGATTTTTCTGTTGAAAGTTGTTGTTGTTGAAGTTTTTTGTTTACCTTGATTCTGATTTTGATATTGAAATTGATTTCTTTGTTGATTTTTTTTCTGAAATTGCCTTGGCTGATTACACTTTTAGCAAAGTGTCCAGGTTGTTGACAGTTATAGCAGATTGATTTTGACTTGTCAAAACCTATTAGGTCATTTGGACCAGAAACCAAAGACCTTCCAGTTCTATTATACGGCCTCTTACTTCTCAAGGCTAGCATTGCAGCATGCCACTTCAGATCCATATCTTCCAAATTATCAGCATCAATTTGTTCAAGATCTTCTTGAACCACACAAGTATGAATCAGACTCTTAGCCACAAAAGCATTATAAGACTCAGTAAACATTGACAAGAGAGCTTGATACTCATACCCATGATTCACACTTCCAACAATGTATGGTGAATGTCCACTGGCCATTGATGATGTATCATTATCATCTATCAATTGAACATTGAATATGTATTGTCCACCTTGATTACATGACTTACTAGCAACAAATACTCTTGGTGTTTCACCACCATATTCACTTAGCTCTTCAATTATGGGGACTTGTTATTGGTTCTTGGTAGAAAAGTTTCCCATGGGTACAATAAGAGTATTTTCCACTTGGAAGCTTGACCTGTCTTCATTAATCATGTTGTTCTCTATCATCTCATGTTCAGCAGCTTGCAAAAAACAAATCACATCATCAAGTTTGAAAGTTGGGAAATTAGATTTTTCCTTGATGAACTTGCTTGTAGTGTACCATTCACAATATAAAGATGACAATAGCTTTTTGTTGAGATCAAAATATGTTATTCCAAGGTACGTGGTTCTAATTTTTTTAACAATAGCAACAAACCTCCGTAACACATATTTCAATCTTTCTCAATATCTGAACTTGAATTTGTCTAGTTGTTGCTTCTATGTCCTTCTTGATATCTTTGAGCTCAGTTTTTCCCTCAACCATTTCTACAATGGCATCAAACAAAGCCTTTGCAGTAGTGTGATGAGCTACACTAGTTAGTATTTCCCAAGACAAGCCTAATTTCAGCATGGATAGTGCTCTGTCATCTTTCTTTATCATTTGTCTTTCAACTGTTTGGTTATTGTTTGTGCCATCTGGGACATATAGTCCTTTTTTGATTGAGTTCCACATTTCCACATCATTATCGCAAACAGCAGCCTCAAACAACACCTTCCACTTGATATGGTTTTCCTGTCCTAACAATCTAGGAATTTTGTTAGTAGTCGCATCTTTTCATCCATAACTCCAAACAGATTTTTGGTATTTTAAAAGTATTTTTGAAATGAGAAATTACTTAAATTTTAAGAAACTTTTAAAAACTTTGAAAAACAATCTGATCTGTGAAATAAATCCTTATATCTAATGAATCTGGATGGATAATAACAAGATCTGGACACACAAGGAAACAAATCAAAGTAAATCTGAGTAAAAAACATTTTTAAACCTCAATGAAACAGTAGATCTGAGAAAAATGAAAAACAGGGCAGCTGACGTCACAAATCAATGGAGCAGTTGTCAGCTGACGTCGTCTTCATCTTCAAAATCAACACTTTTCAGCAACAAATCAACAAAAGTTCTTCTCAAACACAGCAACACAAGCTCTGATACCACTTTTCGGTCCCGATTATCTCACTTAATCACTCTCGTAACCCACACAAATGTGTCGACAAAAAGGTTACGAAATACTGCTTTTGTGAACAACAAATAAGTATTAATGGCGGAAACACTAATACTTAAGTAATTGCTAAACGGACAGAATTGTAACACACACAAAGAGACTCAAAATATTTCCATTTAATATTATGAAGGACACAAATGAGAAATTATTTAGGAATTCTAGGTGGAATGTTTGTATTTTTGGCAGCTTTTCCGTACAAGATAAAGACAACCGTCAAATCACAATATTCGTTCAGTGTCCGATATAGACGTGCCCTAAAGTTTCCTTAAATAGGCCTGCCTTGACACCTTATAAAAACCCTATCATTGATTCTTAACATATTCAAACATATTACAAAATATTTTAAGTGTAAACAGGTCTTCGGGTAAGCTTGTAAGCTTTTGTCCTTGTCGAGCAGACCTGATAATCAATAAGTGTGCTCAGGGACAGTTCTCCAAGTATGCTATGCTTAGAATATTTTCCTTACAAAATATTCATCAAGTAGACTTCAATATTTATGATAATATAAAACTTTGCTCGATATCTATCCTACGAGCAAATTTGTTCTTCTGGTCCCTTCAACCTTTCGTCTTTTAACTTATTAAAAAAGTTCAAGTGTGTTGGTGACACTGTAGCTTGCTCGAGGTTGAACCTTGCTCGTTAGAAGTCCTTAGAGTAATTTCTTCATTACCTTCCTTCAAGTTTGCTTGAACCACTGTTTATTAACAAACCTTGCTAGATCCACCAAATTACTTGGTTTTACCTTGGTTTAGTCAAGGGTTTGCTGCTCTGAAACCAATCTTGCTTGACTTGAAGAACAACCTTGTTTGATGAAGTGTAGCATGCTCGATCTAACACGCTGAAGACTTCAAAAAAATAACCTTGCTCGTTTGGGCAAAATACCTTCATTGACTAAGTTTAAGCTTGCTCGGATGCCTAAGTTTGCTCGGTTTCCAATATTCCTTAGTCATTTTCTCATCCCAACAACTTTGTATGGTATATATTCGGACTTTACTACTTCAATTATTTTATTGAAACCCATTATTGACTTAAGCATTGGAGGGCTTACCCTTACAAAGGTTCTAGTGTTTTGAAGAATTGGTATCCCAGCTAAGAAGTAAATGCATTCCTAGGGGTTTGGCCACCTCTCTAAGTTTAAGGTATAAATCCCTCAAAGGTTTAAAGGTTTTCACCTTTCTACCAATTGGGTTTAAAAACTTTGCCAGGAGCGCACGTTATTCACATGTAATTCAAGATGACGAGACCAGTTCATCTTAATGGTGGCTGAAAAGTTCGTTGTTGTTGGTTACATGGAGGATCCTCAAGTATATTAAGAATGGAATAACATGGACATGTTATACAACCATGGCTTGTCCCAAGTATTTTCATAAGGTTTTGACATTTTCATGTCACTCACGATTAGCTTGCCCCAAGTATCTACGTAAGGTCTTGACATTTTCATGTCACTTATCCCAATTTTTTAACATTTATCTGTTAGCTTAATATCAAAGTTACTTTCGAGATTATTCTCGGGATTTTTCCTGTTAAAACTACTTTGGGATCTTTTTCAGGATCCTCAAGATCATTTATAGGATTTCAAAGTTCAACCCAAGTTGGAAGTTGTGACGATTGCTGGTAATTTTAGAAATTTAGAAGCCTATCAGAGTAAACCTTATCCTACCCCTACCAGGTTAGATCATTTATTTACTTTTCTAGCTATGTGGTAAAGAGTTATTCTTCTAAGTACTTTTTCTCAACCAGCGTTTTTACGAATAATCTTTTAACAAGTAAAATGAGATAGACATAAGTAAAAGCAAAATGTTACCATTATATTTAATATCTTTGACTTCGTCCTGAAACTCGGGATCCCTCCATCAGATATATTAAAAAATTTTCCTAATCAGCTAAGAATAGTTAGGGCTTCGTTCTGAAACTTAGGATCCATCCACCTTAAACTATTCATTGTCTTAAAAGCACAAAAAAGTAAATTATTCAAAAGACCATGACCACATAATAGGAAAAGTTAATTGTTCAAAGGTACAACCATATAGAATGATATCAAACAAAAGTCATCAGATAAAGAGGGTATTGGGCCTTCTTTTCATCATCTTTCACTGCCCCTCCGAGAAACCTGTTGCAATCCCAACCTGCACCACCTTGTCTCCCTCTCCAGCTTTCACCTCAACATCTCCTGCCTTCGCCTTAACAACCTTGCTTGACTCTACGGGATCCTCCTCAAAAGCCGAGCCGAATTCAATTATGATCTCTACCTCCCTCACCTTTAACCCTTCGAGGTCCCAAGAAAACACATCAAATTTAGGCTTCCTAGCCTCATCCATCAGCTTGATGATGGCATAACAAATGGAGTGAGCAGCTTGCTTCATAAGTCGAGTCTTGAAGTTACTCAGCTCATTGGCACGAACGGCCTTGAGGTCAGCTTGCTCATTTTTCAAGCAATCAAATTCTATAGCCATTTTCTCAACATAAAGAGACTTAACCATTGTTTTGGTCAAAAATCTACTAAGGTTAATGTAACCAAATTTGTAATGTGAGGTTTAGTGCTTTATTGGTAATAACGATAATGAAACTGTTGCAAACACACACACAAGGATTCGTTACGAAGAAAAGCCCTTGATCTTGGTCGGATCGCCGGCACAAAAACCCCGGGTGATGACAATTGTCTATCACCACTTTATTAATATGAAAAATGAGGATACAAGGTTGGAGATTATGATAAGTGTTTACAATAATTCTAAGTGTGTATGTGTGTGTTGTTGGCTTGCTCCCTGAATGATTATGAACATGTAGTATGTATAGGGTGTGTGCCTTAACTGATCATAACTCAATGGAGTTATAAATAATAAAGACAATTAACTAATTTTCCTAAAAATCCGCCATTATCTTCAATATAAACGTAACAACCACTTTGACCATGTGCTCCATCACTCAGGCTTTGAAATAGGGGATAGACCAGGTTTGTTAGCCGTTACATCTGTCAAATATAATGTTATACATAGGAAACAATCGTTAGTAAATAATAAATACTAAGAATCCTTGATCCTGTCAGGATCTAACTAAGGATAACTGATCCAAGAACATATGCTAGGATAACGTATCCACATTGACAAATTTCCGTGCACTAACAATTGCCTCCAAAATGGCGGTTGTGATAAGATCACAACTGTTATTTTGCCTTTATATTTAAACTTCCTGCAAAAACATTTGAGATTTTACAAGCTGGATATAATTGTCATATATCAATGGAGTTTCCTAGGGAACTTCCTTTTCGGCTGTATATCCTTCTCCCTGCAAATCATGAAAAACTAGTAACACCTGGTTAACCCGGGTGGATGGTCCATCTTTACATGTTGAAATCCGGGGTAAGACTTTTGGTAAGTCCAGGTGACTTATTAATAATAATAAGATAAAAATTTTGGCTTTTTGCTTATTATTTGTTATTCTGAAAGCCTAGCTGTTATAGTTAAGATCCATAGAGAGTTTTAAGAAATGTTTTAAGAAAAGCTTTAGGGATAGAATATTATTGTAAAAACAAATTGAGAATACTGGACCTTTATATCCATAAAGTATAAATTAAAATCAAACAAGTGTAAATTGATAAACTGGAATCATACCATAAGATCTAATTAGATCTAAGTTACCATAAGTGTTGATCCTTCCGCGATCCTTCAAAAAATAAATTAAGGATCTTGGATCCATAAGTGTTAATCCTTATGTGATCCTTATAATTGAACTTAGGATACCTGATGCAAATAACTTATGAAATTATTTGGGATTAAACCCAACAAACTGGAAACAAGCCCATAAAATAAACTGGGGACAAGCCCGTGAAATAGGGACAAGACCAAACTGGAGACTGGCCCAAGATACGGATGTTAACTGGGGACTCTCCCAAACGGGATTTAGCCCAAACATAAAATAACATGAAAATGTTATAGACCGGTAGTACGGTACGTCTACCATAAATCGTAGGATCCTCTATATAGCCTAAGACAACGAAATTGTCAGCTACTAAGCGTGTACTGGTCCCGCTGCCCCGTACTATACGTACGATAGCGTGCGCTCCAGGCGAGAGTGTAGAAACTCTAATTTTAAGAAAGGTGAAAACCTTTAAATCTTGGAAGATATGACCATCGGGGGTCATACCTTAATCGTGGGCTAGGCCAAGGGAAATAGTAAAGTAACTTAACCGTGAAGGAGAGGTGGCCAACCTCTTAATCATGGAACCTTTAACTAGTATCCTGCATTGTTACTTACAAACTTGGAAAAAGATAAACGTTAAGAATATATTATCTCTAGGTTAATAATAAGAATATAGAAAATGAACAAGTGAGTAGATATATATTACCAATTTTAGGATCCTTGATCCATTAAGGATACTTGATCCTTGGAGGATACTTGATCCGGATCAGAAAAAGTACTTCTTGAGGTGGATAGCATTCCATGTTCTTTCTAACCTGCAGCCTTCCATAGTGAGCAAATGATATGCCCCATTTCCTGCCTCCGACTCGATCAAATAAGGGCCTTCCTATTTAGGTGCTAGCTTCCCATCTGCCGGATTGGTTGTGTTTTGGAAGGATTTCCTCAAGACCAGATCTCCTTCTTGAAATCTTCAGATCCTTATACTTTTGTTGTATGCCCCAGCTACTCTTTGTTGATATGTCGCCATCCTGGTTTTAGCTAGATCTTTTAGTTCTTCAACGGTATCCAAATCTTCGAGAAGGATTTCTTTATTGGCCTCTGGATCACGGATGTTGTTCTAGCTGTAAGAACCACCATCTCTGTAAGGATTACTTCCTCTGATCAAAACACCAATGAGAAGGGTGTTTGGCCTGTTGCATTCTTGGGTGTTGTTCTATCAGCCCACTTGCCTTTCATGGATCCTAGCTACTTTTTCAAGTTGTTGATGATAATCTTGTTGCTTGACTCTGCTTGACCATTGGCTTGAAGATGAACTGGTGTAGAAGTGATCATCTTGATGCCCCGACTGTCACAAAAGTTAGTGGTTCTTTTCCCGATATACTGGTAACCATTGTCACAAACAATTTCAGAAGGGATATCAAATCTAGTTATAATATTTCCGTTAATGAAGGATATAACTTCCCTTTCTTGGACTTGCACGAATGCTTCTGCTTCAATCCATTTAGAGAAGTAGTCTATCATAGCAACCATAAAGACCTTTCCGCCTGGTGCCTTTGATAGCTTGCCTACAATAATATCCATTTCCCATTTAATGAAAGGCCATGAAGAGGATATAGGATACATAGGTTCTGCTGGCTGGTGAAGGATGTTTCCATGCCTTTGGCAAGCATCACACTTCTTTGAGTATTCCATAGCATCCTTCTTCATTGTTGGCTAGAAGTATCCAACCCTAAGTATACTGGAGAATAATGCTCTTCTCCCTATGTGGTTGCCGCAATCACCTTTGTGGAAGTCTTGGAATACTTCTTGTATTTTGGGATCCTCGATGCATCTCAAATAGGGACCTACAAGAGATTTTCTATACACAATATCTAGTAAAATAATGAATTGTGATGCCTTCAACCTGAAAGCTATAGGGTTTTCCCCTGTAGGGATTTCTCCATCTTGGAAGAATTTTTTGATTGAAAGGATCCAAGATCCTGCTTTTAAGGAGGACGAAGGATCCATAAGTTCTTCTGCGCAATCCACTGTTACCTTCACAGCTTCTTGTTCTCCAATTTCCGGAGACAATATACGAATTATATATATATCTTTACATCATCCGGGATCTTTAATGATGATGCTAAATTTGCTAAGGCATCCACCCCGACATTTTCTTCTCTTAGTACCTGCATGATACTAAACAACTCGAAGGATTTTGCTAATTCCTTCACAATTTCTAAATATTTGATCATATTCTCACCTTTTACTGTATAAGAACCGTTAAAGTGGTTAGTTATAAGTAAAGAGTCTATATAAACTTGAAGATACTTGATCCTCATCTATTTGGCTAAATGTAAACATGCGTTAAGTGCTTCGTATTCTGCCTCATTGTTGGTGACTTGGAATGCACATGCAATGGACAGGGGTATTATGTTTCCCTGTGGCGATTTCAGTAGGATACCCAATTCTGTTCCTCTTACGTTTGATGCTCCATCAGTAAAGAGGATCCAAGGATCCTTGGTTTCTTTCAGTTGCTGAACTTCCAAATCAACTTCATTTTACATGTCACTACTGAAATCAGCCAAAAAGTCTGCAAGTGCTTGTGACTTAATGGCTGTTCTGGGCTCAAACTGAATATCAAACGCACTCAGTTTCACAGCCCATTTGACTATACTTCCTGACAATTCTGGTTTTCTAAGCACATTCTTAACATGATAATGTTCTCAAGATAATAGTATGCGTTTCAAAGTAATGTCTCAAATTAGTAGAAGCCATAATAAGTGCAAGAATTAATTTTTCCAAATGAGAATACCTGGCTTCCGCTTCTAAAAGACTTTTACTTACATAATAAACGGGATGCTGTTCACCTTCGTGATCCACAGGCTAAGGATAATGTAACCAAATTTGTAATGTGAGGTTTAGTGCTTTATTGATAATAACGATTATGAAACAGTTGCAAACACAAACACAAACACAAGGATTTGTTATGAGGAAAAGTCCTTGATCTTGGTCGGATCACCGGCACAAAAACCCCGGGTGATGACAATTGTCTATCACCACTTTATTAATATGAAAAATGAAAATACAAAGTTGGAGATTATGATCAGTGTTTACAATAATTCTAAGTGTGTATGTGTGTGTTGTTGGCTTGCTCCCTGAATGATTATGAACGTGTCATATGTATAGGGTGTGTGCCTTAACTGATCATAACTTAATGGAGTTATAAATAATAAATACAATTAACTAATTTTCCTAAAATCCACCATTATCTTCAATATAACGTAACATCCACTTTGACCACATGCTCCATCACTCAGGCTACGAAATAGTGGTAGACCAGGTCACTTAGCCATTACATCTGTCAAATATAATGTTATACACAGGAAACAATCGTTAGTATATAAGAAATACTGAGGATCCTTGATCCTGACAGGATCTGACTAAGGATAACTGATCCAAGAACATATGCCAGGATAACGTATCCACAGTGTCAAATTTCCATGCACTAACAACCATGACTATGCCACTGAGATCAGCCACTTTCTACTTCCGCACTTCGACCTCAGGGAGAGCATCTCGATAAATCTTAATCTCGTGTTGTAGACCCTACAACAATAAACAAGTATCATTAGAATAATAATAACCAGACTAATAAAAGTTATAGGATCGTAACCTGGATGAGGAGTGGCTCGGCGTTATCAAAGTTGATTGAGTCAACAGTGCCTCCTGGTACCTCAATTGCTTTCCTCTTCTTCAAAGTGGAAGCTCTGGCATGGGAAGCTGGATGAAGTATCTTGGAAATTTCAACAATGGTAGGTTCCTTCTTGGAGATGAAGCTATCTAGATCATCCAAACTCAGTCCATGGACTGCTATGACACAAGATTGAGATCCTAATGAAAACAATATCTCAAATACTCAGAATGGATAATGATAATAATCTCACCTGACATAATTCTGTTAGCTAATTGCTCAGATTCCGAAGAAATCAAGACCTCAGGCTGGAAAAAGCGTTCTACCTTGGGAATCCCAAAATAATCGAAATCCTCTTCAAAGCGGAAGAAGTTGGAGTCACGAGATTAGAAAACATCTCGGGAAATCAGAGACAAAAAACAAGATAAGTATCGATTATGGCCTTTATTTCTTAAGAATCCAAAACATACTTCCTACCCTTCGTAACCCAACTGGTAAGGAAGTTCCTCGCCTCCGGGAATAGAATCCCTTTGGACAAAGAAGAATCTTATGTACCATTTTCCATTGTTTCTAAGAACATGGGAACTTGGCTAGATTTCACTTGAAGCACGAAACAGCTAGAACCGTCGGTTCTGAGGGTGTAGACGGTGGCTAAACCGGATATTTTCCAATCAATATTATAACTTGTGATGATCTTGTAGAGCATGTACAAAACCCTCCATAACATTAGCAAAGATTGAATGTAGCTAATGCTGGTTAATTTGAAGAAACAAGCAAAGAAATTGGTAAAAGGATATGTTAATCCAATGGTGAATGGATGAGCTATCCCAACGCATTTCATAGGGATACAGTCAGAGCGGAGAGTCTGGTCAAAAGGGAGAAATTTGGCTCTGGCAGGAAATGCATTACCGGACTAGAGATATGAAAGGTCGAGATCGGATAAGGAACAAGTTTCTAAATCGTGTTCAGAAAGGGCATATTTGCAATCGAAATCAGGGTGTATGCTCACGCTGCTGGAAGAAGAGTCTCGGGATTGACTTTTAGTCATGATCGGTAGAAAGAGGAAGAGAATGAGAAACCCTAAAATAGAGAGAGAGAGAGAGAGAGAGAGAGAGAGAATTTACCTGATGACGAAAGTTGAATGTGTATGTTAAACAAACCAAGAGTAAGTATAAGGGTTTTCTCGAGATAAAAAGAGAGGTGGTTGGCTAACCTCGGAAGTTGCGCTCAGCCTTATCAATTTACCTAAGGCCGACAAAATTCGAAATTATTATCAATTGGGAAAAATGTGACAGCTGGGTATTAGTGGTTTACAGCTGTAACATATTTAGGGACAATTGTTAGGGGTCATTTTATCCCTGACTTGATCCTGGAAATTACCCTGATAAGCTAGGATTCCCAGCTAGCTACAGGATCCTGAACTAACCGGCTATACTTGTTGTATTTATGTTGTGCTTGTAGGTTATGCAAGACTCAAATGGTCTACAACTACTAGATAACTTATTCTACCTAAAAGCTCGGAGAAACAACTAAAATACACGTAGGATGAAGACTAAGTCGTTAATTAATCATGGCGGCTAGGGTTCCCGAATTTATAACACTTTTTGTTATTTTTATTTCCTATATAAATGATGCTATTCAGAACGTAATAAGACACATTCCACAGTCACAATACTCACACTTGTATTCTAGCATTCGTTCTGAACTAGTTCCCGAGCTATAAACACCATTTTCATTAATAAATCGAGGTAGGGTATATTTTTCCCCTCCCGATGTTGTTTTGCGAGGATCCTCACCGGTATCTAAGGTTTTAAAATCCCTATATCGCTGGGTCAACATTTACTTTTACCACATTTGTCAACTATATTTGATGTGATGTGAAACCCACATTTTTCCATGCTAATATCAACGTTGTTTTGCACTTAAAAGTTAACGAATATCATTTCCTTTTGTGTAAATTTACATGTTTGTGTATGTGATAGGTCCCATGTTGAAGAGAGCGAAAAAATGAGTTTAAGGAAGAAGAAATCAGCTCAAACGGGATTCGGATAAAGCCGGTATGCGCGTTTGAAGATAAACGAGTCAGATAGGAAAAACCAGCCAAGTGGCCTGGCCACGCCGCACGACCACTGAGGCCTTGGTGGTCACGTGGCGCATCGCCCTAGGGGCTGCCTAGATCTTTGACTTTCGTTGACCACGACTATTTTGTCTTTTGTGGGCTTGTTAATCGGTTTAAGTAATCTTTTAAAACCCTAAAACCTTATGAAAGAAAATGACAATATTCCAGCCATTCCACATCAGTTTCATATGAGTTTACGAAGAGGAGAAGTATCCGGTTCAGAGTTTCATCAACCGGTTGTCGGTTTTGCCTATTTTAACGTTTGTGATTCGTTTTTGAGTTTTAGATTTCGAAACAAGTTCCAGTCAGTTTGTAATGGATGCTTTGAATTTATTTATGATAATTATTTGTTGTTCATTCATTATGGTTGGCTAAACTTGTTTGAATCACCTAGATTTGATGTTTGACGGTTTAATTAACTAGTTTAGAGTGCTTAACTAGTGGTTGATTGTTTTCCTATTGTAAAGTTCATATTTTGTGATGTTATTCCGTGTATACCTTCTTCCATAGATATATCTTAGGTTGCATATGCCCCGTGTGGTTGATTAATTCATGAATTTGTTTCGTGTAGGCGTTAATTGCATGTTTCGGTTAATACTTTGTGTGTTGATTGATTGTGGTAGGCATACGATTAGGGTTTGTGTTTCCTGAGTCATCCATGTCGGTGATTTCACCACCTTTGAGTTGGATCAACACCTTAAGTGTCTGATTATCTTGCTAGTTAGTTGATCGGGTTAGTTGTTGCGAGACCACGTGTGGTTTTCCCATTGTCAGATAGGTTAGGTTTGTAAGTTGAGTTATTTTGTACTTTGTATTGAATTACCCCTCTTCCCCTAGATTTGTAATAGTTCTGTAAGGCCCCGTTACCGGTGCCCTACCTTGGACGTTGGATTTACTCATAAACATCGTTCTACTAATCAGAGTTAATTAAAACTTTACGCGGAATATAAAACTTTCATAAAACATTAAATATCAATTCATAAACATGTCTTAAAACATTCTCTATCTTTTAATATTAAAACATTAAACATAAACAACTTGCGTCTTCAGATGCCCGACTCTTACTCTTCTGCCATGTGTCCCAACTCAAGCCAGCTGTCTCATCCTACTCACCTGCGTGCATACTAATAGTCAGCTACGCTGAGTGAGTTCTAGTTAATCATACATCATAAAATACATACGCTTACCTTCAATCATGCATCCGAAGATACATAAAAATTACTTTACTAATTTACTTTCAATTCATACTTTCATACATACGTACTTACTTTATAACTTTCATATTTTATATTTACTGTCCATTCTATCTCAGATTTTATTAGGGTTTGATCCCTTCCTTTTCTATCTCAGATATTATTAGGGTCTGATCCCTCTTTCCTTTGTCTATCTCATATATTATTAGAGTCTGATCCCTTTCTTGTCTATCTCGGATATTAGTAGGTCTGATCCCTCTATACTTCTCTATCTCAGATATTATTAGGGTCTGATCACTTTCTTCTATATCTCAGATATTACTAGGGCCTGATCCCTTGCTTCTTCATCTTCGTACATTCTGTCTTTACATATTCATAACATACACATACATTCTTTACGCATTCATACACATTCATATGTTGTACATATAGCTATCATACACATTCATCCATTACATACATACCTCCCTTGTTGATACGTGCAATATCCAAAGATCGTTCACGTACTGACAAGCTTTCGTTCACATTCAAGATATACATAATTAACATATCAGTAATACAAGGAATACACTTACCATTTAAGGTAAGTGTATTAACTATCACATCGAGTATGCACACAGCCCCGAAAACATAACAAGGAAATGGTGCTAGAAACTCACCTGAATGCGGTTACGTTCACCGTTTATGGTAATCCCTTTCTTGAGCTGTGCACGACTAACTGTATAACAATTACACGTATCAATTTACTATCACTACCCATATCGTCTTTCTAGTTCAATTATTAGCCACAATGAACGGGGGTCCGGGGGCAGCACCCCTGGCAGCGGGGTTCTAGTGCCGCCCCTAGCGGGGTCCAAAGGGCAGAGCCCCTGGCTGGGGTTAAGCTGTCTTAACATATTTTCCATTAGGATTTTATTTTATTTTCTAATTCACTAAGTCATTCTCCATAACGAATTAAGCCTAATTCGTTAACTAATTCGTTACTTTCATAATCTAGTTCGTTAACTGATTCGTCATCTGATCATTATCTGATTCATCATTCCAGTTTGTTATCTGAACAAGCCCTGATTCATTACCTTATTCTTAACGAATTGGCGAGTAACGGATCACCTGATTTGTTATATGGTTCGTTGTCTAGTTCGTTATTTGGGCATAACGAATGGGTGAACTGATTCGTTGTCTGGACATAACGAATTGGCGAACTGATTTGTTATCTTGCCTTAACGAATTGTTTAGTTAATTCGTTACTTTCTCGTAACGAATTACACTAATATTATCCAGACTTTGACTCAGAGGTCAAAGTCAAAATCGTCAAGAACACCATATGGTCAACATATCTTAGATCTGCAATTAAACATTCATTTCCTAACCAAATAACACGATTTAGGTATCAATTGATTCGGAATTACACCGGTGACAAACCCTAACCCTTTGTTCGTCCAAATATTCATGTTTATGGGGTGCGATTTTAGCTATATGTTACGGGTTCTTTAGGTTGACAATTAACCTATCAATCGTTAATGGTTTGTAGCAAGAATCATCATGTCTAGTTCATTTTTACCATATGTATGCAGATCTGGGATTATCTAAATGAATCCGGACCTAAATGAACGATTTCTAGTTATAAACGTACCTTAAACGAGTCGAACTACAAACACGAGCTGGTCGTTGATGTAGGTTCGGTTCTTCACAACATTCTTGTACCAATAATCTCGTGTTTTCGCCTTCGGATCTTGACTCGGGTTATAGGATAGTGTCTGTGTGTGTTTTTGATGGTATAGGCTATAATGTAGAGATGGATAAAATTGGAAAGGTTTAAGGTTTAAGGGGTATTTATACTCCCTTAAGCCCAAGGACCTAAGGCCCATTTCATTTCTTATTTCATCTTCTAAAGTCCAAGCTCACCTTATATTAGTTTATTTTTTTAAACCGATACACGACACATTATAAAATAAACGAATTTTATTTTATTAATTGTTATCAAAAGTAGGATGTTACAAGTTCGAGCCTTAGTGATATTTGTAACTTAGACATGGACCAAGTGATGAGTTATAAGGGTACATAGATTAACAACCATGAATTAAAATCTATCTAGACATTGTTAGGGTTTTCTAGTATTATAACCCGGGTTTTAACCACATGTTAGCACCTGTGTCATCTTACGTCCGTTAAGTCATCTTATCTAGGTGGTTCGTTTTCTTATTATCGTTAGTTCCATTAAGTTTCACCGTTAGTTAAGCTAAACTATTTAAGTTAATTTTAAATAATTAAGATAAATAAATATATTATTTAGGCAGGACTTAGATTACGGTTAATTATATGAGCCGTTCTCACGTGTCTTTGTGTTCGACATCCAGACTTCCATTAGATTGTGCTTCTACGCGACCAGTACACTTGCCATTTGTGTCAAGCTTAGTTAGGATTGTTTGGTTTTATAAATTTAAGACTTAGTGTTGAATTCCGAGAATTAGATATTAATATTTATATATAGCTTTTCGCACATCACGTTTTTGGCACCGTTGCCGGGGACACGGTTTGAGGTGATTAGAGAACGGCCCGAGTTTGGGTACTTTCCTTTTGTAGTTTTGTATATATATTTAGATGAATATTGTTTAGTTTAGTTTTCTTTTAAATAGTTTAGTTTTAGTTGAATTTTATTTCTAATTAATTTAATACTATCTGGTGCCCGTGATCCGTTTCTATTTAAGTGTGCAGTAACGGAGACTTACGGGAATGGATTTAAATTACAAAAACGTTACAAAGAGAAAAATCGAATGAAACCCCGATTAGGTTTAGTGTTTGATTTAAGGGGGAATCTTCTGGGTTTTGAATTTTACCATGATGGATGAAGGAGAGTTTGACCCACTTGTTGATTAAAAGTTGCTTTAAGATCTATTGTATAACGAGCCAAGTACGGGGATCAAGAAGGAGCCTTGTGAGGAGAGCCATGAGGTAGTTAGTGATTTAGTATTTCCACCATTGCACTTTGATTGTGAAAAACCAAAACATGAATCGTACTCAATCTTCATTCAGGACGTGTCAAGGTTTAAAAAGTTGGCTAAAAGAGTAAGGAGGATATCTGGGCTCAAGGAAAATATTAAGATGAAGAGTTTGTCTTCCCCGCCTCACTTCACTGTATCATTTTCTAGGGAATTCAAGAATTGGTGGATTGAGCTTAATTTATATTTTCGGGCCCACATGAGTAATGCAATTGGTTTCTTCCCACCTAGTTGTAAGAGGAAAGTGTTAAAGAGCATTTATAGGAAGAGGATAAAGGAGAAGCCTCTTTTCTTGTTTGCAGGTTGTTCAATGGTTTGTTGATGAGATGATTATAAACAAGTGTGGGGATGTCACTAGTTTTAGAAGAGTCGCGCTCGTTCGTGAGTAACAGCTTGGTAGAGAGCACTTGAGTATGAGGCTTGCGTTCGAATTGGAGGGCGCAGAACATGACTCATGACACACGTTCACTGCTATTTACCAAGGGAGTCTGTTCCAGTTTTTATTATTTTATTTTTGTCTGCTTCCTGTCTCACATTGAGGACAATGTGAAATTTAAGTGTGGAGATAGGGAATTGATATTTTAAATGTACTAATAAATAACAAAAATAAAATAAAAAAATAAAAAAAATTGATTAAAAACGTTAAATATTTTAAAAGTTGTCCCTTGTTTTCAAAATATTTGCATTAAACATGACATTATATTAACTACCGATCTTTATCACTCTTGAAGTCTTAAAATAAAAATGAATTTTTAAATCAGAGCATCTAATTTTGGATGTGTCGGTGGGATCAACTCTTTTGTTGGTATATATAGTACATGTTTGACTTTAGTTGAATGTTAATGTATTTTAACTTTAGTGGGATGCATTATAAATATTTTTAGGATGAAATCCCGGCCATACTCAAGCGTCATGTTTAATTTGATTGCTAAATTTTTATGAAAATATGAATGCTGAAATACGATGCTTGGGTAGGTTTAAAGTTAAGGTATACTAGTTAGCCCATGAAATAAACATAAAAAAAACATAATTCTAGTTTTAGTGGTAGATACTTCGTAGGTGTATAGTTTTAAAACCTTAATTCTTGTATTGATGGGGTGCTCCAGGATTCGGAGACTATGGGTCGGTATATGGTATTTCATCCGGGTATTCACATCGCCTAAGTGGATTTATCAATATTTAAATAAGCTAAAATTAGCAAACCCATAATTTATTGCTAAATCATAAGTCATAAAACTTGATCACTGGTGCTTTAAAGTACAAATTACATTACTGACTTGATCAAACCACGTTGTTAGCCATATGAGGTCTCCTTGCTCGTGTCCTATTACCATTAAGAAACATACCACAAGGCTCACGTTATATGTAAACCCACAAATGAATTCGTGTATACTCACCGATGGTGATGCTCCTGGGGTGTTGCTTGATAACGGGGTATGCCATGTAGTGGGGAACACTAGCTAGTTAGTTCTTAATTAGACTTAATCGAGTATCTAAGTGGCTGCCTAGTAGACCTTAATGCTTAAATTTAGGTGGATAAACAATATCCATGATCGTCTTATATATGCTTAATGTTATATTCTGTTTTGATCAGTTAGATATGAGGTTTAAGTCAACTTGGGGTGGTTCTGGTTCAGTAAAACCAAGCAAAAGAAAAGAAAAAATATATATTATTATTAATTTTGGCTTCCACTAGTTCATATAAACTTGAAAAGCGTCACATGTTATTTATCTCGTTGCGTATGGAAAGGGCATGAGTTTAAAGTGGACCAATACACTGGCAATCACGGATAATATTTTGATAATTTTTTTGAATATTGAAATAAAAAATAAAGAGTTGAGTTGCTGTGAAAGCCTGAATCGATCTCAGATCCAAGGCTCAGTTAATACTTAATAGATCTAGTTCATAGTTGCTATTGATTATATGTGTATTGATTGTTTATATATATTAGTATTAGTTTATAGTATGTGTATGTATAATATTAGATTGAATAATTAGAGTGAAGCTTGAGAGAGATTTTGGGCAGAGTTTCGTTAATTAAATCTCCAAAAACTTTTAAATAAACTGTGAGCAGTGTTCACATATAAATAGAAGATTGACCTAGTTCGTTAACATCCCCTAACGAACTAGAGTCCACTTCGTTACATACATTAAAACGAAATACTCTTAACGAATCACCTCCTGATTCGTTAAACATCCTTAACGAATCAGGAGGGATAATAACTTAAGTCTTAGTTTGCTAAACATCCTTAGCGAACTAGACATTACATTTAACGAACTAAACTTAATACATTAAAAATTTATTACATAAAACAATTACATTAACTTTAAATACAAAGACTCGAGACGCAAAACCGTGCACTAACAGACACCCCCCGTCTTGAGGTCTTTGTCTTTACTTTACTTGAAACGCTTGGACTGCCAGTCTCTGCAACTATGAATTTCGTTCTCATAACATACACGCACAACGCGTTAGAACTGCATAGCCAGGTCATAGTCTTCATTGCATTCAAACAGAATCTTGTTGTTGTGGAGCACGTCGTTGTCGGTCTCGGTTAAATTCACCAACCACATCGGGTCAATGATCTTTATCATCTCAGTCTTCAACCATGTACCAAGAAAAATGATGGCCTCACCAGTACGATTATCATAGTACCAGCAGTTGAAGGATAAATGCATGTGTTGGTTCATTGTCTTCACTGGCACACGCTTCATCGTCTTCGGCGGCTTTACTTTAAGGACCAACTTCTTCCAACCCGTTTTTGGATCAATCTCATTGAGACGCTTGCGGATAGGAATTTGTGGCTTAAAATACTTAAAACCATGATTCACCTCAAACACCAAGTGTTGGTGAAAACGTTTTTGCAGGGTAGTCATCACCGCGATTAATAAACGGACGATACGCCAATGTGCGCACATCTCATCTCGGTAATGAGAGAAGATCAATCATCCTTTCGTAGTACTGGACGCCCTTCTCCCATTTCACAATGTATACCTTAAGTTCAGATTCAAATATCCAAGAAACAATATTTCCTTGCACCTTTGACACGGCCTTAATGAGGTCTTCTGATTGGCTTTGGCCCGTGCAATACCTTCTTCTTTCTGTTCTTGATCAACAATCCTGAATGCCTTGATGATCTTACTTGCTTTCTTGTGTCTGAACCAACTTTGAATCTCCTCAAGAGATGGGCGAGAAGCGAATCGGATTTCATGTCAAAGACATTCTTTCCTTTGGAATTCTTCTAAAGATGGTCTTCTACTTCTTTAACCGATTCTTCATTAAATACTGGAGCACCCTGATCAACATTGGTGTGTTGAAACAGATCAGGGTAATCCTCAGTAGTCACATCCTCCATCTCAACTTCCTCGTCTTCATAAATATAATCCGTACTCATCTCAACAGTAGGATCATTTAGTATCTCATCATCATTAATTACCTCAACATCGGGCTCAGCCTCTAACACGGTCATCTAGTCTTCATTCAAATCAAGAAAGATAGCAATCTGCTCTCGTGTTAGTGATTTATCAACAAACTGCCCTTCTTCAATCTCCTCTCTATTTACCATACTTCTTATCATCCCCTTTCCATCCACAAAAATATTTGTATCGGCCTCGATCATCTCAATCGGTTTGGCAGCCGAATGGTCATGATAAACAATGATCTGTTTGCCCTAATCATCAACAGAACTCGTACCCAAACCAGAAGCTGGGTCTTGAGTTTGTTTAAATATAGACGAATATAAGTAATGTGAAAGTCATGTAAATTAATAAAATATTCAAAAGTTCTAAACGCGTCGATAAATTGATTACACACGACATCTAAACATTAAATACACTGCCTATTGATAGATTTGTATACACGCTTAAAGTATATTCAACTTTCATATTACTTATATTCGTCTATATTTATTCAGTATAATGGCCGATAAAATGGATCAAGACCCGCCTGCTGCTCCACAAGAACAACAAGAACAAGAGGAAGTGCTCTTGTTACCGTATGACAAGAAACACAACATCTGTGCTTACGTTGATCCAAACGTTGTTGACGAAGTTCTTTTTGGGCCTATGTTAGCCTTCTTACGTCGATCAGTGATCCACTATGCCATAACTGCTCGACCCACTGTTTATCTGAGCATTATTAGGCAGTTCTGGAATACTGCGGAGTTTGTTGAAGCAGAAAACCACACTCGAGCCACAATCAATCAAACTCCTATCACAGTGGATGTTGAAGTGATTAGGCGTGTACTGCGTTTTGTTGACAATGTCGATAACCAATGTGAGTTTGACATGAAATTAATCAAGGGTTTGTTTCGACGTGTACGTTATGGTGGAGTTATCGAAGACTCTCAGTATAACAAGAATGGACTGTGCCCACCCTACAAGTATTTATTACATGTGCTGATTCATTGTTTGGGAGGTCGTAAAAGGGGTTTCGATGAATGCCGAATCATGTTGCAATCGGCTTTTGTGGCACTCTTCCTAAACAAACCGTTTAACTTCTCAGAAATGGTGGTTTATCATTTCAAGGAGCAAGTTCAACAAACTGTTCAGAAGAAGAAGTTCTTAATGTATCCAAGATTTCATCAGCTGATTATTAACGACTTGATACCCAACCTGGTTATCAATCGAACTTTGGTGAATGATGTGCTCCCCTTAGAACACATGAAGGCTAATACTGTGCATAGGATGATGATTTATCATAAAGAGAAGTCGCGGGACAAACGTATGATCGGTCATATTATTAATCCTGATTATGTATGTCCTCCATAGGATCGCTGGATCCATGATGACTCGAATTCCGAGTGTGAGGGAGGAGAAGGTGGGAACGATGGAGATGATGATGGTAATCATGGTGACGATGGTGGTAATGGTGATGCAGCTCTTAGAGAACAACAGGCTGCAGTTGAAGCTGCGTTGGCTGCTACTTTTGCAGCTCAACGTGAACGTAAATGTAAGGGTAAAGCACCAGCTTCTGAAATCTCTGCAAAGAGACGTGTATCAGCTGGAGATGGAGTTTCTTTTGGTGTTCAACCGTCTCGTCCTGCAACTCTTCAACGCCCGGCAGTGCCACTTACTACTAGCACTCAGGAGATGACTTTGACGACGACGATGGTTCCTCATGATAGGCTTGGTATGATTCCACAATCGGCCTTAGCTTAAATACCAATGCCTTCTGCTACACTTTCTATTGTTCCTCCAACACCATCCATGGGGCCCCCTCCACCTAGTGATATCTCCTTTATGAGAATTACAAGGCCTCAGGGACCAATCCAACCAGTTCATCCATCTTTGTATGCTATGCCACCGAATCGTCAGACAGACATGCTTTTGAATCTTCTTCATTTGTATGAAAATCAAATATATGCTGATCGTGTAAATCAAGAACGTCTGATGGAAAACCAGAAGAAGCTGGTCAGTTATGTTTCTTTTTGTCAGAAGGTAACAAAAGCCCTCCGTGAGATTGTTGAGTCTCAGGGGGTGAAAATTAAAGAACAAGAAGAACTTATTCTACAGATAACATGTAAAGATGATGCGTTGAAAAAGCTCAAGAATGACGATGAGGATCTTGATGAGTCTGATGTTGGAGGTGAGCCTAAACAAACTCAAGACCCAGCTTCTAGTGCGGGTATGAGTTCTGTTGATGATTCGGGAAAACAGATCATTGTTTATCATGACCATTCGGCTGCCAAACCGATTAAGATGATCAAGGCCTATACAGTTATTTTTGGTGATCAAACAATTATAAGGCTTGAATATGACAGGTTATTACATTTCTGCCATCCTCACTGAGATTTTTGCTAGAGACTAACACGTCTTTTAATTTGGCGTTTCTTTATGTTTATATCACATACTTTACTCTACTTGTTTGTTTTAAGATCTACCAATGCACCAATGATTAAGCACACAGTCTTTTAAGCTTATTTCTTATTGGATTTGGGGTCAAGATAGTCAATGTACTATCATTTCCTCTTTTTGTTTCAAAAACTCAAAATTTTGAGGAGCATAAAACAAAAAATAGAGATAAATTTAATTGCCCCAGTTAACTTAAGTCTATAAATAAATGGATAACCTATCAATTCAACAAGTAAATAATAGGACCAAGACATGCAAGCATGCTTTACAAACGTAGATAACTGACATAATTTTCAGCGAGAAAATAATTTAGAAATGCATAATGAACGCCCCAACTACTTTCCATTATAAGATAAATTGCTATTCTGAAGGTTCACAAGAAACTATCAGGACCAAACATATACAAGTATATGTCCTTCAAATGTAGATAATTGACATAATTTTCAGCAAACGCTTGCAAAACTCTTTTTGGTTTTTCTCTATTCACACTTTAAAAACACAATCTTTTTGTCTTTTTCAATTTTCTTATAAACAAAACAAACTTCACAATCTTTTTAAATTTTCGGATTTTTCTGTACAAACTGAAATCACAATCTTTTTGGATTTTCATATTTTAAAATGTTTTTGGTTTTTCAAAAGATTTTAAAGGAAAAACATTAAAGAAAAGAAATCACAATCTTTTTGGATTTTTCAAAAATTTTCAAATATTTTTGTATTTTAAGAATTTTTAATGTTTTAGGGTTTTAACTATACAAACGAGAACGCACAATATTTTTGTATTTTCTAGCTTTTCACCCCCTAAAACCAAAATAAATTTTAAATGAAAAATGACAGAAAATAAAAATAGTCATCCTTGTTGAAGGATATCAGCGAGGGTCTTCAATCCATTTAAACCAAGCAAAAATTGAAAAAGCGTTTTGTCAAAAGCTTTGGTAAATAGATCGGCTTTTTGAAATTCAGTATGTACTTTCTCAAGGTCAAACAATTTCTTCTTAAAGCAATCTCGTATAAAATGATATCGAATTTCGATATGTTTTGTTTTTGAATGTTGTACGGGATTCTTTGTGATAGAAATTGCAGCAGAATTATCAATTAAAATAGAGTAGTAAGAAACTTCAAACCGTAGTCGCGAAGATGTTGTTGTATCCACAAAACCTGGGAACAGCAACTTGAGGCTGCAACATACTCAGCTTCGGCGGTTGAAGTGGAGACCGTTGTCTGCTTCTTACACTGCCAGGAACAAGCCGGTTTCCTAAAAATTGACATCCTGCAGTCGTTGATTTGAAGTTGATCTTGCAACCTCCATAGTCCGAGTCTGAGAAGGCAGTAAGCTCAAAGTGATCGTCCTTACGGTACCATAACCCGATGTCTGGATTTCCCCTCAGATATTGAAGTATTCGCTTAACCGCAACTAGGTGAGTCACTCTTGGACTTGATTGGAACCTAGCACAAAGACAAACATAAAACATAAGGTCGGGGAGAGAAGCCGTTAGATACATTAAAGAACCCTTCATGGCACAATAGAGGTTAGGATCAACGGTATCCTCCAATTCATCCGGCGATAAATTGTGACCCACGGGGAGAGGAGTAGAAGGGATTTTTTCGGCAGATATCTTGAATCGGCTCAAGACATCGTGCACATACTTGGTCTGATGAATAAAGATTCTGTTTGCAGACTGGTGAGCTCACAACGCTTGAAAGAAATTCATCTCTCCCATCGAGCTCATCTCGAACTTTGTTTGCATGGACTTCTCGAAATCCTTACACAACGTATCATTTGTAGACCCAAAGATAATGTCATCGACATAAATCTGAACTAGGAGAAGATCATCACCAACAGTCTTATGAAATAAAGTACACTCGACAGTCCCTCGCTTGAGGCCGTTATCAGTCAAATGGTAAGCGAGCGTGCCATATCAAGCTCTCGGGGCTTTATGTAGACCATACAGGGCCTTGTTTAATCGGTAAACTCGGTCCGGATAATTAGGATCTTCAAAACCAGGAGGCTGTAAAACAAACACTTCCTCGTGTTGTTCACCATTGAGAAAAGCACTTTTAAAATCCATTTGATAGACCTTGATATTCTTATAAGCAGCATACTCCAGGATGATTCGAATCAACTCTAATCTTGGAACTAGAGCATATACTTCTGTGTAATCAATACCCTCTTCCTGATGAAAACCTTGCACCACTAAACATGCTTTGTTTCTGACAATCATCCCTCGATCGTCTTTCTTACACTTATATACCCACTTAGTCGGAATAGCTTTCTTGACTCTAGCAGGTTTGTCGATTAAGTCGCAAACACCCAACCGTTCAAATTGCTGTAATTCTTCTTGCATAGCTTCTACCCAAGAAGGATCTTGAAGAGCCATACGAGGCGTTGTTGGCTAAACTTGAGATAGAAAGCAAGTGAATTTAGCAACATTTATAATTCCAGAGGAATGTAAGTCAGCATAGGCACACAATACGTTATTCTCACTTAACGAAGCAACTTGATGACGTGTTTGTACACCCACATCAAGGTTTCCAATGATATTTTCCTGTGGATGATATCCATGAATCCGAAGAGTGGGATTCTCAGGAACAACAACATTATCAAATAAATTAGTGTAATGTTCACCAAGTTCAGGATATGAAACATTATCACTGTCAAGTTCAATAATTTGATCTTCAGCTTGATCATCATCAGAAGAAAAGGATAAATTATCAGCATTAACGGGAGAAGCAACATGTGGTTCTTCAGTTGGAGCATCAGGTCGAGCTTCAACATCATTAGAACTTGAAAATCTTGGAATGGCCAAATGATCTTCAAAGTATGCTCGTACCAGATCCTCATCGATGTGTTCAGTTGAAGGAGTAAATGAATTAAATAAACCATCATAGTCAAACATCCAGTCGGGACCTTTCCCTTGAGGAGGAGTGGTGTAATTTTGATAGTCCACATGATACCATTCCTCGACACAACCAGGCATGAAATTAAATACACGTTTCTTTGGAGATGCATACCCCAAGAAATTACCTTCGATAGCTTTTTCTTCAAATTTACCTGTATCCTTCTTCAACATTGTACAAGGACACCCAAATGGTTCCAGGTACTTTAAGTTAGGCTTTCGATTGATCAAAAGCTCGTAACTTGTCTTCTTGAGTCGTTTAACAGTTAAAACCTGATTAAGCGTATAACAAGCTGTATTCACCGCCTCATTCCTGAATTGGACGGGAAGCTTAGAATCAGCAAGCATGGTTCTTGCAGCTTTAATCAAAGTTCTATTCTTTCGTTCAGCAACACCGTTTTGTTGAGGTACATAGGGTGCACTATATTCTCGGTGAATTCCTTTTTGAATACAAAAGAAATCCAATACATTGTTTTTTAATTCAGTACCATTATCACTTCGGATTCTCCTCACCTTTTGTTTGTATAGTGATTCGATCTTAGTGATAAGGTTTTGTACCAAAACACCCATGAGTATCTTGAATAATCATCAATTACCACAAGACAATACCAATCTCCAGAAATACTCGCACGATTCATAGGACCAAACAAATCCATATGAAGTCGTTTAAGAGGAGTATCAATGGAATTCAATAACTTAGAAGGATAAGACTTTTTCTTCTGCTTGCCCTTCTTGCATGCAATGCAGTGATCAGATAACTTAAAGTTCTTCAACGAGACACCTTCAACTAAGTCATTAGCCATTAAATAATTCATCTTTCGAACATGAATGTGAACCATTCTACGATGCCATAGAATAGAGTCCTTCTCGGTTGCTTTGGAGACAAAACATGTTTCGATAGACGTTGATACTTTAGAACTCATATTTAAGACATAAATATCATTTGATCGAGGTGATCGCATGACAACCATGTCCTCGGGAATCACGTATCCCGGTTTCAAGATAAGACACTCTTTATCAGTAAATACCGTGGTGTACTTCTTATCGCAAATTTGCGACACACTTAATAAACTATGATCCACCTTGTCACAGTAATTGACCTTTTCAAAAGTAATGTGACCATTTGAAACTTCACCTTCTTGTGTGATCACGCCCCCAGAATTCCCAGCAAACGCTACATAACGTCCTTGAATATTTCTTACGTTGGTTAATAGGTTAAGATTTCAAGTGATATGATGAGTACATCCGCTATCCATTATCCAGTTTTCACTTGACACAGTCTTGGATGTACACTACACACAAAGTAAAAGTGATTCGTTCAAAAAGGCAGCCCAGGCCTCAGTCTTGGGCACCTTTTGAGTTTCTCTTTGATCATTAATTTGAACAGCCTTCAACTGTTGTTCAGCAACTTGAGAATATGTTGCCGTCTTCCTAGACTTTCGTCTCAGATAAGCAGCTTGAACAATATTTTGAATTTTTGTTCCTACATATGGGCTCAGTTGGAACGAATTTTGGTTTCACTTGACCATGAGTTTCATTCATATGAATTACCTTTCGAGGATTCACATTAGAAAACATGATATGTGTATCATTCTCAAATGACATTGGTCGTTTCAAGATCTCCTTTGTCACAGGAATCGGTTTAGAATTATCCTTGACAAAAGGATGGAGATTTTGAGTTTTCTGTTTACCACAGTTTCTCACCACATGACTTCGTTGACCACACAAAAAGCAACTTCGCATGTCAACATGACCATGTTGAGGTATGGCAGAAACATATGCAACCGAAGGTTGATAACTTACATTTTTAGTGAATCATTTGGCCAAATCATCAGAAGTGACAGACTTCTTTTTCATATAAAAGTCAAGGTTAGAACAATTGGAAAAACTTTTCAATGTATCTGTTCTAGTTGATTTGACAAACTGAACCTGTTTAGCTTGTTTTAACAATTGTTTTGCTTTCAATAATGGGTCTGATGAATTCAATGTTTTGGCACAAACATATTGACGTTCCAACTCTTTCAACTTATCAGTTTCATTATAAAAGACGCTTTCAATTAGTTTCGGTTTAATGATACTAATCGGGATATCTTTTTCAGTGAACATCGTGTCCATACCCTTTAACTTAAAAACTCTAGCAGCTGATGGCTTAGAACTAGGAGGATTAATGAAACGCATCAATTCCTCATCATAAATTTTTGGTTGTTCTGATTTCTTTGCCTTCACAGGTTTAACTTTCACTTGTTCTGCCTTTGTCACAAGAGGCTTGTGTGAACCATACACAACTTCCTCAAATTCATGAGACTCGCAAAGAATATGATTAAAACTTGGGATGTTCTTATTCTTGTGTATTACCTCAGGTTCAAACACATCCTGTAGGTTCCCAGCCTGATCTACACAGAAGTATCTCGTAACACGAGGGTGCGGAATCCCCACGTATACGATACGAGTGTTGAGAATTTAATACGTTGAATATATGTAAACACATGAGAATATAAGATAATACTTGATATATTGCAATGCTTAATAACCAAGGTAACAAACATGTGACTCAGAGAATCACCAAAACTAATCGTCAAAAGTCTACACAAAACAGCCGAAGTTATGGGTTTATAACACTCGACAACTTCGCCTAACATACTAGGCGAAGTTGTCATAACTTCGCTGACTTCAAGTTCGCTTAAAACAAGGCGAACATATAACAACACGTTTTTAATACAAACGAACAATATAAACAATTACAGACACAAATAAACACGAGATACTGAACTACTGGCATTATGCACCAACAGTCTCCCCCTTGGCAGTAGCTTCATATCTCTACCTTCTTTCTCGTGTCTTGTAATCCCAAAAATCTCGTACCGATCGTCTTCAAGCATGAACGCCCTATCTCACACAGACAGAGACCACCCTCTGGTACTTCTTTGCTTCCTCCTTCCACGCAGGAATAGAGAAAATCTTCTTATCATTAAGTACCCAAAACTCGAAATAAATGGGACGGGTATACCCGAAACCCGAAATAAAGCAAATCATCTTGAGACAAATTAACCAAGTGCATGGGATCATACACTCTCAGGATCTCCTGTTCATCCTCATCTTCCATAATAGCTTCAGCAGTCTGGCAGTCAACGTACCACCACTTGAGATCCTTCAACACATCCTTGGGCATCATTTTCATCGGAACCTCTTTCAAGCAGCGAATCGGCTTGTATTTCATCACCATCCAAGGCTTACCATCAGTCCTCATACCTCTTTCCTTGTCTTCGACCAACTTCCCTTTCTGTGGTTTCAGCAACTCAAACTTTTTCTCTTTCACACTTTCTTTCCACACAATCCTTCCAACCCATCTTGCAAAGTTGTCATCACTTCGATTAATCAACCTCAAATGTGCCAAATCTTTCACCTCACACTCAGGCAAGGTGTTAAGCGATCTCAAAGCCTTCTTAAAGTACTGAATCCCATCATAACGCTTAAATCACAAACAACTTCAATTGTTCGTCATACAACAAACAAATGATACCTTTCTTTGACTCAGCATAGCCCTTGATATTGTAATTCTTCTTAAACATTGTTGGTATCGCAGGCTTCTTTGTCTTGAAGAACCACTGAGCACAACCTTCTTTCCATCTTGGCTGTTCTTCCCACTCAGACTCATCCGACACATTTTCATCTTGACTCAGCTTCACTTCCTCAATACTTGGAATATCATGCTCTACACCATCATCAACTATCTCCCCTTATTCCAACTCACTATCAATCTCTATCTGTTCCCCAATCTTTTCAATCTCATCAACCGTTAACACATCATCAACTAACTCCTCCTCATCATTTCCCAAAACCCCTTCAAAGTCTAAAATCACCACTGTGTCATCACATGTACTGGTTGACGGACCAGCAGACTCCCCCTGAGATGTGGAAGTCCCAAGATTCTGTTCAGTTCTTGGCAACTCACCACCTGCATCTTTCGATGCAATGGGATCATCGTCTCTGTCTTGCCTCTTCTTTGTTCTCAGCTCATCACCCTTGCAACTATACTCCCCTGAGATGCTAAGAACTCTTTAAGCTGATCAAACATCTTACCGTGCTCAATAAGCAGTGCAGTCTGAACTTGATTTTGTGCCACCAGACGATTAATAGTCTGAGACTGAATAATATTTACCCGTGACTGTTCAGCAACCACCCATTCAAGAGCTACAATCCTCTCCGAATTAGACAAAATTGAATCAAAATCAACATTCAAGTGAGAGGTAGTCTGAGCAAACCGTAGTGGGATTTCCAAGCTTGCAGGAATAACAGGTGTAGGCTGAGTAGGAATTGGGGATGGCATCGATACAGATAAACCAGCAGTAGCTACCAATGTGGACTCAGCAAACATAGCAACCACCTCTGATGGAGTTAGAGTAGGAGGCGGTAAAGAAACAATCTCTGGTGCCCGTAAACTGAAACGTGGTTGGAGGAGTACAAAATGATGACGACGTGGTCACCAAAGGAACACTTGAGGTTATCGGTAGTGTGACAGTCGAAACAGCTGGTAACATAATCATACCTGATAACGATGGTAGAGTAAACGAACAACCCTCGAACTTTCGCAAACTCTTGAACTTTCACCAACCCTTTCCTTCTTTGATCTTCGTACCAGACGGTATAAATCCTCCTCATAATCTGATTCACTGTCATCTGAGTCTTTCTTTCGCTTGCCATGACTCCTTTCTTGTCTGTCAAGGATTTGTTGTGGTTTAACGATATCGTCAGTGGAGGAGTCAGATTCAGTTCTCTCAGAATCTGCCACAGATGTAGCAACCATGGAAATATTCACACCAGACACCTCAGCTACTAAGGCTTGAACTTCATCAGCTGGATCAAGCCTTTCCATGTAAAAGAAACCTTGCCCTCTAAAGGCAGCTTCAAGATCAACCTGTTCTTCTGGAGCGAAAACAAGATCAGCAGGCGGTGCTTGCAGCACCACGGGTGGTTGACTGATAGGAGGTGGTGGTTGAACCACATGAGGTGGTTGAGGGACATCGGCCTGTTGCGGTGCTGGATCAAGAAATTCGTCACCAGGAGGAGCAACATATGCAGGATTCACTAAGTACCCAAATAATGCTGTGTGCCTAGGACGTAACTCTTCCCTGCTACGTGCACTCGAAGAACGACACTGAGCAAAAATTTTCTTAGAAACACTCTCTACAAAAGAAATCGGACGTCGTTGTGGCAAATTGGGAGCTACATGATTGAGGATCATCGGTAAGAATCTCGGGTACATCAAAAATCTTTCCCGAGCCACTGCACATCTCTGTCGATCAATCTCATAGAAAATCATCTGACTAAAGCTGTAGGGCTTGTTGTAAGTCAAGGCAGTCATCACAGATTGCATCGTTGCACCCATACCGTATGTACTAGCTTTACAACCATACATGCACACTATCATCACGTGCATCAGAAACCTCCACTGATCTAACAAAAACCCCTTCTATCTCTGAGAGTCTTCCAATGGACCTGAATACCCCATACGAATGAATGCACCGTTTCGGAAAGTGGCCAAAAAGTCCGTAGGGTCGTCAGTAGTTTCAACCCCAAGCTGTAAGGCTTCCCGGATCTGATTGGTTGAGAACTGTACCACTTGATTGTTAACTGTAGTACGTATCACAGGCGGGTCAACACGACAGTCATACTCAACAGTGTTCTAGAAATCTTCTATGTTCGGTAGTGAGATTGGAAGAGTAGTAGTAATGGCATTGAAAATACGTGAGCGAATAAGAAACGTAATGATCTCGCGAAAGTCATTAGTTCCTCGACCTTCCGGATCCAAGGTGATATACATGTTGTGACCCGTAAAAAACTGTCTCTTATCACCTCCTCCTTCGTCACCACCAGTTCCACCAGCACCAGCCACATCGGCTATATCTGCAAAACAAACGAGCCAAGTCAGATCATTAAGACAGCAGTTGACAACTTCGCCCTTCATGAAACAGGCGAAGTTGTAACGTTAGCGAAATTAAGGGACTGGCGAAGTTATGCCAACTTCGCCGAAACCCTAACTTCACTATATAAACGGCGCAACAAGCAAATCCAGTAATGGCAAAGAATGGCCGATCAGATAGCATCAACAAGAAAAAAGTAATGCGATTAGAGTGCCGAATCACTTATTATCACCAAAAAGTGCCTTGAAATCGGACCGACATAGTGGTAAGGGTTTGGAACACAAAAGAGATCATAACAGATTATTTAGAAACCGATTAACGGAATACAATATGGATTATGTGTATCTCCGATCGGACCAACCTGTTTTATGGATCAAAATTGATAAACAAGAGGTTCGATTCAACTATTAAGTTCGTCGAGGGTTTAGAAGTTTAAAGGGTTTGACTAATTTTGACCACCGATTTCCTTTATATAGTTCGAAAACCCAGCAGCGAAGTTATGGTTAACTTCGCCCTGTTTACAACTTCGCCTATGGTCAACCAATTGGTCAACTTCGCTCTTTTGATAACTTCGTCCCAAAGTGAACTGCGCTTAAAAACCGACTTCGCCCATTGTGATGTTGACAATAGTTAAGAAAATGTGATCAAAAACAAGTAACCAAGTGTTTATGAAAACATACCATAATATAAAATACATAACAAAATAACAAAATAAAAATAATTAAATAAACGGGATCAAATTTCAGTCTTGACGAGAACCTGCATGTTTAAGAAAAGATCTGAACAGGAATCATACTGATTAAGTGGCTGTCACACAGATCCATGTTCAGCGATATTATGACATAGAGAAACAGGTTGTAGGCAGATATAAAACTTAGTATGGTTTTCATCGCTTCTGTGATACGGATTAGGTTCTATTAAGCTCAAAATTTAGATGGACATCACATGAGAGATTGTGATGCCTCCTATATATTCTCAAAGCATATTTGGCTTTCCCCAAGTCACCTCGAGTTGATTTCGACCCGTAGTGTATGATCAATCAATGTGCACATGTCGACCTTCTGATTCATCTTCCCGATCTTTCTTATACTTTGAAAATATTCTTTCTTGACTCTTTCTTGATATTTGTAACGGGACTAGCTTCAAAAGGCTTAACGATAATAACTAGATTTTTTTAAGACAATAATATAACTGCAAGTCTAAGACAACTGCAAGTCCCGAATCTGGATCACTGCAGATTACTTAACACTATCTTCGTGGGAATCATAACACTCACGGGCTCGTGTATGACTGGGTAATCACTTTTCTGCCTATCATTCGGAAAGATGTATGTGGAGACATGCACAACTCACAATGACTCTCCACAGTAAATCGAGAAGATTTAGTTTGTATCACTTCAACTTTTACGCACCATAGAAAGCTACCATAACATACAATGACTGTTCAAGAGTCTTTTAGGCCTAATTACTTCACCAGTTAAGCACACAAAATCAGTTTATCTATCATTTTCCAAGGTTGGATCAATTTTCATTTTAACACCGTATTGAAACTTCATGCGAAGTTATAGACTGAAAAATTATATCATTTCCCAAAAAAAAAATTTTAATTCAAACGCCCCGATCAAGTCAAAGTCTTTAGGTAAACGGCTATCCTGAAGATCAAGTGGATTAGCTGGACCGACCACATACGAGTATGTGTCCCTCTGACTAAGTATGAATGACTAATTTTAAGCGAAAGAATAAAAAGCCATCATAAACCGTCCCGGTCGCTTTCAGTCATCTGGTTAATGGCTATCCTTATAATCTACACGTAGATGTAAGGACCAAACATATCCTTGGGATATGTCCTTCAAACTTGAGCAACCGACATAATTTTAAGCGATAGTGATGTTTTTTTTAAGATAAAAAAGAAAACAAGGTTACTCGGGATTGATCATCCCATTAAGCTCAACAAGATTTTAAAAACGGGATCGGTCAAAAGCTTTAGTAAAAAGATCGGCAAAATTATCCAGTGAATCAACCTTTTCAAGCAAAATTAATTTCTTCTCAGCACAATCCTGTATAAAATGATGACAAATGTCAATATGTTTAGTTTTACTGTGTTTAACGGGATTATTAGTTACTGAGATAGCAGCAGTGTTATCAATGTAAATAGGAGTTTGAGTGAAATTCATACCATATTCGTGCATTTGTTGTTGTATATATAAAAACCTGGGAGCAGCAGATAGATGTTGCCATGTATTCTGCTTCGCAAGTGGAAATGGCTACAGAGGTCTGCTTCTTGGACTGCCACGACACTAATCTTCCTCCGAGAAACTGACATCCACCGGTTGTTGACTTCCTGTTTTGATTGCAGCCTCCATAGTCAGAATCGGTGTATGCTACCAAGTCCAGTTCTCCCCCTTTCGAGTACCATAGTCCCATCTTAGGCTTTCCATTAAGATACCGCAAGATTCTTTTCACTCCCTTCATGTGTGATTCCTTCGGGTTTGCCTGAAAACGAGCACAAAGACAAACTGCAAACATAATGTCAGGTCTAGATGCAGTTAGATACATTAAAGAACCTTTGATTGCTCGATATTGAGTGGGATCCACATCTTCATCACTGTCGAAATCAGCACCCTGTTTGTGGTTGACGTAGATTGGAGTGTTGAATGGGGTACTATCATCCATCTTGAATCGTTTAAGCACATCATGGACATACTTCGTTTGATGAATAAACATGCCATCTTTCTTCTGATCTACCTGGAATCCCAAAAAGAAAGTTAATTCGCCCATGGTGCTCAACTTAAACCGTTTCTTCATGACTGCTTCAAACTCCTGACACATAGTAACTCTTGAGGCAGCATAGATGATATCGTCCACATAAACCTGAACGAGTAGAAAATCACCCCCTTTCCGTTTGATAAACATGGTATTGTCGATCTTCCCTCTCTCAATCCCATTCTCTAGCAAGTAATCTGACAAAGTTGCGTACCAGGCATGAGGAGCCTGATGTAGCCCATATAATGCTTTGCTTAGTTTGTACACATGATCAGGAAAATCTGGGTCAGGAAAACCCGGAGGTTGTTCTACGTATACCACTTCATCGACTTTTCCGTTAAGAAACACACTCTTCACATCCAACTGGAACACTTTCATCTCTTTATGTGCAGCAAATGCCAGAAAAGTCGAATTGCCTCCAGTCTGGCCACAGGAGCAAACACTTCGTTGTAATGAATTCCTTCCTGTTGATTAAACCCTTTAACTACCAATCTTGCCTTGTTGTGAATGATTATCCCCTTCTCATCTCTCTTACATTTAAAACCCCACTTTGTACCGATAGCGTTCATCTCTTGCGGTTTTTCAACTAACTGCCATACTTCCATCTTCTCAAACTGTGCCACTTCTTCCTGCATGGCCTCAACCCACGAGCTATCCTTCAGTGCCATTTGATAATTCTTTGGTTCAATCTGACTGATGAAGCAGGTGTACAAGCACTCATTTATAATACCCATGTATTTAATGCTTGCATACACACATGTGTGTTCATCCAAACTTCTTCTAGTACGTACACCATCAGAAGGATTACCGATCACATTCTCCAAAGGATGATTCTTGTGAATTTTGGTGGTTTGTACCGGACCGACTTCCAGATCATTCTCAAGATTTGAAGAGAGTTCATCAAAGTGAGGCTGAGGTTGAGTGTGAAATGGATTGTAGAATTCATCTTCATTCGAGACAGCTGGAGTTTCAACCGCACTTGACGAGGTCGGTTGATTTTCATTGTATTGCGGCTGTTTTACAATGTCCTCCTGTTCGCCATACAGCATCTGTGAGGCCATTTTCTCATCAATGTCTGCAAAATCCAAGTAAGGCACATTAAAAGATTTGAATAGCTTATCATTGTCGAAAGCCTCTGCCGATCCCATGCTAGGCCTTGGTGATTTGTAACATGTAATGTCCGTCTTACATACCACCTCAACCTTGTTGTTTGATAGATTAAAGACTCTTCTATTGGGTGTCCCAACAACATAGCCAACTAAGATACCTTCGTCAGCTTTCTCACCAAATTTAGAGTTAGTCTTTAATATCGAACATGGGGAACCGAATGGTTCAAGACCCTTCAAATTTGGCTTTCTACCATGCATAAGTTCATAACGGGTTTTATTTAATCTTTTAACAGTTAAAACACGATTAAGGATATAACAGGTTGTAGCAACAGCCTCAGCCCAGAACACCACGAGAAGTTTAGCATCCGCCAGCATGGTCCTGGCGCCTTTGATCAGAGTTCTATTCTTCCTCTCAGCTACTCCATTTTGTTGCGGAGTATATGGGGCGCTGTACTGATGCTCTATCCCTTTCTATAAGCAAAACATCTCCATCTGAGAGTTCTTGAAATCTGTACCATTATCACTTCTGATGTACTTAACCTTCCTCCCAACAATATTTTCCACCTTGGTAATCAAGTTAATTACCAACTGAACTGTCTCATCTTTTGCCTTCAGGAAATAGACCCAAGAGTATCGTGAGTAATCATCGGTTACCACCAAACTACATGAAGTTCCTCCTAGACTCTTTACATTCACAGGACCAAAGAGATCCATGTGAAGTAGATCCAAGGTGCTGACAATTGAGTTAACCTTCTTTGAGTTATGAGGCTTCTTGTGCTATTTTCCTTTATTGCATGATACACATTGGTCTTCAAAATTGTAGTTCTTCAAAGGAACTCCTAGTACCAACCCATTCTTGACTATGTAGTTCATCTTACGAAGATGTATATGACCCATTCTTCGGTGCCACAACTCTGACTCAGACTCTGTTGCTTTTGACAGAAGACATGATTCTTCATTTGCCATCTCAGTTGATCTCATATCCATTAGATACGTGTTCTTTTCTCTTGGAGCCTTCATCACGATCCAGGTTTCAGGAATCTTGAAACCAGGATAAAGTACGAGTGCCTCATCTTTATTAAAATGAACTGTATATTCTTTGTCACAAATCTGAGAGATACTCAACAAGTTATGCTTCAACTCTTCCACAAAATTCACTTTTTCCATCTTTATTCTTCCATTTGTCACAGTCCCAATACCACTAATTCTTCCTCCACTTTCTCCTGCGAAACTAACCCTTCCTCCTTGAACAGACTTCCAGTCACGCAAAAATTCTTGTTACCAGTCATGTGTCGGGAACAGCCACTATCAACAACCCACATATTGTTTACAGCCCTGTTTGACTGTTCCTGCACAATTAAAGAAATAGATTAAAATCTGGGGACCCAAGACCCTCTGGTCTTGGGTTGATTAAACCTGTTATCCGGCATCCAGTACCTTGGTTACCCAAAGTCAGTTTGAGGAGAGTTTCTATAAGTTCTGAAAGGAAAATTTCTAGATGACTGGCTATGAGGCCATCCAAACCTTCGTGAATTAATGGAATTATAATTGTTGGTTTGGTAATTTACTGGGAAAGAACGAGACTGATTTCTTTGAAATCTTGGAATAGTCCAATGGTTGAAATTTGGTGTGTTCACCTTTTTACCAGCATCATAATTAGTATTCGTTTTATTCTCAGTTTTAGTAGGCCTCATATTCCTAGATTTTCTCTATTTCAGAGGACAATCAGCGACAAGGTGTCCTATCCTGTTGCATCTAAAACAACTTATGTTCGAACTATTCTGGCTGTTTTGAACTTTCGTCTCAAAAGTTGTTGCAGATGTCGAGGTTGAGTTACTATCCGTTTGTCTCACATATGGTGGGACGAACGGATTTAGGTAAGATTTCTTTTCATCAAACTTATAGTCCTCCCCTCGTTTTAGTAACACGACCTCTTATTTTATCTCACCCGATTCGGACGACTTGTCTGGGTTTGACGAGACAGAACTAGAGACAGAACTTGTGACATTTGAACTTGTCTTACTTGCTTTACTCTCATTAACTTCAGTTTCTTTAGCAGAAACTTTTATTGGAACTGTCTGACTAATTTCAACATTCGCAGATTGCTGATTACTAGGATTATATGTATAGTTATTGTTGTATGGTGGTGGAACTTCAGAGAATCCAATTCCCCCTTTGTTAACCGGGGAACGTTGAACACTTATGATGTGATCTAACATCGCAGAAGAATTTTTAATTGTTCAATTTTTATGTTCAGTTCCACCACTTTTACCTGGTAATCAGCTATCTGTTTATCTTTTTCAGCAATTAGTTTGGTCTTTTCTTCTAACACTTCATAACTAATATCAATCACATGTATTTTTTCAACTAGAGTAGCTTTAAAACTTCTGATATCCTTTTCACTAGCTTTTATTTTTACCGAGTAACTGTTTTCTTTAGTTTTAGAATAGTGATGTTCTTCTTTTAAATTTTTAAATTCAGTATCCAAAATAACAAACTGATCAGTTAATGTTTTCAATTGATCAGATAGTTTTTCACATTGTTCACAATGAGATTCAGAACATACCTCTGAGAGTTGATCGTTCGATTCTGCCATATATGCTTGATCTTCCCCTGTCTCTTTGTCACTTCCTCCAGTTTCGATGTTTACCAGATTTGCCTGATCGAACACCTCCTCAACTTGTATATTCCAGTTGTATCCATCGTTTTGTTGAGATACCATAGCCTTATTTTCACTTCCACTCCCATTCTGTTGAGCAGGCCTGTTTTGGCTTCGTTCGACTCTCACATTTGTACACTCTTTAGCAAAGTGACCATTTTGTTGACAGTTATAACAACGAACTTTGGACTCCCGGTCTTTCTCCAATGAACTTTCTACCAGTTTTCTTCATAAATCTCTTCACCCTTCCTACTATCATAGCCATCTGCCACTGCAGATCCATTTCTTCCAGATCATCAACGTTGATCTGATCATAGTCTTCATCCAAAGTTGCAGGGTCGACTATTTTTCCTTTGATGTAATTCTCATAAGATGCAATGAAGGAGGCATAAAGAGAAAACTGTTGTTCAGCTTATTTCACACTCATAGGCATCTGTGAGTAGTTCTTGCTAGAAGCATTGGTTGAGAAATTACCAGTTGTGGTTTGAGGTTTTGAAGAACTACTACCTCCTACTACGAAACATAGGTCACCATCCATATTGAGAATCACATGACCATCTGGAGTGGAGTTTGGTTCCCCCTTTGAGTAGTAGGCAATGGATTTTGATTTTGAACTTGAGTTTGGAGTGACTTTAGCACCATACATTCCCAGATCCTGAACCTGATCAGTAGGTGTCTCCTTTCGAGCCATGTTAAGTTCAAAATTCCGTAACTTATTTACCACCGTCTCCAAATAAATCTTCTCAAAGTCCTTATCTTCTCTCATCAAAACAGTGTACATCTCTCATTTTGGTGGGAGAGAATCAAGAAGCTTTTCCACTATCTCTTCTTCCTTGTATTCAATGGAGTAGTTATTTAGCTCAGTCATTAGATGATAATATCGTGTGATGATGTCTTCAAGTGATTCATTTTTCAGATACTTAAATGCTGAGAATTGGGTTTTTAGCAGCTTTGTTTTGGAGGTTCATATCCCAACATTTCCTTCATATCTATTCTCTAGTGCTTCCCATAGCTCTCTAGCAGTTTTGTATTTTTTGAAAGTATGAAGAATCTCTTGTGGAAGTGTCATGGTTATAGCTGCATGCGCTTTACTTTCTGCCTCATACATTTTCTTTTCATCATCTTCCATCTTACTGTACTTCTTAATTTGTTCACGACCTTCAAACATGGACGTTGGTGGAATGTACCCGTCTTGAATGCAGACCCACATCTTTGCATCTTGATACTTCACATACTGTTCAAGTCTATCTTTTCATGCAACGAAATCAGTACCTTTAAGCAGTTTTGGAGCTTTAGTTGCTGAAGCAGCTTCAACCTCCATCTTTACCAGTTCAGTGATGTTTATCAAAGTCATACTTGAACGAAACAAGACTTAGAACTTAAAAAACAAAATTCTGTGTAGTAAGCAGCGAAGTTAATACAACTTCTCTTACACAACTTCGCTGAATATATAACTTCGCTGACTACTCAACTTCCCTGACTTATCAACTTCGCCGACCACACAATTTCGCTGACCACAAAACTTCGTTGTATCCTATATCTTCGCTAAAAACCCTAGTTTGGGTGACAGCAACTTTTCCGGAAGAACGAACAAGGTTTGCACGTTAAACACAATAGATTTCGAGGGTTGTGAGGTTGTTTGGAAGATGTTATTGATGAGTATTGAGGGGCAATGGACAAAAGAGAGGTTTTTCAACGTGAAACATTTCCGCGAATTGTCTAACGGAACAATCTTAACACTCGTGTGATAATCCCGAACCACACAATCACGAGCAAAATGCTCTGATACCAAATGTAGGTTCCCAGCTGGATCTACACATGAGTATCTCGTAACATGAGGGTGCGGAATCCCCACGTATACGATACGAGTGTTGAGACGATTAATACGTTGAATATATGTAAACACACGAGAATATAAGATAATACTTGATATATTGCAATGCTTAATAACCAAGGTAACAAACACGTGACTCAGAGAATCACCAAAACCAATCGTCAAAAGTCTACACAAAACAGCCGAAGTTATGGGTTTATAACACTCGACAACTTCGCCTAACATACTAGGCGAAGTTGTCATAACTTCGCTGACTTCAAGTTCGCTTAAAACAAGGCGAACATATAAGAACATGTTTTTAATACAAACGAACAATATAAACGATTACAGACGCAAATAAACACGAGATACTGAACTACTGGCATCATGCACCAACACATACTCAATAATTACTTTGTCAACATTCTCAACAAAGACTTTGTTGCTTTCAACGTGAGGTTTTGGAGGAGCAAATTGGGTTTTAACAGTTACAAATTTAACAGGTTTAGCATTTTTTGAAATCACAGGTTCTTTCACAATTACCTCTTTTTCTCGTTTAACAAAAGGATTAATTTTATAATCATTGTGAAAGGGTGGCGGAATTTTAACAAAACCGATAATTTTCTTTGAATCTTTTTGTTTTTCAGACACTTCAATAATTTCATTCAATAGAAAAGAAGAATTTCAAAATTTACCCAATTTGTTCTTCAATTCAAGAACCTCATTCTCAAGTTCAGTTATCTTTGATCTATGTTTCAGGATTTCTTGAAACTTTTGATCATTAATAGTCATTTTCACAGATAACTCAGCCTTGAGATCAAGGTTACTTGTCGACAATGCTTCAATATTTTCTCGAGATCTCATTTGAGATTCAAGGTATTCTCGATAAGTATCCTTCAGAGAAGAAATTTCTCTCACTAGACTGTCATTATGATTCTTTAAAGATTCTAACTTAGATTTGTTAGATTCACATTCAACACATGTTACTTTAACAGATGAAATAGCAGAGATAGAATGACTAACCTCATTGATCTTTGCCATGCAAGCAAACACAGTTGGAGGCTTGTCACAAGAGTCGTCAGAATCAGATCTATAATCATTGTCAGAGGACACTTCGCTTCCACTTGCATCTTGAATATCTTTAGTTAGCCCGAACATAGCCAATTAGCTTGAGTATCATTACACAGCAGTCTTTGTGACCAATCATTTCCATCAGCTAACATTGCCTATGACCCACGAGTAGATGGTTTCTTTTCAGCATCACTACCTCTTGGTGTAGAAGAATTTTGATGTTGACCACGAGACCCGGTATACTCCTTTTTCGGTTTGTCACATTCCTTAGCAAAATGCCCGAACTCTTGACAATTATAGCATTTCACTTTTAACTTGTCAAATCCCAATTTCTTATTCAAGGCGGGAAAATCTTTACCAGTCCTTTGCATGAATCTTTTAACCTTACGGACAATCATAGCCATGTTCCACTTTAAATCCATAATTTCCAAATCATCTGGATCAATCCGATCATAATCCTCATCAGTTAGATCACTTGTGGCTATCTTACTACTCACCAAGTTTTCATATGAAGACATGAAGGATGTTAGAAAAGCAAAATTATGTTCAGCTTCCTTCATGTTGACACTAGGTGATGAAGCAAATGGATTAGTAGTAGTTGAACTTCCAGAACCGCCAGATGATCCAGAATTACCAGCATTGTAAAAACAAGCTCTTGGATCATTAAATATAGTTGAATCTTTTTCACTTGCAGCTTGGGTAAGGAAAGCAGTTATCGGAGAAATAGTTGAACTTAGAGGCATACTTCCACCATAGAAAGCAGGATCTTAACTTTCCTTGGAAGATTTCTGACACTTAAGATTGTATTCTCTTGCTTCATTCTTTTGCAAGAATTCAATTGCAGTCAAATCTTCATTCAAGAAATAGTTATTTTCTTTCAGAGCCATTAAAAATGTGGACTAAGAACTTGGTAGTACACTCTTAATAGTGTCAATCTTATCCATATCAGAAACTTCCAATTTCATCTTGTCCATATCAGCAATTAAGTGATTAAACCTTGTAGTCATTTCTTCAACTGTTTCACCCTTCAATAAATTAAAGTTTCGAAACTGAAACTTGAGCATTACTTTCTTACTCTCAGCTGTGTTCCCCATGCTTTTTATATGAATATGCTGAAATAAGGAAGCACAAATCTTTATACTACCCACTTTATGAAATATGTTTTTGGGTAAAGCCATAGTAAGAGTAGAATAAGCCTTCGTCTCGATCTCTAATGCTTTCTTCTCTTCTTGTGAATATTGAGAAATAGCTTTAGGAGTGTGACCAATGGTGTCATCACCGATCACTGGAACAACATATACTTCATCTAGGCAATATGAGCAATCAGGGTGAACAGAACCCAAATGAGCACGAAAACGGGGTTCCCATTTAGCAAAATCGCTAAACTTCATCAAACGTGGACATTTTGAGTGTGAACCAATCTCGGTGTCCAGTTGTAACATTTTTTGCATCAACATGTTTTGAGAAGCTAGTGCAT
The DNA here is from genome assembly GCF_021521415.1 of Bidens hawaiensis. NCBI lineage: Eukaryota > Viridiplantae > Streptophyta > Magnoliopsida > Asterales > Asteraceae > Bidens > Bidens hawaiensis. Next base: position 2,717,012 of record NW_027491034.1, read on the forward strand.
ACATACCAGCCATTTTTGTAAAAGTTTCAAATTTTGAGGATTAAAATTTAAAATTTGTTAACGAACTGTAAACAGTGTAGCGAACTGTGAACAGTTATTAGTGAATCTCAATTTAACGAATTGGAAATGGTCAACGAACAAGTCAACTAACGAATTGACTAAGCAAATCACGAAGTGCAAGCTTAGCGAATTAGAAAGTTTCCTATAACGAATCACTAAGAAATACTTAGCGAATTAGATAACGAACAAGCTACAGTTGATTAACGAATCAACTTATAGTGAATCAGGTTGTTACAACCGTTTATAACAAACTCCGACACAGAATGACACGTGGCAGTGGTTGTTATAACACAAATTCCAAGGTAGACGCGTGTCACACGAATCAGTTGGACACGAATTAGATTGAGTAGCGAATTGGTTAACGAATCAACCAAAACTCCTAACGAATTAGTGTAACAATTAACGAATCTGATTACAACTCGGATGAACAGTGTTAACGAATTGACCAAAAGATCAACGTATCAACAAATCTTCAAATTTGTTTGAAGATCTTCAAACCTTCAAATGTTATTTCCAGAAACTGGAAATCATATGAACATAAAACCCATAAAAAAATCCGTAATATTACTTCGTTTCTTAACCAAATCGCTCAAATAAACAATCAAAATACTCAAAACCCAAACGCGAATCCACTCAGATCGATCCCGTATCACAATTATCCTAAACTCAGATCCAATTTGACCACAAAAAATCCCCTGTTTCTTGGCCAAACGCAGATCCAACCAAAAAAATTCAAACACAATCAAAACTCCAATTCCAGTCAATCACACCTATCCAATACCTTAACCACCTCAGATCCAATACAGTTGAGCTATAATCAATCCAGATCAAGCTCAAATTGAATCAGATTCAAACCGATTCCAAAATTAACACTAACTCAGTCCAAATTACAATTATACGCACGAATCAAGAGCAATCGAACGACCGAAATCTCTGATACCACTTGTGAACGACCGAATTCTCTAATACCACTTGTGAAAGCGTGAATCGATCTCAGATCCAAGGCTCAGTTAACACTTAATAGATCTAGTTCATAGTTGCTATTGATTATATCTGTATTGATTGTTTATATATATTAGTATTAGTTTATAGTATGTGTATGTATAATATTAGATTGAATAATTAGAGTGAAGCTTGAGAGAGATTTTGGGCAGAGTTTCATTAATTAAATCTCCAAAAAATTTTAAATAAATTGTGAACAGTGTTCACATATAAATAGAAGATGGACCTAGTTCGTTAACATCCCCTAACGAACTAGAGTCCACTTTGTTACATACGTTAAAACGAAATACTCTTAACGAATCACCCCCTGATTCGTTAAACATCCTTAACGATCAGGAGGGATAATAACTTAAGTCTTAGTTCGCTAAACATCCTTAGCAAACTAGACATTACATTTAACGAACTAAACTTAATACTTTAATAATTTATTACATAAATTAAATAACAATTACATTAACTTTAAATACGAAGACTCGAGACGCAAAACCATGCACTAACAGTTGCTACAATATATCGGTTATGATCTTGTGCATACTTCTTTTTCAGGGACGAAAAAGATTTAAGTTTGGGAATGTTTGATGTGATGTGAAACACACATTTTTACTAGCTAGTTTCTATGTCTTTTTGCTCTTAAACGTTAACGAATATCATTTTTTTTGCATGAATTTACATGCTTGTGTATGTGATAGGTCCCATGTTGAAGAGAGCAAAAAAACGAGTTTAAGGAAGAAGAAATCAGCACAAACGAGATTCAGATAAAGCCAGTATGCGCATTTAAAGATAAGCGAGTCAGAAAATGAAAAACCAGCCGAGTGACCTGGCCACACCGCGCGGCCACCTTAGCCTTAGTGGACACATGGCGCGGGACTCTAGGGGCTGCCCATACTTTTGACTTTCGTTGACCACGACTATTTTGTCTTTGGTGGGCTTGTTTTGGACATAGTTTGGCTTGTTAATCAAGTTTAAGTAATCTATTTAAACCCTAAAACCCTATGAATGAAAAAGACATCATTCCAGCCGTCCCACATCAGTTTCATACGAGTTTACAAAGAGGAGAAGCAGCCAGTTCGGATTTTCATCAACCGGTTGTCGGTTTTGCCTATTTTAACGTTTGTGAGTTCATTTTTGAGTTTTAGACTTTGAAACATGTTCCAATAAGTTTTTAATGGATTCTTTGAACTTATTTATGATAATTATTTGTTTTTCATTCATTATGGTTGGCTAAACTTGTTTGAATCACCTAGATTTGATGTCTAACGATTAAAATTAATTAGTTTAGGGTGTTTAACAAGTGGTTGATTGTTTTCCTATTGTAAAGTTCATATTTTGAGATGTTATTCCATGTATACCTGCTGCCATAGATGGATCTTAGGTTTCATGTGCTCCGTGTGGTTAATTATTGCATGAATTAGTTTCATGTAGGCGTTAATTGCATGTTTGGGTTAATACTTTGTGTGTTGATTGATTATGATAGGCATACCATTAGGGTTTGTGTTTCCTAAGTCATTCAAGTCAGTGAGTTCACCAACCTTTAGTTGAACCAAGACTTTAGGTGTCGACTTATCTTTCTAGTTAGTTGATCGGGTTAGTCGTTGTGAGACCACATATGGTTTTCCCATTGTTGGCTAGGTTAAGTTTGTAAGTTGATTTATTTTGACCCTAGTATTGAATTACCCCTCTTCTCCTAGGTCTCTAATAGTTAAAGCCTTATTGAGATCTGTAACTTAGACATGGACCTAGTGATGAGTTATTAGGGTACGTATATTAACAACCATGAATTAAAAGCTATCTCGACGTTGTTATGGTTTACTGGTAAGACTGGTAGTGAGGACCCAGTTACCTTGACTTCACCTATGTTAGCTCATCTTTAGAACCATGGTTTCAACCACATGTTAGCACATGTGTCATTTACGACCGTTAATTCATCTTTCCTAGGTGGTTCATTTTCTTATTATCGTTAGTTTCGTTAAGTTTCACTGTTAGTTTAGTTAAATTAGTTAAGTTAGTTTCAAATGATTAAGATAAATAAATAAATATATTATTTAGGCAGGATTTGGATTAGGGTTAATTATCTGAGCCGTTCTCACGTGTCCTTGTGTTCGACAACCGAACTTCCATTAGACCGTGCTGCTACGCGACCGGTACACTTGCCGTTTGTGTCAAGCTTATTTAGTGTTGAATTGCGAGAATTAGTTATTAAGATTTATATATAGCTTTTCGCACATCAATATTACTTACCTCACTACTGAAAAGCAAACTACCTCACTTCACGAATTTGCTAAATTACTGCTTCGGTAATTTTTTATTAAAACAAAATATAAAGGCAAAACAATAAAATCCATAATTTGTTTGTAGTTTAGTTTTTTATATTACTTTGGAAAATGTATTATTTCCCCTATAAATCTTCTTAAATGCATATTTACCCAGTCTAAATTACACAATTGCAAATTTACCCATTTTGATTTATTTTACTAAAACTATATTATATAAGGACTATTTTGTCCTTAACTATATTAAACATTAAGAATTGCATATTTACCCATTTTAGCGTGTTTTAAATAAACGAACATAAATAAACGTCCGACATAATTAATGAATCGATAATGAATTTTTTAGTGTTGTTTATTTTTAAGAGGTAAATTGTCTTCAATGTGCGGACCACATCTTCATACCTCTGTAAAAAAAAGAGGCGGACCATAGGTCTGTAGTTTGTATTAAGAAGAGTGTTTATTAACTTATGTTTGCTACTTAAAAACCATATCAATCTAACATTATCAAAACCAAGGAACTACACAATCTATCTACCATTAACAAAACCACACAACATAAACCAAAAAAAAACAAATCAATATACCTTTAACAAAACCAAGCATATAGCATAAAAGTACGAAGGTAATCAATCGATATCAGCTCCTTTGATTGATATATTTATTAATTTCATAAACATTAATAAACTAGTAGATCCAACAACCCAAAACCCTCATTTCATTTCCAATATCATAACAGATCAATAAAGACGGGTTTGGTCCAACAAAAGCATTCCCATTAATCAATCGACAAATGTATGGCGGGGTTCGGGGTCGGAGGAGGGGGTGCGGAGATGGAGGGATCGACGGGGTGGAGAGGGCTGGAGGGCCAACGAGGTGGAGAGAGGCGAAGGGCTGATGAGGTGGAAGGTTTCTGGAGGTGGAGAGTGGTGGAGGGTCGATGGTGGAGAGGTGTGAGAGAGATCGATGGGGTGGATAGATGTGAAAGAGATGATAACATGGTTGTTAGGGTACAGAAGATGTGTGCCGATTTTAAAAGTGGATGACCCATAGCTCTCAATGAATATGACATGCAAATCTTTTTTAATGAAAGGTCTTCCGAAAAACAAACACACTGCAGACCATAATGTCTATGCATGGTCTGCGCGGAGTAGACAAAATAGGTCGGAAGAGATTTTAAGAAAAAACAAGAAACCCCTTAGTCTCATTTACCGTCTTAATTTTAAATAATTATCATTCCATTTGCTGAATCTCAAGTATAATCCTAATTTCATAAAAATTATATATCATAATTATACCCTTTAATCCTATATTTTCTCAACAAATGATAGGTTGTCCCGTTCTCTCAAAAAACACCACAACAAATAACTGTGGTTCCATTCTCTCTCTGATAAACCCCCAAAGCCATAATCGAATCACAAAATTGCAAAAATACACTCAAACGTTATCTCCCTCATGCATCAATCATTATATTTGTCTTCTTCCTCCAGATCCTCCTGTCGCACCCCAACCTAAGGCGGAAATGTCGGGGTGCGAACTGATTGTTCACAGCTCACAAGGTACGTCAAGTGTAAAGAAATTACAACATGATCAATTAGTTATTGAATAAGTTTGCATCCTAAAAGGCATCTCTACATGATTTTCATCTTGCTAAACAACTAAGCTGATAACTTGAAAATGCGTACAAAATATATTTTTGTCAACACGAGGTTGAGTGAGAAAATCGCCAGTTTTTCACACTACAAAAATAATGTATACATAAAAGAGCAAAATAGTTATCTGTGAGTATAACCAATCAAATCATAGCATATAAACTATTCAAACAAATAATAATGTGTGGGCTAAACCGTTGCCATTCAAATCGGGCATTGGTTACCATAAATGAGTAATTGAGTTGTCGGTAAAGCCATTGTCATGCGATCGGACGTCGGCCACTACGACATGTTGTTATTATAATGATGGACCTCTCTGAATGCGGTAAATAAAAACATAAACAAATAACAAATAGCAGGTAGTCATTCAATTGTTACACAACACAAATATCAACAGTCGGCATTTAAGAATATAATAGAAGGTGTAAATTAATAACTGGTACGCATAAGTCCCCAAAACGTTTGAAAAAAAATAGTAAAATAGGGGAGTGATTACTCACCTGGTTAGATGAACGAAATACAAGCAATGATGTGAGAATGATAACCCTTCGGGATTTAGCGTCAAGAATTCCTAGTTAATTAGTATTTTATTGTGATTTAATTATAAATGATATTACACGAATAATGAATTTAGGATTCCGATATGATTTGAATTATGTTTTGTGTTTAGAATGTTTATTGATCGAACGATTGATTTCTATTATTAATATTATTGCAAACCATTATTATTGTTATCATTTTAAAGAATTATTACTTTTATTATTTTATAGAAACACCATTGCTTATACTTGATAAAAATCATATAGTTCGACTTATAAATACATAATTTAGATAAATAATTTTAATATAAAATATACTTATAATAATAATAATTAAATAAATAATTAATTACACAAATTAAGTAAAATGATGTGGGTAAATACAAATTGAGATATAATATTCGAGTAAATAAGATATAAATATATAATACAATAAATAAATAATTATAACATAAACCTTTTTTAAATAAATAATAATAATAATAATAATTGAACAAATATGCATTTTAAATAGTTAATGAAGTTTAATGTTAATTCATAAGTTGATAACTTGTGAACGTGATAAGATTATTATGAGAAATATCAATTCAATAATGAGGTGAAAATTGTTTAAATTGTCTCAATAATAGCTGAGTCTTTATGACTGAGTGATTTGTGTCAAATCATGAGGATGAAAAATGTTTTTAAGTATGAGAATACATCGAACAAGTAAATCTTGATTCACAAATAATTGAGTAAATAAAACAAATCATAAATTGTTGTTTCAAATATAAACGAGTAAACAAAAGAATAAACAAATAACGAATGTTCTTCTATGTGTTGGGTTTCCCATGAGCTTTCCATGATATTTTATTTTCCCAACTTGTTAGCATACCAAAACAAAACAAATGTGTGAGTTGGGCTTCCCATGAGCTTGTCCATGTCATTTTATTGGCCCAGCTAAATAAGATCTCCACCATGAGCGTTACATGGCATTTTACCCGACCAAACTAAATAACTAATAAATGAATGTAAACATGTGTAGTTGAAGCATCTCGTGTATCACCAAGAATGATAATGATCCAACAAAATATCGCAAATAAAATGAATTGTGCAAATGAACAGTTGGCGTGTCCATGGCTTCCCATGGTTTTCCAGCCGACTAGAAATTTTGGAAGTAATAAAACACAATAAAGAATGTAACCGTTTAGCCGATTACGTTAAATGCTTAAAGTGTCGGTCGTATGACAATCTTGTCACACTCCCTAGCTCTAAGTGAAAAAGAGAAAAAAAAAAAACAAGGCTAGGGAATTCTCATGGAATTTCCAAATAAAAACAATCAACTAACTTTAAATAAAAATATTTGAGAGGAATCATAAAAATATTTTGAGAGTGAGACATAGTCTCGGAGTTATAAAAATATTTTGAAGGTGAAGCATAGCTTCGGAGATGTGTGTGCATGATAATAAAAATAACAATTAAATAAGCAGTTAAATAAGAACTTAATCTAGCAAGTAATTACATAAGTTGTAAACAAAAAAATATAACACATAAGGTAAAACAAATAAGCACGTACGGCGTCCTAAGCATGTTTCTAAGGCACCACTAACGACATATCTCAAACTTTCGGCTCTGATATCAATCTGCCACACCTCAACCTAAGGAAGATATGTCAGGGCACGGACTGATTTTTCGTAGCTCACAGGGCGCTATCATGCCAATTTATAAATGACAATATCTATTTAATTTATTTAAATACAACAATTTGCAGTAAAGTACATCAAGTATAAAGAAATAAAAACATGATCAATTAATTATTCAATAAGTTTGTATCCTAAAAGACATCTCTACATGATCTTCATCTTGCTAAACAACCAAGCTGATAACCTGCACATACGTACAAAATATATTTTGTCAACACGAGATTAAGTGAGAAAATCACCAGTTTTTGACACTACAATAATTTAAATATATATACAAGAGAAAAATTGTTATTTGTGAGTATAACCAATCAAATCATAACATAAACAATTCAAACAAATAAAAATGTGTGGGCTAAACCATTTCCATGCGAATCGGGCATTGGTTACCATAAATGAGTAATAGAGTTGTCGGTGAAACCATTATCATGCGATCGGACGCCGACCACTACGACATGAAGTGATTATAATGATGGGCCTCTCTGAATGCGGTAAATCTACCTATACTATTAAAACAATACAGTTATACTCAAGTTGGCCTATTCTTATTGGTCCATTCTTAACCTTTCTATTTTTATCTACCACTTCTCTATTTTTTATGTGAATAAAATACTTCTAAAATAAATTACAATACCAAACACCTCGTTTCTATTAAATGATTATTAAATTCTATTAACTAATTTATATTATTCTGCGTTCATTATAACGTAAGAATTTTACCCTAATAACTAAAATCAATTATCCCAACTTTCACGCCTCCATCCTCTTCCACGGATCCTTCCCTTGATTTCATCGATCCGGCAAATTGACCATCCACCATCGATGAAGCTGTTCACCATCCGGATGTTTAATCTACATCATGTCGCCCCCATGACTGTGTTCACCAACGATCAACCTTACTAACGGTCACTTAAAGCACTAGGTATTATTTTTTGTATGTTAATTGACATGAAAATATATTTTATATTTGTGATTTCATACACTAATTTCGGCCGCCCACTAGGTTTTCGATCAAATGTCAGATAGTTTTATTTTGATTAGTATTGTTCAATTGATTAATTGATATTTGATCAATCGGATTTAATACAAAACAACCTAACCAGTGATTACAGATTTAAATCTGTCAAAATTGGGTCTAATGTTAGATTTATGGTAATTGACCAATTGACCAATTAAAAAACAGCCTAACCAGTGATTAATGATTTAAATATATATCATAATTGATTCTAATTTTATATATATGGGAATTGATAATCCATACCAGTTACCACAATTCATATCAATCACGAAATTATTGAATTGATTATTAATTATATTAATGATCATGATAAAATTAGTAAGTTATTCTTAGACATTACTAAGTTTATGCTCTAGCTTGAAATATGGTGTAGATTTAAACATATCAATTTTAATTATTTTCTAAAATTGTAACTATAATCGTGTTCAAAACATATTATCACCCAGATTTAAATCACATACAAATCAAAATTATCAAATTAAATTCTAATTAAATGTGTTAAAAATATAACATTAAAAATTCTCAAGTACTATATTTCCTAATTTCTTCCATATTTCAAGCTATTTCAAAATCCCTAATTTTATAATGTAAACTAATAATAATAATTACATTTATATCTTTCTTTATTATTCAACTATCCAAAAATTCAAGCATCTACTACTTATGTATAAATACTCTGACCTTCACATAATAATTCTCACACAATCACACCGGATTTAGCAAAATCGTATTTGTTTCTTTGTTAGGTATATTGTTTGGTGGTGCTTATATATTTGGTTTTTTAGTTGTTTGGTTCAAACTATAATTATTCAAAAATTAATAGTTTGTTTATTTTTAATTTTTCACCACCAAGAAGATGGAGCCAACAAACATTACAATGTTGAACCATTGGATGTGCATTACAATGATTGTGTCCTGAAGGTTCGTATTTTGAAACTATGGCATCTCAAGGACAATAACAAGCCCGGAGAAGATTGGTCGATAGAGATGATTTTGCAAGACGAAATTGTATTGTTACATAAAAATAAATAGCTTACCATAACTAGGACTGTTACTTTAATTCCAAATTACACATTCATTAATTTTAGAATATTATTCACACAATTTTTTACTAATGATAATAATAATGTATGAGGGTAACATAATTCAAGCTTATGTAAGGAAGGCTTGCATCCCCAAGTGTAGCATCATGTTTTTCTCATTTCAGTTAATAAAATAAAATATGAGTTATTATGAGTCGGACTTGTGTTGGGTTAAGTAATATGGGTAATGGACTTGGGTTAATAAGAGAGGGAGAAAGACCATGGGCTTAAGCCCATGACCCATGATATATAAACCTTAATTAACCCATAATCCATTCATTTCCACAAATTCCATACACCATCAAAAACACACACTTAAGCTCCCTCTCATATCTCTCTTTCTCTAATCGAAACCAAGAAGAAGAATCGATTCCCGACCCAAGGTAATGATAGTATGATATTGTATGGGTCCAAACCCACTAGATCTAGTCGCGAAACGACGAGCCGACACCCTAAACCGTTAAAGTCACGAGATACGGATGGAATCAGGTATAAACCGATTATAAGATGACCTTAGGGGTCACCCTAGCTCAGATATGGATCGAACAGGATGAAAAACTGTGAAAGACGATGGAAAACGACGGAAATCTCACTTTCCGACGATGACGGCGCCGGAAAACGGCGTACGAGGTTATGGATGTCAGAGAATGTTCCTGACATTCTCTGACCTAACCCTAATTCGTTAACAAAGGAATAACGAATTAATAGTATTTCGTTATGCCCATTCGCTAAGGAGAAGTAACAAATTAACAGTAATTCGTTATGCCCATTCGTTAAGAAGAAATAACGAATTAGCAGCAGTTCGTTATGATCGTTCGTTAAGGTCAGTTCGTTATAAAGACCAGTTCTTTATAAAGAGCAGTTCGTTATAAAGTTAAGAAGTAACGAATGATCCGTACGTTAACGAACTGGATAACGAATTAGACTTTGAAAGAATGACAGAAATGGTCCCTGGACTTAGAAAAGAATGGATTAATTACATAGAAGCCCTCGACCCCAACCAGGGGCTCTTCCCCTAGGACCCTGCTAGAGGATGCCACCCCTGGAACCCCGCTGCCAGGGGCGCTGCCCTAGACCCCTGTTCGTTGAGGGTTATAATTAAACTAGAAACGGGATATGGGTAGTGATACTTAATTGATACGTATAATTTTTATACAGTTAGTCGCGCACAGCTAAAGTAAGGGATAACATTTAATGGTGAACATAACAGGACTCAGGTGAGTTTCTAGCCCCACTTCCTTGTTATGTTTTTGGGGTTGTGTGCATACTCAATGTGAATGTTAATACACTTACTTAAATGCTATGTGTATGCTATTATGATCTATGTGATAGTATCTACGGATGTATGAATGAAAGCTCGTCGGTGCGTGAACAATCTTCAGATATTGCACGTATTGATGGGGAAAGTAATATTAGTATGTCATGTGTGAAATATGTAAGTAAGAAAGTACGTAATGAATTGAGTATGTACGAAAGTATGATTATGTAAAATAAAGGTATGTATGGTCATAGCACGAACGAAAGGTATGGTTCAAGTAGAGAACAGACCCTAATAGTATATGTGAATGTAGGGAATAGACCCTAATAATATCTGCGAATGTAGGGAGCAGACCCTAATAATATCTGTGAATGCATGGAACATACCCTAATAATATATGCGGATGTAGGGAACGGACCCTAATAATATCCGCAAATGTAGGTAACAGACCCTAATAATACTTGTGAAGGTTATAGGGTAGAATGCTCTTTAAAATGCATATGTATGAATGAAAGTATGTATGTATGTATGTATGTATGTATGTACGTACGTACGTACGTATGTATGTATGTATGTATTTATGTATGTATGTATGTATGTATGTATGTATGTATGTATGTATGTATGTATGTATGTATGTATGTATGTATGTATGGATGCATGTATGCATGCATGCATGTATGTATGCATGTATGTATGCATGTATGTACGTACGTATGTATGTACGTACGTACGTATGTATGTATGTATGTATGTATGTATGTATGTATGTATGTATGTATGTATGTATGTATGTATGTATGTATGTATGTATGTATGTATGTATGTATGTATGTATGTATGTATGTATTTATGTATGTTTGTATGTATGTATGTATGTATGTATGGGTGTATGCATGCATGCATGTATGTATGTATGTATGTATGTATGTATGTATGTATGTATGTATGTATGTATGTATGTATGTATGTATGTATGAAAGTAAGAATGAATGTATAAATGTATGTAAGTATGTAAGGAAAGATGAAGGTATGTATCTTCGGATACGTGTTTACGTATGTATGTGAAAGTAATGTATGTTTACTGATTAACTAGAACTCACTTAGCGTAGCTGACTTTTAGTATGCACACAGGTTAACAGACAGAGACAGCTGGTTTGAGTGAGACACATGACAGGATTGAAGAGGCTGGCATCTGAAGATTTGTCATGATGTTTTGAATGCTATGTTTTATGTTATGTTTTTAAAAAAGACAAGTTATGGATGTTTGTTATGAATGGTTGACTTTTTATATTATTCAGCGAAAGTTTTAATTCACTCTGATATTTAGAACTGTGTTTATGAGTAAATCCAACATCCAAGTAGGGCACCGGGTTTGGGGCGTTACAAGTTGGTGTCAGATCATAAGTTTGAGAGAATTAAGCATCCTACATGCTTAGACTCGAACAGAGAATGGCATAAGAAAAAGATTAAAGAAGATGCCAGTTCAAGAAAGCCATGTGTCGCTCAAGCAAGCAAAGTAAAGATAAAGTATAAGAATAATTTCACATGTGATGTAAGAATGTATGAGGAAGTTAGCATAAATGCTAGGGATAGGAGTATATGATTATATGAACTGTTTGATTGTCTAACTGTTAGAAGTAGAACTAGCACAACTGGACTCACAAAGGGAAGTGTGTAGGATAAGGAGAGTAACGTGATCAGCTAATCACAGCTGACCACTTTTATTACTTGTTAGCCTTACTATCCTTGTACTAAATGGTTCCTTAAGTGATGACGTTTGTGTTTCCATATAGTATACGAATGGCTGGACAAGAAAGGTCGTCAGTCAAGGAGGTCGTACTGGACGTCGTGGTAGGCCGCGTATTATTCGAGAACCTTCTATAGAATCAGCTACGAACACAGGGGAAGAAGGAAGTGCGGCTGGATGGAATCCAAGCAACAATGAAGGGTATCAACTTAACCCTGCTGTTCAGGCCGCCATTGCTCAAGCTGTAGTCGCTGCAGTGAAGAACCTACAACCTGAAAAGTCTGCTGGAATCCATGCAAGAACCGCTGAATGGTCAGGAGAGAATGGTAAGAAGGACGACGAGAGAGAGAAAGGTGAATCAAGTGAGGTTCGATCTGTGCAAGTTGATGACAGAAGGAGAGGACACGACGGGTGTAACTGCAAATCATTCAAAGGTTGTGACCCGCCGAAGCTGACTAGTTTAGGAGCCGTAATCGCTACTCTCCAATGGATAACCGCCATGAAAATGGTTATCCGAATTAGCGAGTGCCGTCCTTACCAAGAAATGGGTTATTCCACCCAATCGTCCGGAGATGAAGTGATGTACTGGTGGGAGTCGGTGGAACAGAGGAAGACTCAAGAAGAGATTAAGGCCTTGAGGTGGGATGACCTAAAGGAGTTAGTAATGAGGAGGTTCAGTGCTGATGTCTAGGTTGAAAAGGCTAAGATGAAGTTCCTAAACCTGTAGGCAGGAAAAATGACACACCGCGAGTACACTACTGAATTCAATCGCATGTCCAAGTTGGTTCCTGACATGGTGAATGCTGAAGCAAAAAGGATCAAGTGCTACATAAGAGGACTGCCACAGAACATCCGCACCTTGGTCAAGACAAGTAAACCTGCTACCTTCGACTCTTTTGTTGAACTCGCATAAATGGTTTACGAAGATCTGGCTGTGGATGAGGTGGTGGTGGAAGAGAAGAAAGAGAAGAAATGGGTTGTTCCTGCTAAATGACCTGGTACTCAATCATGGAACCCTAGGGATAAAAGACAGAAAGTGTGGGAGAAATGGTCATGTAAGACTTGTGGTAAGATGCACGCTGTAGAGTGCAAGTGGGGTACTGGTTCTGACGTGTGTCACAAGTATGGAAACTCCCATTGTGGGGAATGCAAGTTAGGGTCGAATGCATGTTACAAATGTGGAAACATGGGGCATTTTGCTCAGGATTGCCATGCAAAGCCCGCATGTTATAAGTGCGGTCAGACCGGTTACCTTGCAAGGGCTTGCACCGGTATTGAAGCTGGATGGAGTGAAAAGAAAGATGCTGAAAGTGAGGCCAAGGACTAGGGTCTATATACTGACTCAAGAACAGTTCGACAGATCCCTGATGTCGTGAATGATACGTTTCTATTAAACGGTATTTTGCTTCAAAACTGTTTGATTCGGGTGCCAATAGAAGCTTTGTAGCCACGACATTTAGTAAGTTAGCAAAAATGAAATGTTGTCGTGTGCCTAAAACCTTTAAAGTAGAAATCGCGAGTGAGACCTCGGTTAGAATAATGAGGATAGTTTAGGACTGTAAGATAGAATTAGAGGGACATGAGTTCCCTGTTACTTTGTATGTCATGACCTTGGGAGGGTTTTGGGAATGGACTGGCTATCTGAGTTTGAGGCTCAGATAGTGTGTAAGAGTAAATTTATAAGGTTAAGATCCTTGGATGGTGGTACAGTGACGGTTTATGGTGATAAATAAAGTTCAGGGCTTAATCTCATTTGGATGATAAAAGCCAAAATGTTGTTAAGTAAGGGTGTTGTGCCTACCTGGCGTATGTTGTCAAAGTAATGACCGAGACGAAAGAAGTGAAAGATGTTCCTGTTGTGTGCGACTAGTCAGAAGTGTTCCCTGAGGAACTTCCGAGGTTGCCCCCGAAGCATGAGATAGAATTTCAGAGACTTAATACCAGGCGCACAACCCGTCGTGAAAGCACCATACCGCCTGGCGCCGTCTGAGATGAAAGAATTGATGTCCCAACTGCAAGAACTCCTCAACAAGGGTTTTATTAGGCCAAGTTTTTCCCCGTGGGGTTCACCAGTGTCGTTTGTCAAGAAGAATGATCGAAGTATGAGAATGTGTATAGACTATCGTGAGTTGAGTAAGCTTACGGTGAAGAACAGATATCCGTTGCCACGGATTGATGATTTGTTTGATCAACTATAAGGTTCGAGCTGGTTCTCGTGGATAGACCTTAGATCAGGCTATCATCAGCTGAAGGTGAAGTAGGCAAACATCCCTAACACAACGTTTCGTACACGGTATGGACACTACGAGTTCCTCGTGATGTCGTTCGGTCTAACGAATGCTTCTGCAGCATTTATGGATATGATGAATAGGGTATGTCGGCTAATGTTAGACAAGTCAGTTATCGTTTTCATTGGAGATATATTAATTTATTCTAATAGCGAGTCTGATCATGCTGAGCATCTATGAGAAGTATTAGAGGCTTTGAACAAAGAGAAGTTGTATGCTAAGTTTTTGAAATGCGCATTCTAGTTGCGTGAAGTGCCGTTTTTAAATCACGTGATCAATCCTGAAGGGATTACTGTGGACCCAGCTATGATTGAGGCGATAAAAAACTGGAAGAATCCGCAAACCCGACTGATATACGAAGTTTCTTAGGGTTGGCTGGCTATTATAGGAGATTCATCGAAGGCTTCTCCAAGATAGCCGCACCGTTGATCGGAATGACCTGAAAGACCGTGGTATTCAGTTGGGGAAACTTTCAACAGGAGGCTTTTGAGGAATTAAAGAAAAGACTCACGTAAGCTCCAATCCTTGCTCTACTCGATGGTGACGAGGATTTGGTTGTTTGTACCGATGCCTCGCATCGTTGGTTAGGTTGCGTGTTAATGCAACGAGGAAAGGTTATAGCTTATGCGTTCATAGTACCTACCCAACACATGATTTAGAGCTAGCAGTAGTAGTGCATGCTCTAAAGATATGGAAACATTATCTGTGTGGTATTAAGTGTACTATCTACACAGATCATAAGAGTTTAAGTACTTCTTCGAGCATAAAGAGTTGAACATGAGACAGAGAAAAGTGTTGGATTTGATAAAGGACTATGACTAATACTACCTGGGTAAGGCTAATGTGGTTGCCGACACACTAAGCCAGAAGAATGAAGAAGTCATTGCAACCATGAAGTCATACAAGTTGATCATTAAATCATATCTCTTTGAAAAGATCATTAAGGTACAGGATGAAGTGCTTATAGACGAAGGGTTAATGAAGAAAGAGAGAATCTTCGGACAACAAGACAAGCTAATGGAAAACCCTCATGGTGTGAAGACTAGGTTTGACCGTATGTGGATTCCACGCCATGGAGACCTTAGAGGTCGAATATTGGATGAAGCTTACAAAAAGAGATACTTGATTAATCTGGGATCCACCAAGATGTACCAACATCTCAAGAGAGACTACAGGTGTTCAGGTTTGAGGAATGAAGTTGTAGATTATGTCAGTAAGTGTTTAATTTGCTTACAAGTTAAAGGGGAACACCAGAAGCCATATGGGAAGATGCAGCCGCTAGAGATACCAGAATGGAAGTGGGAACACATCACCATGGATTTCATAACTAAGCTTCCTCTTACAGCTAGACATCATGATACCATATGGGTGATTGTTGACCGTTTAACGTAAAGTGCTCACTTTCTGCCTATATGAGAGGCCATCTCGTCAGACCGTTAGCAAATGTGTTCATCAAGGAGGTTGTGGCTAAACATGGAGTGCCATTGTCGATCGTTTCGGATAGAGATACTCATTTTACCTCGAGATTCTGGAAGAAGTTCCATGAAGCTATGGGAATAAGATTGAACATCAGTACGGCGTATCATCCTCAAACAGATGGGCAGTCTGAAAAGACTATCCAAACCCTTGAGGATATGCTACGTTCTTGTGTTTTAGACCTTTAAGGAAGTTGGGATGATCATCTGCATCTGGCAGACTTCTCCTATAACACATCTACCATTCAAGTATTTATATGCCACCATTTGAGATGTTGTATGGTAGACGTTATAGAACTCCTGTATGTTGGGGAGAGATTGGTCAGAAAGAGATTGGGGGTCTAGAAATTGTGCAAGAAACCTCTTCATGGTTCGATCAGATCAAGGCAAGGATGAAAGCTTCTCAATAATGTCAGAAGTCGTATGCTGATAAGCGGCGATCACTAATCTAGTTTAACGTTGGTGACAATGTGATGCTCAAGGTCTCGCCTTGGAATGGAATAATTCGTTTCAGGAAGAGAGGAAAGTTAAGTCCAAGGTGCATCGGACAATTTAAGATTGTCGATCGTGTTGGTGAAGTAGCTTACAGGCTGGATTTGCCTGGTAAATTAGAAGGAATTCACTACTTTTCATGTTTCTCACTTGAGGAAATATCTAATGGATGACACGTCCCACGTGCCGTTAGTGGACATTGAGGTAGATGAACTGTTGAACTACATTGAGCAGCCTATTGAGATAGTGGACCGTAAGGAAAAGCAGCTTCGTCACAAAGCTATTCCTTTAGTGAAAGTAATATGGAAGCATCGTAAGGGATCAGATGCTACTTGGGAAGTTGAGGATGACATGCGCAAGTTTTACCCAAACTTTTTTAAGTAAGAGATAGGTTTTGGAGCCAAAACCTCTTTTAAGGAGGGTAGACTTGTAACATCCCGAAATTTCTAATAATAATATTTTTTATATTATTTAATTATGATGGAAAAGTTTACTTGAGTTAGTAGAGAAATAATAATATAATAAAGATGGAAGGATAAGTAGGCTAATTAATGGAATTATATATGGACCAAAAAGGAAAGATGGGCCTTAGGTCATGGGCTTAAGGGAGTATAAATACCCCTTAAACCCTAATCCTTTCCATTTTCTTCCATCTCTACACCATAGCCTACGCCATCAAAAACACACACTTAATCCAAACACTCTATACTCTAGTATATTCAACGATCAAAGACCAACCGTAGGTAAGAAATGATTTATCTCAGTTCTACAAACATAGTAAAACCCGACACCGCAGCCCCTTAATGTCGTACGAGTTGTTTGGATCTAGATCTAGCTTTATTCGGGTGTTTAATCAACCGTAAACGAGCTTAAGGACCACCTCAACTTAGATCTGGACACCCCGATGCTACCTAGGCCATAAACGATCAAACCTCGACCAACCATGGTGGTTAACGGCGGCTGACGGCGCCGGAATCGAAGAAAAACCTAAATAACGCGGAAAAAGATAGCTGACCTGCACGTTGAGCCGTATAAGTTTATGAACGTATAAGTATGTCCGTATAAGTATGCGTGGCCGTATAGGTTCAAAACGTATATGTTTGGGCAGCGTGTTAGTAGAGTTCAACGCATAAGTACCTTAACGCATAAGTCACTTATGCGTATAACTTATATGCAACGTATAAGTTATACGAGGAATAACTTATACGCGCTTATAAGTTATACAGAGGTATTTAATGTGATTAAACTTATACGTGCTGACTTACACGATAAGAAAGACTTATACGGGGGAAGGACTTACACGCCAAAGGAGAATTATACGTTTGACAAGACTTATGCGCCAATGGACTTATACGCCTGAAAACATATACGCTTTAAAGTGATTTTTCGAATAAACGAAAGATAAACAACGTATACGTACGTAAACGATAGATATGAACTTATACAATATATAAGCTTCGAATATGAGAATAATTAATAATGAAAGGTAACGTTTAAAATGAAGATTTGATTTGATTAAATAATTAAACTTCAGTTTTCTGATGAGGTTTTTAGTAAAGACTTATTAATTAAAATATAATTTTTCCAAGCTGACATGGCAGCTTAACCCCAGCCAGGGGCTCTGCCCCTTGGACCGCGCTAGGGGTTGCCGCCCCTAGTACCCCGTTGCCAAGGGCGCTGCCCCCAGACCCTCGTAGCTAGGGGTTACAATAACTTAAAAGTATGGTACAGCTAGAAGTAGTTAATTGATACTATGATTGATACACAGTTAGCCGTGCACAACTCAAGATAGGCATAACTGTATATTCAGAGAGGAACCGTTTGCAGGTGAGTTTCTAGCCCATTTCCTTGTAATGTTTCAGGGCTGCGTGCATACTCGATGTGATTAGTTAATACACTTACCTTAAGTGGTTAGTGTATGCCTTATATGATTTATGTAGGAAAAAATGCTTGACGGTGCGTAAACGATCTTCGGATATTGCATATACCTCCAGGTGATAGTTTGAAGATGCGATTGTTTATATATGATGTATGAATGATGTATGTATGTTATAGAAAAGATCAAGAGTGTGTATGTAAGTTATAATTATTAATATATAGAAAAGTATGATATGGTTGTATGGAAGAAAAGGAACCGGGCCCTAATAATACTCGAGGAAGAAGGGCACGGCGCCCTAATAATACTCGAGGAAGAAGGGAACCGAGCCCTAATAATACATGAGGAAGAAGGGAACCAGTCCCTAATAATGTCCGCGGTAGAAAAGGGAACCGGGCCCTAATAATACTCGAGGAAGTATGTTTATAAGTAAATTCAACGCCAAGGTAGGGCACCGGGACTGAGGCCTTACAATTATTAACAAATATAACTTTTGTAGTTTACTTTTAGTATTGTTTGATAGTTAATAAGATGAAACTAATACATATAAATGTCATATTATATATATAGGGGACGGTTCATGCGAGAAGTGCGAGAAGTTAATCTTAACCATTGATTATGTGTAATCAATGGTGGAGATCATGAATGGCATATTTGTAATTACTTTGACATTGTTATAACAAATTTTAAAATAAAAAGAATAGAATTGTTATATATATATATATGCATAATTAAATCATTTAAAGTCTTTTCATCAATTTTCCTTCATTTTTGTGCCTTCATTAATATAACATTAAAGGAATTGTGAATTAAAAACGTTTCTTATATATTGGCTTTTAGTATATATTTTAATAAATATAACATGTTCAGCTTTTTTTTAATAAACTTATTTGATATACAAGACATTTTAATTATTTATAATTGTGTATTGTTGTGTAGTATTTAATGTTAGATTTTTAGTATATCATGTTTGTTGTTATGTGATTATTTGTTATAATTTATTTTAAAATCTGAGAGTGTAGGAGTGATGTAGTGTGTAAGTACGAATGTATGGGAGTTCGAATAGTATTCATTTAAATGTAAGTGTTGGTAGTTTTTATGTTTATCTGTGTATTTTAAAAAACTATATATCCTACACATATACATATAACCTACACATGTTTACATTAACCTACACTTCGCATGACCTACACACTTATTCTTCACATATAAAAACATTTTTTCTACACATGTACATATAACCTACACATCCTACACGTGTACGCTAACCTACACAAAATATACAACCTACACATGTGTACATTAAGCTACACAAATTACATATAACTTACATTTGTGTTTCACATGACCTACACACTTATGTTTTCACATTTAAAAAACATATTTTCTACACACAAAAAAATATTCCTACACTTGTTTAATGTGTAGTGTGTATTTTTTTATGTGTAGGACATTTCACAAATTTATAATTATGTATTGATGCGTAGTATATAATTTCGAAATTTATTATGTAATTGTATATTGTAGAGTTCTAAATTATGTTATGCTTTGATGAACCGTTTTTTTACTAATATATAATAGTTGTGTATCGCTTTCTTTTAAGTGATAATGATAGTTTTAGGTTGTTTAGTTCGTTGTTGGTTTTATTTAAAAAATACAAGAACCATTAAATTAAAAAACACGTATGTTTGTTTGTTAGAATAAAAAATGGTTAAAATCAATAATTAGAAGAAAAAAAAACGTTTGTTTGTCGATAGTAAAATCAATATGAATTTCTTTCATTGATAAAGTGTAATCAGGTAATATTTATAATTTATAATAAATAAACTAATAATACAAATAAAGTGTAACTGTTTTTAGAAAATAATTAGTTACCAAATATAAAGAAAATCATTTGTATAAGAATATCCCTATGATTAAAATAAATCATATAACAAAAGAAAATTTATGATTAGTTGGTTTTATTTCTCGTGCTTCTCGCAGTAAGAAAACTTCTTAAATGAAACCTAATCCTATATGTATATGTATATATATATATATATATTAATTAAGAACTTTCTTAAGCAATTTCATTTCGAAACCTTAGGTTGCTGTAGTTTGACGGCGCCAGATCGTCACCGAAGTCTATGCGTTGGTGGTTCAGGACGGTTGGGTTCGGTGGCCAGTGGTGTCTTCGTGGTTTGGCGGGTACTAATTGTAAACCCAAGGTGGTGGTGGTCCGGTGGTGTTTGTCGGCCTATGATCTTTTAGTGTTGTAGATTTTCATTGCGTTGCTAAACTGCTGCTGTCGGGTTCTATATGGAACTCCTTGGTGGCGGTGGTGGTCCGGTGGTGTTTTCCGGTGTCACTACAATCGTCTATGGCTGCGGAGGTGATTGCTGCCTCATGTCAATATGTCATTGTTGGTTCGTCGCTTAAATATTCAATCTATGCCATTATGACACATCGATTATGATTAAATTTGCTGTGTAACGACAATTTAGTAACTGATTTTGGTGGTTGTCTGCCGGTTCACAATCATATGGTTTTTAACCGGCCCTCAAGTATGTTGTTATTATTCTGTCTCTTGAATTTATGTCTATGCTATGATAAGGCTATGTTAGTCCGTTAAATGGAATGGCAACGTATGTTGCAACCATATCGGGGATCTGAGCCACAAATCACGTTTAGATTTTTTTATAGTTTGGGTGTTTTTTTTTCACCCTCACATTCCAATTTGCCACTGTCTGTTCGCGTCATGCGATCTGTGAAGGTTATTTTTTAACCATTCAGTTTATTATTATTTTGTATATGTTGTTATGCTGATGTTTTTAATTTTTGTAGAAAATGATTAAAGATAAGTATATTCCAGGTTCATAGATCGACTTTAAAATGACTGTTATACTTTCGAGGTCAACAGGCAACAACATAATCCATAGAGGCTTGACCAATTTAAAAGATCAATTTTGTAGATTGTGTTCTTCTTTGGTGTTAACTATTCTAGGTTATCTTACTGGGATAATTTATGCACTTTATGCTATTATTTGCTTTAATTGGATCGCCACGTTGACCACTATTAGAGGCTTTCATAATAACTATGGTTGGTTGTTTTGCTAATTCAAGATTCGGAACCCAAATGAAAAAGTTGTTTATGAACTGACACTAAGATTCGTTTTATTTACGTACCCCAGTTTTTTGCTTGGCTGGGACTACCAAAGTTAACAATTTGGTATATGAAGCAAACGTTAGACTAAGATCTCCAATCTATGCTAACACGTATAATCATCTCTATTGTTGTTCGTTGACGATTTACTTGAATTGGCAGCGGGGTCTAAATACTAGTTTCAGCTAATGTTTATGTCAATAACTCTTATGGTAATGTTGTGTCAAGGTTACTAATCAACGATTATTTATATGAGTTGGTTGATTACAAAAAAAAGGTAAATTCTTACAACTTCTTAACTCAATTGATTTTACTACGTTTTTTCATTATTTATTTGAAACATCTTCTGACCGGCGGTTTTTAAACATCAGGTTGGTAAAAATTTCGGCTCAAGTCCAGGTGTAAATACCCAAACTAGTTGGTTCATCTATGTTGTTGACTGTCAAAGATGATTTTTTGAAGAAGGCGCCGTTCTATTCAATAAGTGATCTTTGTACCATTCTCGAGGTAAGTATTAGTTTGTAAAATTTATTATCAATTTAGGATGTTTTTTCACTTAACATTCAATATTGTTTTGTTTGTAGGCAAAAAACGTAATCATACGTGGTACTGTGAAGGCAATACTAAGTAGCAAGGAATGATATTAAATTGGATGCAAACGTTGTGGTCGTAAGGTTTGTTCGACATTTGTTGATGGTGTTAAAAGTTTATGAATGTAAGAGCACAAATTGTAATTCTCAATGCATAAACGCTGGACCAAGGTAATCTTTTAGTGAATTTATAATATGGTACATTTTGTGAATATATAGTTAAATTTTTATTTCCTTTTGTTTTTCCGTTATATATTCCAAATAATAATTTTTATTTTCAGATTTCGTATTCCAATTCGTGTCCAAGATACCACAGGCGTGGTTTCTCTTACGCTGTTTGATAATGATGCTAAGCAGTTGTTCAATAAAACGGCAGAAGAAGTTGTTGTTGGTGATGCGGAGGTAACGTATTCATTCTTAATAAGTCAATAACTTTTTAGAGCATAATATATAGGTTTGCCCACGTGTTTATTAAGTATCAATTATTGTAATCCATGTTAAATGTTTTACTTTTTTAATAATGTGCCTTTTTTTTTTCTTTTAAAATTACACATGAATATATTTACTATGTATTTTTGTAAAAGTAAGCCTCCCTCTCTGTGTTTGATAATAGATAATCAAGTCTATCATTGACACTAAATTTAATGAAAAATATAATATGCTACCTTTTTAATTATTAAATTAAAATAATTTAATGGTTGTACATAATCATTGAATTTATATTTAAATGCACGTTGATCCGATGCATGCATTACATCAAGAAGTTAATCTTATCTTAGAAAAAAAAGGTTTGCTTTCATTATAGATGTTAGTGACTACAATATCAAAAACTCATATGACGTGTATGGTGTCTCCAAGCTAACTGATGACGATGATGTGCTTTATGAGCTTGAGACGAAGCTTGCACTCGGTCAGGTATGATTTTGTTTATCTGTTTTGCTATCTATTCTACTGCACATACACAATATGTTAATTTTTATAGTTGTACGTTGTTATTGACCCGGTTTATATTGATGTACAGCCTAGCGAGCAATCGTATTTAACATTTGGTTCAGTCTCTAGCCTGAAGTCAAACGACACACTAAACGAAAAGTTATGACTTTTTCATGTTCTTATAAAATTATATTCGTCCGTTACGCGCACTATATGATTTCATAACATCAAATTGTGTAAACTGAAAACATCTTTGTTAACTGTATTTGTAGGCTTCGTCTACTCCTTCGTCCGATCAAGTCACTCCTATTTCAAATTCACAAGATGTTATTCATGACCGTGTTTCATTACTTGACGAAAAGATTCACTGTTCACCTATCAGTGATGGCAACTCAAACGGAAATTGGATGAAGCTTATGATATTGAGACCGACACGGGTATGTCGTCAACCAAAACCAAGATTGGTGAAGAAGCTAAAAAAATATACCAATAGTGGTGAATTAGTTGCCGTTGTCACACCAAAGGTTTAGAGAGGAGGAATTCTCAAGATTCATAATAAATGCACCATTTTGAAATTCTCTTTAATTTAGTTATGTTTTAGTTTGAATGACTTTCGTTTTGGTAATCTTTTATTTCATGTTGACATTTTAATTTTATTGGTGACGGTTGCATTTTATATTCATATCAATGATTTTACGTTAAGCTTATGCTATGTCATTAGTTTTTAATGTTTATCATGCATGCCATATGTTTATTATCTATGAATATTGTTGACCACAGTTTGTGCTATTTAGTTGGATAACAAGTAGATAGTTGATTTAAGATTTCATTGAGAATCTTCATCGTTTCAATATACATACTTGTTGCCATCTTACATTGATAATACCAAAAAATAATGTAAAGTTACATCCATAAACTGTGTAGGTCGATTAATTGTTGAATATCTATTATTATTTAATATTTTCAGTTATTTGTTCTTTCACTTATTTATCAATTTGAGATACTCTTATCAAGTTTTCAAATAAGAATGGTCAAATTGGAATTAAATTATCAACATTAGTGATTCACTTCATTCAAACTTGTTGCCATTATGTATTATTTCAAAATGAATTTAGTTAACATTAACCTAAAATGTACAAAATTTAGTTATTACATTTACAAATTCAAATAGGAAGTTACAATATATTATAAGTGTCACACCCCAACATACGGCGAAAATGTCGGGGCGTGAGCTAATTGCTCACAGCCCTCAAGGTACTATCATGCAATATTAAAGGTGTAAATATCTATTAAATCTAATTAAATAATCATCTACATCAAAGTAAACAAGGTAGATAATTTAGAAATAAAGCCATTAAAACAAAATCCAAAATTCAAATTCGTGTATCTATGTTAGTGCACGGAAATTTGACACTGTGGATATGCTATCCTGGCATATAATCTGGATCAATTATCCTAAGAATATGTTGCAGATCCTGTCAGGATCAATGATCCTCAGTACTTATTATTTATTAACGATTTTCCTTTGTTATGTTGATATTTTTGGTAGGTACAACGGCTAATGACCAAATCCAACCTGTAATCTCGCGATCAAATTATTAAAACGCGTGGATAATGAAAAAAACAACTATAATGAAAGAATGGCTTGATTATAGGCTAAAAAATAGGGATATTTGTTATATTATTTTTGTATAAATTGAAGCTTGATCACCTAGGACAAACACACTCTGCTCTTTATGAAATTAGCATTATACACATACTTAGACATCATTGTAATCACTGATCAAAGCTTCCATCCTTGTAATTTTATTTTCTTGATTAATAAAGTGGTGATAGACGATTTGTCATCACCCGGGGTTTTTGTGTCGGCGATCCGGCTAGATCAAGGGCTTTTCCCCGTAACAAATCCATGTGTTTGTGTTTGCAATCAATACATATTCGTTTTCATCATCATAGCACTATACCTCACTAACGAATTTGGATACATTATCCTTGGTAGATTTTTGTCCAAAACAATTTGGCGCCCACCGTGGGGCAATTGGTGTTATAATCCAAAAAATATCTTATCAATATTCAACCTTTCATACCCATATCACCATCAATGGCTTGTCAACAATCTTCTACGTCATCAACCATGCCTTCCTTAGTTTCACTCCCACCGAGACCCTCATGCCTTCTCCACTTGCGGGAGCACCAAGGGCCACTGCTGCTGGGAACAAGACACAACTACTAGTCTTCCAGAGCTCGAAAACTACCGCTGCCACTTCGGTAGTTAATACTAACAATGATGTTTTTTTTCACAGGTTAAGGCATACATGGAGCAGCAGAACAAGACTAATCCGACGATCCTTCGTGAGATAGAAAATCTCAAGAAGAACAAGAGGCCACTGGAGGATCAGGCTCCTTTGGTGCCTAGGATGCTGGATTTCACCACCCCCAGGATCCTTGGCGCAACTTCCTCAAGGATCATCTATCCTTCAACCAAGGTCTATGGGTCAGCATGCTCAGGGACCCTCGATTTTCCAGCAAGGATCATCTATCCTTCAACAGGGATCCATGGGTCAGCAAACTCAAGAATTCTCGTTCCTTCAACCAGGATCCTCTGGGATATATCACCAAGGATCCTTCAACTCCCAACTTCAAGGATCCTCAGGACTTCAACATCAGAGGTCTTAGGATGTCCATGAAGGGGACATCATTCCCATGTAAACCATTTACTCTGGTGGACCAACTACCATGGTAGATGCTTCTTATCTTGGCTGCACTTCTGGGATGCCAACGTTCAATCAATCGAGAGGTAACATGTATAATCATATATCCTTAGACACTAACCTGGGCTCTGTGCAGGATACAAGTATAAACCAGGCTATGGCTAAGGAACTTCAGAAGCTTAAGGATATGTTATCCAGCGTGCCAGGAGTGGTCCATCCAATTCCTGAAATACCGGAAGGAAGCCACAAGTTGTCTAGATTTGCTCCACCTATTTGTGATGCTGAAGTCCCAAAACGATTTCAGACCCCCAACATGAAGGTGTATGATGGGACCACTGATCCGGAAGAGCATGTGGCTCAGTATAGGGAAAGGATGGAAATCAATCCAATTCCTGAATGACTCAAGGAGGCTTGTCTATGCAAAGGCTTTGGATCCACTTTAACATGATCCGCACTCAAATGGCTGCTAAGTCTTCCTCCTTATTCTGTTACTTCTTTTTCGCACTTAGTTAATTTGTTCAATAGCCAATATTCTTGTAGTAGAAAATTCGAGAAATTAACTAGTGATTTATATAGAGTTATGCAACTTCGTGATGAATCCTTAAGGGATCTTGTTACAAAGTTTGGAAGGGAAGCCTTAGAAATCCCGAATCTTGACATGGCTACGGCTGTTGAAGCATTCAAGATCGGACTTCAAAGGGGCTCCCCATTTTATGACGATCTTGTGATGACTCCATGTGGGACTTTAGACGAAGTCAAAATCAAGGCACTCAGATTTATAAGGCTAGAGGATGACAAGAAGATCCAAGAACTGTTAGGAGGTCCAACAAAACAAGAGTCATCTAACCAGAAACAAGGATCCTCATTTATGAACAATGACTCAAAGCCGTACTCCAAATTCAACAATCAAAATGTCCGGGCAGTTGAAGAAGGAGAAGATGATGAGGACTAGCCAAGTATTTCCGAGTATTGCTTCTCTGTTGATACTCATTGTTTGATTTGTGTCATGAAGAATATTGGAGAGAAAGCAAGGTGGCCTCGAAAAAATGAGAAAACAACATCCTTCAAAGACAAGTCCAAGTGGTGTGTATTCCATGAAGACTTTGGCAATCAGACAGAAGGTTGTATTGGTTTAAGGAGGGAAAGTGGATACCTCCTGAGCAATGGCCATTTAAAAGAGCTATTGGGAATAAAAAAGTCTAGGATCCAGGATCCTGAAGATGTACCACAGAAAGCAACTCCACCCCCACCAGACACAGAAGTAATCAACTTCATCCCGGTGGCTCAGATATATGTGGTACTTCTTTCTCCTCAGCAAAAAGACACGCCAAAGAAACAAAGTTTGAGAACGGAGAACGACCAGTCATATCCACTACTTTGACGACTGACAAAAGAATCTTCTTTGATGAAGAAGATAAGACAAGCAACCATGATCCTCACCATGAATATTTGATTGTAACTTTATTTATTGCTAACCATTATGTGCGCAGGATCCTAGTCAATGGTGGAAGCTAGGTCAACATCATCCAACATGACGTGCTGCAAAAAATGAACATCCCGGACTCGGAAATCATCTCGAGAACGTCGGTTCTAGTGGGTTTCAATGGTGAAACCAAGAAAACATTGGGGGAAATCAAACTCCCAATATACATCGAAGGGTTAAACTCTTACCAAAAGTTTTGTGTTATTGACAATTTCTTGTTGCAACGTTACTCTTGGTAGGCCTTGGATACATAGAATGAAGGCTGTAGCCTCTACTTACCATCAATGCATCAAACTACCAACTCCTTGGGGAGTAGTAAGGACAGATGTTGACCAACTGGAAGCCAAGAATTATTATTCTTCATCCATGAAGCTGACAGCTAAACAAACGATAGCATAGCAATTACAGCAACATCCTAGGGACGTGCTAGAAGCTCGAGAGCGAGACACAAAAGAAGTATCTTTAGATCCTGAAGATCCAGCCATGAAGGTGTTCCTAGGATCCTGTTTTCCTGACGAGATCGAGGAGGATACAATATCCTTCCTAAAGTGACGAAAATCCACATTTGCCTTCAGACATTCAGACATGACAGGTATTTCTAAGGAGGTAATTACTCATAAGTTGGGCCTTGATTATTCTATTAAAGTCGTCAATCAGAAGAGAAGGAAATTCGCTCCTAAGAGGAACGCGATCATACAAGAAGAAGTTGAAAAATTCTTAAGGCCGGTATGATCATAGAGGTTAAGTATCCTCGATGGTTTGCTAATGTGGTTGTTGTTTCTAAAAAGAATGGAAAGTGGAGGGTATGTGTCGATTTCACCGATTTAAACAAGGCATTCCCCAAGGATCCTTTCCCGTTACCACATATAGACTCCATGGTGGATGCAACGACAGGACATGAGATGCTTACCTTTATGGATGCTTCCTCTGGATTTCAACAAATTCAGTTCGAGCCATCTGATCAGGAGGATACAGCATTCAAGACTCCTACCGGCATATATTTTTATATTGCTATGCCCTTCGGACTAAGAAACGCAGGGGCAGCATATCGAAGATTGGTCAACATGATGTTCAAGGATCAGTTAGGCAAAACCATGAAAGTCTACATAGATGACATGGTAGTGAAGTCGAAGAGAGCTAAGGATCACCTCAGAGATCTTGAATAAGCATTCAATATCCTGGATCAGTACAACATGAAGCTGAACCCGTCAAAATGCCATTTTGGTGTTAAAGCCGGGAAGTTTCTAGGATACATGGTGACCAAAAGGGGAATAGAAGCAAGCCCCGAGCAGATGGAAGCCATCGTTAATTTAAAGTCTCCTGGGAATGCTAAAGATGTCCAAAGACTGACGGGAAGAATAGCTGCTCTTAACAGATTCATTTCCAGATCCTCAAAGAGAAGTGCAAAGACTTCTATGATACCTTGAGGAAAAATAAAAAGTTTAAATGGACTCTGTTTTGGATAAAAATATGCTAAGGATCAAGTATCCAAATTTGTTAAGTGAGGTAAGGTGCTAACTTGATAATGACAAGTGCGTAATCGTAATATTGGTGAACACAAAGGTTTGATCACGAGGGAAAAAGCCTTCAATCAAGATAGTCTTACTTCGGTCAAAACTTATCAAGGCAATCTTTGGTAAAATAGTTTCGGTCAAGGATTAATGAGATAATCTTTGGTCGAATTACTTTAGTCAATGATCAACAAGATAACCTTTGGTTGAGGAGTATATGATTATCGTGATCTCCGGCACAAAAAACCCCCAGACGGTGAAAATTATCACAGTCAAGTTTATTAATGGTCAAAATCGGGTTACAAATGTGGTGGAGTTTATGATCGAGAATACAAAGTTCGCTAGTGAGTAGAGAGAGTATTTACTTCTGCTCTAGTGTGTGTGTCAGTACATGTGTATTTTCTACTCGATCATAGCTCGTTTAAATAAGATAATAACATTAACAATATCTCCTAATTATCCAGAAGTCTTCCACTTAGCCGCTCCACGACCTTTGACCACGTGCCAATAGCCATCCAACAGCGATATAAGCGGTAGACCAAGTCTAAATACCGATGATGATATTTAAACATCAATCTTCTAGAGAATTCATCCATAATCAGCTGTGTTGAAGTAGGATCCTGGATCCATGCTCCAGCTAGAGGTTGCTCTATGAAGATAGTTGATACAAATACGTCTTAAAGTTGCCACACATGTCTAACACAACACCATACTAAACGCAATCATTAGTAAACAAATAATACCGAGGATCGTCGATCCTTTATATCCTGATACATATTTCAAGTATAACCTATCCATAAGACAATTAAGGATAAAGGATCCTCAGTATAAAATTCATGGCCAAACAATTGCCCCCAAAATGGCGGGTGACAGTGGAATACAGCTGTCATTTTGAAATTCAAAATTCTGCAAAACAGAAGGTGATTAGACGTGTGTCAGGCGGTTTAATATCCACAAACCATAATTATACCTCCTATATATGTGATAACTATAATATTCTTATAATCACATATCCAAGCGTCTTTTAGGTATCTTTCTTTCTTTTCGTTAATCTTTCTTCGACATGTCAACTGCTTCTACATCTTCTTCCTCTTCTTTTTTCCATCCTGATAACCTTTATTCACAAAATCTCCTTCAATCACCCTCTTCCGAAACCTGTAAATTCACAGATTTGGATATCGATGAAATCCGATCATACTTCCCAGCCGACACAGTTTTTCGTCCCTTCGATCCTGCAGCTCGTAGTGACAGCATTTCGAAAAACTGGGTTTGCTTTCCGGCCCAACCGTTTCTCATTGGTTATAAGTATCATTTCCCCAGTTTCACTCAAAGTTTCTTCAATTTAGCGGGAATTTTTTATATCCAGGCCACGCCAATGTTGTGGAGAGTCCTTCATACCATAGAAAGGATAATCGTAGAGGAAGGAGTCGAGTTCGGCTTAGAAGAATTAGCATATAAATACAATCTTGTTACCCACGGTTCCCAACGCTTTATCTTTAAATAGAAACCTCACCAAGAAAATCCCATTTCCAAAGTCACTCTTAATAGTACCCTTTGGAAAAACCTATTTTTTCTTCGTAAGACGAGATTCTATTCCGGGTGGAACTAATCTTCCCAAAAAGTGGATACCAAAGGCTAGGATCCAGGATCCTTAGGTTACCAAGACAAGATATTCTATTCTTCTGCTAACAACTTTTAACACTTGTGCAGTTGAAAATTTCGAATTGTTGGCTTATCTTCCGAGAGTTGAAGATAGAGTGAAGAGGTTTCTGTCACTGGATCCTACAATTAGGACCTTTCAGGCAAATTTTGTTGAAGCTTTTCGAAGATCAAACTCAGAATCACTCATGTCAAGTAAGAATAATAACTCTTAGTACAAAAAATATTAATAAATTGAAAACTTATCTGTCAATTACTGTTTATAGGTGCTCCGAAATCAGGAAAGTCTGCTTCCAAGTTTTCCCTCAAGGATATTGATTGCATGCTTACCAAGAAAAATACCCTGAATCAACCCCTACATCCGAGCCTCGCCTGATCACAACTCGAACAAAGTCTGGATCCAAGAGAAAGAGGAGTTCAGATACGGAGAATCCCTTTGATGCCGAAAAGCAGATTCTGGACATGCTTTCTACTGTAAGGATCCTTTATATTTGTCAATTCCAATTATTCCAAGCATCTTCCTAATCTTATTCCGCTTTCACTCATAGGCCATTAATTCTGCTCGACACCACTATGAGAAGACTGTCGCAAAGCATGAAAAGACCCTCGCTGTGCTTCGATCAACGGCTACTGCTAAGGAGAAGGCCCTCTCGAAGATGACCAAAGAGAAAGAGAGATAGAGACACATGCTGCTGCCTTGGCCGTCCAGATGTAGGACGAAATCAACCGGGTTGCCGAAGAAGCGAAAGTGTGGGCAACCAAGTCGGTCCTCGAGGCCAGAATCAAAATTTTTACCGAAGCCAATGATCCATCTTTCGATAACTCTTCATGGGAAATCGAAGAATGGAAGCAAGCCTTGATCGACTTGGATGGAGGCGAGGATGAGACTGAAGCTATAACGGTTGAAGTGGGCGAAGCAGGAACAAGCGGTGTAAAGGATATGGATGAAGCTGAAGGTGGAAACGAGGCACCGGTGGGAGTGAATACAATCGTATGAACGGGCGATGAAGGATACGAAAGACAAGGCCCAAGCCCATTTTATTTTTCTTTTATGGTGTTTTTAAAGACAATTTCCATGGTTTCTAATAAACAACAGAAATTAGGAGAAAGGATCCATGATCCTTAAGACAATCGGCGAGGGTGACAAAGGTGGAGGGATCCTCTGTTTGTGGGGATGAAGCCTTTGTTACCCTTGTTTTTTAATTTCCCTGCACTTTATGAACAATTAGTAACTTTCACTTAACCCGGATGGATGGTCCATCTATTCTTATGGTGAAGTCCGGGTTAGTAATTTTGGATAAGTCCTAGGGGCTTATTTTAATTAATATATAAATCTTTTGACTTTTTACTTGTTATTTATTTTCAAAATTTTATTAGATATAATCTTAACATTGTAGATATTTTTGCGAAGTAATCTTAAGTAAAAGATTTTTAGGATAAAATATCCTTATTACGATTGCTTAGGATAGAATATCCTTAAAAGTTGATAAAAGTTTTTAGGATAGAGTATCCTTAAAATAAGGTAAAAGTTTTTTAGGATATAGTATCCCTAAAATAGAGTAAAATATCTTTAGCAATAAAACAACTTTAAGGGAATAACCTTCTAAACTGAAATATTCAAAATTATTGCAACAAATATGATACATAAATTGATAGAGATCATACCAGAGGGTCTAGATAGACCTAAGTTACCAGAAGATCCTTGAAGGAATAGCTTTAGGATCCGGATCCTTATATTTTTGATCTTCACAAAGAACTTAGTAAGTCTGTTGCAAATAATTCATAAGGTTAACTGGGATCAAACCCATTAAGATAGGGACAAGCCCAAATAATATACTTGGGACAAGCCCGTGCAACTGGGGACAAGCCCGTGTAATCTGGGGACAAGCCCGTGTAATCTGGGGACATGCCCATGTAATCTGGGGACAAGCCCGTGTAACTGGTGTTAAACTAGGGACAAGCCCAAATACTGGGGAAAAGCCCAAACTGGGGACTGGCCCAAAGATACGGATGTTAACTGGCGACATGGCCCTTGAGAAGTGGTGAAAACCCGTTAAACCTTAGGAAATGGTACGTCTACCATTATTCGTAGGATCCTCCATATAGCCGGAGATAACGAAATTGTCAGCCACTAAGCGTGTACTGGTCCCGCTGCCCCGAACTATACGTTGGATAGCGTGCGCAACTGGCGATCGTGAGAAATGTGAAAACCTTTAAACCTTAGGGGATATGACCATCAGGGGTCATATCCAATCGTGGGCAAGGCCAAGGAAAATAGTAAAGTACCTTATATGTAAAGGAGAGGTGGCCAACCTCTTTAGACTTTGAACCTCTTATTGAAATCTTCATTGTTACTTAAAAACTTGGAAAAGATAAATGTTAAGAATATATT
Organism: Bidens hawaiensis; assembly: GCF_021521415.1. NCBI lineage: Eukaryota > Viridiplantae > Streptophyta > Magnoliopsida > Asterales > Asteraceae > Bidens > Bidens hawaiensis. The sequence goes on from NW_027491034.1 coordinate 2,749,871, forward strand.
ATCCTTAGAATAACAAGAATAAGAAATATATAAGTAATCAGATAGATATTACCGATTTTAGGATCCTTGATCCTTTAAGGATAATATATCCTCTCAGGATATTGGATCCTGATTAGAAAAAATACTTCTTTAGGTGGATAACATTCCATGCTCTTGGTAGTCTATTGCCTTCCATTGTGAGCAAATGATATGCTCCCTTTCCTGCTTCTGACTCAATCTGATAAGGTCCTTCCCATTTGGGAGCTAGTTTCCCATCAGCTGGGTTTGTTGCGTTTTGGAAGGCTTTCCTCAATACTAGATCTCCCTCTTGAAATCTTCTGATTCTGATATTTTTGTTATATGCCCCAGCTACCCTTTGTTGATAAGCTGCCATTCTGATGTTTGCTAGGTCTCTGAGTTCTTCTATAGTATCCAAGTCTTCCAGAAGGATTTTCTCATTGGGTTGAGGATCACGGATGCTCGTTCTCGCAGTAGGAACCACCATTTCTGTGGGAATTACTGCTTCGGATCCAAACACTAATGAAAAGGGTGTTTGACCTGTTGCATTCTTTGGAGTTGTCCTGTCTGCCCAAAGAACATAAGGAAGTTCTTCAGCCCATTTTCCCTTCTTAGATCCTAGCTTCTTCTTTAGATTGTTGATGATGATGATCTTGTTGCTAGACTCTGCTTGGCCATTGGCTTGAGGATGAACCAGAGTGGAAGTAATCATTTTGATGCCCCAACTATCAAAAAAGTTAGTGGTTCTATTCCCGATAAACTGGGAACCATTGTCACAAACAATTTCAGCAGGAATACCAAATCTAGTTATAATATTTCGTTTAATAAAAGATATTACTTCCCTTTCTCGGACTTGTACAAATGCTTCTGCCTCGATCCATTTGGAGAAGTAGTCAGTCATAGCAAGCATAAAGACTTTTCCACCGGGTGCTTTTGGTAGCTTGCCTACAATATCCATACCCCATTTCATGAAAGGCCATGAGGAGGATATAGGATATAAAGGCTCTGCTGGCTGATGAAGTATGTTTGCATGTCTTTGACAAGCATCACATTTCCTTGAATACTCCACTGCATCCTTCTTCATTGTTGGCCAGAAGTATCCAGTTCTAAGTATTCTATAAAACAATGCTCTTACACCTGTGTGATTGCCACAGTCTCCTTCATGAAAATGCTTGAGTACTTCTTTGATCTCAGGATCCTCGATGCTCCTCAAGTATGGACCTGCAGGAGATTTTCTATATAGTATATCATCTAATAAAATGTACTGCGATACCTTGAGTTTGAAGGATCTGGGATTCTATGTTGTTGGAATTTCTCCTGTTTGGATGTACTTTTTGATCGGGAGGATCCAGGATCCTTGATTGTCCGAGGATAATGGATCCCAAAGTACAAGCTGCTTATCACTCTTTATTTCCTCAATTTCTTACTCTCCTATTGTTGGCGAGAGTATGTGAATAATTGGGATCTTCGTAGTTTCTGGTATTTTTAGGGATGAGGCTAAATTTGCCAAAGTGTTTGCCCCGGCATTTTCTTCTATTGGTACCTGTACTATATTAAACACTTCGAAGGATTTTGCTAATTCCTTTACAATTTCTAAATATTTGATCATATTTTCACCTTTTACGGTGTAAGAACCGTTAAAGTGGTTAGTAATGAGTAAAGAATCCATATACACTTGAAGATACATGATCCTCATACTTTTGGCTAAAAGTAAACCTGCTATGAGTGCTTCGTATTCTGCTTCATTGTTGGTAGCTTGGAATGCACATGCAATGGACTGGGGTATTATGTCCCCCTGTGGCGATTTCAGTAGTATGCCCAATCCCGTTCCTCTTACGTTGGATGCTCCATCTGTGAAGAGGATCCAAGGATCCTTGGTCTTTTCCAGTTGTTGGACCTCCAAGTCAGCATCTTTTTGTAGATCACTAGTGAAATCAGCCACAAAGTCCGCCAGTGCTTGAGACTTGATTGCTGTTCTCGGCTCGTACTGGATATCATATGCACTTAACTTCACTGCCCATTTGGCCATTCTACCTGATAACTCTGGTTTTCTAAGAACATTCTTCACAGGATAATTAGTTCTCAAAATAATAGGATGAGTTTCAAAATAATGTCTTAATTTAGTAGAAGCCATAATTAAAGCAAGAATTAATTTTTCAAGATGAGAGTACCTGGATTCTGCATCTAACAGACTCTTACTTACATAATATACGGGGTGTTGTTCACCTTCATGATCCTTGACGAGAACATCACTTACTGCATTACCTGAAACTGCTAGGTATAAATACAAGGATTCTCCATCCACAGGTTTCATTAAGGATGGTGCTGAGGATAAGTAATCCTTCAACGACTTGAGTGCAGCCTCATGCTTTTCTGTCCATTCAAACTTCTTATTCTTTCAAAGAATATCGTAGAAGTCTTTGCATTTCTCGGAGGATCTTGAGATGAATCGGTTGAGAGCAGCTATTCTTCCCGTTAGTTTTTGGACGTCCTTGACGTTTGCAGGTGACTTAAGGTTGATGATGGCTTCAATCTGTTCAGGGCTTGCTTCAATTCCTATTTTAGTCACCATATATCCCAGAAACTTTCCAGCCTTAACACCAAAGTGGCATTTTGGCGGATTCAGTTTCATGTTATATTGGTCAAGGATATTGAATGCTTCCCAGAAACTTTCAGCTTTCTTTGATTTTACCACCATATCATCTATGTAGACCTCCATAGTCTTACCCACCTGATCCTTGAACATCATGTTGACTAATATTTGGTATGTTGCCCCTGCATTTCTTAGTCCAAACGGCATAGCAGTATAACAGTATATGCCGGTAGGAGTCATGAATGTTGTATCCTCTTGATCAGATGGTTCCATCTGAATTTGTTGAAATCCAGAGGAAGCATCCATAAAGGTAAGCATTTCATGTCCTGCCGTTGCATCCACCGTGGAATCTATATGTGGTAATGGGAAAGGATCCTTGGGGCATGCCTTGTTTAAATCAGTAAAATCGACACACACCCTCCACTTTCCATTCTTTTTTGAAACAACGACCACATTAGCAAGCCATCGAGGATATTGAACCTCTCTGATCATACTGGCCTTAAGAAGTTTTTCAACTTCTTCTTCTATGATCTTGTTCCTCTCAGGAGCGACTTTCCTTCGCTTCTGATGGACGGGTTTAACAGATAAATCAAGGCCGAGTTTATGAGTGATTACCTCTTTTGAAATACCTGTCATGTCCGAGTGCTTGAAGGAAAAAGTAGATCTTCTTCGCCCTAAGAAGGATATTATGTCCTCCTCAATCTTACTGGGGATACTGGATCATAGGAACACCTTTATTTCTGGATCCTCGGGGTCCAATGATACTTCTTTAAGGTATTTCTCCCGAGTTTCCATCACATCCCTAGGATGTTGCTGTAGTTGCTATGCTATGGTTGGCTTGGCTGTTGGCTTCATTGATGATGAATAATAGTTCTTGGCCTCCGCTTGGTCACCTACTATCTTTACAACTCCCCAAGGAGTAGGTAGCTTGATGCACTGGTGATAAGTTGAGGCTACAGCCTTCATTCCATGGAGCCACGGCCTACCTAAAATAACATTGCAATAGGAAAGGTTATCTATAACACAAAATTTTTGGTATGAATTTAACCCTTCGATATAAATTGGGAGGTTGATGCCCCCCAGTGTCTTTTTGGTTTCGCCACTGAAACCAACTAGCACCGAAGTTCTAGGAATGATTTCTGAATCCGGGATGTTCATTTTCTTAAGGACATCATGTTGGATAATGTTGACCGAGTTGCCGCCGTCTACTAGGATCCTGCGTACATAATGATTAGAGATAAATAAAGTAACAATTAAACCGTCGTGATGAGGATCCTGTATGTTCATTTTGTCTTCCTCATCGAATAAGATTCTCTTGTATGTTATTAGGGTGGTTGACACTATTGGTTGATCTCCTTTATCCATCTTTGTCTCTTTAGCGAGTCTTTTTGCTGCAGAGAAAGAAGTTCCACATATGTCTGAACCTCCTGAGATGAAATTGACCGTTCGCACATCCAGCTTGTTTTGGTGAGGATCCTGGATCCTTAAATTGAAGAAGATTCTCTGATCAATCACTCGAGTAGTGGGGATGAGCGGTCTTTTCTCGTCGTCCAGTTCGAATTCTACTACGGGATCTTCTCTTATGGCACAAGAATCTTGTAATAATTCGTAGTCTCTGGAGACAAAGTTGATCACATGAGCATCTGGTGGTGGCGGTGTTGCTTTCTGTGGAAGGTCTTTAGGATCTTGGATCTTGGATTTCGTCCTTACCAAGAGTTCTTTAAAGTGACCCTTGCTCAGGAGGTAACCAATTTCCCTCCTTAAGCCGATGCATTCGTCTGTTGCGTGGCCAAAATCTTCGTGAAAAGCGCACCACTTAGACTTGTCCTTGAAGCCGACAACCTTCTCATTTTTTCTGGGCCACCTTGCTTTTTCTCCCAGATCCTTCATGGCACAGATCAAGCCATGGGTATCCACAGAGAAACAATAACCGGAGATGCAAGGATAGTCTTCATCGTCATCTCCTTCTTCAACTTCCCACACGTTGTGATTATTGGGCTTGGCGTACGGCTTTGAATTGTTGTTCCTATTCCAGGATCCTTTATTCTTCTCGGGAGTTTCTTGTTTTGTTTGTCCTCCAATACGATCCTGGATCCTTTTATCTTCTTCTAATCGGATGTATCTTAATGCCCTGTTTCTGACTTCGTCTAATGTCCTGCATGGAGTCATCGCTAAATCATCATAAAAGGGGGAGCTCATCTGAATTCCCATCTTGAATGCTTCAACAGCAGTAGTCATGTCAAAATTTGGGATTTCTAGAGCTTCCTTGCCAAATCTGGTGACGAAATCCCTAAGGGATTCAGCACTAGGTTGGAAAACACGATATAAATCACTGGTTAACCTCTCAAATTTCCAACTACTGGAAAATTGAATGTTAAACAAGTTAACTAAGTGAGAGAAAGAAGTAATTGAAAAGGCAGGAAGACTTAGCAGCCATTTCAAAGCGGCTCCCGTTAGTGTGGATCCAAATCTCTTGCATAGGCAAGCTTCTTTGAGTCTCTCCGGAATAGGATTGATCTCCATCATTTCCCTATACTGTGCTACATGTTCTTCAGGATCAGTGGTCCAGTCGTAAGTCTTCATATTCGGAGTCTGGAACCGCTTCGGGATTTCAGCATCACAGATAGGCGGAGCGAATCTGGATACTCTATGGCTTCCCTCAGGTATCTCGGGAATTAGTCTTATGACCCTGGGAACACTGGATATCATATCCTTGAGCTTCTGTAGTTCCTTGGCCATGGCTTGGTTGATACCTGCATCCTGCATGGAACAACGGTTAGCATCTAAGATAGAGGATCGTACAAATTACCTCTTTGCTGAGTGAAGGTTGGCATCTCGGATGAGTAGATGGGATAGGAGGAGTCTGCGATAAGAGTTGGTCCTCCAGAGGCTATAGTAGACATGGGGATTATGCCTCCTTCATGGACTTTGGAGGATCGTTGATTTTGGACGCCCGAGGATCCTTGATTCGGAAAGAAGGATCCTTGATTCGGGATGAAGGATCCTTGAGGATGGGTACCATAGGATCCTTGTGGAAGGATGATCAATCCTTGCCGATAATATGAGGATCCTTGATTCTGCTGACCGATGGATCCCTGTTGAAGGATAGATGATCCTGGCTGAAATAGCGAGGATCCTTTAGTCTGTTGACCCATGGATCCCTGTTGAAGGATAGATGATCCTGGATGAAATAGTGAGGATCCTTGAGTCTGTTGCATGGATCCCTATTGAAGGATAGATGATCTTTGAGATAATTGAGCCATGGATTCTGGACTGGTGAAATCCAGCATCCTTGACATCAAGGGGGTGAGATCCTCTGTTTGCCTCTTGTTCTTCTTGAGATCCTCTATCTCTCGGAGAATCCTCTGATTAGTCTTGTTCTGTTGCTCCATGTATGCTTTAACCTGCGAAAACATAGATGAAACATCATTGTTAGTATTAACCACCGGGGCAGCAGCAGCGGTCTTTGAGCTCTGGAAGACTGGTAATTGCGTCTTGCTCCCAGCAGTAGCAGGCCGTTGCATTCCCGTGATTGGCGGAGGCATCGGTGGCAAAGTCCTTGATGAGAGAGGAACCGTTGTCGGCATGGTTGATGAGGCAGAGGTTGATTGAGAGGCCATTGGTAGTGATATGGGTATGAAAAAGTTGAGAATGATAAGGATAATATGGATTATAGCACCAATTGCCCCACAGTGAGCACCAAATTGTTTTGGATAAAAATCTGCTAAGGATCAAGTATCCAAATCTGTTAAGTGAGGTAAGGTGCTAACTTGATAATGACAAGTGCGTAATCGTAATATTGGTGAACACAAAGGTTTGATCACGAGGGAAAAATCCCTTAATCAAGATAGTCTTACTTCGGTCAAAACTTATCAAGGCAATCTTTGGTAAAATAGTTTCGGTCAAGGATTAATGAGATAATATTTGGTCGAATTACTTTAGTCAATGACCAACAAGATAACCTTTGGTTGAGGAGTATATGATTATCATGATCTCCGGTACAGAAAACCCCCGGATGGTGAAAATTATCACCGTCAAGTTTATTAATGGTTAAAATTGGGATACAAATGTGGTGGAGTTTATGATCGAGAATACGAAGTTCGCTAGTGTGTAGAGAGAGAATTTACTTCTGCTCTAGTGTGTGTGTCAGTACATGTGTATTTTCTACTCGATCATAGCTCGTTAAAATAAGATAATAACATTAACAATATCTCCTAATTATCCGGAAGTCTTCCACTTAGCCACTCCACGACCTTTGACCACGTGTCAATAGACATCCAACAGCGATATAAGTGGTAGACCAAGTCTAAATACCGTTGATGATATTTAAACATCAATCTTCTAGAGAATTCATCCATAATCAGCTGTGTTGAAGTAGGATCCTGGATCCATGCTCCAGCTAGAGGTTGCTCTATGAAGATAGTTGATACAAATACGTCTTAAAGTTGCCACACCTGTCTAACACATCACCATACTAAACGCAATCATTATTAAACAAATAATACCGAGGATCGTCGATCCTTTATATCCTGATACATATTTCAAGGATAACCTATTCATAAGACAGTTAAGGATAAAGGATCCTCAATATAAAATTCATGGCCTAACAGACTCAAAGGCATGAAGCTGCACTAAAGGCTCTTAAGGATTATCTATCCTCAGTGCCTGCTTTGATGAAGCCAATAGATGGTGAGCCGTTGTCCCTATACTTAGCTGTGTCAGGAAATGCAATCAGTGCTGTTCTAGCCAAGGATCATAGAGGACAACAACACCCGGTATATTACGTAAGTAAAAGCATGTTAAATGCAGAGGTCAAGTATTCTCACCTTGAAAAATTAATTCTTGCGTTGATTATGGCCTCATCTAAGTTGAGACACTATTTTGAAACACATACTATTATTTTAGGAACTAATTATCCTTAAAAGAATGTGCTAAGAAAACCAGAATTGTCAGGAAGGATGGCAAAATGGGCTGTGAAATTGAGTGCATATGATATTTAGTATGAGTCCAGAACAACCATTAAGTCACAAGCACTTGCAGACTTTGTGGCTGATTTCAGTAGTAACATGCAAGAGGAAGCTGATTTGGAGGTTCAACAACTGGAAGAAACCAAGGATCCTTGGATCATCGTTACTGATGGAGCATCCAACATAAGTGGAACAGGATTAGGTATCCTACTGAAACCGCCACAGGGGGACATAATACCCCAGTCCATTGCGTGTGCATTCCAAGCCACCAATAATGAAGCGGAATACGAAGCTCTGATCGCAGGTTTGCAATTAGCTAAACATATGAGGATCAAGTATCTTAAAGTATATGTAGATTCGTTATTGATGGCTAACCACTTTAATGGCTCATATGCTGTTAAAGGTGAAAAACTAATCAAATATCTAGATGTTGTGAAGGAACTATCAAAGTTCTTCGATTCTTTTAGTATTATACAGGTACAAAGAGAAGAGAACGCTGAGGCAGATGATTTAGCAAATTTAGCTTCATCACTGAAGACACCAGAAGATACGAAGATCCCAATCATCTATATACTCTCACCATCAATAGGAGAAAAAAGAAGTTGGGGAGATAACAACTGACAAAGAGATTGTGCCTTGGGATCCATTATCCTTAAGTAATCAAGGATCATGGATCCTCCCGATCAAGAAGTTCATTCAAAATGGAGAGATTCCAGCCACAGAGAATCCTAAGTCCTTCAAACTTAAGGTATCAGAATACATTTTATTAAAGGATATTCTGTATAGGAAATCTCTTGCAGGTCCATACTTGAGGTGTATCGAAGATCCTGAAATTCAATAGGTGCTCAAATACTTTCACGAAGGAGATTGTGGTAATCACACCGGAGGTAGAGCCCTATTCTCTTGAATTCTGAGAACAGGATACTACTGGCTAACTATGAAGAGAGATGTTATGGAGTATTCAAAGAAGTGTGACTCATGTCAAAGACACGGCAACATTCTACACCAGCCGGCACAGCCTATGTATCCTATATCCTCATCGTGGCCTTTCATGAAGTGGGGCATGGATATTGTAGGAAAGCTACCTAAAGCACCAGGAGGGAGAGTGTTTATGCTTGCCATGACTGATTACTTCTCGAAGTGGATAGAAGCTAAAGCTTTTGTACAAGTCCGCGAGAAAGAGGTGATATCTTTCTTTAAAAGAATCATTATTACTATATTTGGTATCCCTTCAGAAACTTTTTGTGACAATGGTTTCCAGTTTATTAAGAAAAGAACCACTAAATTTTGTGACAATTGGGGCATTAAGATGATTACCTCCACACCAATTCATCCTCAAGCTAATAGTCAAGCAGAATCAAGTAACAAGATTATCATCAACAACTTGAAGAAGAAACAAGGATCCAAGAAAGGCAAGTGGGCCGAAGAGCTACCATATGTTCTTTGGGCTGACAGGACAACACCAAAGAATGCAATAGGTCAAACACCTTTCTTATTGATGTTTGGCTTAGAAGGTGTAATTTCTACGGAGATGGTGGTTTCTACTGCCAGAACAAGCATCCATGATCCTCAAGTCAACAATGAAATCCTTCTCCAAGATCTAGATACTGTTGATGAGCTCAGAGACCTAGCTAAGATCAGAATGGCAGCATATCAGCAAAGGGTAGCAGGGGCATACAACAAGAATATTAGGATTCGAATATTTCAAGAAAGAGATCTAGTTTTGAGAAAAGCCTTCCAAAATACAACCAATCCAGTGGTTGGAAAGCTAGCACGTAAGTGGGAAGGCCCCTACTTGATCGAATCAGAAGCGGTAAAGGGGGCATATCATGTACTTACTATGGAAGTTGACCGACTACCAAGAGCATGGAATGCTATCCATCTCAAGAAATACTTTTTCTAATCATGATCAAGTATCCTCCAGAAGGATCAAGGATCCTGAAATTGGTAATATCTATCATATCACTTATTCATTTCAGATTCTTATTAATTTAAGGATAATATACTTTTAACGTTTGTCTTTTTCCAAGTTTTAAATAACAATACAGATTTCAATAAGAGGTTCAATGTTTAAGAGGTTGGCCACCTCTCCATCACGAATAAGGTATGTTGCTATTTCCCTTGGCCTAGCCCACGATTAAGGTATGACCCCCGATGGTCATATCTTCTAAGGTCTAAAGGTTTTCACCTTTCTTACGAATTAGAGTTTCTACACTCTCGCCTCTAGCGCACGCTATCCAACGTATAGTCCAGGGCAGCAGGACTAGTACACGCTTAGTGGCTGACAATTTCATTGTTCTCGGCTATATGGAGGATCCTACGATTTATGGTAGACGTACCATACCACCGGTTTATAAAATTTTCATGTTATCTCACGTTTGGGCTAAATCCCGGTTTGGGTGAGTCCCCAGTTGACATCCGTATCTTTGGGCCAGTCCCCAGTTTTGGCTTGTCCCCAGTTTTTGGACTTGTCCCCAGTTTAACACTAGTTACACGGGCTTGTCCCCAGTTGCACGGGCTTGTCCCCAGCTACATGGGCTTGTCCCCAGTTGCACGAGCTTGTCCCCAGTTTATTTTATGGGCTTCTCCTAGTTTGTTGGGTTTAATCCCAATTAATATCATAAGTTATTTGCATCAGGTATCCTAAATTCAATTACAAGGATCACAGAAGGATCGATACTTATGGGAGAAGGATAAACAGCTGAAAGGGAAGTCCCCAAGAAAACTCCATTGATATATAACAATTATATCCAGCTTGTCATATCTCATATATTTTTGCAGGAAGTGTGAATTTAAAGGCAAAATGACAGCTGTGATCTTATCACAACCGCCATTTGGGGGCAATTGTTAGTGCACGGAAATTTGACAATGTGGATATGCTATCCTGGCATATAATCTGGATCAATTATCCTTAGAATATGTTGCAGATCCTGTCAGGATCAATGATGCTCAGTACTTATTATTTATTAACGATTTTCCTATGTTATGTTGATATTTTTGGTAGGTACAACGGCTAATGACCAAGTCCAACCTGTAATCAAATTAATAAAACGCGTGGACAATGAAGGAAACAGCTATAATGAAGGAATGGCTTGATTACAGGATATAAAATAGGGATATATGTTATATTATTTTTGTATAAATTGAAGCTTGATCAGCTAGGACAAACACATTCTGCTCTCTACGAAATTAGCATTATACACACACTTAGACATCATTGTAATCACTGATCAAAGCTTCCATCCTTGTAATCTTATTTTCTTGATTAAAGTGGTGATAGACGATTTGTCATCACCCGGGGTTTTTGTGCCGGCGATCCGAACCAGATCAAGGGCTTTTCCCCGTAACAAATCCGTGTGTTTGTGTTTGCAATAAATAAATATTCGTTTTCATCATCATAGCACTATACCTCACCTAACAAATTTGGATACATTATCCTTGGTAGATTTTTGTCCAAAACAATCTTCTTCTCTAGCATGCAACCTAAGTTTCTTCAAACGAATCTTAATAATCATATCCTACGGTTACCTGCATATGCGTCAAAAATACAATAATTTTGTCAACACTAGGTTGAGTGAGTAAAACACCAGATAAGTGAATAAATAATAAGTATAGAAAGATTGCAAATTGTATCAAGAGAAATAAGAAATTTAACCAAATGAGCAAGTAAATATGTTGTCGATAAGCACAATGCCAGATGCACTGGACGCTGGCTAAATAAGTTGTCGGTGAGCACGCTACCAGATGAACTGGACGATGGCTACTACGATGATATAACCAAATAAGAAAGTAAATAAGTTGTCGGTAAGCACGATGCCAGATGCACTGGACGATGGCTACTACGACAGTACAACCAAATAAGCAAGTAAGCATATAACAAGTAAGCATATATTGATATACACACATGATAAACAGTTGCAAGTTGAGTATTAAATGATACTAAAATAAGTAGAACGCATATGTCCCCAAAACAGTAAAAATGAGTTAAAAAGGGGGAGTGAGATACTCACCTGATAAAGTATAACGAGTGAAGATGAAACAGTGATGGAAAATATGTCAAATGAGACCGAGCTTCTAAGAATGCGTTGACAAGGGTTCTTAGTTATTAATGGTAAAAAGATTAATGATAATAATATAACATGATTTAATAAATTAAGATTTCGATGGGGTTTGAGTTAGGTTTGGGGTTGACATGTTAATGATTGAACGATAAGTTTCTTTTGTTATTATTATTGCAAACCATTTTTATTGTTATCATTTTAAAGAATTATTACTTTTATTATTTTATAGAATCACCATTACGTATACTTGATAAAAAATCATATAGTAGACTTATAATTCAAATAAATAATTATAATATAAAATATACTTAAATACATAAATGAATATATAAAAATAAAATAATTTGCTCAAATATATTTTTTAGATATACCAATAATTATTCGAATAAATAAAACAAAAATATATAAATATTTAAATAAATATTATAACATGTAATTATACATATAATAAAATTTATATAAATATTTACATGAATTGTAACTAATATATTTAACACGTTTTATTAAAATTGGATTTGTTATAGACTTTATCTAAACCTTTACATATTATATATATATATATATATATATATATTACACATAAATCATATTCATAAAAAGATTGCAAGGAGACTTAACGACAAGAATATGTGAGTTTAGGAGTGTCGGGTGAATAAAATAATATTTATTTTATATCTAATATTTTTTTAAATCATTTAAATCCTTTAAGAAAAAATAAATAAATAAAAGTTCAAAAAACAGGCCTAGGAGACTCGAACCCGCACCCCAGGCCGGTTCAAGTTGTTAACAGACATGTGTTGGCCATCGGGCCAGCATGCTAACTTATTTAATGAACGGAAATAGAAATATAAAAATAAACAGCCCATTTCTTCACCAATTTAATTACAAACCCTAGGTGATTAAATCAAATGAATCTGATTGTGTTCATTTAAATTGGATTAGGGGTTTTGATAATCTAAGAAAACTGATTGTCACACCCCAACCTACGACGGAAATGCCAGGGCATGAGCTGATTGCTCACAGCTATCAAGGTACTATCATGCGATATTTAAAATGACAATATCTATTATTTAATTTTAGTAAATCAAAGTACATGATTTCATAAATAAAAAAAGTAAAGACAAAATAAAATTTAAAGTTCTTGTTTCTTCTCTCTAGCATGCAATCCTAAGTTCTTCAAACAACTTGAGAATCACATCACACGATAACCTGCATATGCGTTAAAAATACAATAGGTTTTGTCAACACTAGGTTGAGTGATTATAACACTAGATTTAAGGTACTATAATAATAATAATAATAATAATAATAATAATAATAATAATAATAATAATAATAATAATAATAAATAATTAAAAGTGCAAACTAATCCTGTGAGATAAACAAATAAGCCATAGCACATAAACAATCAATCAAACCATAAAGAAAGGGCTCAACCAATTCCATATAAATGGACATTGGTTACTAAGCAAGGACTAAACCGTTGCCATAAAAATGGACATCGGTTGCTGAAGATAGTCTTATGATCATACTATAAATAAGGAACTTCTCCAAAATGCATTCAAATAAGCAAGTAAGCAAATAGCAAGTTAGGCAGACTGATATTCACACAAGGATAAACAGTTGCGATTTAATACGAAATAATATAAAAATATCTAGTTACGCATATGTCCCCAAAAGATAAAATAAGTAAAAGAGGAGAGTGAGATACTCACCTTAGCAATTAAGCAGGAGATAAGATTCGTTAAGCTATAAGGGTTAATCAAGCTCTTCGGGGGTGAACATACGAGATATCCTAAGTAACATTATTTGAGGAAATAAATACGAATTGAATAATGGATCCTATAACTCGATAGAAACTCGGGATTTGATGATCGGGAATGTTCTGTCGAAAATTATATATCTCTTTAGTTTATTATTAATTTTGCTATCAAAGTTTAATCATAAATAATATAATATAATTTAATTTTAAGAAAAAAACACTTTAAGATACGTAAAGAAATATTTATAATACTCTATAATTTATATAGAAAGATTTACTTTAAATGTTTACTTCAAACTAAAAATATGTTTAGTATATATTTATTATTAATAAAGATATCTTTTAAATTTGAATATTGTACATAATATTATATAAAACTAAAATCTATTATAAAATACTTAATAATTATGTAAAATTATAAGATTTAATATGTATTTTAAATAAACTAAATAAACAAAACCTTTTTAAATCTTTAACATTTATAAAACCTTTACTTATTATATATATATATATATATGTATGTATGTATGTATGTATGTATATACTGCACATAAGTTTTAACAAGGTTCAGAAAAGTGATTCGTTAATAGGTTGGTTTTAAACAAATGCAAATTAATTATTAACTTTATAATATATATTTTACATGTTTTAACAAATAAATATAACAATTTAAATTGAATTTTACCAAAAAACTAGAATAAAAAACGGGCTGGGGGTACGAACCCGCGCCCCCAGACACCCATGACTTTAACCCTATGCACCAGCCAACTGGACTGGTGCCCAACACATGTTACAAACAAAAACAAAAATATATAACCAGTAACGAAAAGACCCAGATAATACATAAACCCTATCAATCTTAATCGGCCATATTGTTAATCAATTGGCCGATTAACAATATGGGTTTTTTACAACACAGAACGACGAACACGATGATATAATCCAATACCTTAATCGATGCTTGTAAGATGGTTAATTAAGCATGAACAAGGCCGGCTATAATGCTTGACGAACAGACTACCAAACAACAACGATAATTAAGTTAAGTTGAGGGTTAAGGTTCGCTAAGTTTAGGATTTGTGCCTATCAATCTCATTGAGTTATTATTGACGATAGCTTGTATAACAAGCTCAAACTAGTGTCGGCTAAATCGTGAATGGCAAGACGGATCATTGAGATCAAGTTAACTTACACTACGTGAATATCGACTTTTAGCCACACATGTGGTCTGGGCGATTTGCCACACTTCGGCTTAAATGTGTGGCTAAAAGGTCTTTAACCATGTTTGAAAACCTTCCATATTGTTTTGGCCACACATATTATTCTTCATGTGACCATTATATACCTACTCAGGTACTTTTCGCCACACTTTGAAAAAGACTGTGACAAAAACTAGCCACATTGTAAAAACGTGTGGCGAAATATGACCTACAGTCATAGTTTCTTTGATCTTTGATACACGTGACCAAAAACACATGCATTTGCCACAAACTGTGACATTTAACTAGCCACATGTTTTTAATAGTGTGGCCAAATGTGACAAACGGCTACTGTATTGTTAAGAGATGTGTCTAAAAGGTAAAAGATATAGCCACTTATATTACGTTGTGTGACCTAATGTCACATTTTCTAGCCACATTTTTAATAAAGTGGCGAAATATGACGAACAACCATTTTATTTATTAGTAATGTGGCTAAAACGCTTAAAATATATGGCCACTTATTGTGTGACCAAAGAGTAGTTTACTTTTATTTTTCCTAAGTTTTTTATTGTCACGTATACACTTATTATGTGTTGCTATAAGTTATAAATGGTCACACTTAAATATTTTTTAGTGTGTCCAAATGTAATTAATGGCCACTTATACGAGGTTGTGTGACCAAAGAGTATCTTAGTTTTGCTTTTTATAAGTTTTTTATTGTCACGGATACACTTATTATGTGTGGCTATAAGTGAGAAATTGTCACACTTAAATATTTTTAAGTGTGTCCAAATGTAATTAATGGCCACTTATACGAGGTTGTGTGACCAAAGAGTATCTTAGTTTTATTTTTTTGTAAGTTTTTTATTGTCACAGATACACTTATTATTTGTGGCTATAAGTGAGAAATGGTCACACTTAAATATTTTTATGTGTGTCCAAATGTAATTAATGGCCACTTATACGAGGTTGTGTGACCAAAGAGTATCTTAGTTTTATTTTTTCTAAGTTTTTTATTGTCACAAATACACTTATTATGTGTGGCTATAAGTGATAAATAGTCACATTAAAATATTTTTAAGCGTGTCCAAACGTAATTAATGGCCACACGTTAATTTGACGAGTGGCGACGTCATCATTGCCTTTACAGTTTCTTGTGCCGCCAATTTCAATTTGTCAGGGAGATGTACCGCCGGGTTTCGATGGTGTTTAAATACCAGTCACAATCCACAATCACAATCACAATCACAATCCACAATCACAATCACAATCACAATCCACAATCTACTTCCGATTTATTTCCGATAATGACTTCAACATGGATCATACGTAAACCGGGTACTCATGCCCCCATCTACTACGACCACACATTTTTCACCATTCTTTTCCAATTTTCTTCCGACGCCGTTCGGAAGAATCAAAGGGTGAGGTTTGTGGACTATGTCCATCCTCAAACCTTCACGTACCAACAACTTAACCGAATGGTTAGGTGGCTGGGGTACACCACTGCTGACTATTTCAGTATTGATATAGTAGTCCCGGGAATCGAGGTGGCGTACATTGAGTTGAACGACTTGGAGGACTTCAAGGCTGTGTCCCTTTATGGGACATTCCGTACTCAGGTGAACTTTCGCCTCCAAAGGCTTAAGGACTGATGGCATGTACGAGAGGATCATGAAGAGAATCCAGATGTAGATTCAGATACAGAATCTGATGGTAGGACTCCAGAAGCTGAGAATCTGATGGATATCGATGTAGATTCAGATATGGAATCGGATTCTTGGAGTTAGTTTTATGTAATTTGGTTTTCTATATTAATGTAAATGTTATTATTGTAAATGATATTATATTTTGGTATCAATATGTTATGTGAATGTTATTATTGTAAATGTTATTATTAACTGTAAAGCGTGTGAGCGTTTCCAAAGCGTGATATATATTTCCAAGATATAGTAGCTTGTGAGCGTTTCCAAAGCGTGTGGAAAACATTTTGACAGCTTGTATGCAGTTACACACTCAACAGCCAATTATAAAACAACAGAGACTTTATTGTCTGCAATAAAACAAGTGGCTGAAACTTATTAGGCTTTAATATATATATGTTATGTGAATTCCAAACTTGGCCAAGAAGAAAAAATCTAAGATTTCCACAGATCTTAAATTCCCAAAGATCTTAAATTTTGATAAAATCCCTTCCAAAACTCAATGCCATCACCAAATCTTAAATTAGGTTACTGGTGATGGCATTGAGTTTGGAAAGGGTTTTTCAAAACTGAATTTTATTTGTTTAAAGGCTTCTTCAAAGTCTAAGACCCATAGATGCTTTGGTCAAAGATCTGAGTATGGAGGGTACAATTTTGGTATGCAGGTTAGTGAAAAGAAGGGTATAATGGTCTTTTTTTATAAAATTAGTTGATAATGTTTTGCAGGAAACCAGCTCTTAAAAAGTATATTGAAACATAACCAAATAGAGGTTTTGCAAGAAACAAAACCATCAGACGAGAAATGATGACTGTCACCGATGGCCGGTTTGGGCGGTTTCGCGGTTTCCAACCGAACCATGAACACCCTAGACAACACGATGCATTTTTGGGCTTTCTTTGTATTAATGTAACTTTGATATAGCACGAGTCAGTTATGAGTGTAATGACTTTATTGATCATACTATGATACACTACAAGTCATTTGTGACTTTTATCGATGTAACACGATGTATGTTTGAACTTGACACCAATTGACCAAAATAGCCAGAAGATGAAATGAATTCAACAAACCGGCCTGTATATGTAGTAATAGCATTAAAAACAACCAATATTTCTTTAGTTTGAATTAATAAGTACAAAGTAAAGAATGGTGATATCATGTATCACAACTAAATTTAAACATATATTTACATCTAACTAGCCGAGCGAACACAACTGTTGGGTCGACAACGTCGGTGTCAATATCCATTACGAATAGTTGCAGACTTTTTCCCGGGCCTCCAATAATCATCCAGGGACTCATTACGAAGCAGTTGGTTTGGTTGTACAAGTGGCAATGCATTACCCCGTTGACGGAAAGTTACCGTACTAAATTCCTCATGGACCTCGTCATACGAATGCCTATAATTCTTGGGTGGAGTCATGAGGACAAGATGCTTTTTTCAATCCAGCTGATCTTGAACATAAAACACCTGGCGTGCTTGTGAGGCCAATATGAACGGATCATCCTTGTGGCCAAATTTGTTTAGGTCGACCGAAGTGTAACCAAGAATATCATGTTTGACATGTTTACGGTCAACCCATTGGCACATGAAGACCGAAATTATTTTACTATGATAATGTAGGACCCATATCTCTTGCCAAACCCCAAAATAAAAGTTTTGTCCATAGGTCACCACGTCTTTTTTGATGTGCATGTCATCCGCCTCTACACCAACCCCCGCTGTTCTGGTAAACTCTACCATCATGAGATTTTGTACGAAATTCAAAACCGTTGATGTCGTATGAGTCGTATTTGTAAACGTTGCGGTGTGCTCTATGTGCAATCCACTTTACGGTTTCCGATATAGAACCTGGGGAGCCCGCTAGCTCTCTTTCAACCTGAATTTCATTACAAGGATTAGTTCTCTCTATAAAAGATTTTTAAAAATTATAGAAGACTTAATAAATTGATCTACCTTGTCGCGTAACCAGTCACCAAACTTCAAAGTATGCTCCTTCTCCAGCAACGCTTATCGTTTAGTAGGCATTTGGTTTTTCAAAGAGGTCTTGTGTTGTCTGCAAGTAGGAGTATAATATATTGTGAATTAATATATATATATATATATATGGGTGCAGTTACTGTACGGTTACTATACGCTAATTCCTTAACGTATGATATATTCTAAACTAATATATATATATATATATATGTATATGTATATGTAATTGTATATATATATGGGTGCGTTTGCTGAGGGTTTAAGTGTTTTGAGCGTTTTCGGAGCGTTTTAGGTTTTTTCCTTTGTTTTTTGCCTTTGAGCGTCTCGCATATCTACCGTACGTTAAGGAATTAGCGTACAGTAACTGCACCCTATATATATATAATTTAGAGTATATATGTTAGTAATACTTACTCGATATACGGCGCTATTTCAGGCGTATTCTGCAGCACATAGAAATGTGCTCTCTTGAAGAGATCAGGAGAAACTTCAACTGATTTAGCGCCTGTGACAGGAATTGACTCCCCATTATCATCATGCTTATCATGTGGAATACCAACAGTACTCTTTATGTTTTTTTGGTATTCGCTCAGAAACTCGATCGTTTCTTCCGCAATGTTCTCCTCAGCAATGCACCATTTTGGATAAGTTTTGTTTCGCACATGCTCTTTGATAACCTTCATACACTTTCAAAGGGATACATCCAACGAAAGCATGGTGGCCCACATAATTTTGTCTCTCTGACAAGGTGCATGGTTAAGTGAACCATGACATTAAAAAATGATGGAGGAAAGTACTTCTCCAGCAGGCACAGTGTAACTATTTGCTCCTCCTACATCTTATCAAGCTCTTCTACAATGATTTCTTTGCTACAAATTGACTTGAAAAAAAAAACAAAGCCTGATTATAGCATTTCTCATTGGTTCTGGCATGATGGACCGTATTGCAAGGGGAAGAAACTGTTGCATAAGCATGTGATAATCATTTGATTTAAGGCCTTGTAGCTTCCTTTCTTTAAGATTCACCAAACTAGATAAGTTAGAACAATACCCTAGTGGAGCCTTTAGTTTATACAATATTTCAAGAAACATGTCTTTTTCTTGTGCTGATAATGTGAAGCATGCTGCAGGCAGTTCTGTATTGTTGCCTTTTGCTTTCGGTTGCAACTCCTTTTTAATCCCTAAAAACTCCAAATCCTTTCTAGCTGCCAATCCGTCTTTTGTTCTACCGGGAATGTTCAGCAACGTCCCGACAATACTTTCTGCCACATTCTTTTCAACATGCATCAAATCAATACAATGCTAGATAGGTAAATACTTCCAATAGCTGAGCCGTTGGTACCATATGTTGAACTTCTTCCAATATGGCTGCGGCGTTGTGTTATCCCTTTTTCTCTTACTCCCACTTAGGGATTCAGATCCCTTTCCCCATTCATTGTTAATGTTTTTGACCTCATTGTATATATCTTCCCCTGTCATAGGCTCTTTAGCGGTTCTCATCTCCTCTTTTTCATTGAACGTCTTTGTTTGTTTTCTGATAGAGTGGTCATGTGATAAATACCTTATGTGGCCAACATAACTCTGCTTCTTTGTGTGATAAAGTCGAACACACTGAGTGTCGCCCTGACACACTACACAACCTTTGAATCCACTATAAGGGCAACCACATAGTGTACCAAGAGCAGGGTAATCATTAATCGTCCATAACACACCTGCACGTAGTGTAACATTTCTTGTTTATATGCATCATATTTTGGCTCCCCGACCTTAAATAAAGATGCTGGATCATTAATTAAAGGCTGTAAAAACACATCAATATTGTTTCCTGGCACTCCGGATATTAATAAGGAAAGCATGATGAACTTTCTTTTCATACACATCCAAGGTGGACGGTTGTAAACACATCAATATATACTCTGAAATTATTTCTTCGTCTTCTGTGACACTAGCGGATACGTCGACCTCTCTCATAAGATATGGAGAATTCAGTCTAATGAGGTTATCAGTTGTTGACAATCCGGTGTCAACTGTTAAACATAACACAACTCATATTAAATTTGACTGAAAATAATTGTAACTATAATTAAATACATTCAACCCTTTTGTTTTTTATTTATAATTGTTGGCAATCAAAGTCACAAAACTGCTCTTGCATTAAAGGGATTAAACCACAACACTTATACAAGGCACTTAAGCCACCTATTTATACTAAAACATTACAACATGAAATCTGCATAATTGTTGGGCCTATTTTATGTGGTTTGAGCTTAGTTTGTATTTAGTTTAATTTGTTTATGGGTTTGGGATGCGGGCTGTGATGAAAGTTGTTCTCGGCGGGCTTTTGTTTGGGCCGGCTAGCTGGTTGGTGTCCCTATATATAGTTATGTCATGTATAGGGTTAAGGTTGTTCATTCCTAGTTATTGTGATCAAGTATTGTAAGTGCTTAATCACCCGACGTATTCTTAATATACGTGTGTTTTGAAGCAATCCTGCGTTAGTTACTTGCGCTTATTCGTGTTCTTGAATCACCGAGTGTTGGTATTCCGCACAATACTCGTTCTATAGATATCATAATTGTAGTGATCCAGATTCGGGACTTACAATTGGTATCAAAGCCTTAGACCTTTTCAGGCTCGTTATTGTGATAGCAACGATTCGAGAATAGCATCTTTTGGTGGTTTTTCCAGCGTGATACTGATCGGAGAAAAAGGTTTGTTACTAGTTTGGAAATAATTTGAATCCCGTAAAATCAGGGATTAGATTGTTACCAAATTTACTAGGTCAAATCTGTTTCTAGGTGTTTCCGGTGATCTTTCAGGGTTTTCGGTTGCTATTTGTTCTCGTCTACTGGGCGTTTTCGGTCAAATCAGTTCTCGGGTCACGGTTGTTCTCGGTCAAAGAATTGGTCAACAACTTAGTTTTCAGTCAACACTTAGTGTTCTTGGTTAGAATTGGTCAACAACTTAGTTTTCGGTCTACACTAAGTTTTGTAGGTCAGAATTGGTCAAAACCATAGATTTCGGTCAACCAGTCTGATTTTATTCTCAGCCCAGTTAGTTGGTTTAGGCTTGTTCTTCTTGGACTTGGATTACTAGACAAAATTTTAATTGGACTTAAAACTTTCAATTGGACTAAATTGAAATGGCCCAGTTAACTAACACTAGTAACTCAACCAACTCGTCACTTCATCAGGAACTTGACTCCATCATGGGAACTGCCACTCGTATACCCTATTTATTGTCCCATGAGGGATTCAGTGAATGGAAATTCCGTTTCAAACACTATGCCAAGATGAAAGATTCAAAAATTTGGAAAAGCATTGTGAGGGAACCTCAATGGATCACCTATCAAAGGGAGGGTTCAGACGAGGTTCTTGTGAAACCAGTTGCTCAATATAATGATGATGACTTTGCCAAAGTTGAAGAAGATGAGAAAGCTCTTTCCACTCTAACCATGGTACTCTCACCTGAGATTGCCCTTCAGTTTAGAAAACTCTAATCTGCTAAGGAGTTGTGGGCTGCATTGATAGAAGTTTATGAGGGAAATGAGGATATGAAGAGAAGTCGCCAAGATCTGCTGCGAAAAAAATTTAATATGTTTAATCATGTTTTGGGAGAGACATTGGAATCCCAACTTCAAAGGTTTATATCTCTCGTGACTGAAATGAGAACTGCAAGAATTTTTTCTGCAAACCTCATAAATTAACAACAAGTTGGTGAAATCTCTACCGAAAAATTGGGACATGAATGTTGTGGTTATCAAAAAGACCAAGGATCTTAACAGAATGAGCATTATTGAAATGATAGCCACTATTAAAGCCTGTGATATAGATGATAAACAGCGGGAAATAAATCACGCTAGCTCTTACAATGCTGCGGGATATAACGTTGCTTCTAATAGTGCTCTTATGTCTCAAGATAGCTTCTTACTATTCAAGCCTACTCAACAACCACCACAGGGAAACTTTCAGATGTTTTCATCCACTCTAGGGCAATCATCATCATCCAATTCGCCCAAACCAGTTCCAGCCTTTTTCACCAAATCGGTTTAGTCTACAAATGATTCCGGTAAGACCACTCCCAGTCAGAACTTCAACCAGATTCCCACAATACCAAAAGAAACTCAAGAGAATATAGCTCTAATGGCGGGATTTATGAATTGTTTTCAGGCTTTTCTGGCTGGAGATTTGGTTCAACCCGTTGTTGCTGCTGAACTAGATCAGATTCATCCCGATGATGTTGAAGAAATGGATATCTCGTGGCAAATTGCAATGGCAGTTTTCCGTGCCAAGAAGTTTACTAAAAGGACGGGTAGAAATAATTGGAACATGCCTAATAACCAAAAGGTGGGTTTTAACAAATAGACTCTCAGGTGCTACAATTGTTATGAGCCGGGTCATTTTGCTCGTTAATGTACTAACCCAGCTAAAGATGGAAACACGGAAAGGGCACTGGTTCCAGTTGGAAGTGCACGAGGTGAGGCTGGAGGTAGTTCGGGTAATGGTGAAAGAGGTATGGTTGCTCAACAGTTCTCTTGGGAAGGTCAGATGGCTACACTCAACATTGAAAATCAAACTACAAACTTCGCAACTGTTGAAGACACTGAAGAAGAAAACACTGGTGAGGAGAAGCTCAAGAAGCTTCAGTTCGCATATATGGCTTTCACTTCTCCAGATTCATCTGAGGTACGTTTTCAACCATGTTCTTTAAATTTTGGTGAGAAAATAGAATTGTATAAGCTTCATAATGACAGTCTAAGTATAGGTATGGAAAGAATAAAATCAGAGAATTTTAAACTCAAGAAAAATGAAAAGGGCTTTCTAGACAAAATAGACTCTCTGAATAAGGATATTAAAAAACTTAAGTCTGATTTTAGCATAAAGAGTTGTCACCATCTTGATGCTAAACAAGAAATCGCTGAGTTAACTGCTAAACTGGAAGCTTCCAAGTTAGAAATCTTAAATCTAATTAGAAAGTTTGAAAAGGATGAACTTTATTTTAAAAAATTCGATGGCTCTAGTAAAGTTGTTAACTCAATGATTGAAAATCAATTGTGGTGGAAAGAAAATGAAGGTGAGGGGATAGGATTCAGTCAAGTTCCCCCACCGTATAACCATAATTATGTCCCTACCCCTGTCACCAAAGAACATGAAGAAAAGATAAAGGACATGAAGTATGGTAAACAAGATAAGGGTGATGGGACCAGCTCTGTGAATGCCGGTCCATCTACTTCAAGTATAAACGTAATATGTCTACTTCATGTGCATAAAAAGTAATTGTGAAGGAGTGGACTGATGAGGATGATGACCCTAGTTTTGATTTTGATAATGACTTTGTTTCTGATGTTTCTTTTAAACTTCCTGTCTTAAATTCTGTTATTCCGAATGTTTGTGTGGGCTCTGTTTTAAAGAGCAAGGATTCTTGTGTGGTTGATTCGGTTGAAACTTTTAACTCTAATAATGTGATTTCCAATAAAATTAAAAAAACAAAAAACATCAACAAAATATGTTGCACCTAAGTTTGTCAAGGAGGGATGCTCTAATGACAAACAAGGTAATAGGCTTAAAAAGGAGAACAAGAGCTCTCGCAAATTTAAGCAGACTGGTCCACACAACCAGTCCAGACAAGGAGTTGCCCAAAATGATTTGTTTATACAACGACGAACTTGTTTTAATTGTGGCACTCCTGGTCATATTGCCAGAAATTGTCCACATCGTCGTATGTTCCTTACTACGGATTTTATCAAAGGAATATTCCATACATGCCCCATAACGCGTACAGACAAGGATTCAGGCATTATCAAGCTAGTTCCTTTGACGGTGATTGGAATCGAAACAAATCTGGCAGGTTTAGTCCTCATCAGACCAAATCTAACATGTCCAACAGAAAACTCAGAAACGGTGTTCGATGTTCAAATCCTCACATGAACACTAAGGCTAGACCAAAACAGGAAAAGAAGGTTGATTCGTCTCCATCTACATCTAAAACACCGGAGATTATGACAACCATTCGTACCTATAATTCCAAATCATACAGACATAAATGGTTGCCTAAATCTCCGGCGAAAGCGTCTACTCATTCCGTTTTTGATGATCAAAAGGATATGTCATGGAAATCTGTGAAAACTGTAGATGAGTCAGGGTCACCCAGTGTAAGTATGGACTGGGTACCAAAACTAACTAATCCCGCGCTTTGTGCAGGGATAGCTATGGAGGAATATCATCAGACCTTGGTATGTTGATATTGGCTGTTCCAGGCACATGATAGGGGACATTACCCAGCTGCAAAACATTCAAACATTTAATGGTGGGTATGTGTCTTTTGCGGGAGGATAGAAAGGAAACATCATTCAGAAGGGTACTGTAAGTAACGGTGTTTTAAAGTTTGAAAATGTTAATTTTGTTCCAGAATTGAAGCATAGTCTTTTGAGCGTATCAAAAATTTGTGACAAAGAATTTTCAACTCATTTTACTAAAAAGGAGTGCTTAATTCTGAAACCTGGTATAATTATACCAGAATACAAGATTCTTGTTCGATCACAACGAAATGATAATGCTTATGTGATCGACATGAATAAAAATGTTCTTGACGAAATAACCTGTTTGTTTTTAAAAGTGTCAGAACATAATGCAATGCTTTGGCATCGTCGGCTTGGTCTCGCTAATGCAAAAACTCTAAATCGTTTTGCTAAAAATAACTTAGTGCGTGGTTTACCAATCAAGAATTTTGTGACTGTTGAAAAATGTGTGGCTTGTGCTTTTGGTAAACATCATCGAAAATCTCACAAGCCAAAATTGATTAATACCATTTCGTCTGTTTTTCAACTACTTCATATGGACCTTTTCGGGCCAGTTCATGTTTTGAGTCTGTCTCGTAGCTCTTATTGTCTAGTTATTACTAATGGTTACTCACGTTTTACATGGGTATTTTTCTTGTCAAATAAGAGTGAAACTGCAGATCTAATCAAGAAGTTCATTGTGCTCATGGAAAATCAACTAAATCTAAAGCTGAAGGGAATCCGTTGTGACAATGGAACAGAATTCAAGAATGCAACTTTAAATCATTTCTGTTCAGAAAAGGGAGTGCTCCGTCAATACAGCGCCCCACGGACGCCTCAACAAAATGGTGTAGCTGAAAGAAGAAACAGAACCCTTATCGAAGTTGCAAGAACAATGTTGTGTGACTCTAAACTGCTACTGTTCTTTTGGGCAGAAGTTGTTAACATGACTTGTTATGTTCAGAATCGGGTGATAATCAACAAAACCAATTTGAAGACACCATATGAGATTGTTTACTGTCATCAACCCACTGTTGCACATTTCAGAGCCTTTGGTTGTCCGTGCACTTTACTAAACCTCGAAACCACTCCAAAGTTTGGAGCTGCAGCCGATGAGTGTTACTTTGTTGGTTATGCGGGAAATACATCTTACAGGGTCTACAACAAGTCGACCAAATAGATTTTAGAGTCTTATGAGGTTCGTTGGCTGGAAGAAAATGAGACTGATGCTCGTGTTGGTCCCGATTGGTTATTTGACTACAATGAATTTTTCAAACCATTCAATGTGTTTCCAGTCATCAGCACCGAACCTCGATGTGGTCCCACAGTGGAAGCTGCAAAGGAAAACCATAGGCTGTATCTCATATTTCTCCACTGATTGATGATGATGTTATAGAATTGAATAATGCTTCACCTGCCCCTGATAATCAGTCCAACAAAACTCCAGAACCAGAATGCTCGCCAAACATGACTGAAAATGTAACTGATGTTGAGGGGGGAGAGTTCTATTCATCAGATCTGCGGGAGCACTTTGTTTCCCGATGACATTCCAAATGAATATGTTGCCAGCACTTCGTTCTCTCACAGCACGGCGACATCTGGATGGAAAAACCCTCTTGTTGATGATATTGAAAACTTGTCAAATCTATAATCTACCGGTGATGTCTCTGATCATTTAATTCCATCAAGAATTCAGAAAGATCATCCGATTGAAAATGTCATAGGTCCATTTGAAGCGGGAGTGTCCACCAGAAGCCAAACATGACATATAAATAGGTGCATATTTTCGTGTTTCATCTCTCAAATTGAACCTAAAAATGTAGAAATGGCTCTTTAAGAAACAAGTTGGGTTGATGCTATGCATGAGGAATTGAATCAGTTTTATAAGTTGAAGGTCTGGAGATTGGTTAAACTTCCAGAAGGAAAGAAAGCTCTTGATACTAGATGGGTTTTCAGAAACAAGCAAGATGACACCGGGATTATTGTTCGTAATATGACACGATTGGTAGTTCGGGGTTTTTGTCAGGTTGAGGGGTTAGATTACACTAAAGTCTATGTCCCAGTGGCTAGGCTTGAGGCTATTAGAATCTTTCTGGCATATGCTTCATTCTTGGGATTTACAGTATATCATATGGATGTGAAGACCGCGTTTCTGTCGATGAGGTAAAGGAGAAGATTTATGTTGATCAGCCACCGGGCTTTGTTGATTCTAAAAAGCCAAATCACGTCTACAAGTTAGACAAGGCATTGTATGGGTTACATCAGGCTCCTAGAGCGTGGTATGCTACATTGACCGTGCATCTTCTTGATCATGGCTACAAGCGTGGAACCATCGATCAAACCTTATTCCGGAAAACTGTTGGAAAAGATTTGATTCTCGTCCAGATTTATGTTGATGATATCATTTTTGGATCCACCAGCGCTGAGTTGTGCACTGAATTTGAGGGTGTCATGAAGAAGAGGTTTGAGATGAGTTCGTTGGGTGAAATGACAACGTTTCTGGGGCTACAGGTTCGTCAAAGCTCTTAAGGAATTTTACTACATCAAGGGAAGTACGTTGAGGATATGCTGGTAAAGTTCGAGTTTCAAGATTCAAAGAGTGCCAATACTCCCATGGCGGAAAGACCACTACTGTAATCTGATCCTGATGGGAGTCCTGTAGATCAAACATACTACAGATCGATGATCGGGTCTCTGATGTATCTGACAGCAAGCCGTATTGACATCTTGTTTGCAGTCTGCCAGTGTGCTCGGTTCCAGGGTAATCCTAAACTCTCTCATTTAATTGCTGTTAAACGTATTTTTAGATATCTGAAGGGACAACCAAAGTTAGGCCTTTGGTATCCCAAACAATCAGAATTTGATCTTTATGCTTTTGCTGATAGCAATTATGGTGGAGATGACATTGACAGGAAATCCACGTCAGCTGGTTGCCAGTTCCTAGGAGACTGTCTCATTTCATGGCAGTGCAAGAAATAACAGATGGTGTCTACTTCGATTGCCAAAGCGGAGTATGTTGCTGCATCTGCTTGCTGCTCTCAAGTCATCTGGATGCAAAACCAACTGCTGGATTACGGTTTGGAATTTCTTGACACTCCTATTTTTTGTGATAATGATGCGGCCATTGCCATTGTGAAAAATCCCGTTCAACACTCCAAAACCAAGCACATTGACATCAAAATTCATTTTATTCGTGACTGTTTCGATCAAAAATTAATTCACCATGAACAAGTCCACACTGACAACAATGTGGTGGACTTATTTACAAAACCGGTCGGAACAACAAAATTTAATATGCTTGTGGGTTTTCTTAAAATGCTTCGTTTTGAGGATTGAGTCTCTTTGGGGTATAAATTCGTACAATTTTTTTATTCTTGCACAAATTTAGGGGGAGAAAAATCAAAAAGTCAAAAATAGTGTGTGTGCGCGTTTGTTTTATTATTAAAAACAAAACAACAATTTCAAGATTCATTCTCGCTTAAAATTATGTCGGTTGCTCAAGTCTGAAGGACATATAATCGTATATGGTTGGTCCGGTGTTCTACTTGTAGTTTCACAGGATAGCCACTTACCCAACGACTGAAAGCACCCGGGCCGATTATGATGTGTTTTATTTTCTTTCACTTAAAATTATGTCGGTAACTTTGAAGTGGAAGGACATGTGTATCATACATGTTTGGTCCGGTTAACCACTTGTGGTCATACAGGATAGCCATTTACCTAAAAGCTTAACACTGACCTGGGTGACTGAATCCTTAACAAGCGTGTTTTATGTAACTCCTTGGGAAATGATATTACTATTCAGTTAACAGCTTTTTAGAAGCTTCAAAATATTTTCAAATGAAAATTGATCCAACCTTTGGAAGGTGATAGATAAATTGTTTATATGTGCCTAACGGGTGAAGTTATTAAGCTTAAAAGGCTCTAGAACAGTCATTGATATTGTATGGTAGCTCTCCATGGTGCGTAAAAGTTGAAGTGATATAAACTAAATTTGCTAAACTTAATGTGGAGATTCATTTTGAAGACAGGTGCATGTCTCCAGATACATCTCTCCGAATGATAGGCAGAAAAGCAATTACCCAGCCATACACGAGCCCGTTAGTGTCTTGATCACCAAAAATACTGTATTATTATGCTATTATTATTATTATTTAAAAACAAAAAAGTTATTTAAGTATTATTTTATTCCTTCAAAGTATTTTTAAAAGGTTTAAAGGGTTAACTAGAACTACAGAGATGGGGGCACACAAGTAAATCCTGTCATGTCTTGAATGAACGGCTTGTCAGTTTACTGGCACTAAGTCCAACGTTCAACCTTAAAGCCTAAAAATTTTGCCTTTATAAAAATCTTTTGATCAAGCACTAGGGGGTTGGAGTCAAATTGGGGTGATCCGGGGACAGCCAAATACGCTTTGAGAAGAGATAGGAGGCACCACAGGTCCATGAGTGATGTCCATCTAAGCTTTATGCCAAACTGAACCTTAATCATATCATTGATGCAATGAAAATCATTCTAACTATGTTATACCTGCTTTCAACCTGTTTCTTTATGCCATAATAACGCTGAACATGAATCCTTGTGACACCCTCTTAAACGATATGATTCCATGTTCGGGTCTTTTCATAAAAGGACGACGTTTTACTAAAACTGAAATTTGATCCCGATTTTAAAATTCAAAGGAAGTTACTGTGTAAATTAAATGTGTATCTCTTTTGTTTTTATTCTTAGTCAACTCTATTTTATGTTGTTTATCTCGGAACTACTCTCCTCGAAACGTATGCGTAAACCGAGCTTATTTAGAAAAATTGAGCTTTGAAATCCTTTGGGCTTCTTGTCTGTTTGGACTATTTTACTTGGGCCCTGAACTGTTTTGAACCCATCTAGGGTTCTCGGCTCGATTCGGTCTTGGTATAAGTACTTCGAAAGATTGTGTTTATTATCACTTTCACTTTTGCCAAAAATTCAAAGAGGGTTTATCTCTCTTTAGCTTCTCAGCCGAAATCAATAACATCCACCTCTTCATCACTAATAATCTTTGGGAAGTGTTCTTACTTACTCAACAGGTATTGGACAAAGGTTATTTGGGATCCATGATCTGACAGATGGTTGACTAAGGCTGCCATGAACTGATCTCTTGGATGATATGATGAATTAAAGTAGATTTTAAGTAACTAGGGGTTTTGGTGGACGTCTTATGGTCTAATTAAGCATTTTCGGTTAATCCTTGTGAAATTGTTGCAGGTTTAATAGAGGTTTCATAGGGATCTCGGTGGGATGAGGGTGATTACACGTTTCCCAAGGTGAAAGCCAAGGGGTTCTCTGTCCCCAGCTGTCAAGGAGATCTCGGTTGACTTTCGTTGACCGAGAACCCTTCGTCTTGACAGAAAACATACGTTCTCGGTCAGGTCTTGACCCAAGAACCCTCGTTTTTGGGTTAAATGCTAAGCGAGAACCCCAATTCCTAGTTGATTTCATTTATCTTTGTTGACTTTCGTTGACCGAGAACCCACCCTGTTAACCGAGATCCCTCCAAATGGGCTCAACTATCACTGATTGGGCCCAAACCTATGCTGATCTATGAACTTGGGTCATCTTATGTTTCTCTCTTTGGACCTGTTTCAATCTTATGTCCCAAAATCCCATATAAAACATGAACATATTTTAATACTATAAAGTTATTCGATATATTGTCTAACTTGATACGTTTGGTGCAGAAATGGCTGATCAGAATTCGTTAAAGAATGTTGACACGCATAACATAACTGGATACTTATATGATCCACCCCTGATTCGCAAGGAATTCAACTATATGATTGTCGGTCTCAACACGTGCAGGATCTCTCATGCACTACGAGAGAATCATGTCATTTGCAAGAAGATGATCACGGACTTTTGGAACGATGCTTCAATCAACCCACGCGGACAAGATGGATTAATATCCATAGATTCCAAAGTACAGAAGATGCCAGTCAGTATCACTAAGGCCATTGTGAGAGAGGCGTTATTGTTTGGTGATCAACCTGATTACCCGACTGAGTACTCCACTACTGCTGTTACAGAGGTTCTCACCAGAATGGGTTATGAGAGCACCTATCCTATGGCAATCAAGAAATTGTTTCACCCATACTAGAGATTCTTGATTCACACGTTTTTCACTTGTTGTCCGGTAGGAAAGGGGGCTCAGATGAGATTAGTCATACTCAGATGTCTGCTATCACTGCTCTGATCATGGATTGGGATTACAATTATTCCAAGTTCGTTTTCAATGAAATGATGAGCAATCTGAAAGGGAAGAAGAAGGAGATGTTCCTTATGTATCCAAGGTTCCTGCAGATGATTTTCGACTCTCACTTTCCAGACCTTGTAAAATATGTTGACACTATGGATATGAAGTCGTTGGGACCCAATACTTTTGGGTTGATGAAACAAAACAGGAAAGGTGCCAAGATCGTTTATCGGAGCCTTCATGCTCCGGTAAAATTTGGACGATTTACTGAGACAGAAGCTGAGCCGGTCATAGCTCAAGTTGCTGATGAACACGCGGCACCAGTTCAACCGCGTTGCAACTTACGAGATTTCTGATGATGAAGAAGATGAGACTGAACACCGTCAGTCAGATACCTCTCCAAGTAATGAGACCTTAAGTTCTTTGGAAGCTATGAAAGCTTTGTTACAGTCAAATGCTCTGAAGCCTCCTCAGACTGTTGCTGAAATTAATGAAGAAGACATAGCTGAAGATCCAGCCGCAGACCTCGATCCATGTAAACGAAGAAAGAAAGACCCGAGGCCTGACGTGCTAATTAGTGAATCTGAAACACCACCATACCATCTACTAATGCAACAACCAGCCGTCAACAACAAACTACTCAACCTGAGACACCTGCCCCAGAAGTACAAGTTGAACAAGATACATTTACTGCTGAGCCATCTTTTCATGATTTGTTGACTAGTGATTTTGTCAGTGAATTTGATTTTGAGACAGATATTCCACACACCGACACTACAGATATTCCCTCCGGTTCATCTGGCCTAGATACTCAGGGTCAGTCAAGCTCCAGTACGCCAGAAAAGGTTACCCAGATTCTGGCTATGCAGGAAGCTTATCTTCGGAATAAAGGTAATGGTGTGGTTCTTGAAGATGCTCCTGTTGATGTTCATGCATTACAACATCGGGTTTTTGAACTTGAACAAGATTTGGTAGTCAATGATGTGCGTATTCAAGAGTTGGAAGCAGGTAATTCTGATAAAGATTCCAAGATAAAAGAACTACAGTCCAACATGGGAACTAACTGCCTTGTATCTTGACCTCCAACAAATGTTGTTCCAAAAGTTTGGAGATGAGTTTAAAGGTAGTGATGATGTAGTCTCCAAAGTACCCAACGTAAGTCAATGTCCGTTCTTCTGCCCGTCCTATAGACAACATTGATCAGTCAGAATTGCTACAACAATACATGGATGCCCCCCATCTCCAAGGAGAAACCAGACAGAATTAAGAAGAATCTACTTGAAAAAGGGAAAAAGAAAATGCTGGTGATGAAGAACTAGAATCAGAATGTTGAATCATAGGATCATCCAGACAGGTTCGTTGTTACCTTTCAAAAGGGTTTTTCCGACAAATACGGTGATCGATCTGGAGTTCTGTCGTGGGGTTTTGATGTGGATAAGAAAATGTGGTGGATTAAGAGGAAGTCAGGAACGACTGAGTATTACAAGAAGATGAAAAACTTTGGTTCCTGGATTAAAGTGGATCTTAGTGACCTGATTAATGCTCCATTCACCAATCCAATGAATGATAAACGCTGTATAGATTTTTGGAACTTTCTGAGAAGACAAGTCGATAGAAGTTTCACTGATATGAAGACGGCTGAGTCTTTTCTGAAGAAGGCAAAAGGAGTCCAAGATCCAAAGACAGGGAAAACAATTGTCAATGTGATGTGGCCTGCCACGGACAAGGCCACTCATATTCCTGTACCAGATGAAATTCCAGATGGCACGTTGGATAACATGAGATTCTGGATGTACGATAGTTTAACTGCTATTGTTGTCATCAAGATGGCAAAAGGAAAGGGTCAGTTAAGATTTGTTGATCCAAGAGACCTACTGAAGTTCAATGAAAGGGATATCAAGACTTTAAGTACGATCCAGATAATTGTCGATCCGATCTTTGAAATGGCTGGGAAAGAATTCACTAGTATGGTAACTTCAATTATCAGATACAGATATTGGGCGGGTGCTTTGAAAGATGTTGATGTAGACTACATGGTATATGACTAAAACACAAAGCAACAAACTAAGGGGGAGATTGTTGGGCCTAGTTTATGTGGTTTGAGCTTAGTTTGTATTTAGTTTAATTTGTTTATGGGCTTGGGATGCGGGCTGTGATGTGAGCCGAGAACAACTTTGTGTTCTCGGTGGGCTTTTGTTTGTTTGTGCTTATTCGTGTTCTTGAATCACCAAGTGTTGGTATTCTGCACCAATACTCGTTCTATTGATATCATAATTGTAGTGATCCAGATTCGGGACTTACAATAATCATAAAACAACTTGCATAACTAGTTGCAAGTTACAACCTTATATTCCTAGATATGCTAACCTCCATTATTTTAAGTTATCCTAATATAAAAAGTTGACACACAAGTTGTTTACACAAAACATCATTTTACTTAATCACTGTATTAACAATAATTAAATACCCTCTTTAGCCCACTCAACCACTGTATTAACAACTTTATGAATATCTGCGCATTAGACATTGTTTTCTTGACCTGCATCACCTGCATCAGTTTTTACGACAGCCAAAGATGTAATAAGTTTAAAATAACAGCCTAAGCATTTTATGAGCGTTTTTAATTGTGACTATAATTAAGCTGGTACATATACCTTTGTGAATAGCCACTGGACCACCAACACCAACATCTGAATCAAATGCATCACACAGATTTAATAAGTTTATTAACAGCATAAGCGTTTTATGAGCGTTTTAATTATAATTATAATTAATTTAGCCCAAATACCTTTTTGGGCAGCCACTGGACCACCAACACCAACATCTGAATCAACTGCCTCACACAGATGTAATAAGTTTAAAAAAAACAGCATAAGCGTTTTATGAGCGTTTTAATTATAATTATAATTAATTTAGCCCAAATACCTTTTTGGGCAGCCACTGGACCACCAACACCAACATCTGAATCAACTGCATCACACAGATGTAATAAGTTTAAAAAAACAGCATAAGCGTTTTATGAGCGTTTTAATTATAATTATAACTAATTTAGCCCAAATACCTTTTTGGGCAGCCACTGGACCACCAACACCAACATCTGAATCAACTGCATCACACAGATGTAATAAGTTTAAAATAACAGCATAAGCATTTTATGAGCGTTTTAATTATAATTATAATTAATTTAGCCCAAATACCTTTTAGAGCAGCCACTGGACCACCAACACCAACATCTGAATCTTGTGTTTTAGGGACCACATTATTAGTGAAACTGTTTTCCCATTCACAACATCTAGCAAAGATATTGTGATTTGATGGATGCCTATCCTTTCCTTGACGGACCAACTCGTTGATCTCTGAGCAAATTTTATCAAATGTCTTCAAATTTTTATCCATTGCCTTATTCCAAGACTGTAAAAAGAAAATATAGTTATTGTTAATTCAAAAATATTTTCAATTTATCCCAACCAGTTGTAATGGAGTTAAATAATAGTCAACAAGTATGATAGGCATTTGCAAACTTAAAGGTGAATAAACGCTTACATAATCATCCAAATCTTGTTCAGCTGTTTGATCGGCATTATCTTTTTCAGTAGCAGCAGCAGCCGCAGCAGTAGTCTCATCAAGTCCCTTCCCGGCAGCAGTAACGGTCACAGCAGTAGGAGCAGCAGTAGCCACATTAATCCCCTTCCCATCAACACTAAATGTCACAGCAGCAGCAGCAACAACCTCAGTAGCATCTTCTACTAAGGGAGGACCATTATTCTCCAAGTATTTTTCCATCTTATTAAGAGTAGTTGTTGTTATGTAGTTGACTGCAAGCGTTGTGACGGGAGTCCCAAATGGACCACATTTTTTCTGGTATTCATGCATGTAAAGCATCACAAGAAAGATGATCGGACCGTTGTATTGAGCGTTGATATCTCTCTATTCTTCCTTTCTCATTTTCAAGTTTTCAATAAGATAGCTGCACCAGTCCATATTTGGAATATCTGAGGGTTTATCAATTGCGGCGACGAATCGTTGATTGACTGTTGTTGATTTTGTCACAAATCCTATACAAGTGTTGAACAACACAAGGAAATTAATCTTAAACAGTTCACCAACTCCTTGATCCGAGGCCAGTTTGTCTTTCACATGCTTTATACTTATTCTTGAATTTGTCGGGAATTGCTTTTTGAACAAATCTGTAGTAACATCTTCCCCCAATCTTGGTCTACTCTTGTCTAAAACAGGAATCTTACCTATTGGTATCCCCAAACACTTCATGTACTTTTTGTGGTGTTATCTTAATAACACCGCTCCCAATGTCAATTCATTTAAACGGTTATTATAGTTCATGAGCATCCAATATCCCAAAGTTGTTAGAGTTTGGGTTACTTGAAGTCTTAACATTGACCCGAAACCCATTTCTTCTACACAAGTTTTTTGGGCAGTGGTCATTGCCTTCACTGCATCAACAATATTACAAGGTGCACACCTATTCTTCATTTTTTTGTCTACAAATTCAACAAAAGTTTTTCCCTCTCGGCTGGCTTCTTTTCTTTAATGGCTTTCTTTTTCGGACGCTGAAAGTCCGGGTCAGAGGTGTTGTGTTCCACCTCTTTCCGCTTTGACAACAACATGTCGATTTTTGTGTCAAGGTCTAAATCAGAGTCTGCTTCAACAACATGTTTTATTTTTAACTTTTTCACCACCGGAGCAACTTTTTTAGTTTTCCTTTTATCTCTCTTCTCGTTTAGATGCTTAGCTTTACCAGTCTTGTTTTTTTCGACAACTAAATCACATACATACATACAATAAAACATGGGGGTAGGGGATATCAACACGAATCACAAGAAAACAAAAAACTCTTATCAAACATCACATTGGTAATTCTCATACCAAAGCCATAACACTCTTAGCATACGCTTATAACATGCTTTAATATTATAAATAGATTTTTTAAAAAAAAAGATATGTATTACAACAACACGCTTATAAAACGTTTTAATACATAAGATGATTTAAACAAATGCTTACATTTTAAGATTACTTAAACCTAAAACGCTAAAAAAATCATAAATTAACACATGTTCCATCTTTATTTTGAGACCTATCTTGCTTGTGCTTCGTCCTTAGTTCCGTTCCAGAAGTAGATGAGTTAGGGTTCTTCATTTTGGTTCCGTTCCAGAATAATTAAACCACTTGGGCTTATGGTTGTGCTTGTACTTCATAGTAGAAACGAATCGGTGACGGTTTTAAGGAATATTGGGAATGATTGTGCTTCACAGTAGAAATATTGACTTACGAGGTTGAATTTTGGGTAATTATTTGACCCTTTTAAAAGAAGGAGCGTGCTTTTAAATTTTAATCGTACGATATAAATTTATATATATATATATATATATATATATATATAATATTAGTGGGTGGTGGTGGGTTCAGGTGGTCATGATGGTGGTGGACGGTGGCGGAGGTGTGGTGGTTCGTGGTGGCGGATGTGTGGTGGTGGGTGGTGGTGGGGGAGATCAGTTGTGGTGGTGGTGGCGGAGGTCGGTGGTAGGTGGTGGTGGTGGGTAGTGGGCTGTGCTGGAGGAGATCGGTGGTGGTGGTGGTGGGTGGGTATAAATATATATATATATATATATATATATATATGTGTGTGTGTGTGTGTGTGTATGTATAATATTAGTGGGTGGTGGTGGTGGTGGTGGTGTGGTGGGTGGTGGTGGTGGCGGAGGTATGGTGGGTGGTTGTGGTGTATGGTTAGTGGTTGGTGCTGGAGGTCGTTGTGGCGAATGTTGCCGGTGGATGGTGGCAGTAGGTGGTGTGTAGTATGATTGCGGATATGTAATCCATGAGACGATGATGGTGCTATCCCGTATGATGACCATGATGATTGGCGCAATTATGACGACGACGATGCTAATATAATGGTACCCACATGAATACATGGATATAACAACCTGGGTTGGTGGTGGTTATCATAATGATGCTGCTAACCTATATGGTACGGTTTGCTTACGCCAACCCATACGATGGCGAGTGTAGCTCGTACAATGAGCATGATGTCTATGATGATGATCACACATATATATGATGATGATCAATTATATGTACCTATATGACAATACGCCACACAGACGCACACCCCCCCACACACACAACATATATATATATATATATATATATATGTTGATGATGATGGTGACACCGATGTTTAATGACATGTAACCCGTATGATCGATGACGACCATGATAATGTATACAATGGTCATACTGATGGTAGCCTGTACGACTGATGATGTCGTTTGATGACGACAACAATTCATAAGATGGTGCCAACAGTGATTGCTAATATTGGGTGTTTTGTTTACGATAACCTATACGATGCTGACTACATCCCGTAGATGGCAATAGGTTGATGATGATGCTGATGATGATGATGATGATGATGCTGTTGACTAGATATATGTTACCCGTATGATCAACGCCGACTACGATAGCCTATACAATGACCACGTTGATTACCCGCATGTCTGATGATGATGTCATTTCATGGTGATGGTGATTGATGATTATGATGATAACTTTATGATGTTGATCATCATCATAACAGATATGTTGATGATGATAACCTAGAAGATGATAATGATACAAAACTACATACTTATTCATTATGATAATGATAACACTAGAATGTTATGAGCTTCTCTATTACGAAGTTGTAAATCTTATCCAGAAAATCTTACTAATGGATCAATAATGGATACAATTTTAAGTTTATTTAAAAAATACGATTTATTAAACGAACTCAACTTTTAACGAAATTTATAGCAGAATGTTAGTAAAAAAAACTAAAAGTAAGACTATGTTTTTATACTATTTTTTTAAAAATTTAAATATAATAAGTTATAAAACAAAAACCAAAATATATATAATTAAATGTGTAGAAAAAAATAAAAAATAAAATAAAAATTCAAACCATTCTCAATGATAAAACCCCTTTACTTCCAAAACCCTAAATCGACTTCTAACTTCGCTTTACTGTAAGAATATTTGTAATTCGTGTTTACTAAAATTAATAGACATCGCTTATCCTGGTAAGAACATAAAGACTCTTCTGACATAAAAATGTCACGTCTCAATAATGGAGTTAAGTTCCTGGTAGATATCGACATCGATTCCATGAGTAGGATGGTATGTTAATGTTATCTGGTTAATTTTTTTTTTATGAAACATTTTACAGTTTTGCAACATATACATTCTAAGAACATTTTTTGTGTTACTTATAGCTCATTCCTAAAGCTGTTCAACCAATGTTTGCTGACATGAAATCGAATACCGGCTGTTGTTTGATTTATGATCAAAGTGGTAGAACGTTTTCTGTAGTAATAATCAAAGTACTTGATGACTTTTATTTTGGAACTGTTTGGACTGAATTAATCGGAGAATGTTGTATAGAAGCTGGAACATATGTTGTTTTTGAGGTTAAGTCAACATCTATGTTGAACATGTTTACTTTCAAAAGAAACGTAAATGATCAATCCTGTAAAATGTTATGCATTCCAGTCAGAAACCGACACGTTCATTACTTGGTAAGTTTTAATTTATGTTTCTAATGATTTTTTCCAAATTCAAATGTCTATTAATTAAGATGTTTAACAGGATTTCCCTGAGTGGTACGTGATTCAAGAATTTGGTGAAAATTGCATGAATTTGATTTTCGAGCTTATTGCTCCAGATAGAGTGTTGTTTAACGTTTCATGTCGTTGGGATAGAATGGGTTTTAGGCTAGATGATGGATGAAATGAGGTTTTAAACAAACCAACTTGAAAGGTGGTTCGTTTGTTATGTTTGAAGTCATATCAAATTTGAGATTTCATATTAATTTATTTCATGAAGATGGCATAGAATTTATCCTTCCTGGTCCAAATCAGCTGTTTCTCAACTATCAATTAAGCAATCAAGGTAGTTCCTCCCAAAACCCAATCCATCTTGTTGAGCAAAATGATGACTCTAAAATCCTCTTCCACATGAACGTCACCAACAAATTGGTAAATTGAATTTTTAAATTTCTTTTTTATTTACAAGTATATTCGTTTAAATTTTAACTTAATAATATATTTGAAATTTGCTTTTCACAGCTTCTTCCGGGTCACATTGCTACCAAGATTGATGCCTATGATGGAATTCTAATCACTTTGGCTAATCCCGAAGGTCGTAAAAAATGAAACTTCATGGTGAATTGTCGAAACTGAAATTCAGATATTGTTTACCAAAATGGAAAATTTTCAGGGCGGATAATGATTTACAGATTGGTGATAAGTGCAGATTTGAATATGACATCAATGAATGTACTTTGTTAGTTTCAAAAGTTGATTAGTGCAAGAATGCGCGTTGTGTTTGGTGATTTTTGGAACATTTGTGATTTGGTGACTTTGGGAAACATTTGTGATTTGGTGACAGTTGTGATTTTTGTAACATCTGTTATTTTCATGTTATGGTTGTATTGATACATATTTTAGTTTATTGTTTTGAATGTTGGTTGGTTAACTTTTAAATGCTTTACTTTTATAGTTTCTTGTAACATATTGTTATGAATGTTGGTTGGTTACATATTATAGTTTATTGTTTTAATGGTACCTTTTGTATGAAAACTTTTAAAGAATTGTAATTATGGAGTATCTTAAAACAAATCGTAAAAAAAAAAAACACTTTGTTGAAAACGCTACTGATACGCTTATTAAATCGTAAACAACACCTGGTTAAATCTAAAAATAAAACAAAAAACACTTTATTAAAAAACACTATTACACTTGTAACACGCTAATGTACAAAAACATATATAAATATCCTAATGCGCTAGTAACACGCTTATCCCCTTTAATTTATATTAAAAACTATGCCAATAATCTATTGGTTCTTAATCTATTGTTAAAAACGCTTGTGATACGCTTATTAAAATATGATATATTTGTTCAAACGAATCTATTACGCTTGTAACACGCTAATGTACAAAAACATATATAAATATCCTAGTACGCTAGTAACACGCTTATCCCCTTTAATTTATATTAAAAACTATCTTCTATCAGAGTGCCTATTTTCAGCCAGAGGTTCTCTGCCAATAATCTATTGGTTCTTAATTAAAAGGGAGGCAAAACTCAAAAACCTCCAAAATATTGGCTCCAAATATTCAAAAACTCCAAATTACATTTAACAATCAAAAAATCAAATTACACTCCAAATTATTAAAAAACTTTTCCACTCCACAAATTAATCAGACGACACAACTGAAGAAGAACAATCGAAGATGAAGCTTATAGATGAAACAATCGAATAAGAACATGTTTTATACTCCTATGAGGAAGCCAACGACGACGAGGACGCTCAATCAGATGACACTGAAGGCTACTCCAGCGAGGAAGCCAACGACGACGACGGTCAAGCAGACGATGCTATAGCAACGATGGCTATCGAACCCATCAACAGTTTTGCTACTACGAAAAAACCTACAAGGGGGTTGACGAGGTTACCTAAGCTACGTACCGATTATGCAAACTCTGGAGGTGTCAGACTGGCAGTGGAGTTTGATAATCTGGGTAGGTTCACTAGCAAAACCATATCAAAGTTTGCAAGTTTTTTAGGGGACGTTCTAAGGGAAATAGTTGGCTTGAGACATTTAAGTTAGAGGGAGGTCACAAAGGAGCTTAAAGATAAACTGTGGGAACAAATAACGGTTATTCTTAATTTTTATTTGTGCATTTTATATTTATAGAAGTAATTTACCTTTACTGTATTATATTATGCAGAAATATTTTGAGATTGAGGCGTGTCACAGGCCTTCTGTGATGAATCGCTCGGACACCTTCTTCGGGATTTCCGAAGAAAAAAGTATGCAAAATACATTATGCCGAACATCGGTAAACAACTGAAGCTGAAGGCGATACCCAAGGGACACAGGACGATGATCAGGCAAGAAGACTGGGATCGCTTCGTTGAGTACACACAATCAGAGCAGTTTCTGGTATAAATCCTCTACTCTACAAATGTAGATTGATCGACTATATATGGTGTATGTTTTGTTTAAATATAATGAAATGATTATAATGTGTGGTTGAAGAAAAAATCGGCTTCATCAAATGGAGCTCGAGCAAAGAATGTTTTTGATCATCACATGGGACGAGGGGGTTATACCTACCTTCGAGAGAAACTGGTAATCACCGTCAGCTGCTTTCTCTCTAGTTCAATGATTTGTTGATTATGTGTCTAACGCATGACCGTCAGCTGCTTTCTCTTGAATATTTTACAAGGTCAAAAAGAAGGAAATTGGACCGGATGAGATCCCCGGCCGTGTATTAATGTGGATGAAAGGAAGGGAGGACAAATATGGTGCATACAAGAATGTTGTTGTCAAAGGTGTGGCAACCAAATTAGTATGTTTTAGTATTAAACTTTTTAAATCATGTTAAAGTCAATTCATTGCCATACACATAGCCTTATATTGGCGTCAAACAAACTTGAGTCTGTCTAACTTGTCTCAACACTTGATGTGGATACATAAGCGTCTTACAAGAGTAATAAACTTTGATTCTTGTACATAAGCGTGTAACTAGCGTATTAAAATATTTATATTTGTTTTTGTACATAAGCGTGTTACAAGCGTAATAGACTCGTTTACAAAAAAAAACTTGAGTCTGTATAACTTGTCTCAACACTTTATGTGGATACATAAGCGTGTTACAAGTGTATTATAATATTTGTTTTCTTGCAGGCTCAGCATGAGGAGCAGATCGCCTCCGGAGCCCTGGCACTTGAACCGTGCACAGATGCCGTCACCTTAGTGCTTGGCAAAGAGAAAGGTGGGTTTTTAAAAGGGATTAGGTACGGATTGACAACAGGTAAATATTGGGGTGTGAGTTGGGTAAAAGGCTCGTTTAAGCAACGGATTGCCCAACATGAGTATGAGGTGGTGCAGAGAGATGAAATGGTGAACAGGTTGACGACTCTACTTGAATCCACGAGTGCTATGCTAGCAAGCCGTGAGAAGGAGCAGTTAGCATTTGAGGCCAGGTTTAGACATCTCGAAGGATTGTTGCCTCAAATGTCGGCAAGTCAAGTAAGTGACGTATGCTACATATTATTAATGCATTCGACATACATAATTGGCACTGTTTTTGTCACAATTCGTAGGTAAATCATGTTCCCAACCAGGTTAGTTCTAACCAAAGTACTAGTGCTGTGGCGCAAAATAAAATGCCAGCACCAGTAAGTATCTGACAGTTTCTTTGTTTATTACAACTTTCCATGTGATTTTTCATTTTCCATAACCTAATAAATTGATTTGTAGGCCAGTTCTGTGGGAAACATCTTAACCTCAGGTGAGGCTGTGCAACAAGAATCCGCTACTCAGGTAAGCATTTGACATTTTGATCGATTTTTTTTAATAATTAACTTTTCGTGTGAGTGTGCTGATTTTGCATAAGTTAATTGTAGGCCAAGTATGTGGATAAAATAGTTGTCGAAATGGTACTCACTCCCCATATCGCGACATCAGTAAGTATTTGACAATTTCAATACTTTTTATAATTCGTTTCCAATGTGAGTGTGCTCATTTTCTATTACCGAATTGCAGGCCAAGTCCGTGGAAAAAAATGTTGACCAAACGGTACTCGATCCCCATAGCGCGACATCAGTAAGTATTTGACAATTTCAGTTTTTATATTTTATAACCTAATAAGTCTAACAATTCCAATTTCTTTTATATTACCAATGAAGCCTGTAGAAA
Source organism: Bidens hawaiensis (assembly GCF_021521415.1). Lineage (NCBI taxonomy): Eukaryota > Viridiplantae > Streptophyta > Magnoliopsida > Asterales > Asteraceae > Bidens > Bidens hawaiensis. Next base: position 2,792,417 of record NW_027491034.1, read on the forward strand.
ACAATGTTAACGAAACATCAACACAACTACACCACACTTCGGATAGTAACGGCTCGAAAAAACAATTAGTAAGTATTTGGCAATTTCAGTATTCCCTTTAATTGTTGATTGATTTCCATCCATAAGCTGATTCACTGAATGGTTTTTAGGTAAAACGGAGAAGCCGTAAAAGAAAAGTTGATGTATATACGGATGAAGCTTCCCCACCTACTGAAATAAAGGTATGTACTGCGCAAAACATTGTTAATCTCCCACCAACATTGGTATGTACTTATATATTGACTTCAACATTGTTAATTTCACATGCTTGTTTATAGGTGTATGAGTGTTGTTTGTGTGTGCATGACAAGCGTAACAAGGTGGCACGTGGTACAGTTCAATGGTCACCGGTTCCACAACAGTTGCATGGAAAAGCAATCCCGGAGGGTTGATATAAAGTTAGTATTGATGAAGTCATAAAGGAACAAACAAGTATTCCTTGTGAAGCAGGTGAAATTATGACTGTTGGCGACGCACGTAGTACTTTTGTTGCTTGGCCAGAACACCTAATCTTATGTGACCAGAAGGTTTGTTCCCTTTTAACTTAACCGAACAAATATCTATGTTCATTTTCATTTAGTTTAAAAAATGAACACTTGTGTTCGTTTATGTTAGTTTGTTTATAATCTAAACTAACGTAATTGAACAAAGATAAACGAACATAAATGAACTTCCCGCCGAAAGGTTCACGAACAGTTAAACAAACGTTCGGTTCGTTTGCAAGCTTACTATTTTGTTCTATTAAATTACAAAATATGACATTAATTATACATATTTGTTTTTCATATTCTATTGTTCCAGCTACCACCACTCCCATTCTCATAAGAACCAGACAAAGCTGGCAAGAAGGCAAAGACAAAGTACACAACGATAGACAGGGTGACCAAACAGAAGACAAGGAGCAGTGCCAAAAAACCGACGCCTTAGCTAGTATATAGGTAGTCGTTATTTTTGTAAGATATTTTGCATATACATTTTCTTAAGTGAATAATATTGTTAATATAATTTGTTTCTAATTTTGTTTTTTTGTCATGCTTGCTTATAGCTGTTTTATATTACTGCACAAAAAATAAAAATAATAATATTACCTAATTACACACAATTTGGCCACAGAGAACACATTAAATAGGTATGGCCAAAAGTAAGATAATAGTCACACCTGAAATTACAAAAATTAGAGTCTATAAATGACCATTAGCCACAACAAAAACATTTTTGTGTGACGAAAGGGTACCAAAAACATTGGCCACACCTTCATCAGTTGGTTTTTGTTTGTGAGGCGGAACGAGATCAAACGTCATTGGAAAAATCACTATGTGTGACGAAAAGTTTGAGAATAGCCACACTTTAAATTACGAATAGCATTATGTGTGACAAACGGTAAGACAATGGCCACACCAAAAACTACAAAAGAGTGTTTGAGTGGCAACTTCACATTTTTAGCCACATTGACAATAACCTCCAGTGTCTATATGTTAGGTTTGGCCACACAATACATCACTATGTGTGACGAAAAGTTTGAGAATAGCCACACTTTAAATTACGAATAGAATTATGCGTGACAAATGGTAAGACAATGGCCACACCACAAACTACAAAAGAGTGTTTTAGTGGCAACTTCACATTTTTAGCTACATTGACAATAACCTCCAGTGTCTATATGATATGTTTGGCCACACAATACATCACTATGTGTGACGGAAAGTTTGAGAATAGCCACACTTTAAATTACGAATAGCATTATGTGTGACAAACGGTAAGACAATGGCCACACCACAAACTACAAAAGAGTGTTTGAGTGGCAACTTCAAATTTTTAGCCACATTGACAATAACATCCAGTGTCTATATGATACGATTAGCCACACACTACCTCACTATGTGTGATGAAAAGTTTGACAATAGCCACTCTTTAAATTACGAATAGTATTATGTGTGACAAACGGTAAGACAATGGCCACACCACAAACTACAAAAAAGTTTTTGACTAGCAAGTTCACATTTTTAGCCACATTGACAATAACCTCAAGTGTCTATATGATATTATTAGCCACTCAGTACCTCACTATGTGTGACGAAAAGTTAGACAATAGCCACACTTTCAATTACGAAAAGCATTATGTGTGACAAACGGTAAGACAATAGCCACACTATAATCTACAAAGGAGTGTTTGAGTGGCAAGTAAACATATTTAGTCACTTTTAATATAATATTCAGTGTCTATATCATGTAATTAGCCACTCTATTATTAAATTTAAGTGGACATATCTTTGTTATATCCACACAGTATAGGTCACAATGCAAGCTTAACACAACCCTATTGGCCACATTATTGTAAAATTCATGTGGCTGAAATAATAATTCAAGTGGCTATATACGTGCAATGGTCACTCATAGGAAATAGTCATGTCGCCATTTTCTACGTTTTACCCACACTTATTGGAGAGGCTTCTTGATGGCCAGCAACTAATGCATGTACCCTTTAGCCACACTTATTACCACATAAGGCCACTAAAAAGTGTGTGTGGCCATATCATACCCACGGTGTCGCGACCTTTGGCCACATATGACCTGAACAAAATGTGTGTGGCTAAAAGCCTACGGCCACACTTTTTTCGTGTGGCCGAAGGTCAATTTTCACGTAGTGTTAATTAAGTTGTTGGTTTTGCCATAAATGGTATGTGTAATACGAATATTGATTTAGTTTCTATAGGGCATACCAGATCTTGATGGGTTATGATACGAATTTGCACTTTAGTCCCTATAGATTTAGGGAGGAAACATAATAGGGTAATAGTTTGAGTTTAGGGTAATTCTTGTCATTACTTGAAAGTTAAAAATATATTTTAAATAAATAACTAAACAGTAATGTTGGGTTTTAACAAGATTATCAAAGTGATAAAATCCCTATTTTACCAAAAACGCAGCGGATATAAAAGTTTTAAATCTTGTTAATATGATATGTATAAAACCAATTTTAAACATGCAAAACCCAAACCCGGATCCAAATACGAATTACACACTATCAAATACATGCATGTCACTATAAGTCCATGCATGTTACTACTACCTTTCAATATGACAAAACTGGGTGAAAGAGATGATGATTGAAAGGTAAGAACTTGAATATGGAAGCTCCACAAGCTAGCATACCCCAAGCTTCAACAACACACCACTTCTAGCAAGGATTTGCACTTGAAATTTTCTTCTTCTTTTCTTATGTTGGATGAAAATACCTAAGAGAGGAAAAGAGAAAAGTTTACTTGGAAATTATGTGTGTTATGAAAGAATGAAAGAGAAAGACTTGGTTTTTGTCACACCCTCAAAATTCACTCACGGAGTTTTACCGTCAGAGGGTGTGAACTGGCAGAATCGGAATCATCAGTTATAATCAAACCATAAAAACGTTTAAATGCAAATAAGTGCGGAAGCGTAAAAACCTTAATTCAAAAGTTGCGTCACGCAGGACGACTTAAAACCAAAGATAACTGTTAAAAATAAGTTTGCAGAATAAAAGTGTTTTCATTTAATGCATGCTCCTAAACCGCGCGCCCGCCTCGGCTACCTGAGAATAACATACTAAAAGTGTCAACACAAGGTTGGTGAGTTCACAAGTTATATAAGATAAATCGTTTAGCGTTTGCATTCAGCGTTTACGTTAAGTGTTTTGCGTAACCTCGTTACGGCGTTTAAGCGTTTTGCGTAACCACGTTACGGCGTTTTGCGTTTTGCGTAACCACGTTACGGCGTTTTGCGTTACCAGATAATGTTATGTCAAATTATATATCGATAGGTAGCTAATCTATACAACAAGTATTACTAAGTGGTTCGACACCGAAGCTGACTGTTTTGAAGTGCCCGTCACCAGGTCAATCCAGACCATGGTAAGTGTTAGCCAAAATTACACCCACTCAACCTCCAGTTGAGCTTAGCGTCGGGTGGGGTTTGTCAAACCCAGTAGTACTACTCAACAGTGACTCGCTATTCTAAATATTAACCGGTTCGATGTGTGGGACTTCAAATGTTACGTTTGCCGCTTAGTCTTTACAAGTGATATATAATTTATAACAAAATCTTAAATATGCGTTTATCTCAAAAATGCGTTTATCGGAGTATGTTATCTCCCCCAAGTGAAAAACGTTTGAAAACAGTTTAAGAGTGGGGTAAGTGAACTCACTGTTTGCGAAGAATATCCCGAATTAGATCACCAAGTGATGCGCGTCGTAGAAACTCTCTAGCGTTCTAAATAACAAAGAGATTTTCTAAGTATCGGTATGTTTAACGAGTCTCTAGACTCGGCACATAATACCTATGCACGTAACATGTTTCGTGTTTCGTTTGTGAATCGTGTGTGACTTAAACAAGTACAATTGTGATACGATACGTGAGTGAACAATTACTTTTGTGTCATGTATTAATAACATACTTTACTAGCAATTATCCCCGTAAGGGCATTTTGGTCAACAAATAACAATTACTAGCCATTATTCCCCATAAGGGCAATTTGGTCAAATCATGGCAATCAATTTGCAACTATTCCCCGCAAGGGTATTTTGGTCAAAACATAACAATTATATAAGAAATATCATATTTCATGCATTTATACACAACTCAGCAGCTAGTTTCACTGTGACAGAATTTCTACTTGAAAGATTGTACTATTTCACCGATCATATCATCTCAATTAATTCACCAAAAATCACCACTGAAACATACATGTCTTAGGTTTCCAGAACATATTTTATCTTATTTTTATTCCATATAGATTTCTCATAATGATCAAAACACTACAGTAAACTCATATCAGTCAGATTCATGCGCAACAGAATGTTATTTGCAATTCCCGTTAAACGAAAAATCCAATAAATGCAAGACTACTTGGCTTCGGTTCCTAACTCAATGAGTCAACTTCCAGAAGTGGAACCAACCCAATTGGTCTCGTAGTTCATGAGATATAACATTTACAACATAACCTAACAGCAGGTCTAACAGCTCAGCTTTGCACAACGTTTTTGTAAAATCATAAAAGTAAACTTCTACTTGTCCAAAAATTACAAACTTATACTTTATAGAAACTAGACTCAACCTAGTTTACTGCAGTACCCACAATCTCAACCAATTTTCACGTTTACACTTCGTTACAGTCACTTAAACATCGTATACACATTCTGTCCAGAATCTGTTCACATCAAAACTCAACAATTTAACTATCTATGGACCATAAATCAATCAGATAACATGCTAGACACTACAACCACTATCCATGCATATCAATTACACCATACATACAAGATTAGGGTTTGTGTTTTAACTCAAATCAAAGACAACAATCAATCAAGCAACAACATCAATACTAGTTATCAATCATCATGAATTCAACAACCATCATGTTAACTCATACATACATATAAAAATCGGCTGCCTAGGGTTCTTAATTAACCCATTAAACATCAAAATTAAACAACAAGAAGGTAAAGGATGATCAATTATACCTTCCTAGCACCTAGTTCTTGGATTAAACACTTGATTAGGGCTTGTATGTGTGTGTGCTTGTGGACGGCAGCCAAGAGGGAGCAAGGGAGGGGCCGATCGGAGCTTGTAGGTTTATAATAATAAGTTAGGGTTAAGTGTTAAGGTTATATTTATAGATATACAAGTTACACTCTAGTCCCTCTACTTTCAAGTGTTGTTTTTCTAGCCTAACTAGCTTGTTTTCGTCTTGAGTTAACGTTTATAATCATGTTATCACATAACACATAAGTCTAACACATAATTATCACATAATTATTGTTTTGACGTTTTTTGTTTATTAATCAATCGTTTGCGTCAACTCGTTTGCGTTTCGGTGCAAATCTCGAAAGACTACACATGTAGTAAGTGTTAAGCGTCATTCAAACCCTAGTTTAAATGTAATGATGTGTGCGTTATAGATTCAATGATCTTAAAGTTTGAATTGACGGAGTTGAGTTAACGGAGTTAACCTGAAATTGACGATTGTCACATCATTCCCATGTTAAAGAATTTTCGTCCCGAAAATTTGAGTCAAGTCGTGATGAGAGTCTGAAAGAGTAAAAAAAATTTTCAGTTTGTCATATCATCCCCTAGTAGAAAGAAATTTCGTCCCGAAATTTAATACATACCTCCGGTGATGTTTGACGGTTTGCCGGGTTTCGCGGTTTTCGGTGTTTGGTTAGCCCTTCAAAAAGGTGAGGATACTTTTTCATCATTTGATCCTCGCGTTCCCACGTGAACTCCGGTCCATGTCTCGAGTTCCAACGAACCTTAACGATTGGAATTTTGCTGTGTTTGAGCGTTTTGGTTTCCCAATCCAAAACCTCGACTGGTTCTTCAATGAAACGTAACTGTTCATCAACTTGTAGTTCCTCCAAAGGGACTACTTGGGATTCATCAGATAGGCATTTCTTCAAATTTAATACGTGGAATACATCGTGTACGCCACTGAGTTCTGTTGGTAGGTCCAGTCGGTACGCCACCGGGCCAATGCGCTCAGTTATCCGGTACGGACCAACATACCGTGGGTTGAGTTTGTTTCGCTTTCCAAAGCGAACCACACCTTTCCAAGGTGAGACTTTGAGTAACACCCGATCGTTCACTTGAAATTCGAGAGGTTTTCGGCGCTTGTCGGCGTAACTCCTTTGGCGATCTCGTGCTGCTGCCATGCGATTTCGGATTTGAACAATCTTTTCCGAGGTTTCGAGTACCAGTTCCGGACCAGTGATTTGGCTGTCACCCACCTCTGCCCAGCAGAGTGGTGATCGACACTTCCGTCCGTACAGCGCTTTAAACGGCGCTGCCTTAATACTTGCGTGGTAGCTGTTATTATACGAAAACTCTACCAAGGGTAAGTGGGGTTCCCAACTTTTTCCGAAATCTAAAACGCATGCACGCAACATATCCTCCAGGGTCTGAATAGTCCGTTCACTTTGCCCATCCGTCTGAGGATGGTATGCTGTACTCATATCGAGACGGGTGCCCAGTGCGCTGTGCAGCGACTTCCAAAAGTGCGAGGTGAAACGAGAATCTTGGTCGGAAATGATCGAGACAGGCACTCCGTGTCTAGACACCACTTCTTTCATGTATACGCGAGTCAGTCTTTCCATTTTGTCCGTTTCCTTAATTACTAGGAAGTGTGCCGATTTAGTCAACCGGTCAACGATCACCCAGATGGTATCGCATCCCGTCGGTGTCTTAGGCAAACCCGTAATAAAATCCATTGAGATGTGCTCCCATTTCCACATTGGGAGTTCCGGTTGTTGCAGTAGACCAGATGGTTTCTGGTATTCTATCTTGACTCTGGCACAAGTCAAGCATTTGCTCACGTAGGTGGCAATGTCGGCTTTCATGTTCGGCCACCAGTAAAGTGCCTTTAAATCATGATACATTTTGTCTGAGCCAGGGTGGATAGAATATCGGGACTTGTGAGCTTCGTCCATCACTAGAGTTCTCAACTCTCCGTATCGTGGAACCCAAATCCGGTTCTCAAAATATCGGACCCCGTCCGATCTGGTTTCAAGTTGCTTGTTCATGCCCCGCATGAGTTCCGATGGGAGATTTTCATCTTTCAAAGCTTCAAGTTGCGCATCGCGAATCTGATCGGGTAAGCTGGCATGAATCGTGAGTTGCAATGCTCTCACCCGTCTGGGTTTATCTGTTTCTTTTCTGCTGAGGGCGTCGGCCACCACATTGGCCTTGCCAGGGTGGTACTTGATGGCACAATCATAATCTTTAAGCAACTCGACCCAACGACGCTGTCGCATGTTCAGCTCCTTCTGATCGTAGATATGTTGGAGACTCTTGTGGTCGGTGTAAATGGTAAACTTGGTACCATACAAGTAATGCCTCCATATCTTAAGAGCAAACACCACAGTTCCGAGTTCCAAATCATGGGTCGGGTAGTTCTTCTCGTGAACCCGTAGTTGTCGAGAGGCGTAGGCTATAACCTTCTCGAGTTGCATCAGCACACAACCGAGACCTTGTATAAATGCAAGACTACTTGGGTTTGGTTCCTAACTCAATGAGTCAACTTCCAGAAGTGGAACCAACCCAATTGGTCTCGTAGTTCATGAGATATAACATTTACAACATAACCTAACAGCAGGTCTAACAGCTCAGCTTTGCACAACGTTTTTGTAAAATCATAAAAGTAAACTTCTACTTGTCCAAAAATTACAAACTTATACTTTATAGAAACTAGACTCAACCTAGTTTACAGCATTACCCACAATCTCAACCAATTTTCACGTTTACACTTCGTTACAGTCACTTAAACATCGTATACACATTCTGTCCAGAATCTGTTCACATCAAAACTCAACAATTTAACTATCTATGGACCATAAATCAATCATATAACATGCTAGACACTACAACCACTATCCATGCATATCAATTACACCATACATACAAGATTAGGGTTTGTGTTTTAACTCAAATCAAAGACAACAATCAATCAAGCAACAACATCAATACTAGTTATCAATCATCATGAATTCAACAACCATCATGTTAACTCATACATACATATAAAAATCGGCTGTCTAGGGTTCTTAATTAACCCATTAAACATCAAAATTAAACAACAAGAAGGTAAAGGATGATCAATTATACCTTCCTAGCACCTAGTTCTTGGATTAAACACTTGATTAGGGCTTGTATGTGTGTGTGCTTGTGGACGGCAGCCAAGAGGGAGCAAGGGAGGGGCCGATCGGAGCTTGTAGGTTTATAATAATAAGTTAGGGTTAAGTGTTAAGGTTATATTTATAGATATACAAGTTACACTCTAGTCCCTCTACTTTCAAGTGTTGTTTTTCTAGCCTAACTAGCTTGTTTTCGTCTTGAGTTAACGTTTATAATCATGTTATCACATAACACATAAGTCTAACACATAATTATCACATAATTATTGTTTTAACGTTTTTCGTTTATTAATCAATCGTTTGCGTCAACTCGTTTGCGTTTCGGTGCAAATCCCGAAAGACTACACATGTAGTAAGTGTTAAGCGTCATTTAAACCCTAGTTTAAATGTAATGATGTGTGCGTTATAGATTCAATGATCTTAAAGTTTGAATTGACGGAGTTGAGTTAACGGAGTTAACCTGAAATTGACGATTGTCACAGTTTTATTTAAAGGCATCTTACTCTCCACCAATAATAACCATTGCATGTATCCAATCACCTTGCATGTCTCCACTCAAACATATAATAATATTACATTTGAAAGAGTTATTATCTTTTTCTTTTATAAAAATTTAAACATATATATATATATATCCATACATATATACTTTTATAAGTTTATAACTTATAACTTATAAAACCTATTATATGTTAAGAGACATGCTTGGTTATTATTATTCACATATTGTTATTTAACCAACTTAAATAACACTTTGTAATGTTCTTTCATAAAACATAAATTATCCATATGATTTGTTTATTACACAAGTACATTTTATTTAGAAACCCCTTTCCAAATAACTCAAGTGTTAATATTCATTTGTTATGATCACATCATATATGAACGAATATTATCGGTGTTTGTCTAGCTTGTTATTGGGTATGACCCGACTTGGATCATAACGTACTAGCCACATCAATTTAATATGTCTCTTGGGCAGACAGAGTCCAACAATCTCCCACTTGCACAAGATACATAGAAGATTGATGCAAGTAGCAAATACCGCCTAACTACGGTTTACTACCCCTAATACGTATGACGAAGTGCCATTCAATAACATCATCCCTTTCAAGTCCCATACTTGAAAATGATTTAGGTGAAACTATCATTTATCCTTTTGCCACAAATGTCATGTTAAATCCAGAGACACAGAGTGATCATTCTCTGTTGATTTAACTTGTCAGGCCTTAGACATTTAACTCTCAACGAATAAGAGGGACAAATCCCATATTGACTACATACGTCTCTCACTATCACCTTGTACTATACTTGAGCTTAGCCTTATGTACTGACATATTTCAGAGCAGCGAAGAACTAAGTCAAAGCATAATAGTCGATGAATATCAAGACCCAATATGTATCTCAGGTCGGAGGATACTATGAAGTTCGCCTTTACTCAAATTTACTTATGATCACAAATCCCAAGGATTCCATCCAGTAAAATTGAGAGCGGGTCATTCCAATATTTATCCCATAAATATCTATGAACCTTGGCAGCAACCCTTTGCTATATTCATACCTCATGAATATCTACCAATCCAAGTTCATAATAGTCTTACTTTCACATTTGTTCCCACAAATATGAACGACTACGGACGTTTAGAATAATTCAAATTATTCACGGATTTAAACATACTAAAATGGAACATAACTCAAGAACATGACCATAACCAAAACCATATGATTGAGTTAAAATAAAATTGTTCCAATATCCAAATACAAATTTTGATCAAATCCAATCACTAGAATATCGAAGTCCTAAGGCGCAAGTATGACTCTCATGCTTCGGCCTTTCAAGGTGTTTCGTGAGTGGGTCCGCAATTTTTTGATCAGTTTGAACTTTGCGAATACATATCTTTCCCTTTTCAACTTCATCCCTTATGTAGTTGAATCTCCGCTCAATGTGCCTAGTCTTTTGATGTGCGCGGGGTTCCTTGATTTGAGCAATCGCACCCTCGTTGTCACAAAAGATCTCTAGAGGGTCCTGAATGGTACGAACCACTCCTAGATCGGCAATGAACTTTCTAATTCATGCAGCTTCTTGAGCTGCCAGGGAGGCGGCGATGTATTCAGATTCAGTGGTGGATAAAGCTACCACGTCTTGTTTTGCACTCTTCCATGAGACAGCACCACCATTGAGAACGAAAACATATCCTGATTGTGATCGAGAATCATCTCGATCAGTTTGGAAACTCGCATCAGTGTAACCGTTTACAACGAGTTCCTCCTCACCAGAGCCATATATTAGAAACATATCCTTAGTCCTTCTAAGGTATTTCAATATGCTTTAAACAGCCATCCAATGGCTAGTTCCCGGATTTTGTTGGTATCGACTTGTCATGCTCAAGGCGCATGACACATCCGGTCTAGTGCAAATCATGGCATACATGATGGATCCTATAGCAGATGCATATGGGATACCACTCATTTTGTCTTGCTCATCCTTTGAGCTTGGACATTGAGAAGAACTCAACATCGTTCCTCTTTGAATAGGTACCAAACCTTTCTTAGAGTTTTCCATCTTCAACCTTTTCAAGATCTTGTCAATGTATGCACTTTGATTCAAACCTATCAACCGCCTTGATCTATCCCTATAGATTCTTATTCCCAGAATATAGGCGGCTTCACCAAGATCCTTTATGGAAAAACAGCTTCCAAGCCAGGCTTTCACACCTTCCAAGGTTGGAATGTCATTTCCAAACAGTAATATGTCATCGACATATAATACCAGAAAGGTTATGATGCTCCCACTAGCTTTCTTATACACAAGCTTCATCAGCGTTTTTGATGAATCCAAATTTCTTAACTTCATCATCAAAACGGTGATTCCAACTTCTGGTTGCTTGTTTCAATCCATAGATTGATTTCTTCAACTTGCATACTTTGTTAGGATGTTGTGGATCGACAAAACCTTCAGGCTGAACCATATAAACATCTTCATTAAGATGCCCATTTAGAAAAGCAGTTTTGACATCCATTTGCCATATCTCATAGTCATAATATGCGGCTATGGCAAACAATATCCTTATAGACTTTAGCATCGCCACGGGCGAGAAAGTTTCATCATAATCAACCCCTTGAGTTTGAGTGAAACCCTTTGCTACAAGTCTAGCTTTATAAGTATCCAAGTTTCCATGCATATCAGTTTTCTTCTTGAAAACCCACTTACTTCCAACCAGCTTGGAATTTAGAGGTGGAGCAACCAAGTCCCATACTTGATTGTCATGCATGGATTGCATCTCAACATTCATGGCTTCTAGCCATTTGTCACAATTAGATTGCGACATTGCATCTCGGTATGTGGTGGGTTCATCCGAATCAACCACGTAGCATCCATCCATGAAAAATCCATATGTCTCAGGTGGGGTGCTAACTCTACCAGATTTGTGAATGTTTTGTGTGTTTTGATCAACCATTTGATCATCCTCAACAACCTCTTGTTGATTGCTAGTGTCAACCAAACGTGTATCGGCTTGTAGTTCTCGATCCTCTTCGAGTTCTACAGTTCTATCAGTTCCTTCCATAAGGAACCTTCTTTCCAAGAACTTAGCCTTTCGAGCTATAAACACTTTATGCTCGCTTGGATTGTAGAAATAATATCCCATCGAATCCCTGGGATATCCTATAAATATACACTTAGTGGATCGACATTCAAGTTTGTCAGGGGTGTAGATCTTAACATAAGCCTCACAACCCCATACCTTTAAATATGAAAATTTTGGAGCCTTTCCATGCCATATTTCAAAAGGTGTCCTATCCATTTTCTTGGTTGGTGCCATATTTAAAATACGGGCAGCAGAGATCACAGCGAAACCCCAAAATGATAGAGGTAATGAGCATCTAGCCATCATGGATCGAACCATATCCAATAAAGTTCGATTCCTCCTTTCGGAAACACCATTATGTTGTGGTGTTCCAGGTGGAGTAAGTTGTGAGACAATCCCACAACTCCTAAGATGTTCTAGAAACGCATCATTGAGGTATTCACCTTTTCTATCGGAACGTAGTACTTTGATTGTTTTGTTGAGTTTATTTTGTACTTCATTTTGGAAGACTTTGAACATTTCAAAGGCCTTATTTTTGTGTCTTAACAAGAACACATACCCATAGCGACTATAATCGTCGGTAAAGGTAATGAAGTATCTTTCACCATTTCTTGTCATTGTCCTAAAAGGTCCACATACATCCGAATGTATGATACCTAATAAGTCTTTCGCCCTTTCATTTGTTCCATTAAAGGGTTCTTTGGTCATCTTTCCCAATAAACAAGATTCACATTCATCAAATGAATCAACATTTGATTTCAAAAGACCATTCTTTTGAAGTGTATGAATACGATTCTTGTTTATGTGACCAAGACGACAATGCCAAAGAAAAGTATTACTCAAATCTATTTTGAGTCTTTTGGTGTTAGCTTGGTACAACGAGTTATCAATGTATGAGTCATCATGAATTAATTCATAAATGCCATAAAACGGCATCGCTTTAAAATAAAAGACATTATCCATGAAAACATAAATGCCATTATCAACAAACTTAAAGTCATAACCAGATTGTCTTAATACAGAAACAGAGATAATATTCCTAGTCAAACTAGGGGAATATAAAATGTTTTTCAAAACAATTTCCAAACCATTTGGAAGCTTTAAAACATAATCTCCTCGGGCTTGTACGTCAACCTTTGCTCCATTGCCCATGAAGAGACTTATATCTCCTTTCTTCACCTCATTTCTTCTTTTGAACCCCTGCAATGAATTGCATATGTGAGTTCCACATCCGGTATCCAATACCCATGTGTTAGAAGAAATAATATTAAGATCAATGTGAATCATGAAAGTTGTACCTGAGGTTTGCCCCGCATCCCTCTTAGCTTTTAACTCCTTGAGATAAGTCGGACAGTTTCTCATCCAATGACCTATCTCACCACAACCAAAGCACGGATCCTCAGCGCTAACCTTTAGCTTCTTTGGCTTTGGCTCCGCCTTTGCCTTTCCCTTGAACCCCTTCTTGACTTGCCCCTTACCAACGGAAACCTTTGCTTTTGGTTCCGGGTGATGCCTTTTCTTTGAGCCACCCTCATTGATCGCAAGAACGGGTAAAACCTTTTTACCCATGCCGGCCTCGGCTGTCTTAAGCATTGCGTGAAGCTCACCAATGCTTTTGTCCCATCCATTCATGTTGTAGTTCATGACGAATGTCTCAAACCTTTTAGTTAAGCCATTTAGGATTAAATCCGTGGCTAACTCTTTTGAGACGGGACAGTTAAGCCGTTCAAGCCGATCAATGTGGCTCTTCATCTTAAGTACATAAGATGAAACAGATTGGGTTTCTTCCATATGACATGCATGAAGCGCTCGAACCGTTTCGAATTGGTCAACCCGAGCTTGAGTAAGGAACATTTCCTTAAGTTGGGTTATCATGTCATACGCCCCATGATTCTCGAAATCCTTTTGGATCTCGGGAATCATTGTTCCCAACATGAGGCAAGAAACTTGCACCGAATCCTCGGTGTATTTTAACCAATCCGCATAGGCATCCAAGTTATTGACATCGGGTTCATCGGGAATAGGATCGTCTAAAATATAAGACTTCTTTTCTTGCTTGAGAACAATTCTCAAGTTTCGATACCAATCCATGAAGTTGTTAAAGTTTAGACGATCCTTATCCAGAATGGATCTTAGTGATAGATTATGCACGTGTGGGATAATTGCGTTCGGTGCGTTGTTTGCGGCCATCTAAAAGAATTTTAACAAAGTTCAAATTAGTATTTTCGATATTAATAAAATTTTAATCTTTAATACCCTTTAAATGTCTCCAAGACAATTATTGATTAAAATCTTGAACCCAACGTTTCATTCAAATAGTAGTTAGGTGACCTTTATCCTACTATTCGAATTAACAAGGTAGTCAACGTTTGACAATTGCAACCCTTTGCAACTTCTAGTTTTATGGGATTGGTTAAACATCATATGTTTAGTTGGTATGTTAAATCCCATCAACACCTTTGAACGCCATGTTAAGGTGATCCTATAGTCATGGTTTCAAATCAAGTCGTCTGACTTATACACACGTGTGAGTTTACTCATACAAGTGGTTAGGTGATCCTAATGCCAAATGTACTTGTAAAATCACCTTATGATCACAAGTTTTCTTAAAAGTGCTTAGGTGATCCTAACTCACTTTCAAGTCTACAAGTGACTTAAGTGTTGTATAAAAGGATGGTGTTTAACTTGTTTTTAAAAAGGGATTTTAGTTTTCTAAATTCTAGATTGGAAAACTATTTATTGTACATTTCATTTGCATGCATTCAAATGTATGGTACTTAGTTGAAAAACCCATTTTTAAAGTTCCAATTAATAAAACCCATTTTTATTATGAAATCATTAGTTATTAATAAAACCAATTTTTATTACCTAACAATTTCTAAGGAACCAATTTTATGCTAGTTGATTTTAAGTTGTTAATCAAACCATATTGCAAATAATAAGTAAATCAACCATGCAAGCACAAAATATACACAACCACAAGTTCATAACCATAGCCTCCTAATATTGACCACACTTGTTGACCAAAGACAAGTGTGTCAAAAAGTCTCTCCTAAGGGACCCAAAAGAACATGCACTTGTGTCGGTGAACTCCCACTTGATTCCGCATCCATATGCTCCAAGTGTTTACTCCCGGTGTTGTGGTCTTCATCATTTTATTTGGGCTTCTATCCATGCATCTTCTTTTACAAAATATATCCTAATACATTTTTCTAGTAAAAGAAATACATCTAATCTACTTATTATTACAAGCCATATGAATGAATAAATAGATTACTAACCCAAATAAATATTACAACCAAATCGAATGAACAAACAACCAACACAATCATTCAACCAAACACAAGGCCATGGCTAGGTTATGAACATCTATTACACATCCAAATATGCAATAATACAAGACCAAAATGGTTCCCCTTTTTGCCTCAAAACTTTCGGCCAAAGCTTAAGCAAACCGAAAGTTTCGGGTTTTGTCCAAACAAACTAAACAATCATCCAAATGACTTGGTTTTTCAAGATTACCACATGCATGTAAAGTATAACCTTGAAAAACCATGGGGTAACCAAAACCCCAAAAAGTTTCGGCCAAATGGTGAAACCCACCATAAACCCGAAAAATTTTGGATCTAATGAAGCATGCATTCGTATAAGCGGCTCTTGATGCCATTGTTGGGTTTTAACAAGATTATCAAAGTGATAAAACCCCTATTTTACCAAAAACGCAGCGGATATAAAAGTTTTAAATCTTGTTAATATGATATGTATAAAACCAATTTTAAACATGCAAAACCCAAACCCGGATCCAAATACGAATTACACACTATCAAATACATGCATGTCACTATAAGTCCATGCATGTTACTACTACCTTTCAATATGACAAAACCGGGTGAAAGAGATGATGATTGAAAGGTAAGAACTTGAATATGGAAGCTCCTCAAGCTAGCATACCCCAAGCTTCAACAACACACCACTTCTAGCTAGGATTTGCACTTGAAATTTTCTTCTTCTTTTCTTATGTTGGATGAAAATACCCAAGAGAGGAAGAGAGAAAAGTTTACTTGGAACTTATGTGTGTTATGAAAGAATGAAAGAGAAAGACTTGGTTTTATTTAAAGGCATCTTTCTCTCCACCAATAATAACCATTGCATGTCTCCACTCACCTTGCATGTCTCCACTCAAACATATAATAATATTACATTTGAAAGAGTTATCATCTTTTTCTTTTATAAAACTTTAAACATATATATATATATATCCATACATATATACTTTTATAAGTTTATAACTTATAACTTATAAAACCTATTATATGTTAAGAGACATGCTTGGTTATTATTATTCACATATTGTTATTTAACCAACTTAAATAACACTATGTAATGTTCTTTCATAAAACATAAATCATCCATATGATTTGTTTATTACACAAGTACATTTTATTTAGAAACCCCTTTCCAAATAACTCATGTGTTAATATTCATTTGTTATGATCACATCATATATGAACGAATATTTTCGGTGTTTGTCTAGCTTGTTATTGGGTATGACCCGACTTGGATCATAACGTACTAGACACATCAATTTAATATGTCTCTTGGGCAGACCGAGTCCAACAAGTAATATTATAATAAATAAATTAACTCAATATACGTGATAAAATTTCCGAACATCGAAATGGGTCGGGTATTAAGTTAAAAAATATCTGAGTTGCTACACCGATCTCGTTACACTAATCTATTACCTGTTGTCGGCCGTAATCGATGATGAATAGAGCATGAACAGTTGCGACCATAGACGAGTTCAATCAGAGACATACAGACAACGTTAGTGCAATAAGTGATAGGGTAAAGGTTTGCGACGTCTAGACGAATGATCTAACAAAGTTAATTGCATTACTATGATCTCTTGATAGTCTATTAATAATTCAATTTAGGACGAGTTGGTTCATGTTAATATAATTAAGATCGCCGGTGGAGTCGCTTTAGGTCTAATAAACGATCTGGAAGGAACAATTCCATGTTTAGGACGGAGATTTGGGTACAAGACAAGAGATCGGGTAAACAGGTTCGTTATAGGGTTGGATAATGGGTAAAAGGGTTAAGATATATATTATTTGCATTTTTGTCGTTGGAGATTGAAGATGGAAACATAGTGAGTTAATAGTATTAGTTTGGGTTAACTTTGCCATAATGTGAAAGTTATATTATATAAATAATTAAACAATAACTTAATAATAGTTAATTTACTCGATAATTGCGGTATTTTAAATTGATAAAATTTTTCGAACATAAAAACAGGTCGGGTTACAGATAAAATCTTAATTCAAAATCTGAGTTATTACAATAAGTTTCTATTAAACAAAATACTTTAGTCAAAATATTCTAAAAGCTATGAATAATTTATGTTTACACTTTGGATAAGTAATTTGGGTGTTACAGTTTTATGCAACTGCAATGGTCAAACAACAGATACCACTAGATATGGAAAAATATTTGTTTGTTTACAACTTTCATTTATATGAAATATCAATTCAACAAAGTATATAAAATATACTATATGCAACTTAAATGGTCAAACAACGAATATCGATAACGACAACTATACTTGTGTATTAGTAATCAACGTATATGATTTTTATAAACAAGATATATAAATTTACTAATTACATTTACAAATAAAAATTTGAAGTTACATTATATTATAAGTTCGTACTAAACAAGATCTTTTACTAAAAAGAATCCATAATTATATTAAAATAATATTAACTTACTGTACTAAAGTAATACAGGCATATTATCATCATCATACATCGGAACTTAAACCAACCATTCATCTTCTTCCTATAGACTGACTCTACTATTGTAATGTTTACATAATCTGCATTGCCGACATTTGTATCATCCTATTTTACCAAAAGTTTCAAAAGTTGTGACCCAATTTTGTTTAAATAAAAAAACAATTAAACGACGATTTAGTTAATTTCAAACCTTAAGTGGCAAACAAGATTGTTTTTTCAACTACTGGTCACTATTAATCTTAGTTTTTTGACTAAATACATAAACTAAACACCATTATTCACTCTCTATTAAACCCCATTAACCATTGGCAACAAGAAAGCCTACGGGTACATTATACGGTAATGTACTCCGTCATTCTCAGTTTATTGTATAATCTATCGTTCCTTAATTGTTTGTAAAATACGTTTTCCCTATTTGCCGATTTCAAGTTTGTGTATATGTTGTAACAAGTCATTAATAATGTTTTGATCACCAGATACTGATAATGGACATACCTACCGTGATTAAATTTTATGATCCTTCACAAATACAAATGATATAACCTGCTAATCAGATTCATATATATTTATTAAATAATTTTAATGTGCTACATCGACGTTCCGTTTATAGCTATTGATTATTTGGAATTTAGGTTCTTCCACATGATATTTGTGGCCATTTATTTCAAGATGAACCAGAGGATCAGTATTTTGTTTTGTACCATTCAAACAATAATAGTCATGTGGTACATATTGATTTTATTAACAATCAATATGTTTTAACTCACGGATGGAATGAATTTCTTCAGCAACATCAGTTTGTGTTTGGTGATGTTTTTGTTTTCGTTCCAATTAATTTACAAGAATGGAGATTCATATACGTTCCAGGTCATCCTACTTATGATCTAAAGAATTTGGAAGCCTCTATTACATACCCGACTCTAAGTTACGTTGTATGTATTTTCACTATGCACTTAAAAGTTTCTTACATCCTAATATGTTTACAAATTATTAAGTGTTATTCTTTTATGTAAGTCCTTTAAACGGATCTTTCAATGTGATACCAAACAATCACGTTGTTAAGCGGAAATTAACAAGAGACGATTCAATGTTAAATGATTAAACACGTAAATAATACAAGCAAGATGCTTCAAATAACACATATTATTACGTCTTATGCTTAAGCACAAAGTTACACAAGAACTCATTCACCAAAGGTTATAAACGGCCAATTCCAAAAAAAAGTTAAATACATTGAATATGTATAGGCACTACACCCTAGCCCAACACAAACCAAAAGCCCACTGAGATCTCTTGGATCTCGGTTTATATACAATCCCTAAAAAAATACAAACCAAACAAATGCTAGCCCAAAAATCTCCCCCTTAGTTTGTATCTTCGTCTTCAATCATGCTCAAGAATATTCACGTATGCTTCTTTATATCCACCAGCCCACAAACCTGTTCTGATAATCGACCCCACCATCTTTGTATACTTTTTAGCAGCAAGCTCGAAAAATGGTTCAACCATAATCTAAAAATTGCTAAGAGTCTTGATTTCTTTCTCACCGAACTTTAACAAATCACGTGGGTCGACAAACCGGAATTGTTCCTTTCATAGACGAATGACAACCGTAGTTGTTTCACGATCGTACGTCCAGAACTTCATCTCATCAAGTGTCCCCTCTGGAATTGTAGTAGACAAGGGAATGTGAGTTGCTTTCTTAGTTGCAGGCCACATCACATTGACCATCGTCTTCCCCGTCTTCGGATCTCGAACTCCCTTTGCCTTCTTCCAGAATGACTCAGTAATAGACATATTCAGAAATCGTTGATCAACTTGTTTCCTCAAGAAATTCCAAAAATCTATAGCCCTTTTGTCATTATTGGGGTTGTGAAATGGATCATTAATAAGGTCGCTGAGATCTACCCTTGTCCAGTATCCAAAATCCATCATTGTAAGGCCCTGATCCCGGTGCCCTAGTTTGGACGTTAGATTTACTCATTAACATAGTTCTAAATATCAGAGTTAATTTAAACTTTACGCCGAATATAAAAACTTCAAACCAATATATTAAATAACCATCAATTCTTGTCTTAACGAGCAGTGTAATCGTTTAAACATAAAACATTGTCTTTTAAAATAACATAACATTTCCTTGAGATGTTGATATCTTCAATTCCATGCCATGTGTTTCCCCTCAAGCGAGTTGCCTCATTCTACTCACCTACGTGCATACTAAAAGTCAGCTACGCTGAGTGAGTTCTATTTAATCATACAACATACAATCAGTTCACATACTTGCACACATGCTCGAAGGTTTGTACATCATTTATACTTTACTTTACATGCATAACTATCCATACTACCTAAAGAGCCTTCCGCCCTATAACCTCACAGATATTATAAGAGTCCGGTCCCCAACATCACATATATTATTAGGGTCTGGTCCCTACCCTCAAAGATATTATTAGGGTCTGGTCCCTATCCTCACAGATATTATTAGGTTCTGGTCTCTATCGTCACATATATTATTAGGGTCTGGTCCCTATCCTTACAGATATTATTAGGGTCTGGTCCCTATCCTCACGGATATTATAAGAGTCTGGTCCCTTTGTTTCATGCAACTGTATCGTACATGTCTTTACATACTTTCCTTACCAATACATGCAATATCCGAAGATCGTTCACATACTATCAACATAACATGCATACAGCATTCATACATCATATATATCAATCATATCTTAACTACCACCTAGCGGTACATGCAATATCCGAAGATCTTTCACGCACCGTCAAGAAATCATCATACATGAATCATACAGGGCATACACTTACCACTTAAGGTAAGTGTATTAACTATCACATCGAGTATGCACACAGCCTCGAAAACAAAACAAGGAAGTGGGGCTAGAAACTCACCTGAATCCGGTTACGTTCACCATTTATGGTTATTCCTTACTTGAGTTGTGCACGACTAACTGTATAACAAGTATACATATCAATTTAACTATCACTACCCATATCGTGTTTCTAGTTTAATTACAACCCTCAACAAAAGGGGGTCCGGGGGCAGCGCCCCTGGCAGCAGGGTTCTAGGGGCAGCAGCCTCTAGCGGGGTCCAAGGGGCAGAGCCCCTGGCTGGGGTTAACACAATTTCCATTAGGATTTCATGATAATATTTTATTGTTAACCTTTTCTAAGTCCAGTGACTGTATAGTCATTTTATTAAACTTCTAGTTCTTTACTTGGTTCTTAACAAATTGGGTTCATAACGAATGACCCATTCGTTACTTTATAACGAATTGACTATAATAACGAACTGGTCCTTGTAACGAATTGGACCTTATAACGGACTAGTCCTTTGACGAATTGAACTTCATAGCGAATGACCCCTCAGTAACGAGTTGAACCCTCTAGTTCGTTATCTCCTTTTTAACGAATGGTCATAACGAATTGGGGTTAATTAGTTATCTTTTCCTTAACGAATTTGGATACGAACTAAGGCTAGTTCGTTAAGCTTTTATTAACGAATCAACCTGACGAATTACCTCTAATTCGTTAACTTTCTGTTAGTGAATTAGAGTTAGGTCAGAATGTCAGAACATTCCCTGACATCCTCGTATTCGTTTTTCCGGCGCCGCCTTTCAGGCGCCGTCATCCCCGGAAAACCGGGATCTCGCTGGAAAAGCGAGATCTCGCTTATTTCACCACCGCTTTTACTGTTTTTCATCCCGTTCGATCCAGATCTGAGCTAGGGTGATCCCTCGGCTCATCTTTTGCTCGGTTCATACCCGATTCTACCCGGATCTCGTGACTTTAATGGTTTAAGGTGTCGGCTCGTTGTTTCGTGACTAAATCTAATGGGTTTGAGTTCATATCATATCATACTATCATTACCTTGAATCGGGATCGATTTTCCTTCTTGGTTCAGCTAGAGAAGGGAGAGAAACTAGAGAGAGCTTAAGTGTGTGTTTTGGATGGTTTATGGAATATGTGTAAATGAGTGGATTATTTGGTAATTAAGATTTATATAATTATAGATCATGGGCTTAAGCCCATGGTCTTTTTCTTCTTTCCTACATAACCCAAGTCCATAAACCATATCCATTTAACCCAACACTAGCCCGACTCATAATAACTCATATTTTCATTTTATTAACTGAAACGAGAAAACGGGGTGTTACATTCATTTTCCTACAATACTTGGTAGTCTCAGACCTTTGTTTCACCCACCACATGGTTTTGTCAACGTCAAACCCCCAGCACATGACACCAGAATGATCACCATATTTGTATGAGAAACCTTTCTTGAATTCAACAATAAACTTGTCTTGATGATCGGAAGATACGTTCTAATTCGAATTCTTCATGATGAGAATCTTCTTTTGAAGTCTTTCAGATTGTTCGGCTGTTCTTATAGGGGCAGCAAGATACTGTTCTAGTGTCTCAGAAGTGTCAATGTTTGAAGCAGGATACACACTAAAACTGCCACTTTGACTGCCAGCGGGATTCTTTGCAGCAACGTTCTCATCGCTTTTAAGTTCATCTCCAAACTTATGAATAAGCTTTTGTTGAAGATCCATGTATATAGCGGTGAGACCACCCATGTTAGCTTAAAGCTCATTGATCTTTCAATCTTTATCTATGTTATTGGCTTCAAGCTCTTGGATGCGTACATCCTTCACAACCGAGCCTTGTTTAAGTTTAAAGACTCATCATTCTAAGGCCTATACATCAACGGGTTCAGCATCAAATGTTATCCGCTTGCCTTTATCTTACATAAATTTATCTTTTCAGCAATGCTGGAGCTTGACTAACCAATTGGGTTTGACGATCACAATGGCTCGTCAGCAGATGGAATATCTGCTTCAAACTTGAACGCGTGAGCAATATCATCATAGATCTGTTCTTGAGTCTGAGGTTCAACAATAGATGGACTTGTATCAACATGAGTCTCAGTATGTTTCGACTATTGTTCTTATAGTTGGCTCGGTGGTGTAGTTTCAGTAACCAGCACACCCGGTCTCGGATCTTTCTTTCTCCTTTGTCGTGGAATGAGATCGGTGGCTGGTTCTTCAGAGAGATCTTCGTCTTGTGTCACAGTGACTGATTGAGGAGATTTCAATGCAGTCGACTGGAGCTGATCTTTAAACATCTCGAAGTCTTTCAACTGATCAGCAATAGGGATAATCTGTTCTTCTTGGTGTTCAGTCCCCGTGTGTTGTGATGGAGAACTTTCTGGCTCATCATCATCATCAGAAATTGTTTCATACGAAGCAGTGAACCTCTGAAAAGGTGTCACGTGCTCATCAGCAATCGAGGCACTGGCAGGAGTAACCTCAATTTCAGCAAACCTTCCAAACTTGACTAGTTCGTGAAGTCCATTGTATACAACTTTTGACCCCTTTATTGATTGCTTCATTAACCCAAAGGTGTTGGGACCCATGGCTTTAAAATCGAGCGTCTCTACAGATTTGACAAGATCATGGTAGTGTGAGTCAAAAATCATCTGCAGAAACCTTGGGTACATCAAAAACATCAATTTCTTCTTCCCTTTGAGATTGCTCATCATCTCATCGAACACAAACTTAGAGTAATTATAGTTCCAGTCCATGATCAAAGCAGTCACAGCCGACATCTGAATGTGGTTAATCTCGTCTGAACCCCCTTTTTATCCTGAGACACACGTGAAGAACATGTGAATCAAGAACCTCCAGTATAGATGAAAAAGTTTATTGATAGCTGGAGGGTAAGATCCTTCGTACCCCATTCTTAGTGCAACTTCAGCAACGACATCAGTTGGATATTCAGTTGGATAGTCAGGTTGATCACAGAATAAAAGAACTTCACAAATGATGGCCTCTGAAATGACGATAGGCTTCTTTTGAATCTTGGAGTCAGTTGTTACGATTCCCCTGGCACCCCGTTGATTAATGGAGGCGTTGTTCAAGAACTCTGTCACCATCTTTTTGCAAATAACAGGAGTTTCGTATAGCGTGAGAAATCCAGCATGTGTTGAGCCCCACAATCATGGATTTGAATTCTTTGTGCCCTAGGGGTGGATTATAAAAGCATCCGGAAATATTGTGAGTATCTACAAACTTCAATGGTGCTTGATCAGCCATGACTGCAACAAAAGATTCAAGTTAATAAACCATTCACTTAACTTAGAAATCACTCAATATTATAAGGATAAATATTTAATTTATTAAAGAACAGGGACCAAGAATGTTATTTTTAAATAATATTGGTCATTCAGTCTAAATTAATGTTAGTTTAAGTTAGTTTTCGGTCCAAAGATGCGTTTTTGTCCAAATAATAGCTTTTCGGTCCAAAGTTGTGTATATTGTCCGAACAAGTTCAAATTCACCGAGAAAAGGAGTTCTCGGTCACTTAGAACAGGTTCTTGGTCAACAAGTCAACCGAGAACCCTTGAAATTTCATGTGAGCTTAAGAGTTCTCTGGTTGACCACATATTTTCTGTCAAACATCTCGAGAACCTTAGATACTTAGATCTTGGCCAGGAAAACCCTTTGGGTTTCTCCTCGAAGTCCAGTTCATCTTCTCCACAACGCTAGAAAACCATCATTTATGATGAAACCTGCAATCTCAAACACTTAAATGCATCATAATCTCTATCCTAATCAAAACACATAACATGAGTAGCAATCAACTATCAATTCCGTCCATACACCATCCACAATAGAGCAAAAAGGCTCCCGTTTTCCTTCATTTACCTGTTAATTAACGATGATCACGAAACTAACTTGAACGATGAGAACTAAAATACTTGAAGAACAAGAATACCAAGGTTTTTCGGTTGGAGAGTATTTCAGATAAGAGTTTTAAAAAAAATGAAACCAATAATGAAAATTAATCCCTTTATATTTCAAAACTTTCAGAATATGGGCCGAAAACCTTGATGGGCCGAAAATGGCTGATGAGCCAATGATCAGTTTCATCAAGTCCAAAACACACCCTTGGTGAGCCACATGGGCTGAAAACCACTTGTATACCCAACATGGGCTTGATCCATGGTTTTAAAAACGATCCCTTATAGCATCCGTATCGACAAGAGTTATTAAGAGGTAGAAATAAAATAAAGTAAAATAATGACTAAAAACAAACAAAACAAAACAAAACAATATTTAATCACTCGGTATTCTTGTAATTTAACAAAATTTTGGGATCAGATTTCAGTTCCGATAAAAACGCAACCTCTAAAGTAAAGATCCAAACATGGAATCATACTGATTAAGATGCTTTCACAAAGATTCATGTTTAGCATTATTATGACATAAAGAGACAGGTAATATTAGGTATAATGAAGTTTGCATGATTTTCATTGCATCAGTGATACGAATTAGGTTCAATTAGGCATATAAAATTTAGATAGGCATCACTCATGGACCTGTGATTCCTTCTATCTCTTCTCAAAGCGTATTTGGTTTTCCCCAGATCACCCCAATTTGACTCCAACCCCTAGTGCTTGATCAAAAGGTTTTTATATATAACCATAAATTTTCAGCTTTAAGGTTGAACGTTAGAATTACATGCCATCCGGACTTACATGCCTTACATTCAGAGTGTTTAGGACTTATTTGAATGCCCCACCCTTGTAGTTCTAGTTTGACCCTTTAAGCTTCTAAAAAAACGAAGTTTAGAAACTCAATGCTATATATATTACTCACACTGAGTTTTTTTTTTTATTTATCAAGAAAAAGACATAATATTTTTGGAGATCAAGAACAGACTCGTGTATGACTGGGCAATTACTATTTTGCCTATAATTCGGAGAGAGATATCTGGCGACATGCACATTTCTTCAAAATGACTCTCTAGAGGAAGTTTAGCATATTTAGTTTATATCACTTCAACTTTTATGCATCATGGAAAGCTACCGTGCAAATCAATGAGTGTTCAAAGACCTTTTAAGCCTAGTAACTTCACACGTTGGGGCACACAGAATCAATTTTACTATCATTTTCCAAAGGTTGGATCATTTGTTTTTTGAAAATATTTAAAGCTTCTAAAGAGTTCTTAGCCGAATAATCATATCACTTCCCAGTAGAAGACAATTTTAAAATTCAGTCACCCAGTCACTTTTAGTTTTCAGGTAAATTGCTCTCCCATATGTCCACAAGTGGATAACATGACCAATCATATATAGACATAAATGTCCCTCAAAATTTGGGTAACCTACATAATTATAAGCGAAAGAATTAAAATAAAAAGAACACCACAATCGCCCTAGTCGCTTTCAGTCTTTAGGTGAATGGTTGTCCTCTATGTCTACGAGTAGATGACAGGACCAAACATATATAAGAATATGTCCTTTAAACTTGAGCAACGGACATAATTTTAAGCGAGAATGTTAAAAAAATTTTATTTTTTTTTAATAAAAACACACACACACTCTTTCTGAATTTTTAATTTTCTCTCCCTAAATTTGTGCAAATTTTAAAATATATGTACAAATTTAACCTCACAATGACTCAATCATCGAAATGGAGCATCTTAAGAAACCCCACAAGAACATTAAATATGTTTGTTTTGACCGGTTTTGTAAATAATTCTGCCTCATTATTATCAGTGTGAACTTGATCAAGATGAATCAATTTATGGTCGTAAAAGACAAGAATAAAAATGAATTTTAATGTCAATTTACTTGGTTTTTGAATGCTGAACATGATTTTTAAAAATAGCAATAGCATCATCATTATCACAAAAGATTGGGGTGTCAAGAAATTCCAAACCGTAATCCAGCAATGGGTGTTGCATCCAGATAACCTATGAGCAGCAAGCTGATGGAGAGACATATTCAGCCTCGGCAACGGAAGTGGACACTGTTTGTTGGTTCTTGCACTGCCATGAAATGAGTCGATCACCCAAGAACTGGCATCCGGCCAATGTAGATTTCCTGTCAATATCATCTCCATCGTAATTGCTATCAGCATCAAAATCTGAGTTCTTGGGATACCAAAGACCAAGCTTTGGTTGCCCTTTCCGATAACTAAAAATGTGTTTAACAGCAATTAAATGAGAAAGTATAGGATTGGCCTGGAAAAGGGCGCATTAACAAACAGCAAACATGATGTCAGGGTGAATGGCGGTTAGATACATCAGGGATCCGATCATTTACTGATAGTAAGTTTGATCTACGGGATTCCCTTCAGGATCAGAGGAAAGAAGGGGTTTTTCCATCATAGGAGTTGTTGCGTGATGTACATAAAATTATACATTTGTTTAGCATCAAATAATACCTAAAAACTTCAACTTCTATCAAATAATATATCTTAGAAGGCTACTTTTCACATTAAAATGAAATTTTAATGTAAACCCAAGCCTTAAATGAAGAAACAAGCAAAAAGACGAAGAAAAAAGAAAGAAAACCCAAGAAAACACTTAGACACGCCCCCGTGGTCTTTGAGACACGCCCCCATGCTTCTGAACACAAGAAAAGACAAAAGTATGCAAAAAAAGACAAACACTGGACACAGAAGCACGGGGCCATGCTTTAGTAACCATGGGGTTGTGGTCACCTTTTAGAAGAAGACAAAAGAAATATAACATGTCACTAAAAGCACGAGGGCGTGCCTCAGAGAGCATGCCCCTGTGGTGAGTCATCATGTAGGATCTGACATAGCATTTAATTCAACTGGTCACGGGGGGCGTGCCTCCAGAAGCACGGGGCCATGCCTGCTTCCCTAGACTGCCTATAAATAGGGGAGAATGCTGCATTAATCAAGTGTGCTTGAATAAAAGTTCCATACGGATGTCTCTTATAAAAAATCTCACATTACACTCGTATTGAAGATCTTGTGAAGAGTTTGAAGGCTTGGAGGTTACCATTGTTATCCATCACCATCATCATCATCATCATCATCCATCATCATATCAAAGAAGGAAGATTCATCCACATTTGGTTAGATTGTTCAAGTTTAATCATCATCTCATTTAATGTTCACAACAATGCTCATTATGAGCTAAACTCCATTTACCATCTTAAATCTATGAAGAAGCTTTGTTTTACATGATGATTATGTTTAACATGTGATTTAGTTTGGTAATGTACATGGTTATTTTGCAATTATCCTTTGATGAAGAAATGTTTTCACTTTAACTCAATACATCAAGGTTGATGACTAAAAATCATTCATGTTCACTCATGTTCTTGGAAACTAGAAATAGTAAAAAGAATACCTTGATAACTTATTTGAGATCAAGCATGGATCCTTATGTTGTACTTAGAAATGATGACATATAAGTTATGATCTATTTCTCTAGTTTTGATAATTCTAAAATAACATTGTTAACACGATTGCTTTGGTTATCATGCTAGTTAAAGAAATCATATGTTAATGGAATGTGTAATTATAACCTAATTAAATCAACCAAGGGGAGGTTGTGTGAGTTAACTACAACCACTCGAAGTTGTTAGGATTGATATTTGAGAAATCGAAGTCAATCCTAATCGTTCTTCTTTACTAAACTACTTGTCTACTTAAATTGACATTCTCGTGGTAGCATGATAGTAAGCATAGGATGGGCTTGAAAATATGCATGCTACTTTCTTTTATGCCATAGAATAAGTTCACTTAGAAATGAGGGACTATTCTATCATATATTATTAGAACAAGTTTATCACATGTTTACTTAATAATTATCAACGAAGAATGGAGTGGATTTTTTATCATAGATGGTAACATATAATAGAACTACTCATTCGGAAATTCTCTTGCTGTCACCTATATATTATATAAATATTTCAATTTTATAAAAAAAGTTTAAAATTCAACCCA
Source organism: Bidens hawaiensis (assembly GCF_021521415.1). Taxonomy (NCBI): domain Eukaryota; kingdom Viridiplantae; phylum Streptophyta; class Magnoliopsida; order Asterales; family Asteraceae; genus Bidens; species Bidens hawaiensis. The sequence continues at coordinate 2,821,288 of NW_027491034.1, forward strand.
AAAATGATTAAAACTCTTCGATTGAATTAAAACGAAGATTCACTATTAGAAACAATTGTGTCCACAGATCGATACTTGGTTCTTACCAATACTATTCTACATATACGATAGGTACACTTGCCTATTTTGTGTGTGCTTAGTCTTAGTAGAAATCACTTTTATAAATTTAAAACACGATCTTGTAAAAAATCTAAATCTCTCATTCATCTTTTATATTTTAACCGCACGCAGCATAACATCAAGTTTTTGGCGCCGTTGCAGGGACACGGTACGTTTCTAAGAACGATCCAAGTTTTAATTTAATCATTGTTTATAATTGTACAAATTTTTAACTTTTATTTTTTCTACTTATATTATATGGGAAATTTTAACAGGCTAGCCTAACCTTTACTTTAGCTTAATTAACATATACCTTAGTTTAGTTTTAAAATAGCTTAGCCTAACTTTAAACTTCAACTAACCTTTAGTTTAATTTAAATAGTTTAAATTTGATTTAACCCCATTTATGTCCTCTACATTCAGGCCTGAGCTTGTTTCTCCAATTTCTGAACCGGAACGACTCTTTCGTCGACGAACAGGAAACGGATTGCAGAAACCATCGAAACAATCAAAGACGAGTCAGTAGACGCCACCGCATCAGGAGAAAATCAAACCGAAGAAATGATGGAGCACAAAATAATGAACCAAACATGTGCCAGTATGCCAAGCCAACACTCAAAGGCTACGACACTAGAGTGGCTCCACCCGATATCAACGAACATTTCGAAATCAAATCAAGTACCATTCACATGGTGGAAAATTGAGTTCAATTTCATGGTCTCCTCGACGAAGACCCTCTTTCTCATATATCTCGATTTCTACGAATTTGTGGAACCTTTAATATTAAAAAATGTTCAGAAGATCATATCAAACTCAAACTCATTCCTTTCTCTCTAAGGGGTCAAGCCCTAAAATGAATAGAATCTCTTCCTTATGGTTCCATCACCAATTGGGACCAGATGTTTGAACAATTTCTCCTCAAATACTTTCCGCCTGATAAAACTGCCAAATACCGAGCCAGCATTACCGGATTCCGGACCGATGATGATAAGTCGTTACACACAGCATGGGAGAGATACAAAAGTCTTCTGAGAATATGCGCACACCATGGACTGAATGTATGGTTACAAGTACAAACTTTCTTTTCCGCACAATCCTAACCAAAACAAACAGGTCATCGACCAAGTTGCCGGTGGAGACCTGGGATCCAAATCACCTAACGAAGCATTTGAAATCAAGGAGAAGGCAGCAAAGAATAGTTTATCTTATAACCCAACATGATCTACACCAACACATAAAGGAATGCACCATGTCGATTCCAACACTCTTGTCACCGCATAGCTTGAAGCATTATCTAAAACATTCGAACAACATCAAACCGAACTATCAAAAACCAAGATCACCTGTGACACCTGTTGAGGAACTCATAAGATGAGTGACTGCAAACAAGTCATTATGGCCATGGAATAAGTTGATTTCATCGCCCGTCAAAACAACGCTTTCAGCAACAACTACAATCCAGGATGGAGAAACCACCCGAATTTCAGTTGGAAGGACGGAGGTAACACTCAAACCCTAACCAGATTCGAAAAAAGGCCAATGAATCAATCTTTCCAGCCTAAACCTCAATTCCAAGAACAAAGTTCCAGTAGCCATCAGAATCCAAGCTACTATAAAATTGAAGAAATGTTAATCCAAATCATAACCAAAACAAATGAAGCAGACAAGAAGGCCTACTCAAGAGTTGTTGATATCAGCGGAGTATTATTAAAGCATGAAGCTGACCTTAAAAGTCAACAAGCATCATTACAGAATCTAGTGACTAAAATTGGACAAATTGCTCGAAAACTGTCTGAAAGACCACCTGGCACTCTTCAAAGCAACACAATCACAAATCCGAACGCGACAGCCAACGCTGTCACATTAAGAAGTGATACGACTATTGTTTCTTGACCAACTTCAGAACCTGTGACGGAGAAGGAGGCCCATGACAAAAATCAGGAGATACTAGTTCCAACAGGCACCATACAACCTATGGAACCAGTCCGAACTTATGTTCCACCTATCCCATACCATGGATGACTGAAGCAGGAGAGATTGGAAGCTCAGTACGGGAAGTTTTTAGAACTCTTCAAAGAACTCCACGTCAACATCCCTTTCATCGAAGCCATTGCTCAAATGTCGAAATATGCAAAGTTTCTCAAAGAAGTGCTGAAAAATAAAAGAAAGCTGGAGGAGCTCTCACATGTCACCCTGTGTGAAGAATGTTCAGCTGCCCTCCAAAACAAGCTGCCACCAAAAATTACTGATCCAGGGATCTTTAATGTCCCTTGTCTCATAGGAAATTTGTCAGTTAGCAATGCCCTAGCTGACCTAGGAGCTAATATTAACTTAATGCCTTATGTGGTTTTTGCAAAACTATGGATAGGAGAACCAAAGCCCACCCGCATGAGCATTCAATTAGCTGACCGATTCGTTAAATATCCTCGGGGCATTATTGAAAACATGCTTGTCAAAATTGACAAATTTGTTTTCCCAGTAGATTTTGTAATTCTAGACATGGAGGAAGACAAAAGTGTACCTCTGATGTTAGGAAGACCCTTTCTAGCCACTGCAAAGGCTATTATTGATGTTTGCACCGACAAACTCACTCTGGGTCAATGACGAGGCTATCACTTTTGACATAGGAAAATCTATGAAACATCCGCAACAACACAATGACACATTATATTGTGTTGACATCATCGATTCTATCAATAGTTGCTATGTGCGGAAATCTTCTATTAACACCCCACTAGAAACACAAATCTTAACTGACGTTATCACCTAACCCATTTGGAAAACGATAATCTCAATACTAACAATAACAATCAAGAAGCATCAGAAGTAGTATGTGATATCACCGAGTGTAATAAAAAATCAAAACCATCAGTCGAAGAACCACCAGCCTTAGAGTTAAAAGAACTCCCAAACCATCTTGAATACGCCTTTCTAGAAAAAGACTCTCAACTTACAGTAATTATTTCATCTAACCTTTCTAAAGAAGAGAAAGACGAACTTCTTAAGGTTCTAAAAAACCATAAGAAGGCTATCGCATGGAAGATCATGGATATCAAGGGCATTAGTCTCTCTTTTTGTACTCAAAAAGTTCTCATGGAGGAAGAATACAAGCCCGTGGTCCAACATCAAAGACGTCTTAATCCCAACATGCAAGATGTGGTGAAGAAGGAAGTAATCAAACTCATTGATGCCGGATTAATCTACCCAGTCTCATATTCACCTTGGGTTAGTCCAGTCAAGTAGTACCCAAGAAGGGAGGAATGGCAGTTGTAATGAACGAGAAGGATGAGCTAATACCAATGAGGACCATCACAGGCTGGCGAGTTTGCATTAACTACCGGAAGCTTAATGACGCCACAAGAAAAGATAATTTTCCACTTCTTTTTATCGATCAAATGCTCGAATGTTTTATCTGGAAAAATGTTCTACTGTTTTCTTGATGGATTTTCCGGATACTTTCAAATTCCAATTGCTCATGAAGATCAGGAGAAGACCACCTTTACATGTTCGTATGGCACATTCGCCTACCAAAGAATGCCATTTGGACTATGTAATGCTCCGACCACCTTCCAACGTTGCATGGTGTCCTTCTTTCATGAAACGATCGAACACTCCATGGAAGTTTTCATGGACGACTTCTCAGTCTTTGGAGATTCCTTCGATCATTGTCTGAAGAACCTATACAAAAAGTTGTCTAGGTGTGAAGAAGTATATTTAGTACTAAACTGGGAGAAATGCCACTTTATGGTCAAAGAGGGCATCGTTCTCGGTCACAGGATATCCTAAGCAGGCCTAGAAGTCTATAGGGAAAAAATAGAAACCATATCCAAACTTCTGCCCCCAACTACAGTCAAAGCCATTAGAAGTTTACTAGGTCATGCAGGATTCTGTCGTCGTTTCAGAAAATACTTCTCCAAAATTGCTAGACCTATGACCAAACTTCTGGAGAAATACGCACCATTCGTCTTCCATAGAGAATGTGTTGAATCATTCAACATATTAAAACACAAACTTATCAACACACCAATCATGACTACACCCGATTGGACCATTCCATTCGAGATCATGTGCGATTCAAGTGACTTCGTAGTTAGATCCGTACTCGGACAACGTGATATACATCTATTTATACATCTCGAATCCCTTGTAAAGTTTTGTATATTTAAGGTTTTGAGTTCGGTTTAATTCGTGTTTTGTTGATTTTTTATTAATTTAGGTTTTGAGTCAAGTTTATTATATATTTATCCTGTTTTAAATCTTTTGGTGTCTTGCATGTTAAACTCTAATTCTTTCTATCATTTCATGTGAGGTTTAAGTTCGTTTTTGCTCATCATTGGTTACATGATTAGTTCACTTAGTGTTTTGACTTGTTTTCATATAGATGGTGGCTTGAGAAGTAAGGTGAACAAGTTCTAGAAGGTTCCTATCATTGCTTGGAGTTCAAGGAAAGAATTACACAAGATTTCACAAAGTTATAGAATGGAATTAAAAGAAAATATCATGGAAAGAATTCCTATGTCCCGTATCCCGCTCGTCTAAAACATCAAAAATATATGAAATATTATAGGCATTTTCTCAGTATATTTAGCCAATTGAATATTAAAATTCCGTTCATTGAAGTCCTCCATCATATGCCTAAATATGCCAAGTTTTTAAAAGATCTTCTTAAAATAAAGGATAAGTTGGAGGAGCTCTCGACTGTTACACTAAATGGAGAGTGTTCTGTGGTGGTTCTTAATAAAGTACCAGAAAAGTTACCCGACCCCGGTGTTTTTACCATTCCATGCATTTTCGGAAGTGACACGACGTGTCAAGCATTGGCCGATCTAGGAGCTATCATAAACCTCATGCCATATTCTTTATATGAAAAGTTAGGCTTAGGAGAGCACACCCATACACGTATGACGTTGTCTTTAGCTGATCGCTCTGTTAAGTATTCGAGGGGTGTCGTGGAGAATTTTCTCGTTAAGGTTGATAATTTGGTTTTCCCCGCAGATTTTTTTGTTTTGGATATGGAGGCCGACGAGAGAGTTCCTATCATTTTGGGTCGTCCGTTTTACGTACTGCTAGGGCAATCATTGATGTGTTTGAAGGCAAGATCACTCTTAGAGGCGGCGATGATAGTGCTACTTATATGGCTAAATCCATGAGATGACCGAGTGGTCAAGAAGGTCTTATTGATCCATGTCATCCAGTTAACTCGATAGAATCATTTATCTTGGGCATGGATTCACGTCTTGACGATTCCCGTTCACTGAGTATTGGTTTGGAGAAGGAGCGAGAGGGTTCGAATTCTTGAGTAATGGTAAAGTGTGTTAGAGAATGTGGTGGTGGAAAGCGCAAGTTTGAGAAGGTTCGTGGAGTTAGAAAGAAGACCAAGATTGATGAATGGTCGGATCGTGATTCGGTATGCGTGAGGGCATTGGAGTTTTACCGAGGTGGAGGAAGCTCCACTCGGTCCGCCACGTGATTCGTATAAAATGGGTTCTTGAGTGTAAACTCAAGTGTAGAGTTTGTAGATTTTCCTTTATTTTATTTTTATTTTCTTTCAGTCACTTACACTAATTTTTGTAGTTTTGTGTTGCGATGTTGAGTCGTTCCAAGGAATCATAACCATCATGAAGAGAGGATTTGACGAGAATTTAAGAGATGCCAGGTAAGTTTTACACGTAACAATGACATAAAATTGGCATAACAAAGACTTGGTAATTTTCTTGAAATTTTTCTAACGCAAATTGGGGCAAAAATCGTCAAAACTTTCTGTTAAACACCCACGTCGCGCCGCGCGACGGGTTATTTAGACACAGTGTGATTCCTTGTATTTAGTTTGGTATTCTGAGTCATATTTTAAGGTCTAGTTGTCCGAGTTTTGTATAAGTTAATCGCGTCACTAACGTAATTTATGTATTTCGTCTTTGTTTTTGCGTTTTTTAAGTTTTGCTAGTTTGAAGATTGTATGAGCTAGAGAGACGATTCCCAAGGAAGAATTTTTTTTAAAAGACTAGTATGAGGATGGAGTAGCAGTGGAGCCGTATACTTTTGTAACACCCCGTAACCGCAGCGGAAACGTAAACGGGATGCAACAGACACCTCTGATATCAACCACATTGTTTATAAAGAAAACTGAATACATTAATATACTTCAAATTACATTATCTCATATTTCATTACCGTCTAGGTGATACACACATCATACAATATGATGCATAATTCTATTTAATATAATGTATCCTAACATCCCACACGCAAATCTTACACACATCAAGCACTTAGCACGTAAGCAATCACTTCATCTTAATTGTACCTGAAAAGCATGTGAGAAAACGGGTCAACTACGAATAGTTGGTGAGTTTCACAATTCGTGTAAACCATGATAAATCCATATCATAATATAATATTATCGATGTAATTATGCTGAGCCCACAAGTGAAACCTCTGACTATCCACACACAACCCCGTGGCATGCTCCGCCCACGGACCTGCCCCAAACCGCTATGCCTAACATTACATAGCAAAATAAATAACAACAACAAAATAGACATGTGCAACTGGCTGGGAAACATCAGCAAATCCATGCCGGACCAGTTGGGTTTGTCAGACCAATAGTACTATCCACACTCTACCGGCTTTCAGTTAATCACTCGTGTTCCGGGGCCTTAGAATGTTAGCAACTCAGACAATTACCATCTTGGTACATTTCCGTACGATTCCCGTACAATAAAATATATATAAATCCACGCAAATCCATGCGTTCAGTATGTACTTAAACATTTCAGTAGTAACATGCTTCCGCCCCGAGAAAATATTTAAAAACAATTCAGAAAAAGGGGCTCGTGAAACTCACCTTAGCACATGCAAGCAGGTAACAACAATCATTATCAGTTAACACGTCCCATCTGTATTATGATCCCTACGATCGTTATTATACAATTATTGTTTATATAATCTTTAACCGTGTTAACCGGTACATCTGGGGACACTGTTAACCCAGTACTGTACCCGTTCCGGGGGCAATGTTAACCCAGAAACACTTCTCCGGACTCAGATTGTGATATCGTTTAGAGTTTACTAGTCAAAATTACTATTAGTTTGTTTTCCCCGTTTAGCGTGCCTAGCACGGTTATCCGATTTTACGTTTCAAAAATGAGTTTGGTCACACACGACCCGAAAATAGTGGTTGACTGATAATTTAACTAAAGTCGTGAAATTAGAGCTCGGTTTAGACGCCCCGATTGGCCGCGGGACCCGTTTCCGTCTTTAGTGCACCGGAAACTGTTAAATCGGATAAAATTACTCAAATCATCCGGATTATTTTCGGATGATTCATTTTTACTTGTATAACTCAGTTATATGAAAATAGTTCATTTTTAGGGTTTTTATACACCAGTCAGCTCGTTTAGGCGAGCTTTACCGGTTTACGCGTTTTACGCTTTAAAAGTTTGTTTTTATTTTCTTTTTAGCACAAATAATTATCCGTTTAGTCTCGGATCTTAAAATTTTGCACAAATCACTTTTTGACAGTGGGGAATTTTATAAAATTATTTCCAGAATTAATTTTTATATTTAAAATTTATTTATCTATTTTTAAACACCATTTAAACACTAAATATGTCGTAAATACCAAACGACCTTAGAAAAATCCCAAATTTTTCCTGGATGACCCCTGCCATCTCCATAGTCCCCTGTAATTTTTCCAAAACCAAAATCTCTTTTTACATGCCCTTTTCACTAAAACCGAGCTAGAAACCCTAGAACTCGTTTAACCGAAAAGCCTACTTAGACTTCTCCAACTGACCTAAAATTTTGTGTGTGAATTATACATGTTATAAAAAGATTATCTGGAATTTTCCAGAATTTTTCATGATATTTAACTATTTTTCACCATTTTTAGCCAAAACCGAGCATTAAATTCACCAAATATTCATCCTTTGTCCAAAAATTACCAAAATTTCACAGAACTCTTATTTTCATGTGTAGATCATCCCTGTGAAATTTCATAGCCTAACTCTAAACGCACCACAATCTGTCCAAAACACTCATAACCGAACATAAACCGAATATACCTTTTGTTTTCCGCCACTACAAGCTACAAACTCGTCTTTCCGCCTTATCTACCACTAAACACAGAACCTACAACCAACATACAACAATACCAAGCAAGTTACACTCACGATCAAGCCTCTTACACAATAGTTTCGGTTATTGTTTCAAAACTAAAGTTTAAACCGTAAAAATTCGTTTTTGGTTCGTTTAACTCCTTTCTTGGACCAAGATCCCTTGTATAACCCGTATACATCACTTGATCATGCATGAATCGGTTTCATCTCGGGTTTTCACCCTTTTTTCACTTGAAACCTCATTTTCTTGCAAGTAAACTCAAGAAACGAAGATGAACACGTAAATATCTCGATCTTTACCTCGTTGTTCTTGCTACAATTGTCGGTTTTTAGTTCATGATGTTGAGAGAGGATGAAGATTGTTGATTGTGTTGTAAAAAAAATAACAAGGAAAAGGGGTTTTACCCCCTTATTCCGATCGGCATCAAGAAAGGGGTGGGGTGGGACCCACTTCTTCATTTCTAGCCACACATTTGGATTTCCGAAATCTGGATAATGTTTTGGATAATCTGCTTCAGTTCGTTTTTCGGTTAAATGTTTAATTTAGCTTAAAACGAGGCTAAAACGGTCGTTTTTCGGCTTAAAAATGAAATTTATATAAAACCGATTTAAAAACTTTAAAAACTTAAACCATGACATTTATTAACTTAAAACATCGTATTATTAATTATTGCGCATCTTTTTCGGCTTGATTGATTGTCTCTTGCTCGGTTTGGTATTAAAGGTTTCAATTAACGTACCGACGTACAATTATATCAAAAATTCTTTTTCTGTGCCGTACTTTACTTATCCCGAAGCATTAATGCTTCGCAAAATCACTAAATATTATAGATATCGTCTATAATTGAACCCTCGATCCGTTCGGGTTTCAATAACTATCGATCGATTAATCGCATATTCAATACGATGAATTATATATTCACGTACAATCAATACAGTGAACCATGTATTCTTGTATAATTACTATGGTAATTCATGTACCCGACATTAAATATAACGTAACTATTGTCTACCGGTTAGGGTATACCTGGTTTAGTCGGAATCGTTACATTCTCCCCCCGTTAAGAAATTTCGTCCTCGAAATTTTACACGCCCACTATCCCCTTCCGAGAGAAAGGTGGGGGTTTTTTCCTTCAGAATTCACCCTCGCGTTACCAGGTATAATCTGGTCCTCGCTGTGAATTCCATTTAATCTTAATCAGTAAAGCTTGGTATGTCCAAACTGTTTAGTTTTCCCGTCTACTATCTCTACGGAATTATTTATGATATCAAGCATGTCCTCGATGAGTACCTCCATTACTAGTACTCTCGTTGCCTCATCGCTTAGGTACTTTTCAATCCGTATACATGGCAAAACATCATGTATAGTACTTAGCCCCTGGAGTACTTTAATCGATAAACTAAATGACCAATCATGGAGATAGTCTCATGAGGTCTAATATATTATGGAGCTATTTTCGGTTTTGCCAAACCTCATATCACCTCTCTAAGGTGATGCCTTAAAAATGCCTTGTCACCTCTTTCCCTTGACAATGGTCTCCTTTGAATGTTGGCATAAATCCTTTGCCAATCTCGCGCTGCTTTCAACTTATCTTAAATATTATAAATCAGATTGGTTGTTTCTCGAATCGATTCAAATCTTATGGCTTGATTGACGCCCATTTTCAATTTAACAAATTGGTGATAATTACTTCACCCATAGAAAGCTTCAAGCTCTCGATGCTTCCTTCCCAGCCTTCCAATAATGGAAGTAGGATAACTATTTCGATCTGAGATAATTGAAAATGGTACTCCACGACGAGATACCATTTCACCATCAAGAATTTGGGCGAGAATTCATTGTGGTAATCGTCACGGATTGGAATGAAATGCGAGGATTGGTTAATCGATCCGCGATTACCCAATTTACCTCATGCCTTTGATATATCTTGGGAATTTGCGTCCCGAAATCCATTGTAATTTATTCCCACTATCATTGGCGAATTTTCTGTCGTGGTGGCGTTCCCTAGGGTTTTCGGTGTGCAGCCTTATCTCTTGCATAACTTAAATATTCACCAACATACGTAACCATATCTTTCTCCAAACTCGGCCATTAATAAAATCCTTTCAGATATTCGTATCATCAATAGTCCAATCCGATCCCGGATGCATGGAATATTTCGATCTATGCGCTTCGTCCATGATTAAATCGCGAAGGTCATGGAGGGTCGGGATCCAAACCCGATTTTTTTTTTTTTGAAATAGATAATTTCGTCCACGCGCTGTTCGAAATTCTTCTCATTGCCGTAAAGTCCCTCCTTTTCCAATTGTTCCTCTTTCAACGCCTCACGTTGAGCGACTCGAATCAGGTCCGAAATGTTCGACTGGACTATCATCCCCAGCGCTCGCACTGGCAATGGCTTAACCTGATCTTTCCTACTCAAGGCATCGGCTACGACGTTAGCCTTGCCGGGGTGATAACGGATATCACAGTCATAATCCGTTTAACAACTCGACCCATCTTCGTTGCCTCATATTCAGTTATTTCTGATCGAATATGTGCTGCAAACTTTTATGATCGGTGAAGATGGTGCACTTCGTACCGTAGAGATAATGTCTCCAGATTTTAAGTGCGAAGATAACCGCTCCCAGTTCTAAGTCATGAGTAGTGTAATTTTTCTCGTGTACTTTTAACTGTCGGGAAGCATAGGCTATAACCTTATTATTCTGCATCAACACGCTTCCTAACCCTCTACGCGATGCGTCACAATACGCGACAAAACCATCGTCTCCATCGGGGAGACTTAAAATCGGCGCTTGGCACAATTTTTTTATTTTTATTTTTTTGCTTTAACGTTTGAAACGCCGTTTCCTGCTCTTCTCCCCATTCATACTTTCGATCCTTTTGAATCAGGAGAGTTAAAGGTTGGGCGATACAGGAAAAGTTCTCTACAAATCGACGATAATATCCAGCTAAGCCTAAGAATTGGCGGATTTCCTTTGGCGATTTAGGCGCTTGCCAATTCTTAATTGCTTCAACCTTACTCGGATCAACGTGTATTCCTTGATGGTTTACAACGTGACCGAGGAATTGCACTTCTTGTAACCAGAAGTTACACTTGGAGAATTTTGCATACAACTTCTCTTGATTCAGAAGCTCTAAAATTATTCTTAAGTGTTGCTCGTGCTCTTCTTTACTTTTCGAGTAGATCAAAATATCGTCAATAAACACGATGACGAATTTGTCGAGGTAGGGTTTACAGACTCGATTCATGAGGTCCATGAATTCCGGCGCATTTGTTAGCCCGAACGGCATAAATAAGAATTCATAATGGCCGTAACGAGTCCGAAACGCAGTTGTTGCAACGTCATCCTCTTGGATTTTTCATTTGGTGATAACTATATCTAAGATCAGTTTTCTAAGAATACATCGCCCCTTGCAGTTGGTTAAACAGATCATTTACTTCAAAGAAGTGAATACCTATTCTTGATCGTCACTTTATTCAATTCTCCCTAATCAATACATATCCTAACACTTCCGTCCTTCATTTCCCAAATAACACTGGTGCACCCCATGGTGACTAACTAGGTCGTATAACACCTTATCCAATAATTCTTGCATTTCAGTTGGTGCAAGTCGGTAAGATACTTTGGCAATAGGATATGCTCCTGGTATTAGATCGATACTGAATTCGACCTGTCGGGTTGGCGGTAATCCAGGAAGTTCTTCTGGGAAAACTTGTGGAAATTCGCGTACCACCGGGATATCTTCTATATGTTTTCTTTTAAATCGTACACTTTTCTCTGTATCTAATCGCTTCATCGTCCGAAAGAGAGCTTCTAATCATCTTCTTTTCATATTTGATTTCAGCTTCATGTTGAGTTAGCCAATCCATGTTAACTATTACGTCAAAACCTCTTAACTTTACTGGTCGTAGGTCAATAAGGAAAGGTTAATCTTTCAGAATAATAGGACAATTCCAAACAATTTAGTTAACCATTAGGGATTTACCGTTAGCGATTCTACAGTATAGGGTTCTATAGTTTCACTAATCGGTATCTTTCCAAATGATAGGAGGTCAATAGGAACTAACATCTATCGACGACCGTAAAAATATCAATGAAGCCTATTGATTTAAAACTACCACGTACTTAATACCACCTTTGGATCATGACGTGCTTTATTCGAATTACTCACAAAAGCACAGCTCCTTGCTTGATCAGAGGTTGATGCTTGTCATGAGGTTCGTCTTCCAATGACACCTTGGTTCAACTTTGGGCAATTTCTCTTGAAACGTTCTGTACTGCCACATTCTTAGCAAGTACAACCGTTTGGCATAATTTGATTTCTTTGGATGGATTGTTATTGAAACTGTTGGGTTCGGAGTGGTTGTACACGAATGGGTTGGGGTTGCCGGTTCACAAGGCTTCAATTGGTTCTACAATTGGGGCATTACGTCCATCTTTACCATACCTGTGGCCTACTATCACTCGACATTCTTCTTCCTGCCGATAACCATATTTTCCACATTTAGGGAAAGACCCTTCATGCGGTTCATGTTTTCACACCAGAACTAGTCCTTAGTATAATTCTGGGTTGTAGGACCTACCTACTTATTCAAAAGCCTATCTTGCACTATACCTTTATCATTTCTCTTCTTTAACACTCGACGTCTCACCTAACGTCCTTCTAGTCCGCTTCCCATAGAGTCAAATATATCAATGCTGGCTTGTGACACAACCCTTCCAAAGGTTGTATATTTTACAGGATTGACTATACTCCTTATCGATGGAGTTAGTCCCCAATATAGTGCTCACTTCGCTTAGTTTCAGGAGTAATTAGCCATGTTACCAGACATGACAATTCCTTCAAACGATTAGCGTGTTCTAAGTGATCAGCACACAACATTTCTATCTTCCATAGCTCGGTTTCCAATTTCTGAACTTAATTACTCGAATAAAAGTGCTCTAGCACAAGAATTTTAAATTCCGACCATATCATCTGAGTAATAATTTTCTAACTATAATTTTGTACCATCGTGTTCCATCACGATACAACATAATCTACCAACATATCTGTAGCATATTTCACTACACAATGTTCTAGACTCTTATCAATAACCTTAACCATTTCGATCTTTTCTACCCACTCGCTAATCTATTCCTCCCTTTACCATCAGTAAACTATTAATAATTTCCTTAACACAACCAACAAACATAGCCTTCATACCGGATCTAATTCATTACGACTACTATTCATATTTAGTTTATAACTAATACTTGTAGTCATAATAGTATTCGGTGGGACATTATCACTCTTAGTAATACCACTAAGAATTGAAATACTCATATTCATGTGATTGCTCAATCTATAATTCTGCGATCACATTTGCATCAACACTAGCAGTGATCTGTGATACGACATTCGGTATCATCATCTGCTATCTTTGAGCAACCAACTGAATCATATCAATCTCCATCATTGGAGTTATTCCTTTTATGTCATTCGGCCGTACCCATCCCGTACGCAGTAATCAATACTAATCTCACCGTGTAACTCGTTACCAGCTCAATCATAACAGCAGGTACACATGCACACCAAATATTATCATACATAGTACACATACCGGTATCTAGTATATATGTCCCACAAATATAATAACATATGGACTTAACCTGACGTCGGTTAACGTTTAAATATGTTTCATAACCATTGTCACCAACTGACATATAGATCTTTCTCAACAAAGGTTAATGTTTAATATGCTTGATTTCAATATCCTTCTGCTTGTCAGCATAACCGATACATGCTCACCGTGAGCACCAAACGATTACGTACCACGGAGTTATAATATCCGTGTCTATTTGTATATCCGGCATACACGGTATACCACCTACGAACGAACAACCAACTATGCTATAATGATTCCAACACCTCTTTGTGTATGGGTGATCATTCTATTCGAGTATACATGGGTATAGGCATCTAACGGGTGTAAGGATAACATAGGGAGTTGCAAGGTTCAAGGTAATCGCGCAACCCATGTTGCCTTCAAATATTCTCAATTACTATTATGGGAAACTCTATCGCTTGTTCAGTCAATGTCCTCAGGCGTTCTAGGTTTGCTAAAATCGGTAATTCTCGATCTGGAGGTGGTATGTCTCATATGTTTGAAAGTGAGAAATACACATATATATTTCTATATATTATTTTTATCTGCTCATTTATCATCAAATTTATTATTATTATTTATTTTATTTTATTTTATTTTATTTATTTATTTTTTTTTTTTTTACCTTAATGGAATAAGAATGGGTTCAGGTGCAGATCCGTCTGTACGTGAGGGTCGGCGGTTCAGGTGAACATAAGGGGTTATTAGGATATACGGTACCGGTGTTGGTAGGGTAAGGGATTTATCAATTTTTGTTGGGAGTGACGGTTACTAGGTATTTCTGGTTAATGTCAAACGGGAGAGCTACTTTGGTACTATCATAACTATGGCCCGATAAGTTAGACTTATCATCAACCGATGCTCTAGAAATTTCAGCATCCTCGGTACTTTTATTATTTCATCCCCCGGTTCCTTATCCGGGTCCTATTTCTCAATACATGTACCCACAAGATATGTACATACATATATATACACATTAGCACGCATAAATAATATTATATACTTTACACATATGTTGCCATTTTTACCTATTAATGTACCCAGTGACTTCCCCTGAATTCCCTCGTGCGGACAAGTCTGTTATTATGTTCCGGACCATAATAACTCACTTGTCCATCCAAGTTCATCCAGATCCCATCACTATATATTATTAGTTGATATTCAGATCCTATAATACTTGAGCTACTGGTTATATTTTAGGTATCTTTTAAAGACATCCTAATTCTTTATAACCAATGGCTCTGATACCAACTTCTGTAACACCCCGTAACCGCAGCGGAAACGTAAACGGGATGCAACAGACACCTCTGATATCAACCACATTGTTTATAAAGAAAACTGAATACATTAATATACTTCAAATTACATTATCTCATATTTCATTACCGTCTAGGTGATACACACATCATACAATATGATGCATAATTCTATTTAATATAATGTATCCTAACATCCCACACGCAAATCTTACACACATCAAGCACTTAGCACGTAAGCAATCACTTCATCTTAATTGTACCTGAAAAGCATGTGAGAAAACGGGTCAACTACGAATAGTTGGTGAGTTTCACAATTCGTGTAAACCATGATAAATCCATATCATAATATAATATTATCGATGTAATTATGCTGAGCCCACAAGTGAAACCTCTGACTATCCACACACAACCCCGTGGCATGCTCCGCCCACGGACCTGCCCCAAACCGCTATGCCTAACATTACATAGCAAAATAAATAACAACAACAAAATAGACATGTGCAACTGGCTGGGAAACATCAGCAAATCCATGCCGGACCAGTTGGGTTTGTCAGACCAATAGTACTATCCACACTCTACCGGCTTTCAGTTAATCACTCGTGTTCCGGGGCCTTAGAATGTTAGCAACTCAGACAATTACCATCTTGGTACATTTCCGTACGATTCCCGTACAATAAAATATATATAAATCCACGCAAATCCATGCGTTCAGTATGTACTTAAACATTTCAGTAGTAACATGCTTCCGCCCCGAGAAAATATTTAAAAACAATTCAGAAAAAGGGGCTCGTGAAACTCACCTTAGCACATGCAAGCAGGTAACAACAATCATTATCAGTTAACACGTCCCATCTGTATTATGATCCCTACGATCGTTATTATACAATTATTTGTTTATATAATCTTTAACCGTGTTAACCGGTACATCTGGGGACACTGTTAACCCAGTACTGTACCCGTTCCGGGGGCAATGTTAACCCAGAAATACTTCTCCGGACTCAGATTGTGATATCGTTTAGAGTTTACTAGTCAAAATTACTATTAGTTTGTTTTCCCCGTTTTGCGTGCCTAGCATGGTTATCCGTTTTTACGTTTCAAAAATGAGTTTGGTCACACATGACCCGAAAATAGTGGTTGACTGATAATTTAACTAAAGTTGTGAAATTAGAGCTCGGTTTAGACGCCCCGATTGGCCGCGGGACCCGTTTCCGTCTTTAGTGCACCGGAAACTGTTAAATCGGATAAAATTACTCAAATCATCCGGATTATTTTCGGATGATTCATTTTTACTTGTATAACTCAGTTATATGAAAATAGTTCATTTTTAGGGTTTTTATACACCAGTCAGCTCGTTTAGGCGAGCTTTACCGGTTTACGCGTTTTACGCTTTAAAAGTTTGTTTTTATTTTCTTTTTAGCACAAATAATTATCCGTTTAGTCTCGGATCTTGAAATTTTGCACAAATCACTTTTTGACAGTGTGGAATTTTATAAAATTATTTCCAGAATTAATTTTTTTATTTAAAATTTATTTATCTATTTTTAAACACCATTTAAACACTAAATATGTCGTAAATACCAAACGACCTTAGAAAAATCCCAAATTTTTCCTGGATGACCCCTGCCATCTCCATAGTCCCCTGTAATTTTTCCAGAACCAAAATCTTTTTTTACATGCCCTTTTCACTAAAACCGAGCTAGAAACCCTAGAACTCGTTTAACCGAAAATCCTACTTAGACTTCTCCAACTGACCTAAAATTTTGTGTGTGACTTACACATGTTATAAAAAGCTTATCTGGAATTTCCAGAATTTTTCATGATATTTAACTATTTTTCACCATTTTTAGCCAAAACCGAGCATTAAATTCACCAAATATTCATCCTTTGTCCAAAAATTACCAAAATTTCACAGAACTCTTATTTTCATGTGTTGATCATCCCTGTGAAATTTCGTAGCCTAACTCTAAACGCACCACAATCTGTCCAAAACACTCATAACCGAACATAAACCGAATATACCTTTTGTTTTCCGCCACTACAAGCTACAAACTCGTCTTTCCGCCTTATCTACCACTAAACACAGAACCTACAACCAACATACCACAATACCAAGCAAGTTACACTCGCGATCAAGCCTCTTACACTATAGTTTCGGTTATTGTTTCAAAACTAAAGTTTAAACCGTAAAAATTCGTTTTTGGTTCGTTTAACTCCTTTCTTGAACCAAGATCCCTTGAATAACCCGTATACATCACTTGATCATGCAAGAATCGGTTTCATCTCGGGTTTTCACCATTTTTTCTCTTGAAACCTCATTTTCTTGCAAATAAACTCAAGAAACGAAGATGAACACGTAAATATCTCGATCTTTACCTCTTTGTTCTTGCTACAATTGTCGGTTTTTAGTTCATGATGTTGAGAGAGGATGAAGATTGTTGATTGTGTTGTAAAAAAAATAACAAGGAAAAGGGGTTTTACCTCCTTATTCCGATCGGCCTCAAGAAAGGGGTGGGTTGGGACCCACTTCTTCATATCTAGCCACACATTTGGATTTCCGAAATCTGGATAATGTTTTGGATAATCTGGTTCAGTTCGTTTTTCGGTTAAATGTTTAATTTAGCTTAAAACGAGGCTAAAACGGACGTTTTTCGGCTTAAAAATGAAATTTATATAAAACCGATTTAAAAACTTTAAAAACTTAAACCATGACATTTATTAACTTAAAACATCATATTATTAATTATTGCGCATCTTTTTCGGCTTGATTGATTGTCTCTTGCTCGGTTTGGTATTAAAGGTTTCATTTAACGTACCGACGTACAATTAAATCGAAAATTCTTT
The DNA here is from genome assembly GCF_021521415.1 of Bidens hawaiensis. NCBI lineage: Eukaryota > Viridiplantae > Streptophyta > Magnoliopsida > Asterales > Asteraceae > Bidens > Bidens hawaiensis. The sequence goes on from NW_027491034.1 coordinate 2,839,255, forward strand.
TTCTGTGCCGTACTTTACTTATCCCGAAGCATTAATGCTTCGTAAAATCACTAAATATTATAGATATTGTCTATAATTGAACCCTCGATTCGTTCGGGTTTCAATTACTATCGATCGATTAATCGCATATTCAATACGATGAATCAATACAGTGAACCATGTATTCTCGTATAATTACTATGGTAATTCATGTACCCGACGTTAAATATAACGTAACTATTGTCTACCGGTTAGGGTATACCTGGTTTAGTCGGAATCGTTACAACTTTATGTTTATTTAATTTGCTCATGATTATTCAAGTTTTATATATTTTGTGGGTTTTCGAAGTACTTTAATTGCATAATATCTATCAGTTTGATAAGATACATTTTTAGATATGTTTGTTTTGTTTTGTCGCTTACGTTCGTGTGTGAGAGAAAGAGTTAACAATTGCTGAGCACGTTCGTAGTTGGAGGGCATTCATGGAAGAAGACCTTGGCATCATGTTTCATGCGCATATTACCAGCTAAGTCTTTTCCATTATTTAGCTTATTAACCTTTTATTTTGCCTTTATTTTTATTTTTTAAGTTTTTAGTTTTTTGTAGTCCGACTTTATTTTTATTTTAAGTCGTCCTTATCCTCGCATTAAGGACAATGTAACATTTAAGTGCGGGGATATGATATTTGAGTCATAATTTAATTCCAACTAGTAAAAAAATGAAAAATGTTTTAAAAATGTCCCTTGAATTTAGTTTTTTGCGTTAAAGTGGGAGATGATAATATTTGTCGGAAATTGATTTTTCAAATTACTAATAATATGAGATAAGTAAAACAAAGCGCACTTAACTTGGGATGTGTCGGTATGCTCAGCCTTGAGAATAAAAGGGCAATTTGATAAAATGGTTAAAACGGAAATCTTTTGTGGGTAAAGCGTTTTATCCGTGGAAGATAAGTAATGAAAGGTCGGGTCATACTCAAGCCACAATTATTGGTATGAAAAGTGGAAATATTATAAAATTTTAAAAATTTGAATACGTTATCATATGATGCTTGGGTAGGTTTAACGTTAGAGTATGCCGTGTAGCCTATGATATAAATCTTAAACTGCTAGTTTTAGTGTTTTACACCTCATTGGCGTATGGTTTTATAACCTTAAATCTTGTATTGATGGGATGCTTCGGGTCCGGAGACCATGGGTCTATATGCAATCTATTCATCTGGGTATCATAATTCCTAAGTGGGGTTGTGGATATTTAAATAAAGCTAAAAAGAGCAAACCCTTATAAGTCAATACACCATGATCACTACGTACAAAAGTACAAATACACTACTGACTTGATCATCCACGCTGTTAGCCATGTGGGGTCCCCTTGCTCGCGTCTCATTACCATTAAGAAACGGACCACAAGGGACACGCTACATGTAAGCCCTACAGATGAAATTTTGCATGCTCACTTATAGTGATGATTCGGGGTATTGCTTGATAATGGGGGTATGTCATGTTGTGGGAAACACTAGCTATTAATATATTGTACCTTAATCGTATCTAATGGCTGCTTTATAGACTTTGATGCTTAAGCTTCGGTGGATAAAAATACCCTTGATCATCTTAACTATTCATAAAAAAAAGATAGAGCAACAAAAGTTTTAAATCTGCTAATTTTGAGGTTTAAGTCAATTTGGGGTGGTCTGGTCTGGTAAAAGCTTAAAATAAGCGGGTCTTAATTGTGTAAACCACTGAATAATATTATTGTCGGATCTTATTTGTCACGGTAAAGATTAAGGCATGGGTTTAAGTGGACAACAATATCGGTGATCGCGGTTTTTGCGTTTATCTAAGCTTTAAATTAAACTATATGTTTTTAAGACTGTATTTCCGAATCTGATCCAACTGCATCAGACTTTTTTAGGAACGAAAAAAGAGTAAGTGTGGGGATATTTGATATATGTCTATTTATACATATCGAATCCCTTGTAAAGTTTTGTATATTTAAGGTTTTGAGTTCGGTTTAATTCGTGTTTTGTTGATTTTTTATTAATTTAGGTTTTGAGTCAAGTTTATTATATATTTATCATGTTTTAAATCTTTTGGTGTCTTGCATGTTAAACTCTAATTCTTTCTATCATTTCATGTGAGGTTTAAGTTTGTTTCTGCTCATCATTGGTTACATGATTAGTTCACTTAGTGTTTTGATTTGTTTTCATATGGATGATGGCTTGAGAAGTAAGGTGAACAAGTTCTAGAAGGTTCCTATCATTGCTTGGAGTTCAAGGAAAGAATTACACAAGATTTCACAAAGTTATAGCATGGAATTTAAAAGAAAAATTTTTGGCCCCTCCATGCACACGGCTCGGCCATGGAGGGCTAGCCTGGTCGCGCGGCGCCTTCTACTCCTGATGTCCAGCAATTTTCGCAAACAAGCCCAACATGCACTATATAAACTTAATGTTATAAACCTAGCCGAAATAATCACAAATTGTAGCCGTTTTTAGAGAGAGAAGCCAAGAGATTGAAGGTTCTTTGGAGGTTGATTACATTAGAGATCAAGAAGCTTTCATTTAATCAATCAAGGAAGAAGTTTTAAGGGTTTTATCGCTATACTTTCTTCGTTCTTGTTATTTATCATGATTCTCTTTTGTTTTCTTTGTTTGGATTTGTTTTTAATAATGATTCTAGACTAGACTTCATGTCTACGTAGGTTTGATGAACATGTTTAAAGCTTGATTCTTGCTTTGGATGATTGTTTTGATTATGGTTTCGTTATGTTAATAGTAAAGACTTGATTTTGCTTTCATGATGCATATGAGTGTTTATTATCTTGGTTGATTATTAAATATTGCTTCACATGGGTCTTGTTTTCTATTGATTGTGTTCTTTAGATATTGGTTCAGTTTAATCAATTACTTGGTATTTTGATTATTATGATTGAATAGGCCTATTAGATCATAGAAGCTTGTTGAATGTTGATAAGGAATTTGAATGTTCTGCTGAACTCCAATAGTTGTGAGGTGAGGAGTGGTCCGTGTGTCTTCGTCAATCGCATACTAAGTTAGGTTTTTCGTGACAATATTCTTGATTGGTTATTGTGTTGATCCTTGTTCATGATTTCGTGTTTAGTTTATCAAGTTATCTAGGGTTTAGTGTTTCATGAGATTGCTTGCCTGTGATACTATTAATTAACCCTAATTGATGACTTTGAGGAAATCAATCCAATTTATTGCTTAATAATCTAATAATTATTCTTTGGGATTTCGTTTGATTTGATCGAGGGTCCTTTAGGGTTTGTTAAAGGAATATGTTTAGAAATCAGTTTCCATATCATGTTTGTTGTCCATTGCTTGATGATTGTTGATGCATGGGATTCATACCTAGGTATATTCCTTCTCTTATTGATTTTGATCTTATTTTTTATTGCTTGTTTCTAGTTTACTTGTTTATTTACTTTCTTAGTTAAATACTAGTTTAACAAAAAACCCCATTAATATTATTTAATAAATAGCTGTACTTTGCAATTGAGTTTAATTAGGTTAATTAACATAATTTATAGATTCCTGTGGGTTCGATATTCCGGACTTACTTAGCTTTAGTACAATTGATCGGTTCATTTGTCGGTGTTTTGTATAGTTGAGTCTTAAGTCTAGTTTTTATTACTTGTTTAATTTAGTTAATATTTAATTTACTGTTTTTAGCACATCACAATGCAAAGAAAAACATTTTCACCCAATTTACTATGCTAGTAAAACTCTTAATGATGCACAAGAAAATTACACGACAACAGAAAAAGAGTTATTAGCAGTAGTTTTTGCCTTCGAAAAATTTAGATCCTACCTAGTTCTTTCCAAAACCATAGTTTACATCGACCATGCCGCCATACGATACCTCTTCAACAAGCAGGTTGCCAAACCCAGACTTATCCGTTGGATTCTATTACTCCAAGAGTTCGACATAAAAGTCAAGGATAAGAAAGGAGCAGAGAATGTAGCCGCATATCATATCTCATGCTTAGAATGCCCAGCTTCAAAATAACATCACGAGGAAATCATCGATGATAATTTTCCACATGAAGTTCTCATGCATATACAAGCAGTCATGCAAGAGGAGGTTGAAAGTCCTTGGTTTGTTGATTTCGCGAACTATTTAACTTGTTGAATCCTAAGGAAAGGGATAACTCATCAACAACGAAAGAAATTTTTCTCCGATCTTAAGTTCTACTTCTAGGAAGATCCGTACTTGTTTAGAATAGGTGCCAATCAGGTTGTTCGTAGGTTTGGATTAGGAAAGGAAGCGTTAGATATCTTCAAACACTACCATGAAGGACCTACTTGTGGACACCATAGTACCACCACCACGATCAGGAAAGTGTTTGATGCAGGATTTTCCTTGCCCACCATATATAAGGACACACATGCTTTGATCCAAGCATGCAATGCTTGTCAAAGAGCCGGATACATCTCAGCCAAGAATGAGATGGCACAAAAAGGCATTCAAATATGTGAAGTCTTTGATGTATGGGGAATAGATTTCATGGGCCCATTTCCTAACTCATTCGGGAATAAGTACATCCTTGTAGTAGTCGCCTATGTGTCTAAATGGATAGAAGCACAAGCTCTTCCCACTAATGATGCTCGAGTAGTTGTGTGTTTTCTGAAAAAGTTATTTTCACGTTTCGGTACTCCGAAAGCCCTAATTAGCGACAGAGGTACTCACTTCTGTAACGCTCTAATGGACAAAGTCTTAGCACTATATAGAGTTCACCACCGATTGGAAACACCATATCACCCTCAGACTAGTGGGCAAGTAGAGGTCTCAAATCGGGGAATAAAAGGTTTATTTCCTAGCTAGACCAATAAACCTTAGACAATAGAATACTTAGGAATGGTTTAAAAAGTTATATCATGTCACCTATTTTAATATAAATGTTTCCTAAGGTTGAATTTTATTAAAGTGAGATTAAAAGTTTGTTATTAATTCAACAAGGAGTTACAAACTCTTGGTAATCAAACTCTTTACTTTCTGGCCGAAATCTATCACTCACACACACACAAAACACTTTTTCAAAAACTCTCTCAAATTATCCTCTTACACAAGTATTGTTTTGGTGATTTCTGGAAGCAAGATGATTGAATCTTTGGATTAAGCAACTAGGTAATTATATTTAAAATATATTTGTATTATGTTTTTCTTATGTTTTTATCTTAAAAATACGATATTTGTATCCAAATGATTTAGATTATAGAGATAAATAAAGAATGATCAAAATTTGATTTGGTTAAAAGTGTTTGTTGGGTGTTGGTATAAAAGTTTGTATTAATAATGGAAAAACATTATTTTTGATTTTATAAAATGATTTATTGGTGATTTAGGATCATATAGATATGAAAGTCATGATTGTTGTGCACATAGGTTTAGATCTGCTTGCTGATAGATTCTGTAACCTAGGTTGTTAATTGTACAATTTGTTGATATGTTAGTGTTTTGGGTTAATTCTTAATGCTACGGTCAAGTACGTTAGGTCTAGTTTTCAAAAAGTCAATAATCATAATTTTGGACTCTGTTTGATTAGTGTTTATGAATTTACAAAATCGGGTTGTAATTCTGATTGAAAAGGTAATTTTGGATTCGTATTGTAAATTATGTAACTTGTAATTGAAAATTGATAATTGTGTGATTCTACTTCTGGAATGTTATAAATTGAATTAGAAATCCAATCCAATTGGTCTTGCATCAATTGGACATATATGTAAATTTTAGCAAATATTTACATTATGTTGTGTAGATAAGGTAGCTGAAAATAGGTTTCTGTAGTGTATGATTTTTCATAAAATTTGTAAGTGTTGGAAAATTACAAGAAACTTTTATGTTGTATCTAATACTTGAAAGTATCTTTGGGAATTATTTGGTAAATTTATTGTATGTTTTGGCTGGTTAGAAAAATAGGTTTTGGTGACTTAAAACCTGCCCAAATTTGTCCAGCATGTTGTTTGGTAAAAATAGTTGTTGTATGTACAAAGATTGTTATGTTATTTTGGAATTTGACCTTATTAGTCAACTTGAAATTATTTGACTAAATGTTTGGTTTTACTTATGAGAAATAAAACTGGTAAAAGTGTGACTTAGGCATAGAGTTGCATGAAAAATGATTAAGTGCAAATTACATGATCGATTGTTAGGTTACGACTATGAATATCTTATGACTATTTTATGTCTAGATAATTGGTCAAAAGTCACCAACGGATCGTCGGTCAACATTTAGGGTCAATGGTCAATATTTTGGTCAACGGTCAATATTTTTAGTCAATGGTCAACAACTTGGACCTTTTGGTCAAAATTCAACTAAAAGTCAAACTTTGGTCAAAGTCAATGGAAAGTCAAACTTTGGTCAAACTTTTAATAATCCTTGAGATTGTTAGGATACTAAGGATTCTAGGAATCGCTTAAAAAATACTTATAGTGCTTGTATGATTTAGGTAGTAGAACATTTTGTGATGTAAAGAAGTGACTTCTATTTTAAACTGCATTCGAGGTGAGTTTCTCACAACCCCTTTTTACCCTTTTTAACTATTTTGGGGGTAGTATATATATCCTATCAACAATGCAATTTCTTTTATTTATTATTTACAAACTACAATTCGTTATATGGACTTGTGTGTTTACTTGTTACTTGCTCAAATATTACGTGCATGGATTTCTTCGATAAGTATGATCATACGCCCCCCTTTGCACTCAGAATCATTGTTTCTAGTGGAAAAGGGACTCCAATCTGAGTACGTTGATGTACAATTCCAACTGGAAAAGGCCTTCATTTATTCTTTACACTCAGAACCTTTGATTCGAGTGTAAAGAACCATTATGTGCTTTTCACAAGTTTTCATGGAATTGTATGGTTTTTGTATATTATTCAAACTGTGTGAACTCACCAACTATTCAGTTAGTTGACTTTATTTTATATATATGCTGCAGGTACTTTCATTAGAGGATGAAATGACGAAGATACTAGAAGTTAGGTTATCTAAACAAAAAACAAGAAGATGTTTGTTTTGTTCCTTTTCCATTGTGTTTGTTCATTTGATAAACTTGTGTACTTGGGCTTTGAATGAATTAATGATAATATTGTCACATAATAGTGTCACATATGTTTTGAACAATTTGTACGTCACACCCGGGCGTATTCCGCTTTAGCCGGGGTGTTACAAGTAAATTTAGGACAATCAAACTGTTCAATTAACATGTTAAACATCATTCCAAGAATTCTGGCTCTCGTGTTTTGCTGAAAAAATCAAAGAAAATTTTCAGTGACAAAAAGCATGGGGTCGTGCTTCATAAAGCACGGGGTCGTGGTCACCCTAGAATCTTCAGTATGATATGCGCTGACTTCGTACAATTCTTTGAATTAGGAACATTTATTCCCCTAGCAGCACGGGGCCGTGCTCGACGTTACAGTCTCTATATAATGCATGAAAAACTCACTATTCCATTCATACCAAACAAAATTTTACTGAAATGGAAAACAAAACGATGGAATGGAGACCAGTGAGAAGGAGCAAGAATGGTGATTCTTCCTCACACCTTGAGGAAAAAATCATTAGGCTCCAAAACATTGTTAAAGACCAAGTAGAAAGTAACATCCAAACCAAAGCGCCTAATCAAGAACACCAACAAAGTTGAACTGCTTAGGTTCGAGAATTTCCACATCGTCGAAAGTCACAACAAAGATGTAGATTTCAAGCTCAAATATCTTAACCGAGAGATCGTGAAGCTCGACATAAAGCTTTCCGTGCTCTTGGAAGCAAAAAGAGCCCTGCCACACATTCAAGACTTGTTTGGGAATGGTGGTCGTTAGTAGTTCAAACTTTGTCGTGTTAGGATCTACTCTTGCTAGTTTCATGTTCTAGTTTTAGGGATTGTTATTTTAATTTTCCTTATGATGTTTAATGACATTTAATGAAGTTAATGAAATCTATTAGGATTTTTATTTTCTACTATAACCTTAATCTTCGAAGAATTTCAGTTAAAAAACGAACCAACTCGACAAATAAACAACAAACAAAGAAAAACCTAACTGCTACAAGCAGCATGGTACCGTGCTTCAAAAAGCACGAGGCCGTGCCCTTGTCTACAGTACAGTTACGTATTTTTCCAATAAAATAACATTTTCCACTCACTTAACCCTAAACCAACTTCGTCTACAACTGAAAACCGGCGCCTCTTTGCCTATTACTCAATTTTTTGCTTCAAATCTTCGATTTTCAACCAAAGGTACGTCAATTTAGTGAATCTATTGTCCAAATTCATCATTTTAGGTCTAAAACAATCCCTAAATCTCATCAATTGATGAAATCGGGTCTAAACCCGGAAAATAGATGGGTCAATTATTTAAACCTAGGTTATTGATTAGTTAGATAGATTTGCACTTAAGTTTATTTGGGAAAAACCATTCGGGTTCGGATCTTGGATGATTCATATAACAAATCAAACCCGAATGATCTATAGAACTGGTTGAAATCCCGAAAATACCGAAACAGATGCACGGGCCAATCAAAGAATGGCTTACCTGAACAATCGCCTCCTAGAACCAAGTTTCTGTGCTTGCAAGGAAACACTAAAGCAAGTGAACCAATGGGAGAGATATAGGAAGTTTGTGAAAGGACCGTGGTTGCGTGTTTTGAATCAAAAGGGTAAAGCAGTTACCAAACTGACCAAAGAGTTTTTAGCCTCATTCTCTTTCAAGACAAGGAATTTGTATATGTGGGACAAAGATGTTGTTGAGTTTAAATGTGTGGGAGAGTGGTACACGACATCGGTCACCCAGATGGAGATCGATTTGGGTATTTACACGAGTGATGAAACCGAAAGACCCATCTGGTATGACTCCATGTCTACATTTGCAGATGAGGATGCTGACAAGTCAGCAGAAGCAGGTGATACCAGACCACAAGCATGGGAACAATTGAGTTTTGGGGATCAAGCCTATTGTGCAAGCAGCACAAAGAGCACCGCCTTACGCGACCCATTGATGAGATACATTCACCGACTTTTGAGCCACACAGTTACTGCATGTGGACAGAGTGAGGGGGTTATGAACTTGAGGGATTTGTGGGCCCTTTATTGCATCAAGAATGACATAGCTTGAAACATCACTTATCTATTCTGTCAGCTATTCAGAACAAATGCAAATGAAAGGAGCCCGAATACCCCGATCTTTGGTGGTCCGTGGATATACAAGCTTTACAAAGCTTACAGTGCAGACACAGAAAGAACCCGAAGCCCAAACTCGATCGCATTCGACCTAAGTTTCTGTATCAGCATGTAAATGGTCCAACAAATTGGCAGAAACCCATACATGTGGAGGTTTCAGGATGCCCTGAACCAAATTTGGGATCTTGAGGACCCGGCTGATATCACGATATGGGACATACCCGAGAGGAGAGGAGGATCACCACCCCGATAGACCCGCCGCCGCACTTACTCTCAGCAGGGCGGCCCATCATCATCAGGAGCCGTCCCCAGCTCGTCGTACCATAGCCGGTACTCGTTTGAGGGCCTTTACGGGCTCATTGACCAGTTCCAGACACACACTACCGCCTCTTTTGATAGGTTTTCAGGACACATTGCGGACTCAAACGTACAAAGGGCCGCAGGCTATGCAGAGACAAGGAAGAAAATCAACCGTTTGACTGAGCGCATGGACAGGTAGTGGGGACCCTTCGACCCGAACACGGGTATTTGACGAGCAGCAGCAGTGGTAAGTCTTGTATGGGCACGGGTTTCGGTAGTAGTATCTCTACGAAATTATTACCATATTTGTTGAAACAAATTACATTATGTCGTTTATTTGTTTGATTGGTACTGTTTATGGCCGTGGTTGCCAAGACATTTTCGTAGATACTTAGTTACCCATGTGGGCAAGGTATGGATGATTCCATATCCGATTTTCAGTAGTATTATGCTTGGTTGTTTGTAGTTGTTTGTAGTTTTTTTATTATACATGTACAAAACAGGAAAACGGACGAAAAATAGCGGACGCTCTGTCGAAATTTCGTTAACTCGTAGGGAAGTTCCTTTCCATTTTACGCACCATATTTCATATGTATCTGATTATGAATCTTCTTTTTTGAATCTTTTCACATTGAAGATAATGTGAGATTCAAGTGTGGGGAGGGAAATTACTTGACCAGTTGCTTGCTTAACTAATTATAAAATTCTCTATTAAACAAAATTTTTGTAGCAAACAAAGACTATTTTTATGACAAAACCAAAATAAATCTAAGAAATATTTTTGCAAATAACCAACTAAAATCTATTATAAACCAAAAAGTGAAGAATTAAAAAGAAGTTTTGTAATATTGAGAATAAATTTATTCAAAATATGGCGTTTATACCCATTCCCTCCGTTACTATGAGATAAACCTCATGCCATTTAAATATTTTTTTTCAGAAGCTTTGACTGAGTCATATGTTTCGTGTGATTTAGAACTTGTCACAAATATTCATTTCAAGACCACACGAAGCGTTGTATAAGGAAGAAGGTAATATTTACACCATTCCCTCAAAACCATTCTCCAAATCACAAAACCTCATCCAAAACCTTACCACTTTATCACTCTCACCGGTAAAATAAAACACTAGTCTTTTACCTGCAGACCCTAAAGAACTGGAAATGCATTCTTTCGATTTCAATTTCCTTTGCTGCATACACTTCGCAAAACCTAGGTTGTCTCCAGAACTTAGGGAGAGAATATTTCTCTTTACCAATCAGGTGAGGAAAAAGTGGCGCCAAGACGAGCAAAGGCCACCATTTTGTGGAGTTTCCAAAAGAGAAATAAAAAGAATAGCAAAAAGATATAAACGATGCTTAGGATGCGGAAACTGATCCCACGAATGAAGATGTAGAAAAGGTCAAACTCAGTCTCAACATAAATATACCGAACTAATAAGGGTGGGGGCTATTAGGCTCAAAGCCGAACGATCCATTAGAGTTGGGAGTAGGGATGAGATCGAGACCGTACCGGTACTGACCGGTCCCGGTCCCGAAAATTGCGAATTCTTGGTACCGGTACCGGTACCGAAATATTTGGTTCAGTACCGGTACCGGGATTGAAGGTAAAAATTCAGGAAATACCGGTCCCGGTCTCGTCTCGGTACCGAAACTCAAAAAATTGGTACTTATTCAGTACCGACGGTACCAAATCGGTACCGGTACCGATTTTGCTCATCCCTAGTTGGGAGTTATGTTCAGAGCAGGATTAAGGAAGAACTGATCCACATCCTCGACAAAACTGGTTTTGACAATCTGACCTTAAAAGAGTCACTAGGTTGGTAAAAAAAACACACACACACACAAACGGGAGAAAAGAAGCTAACCATTGAAGACATCGTAAGGGTCCCGACAATCAGCAGAACTTGTATTTACCATCCTCACCCTCATTAAACCTAAACCCTTGAACAGGCAAACGCTAATCCCTTTTTAGCCAAAACCAACCCATATTACCTTCTAATCTATGCAACCCTTCACAAAGGTGGAGATTTGAACATGTTACAAGCTTATTTATCACATGTCACATTTTGGCTAACAGTGTTCACATACATACATCACAGGTATGATCAGATATAAAACTGAGTGTGAGTGAACATTGTGAGAACGTGACGTTTTGCATAAACAGAAGCTCATAAAAACAAATCACCTTTTTAAGCTGTGGACCTAACTTGCTATTTTTTAGAGAATATTTTTAAGCACTTACTAACATAATCCACTACCATCATTCTTCATACCCGGCCACCATTAGTCTCTCTTTAGATCTTGATACATCTTGGTGGGTCCCGGATGAATCGAGTATCTCGACTTGTGAGCTTCATCTAAGATTCAACCTCTAAGATTTCTATGGCGTGGAATCCACATAAGGTTAAACCTAATCTTAACACCATGAGTCTTTTTCATCAGCTCGTCTTGTTGTCCGACCATTCTTTCCTTCTTCATTAGTCCTTCATCCGCAAGCACCTCAGACTGTACGTCGATGATTTCTCCAAAGAGATCTGAGTTAACAATTAACTTACATAAAACTTTGTATGTTAAAAACCTTTTGACATAAATGTGGATGTTGATGTAGACAAATAAGTATGTTAAAGACTTTTATTTATATTTACATAAAACTTTGTTAAAATGAATCGACATATGTTACAAACTTAAATGAATCGATCTTCAATTAACTATTTTAAAATGTCTGTTTTATAAATAAATATCATATATATTGAACAAATGTGAATACTGATGTTTACATATAACCAAAATGGCTTTTTAATTACATTAACATATTACATAACCATGTTTTAAAATATTTTACAAAATATACCATACTTTAGTATACACAATAATGCAGTTGTTTAAACATGTAAAGTTTATTATATTCTAGGCATAATATATTCTAATAACAAATAACTATGTAGTTACTTGTCCAATCACATCAATTAATGTTAATCAATTATAGGTTGGAGATGAGAATCAACAGCCAACCAGTGAAGAAGGTTCCATATGTACAAAGTCAAATAACACATGTTACTTATTTCTAATCATTTACACTTTGGGATATACTACATCTATACACACTTGATTTGATTGGTTATACCCAAATATTTATTTAATCATCATTCTCTTTTTAAAAAATAATAGTTGTCACCATACATACCAAAGAAGCAATTGCATCTGATAATCGAAGAAATAGATAGATGGTTATGGACCAAAGGAGAAATAAAAAAACAACCCAAATATTGCGTACACATCAAACGGTAAATATAAGTTTTAATTATTTTAGTTTGTTAGATTTGTTAGACTTTTAGATTGTTACAAACTGTTCCTCCAAGACTAAGTTTTGTATATTTTTATTAAACATTAACATTTTACCATGTTTTTCCACTTCATATACTTTAACACTTATGTTACCACATTACTAAATACAAAATTACAAAACTTACTATCCGGATATTGTTTGCACACATGTTAAAGCAAACAAATGTCCAATTACTCATGTATTAGCATATTTTACATTTAAATTCATGCGAGCTACAATTTTCAAATTTGTAGAGTCTTACAAACCCAACTCGTTTGTCAATTTATTTTTTACTTTTTTTGCAGGTACCTGTTTTAGGAGATTTAGTACAATCATACCATTAACTAATGCAACTACTTCACTGATGGGGCAACAATATCAAACATCGGGTTATTTATCGACATGTAAAGGTACCGGTCAAATTACTTTAGGTTAGTTAAGTTTTATTTATTTTATTAACATCCAATTTGTTATGATTTTTCTGTTCTCGTAACTTATTGATTGTTTTTTAAATTAACATTTCATATTTTTTGAGTTTGTCCTACACACACATTATAAGGTTGGTCAGCTGATAACCAAAGACATGAAATGATGTTTTTAGATGAAAGGCGAAACACCAGTACTCCTCAAAATACAAATCAACGACCAGGATTAATATCTTCAAGTAATACCATTACAATTGATCTTACATTAACAAAAATAAAAAACATTTTTTAATACTCAACAAGGATTTTATGTTTTCTTTTAATATTAAACTACTTTTGTTTTTAGGTGTGAACGTCTCATCCACTTATCATTTGACATCGTTGTATAATATTACGAAGCAACATTTTAGCTCTTCGTCGAACATATCAACCCATGGATGTTCTTCTACTTTTAATACCGTTTATGCAGGGAAACGGAATCAAATTCTGAATTATTAGATAACCAAATAATTCATTATCTTAAGGACATGTTGGATTCTCAAAATCCGCTGGTTAAAGTTATCGGATGGCAAAGGATTTTCAACGAAATCTAAATATGGATTTAAAGTTAAGAATAATTGGAACACGCCAACCAAATGTAAGGACCTACAACTTGCAAACACTTCTGAAGTGGCAACGTTAATCGTTGGAGATATTGGTGATGTAAATGAGATATAATTGTTACAACTCAAGGTGGAGCTTTAAAACGTATTAGTGAATTGCACCATTTATATATTCCTCTTCAGTATCCTATATTTTATTCATATGGTGATCATGGTTATAGAATTGACATACTTCATCGTAAACTTCGAGGTTTGACAAAGCGCAAACGCAAGAAGTGCACGATGCGTGAATTCTTTGCATACATATTTCAAAATAGGCCACATGGTTTTTCACTTATTTTAAACGGCGGAAGACTAACTCAGTAACTATTGGTAGATGGCTACACAATGATAGAGACTCAAAGGTTGCATTATGTACGCACAAAACATAAAAATCTTAGGTCTAAAACTTATGAAACCTAAGAAACATACATCCGGCTGGAACATCAGATGTTTCTACTGCCACAAAAGTATCATTTTACCGTCATCATGTAACATCCCGAAATTTCTAAAAATAATGTTTAATATATTACTTAATTACGGTGGAAAAGTTTACTTGAGTTAGTAGAGAAATAATAAAATAGTAAAGATGGAAGGATAAGTAGGCTAATTAGATGTGATTAATTATGGACCAAAAAAGAAATATGGCCTAAGGTCATGGGCTTAAGGGAGTATAAATAACCCATAAGCCTACACCATCAAAAACACACACTTCTCCAATTCCCGTTTTTAAGAAAACCACCCACAAAGACACAAATATTCCTGAAGATCTAACCGTCGGATCGATCTAAAATTTTAATTGAGTGTTCATGGTATATAAATGAAGATTTCCACTGAGTATATCTTCGATCAGAGGTCGGGAAGTCCGGTTTTTATCAGCAAAACCATAGCAGCTCAAAAGTGAAGATTCCGGCGACTGTTCAGCTGTTCCGGTGACAGTAGCGGCGGTTTCCGGCAAAGGCGAGCTGATGGGTTTGTAGATCGGGAAAAGAAAGTTATATGGTTGCTTGAATCACTCAAATCGGAGTTTATTTGATATGGTTTTGGGCCTCTCGAGTGATTTCAGACAAAACCCTCAAAGGTGCGTTTTTGTTAAAAAGGCTTACTTTTCATGATCGGATTTACATGAAAATTGGTAGGATGAGAGATCAGGTCATGATTATTGATAAAGTAATGAAGTTGATGGTAAACGGGCTTGTTGGTTCGTTTCGGGTAAAACGAGTAGTGTTCGGTTTGTGAAAGGAATGGTAAACGAGGTCGGTTTCGCATGAAACTTAGTAGGATAGTAAATCGGGTGTAGTTATACTATAAAAATGTAAACTTGATGTTTAAAATGGATTTAATGAACTCATGGATGTATATGGCTCATAAGAAACCCTAGATCTAGCCTTGAACGTTTTGGACCATAAAGGTCCAAGCTTTAAGGTAACTCGGGTCAAGTTTTGGCCGAAAACGGTTAAGGAAACGTTTATGGGTTAATACCAAACCTTAATAAAGTGTTAAAGTCATGAAATGTAATAATAATAATAATAATAATAATAATAATAGTAATAGTAATAATAATAATAATACTAATAATAATAATAGAGATAAACGGACCAAAAAGCTACAGCCCATTCGCATACAGGGACCCCGTTCGATTACAATGAACAGCCCATTCGCATACATCTTAAAAGTCGATTACAATGTGTAAATAGAATACATGGGTGTATTCGATTACACTGCCCAACTCGATTACAATAAGAGTGTTCGAATACATGGGTTAAACTCGATTATAATGTACAAATCGATTACATGGGACTTGTTCTCTTACATTAGAGCTATTCGATTACAATGGGAAATTCGCTTACATTATGTCACTCGAATACATCAAGGGGTTCGATTACATGGCCAGGATACGATTACATGGCTAGGACTCAATTACATGGTCAGAACTCGATTACATGGCCAGTACTTGATTACCCTTGGACTCGAATACAAATCCACTGTCACCAAAAGTGATTAAATTCAGATGCTTTGTTATACCAGCTTACAATGAGTCTAGATTGCATGGTAGACTCAATTACACCATAAGAATCGAATACATGCATGCACACTCGAATACACAAATGTATTCGAGTGTAGAGTATGTTGAGTGCTATGAATTGAATACAGATTCTAAGTGAAATGTAATCTAATGCAAAACCATGCTAATGAATACAAGAAAAGAAAGAAAAGAATACATTACATCACAAATATATTCTAAGTAATTGTAATCTAAACAAGACTGTTAGAATAGACCAGACTTAGCCACTTTGGTTGAACTTAAATAATGTGATTAGGATGAGTATTGATACATGTGATTAATATACAATTAGCAGAGCTCGGTTAAGGAAAGGATTAACAATAAACGGAGAACGTAACAGGATCCATGTGAGTTTCTAGTCCCATTTCCTTGTTATGTTTTCGGGGCTGTGTGCATACTCAATGTGAAATGTTAATACACTCACCTTAAGTGGTAAGTGTATGCCATAGATGATTTATGTGATAAATATTACATCGAGGTTATGAATGATTGCTTGTTGGTGCGTGAACGATCTTTGGATATTGCACGTATTGCCAAGGGAAGTGATTATAGTTGTATGTATGGTATGTGGAAGCAAGTGTATGAACGGTATGCAGGCTCTATGTCAGATATCGTAAGTTAGGATGGAAAATCCCTCTAACTTTAATTGGACATAGACCCGGGAAGTGATAGTGTAGATAAGGACTGTGGACATTATCAGTGTTCCTTAAATGGATATTAAATAATAAAGTATGTGTTCCTTAAATGGATATTAAATAATAAAATATAGTGTTCCTTCTATGGATAATATATAGAGTTCATTCTATGGATAGTGCGAGCCGTTCCTTCTATGGGTAATGTATAGTGTTCCTTCTATGGATAATGTATAGAGTGTTCCTTCTATGGATAATATATATAGATTGTTCCTTCTATGGAGAATATATATAGTATGGGTAATAGTAATGGTTCTTTTAATAGATATTACGTGACTTTCTTCTTATGTATATTTATACAAGGTTAAGGTATTAATAAGTGTTTTTGGATACGTGAAGGAATGTATGAGAATGTAATGTATGTTACCTAAATAACTAGAACTCACTCAGCATAGCAGACTTTTAGTATGCACGCAGGTGAGTAGAATGTTATATTTAAATACAAGATTCGAAAGGAATTGTAATGAATGAATGATGTTTTATTTTCCGCGAAGAGTTTTAATAAACTCTGATTTGTAAGAACCGTGTTTATGAGTAAATCTGACATGAAATGTAGGGAACCGGGATCGGGGCTTTACACATCATTTACTGGAGGGGCTCGATATATGATGCAGAATTATCTCGATGCAATGACTATATGTAGATGGTTTGGTTATCCGGATTTCTTTATAACAATAACATGCAACCCAGACTAGCCTGAAATCAAATGATTTTTACAAAAGAAAAATCACAAGTCTGAAGTCAGGCCAGATATATTGTGTATGTTATTCAATATGAAGCTTGATTCGTTAATGAAAAACTTGAAGGATAGAGATTTGTTTGGAAAGCTTCAAGTAGGTAATTGTATGGTTTTAGTTCCTTATCATAATTTTTTAAATGTTAATGTTCATTACCGTTGTCAAAATTATGTTAGAACGGGTAACGAACCTAGGACACTATGGGTAAACTCTAATTATTAAACTTAATGATTACTAACCTAGACTTTCTTTTAATTTTTAAAATGTATTCTTTTCTTGTTTTAATTAAACCAATAATCTTAACTAACTAAAAATAAAACTTTTTAAAAATTGGGTTTTACTAATATGCGAGAACCGACTACCTAGGTAATGGAATCCTACTAGTTAAATTAATAGTTAACGAACTTGACTTGATTGAAAACAATATCTTAAAAAAATATGACACTAAAGACCACTAAAGTACGCTAGATAGCCTCCCGGTCTCACCAACGACACCCTAGAATTCTAATGACATGTGAAGCTCAATTGTTACAGGTTTGGATCACCTCTCGGTCTTACCTTACCTAATAATACTATGGTACTCCAAAACCCAAATCACCTCCTGGTCTCTTCGAATACAATATATATATTAATATATGGGGGTATTAATAAATAACTTGAACATGACTTGTACCACAATAATCTAAGGGACCTAGGATAACTCACTCGCGTGAATTATTACCCAAACCCGCAAAAGACAAAAATGACACAACACTAAATTGCCTCCCGGCCTGTCTAGAGATAGAACAATAAAATCTAATCCACTCTCAATAATTATTCCTATGATTATTTCGACCATAAATCGTAAACAAGTTGAAAACACAAAGTTAACAACCTAATCATGTGTCTAACAATCATCAAAAAACTATTAAACACAAGTGGAATAATTATTAAAATATTAAATTAGATTTAATTGCTCAATCATATCATGACCAAACCAATTAAAAACTTTTACCATAATATTAAATCAACCAACATCAAATAATAATTCGTCAAACCATTAATCTAACATAGTATTCAACCAAAACCTAGGTAGCGTAAAGTATTTAGCCTCTCATAATAAGGTATGAAACAAAAGAAACAATTCATTTGTATTCATGACAATAATTATAAAGAAAAATATATAACTATTAATAATAATATTAGTTTCGAATCTCTTCTCTCTATTTACTTATGCTCCGTTGACTTCTTGTCTCTTCCAACAAAACAAAACCCCTTTTACCCTATGCGCTACAGTCCACCACAATAAAATTCCTTTTTGAATTTCTTGATTTTTCTTTTTTTGTGTTCAGCCCTCCACTCAAGCCGTCAACCAAATTCAGAAAATTATACTCTCTGTTGACTATTCGTGTGCTGGCTCCTCACCACAAAACCCATTATTGTCTTTCTTTTTTTGCTTTTCCATCAACTTGAACAAAAAAAACCCTTTTTTAATATATAGATATATTATTTTTTTTTTATAGGTTTTTGTTATTTTCTTTTTATAATAATAATAATAATAGGGTTTTTTTATTTTAGCCCTAATAAAACATTAAGCCCATGTGAGTTTTTTTTTAATTAATCAATGATCATTGTTAATTTATTTCTTTTGATCTTCTTGTGGGCCCATCTCATATGTCTTGTAAAATTTGAAGTCAAAGACTTCGACACCTACAATGCATTCGCACAATCACTTATTTAGTTTTAAACTCATTGTCTCACGAAACTAATAAAATCTAGATACAAACCAATTAGATGAATTATATAATAAAAACTAGCTCAAAAGCTATTAAAATTGTAGGGAATATTCATATAATATATGTATATACCAGAGCACATCAGTTAACATATATTATATTGGTATTCAATAACTTATCTAATCTACTACTACTTGTCATGTGCAGTTGTTTACACAATTGAATTTAAGAAACGTGGATTGGCCCATGCACATGTTTGTCTGTTTTTGCATTCTGATCACAAAATTCATAATCCGGAGAATATAGACAAATTTATCTCAGCCGAAATTCCAGATAAGAATAAAGACCCGGAGTTGTATTCGCTTGTAAGCGACCACATGATGCATGGTCCTTGTGGTGTTGCTAACCCTAAATGCTCTTGCATGGTCGATAACTCGTGTTCTAAAAAATTGCCAAAGAAATTTTAGAATGAGACGTCAATTGATTCTAATGGGTTTCCTGTTTACAAGAAATTGTTAAAAAAATACCAGGCCCATATCAATGTTGAATGGTGTAATTAAGAGGGTTCGATAAGGTATTTGTTTAAGTACATTATTAAAGGCTCGGATCATGCTACTATATCACTTTTACAAGACAACACTGACAATCAAGATGAAGTAGTAGACGAAGTTAAGGCTTTTTATGATTGCAGATATCTATCTGCATTTGAGGCTACATGGAGAACTTTTTCTTTTGACGTCCATTATAGAGTTCCTTCTGTTACTTGGCTTCTGTTTCATTTACCAGGACAACAAACAGTTGTGTTCGTAGAGGATGATGATGTGGAAGACGTTTTAAACAAGCTGACTGTTGGTTTTTCAATATTCACTGCTTGGATGGAGTGTAATCGGGAGCGAACGGTAACTTACGCTGAGTTTCCAACAAAATTTGTTTGGAAACAAGATGAACGGGTTTGGGACCTACGTAAACGAAGTTTCTCTATTGCTCGTGTTCATCATGTTCCTCCAGCTTTCAATAAAGCATACTATCTAAGAATTTTGTTAAACAAGGTTAGAGGCCCTACGTGCTTTGAATATATTCGTACTGTTGATGGTGAAGTGTGTGCTACTTATAGAGATGCTTGTTATAAAAGAGGCCTTCTAGATGATGACAACGAGTATATAGAAGCTATTAAAGAAGCAAGTCATACTGCAAGTGGTTATTATTTACGTAGTTTATTTGCTACAATGTTAATCACATACAGTTTATCTAGACCGGATGATGTATGGGAAAAGAATTGGCCGTATTTAATTGATGGAATCTTTATAAACAACAAAATGAGCAGAAAAATCCATGTATCAAATAAGTAGAATTTCTTATTTTTTTTAAATACATTAAGACATTACCAAATATGTTTAGTTAAAAACCCAGTTTTATTCTGTTGTGATTCGTTACAGATTTGGTGCATTTATATGCACAACTAAAGAACCTCGCCTTACTTGAAATTCAAAACTTCCTGCTCCGAAATAATTGTACTCTACGTTTTTTTCTTATAATGCATTACCCTGATGAGGATTCTATCTTTGCATCAACAAATCGTTTTATGAATGAGGAGCTAGCTTATGATACACAAGTCATGACTTATGAGTTTCATCGACTTTTTATTTCATCAACGACTGAGCAACGAGATGTGCATAATGAAATAATGGAAGCAGTTGATCAGAAGAAGGGTGGTATTTTCTTTGTGTACAGTTATGGAGGGACAGGAAAAAAAATTTTATGGAAGACATTATCAGCCTCCATAAGATCTAAAGCTAAAATCATTTTAAACGTTGCCTCTAGCTGTATAGCATCTTTGTTACTTGAGGGAGGTAGAACCGCTCACTCTAGATTTTTAATTCCTATCAATCTAATTGAGGATTCTCCCTATTCAATAACAAGAAATCAAGATATTTGCAACTTAATAAGGAAAACTGATCTGATTATTTGGGACGAGGCTCTTATGATACATTAAACATGCTTTTGAAGCATTGTATAGGACTTTAAAAGATGTTTTAAAAAGTGGTAATCGTAACAATTGTGAAAATCCATTTGGGGGAAAGTTATTGATTTTGGGGGTGATTTTGGACAAATCCTACCAGTAGTACAAAACAGATCACGTAGTGACATTGTTAATGCTTCACTTAGTTCATCCCACATTTGGTCCAAATGCAAGGTTCTTAGGTTAACAAAAACATGAGGTTAACGATCGGAAGTCAGGCATCTGATTTGGAAGATACTAGTAGATTTTCCTAATGGTTGTCGGAGCTTAGTGAAGGAAAATTTGGCGGTGACAATGACTGTTGGTACATAAATGTCAGTAGTTCATAGTCTAGCGTTTGTAATCGAGTCTGTATTGTAATTATGTTTAAGTTTATGTTTATGTATGTAAGCGAAGTTGTCAACAAGTTCGCTTAGGCGAACTTGTTGAACAAGCGAAGTTGTCGACAAGTTCGCCTAGGCGAACTTGTTCAACGAGCGAAGTTACTGACAACTTCGCCTGAGGCGAAGTTGTCGTGTATTTATATAGCCTACGGGTTTACGGTTTAAAAGTTAGAGTTTTGGTTAATCACGTGTAACTCAGCAAGTCGATAGACGAGAGATAGAGTCTGTAATAGACGTGTTTCAAGTTATAATATATAACGTGTTCGTTTTTATCGCGTGTGATTGTTTTACGTATTCTACGCTCGTAACTACCTACGCAGGGATTCCGCACCTACGTAGATAGCGATATCCCGTGTAAGATCCGTCCGGGAACCTACAATTGGTATCAGAGCTTTGGCTCGATTGTGTGGTTCGGGATTTCACACGGGTGTAGAAAACGTCTTGTTTGACCTATTCGCGGGACGCGTTTTCGTTGATATTGTGTTATACTCACCTTATACAGTCATATTCAAGCCGTCACACCGACCGGAAACTGCTAAATCGTCGAAAACAGATCTGAATATTTTCAGTGTTCTTCGGGCGAAGTTGTTGTTCTTCAGGCGAAGTTGCCGACGCTGGAAGTAGGGTTTCGGCGAAGATATAAGGTTGAGCGAAGTTAACCACAACTTCGCCTACCTCATAAGTTCGCCTAAGCGAAGTTAACCTCAACTTCGCTTACCTCCTAAGTTCGCTTACCTTAAGCGAAGTTATTCTCAACTTCGCCAAGACACGCGAATTTAAGGATTTTCCAGCGAAGTTAACACTTAAGCGAAGTTATCCTTAACTTCGCCTATAGTACTGTTTGGAAGAATTTTTGTTTTTTTTTTTGGGTTTTTCTTGTTTTCGAGAAGATGTCGCCGATTAACATCTCAGAGTTAGTCAAAATGGAAGTTGAAGCGGGGTCGGCTACTAAGGCCCCAAGGTTGATGAAAGGAACAGACTTTGTGGCGTGGAAAGATAGGTTCATTCAGTATATTAAATACCAGGATGCAAAGATGTGGGTGTGCATCCAGGATGGATATATTCCACCGACAATGGAATACGAAGGTCGGGATGTGATAAAGAAGTACAGCAAGATGGAGGAAGAAGAGAAAAAGATGTATGAGGCCGAGAGCAAGGCCCATGCTGCAATTACTATGGCTCTTCCTCAAGAGATTCTCCATACATTCAGGAAGTACACTTCTGCACGAGAGCTTTGGGATGCTCTTGAGAATAGATTCGAAGGGAACGTGGGTATTCGTGCCTCGAAGATTAAGCTGTTAAAGACCCAGTTCTCTGTTTTCAAGTATTTGAAGAACGAATCGCTCGATGATATTATCACCCGATATTATCATCTAATGACAGAGCTGAACAACTATTCTATTGCTTACAGAGAGGAGGAAATAGTTGAGAAGCTTCTCGATGCTCTCCCACCGAAGTGGGAAATGTACACTGTTCTAATGAGGGAAGACAAAGACTTTCCTAATTATGACTTGGAGACAGCAGTAAACAAGCTCAGAACCTTTGAGCTT
The DNA here is from genome assembly GCF_021521415.1 of Bidens hawaiensis. Classification (NCBI taxonomy): domain Eukaryota; kingdom Viridiplantae; phylum Streptophyta; class Magnoliopsida; order Asterales; family Asteraceae; genus Bidens; species Bidens hawaiensis. Next base: position 2,862,286 of record NW_027491034.1, read on the forward strand.
AATATGGTTCGTAAAGAGACACCAACGGATCAGGTTCAAGACCCTGGTATGTATGGTGCCAAAGTTAACTCAGGCTCAAGTTCGAAGTCTGAATCTGCTGCTTACTACTCCAAAGGAGAGTCAGGTTCTAACTCTTCTCATGAAGGAAATGTGTCAGTAAACATGAACGGTGATGTTTGCTTTGTTGCTGGAGGATCAAGTGCTTCGAAACCTCAAGCATCCAAGAGTAGTTTCTCTCCCAGTGCTTCAAGCAATAACTACTCTAAGATGCCAATGAGTGTCAAATCTGCTGAAGAGCAGTTTGCACTCTATGCATCTTTTATTGCTTCTTACGAGAACTACATACAAGGGAAGATTGTGGACCCTACTGCTTTGGAAGAAGACTATGACCAGATCGATCCTGATGATCTGGAGGAGATGGATCTGCAGTGGCAGATGGCGATGATAGTCAGAAGAGTGAAGCGTTTCATGAAGAAGACTGGCAGAAAGTTCGTAGGTGGAAAGCCAGGATTTGATAAGTCAAGGGTGAGGTGTTACAATTGTCAACAAAATGGACACTTTGCAAAGGAGTGCACTAATGCACGTGTAGAACGTAGTCAGGGGAGGACTACACAGCAAAGTGGAAATAACAATGGGAATAATGCCATGATGTCTGATGCTGGTGAATACAACTGGAACATGTTCTCTGGAGAACTCTTTGAGCAGGCACACATGGCGAAGGTTGCAGCTGAAGAATGTATGAAAGCTGCTGAAAATGAAAAAGCTTTCATGGCTAATGACCAGAACTCCGAGGTATGTACTAAACCTATCTGTACTAAATGTGAGAACTTGTCTGAACAGCTTGCTACAATTACTGATCAGTATGTTAAGTTGGATGCCGAATTTAAAACCTTGAAAGAAGATCATCACTTCACAAAGACAAGAGAAAATAATTATAAAATAAAAATTAAAGCTTGTGAAAAAGACGTTAAAAGTTTAAAAACAAAATTAGCTGAGAAAATTGATGTGATCGATCTAAGCTACGAGGTTTTAGAAGAGAAAACCAAGTTAATCGCTGAGAAAGAAAAACAGATTGCTGATCACCAGGTAAAAGTGGTGGAACTAAATAGGAAACTGGAGCAATTCCGGAATTCCTCTGCTATTCTTGATCACCTCGTTAGTGATCAAGGTTCCTCACCTAAAAGGGGAGGAATTGGTTACCATGAGGTTCCACCACCTTATAATCATAATTATACTTTCAATCCTAGTGTTCATTAATCTGTTAATTTTGTAGCTGATCAGACAGGTCCTGCTAAGGAAACTGGTAAAGTACCGGAAGTTAGTAAAGGCGAAACAAGTTCGCCTGTCTCAAAAGTTAAAATTTCTATTTCAAGTCCAGTCTCATCTGATTCGGATAAGTCATCCGAGTCGGGTAAGACAAAAGAGAAGGAAGTATTACCCACTAGTGGAGAAAAAGTTAAATCAACTAAAAGGAGTACTCCACTCAACCCATATGTCCCACCTTATGTGAGATGTACGGTTGGTAATACTGCCTCCACATCTAAAACATCTGCTGAAAAGAAAGCTGAACATAGGTGTTGTTTTAGATGTAATCAAACAGGGCACCTTGTTGCTGATTGCCCTCTGAAGCAGCGTTTCAGAGAGGTGAGGCCCTCGAAAACTGAGACTAAGGTTTTTGGTAATCGTTTAAATGTTAAAAATGAAAACCATTCAAATTTGAGAGATAATACAGGTTTTCAAAGAAACACATCTCGTTTTTACACCACTAATAACCAAACCAAATGCTATAATTCTTTTGATTCTCTTAATGTTCGTCGGTTTGGTTGGCCTCACTATCAGTCTCCAAGGAGGTATCCTGTTAGGACTCGTGGAAATTTTTCTAATGCTAACTTTGGTCAGCCAAGGTGTGTGAGTTCTGTTAAGAAGGTTAATCGACCCAAGACCAAGAGGTCTTGGGTCCCCAAATTTTAATAATCTCTTTTGTTTGTGCAGGAACAGTTGAACAGGACGTCCAATAATCTTTGGGTTGTGGACAGCGGCTGTTCTCGGCACATGACTGGTAACAAGGATTTGTTACAAGATTTAAAACCTGTTCAAGGAGCAAGAGTCAGTTTTGCCGGTGAGAGTGGAGGCAAAATAACAGGAAGGGGTACGGTAACTAACGGGAAGATGACGTTAGAAAATGTGAACTTTGTTGAAGAACTGAAGCACAATCTGCTGAGTGTGTCGCAGATTTGTGATAAAGATTATACCGTACACTTCACGAAGACTGATGCGATTGTGTTGAAGCCTGGTTTTCAAATACCAGAGGAGTGGATAGTAATGAAGGCTCCACGTGATCGAAATACGTATATGATGGATTTAAGTTCAACTGAAATGTCAACGGAAGAATCGTGTCTTTTGACGAAAGCAAGCGAATCGGAATCTGAACTGTGGCACAGGAGAATGGGGCACATTCATCTTCGGAAGATGAACCATATTGTCAGACATGGGCTTGTGTTGGGTGTTCCCTTAAAAAGTTTCAATTTTGAAGACAAATGTCTTGCGTGCAAAAAGGGAAAGCAGCACAAGAAGTCCCATCTCACCAAGAAAGTAAATTCAATTGCCAGTACACTAGAGCTGCTTCACATGGATCTCTTCGGTCCTGTGAATGTAAGAAGTCTAGGTGGTACAACTTATTGCTTGGTGATCACTGATGACTACTCACGATACTCGTGGGTATACTTCCTGAAATCAAAGGACGAAACGGCTCAAATGGTGAAGAATCTGATTACCAAAGTTGAGAACATTATGGATAAACGAGTGAAGTTCATCAGAAGTGACAATGGTTCCGAGTTTAAAAATTTTGAAATGGAGATCTTCTGTCTGTCAAGAGGGATTGCACACCAATTCAGCGCTCCGTATACTCCGCAACAGAATGGAGTGGCTGAAAGGAAGAATAGAACTTTAATTGAAGGAGCCAGAACTATGCTGGCTGATTCGAAGCTTCCGGTGGTGTTCTGGGCTGAAGCTGTTTCTACAGCTTGCTATGTACTGAATAGAGTTTTAACGGTAAAAATACTTAATAAAACATGCTACGAGCTTATGCATGGGAGAAATCCCAATTTGTGTGGACTTGAAGCTTTCGGGTCCCCGTGTTCAATTTTAAAGGCACATTCAAAGTTTGGTGAAGCAGCCGATGAAGGAATCTTAGTCGGCTATGAAGTTGGGACTCCCAACAGGCGTGTCTTTAATACAACGAACGGCAAGGTTGAGGTGGTATGTAACACCGACATTACGAGTTACAGATCGCCAAGACCGAGCATCGGACCTCCTGGGATTTTCGACTATGATAGGCTCTTCAAGTCTTTTAACATACCTGATTTGTTTTGTACAGAAGAAGAAGAACGTGTTGCTACGAAGATGATTCTAGATGAGGAGGAAAATTTGGCACATAGACAGCTATTTGATGATTGTCAACCTTCCTCATCAAATTCTATCGGTTCCCCTGCTGTCTCTCCTGAAGAAGAGTTTATCAATCCATTTCACTCTCAGCCAGAAACAACCATTGATGAGCTCTCTTCTAATTTAGAAGATAATTTGCATGTCGGTGCTGTTCCGACCACGAGAATTCACAAAGAACACCCTTTGGAGAATGTTATAGGTGATGTGTCCTCCGGTGTACAAACCAGAAGTAGCTTGAATGAGCACACCTGTGTTTATACAAGCACTAAGGAAACGGGGATAATGAACGAATGTTTGTACTCATGCTTTATTGGCCAGATTGAACCGAAAAATTATCAAATGGCTCTTAAGGACAGCTCGTGGGTCGAGGCCATGCAAGAAGAGTTGGCTCAATTTAAGAAGATGGAAGTTTGGACTTTGGTTGAAAAACCAAGAAATGTGCATGCGATAGGCACAAAATGGGTGTTTAAGTGCAAGAGAGATGAAAAGGGGATTATTATAAGAAGCAAGACGAGGCTGGTCGTTAAAGGTTTTAATCAGCAAGAAGGGATAGATTATAATGAAGTGTTCGCTCCGGTGGCCAGGTTGGAAGCGTAAGATTGTTTTTGGCGTTTGCTGCTTTTAAGAAGATGAAAGTGTTTCAGTTGGACGTGAAGAGTGCGTTCCTCAATGGGAAAGTTGATGAGGTTGTGTATGTTGAGCAACCTCCGGGTTTTCCTGACCCAGACTTTCCTGATCACGTGTACAAGTTGAGCAAGGCGCTGTATGGATTACATCAGGCACCTCGTGCCTGGTATTCAACGTTATCGGACTACTTGCTAGAGAATGGTTTTGAAAGGGGTTTGATTGACAGCACACTGTTTGTGAAGAGAGATGGAAGTGACTTCCTGCTAGTTCAAGTCTACGTGGATGACATCATATTTGCTGCATCAAGAGTCTCCATGTGTCAGGAATTTGAGGCCGTCATGAAGAAAAGATTTGAGATGAGTGATATGGGTGAACTAACGTTCTTTTTAGGATTGCAGGTTGATCAAAAGAAGGATGGGATGTTCATTCATCAAACAAAATATGTTCATGATGTCCTCAAGCGCTTCAAGATGGAGGACTGTTCTCCATTTGACACTCCAATTTGCGTCAACCACAAGTTGGGAGCTGAAATAGACGGTGACGCAGATGTGGACCCAACTCAGTATCGGGCTATAATAGGTTCTTTGATGTATTTGACTGCTTCTAGACCTGATATAATGTTTGCTGTTTGTCTTTGTGCTCGTTTTCAGGCAAACCCAAAGGAATCTCACATGAAGGGTGTGAAGAGGATTCTGCGGTATCTCAAAGGCAAGCCGAAGCTAGGGTTGTGGTACCCGAAGGGAGGAGACGTGGAACTGGTTGCTTATACAGATTCTGATTATGGAGGGTGCAATCAGAGTCGGAAGTCGACAACAGGAGGATGTCAGTTTCTCGGTGGAAGATTAGTTTCCTGGCAGTGCAAGAAACAGACATCAGTCGCAATCTCTACGTGCGAAGCTGAATATATGGCAGCATCCAACTGCTGCTCTCAGGTTTTGTGGATTCAGCAACAATTGCGCGACTATGGTCTGAATTTCTTACTCACTCCTATTTTTATTGATAACACTGCTGCCATCTCAGTAATTAACAATCCCGTGAAACATAGTAAAACTAAACATATTGACATTCGTCATCATTTCATACGGGATTGTGCTGAGAAGAAACTGATTAAGGTCGAAAACGTCGATACGCTAGAAAATTTCGCTGATTTATTTACAAAAGCGTTTGATAAATCCAGATTTCAAAACCTAATTGAGCTGAACGGGATGATCAATCCCGAGTAACCATGTTTTTTGTGTTTATTTAAAAAAAAAAAAAAAAAAAAAAAAAAAAACGTCACTATTGCTTAAAATTAGTCGGTTACCTCAGTTTGATGGACATATCCTCGGATATGTTTTGGTCCTCGTTTCTACTTGTAGAGAATGAGGGTCGCCATTAACCAGATGACTGAAAGTGACCGGGGAGGTTATGATGTGTTTTCTTTCTGTCGCTGAAAATTAGTCGTTCATACTTAGTTAGAAGGACACATACTTGTATGTGGTCGGTCCAGTTGATCCATTGGATCTTAAGGATTGCCGTTTATCTGAAGACTTTGACGTGATCGGGGCGATTGAAGTCAAAATTTTTTAGGGAAATGAAATTACTTTTCAAGTCTGTTACTTCGTAAGAGGTTCGTTAGCTATGTTAAACGGAAAGTTGATCCAACCTTGGAAAATGATAGATATACTAACTTTGTGTGCTTAACTAGTGAAGTTATTAGGCTTAGAAGGCTTTAGGACAATCATTGTATGTCATGGTAACTTTTTATGGTACGTAAAAGTAGACGTGATACAAACTAATTTTACTTGATTTTACGTGGAAACTCCTTAAGAGTTTTGCGTGTCTTCATATATATCTTTTCGAATGATAGGCAGAAAAGCGATTACCCAGTCATACATGAGCCCATGTGTGTTCTGATTCCCGTGAAGATAGCGTTTCAAGATACTGCAGTGATCCAGATTCGGGACTTGCAGTTAATTTCTACTTTGAAGTCTATGTTGTTCATAAAAAAAAAATAAAAAAAAAAATATTTGAAGTTATTGTAACATATTAGTGATCATAAAATCAAGACTTCTCTATCTTAGAGTAAGAAGAAGAACGGGAACCAGAAGAAGAGTACATACATGTTTAATCAGACACTATGGGTCGAAGTCAATTCGGGGTGACTTGGGGAAAGCCAAATACGCTTTGAGGATAGATAGGAGGCATCAATATTTCTGAGTTGTTGCCCACTTAAATTTTAAGGATTAATTGAACCTAACTCGTATCACAGAAACGATGAAAACCACTTTAAGTTATACCTGCATACAACCTGTCTTTATATGTCATAATACAGCTAAACACGGATCTATGTGACAGTCACGTAGTTAGTATGATTCCTGTTCGGATCTTTTCTAAAACGTAGCAGTCCCTATCGAGACTGAAATTTGATCCCTTATACTTTAAATTTATTACGTTTTTGTACTTAGATAGCTTTATGATTTTTTAACTGGTTACTTAGAATTGATCATATTGTTTATTTTTTAAAGGGAAGTTTTAAATAGCTAATTCAAATTCTTCAAAATTATAAGGTTTGGTTATGAAAATATAGGCGAAGTTGTTGAATCAGGCGAACTTGTGGATAACTTCGCCTAGGCGAAGTTATCCGTAACTTCGCCTGACCAACTCTGACCCTATATAAGGATTTCAAACAGTAAAATATTCATTATTTCAAAATATCAGCGAAGTTGTTCCGAGAAACCCGGCGAACTTAACTATTATCCGGCGAACTTGATTCGTTTCCGATTTCGATCCTTTTTCTCAGTTTCGTTCAATAGATTCAAGGTGTGTGTTATCGATTAACCGTATATCCAAAGACAGTGATGCTTTTCATAGGTCGTTTTGAACGGTTTCGTGACCTCGGTCCGGTGACCTTTCAAAACCGAGATTTACAAACTTGTATTACGTTTTCATGGACGATCTTTTCATCTAACCATCCGTAATATCATGTGTTAGAGTCTCCTGGATCGTCAAACTTTGCCGAATCATCGGATTCCGGCTGTTAGAATCCTAACAGTCGCCTATTCTGATGCAGGCGAAGTTAGGGTTTAGGCGAAGTTATCCGCAACTTCGCCTGGGGCTTAATTTCGCCTGAGGCGAAGTTATCCGCAACTTCGCCTGAGACTTAATTTCGCCTAACCCTTATCTTCGCCTGAGGCGATGTTGTGAAGAGGCGAAGTTATCACTAACTTCGCCCAGACCATTTTACTTAAAATTAATTAGACGAACTTAAAGATGAAGCGAAGTTGTTCCCAACTTCGCCTCACCTTTAACTTCGCCTATACAGGTTTGATCACAACTTCGCTCCTGGTAATCAAGCGAACTTGTGTACAACTTAAAAGTTTATCTAACTTGGTTCGTTTAGTGCAGATATGGCTGCTGTTGGAGGTGCAGGTGATGACGGTGATGATCACAGACAATTCTTCCCAGCTCATAACCAGTTCATAACACTTGACCCAGATGCAAAGGGCGTGGAGGACTATAGGGAGATAATTACTTTTCTCCTGCGCTCATGGATATATCACGCAATAACAACTACCCTGCCTATTTCCCTACCGAATATTGAAGACTTTTGGCAGACGGTAGAGTACGATTGCCGGGTTGAGCCCCCGGTTATGCGAGCCACCGTAAACGGTCAAGTTGTTCAGTTTTCTTCTGAACAAATACGGGTGGCGTTGCGGTTTGGTGAAGAGACGAGGGATGACCCAACGGAGTTTGTTGCGCCATTCCGTGATGGGGCGTTCCTCAGGATGGGGTATTCTGGTCCCTTAGGGGACACACAACGGAGGAAGGGATTCCTTTTAGATCAGTGGCGCTTCCTTATGCACGTCATGATCGTATGTATGTCAGGACGGAAGGCAGGCACTGATGGTATGGGTGCGACAATGCAGTCTGCTATGACTGCGTTGACTTATAATAAAAGATATTCTTTCAGCCAGATGATCTTTTACGAGATCGATAGGCAACGAAGGGCTGTGGCGCGTGAGCGGTTTACAATGTATCCACGATTCCTACAGATGATTTTCAATCATGTGGCTCCGACGCTGCCTCAACGACGCCCTATTCGATACGTGGAAAGTGTGACAAAACGTATCTTTGCACAGTGTCGCACTTCCAGCGCACGAAGCAAGCCTGAGCTGCGTCCCAGGCATACTCCGCTCTTTGGGTACCTTATAAACCCGGAGTATGTGCCTGCGGCAGGGGACGAGTTCAGAGACCCAAGACCACAACAGGAGGCAGCACCCCAGGCTGTATCAGCTGCGCCTGCTGTATCTGCTACTGTGTCAGCTGCAGAGATTGACCTTGATGCCATGTTGGGAGGCCAAGGAATGTTTGATATGGACCGAGTTGATCCACAAGAGAATATTCAAGTCTCGGGTCCACAAGCTGATTTTGATGATGTGATGGAAGAGGCTAGAAGGATGATGGTAACGCATGAGAGAACAGTTGGGAAACAAAAGAGAACTGTTGACGACGACGACGAGGAAGATGATGAAGAAGAAGCTGTGCAGCTGGTGAGAAAGCGTTCACGAAGGGAAAGGACAGGTATGGGTGTAGGAGCTGGAGAGACTTCACGGTTGGTACGTTTTGCTCCACCTGCCCTGTCTGGTATGTCCATTGTTCCTACCTCTGTGCAGGTATCGAGTACAAGCGCTACGGTTGTTCCCGTAGTGGCTACATCGTCGGCTGACATTCCATCGATCTCGGCCGTCCAGACGTCGACTCCAGCAATTGTGTCTCTACCACCTCAAATGCTTACTCCATCGGTGGTAGTAGCACGATTTGTCGAGTCTACGGTCACCACTACTGCAGGGTTATCGGGTACGGTACCACCTGCGGTCACGCCCACTTCAGACTCGGAACGAATAGCTTCACTAGAGCGGATTGTAGCTGAGCAGTCCAAGACTATTCAAAGCCTAGTGGAAGCAAATCAACTGCAGGCATCCCTCCTGGCTGAGCACGGGAAAGTTATAGATGCCTTGAAGGTGTTCTTGGCATCTCAGGGGGAGATGAGCTGTAGAGGAGATGAGCTGAGGACCAAAAGAAGAGAAGACCGAGACGATGATCCCAATGCATCGAAAGATGCAGGTGGTGAGTTGCCAAGAACTACTATAGCTCTTGGGGCTTCCATAGCTGAGGGGGAGTCTGCCGCTGGTGATGATGTGGTTGCTGTTGGTGATGATGTGGATGTGGTTGAAGATGTTGAGATTGTTGATGATATGATTGATGCGCTGAAAGAGATAGACGATATGTTAGAGGATGATGAGTTGATAAATGAAGATGATGTTCTGCCAATCGATGAGATCGAAAAGATTGGTGCAGAAATTGTGATTGAGAATGTGATAGAAGAAGGAGAGATTGTTGAAGAAAATGTAGAGCATGAGATCCCTGTGGTTGAACAGTCGACTATATGTGAAGATGCTGTGGTTGACAACACTGAGTGGGAAGATCAGCCAAACTGGAAGGAAGGCTGCGCTCAGTGGTTTGTAAAGACGAAGAAGCCAGCAGTACCGACGATGTTCAAAAAGTCGTATAATATAAAGGGATATGCAGAATCAAAGAAGGGAATCATATGCTGGTTGTACGATGAAGAGTTGAAACTATTTGTGATCAAACGTTACGACGGCATTCAGTACTTCAAGAAGATGTTAAGATCCCTGAATACCTTACCGGAGTGTGAGGTGAAAGACTTAGCAAGACTGGGGCTGATAAACAGAAGTGATGATAACATGGCGAGAGTAATTGGGAAAATTGTTTGGAAGGAGGCCATTAAAGATAAAAAGTTTGAACTTCTGAAGCCTCAGAAAGGGAAGTTAGTAGAGGACAAAGATAGAGGGATGAGGGCAGACGGCAAACCATGGATGGTTATGAAGTATAAACCAGTCCGTCATTTAAAAGAAGTGCCGATGAAGGTGATGCCCAAGAACGTCTTGAAAGACTTGAAGTGGTGGTACGTGGATTGTGAAACTGCTGAAGCGGTCATGGAGGATGAAGATGAGCAAGAGATCATGAGAGTGTATGATCCTATGCACTTAGTCAATCTGTCTCAAGCTGACTTGCAGGTACTACATGCTAAGAAGATTTTCTACATTCCTGCTTGGAAAGAGGAAGCTAAGAAGTACCAGAAGTTGGTATCTGTATGTGTTAGACAGGGAGTGCATGCTTGAAGAGATGAAGAGAGAAGACGAAAGATTACAAGACACAAGCTTTGAAGATCAAGATATGAAGCTACTGCCAAGGGGGAGTCTGTTGGTACATAAATGTCAGTAGTTCATAGTCTAGCGTTTGTAATCGAGTCTGTAATGTAATTATGTTTAAGTTTATGTTTATGTATGTAAGCGAAGTTGTCAACAAGTTCGCTTAGGCGAACTTGTTGAACAAGCGAAGTTGTCGACAAGTTCGCCTAGGCGAACTTGTTCAACGAGCGAAGTTACTGACAACTTCGCCTGAGGCGAAGTTGTCGTGTATTTATATAGCCTACGGGTTTACGGTTTAGAAGTTAGAGTTTTGGTTAATCACGTGTAATTCAGCAAGTCGATAGACGAGAGATAGAGTCTGTAATAGACGTGTTTCAAGTTATAATATATAACGTGTTCGTTTGTATCGCGTGTGATTGTTTTACGTATTCTACGCTCGTAACTACCTACGCAGGGATTCCGCACCTACGTAGATAGAGATATCCCGTGTAAGATCCGTCCGGGAACCTACAATGACGGTAACGCCATTATAGATATACCAGATGATCTTTTAATTGGTGATTCATCCTATCCTTTTTTTGATCTGACTGATTTTGTACATCCAACATTATTGGAAAATTTTAATGATATTTCATATTTTCAAGAAATTGCCATACTTGCACCTTTAACTGAGGTTGTCCAAGACATTAATGACATATTTTTGTCTTTATTTCCCGGAAAAGAAGTTGAATATCTCAGTTCTGATAGTATAGAAAAGTCTGATAGTGTTGGTCCTAGTTTCGATCCAGCATTACACTCACCGGATTTTCCAAATGGTTTAAAGATGTCTGGTATGCCTAATCATAGATTGGTTCTAAAAGTTGGTATGCAAATAATGTTACTAAGGAATATTAATCAAAAGAACGGTTTATGCAACGGAACCAGATTACAAGTAATTAACTTGGGGAGGCGTTTTATCGAAGTAAAGGTTATTTCAGGTACTAACATTGGGTTTCGCATTTATATAACTCGTAGTGGTCTAAATCCTTCATATAAGAAACTGCCATTCAAATTGAAACGAAGACAGTTTCCTGTTGCGATTTATTTTGTAATGACCATTTATAAAAGTCAAGGCCAATCACTAGCAAGAGTTAGCATATACCTGCAAGAACCGGTGTTTACACATGGTCAACTATATGTGGCTTTATCACGAGTGAAGAGTAGAGACGGTGTTAAAATGCTTATATTAGACAAGGAAGGTAAAGTTAAAAATAAAACTACAAATGTGGTTTATAAGGAACTATTTACTAATTTATAATTGTAAAATGGATGTTATTTTAGTTGAATGTTATGTTTTTACATGATTTATATTTCAGTTGATGCTAGAAACGTGTGGATATTACAAGATTTATATTTTTCCACCCGTAGTGTCACACTCTCAATTTTCAACTAACGGGGTTTTACCGTGAGGCGCGTGACATACCAGGATCTAGCCATGTGTTATAACGAACAATTAGTTTTTAATGGAAAATCATTACATAATATTTCTCATCGTAAAATAGGTAAGCACATTAACAATAAAATTTTACATTTACGATAGCGTATAATTAATTAAAACACTTAAAAACCCAGAGTGCGTGTCAAGACGCCCAGACATTACATTTCATTAAAGACTCCCATCATACTTTGATGCTTAATAGGATCCATGCATCCTTGACTCATTTCAACTTCACACGTGCACTTTAAACGGGAGAAAGACATGCTAAACAGGACAACACAACGGTTGGTGAGTTCACAGGTTTGGGTTTAAAACAAGTTTGTTTAACAAACCCGTAAGTAAATAAGTAATCATTGTAATGAATAAAGTATGGATAGTGTATGCATCTGTAATTCCACGAGTTAATTAGGCTAGTAGTCATGTTACATTAGTGTAAGTTCCATTGTGACCGAGGCTGACTTGTTAGTGTGTTGCCAACCACGGAGTCGAATACGACTAGTGCATATTGTGTTTCTAGAAAATGAAGACACCCGGCTACTCCCTCTCCCGAGAGCCCCGAGGGGGTTCGTCAAACTCGATAGTACTACCATTCATTACCCAGCCAATGTACAAGTGTTAACGGTCCAATGTGTATGGGGGACTTTACTTTAAGTTCACTATGTACACATGAGGTATTAACAAAGTCTACAATATCCAAAAAGTATTGTATGCACGCTTTCTCCCCCAAAAGGAGTAAGTAAAAAGAGGGGCAGTGAAACTCACCTCGAATGATGTTTAAATGGAAGTCAACTGCATAAGTCAAAGTTGCATACTAGTACCCTAAACAATACAAGTATGTAAGTATTTGCTAGGTGGTTCCTAGAACCCTTAGTATCCAAACAATCCCATTGTTTATTAGTGGTTGAACAAAGTTTGATTTTGCGTTGACTTTGACCAAAGTTTGGCATATTGTTGACCGTTGACCAGAACATTGACTGACGACCCGTTGGTGACTTTTGACCAATTATATTAACTTATAATTGTTCTAAGTTTATCTAGTTGCACAGTTAACGTTCATGAGCGTCACTAACACATAATCACTTTTCATGCAGGCACTATGACTAATCAAGTATCTACCACAACCCAGTTCAACGAGAGAGACAAATCATTTAGTCAAGGTGGTTTCTAGTTGACAGCAAAGTTGCAATTGTCTATCACAATAAATAGTGCACAAAATTGGTCATTAGACTCATCATAATCCATGTAATAGCAAGCTGACTTTTCAAGACAGATTCTAGGCTACAAAAACATAATTTTCAACCTTAACAAAATATTGAAATAAATTATAAAACTTTTACCACAGAAATATACAGGTATTGGATACATCAACACATTTTTTCTTGTAATTTTTCAATAAATATAAAAATCATAAAAATTCATGCAACACAGTAACCTACGTTCAGCTCTTTTCATGCGCAACAAAAAGTAATAATTCAGTATAATTTCCGTATTAGTCCAATTGATGCAAGACCAATGGGTTTCTTTCGCAAATCAATCCATGATATCCCAGAAGTTGAATTACCCAAATATTCATTTCCAAACTCAAGTTATACACTTTACAAGACAGACCAGAAAATAACTCGTTCAGCCAGAACTGACACACGAACTTGTAAATTCATAAAAGATAATCAAATAGAATTCAAAAATTATGATTTTTGACTTTTTGAAAACTAGATTCAAATTAATTATTCTTATAATCAAAAATCACTCAAAAAGACCCAGGAATCAATTAGTTATATTATTAACAATCTAGACATTCAATTCTGTCAGCAGGCAGATTCAAATCTAATTTCACAATAATCAAGTTTTTAACATTTTTATGATTCTAAATCACCAAGGGATCATTTTATATGATTAAAACACATCTTTTTATTGTTCATACAGATTTTATTACAAAGATTTTTAGGGTTTTCATATCAAGAAACAAAAAAACAATCTTAACATGTAGATTGTCAATTTTATCGTATTTCATTTTCTTATGATTTCATGTGCTTGGATACTTTCATCCCACAATCACAAATCAAAGAAAAGTAAACAAAAACATATAAAAACATGCTTACTTTCTCGTTTCATCAATGAAGACTCCAAAACCTTGATTCAAGAATCACCACCGATTGTATGTATGTATGTATGTATGTATGTATGTATGTATGTATGTATGTATGTATGTATGTATGTATGTATGTATGTATGTCTAGAGAGGAGTTGTAAAGAAAGTGTTGTTTAGAGAGAAAAATGTGATGTGTGCGTCTGTGTAGTGTGGATTTTGGCCAAGGAAGAGAAAAGGTTTTAAAATCAAAGGTTGTGTAACCAAAACCTTATTAAAAACATATTAACTCTTATTAGCCAAAATTTAACTAATATAAATCAATAATAAACTTTAGGTTAAGACTTTTATTTAATAACATGTATCATGTAACATTTTTAATTAAAGTTTACTAGGTATAACATAATCTAAAGTTCATGGTACATTTTAATAATTAACATGTACATGTAATATAAGATGCATGTAACAATCATTCTTGACCATTTCTTACACATAACATACATATAGACATGTAGCATATGACATATAGTATGTAACATATATTACCATAGTTCATAATGTAACATGTGATAATTAGTGTGTAATATATATCACATTAGTTTATGGTGTAACAAGTGACAAGTAGTATGTAATATATATCACACTAGTTTATATAACACGTCACATGTAGCACCTAACATATTGCCTACCATATGTATCATAACATTTGTAACAAGTTATCATATTTCACATAATATGTATCATAACATTTGTAACAAGTTTATTATTTTAATTAATAGCACTTGTTATTGTTTTAGGCCGCCAACGACTCAGACTGAACTTATGTTTTAGACCGACGCGTCGAATTAATTAGTGGGTGAAAAATATATTGTTTAGTCTCAACCAAGGGTGGATGGCTTGAAGACCAAGTCATGCTAGACTAGTATAAATAGATGTTTTTATTCATTTGTCTAGTATGAGTGAGTGTATTGTGTATATGAGTGAGATCTAGGATTTTTATCCCTTTGAGAGAGTCTCCGCCTCCAGGATGAGCTCTCCTGGTGGCGGCTGATATTTCTTAATCGAATGTATGTATGAATGTATGTATGAGTGATTCATCTTTATGAGAATCATTCGACTAATATTATCATACTACCATTTTTATCTTGTTTGTGTTTTGATTTCAATTGTTCATCCTATTATTGATTGTTAATCATATCAGGCTCTCTCCCAATACACCTCATCCGTCCAAACATCTTTCAAGAGTGAATCTGAGTGAGATTCGATCCTAACCCTAGATCCGAGCTCCACACCGATTAATACTGACTATTCACACTTCCGCATCGGGGCTCGGTTCTGTAAATTGGTATCAGAGCGGGGTTACCGAATTGTTCAGACTAACCGCTGAACTGATTCATTTCACTCTTGAATCCACCATGGACGTTAAACGATGAAATTTTTGATGATTTGGAGAAAATTTTATGGATTGATGTTTGGGTTGATGACTCGTTTGGAGATCCAACATCAATTTCATGTTTATTTGGTCAGAGTGGTCCAGATCTAGTGTAACAGTGTTATTTGGCTCGTTTTGGGGCAACTCTATTCATTTGATGATTTCCAGATCTGAAAAGGTTGATTGATGATATGAAGATAGGTTTCTTTGATTTCGAGACGACGTGGATATTGCTACATCGATTCTTTTCTGATTTCGAAACCAGTTTTTCAATCTGAAAGAATTAAGGTTTTGTTTGCTCGATATTGATTTTGATAAGTGTGCTGCACAAACAGGATATGGTATGTTGGAAAATGTTTCCGTTGGTACAAATTGGTATGAAGAAGGTACAAGTCAAGAATGAACAGGTACTAAAGGCAATATTATCATTGATTGTTGTAGCAAATGCAAAGTGAATATTCAAGCAGGTTCTGCAAGGGAAAATCATTGATTGATGATGCAGAAATGAATTTTTGATGTACCGGGCATACAATGAGCATTTAAGATTGTTCTCAAGTAATGATAACATTTAAGTGTTGCTTCGATCACAGATTGTGTTTTGCCCAAGCACAATTTTTGGTTCGAGCACACTTTATGTCGGGCACATCTTATCTTGGGCACATCAAGTTCCAGTGTCGAGTAACCCCTTGCATATCTTTGGTCTTCTCAAGAAAACTATCTTTTAAGTCCCAAGCACACTTCCGATCACACTTCCGATCACACTTTGTGCTAGTGAAAAAAATGAAAAATCACAAGTGCTTTGCTTCCGAGCACACTTCCAAGCACACTTTGTGCTAGTGAAGTGCTCCAAAGCACACTTTGTGCTAGTGAAGAAAATGAAAGATCTTACTCTCACATTGTGTGCTCTAGAACAGAAAGTTTGTGTTTGTGAAACATTTCAAGGTTTTGAAGAAACTTTTGAGATTTTTGGTGTCGTTGACCGTTTAACCAAGCTATTCTCTACGGAAGATATATACTCAGGGGTATTTTGGTAATTTTTCTCCAATCATCAACAAGCTTATGGAATTCAAACCTCATCCAATTTCACGACTTCATCAAAAGCTTTACAAGAACAAGTGTTGACCAAGCTTAAGGATTTAATCACTTTTAGTGTCAACCAACATATGAATATGTTTATTTTCAGTTTTTTACAATCTTGATAAGGATGGTCAAGATTGCTTCACCCACACTTGATTTGAAGATACATTTATTAAAGACAATTGCAACGAAATTGGGGGAGTAAAAATCTTTGAATTTCATTGCAAATGGTTAGCTTCAAATCAAGTAAAAGACTCAAGTTATGAATTGAAGATTATTTGATGATCACATTGAGTTTATTTCTGTTTGTGGTAACCTTGTTACTTGAAGTTGATCTTTGAAGTTCAAAGCCCCGTTCACATGCCCATACAACTATATCCAAAAGTGGTATAAGAGTGATAATTTGAAATGAACAATGGGAGAAGCTTAACGTGAGGGGGATAATTTCAATGAAAGACAATGAGTTATGAGGTGATCATGGAAGAAATTCGATTGCATCGGTCTAAGGGGAGATTTTTGGAACTTATGTTTTAGACTGACTCTCATTAAAGATGATGTCAGATGATTCAATAACACTCATATGGTCTTTCACGTATACTCTGTAAGCTTTTGAGTGTGTTGAATAACCAACAAAGAGGCAATCCAAGGATTTAGTTTGAAACTTGTTCAAGTAATCCCTGGTGTTCAGAAGAAAACACTTGCATCCAAAGGGCTTGAAAAACTTGATATAAGGCTTTCTATTGTTGAATATTTCATATGGTGTCTTGTTATGCCTTTTGTTAACAAGTACCATGTTCTGAATATAGAAGGCAGTATTGATGGCTTCAGCCCAAAATGTAACTGGTAGATTTGCATCTGCTATCATGGTTCTTGCAGCTTCAATAAGTGTTCTGTTTCTTCTTTCTGCAACACCATTTTGTTCAGGAGTTCTAGGAGCTGAGAACTGCTGAAATATTCCCATTTCTGTGCAGAATTCTTCCATGACTCCATTTTTGAACTCAGTAGCATTGTCACTTCTCATTGTTTTAACCTTCTTTTTCAGTTTATTCTCAATCATTGTCACACAGCCCTTAATCAATTTTGCAGTCTCATCCTTTGTACTCAGGAAATAAACCCAAGTATATCTTGAATAATCATCAATGATCACAAGACAATATCTTTTCTTCCCTATACTTGGCACACTCACAGGACCAAAAAGATCCATGTGAAGTAACTCAAGTACTTGATCAATTGAGTTGATGAGCTTTGTCTTATGAGAGGATTTATGCTGCTTGCCTTTCTGACATGAACTACAATGATCTTCCATTTTGAACTCTCTTGTAGGTAAGCCAATGACATGCTCACCCTTAGCAAGTCTGTTCATATTCTTCAAATTTACATGACATAGTTTCCTGTGCCACAATTTTAACTCATATTCAGTGGCTTTGGAAACAAAACATGTACCACCCCTTGAAACAGCTTCCTTCATGTTGAGCTCATATAGGCTGCCATTTCTAGGTTCCATCATCATAATCATTTCAGGTAGGACTCAAATTCAGGTTTTAAGATGAAACAGTGTGAGTCATCAAAACCAACTTTGTATCCCTTATCACACATTTGTGATATGCTTAGCAGATTGTATTGTAAGCCTTCAACATGAAACACAATATCAAATGAGACTTTTCCATTTGTTAAAATTCCTTTCCCAACTATCTTTCCTCCATTTTTATCACTTCCAAATGCCACAGGACCTTCAAACTTTTCTTCATAATTAACCAGTGACCTCCTATCACAAGTCATGTGCCTAGAACATCCACTATCCATGTACCATATGTCATTCAGTGGAGTGGATTGTTCCTGCACAAAAGAAAAAGTTTGATTAGTTAGATGATGAAGTACAAGTCATTTCAACTTGCAACTCATCAGTTTCAATTTCAGTGGCTGAACTAGAAGTGAGTGTTGTTGGTTCAGGATCTTCATAAGTCAACTCAAGGTTGTCTGAGTTATCTGTTTCATATCCACACTCTCTTGGAGTTTTCACAAATGATGTGGTGATTTGTGCTTCTTCTGATGCATTGTTATTTTCTTGAATTACATAATCTTTCTTTTCTGATTATTCTCTTTCATCAGCAATTCTTTCCACTTTAACCTCATCCTTGGGTTTCCAAAGAAATCCTTCTGGTTCATGTCCATGTTTTAACAAGAACTTCTCATCACCTATCAGTTCTGTTGATTTCTTTCTGGAAAAGACACCTTTGTTTCTTCTCTTTCTGCTGAGAATTATCAAACTTGATTGATTGTGTATCTTGTTTGGTGTTGATTCTCAAAGGTTGAAAGTTCTTCTTGACAGCTTTCTCATGCTTCTTAGGAGACATACTTCTTCTTACTGATTTAGTCACTTGTTTCTTTATTTTGATATCAGCTTTCTTTTCATTTCTTGTCTCCTTTGCTGATGTCAATTTATCTTTGTTCATGGTTTCATTTCCACACACCTTTCCTTTTCCCAGGTAAGCATCATACTTTTGCTTGTGCTTAACAAAGTCTTGGCCATACTTTGTTTCATCTAGGACATGAAAGGGTTTGAATTTGAATCTTTCATTACATGAATCTGTGTGGTGACCATATTCATCACACTTTTTGCACCAAACCTTTCCTTTGAATATTTCATGTTCTTTTGGTTTCTTGAACCTTTCACTTGGCTTAGGTGACTTGACTCCAAGAGTTTTTTGAGTCTTCAGACTATCAAAATCAATAGAGAAGGGAACAAACTCCTCAATTTTGATGTCTTGTCATTCAACTTTGCTTTTAACAAAGACAATTTTCTCCATAATCATAGGTTCCTCATCACTGCTTTCTCTATGCCTTGACTATCTTTTCTCATATTCTTCCATGGTTTACACTTCTCCAACATCAAGCACTTCATGACTGGAAAAGATTGGATAAACAGGGATAAAATTTTCTGAATCAACTTCTTCAGTTACTCTCTTCTTTTTGTTTTGTTTTATCATTTCCAACACAGCCTTGCTTGGTGGCTTGACTGCATTGTAGCTCACCTTTTTCTTTTCATAACTGTCATAAGAAACATGTTCTCTTCTTATTTTCTCATTATGTTTCTTCATTCTAGGTGTTACAGGTGGATACATAGGAAGTTTGTCAATAGATTCTGGTTTCTTGTATCTTCTTCCTCTTTCAGCTTCTTTGATCTGTTCATCTATGATCTGATCACTCAGATCACTCAAATCATCTTGATTGAGATCATTATAATCAAAGTCATCCTCAGAGACCTGAACTCTGATTGACTTATCTTCTTTCACTTCTTCTTTCACAACAAATTCACCTTCTTCATTTACTTCAACATTTTTGTACAAATCAACAAAATCTTCTTTATATTGAAAGACATCTCTGAACTGTTGCAGGTATGCATCTCTTTTCTCTTTATCAACTTTGGGTATAAAATTGTTGTAAAATGGAGGTGGAACTGCTTGGTATCTGTCTTTCTCACTTACTTGGTTTAGAATACCACAGATGTTTCCTGTAGAGACCAAGTTCTTCAGGAATTCAATTTCAACTTACAGTTTTGTGTTCTGCACCTTCTCTTCAACAATCATCTTCTTTAGTCCATCAATCTCAGTGATGTATCTGGTTTGATTTCTATAACTGATGATGCAATCATCTTCCAGGCTTTTAATCTTTTCTTCACTGATTAGTTCACTAGACTCATACCCATTGATGATACTTTGTTTCCTAAAACACTCACTTTCCAGCTTGCCTACTTTTGTTTTCAATTCATTAATAATTTCATTTAAATCAACAGTAGGAGCAGAGTGTACCTGAGATGATGATCCAACTTCTTTTTCAATCAAGACCATAAATGTCACATTTGCCCTCTTGATGTCATCTGCAATGTCTTCTTCATGATTACTCCAATCAAAATTACCCTCATGCTGTGAAGTTACAGCCACATTTCCTTGATTTCTGGGTTGATTTTGGTTGGTTGGAACTTAATTGTTTGGAACAGTTTGAAGATTCTGATTGTTGTTCCTTTGAAATCCTTGATTCTGTGGCACAACTTGTTGATTATTGTTCATTGGAGGTTTTTGGAAGTTGTTGAAGTTGGGGTTATAATTGTTGGAGTTATTGTTATTGAAGTTGTTGTTCCTTGAAGTCTGTTGAAACTATTGATATTGATGCTGCTGATTTCTTGGCTGATTCTGGTATTGGTTCATCTAAAAGTTTCTTGGCATGTTGCATTCTATGGAAAAGTGACCAGGTTGTTGGCAGTTATAGCAAATGGCTTTAGACTTATCAAAACCAATTCTTTCATTGGGTCCTGATATAAGATATCTACCAGTCCTGTTATATAGCCTTTTGCTTCTAAGAGCCAACATGGATGCTTGCCATTTCAAATCCATGTCTTCCAAATCATCTGCATCAATTTTCTCCAAATCATCTTGAACAATTCTTGTATGAACCATGTTCTTTGCAACAAAAGCATTATAAGATTCAGTGAACATTGAGAGCAAACCATGATAATCTGATCCATGACTTCCATTGCCACCAACAAAAGGTGTGTGTCCACTACCCATTGAGGCTGAATCATGTTCTTCCAGGAGTTGGACATTAAACCTCTGCTGGTTTTGTGAGTTGCTTGAACTACCACCAACAAAAGCCTTAGGTGTATCAACACCATGCTCAATTGGTTCTTCAATGATGGGAATCTGTTGTTGGTTTTTGGTTGACAAGTTCCCCATAGGTGCAATGAGAGCATTAGTTACTTGAAAACATGGCTTCTCTTCTTTGATCATTTCATTCTCAATCATTTCTATTTCTGCAGCTTGAAGGAAGCATACCACATCATCCACCTTCAAATCATTGAAATTTGGCTTTTGATGGATGAACTTGCAGGCAGTATACCATTCTTTGAGCATTGAATTGAGCAGCTTGGTATTCAGATCAAAATCAGTCATGACATAATTAGTTGTCCTCAACTCATTCACAATAGCTAGAAATCGTTCTAGAATTGATTTCAATCTTTCTCCCTCCTTATACTTGAACCTTTCCAACTGTTGCTTCAATCTTTGCTTCTTTATGTTCTTCAGCTCACTATTCCCCTCATACATCTCAAGGATGGCATCATACATTGCCTTTTCAGTTGTATGATATGCCACCTTGGTTAAAATATCCCAAGACAGTCCTAGCTTAATCATAGCTAAGGCCATGTCATCCATCTTTCTCAATCTTTCACACACAACAACAGTTGCATTTGCATTTGCACCTTCATTGTTGTCACGTGGTCCATTCTTGATTGCATTCCACATATCCACATCATTACAGCATACGGTTGTTTCAAAGAGTACTTTCCACTTGGTAAAGTTTTCCTGTCCATACAATCTTGGAATCTTGTTAGTAGACACTTCTTGTTCCTTATATCCAGACATTTTTTTGAAAGAATCAAAATCAGTTTCTTTGTAAAAACAGAGTTTTAAAATAATCAGATCTGAAAACAGGTTGTTCAGATCTGATGTGTCTGATATGATTAGAGCAAGATTTATAAATAAAGATTAAAGCTTTAATTGAATTAGGGAAGAGAAACACCAATAGATTGTAGATCTGGAAGAAAAATGAAGAACAGAGCTGCTGACGTCACTTTTCAATAGAACAGTTGTTTGCTTACGTCATCTTTCTTCAAATCTTCAATCAGCAACAAGAATCTTACAAAAATAGCAGCAACAAGCTCTGATACCATTTGTCAGGTCCCCGATTTCAGCTGGATCTTACTCAAATCATGTCATAACTCACAAAAATAAATGTGTCGACAAAGGAGTTAATGACGGGTTGCTATATTTAGAATATTACTGTTTATTAAAAGCGGAATCAATAATAAACAGAGTAGTTGCTATCAATAATCAAAGGTAACTAACACACAAGATCCACTCAAAAGATTTCCATTCATACAAAGTTCATCATACAAAAGGATAATCAATTTAGGGTTTCTTGACAGGAAAGTTATGTCCGTACTATTCTTAAGAACAACTGTCTCTCAATAAATGTTCTCACTTAGTATCGTATTCAGCCGTTGTCCTAGGTGTGCCCTATTTATTCCTTTTATAGGCCTGACACCACTGGACAACTGTCATTCCTTCTAGAAAACCTAAATGCTAAAACATATTCAAATTACATATTCAGAAATAATCCTAAGTGTAAAACAAGTCTTCCGGGTAGGCTTTGCAACAATATTCATTTTCCGAGTAGACTGTGTGCTCTGCCGTCATTCATAACTTGGTAACATAGAAGTGTGCTCGGGATCAGTTTCCGGGTAGACTTTACTTGAAGAGTATTTTACCAAGTAAAATACTCACCGGGTAGACTTCAATCTTCTTGACTTTGCCAGACTTTGCCCGACAAACCCTTACGAGCAACCTTGTTCTTCAATGGTCCCTTCAACCCTTTGCTAGAGAATAGCTTATTAGCAAAGTGTGCTTGGTAGCACTGTTCCTTGCTTGAGTTGAACCTTGCCCGATGATTCTTAAGATATTCCATCAAGACATCAAGCATACTTGGACCATACTTATTAATGAATATCTTGCCCGGTCTTCAAATCACTTGGCTTCATGAGCTTGGTTAGCCTAAAGCTTACTCGGGAGTGAGCTTTACTTGGCTATGAAGAACATACTTGCTTGATAAAGTGATCCTTGCCCGGATAAGCATAGACTAGTGAACCATGCCCGGTAATACACTAATTTGCAAACCCTGCCCGGATATCCACTAAAGAAGACTTCATGAAGATAACCCTGCCCGATAGACAAAAAATCGTACCCGGCTAAGTAAAGGATTGCTCGGAAATCTAAGGTGTGCCCGGTTCCATACTTAGTCATTTCTGAGAAGGTTGAGAAAATTCCAATCTTCAATCTGATCAGTTTTGGGTCAAATCTTGACTCAACAAAAGTTCTGTCATACAAAAACAATTTTTGACCAAATACAGGAGGTTGGAGTCAAATTGGGGTGATCTGGGGAAAGCCAAATAAGCTTTGAGAAGAGATATGAGGTATCATAGCACAGTGTTGACCATTAATGTATTATGCTACTAATTGAACCTTAATCATATCACCAAAGAGATGAAATTCATGTTAAGTCTAGACCTGTTGTTAACCTATCTATGTTGTCATAATAATGCTGAGAATGAAGTATTGAGAAAGCTACTTAGTCAATATGATCCCATTCCTGAGATCTTTTCAGTTTATAAAAGAAATTGTTTTGAATTGAAACATAACTGAAATTTTATCTCTAAATACACCATTTGCTCTTAAACTATGATCTGTAATGATACATAACTGACAAATGTCTTTGACAATTGGTTTAAGTCAAAAAGTGTTGCATTTTTGCCTTTAATAGGTTGAATATGTAAGTTCGGGTAAGGTTTGATGTTCTCTAACCTTTCCGGGCACAAAACAGTTGAATATGATTGAATATGTATTTTCGGGTAAGGTTTAATGCTTTATAACCTTTCCAAGTACACTTACATGTTTTTATCTAAGTTTACCATTTTCGGGCATGTTTTGAAGTATTTGATACTTTTCGGGTAGAGTTACTATTTTAGTCACCTTCCAGGCAAGCCTGATTGTTTATGTTTGAATATGTTTTTCGGGTATGATTTATTGATTTGAAGTTTCTCGGGTAGACTAAATTGATTAATTTAGTTCCCAGACATACCTGATGTTTAAATATGATTGTCCTAGCAAGCTTAGTGCTAACATAGGATTATCGGGCAAGCTCTTTAAAATTTTAGACTATAGCACACTTAGGTGTTTTATGTTTAATTGTGTTCCGAGCATGCTATGTATTATTTGTGGTTATGATTGCTTTGAAATTACAAGTGTTTTCGGGCAGACTTTGTCTTCCGGCTACACTTTATATTCCGGGTACACTATTGTTCTCTCAATATACTTGGTAATTTCAAAATTTGACTTTTCGAGTACACTGTCTGCTAGATATCATTTTGGGCACACTTTATACTCTATAAAAGTTTTATTCGGGTATACTTTGTACAGAAGGTTGTTCGGGCACACTATACATTACGAAAGTTGCTCGGGCATACTATACATCAAAGTATGCTTGATTGAATGTGTTTCTGATTCTGATAGGGTTTATGCTAGATTGAGTTACTTAATTTATATTTGAGAAATTTATTTGGGTATCTTAATTGATTCCTAGCAAGGATGCTTATTTGATGTTCTATACTTGATTATTTGTCTTGTGATTAAGTTCTCAAGAAATCTGGTATTTCGGGTAAGCTCTCTTCATCTTTACTTGACTTTAAATTAGTTAACTTAACCGAGCAAGGTTTGTATGTGGAAGATTCCGGGTAAACTTTGTCAATTAATAATGAAAATTTTTCCGAGCAAAGTTTAACCTTTTAACTGTATCGGGTAAGGTCTTAAATTGGATAAGATTATTATGTTTGACAGCTAATAATTCAGTACACGACAAAATGCATTTAAAACCCACTTTCAAAAGGTATATAAGAGGGAGTTAGGGATATTTTCAACATTATTTTCCCTCTCTCTCTCTCTTTCTCTCTCCTTCCACTGCAACTGCTTACTCTCAAAGAAATCCAAACCGACTTATCATATTCGTCTCTAATAAAACCCTAATTTTAATTAGCCCCCTAATTCCGACTCGATAAGCAATAATGATGTGTTTTCCGATAACGGTTAGACTATAATGGGCTTCGATTATGTACTTGATTACTAATACTCTGTTTCTGTGTTTAGGTTATTAATTTTTCAAAGATCAGGTTCTTAATAAAATTTCTCTCTTTGTTCTACAAATTTATAACTTGAAATTGCGTAAAGTAATGAACTTTTATGCTAATTTCACTTTGAATATGTTTGATTGTGATGTTCATATAAGGCAGAAGAAAAAGAAGTTCAAACCTAAGTATGCCTTTGAACCAAAAGCACAATATGTGCGCACTGCTAGAGGTCACTCCTAACAATGAGCCAGTGGAGAGGATGATTTCTTGGATGGCTACATCCAATGTGAGATTTTCTTTCACAGAATGCCCAATCATCTACAGAAATCATTCACTAGATTTCTGGCGTTCTGCAAGACTTGTTGATGACATACATGGGGAAAGAATCGAAGCAATTGTTGCAAGCCATGAAATACATGTAACAGAAGCGATGATAAGAAGGTGTTTGCAGCTACGTGATGATGACCATAACCATATAAATTTCAATACTGATCATTTGATGAGGATCTTTGAGCAGACAATGGGGTATCAGGGAACTGTCCATGATGGACAGTTTCAAAAGGGGATGTTCCCTATGTTGTATAGGTTCTTGATTCACCATGTGATACAGGGGTTTGCTCCAAGAAAAGGATCATGGACTCTGATGAGTCGTGATTTAGCAAATGCCACTGTTGGCATTATATATGATCTGCCTTTCAATTTTTCAAAGATGATCTTTGATGGCATGATTGGAAATTTGAAGAAGGCAGAAGATGATAGATTCCTGCAATACCCTAGATTCCTACAGATAATCTTTAACAGGGAATTACAGGATCTGCCCACAAATGGTATGACACATCAACTGCAGAATCCAGACACATATAGAATAATTGCAAATCCGGGAAGGGCAAACAGATACAATCCCAATATTCCATATGAAATATTACCATGGTTGTTGAACCATGAGTTGGAGATTATGCCGGTGCCTGAGTTGAGCTTAGAGGAGGAAGAAGGTGATGATGATGTTGAGAGTGATGATGATGATTCTAATGATGAAGATAATAATGATGATGGAAATGAAGTAGGGGCTGGAGTAACCATGGATGATGTTGCAATAGATCAGGGGGAGCAATTTGAAGAACCTGAACAACCATAACAAACTCCACCACACCAACCATTACCAACTGACCTACCTATTCCAACACCACCACAATCACCATTACCCATTGACCAACACATTATACCATCACCACCACAAACTCCACCACACCAAACTACTCAATCCCCACCTCAAACCTTAACCTTGAGCCATCCTGAAACATCAACTCATTAATCCCCAACACCACAAACACCACCAACCACTAGCCCAATTCACACTAATCCATTTATTTCAAGCCCATCTCATACACAATCACCACCAAAACCCATTATCCAAACTCATACTACAACTCAAGAACAACCTGATTATGAACCTTTCTCTACATCACCACCTACATCACCACCCACTAACACAGACTTATTCCAAAGAAATTTGGACTTGATGTTAGAGAATGTTGAATTGAAAAAGAGGAATGAGGAGGTGACCATGGAGAATGTGATGTTGTTAGATCAGTTGGGAAGGGCAAAAATGAGAATTCAAGCCCTGGAGCAGGAGATTGAGAAGACCTCAGCTGCCCCAAAACAGGGGGAGAATGTAAATATGCCAACTGATGCTATGGTAAGTGTTGAAACTGAGAAGGAAACAGGTGTAGAAACTGTTAATGGTTTGACATGCATCCTGAATGCATATGATGATGGTGAGGAAAGTGATGAAAGAAATATAGAGGATGCTGATTATGAAGGTGATAAATCAAATGTTGGAGAACAGGATTATGATGTGAATGATGAGATTATGAACGTTGTGTGGAATGAGGAGAATGATGAAGAGAGAAAGGTTGAGGAGACAGGAGATGGAGTTGTGTCACACCCCGACTAGGTAGTTGCGGAAGCGTAATACGGGAATGTAACAGATAACACTGGTATCAACAACATTGTTTATAAAGAAATTCATAAACTAATTTTACATTATATTACATTGGTAGGTACTATGTTTACAAACTAGGTGAAAAACACATAACCGGTTTACGAGCTTCTTATACAGTATTATATCAGCGTCTATTCACAGCTATTCAACTTTCTTCCTAACACCAAGCATGTAAGCAAATCATTCCACTTTTGCTTTACCTGAAAAGCATGTTAAAACGGGTCAACTACATCTAGTTGGTGAGTTTCAAGTTTCACGAGTATCAATGAAATCAGTACACGAGTTCGTAAAGTTTACAGTGTGTATGTATATATGTCGGTGTATGATGTATTATACTAAGCCACAAGTGAAACCGAAACGAGCTACACCGCATGGCCTCTCCTGCCCATGCACTCCTGTTGGCATTTAACAGCCAATTTGCCCATGTATGTACTATGTCTAACACCACATAGCAGTATGTAAATATAATGACAATGTGCAACTGGTTTTACATATGTTCCGGCTTACCCCACCGGCTCTGTCACAGTTGGGTTTGTCAAACCGATAGTACTATCCACACGCCACCGGCACGAAGTTAATCACTTGTGTTTGTGGGGACTTGTCAAGTGTTAGTACTTAGATAATCCACATCATCACACGTTTTCAAGTATATCAGTATATGTAAACATGCTTTTCACCCCAAAAGTTCGTAAAACAGTTTAGAAAGTGGGGGTCGTGAAACTCACCTTAGCGTAGTTCGCACAGAGGTTGATGCTTGTGCTTGGTTCTGCCTTCTCACTGTACTCGGGTTCAAATTGGGGCAGTATCTCCGAAAATGTCCCGTACTGCCACATTTATAACATGTATGAGGGTTCATTGTAGATGGAGTTTGCTGATTAGATTGTTGTCGGATTGGTTGGTGACTAGGTGTTTGTGAACGACGGGGTTGGGTTGTTTGAAACTGTCGGTTTGAAGTATTCATTATTGTTCTACCACTTGGGGTATTATGCCCAATATTTCCGCTTCTCTGACATATGATCGTTTGACAATTTCCAGTATGATGAAAATTACACTTTCCACACTTCGGAAATGACCCCTTGTATGTATCATGTTTCATGTCGAAACTGGTCATAGCATAGTCCTGAGTTGTAGGGCATAATCGTTTATTCTGAGGTTTCACTTGTGTTCTAGAGGTATAACTAGTTCGTTTCAAACTGGATGATTCTCCTGGAACTCTTAATACACCATTTCTTGTAAGGTCAAAAGTAGCGATGCTGGCTTGTAACACGGCACTCTCTAAGGTTGGGTGGGCTGCGGAATAGACTATACTTCTCACAGCTGGGGTTAGTCCCCAAATATAACGCTCAATGCGCTTGGATTCCGGAATAATTGACCATGGTACCAAACGAGTCAATTCAATGAAACGATTTATGTAACTTCGATGATCAGTGCCTCTCATTTCCAAATTCCAAAGTTCGTGTTCTAATTTCAGGATCTCATCTCTTGGGCTAAATTGTTCTAACATAAGGGTTTTTAATTCAGCCCATGACATACGATTAATGGCATCTTGTCCCCTTATTTGGACTACCGTGTTCCACCACATCAGCGCTTGGTCTAGAAACATACTGGTAACAAATTTGACCACGCGGTTCGGCGGACACTCACTGATATTAATTTCTAATTCGGTGTCTTCTATCCATTCGACCAGTCCACCAGGTCCTTCAATACCCTTAAACTCAATCGATTTACATGATGGAAATTGTTTGTATGAGTACTCCTGACGCGGGGGTTCTCGGTTATTATTATTATTATTATCGGTATTGGTCTGAGTATTATCATTGTTAGTTGTGTTAACAACCGGTACAGGGTTCGGGATATTATCAGGGTGCACAACAGGTTCTGGGTTCCCAGTGACATTCATAGTTGGGAGAGTGTTATTATTATTTATGACATTATCAGTATTCACCGGGGTAGTAACACCCGGGGCTACATTAGTGTCCGGCGGAGGTGTATTAACAGTGGCCGTGGTGGTGCTCGTAGGTTGATTAACAGTATTGTTAGCACGTATGCCTGCAGTGACTTGGGCTACAATTGTTGGTATCACTGCTTGTAGTTGACGAGCAATCATTGCGGCCACTTCCGCCTCGGACAAAGGGTTTGCTTTCTTCGGGGCCATTCTATAAAATAATTAATTGTATAATAATCAATATCGATTCACTATGATCAGCACAACTTCACAATATTTCAAGTTCACAACACATAACTATGCCAAAGAAAACACGTTTGTATTAATTATAATCATTACTGTACATATGCATCCAAAATTAGCGCATAAGCTTAACCTGGTATAGGCCAGCGCTTGTATATGCGTATCAAAAGTTGTCACCAAGTGACATGTAGACTTAACCCGATAAGGGCCAGTGCTTGAGATAGTACTAAACCACAAACAACTCCCAAGTCAGCCCAACATGCTGTAACAAAATGCTGCTTGGGATATCAAAAGACTATATACATAAGATCAGACTACGATGTCCTATCCATTCTTTGCAACATGGAACCACAACCAAATCACAGCAGCCACTAGGGCCGCATTAACCGCTAAACACGCCCCCAGTAGTATCATCGCTCGATCCTGACGCCCGTGGCTGTGAGCACTGGATCTTTGTACAATTCTGATTTCCTGCTGCATATACCTCATGTGATCATACATATCGTGTCTATGCCGGTTTAGGCTATTTATCGTATGTGAGTGTTCTAAGAGCTGATCAGTTGCTAAACCAAACCATGCTGAATCAGAATGACGAGGTGGCTCGGGTACCGGGGCGGGTAAACCCCAAGTAGGAATAGGTATCTCTGTTACCCGGACACGCGATGTTTCTCCCCTATGGTACGTAGATCGAGGTGGGGAAAAGGTGTGCTCAGGTGGACGCACTGAAATGCGAGCAGTCTGACGGTTTCTAATGGTAGGTGGGGGTACTGGTGCATGCTGTACAGGTGGAGTAGGGGATCTGGGTGCTCTAACAGGTGAACGATACGCACTAGTAGCTCCCTGTCCTGCAGCATTCCTAGGGGATTCCCTAGGGGGATAGGTGTCACAACGATAACCCGATAAGTCGGGTTGATCCGCGGGTACCTCGTAAGGAATTACCGCATCTGTACCTTCTCCTATCTCCTCTGGTTCTTCCTCAGTTTCTTCCTCCGGATCCTCCTCCTCCTCCTCAGGCCTTGTTGGTAGGGTATTAGGTACACGATCAGTAGTTCTTGACATATTCCTGCACAATGGTTAGTGATAAGAATAATATCCTTCTATATTAATCATAGTAAGATACGTGCAGGTATTTATACACATAAACACAAATAATCGTTTATATACACAAATATTTATTTATTATTATATTTTATACACATATGTTGCTGTTTTTACCTACTCGATTGTTTATCGACTTCTTCTCGAATTTCCTCGTACAAACAAGTCCGTTATTACGTTCCGGACCATAATAACCCACTTGTCCATTCGCGTTCATCACGAGAATCATTGGTGTATATTAATTAATATTATTTTATTCCCAGAGTTAATCGAGCCTACGGTTATCTTAGGGTATCCTAAGGGACATCCTAATTCTTTATAACCAATGGCTCTGATACCAACTTCTGTCACACCCCGACTAGGTAGTTGCGGAAGCGTAATACGGGAATGTAACAGATAACACTGGTATCAACAACATTGTTTATAAAGAAATTCATAAACTAATTTTACATTATATTACATTGGTAGGTACTATGTTTACAAACTAGGTGAAAAACACATAACCGGTTTACGAGCTTCTTATACAGTATTATATCAGCGTCTATTCACAGCTATTCAACTTTCTTCCTAACACCAAGCATGTAAGCAAATCATTCCACTTTTGCTTTACCTGAAAAGCATGTTAAAACGGGTCAACTACGTCTAGTTGGTGAGTTTCAAGTTTCACGAGTATCAATGAAATCAGTACACGAGTTCGTAAAGTTTACAGTGTGTATGTATATATGTCTGTGTATGATGTATTATACTAAGCCACAAGTGAAACCGAAACGAGCTACACCGCATGGCCTCTCCTGCCCATGCACTCCTGTTGGCATTTAACAGCCAATTTGCCCATGTATGTACTATGTCTAACACCACATAGCAGTATGTAAATATAATGACAATGTGCAACTGGTTTTACATACGTTCCGGCTTACCCCACCGGCTCTGTCACAGTTGGGTTTGTCAAACCGATAGTACTATTCACACGCCACCGGCACGAAGTTAATCACTTGTGTTTGTGGGGACTTGTCAAGTGTTAGTACTTAGATAATCCACATCATCACACGTTTTCAAGTATATCAGTATATGTAAACATGCTTTTCACCCCAAAAGTTCGTAAAACAGTTTAGAAAGTGGGGGTCGTGAAACTCACCTTAGCGTAGTTCGCACAGAAATCACGTATCAAATAGTCAGATGTCTCGTTTATAGCCTGATTCCTATAAACGGTATCGTATTGTTATTACTAGTACAGTGTTTAAGCTAAGTCGGGCTGTATAGATAATCTGGGTATAGCTGTTAGGCCCAGAACATGACCATAGTCTTAGATTGTGACGTTGTGTACTATGAAATGTTTAAAACTGGATTTGGCTCAGTTTCACCGTTTTCCGAGCCTAGCTCAGTTGATCGTTTATACGTTTCGGGATTAGGTAAGATCACATAAAACTTAAGTAAATATATTGATTGATAAAATGATTTGATTTATGAAAGAATTTTAAAGTTTCGGTGTCTGGTTTGATTGCAGGGTTCGTTTCCGTTTTTACACGGTTTGGATTATACAAAACGCGCACAATTCACCCGAATTGTCCGGAATTCTCGTAAAAAGTTCGTTTTTATTAATATCATTCAAAAATATGATATTTGGCCACTTTTGAGATTTTGACTTACCAGTCAGTCCGTTAAACACAAAACTGCCGGTTTCGTTAAAACAATTATAATTTAAATCTTTGATTAATCATAACTAAATATGTACTTATATATAAATTATGTAAATTTTTGTAAAAATACATTAAGACATGGAGAATTTTATAAAAATATTTCCAGAAATTTTATGATTAATTATTTATTTATAAAAATTCATTTAATAGGTTATAATCGTGTAATAAATGGCCCGTTTATATCAAACGACCTCCGAAAAATCCCATAATTCTTTACCAATGGCCTCAATGTCATTACATAGCCCCTGCAAAATTTCCAGAACCTAACTCTTTTGACAACATGCCTTTTTGTGCGTTTTTTCGCTGTTAAAATTCGGTTAAGCCATGATCGCACAAACCATACTTAGACATTTCCAATGATTCCCAAACATTACCAGTGATCTTACCATCCCATATCAAACTCCAAAACCAAGTTTCATAATTTTTCAATATGTTTAGCTATTTTTCCCAAATAAACGCTCATAAACGGGAATAAATTCACCAAATATTCTCCGTTTATCGAAAAATTACCAAATTTGAACAGGGACTCATTTATATGATCCCTAATGTCCCTGCAAATTTTCACGAGCTAACAACAAGCACGTCACAACCTAATACTAAACAGCCCCTAAACGAGTATTACGGGTTTACCTTGTCGGTTTTCGATGAATTTTGCTAGCTTAAACGATTCTCCGGGTCTCGGGTTGCAAACTCAGTATATCTACATATCATATAACATCAAACCAAGCATAAATCATCCATGTAACAGCCTTGAAAATTAGGGTTTCGGTTTTGGATTCAAACCGAACTTTCTAACCGTAAAAACGTTGTATTCATGTTCTAATCCGCGTTTTTGACCAAAAAAGTATATGTTCCTGGTTTGTAAACATGTTTAACATCAAAACATAATTTTACTTGATTTTTAGGGTTTTTGGATGGTTAATCATGTTTAAAACTAACTAAAACATGTTTATAAGATTATAACTTAGTTAAAGGATGGTTAAAAATCCATGTAAATGCAACTTACTTGAGGGTTTTGGGCAAGGGTTTGGAAGGACAGAACTAGAGCTGCTGGACTTCAAAACTTATATGTTATAATGAATAATAAGAGCTTAAGGGTGAAGTTATAAAAAGGTGTGTAGTTTGGTACCAATAATTCCGATCGGAATTCTTTAAATGGCCCTTAATGGGCTGTTTTGGCCCATTACTCCAATCACACAAGCCCAAACATGAAAAGCCCACTTCAAGTTTAGTTCGGGTTCGGTTTTTCGCAAGAAAATTAATTCGGGTGTGAGAGATAGCGTAAAAACGAGTGTTTTTCAGCTTATTTTTGTAAAATAAGAAAAACGTACTGACTCGTTGTAAAATTCCAAAATATTTTCACGGATTGCTTAGAACATGTCATATAAGTGTTTTATAAATCTTTTTCGGCTTAACGGATGCTACAATGCTTGTTTTGATATTAACGATTGCGTTTAAGCTTATAGCGTATCGATAAACGAAACCTTTTTCGTTTAAAGAGTTTTAAACGTACCGAGGCCTAAATATCAATATGTTAGCCTCTATAACATATATATAACTCGTATATGACCCCTCAGTATGTATACGGGTCCTAGTTAGTATCAGTCGGTTACTCGTTTAAGCACTACGAATTAACCGATTTATCGTTTACTTGTTACATAATGAATATAGTGTACTTCGTTTTGTCATGAATGTCACATTCTCCCCCCGTTAAGAAATTTCGTCCCCGAAATTTAATGTGTCATCGGTTTTCTAGGGAACAGGTGTGGGTATTTCTTTCGGAATTCGTCCTTTCGTTCCCAAGTATATTCGGGTCCTTGTTTTGAATTCCACCGAACATTTACCAATGAAATTTTGTTATGTCGTAACTGTTTGGTTTTCCCGTCTACAATTTCTACCGGCTCCTCTACGAAGTTGAGCTTTTCGTTGATCTGAACATCTTCCAGTGGTACTATGTTCGTTTCATCAGTCAAACACTTTTACAGATTCGATACATGAAACACGTCATGAATAGTGCTCAGTTCTAAGGGTAGTTTTAATCGGTAAGCTACGGGACCAATTTTTGCGACAATCTCAAAAGGTCCGATGTATCTCGGGGCTAGTTTACCAGTCTTTCCAAATCTTATAACACCTTTCCATGGCGATACTTTTAAGAATACCTTATCACCTATTTCAAAAGATAACGGTTTTCTGCGAACATTGGCATAACTCTTTTGTCGGTCACGGGCTGCTTTCAATTTTTGTTTAACTTGGTGAATCTTATCGGTGGTTTCCTGAATTAAATCGGATCTTGAAATTTGAGTATCACCCACTTCTGTCCAACATAGTGGTGATCTACATTTTCGCCCGTATAGAGCTTCATAAGGTGCTGCTTGTATACTACTGTGATAACTGTTATTGTAAGAGAATTCAATGAGCGGGAGGTGTTGATCCCAATTCCCTTTGAAGTCCAGTACACAAGCACGAAGTAAATCTTCTAAGGTTTGGATGGTTCGTTCAGATTGACCATCGGTTTGGGGGTGGTAAGCTGTATTTAGGTCGATTCGGGTTCCCAATGCTTCTTGTACTGCTTGCCAGAAATGTGAAGTAAAGTGACTGTCTCGATCGGAAATAATCGAAAGAGGTACTCCGTGTCGAGATACTATTTCATCAATGTAAATTTGAGCGAGTTTTTCGGTGGTGTAGTTGTTACGGATGGGAATAAAGTGTGCGGATTTGGTTAACCGGTCTACAATTACCCAAATTGCGTTGTGTCCTCGAGAGGTTTTAGGAAGGTGTGTCACAAAGTCCATGGTAATTTGTTCCCATTTCCATTGTGGGATTTCGGGTTGTTGTAACATTCCCGAAGGTTTTTGATATTCCGCCTTTACCCTTGCACATGTTGCACATTTACTTACATACACGGCTATATCCTTTTTCATACCAGGCCACCAGTAAAATTCTTTGACATCCCTATACATCTTATCAGCACCTGGATGAATAGAATATTTGGATTTGTGTGCTTCATCAAGAATCAACTTTCGGAGTTTATAAAGTGTTGGAATCCAGACCCGGTTTTTGTAATAATATACTTCATCAATTTTCTTCTCAAAATTCCTTTCATTTCCATGTAGTTCTTCTTTTTCTAGCTGATCTGCCTTCAATGCCTCATCTTGTGCAACGCGAACTTGTTCGGTTAGGCTACTTTGAACAATCATTCCGAGTGCTCGTACCCTTAATGGTTTGATTCTGTCTTTTCGGCTTAAAGCATCAGCTACTACGTTGGCTTTACCCGGATGGTATTTAATCTCACAGTCATAATCATTTAACAGTTCTACCCATCTCCTTTGTCTCATGTTTAGCTCTTTCTGATCGAATATGTGTTGTAGGCTTTTGTGATCAGTATAGATGGTACATTTAGTGCCATACAAGTAATGTCTCCAAATCTTCAATGCAAAGATAACTGCTCCCAATTCCAAATCATGGGTCGTATAATTCTTTTCATGTACCTTTAATTGTCGGGAAGCATATGCTATTACTTTCTTTCTTTGCATCAGTACGCATCCTAAACCTTTACGAGATGAGTCACAATATACCACCAATTCATCAGTTCCATCTGGAAGGCTTAATATTGGAGCCTCACATAACTTCTGTTTTAACATTTGGAAGGCCATTTCTTGTTCTTCTCCACATTCATATGCTCGATCTTTTTGAGTTAGGAGGGTTAGAGGTTGTGCAATACTTGAAAAGTTTTCAATGAATCTTCTATAATACCCGGCTAGTCCTAAGAATTGACGAATTTCTCTTGGTGACTTAGGCACTTGCCAATTCTTAATGGCCTCAATTTTATTTGGGTCTACATGGATCCCTTGATGGTTCACAATGTGTCCCAAAAACTGTACTTCTTGCAGCCAAAACTCACATTTGGACAACTTTGCGTATAACTTCTCTTGTCTCAATAATTTTAAGATTTCCCGCAAATGTTGTTCGTGTTCCTCTTTACTTCTCGAATATATCAAAATGTCATCGATAAACACTATCACGAATTTGTCAAGGTAAGGTTTGCAATTTCGGTTCATGAGGTCCATAAACACTGCAGGTGCATTTGTCAACCCAAACGGCATAACCAAAAATTCATAGTGACCATACCGAGTTCGGAAGGCTGTTTTTGGTACGTCTTCTTCCTGAATTCTCACTTGATGATAACCAGATCTAAGATCAATTTTTGAAAAATACTTCGCACCTTGGAGCTGATCAAACAAGTCATCAATTCGAGGTAAGGGGTATCTATTCTTTACAGTCACTTTATTCAATTCCCGGTAATCAATACACATTCGAAAACTCCCATCCTTCTTCTTTACAAACAACGCTGGTGCTCCCCACGGTGAGTAACTAGGGCGAATAAAACCCCTGTCCAGTAATTCTTGTAACTGGTTGGACAGTTCTTGCATTTCAGAAGGCGCAAGTCTATAAGGTGCCTTAGCAATGGGTGCTGCTCCCGGTATCAAGTCAATACGGAATTCAACTTGTCGGGTCGGTGGTAAACCAGGCAACTCATCGGGGAATACATCTGAATACTCGTGTACCACTGGGATGTCTTCTATTCGTTTTTCCTCGGGTTCCTTAACTGTTACACTCGCCAAGTATAAAGTACAACCTTGGCGTAAATATCTCAATGCCATAAGTTGAGATATAAGAGGCAGTACCGTACCAGATTTCTCACCTTGAACAATCATAGCTTCATCATTCGAAAGAGGTATTCTAACGGTCTTATCCTTACAGACAATTTCAGTTTTATACTTAGATAGCCAGTCCATACCGACTATAACATCGAAACTTCCCAATTCCACTGGAAGTAAATCAATAAGGAATGGGTGGTCGTATAGGATAAGGGAACAGTCTCGGACTATTCGGTTAACAAGTATAGACTTACCGTTAGCGAGTTCTATAGTATATGGTTTTGTTAGTTCACTAACCGGCATATTTTCTAAAGGTAAGAAGTTAACAGATATGAAACTTCTATCGGCACCCGTATCAAACAAAACTGAAGCATACTGACCCGAAACTAAGAATGTACCTGTCACCACATTCGGATCATGACGCGCTTCACCCGGTCCTAATACAAACGCGCGTCCCTTAGCTGTGTTTGAGGTTGATGCTTGTGCTTGGTTCTGCCTTCTCACTGTACTCGGGTTCAAATTGGGGCAGTATCTCCGAAAATGTCCCGTACTGCCACATTTATAACATGTATGAGGGTTCATTGTAGATGGAGTTTGCTGATTAGATTGTTGTCGGATTGGTTGGTGACTAGGTGTTTGTGAACGACGGGGTTGGGTTGTTTGAAACTGTCGGTTTGAAGTATTCATTATTGTTCTACCACTTGGGGTATTATGCCCAATATTTCCGCTTCTCTGACATATGATCGTTTGACAATTTCCAGTATGATGAAAATTACACTTTCCACACTTCGGAAATGACCCCTTGTATGTATCATGTTTCATGTCGAAACTGGTCATAGCATAGTCCTGAGTTGTAGGGCATAATCGTTTATTCTGAGGTTTCACTTGTGTTCTAGAGGTATAACTAGTTCGTTTCAAACTGGATGATTCTCCTGGAACTCTTAATACACCATTTCTTGTAAGGTCAAAAGTAGCGATGCTGGCTTGTAACACGGCACTCTCTAAGGTTGGGTGGGCTGCGGAATAGACTATACTTCTCACAGCTGGGGTTAGTCCCCAAATATAACGCTCAATGCGCTTGGATTCCGGAATAATTGACCATGGTACCAAACGAGTCAATTCAATGAAACGATTTATGTAACTTCGATGATCAGTGCCTCTCATTTCCAAATTCCAAAGTTCGTGTTCTAATTTCAGGATCTCATCTCTTGGGCTAAATTGTTCTAACATAAGGGTTTTTAATTCAGCCCATGACATACGATTAATGGCATCTTGTCCCCTTATTTGGACTACCGTGTTCCACCACATCAGCGCTTGGTCTAGAAACATACTGGTAACAAATTTGACCACGCGGTTCGGCGGACACTCACTGATATTAATTTCTAATTCGGTGTCTTCTATCCATTCGACCAGTCCACCAGGTCCTTCAATACCCTTAAACTCAATCGATTTACATGATGGAAATTGTTTGTATGAGTACTCCTGACGCGGGGGTTCTCGGTTATTATTATTATTATTATCGGTATTGGTCTGAGTATTATCATTGTTAGTTGTGTTAACAACCGGTACAGGGTTCGGGATATTATCAGGGTGCACAACAGGTTCTGGGTTCCCAGTGACATTCATAGTTGGGAGAGTGTTATTATTATTTATGACATTATCAGTATTCACCGGGGTAGTAACACCCGGGGCTACATTAGTGTCCGGCGGAGGTGTATTAACAGTGGCCGTGGTGGTGCTCGTAGGTTGATTAACAGTATTGTTAGCACGTATGCCTGCAGTGACTTGGGCTACAATTGTTGGTATCACTGCTTGTAGTTGACGAGCAATCATTGCGGCCACTTCCGCCTCGGACAAAGGGTTTGCTTTCTTCGGGGCCATTCTATAAAATAATTAATTGTATAATAATCAATATCGATTCACTATGATCAGCACAACTTCACAATATTTCAAGTTCACAACACATAACTATGCCAAAGAAAACACGTTTGTATTAATTATAATCATTACTGTACATATGCATCCAAAATTAGCGCATAAGCTTAACCTGGTATAGGCCAGCGCTTGTATATGCGTATCAAAAGTTGTCACCAAGTGACATGTAGACTTAACCCGATAAGGGCCAGTGCTTGAGATAGTACTAAACCACAAACAACTCCCAAGTCAGCCCAACATGCTGTAACAAAATGCTGCTTGGGATATCAAAAGACTATATACATAAGATCAGACTACGATGTCCTATCCATTCTTTGCAACATGGAACCACAACCAAATCACAGCAGCCACTAGGGCCGCATTAACCGCTAAACACGCCCCTAGTAGTATCATCGCTCGATCCTGACGCCCGTGGCTGTGAGCACTGGATCTTTGTACAATTCTGATTTCCTGCTGCATATACCTCATGTGATCATACATATCGTGTCTATGCCGGTTTAGGCTATTTATCGTATGTGAGTGTTCTAAGAGCTGATCAGTTGCTAAACCAAACCATGCTGAATCAGAATGACGAGGTGGCTCGGGTACCGGGGCGGGTAAACCCCAAGTAGGAATAGGTATCTCTGTTACCCGGACACGCGATGTTTCTCCCCTATGGTACGTAGATCGAGGTGGGGAAAAGGTGTGCTCAGGTGGACGCACTGAAATGCGAGCAGTCTGACGGTTTCTAATGGTAGGTGGGGGTACTGGTGCATGCTGTACAGGTGGAGTAGGGGATCTGGGTGCTCTAACAGGTGAACGATACGCACTAGTAGCTCCCTGTCCTGCAGCATTCCTAGGGGATTCCCTAGGGGGATAGGTGTCACAACGATAACCCGATAAGTCGGGTTGATCCGCGGGTACCTCGTAAGGAATTACCGCATCTGTACCTTCTCCTATCTCCTCTGGTTCTTCCTCAGTTTCTTCCTCCGGATCCTCCTCCTCCTCCTCAGGCCTTGTTGGTAGGGTATTAGGTACACGATCAGTAGTTCTTGACATATTCCTGCACAATGGTTAGTGATAAGAATAATATCCTTCTATATTAATCATAGTAAGATACGTGCAGGTATTTATACACATAAACACAAATAATCGTTTATATACACAAATATTTATTTATTATTATATTTTATACACATATGTTGCTGTTTTTACCTACTCGATTGTTTATCGACTTCTTCTCGAATTTCCTCGTACAAACAAGTCCGTTATTACGTTCCGGACCATAATAACCCACTTGTCCATTCGCGTTCATCACGAGAATCATTGGTGTATATTAATTAATATTATTTTATTCCCAGAGTTAATCGAGCCTACGGTTATCTTAGGGTATCCTAAGGGACATCCTAATTCTTTATAACCAATGGCTCTGATACCAACTTCTGTCACACCCCGACTAGGTAGTTGCGGAAGCGTAATACGGGAATGTAACAGATAACACTGGTATCAACAACATTGTTTATAAAGAAATTCATAAACTAATTTTACATTATATTACATTGGTAGGTACTATGTTTACAAACTAGGTGAAAAACACATAACCGGTTTACGAGCTTCTTATACAGTATTATATCAGCGTCTATTCACAGCTATTCAACTTTCTTCCTAACACCAAGCATGTAAGCAAATCATTCCACTTTTGCTTTACCTGAAAAGCATGTTAAAACGGGTCAACTACGTCTAGTTGGTGAGTTTCAAGTTTCACGAGTATCAATGAAATCAGTACACGAGTTCGTAAAGTTTACAGTGTGTATGTATATATGTCTGTGTATGATGTATTATACTAAGCCACAAGTGAAACCGAAACGAGCTACACCGCATGGCCTCTCCTGCCCATGCACTCCTGTTGGCATTTAACAGCCAATTTGCCCATGTATGTACTATGTCTAACACCACATAGCAGTATGTAAATATAATGACAATGTGCAACTGGTTTTACATACGTTCCGGCTTACCCCACCGGCTCTGTCACAGTTGGGTTTGTCAAACCGATAGTACTATTCACACGCCACCGGCACGAAGTTAATCACTTGTGTTTGTGGGGACTTGTCAAGTGTTAGTACTTAGATAATCCACATCATCACACGTTTTCAAGTATATCAGTATATGTAAACATGCTTTTCACCCCAAAAGTTCGTAAAACAGTTTAGAAAGTGGGGGTCGTGAAACTCACCTTAGCGTAGTTCGCACAGAAATCACGTATCAAATAGTCAGATGTCTCGTTTATAGCCTGATTCCTATAAACGGTATCGTATTGTTATTACTAGTACAGTGTTTAAGCTAAGTCGGGCTGTATAGATAATCTGGGTATAGCTGTTAGGCCCAGAACATGACCATAGTCTTAGATTGTGACGTTGTGTACTATGAAATGTTTAAAACTGGATTTGGCTCAGTTTCACCGTTTTCCGAGCCTAGCTCAGTTGATCGTTTATACGTTTCGGGATTAGGTAAGATCACATAAAACTTAAGTAAATATATTGATTGATAAAATGATTTGATTTATGAAAGAATTTTAAAGTTTCGGTGTCTGGTTTGATTGCAGGGTTCGTTTCCGTTTTTACACGGTTTGGATTATACAAAACGCGCACAATTCACCCGAATTGTCCGGAATTCTCGTAAAAAGTTCGTTTTTATTAATATCATTCAAAAATATGATATTTGGCCACTTTTGAGATTTTGACTTACCAGTCAGTCCGTTAAACACAAAACTGCCGGTTTCGTTAAAACAATTATAATTTAAATCTTTGATTAATCATAACTAAATATGTACTTATATATAAATTATGTAAATTTTTGTAAAAATACATTAAGACATGGAGAATTTTATAAAAATATTTCCAGAAATTTTATGATTAATTATTTATTTATAAAAATTCATTTAATAGGTTATAATCGTGTAATAAATGGCCCGTTTATATCAAACGACCTCCGAAAAATCCCATAATTCTTTACCAATGGCCTCAATGTCATTACATAGCCCCTGCAAAATTTCCAGAACCTAACTCTTTTGACAACATGCCTTTTTGTGCGTTTTTTCGCTGTTAAAATTCGGTTAAGCCATGATCGCACAAACCATACTTAGACATTTCCAATGATTCCCAAACTTTACCAGTGATCTTACCATCCCATATCAAACTCCAAAACCAAGTTTCATAATTTTTCAATATGTTTAGCTATTTTTCCCAAATAAACGCTCATAAACGGGAATAAATTCACCAAATATTCTCCGTTTATCGAAAAATTACCAAATTTGAACAGGGACTCATTTATATGATCCCTAATGTCCCTGCAAATTTTCACGAGCTAACAACAAGCACGTCACAACCTAATACTAAACAGCCCCTAAACGAGTATTACGGGTTTACCTTGTCGGTTTTCGATGAATTTTGCTAGCTTAAACGATTCTCCGGGTCTCGGGTTGCAAACTCAGTATATCTACATATCATATAACATCAAACCAAGCATAAATCATCCATGTAACAGCCTTGAAAATTAGGGTTTCGGTTTTGGATTCAAACCGAACTTTCTAACCGTAAAAACGTTGTATTCATGTTCTAATCCGCGTTTTTGACCAAAAAAGTATATGTTCCTGGTTTGTAAACATGTTTAACATCAAAACATAATTTTACTTGATTTTTAGGGTTTTTGGATGGTTAATCATGTTTAAAACTAACTAAAACATGTTTATAAGATTATAACTTAGTTAAAGGATGGTTAAAAATCCATGTAAATGCAACTTACTTGAGGGTTTTGGGCAAGGGTTTGGAAGGACAGAACTAGAGCTGCTGGACTTCAAAACTTATATGTTATAATGAATAATAAGAGCTTAAGGGTGAAGTTATAAAAAGGTGTGTAGTTTGGTACCAATAATTCCGATCGGAATTCTTTAAATGGCCCTTAATGGGCTGTTTTGGCCCATTACTCCAATCACACAAGCCCAAACATGAAAAGCCCACTTCAAGTTTAGTTCGGGTTCGGTTTTTCGCAAGAAAATTAATTCGGGTGTGAGAGATAGCGTAAAAACGAGTGTTTTTCAGCTTATTTTTGTAAAATAAGAAAAACGTACTGACTCGTTGTAAAATTCCAAAATATTTTCACGGATTGCTTAGAACATGTCATATAAGT
Organism: Bidens hawaiensis; assembly: GCF_021521415.1. Lineage (NCBI taxonomy): Eukaryota > Viridiplantae > Streptophyta > Magnoliopsida > Asterales > Asteraceae > Bidens > Bidens hawaiensis. Next base: position 2,905,117 of record NW_027491034.1, read on the forward strand.
GTTTTATAAATCTTTTTCGGCTTAACGGATGCTACAATGCTTGTTTTGATATTAACGATTGCGTTTAAGCTTATAGCGTATCGATAAACGAAACCTTTTTCGTTTAAAGAGTTTTAAACGTACCGAGGCCTAAATATCAATATGTTAGCCTCTATAACATATATATAACTCGTATATGACCCCTCAGTATGTATACGGGTCCTAGTTAGTATCAGTCGGTTACTCGTTTAAGCACTACGAATTAACCGATTTATCGTTTACTTGTTACATAATGAATATAGTGTACTTCGTTTTGTCATGAATGTCACATTCTCCCCCCGTTAAGAAATTTCGTCCCCGAAATTTAATGTGTCATCGGTTTTCTAGGGAACAGGTGTGGGTATTTCTTTCGGAATTCGTCCTTTCGTTCCCAAGTATATTCGGGTCCTTGTTTTGAATTCCACCGAACATTTACCAATGAAATTTTGTTATGTCGTAACTGTTTGGTTTTCCCGTCTACAATTTCTACCGGCTCCTCTACGAAGTTGAGCTTTTCGTTGATCTGAACATCTTCCAGTGGTACTATGTTCGTTTCATCAGTCAAACACTTTTACAGATTCGATACATGAAACACGTCATGAATAGTGCTCAGTTCTAAGGGTAGTTTTAATCGGTAAGCTACGGGACCAATTTTTGCGACAATCTCAAAAGGTCCGATGTATCTCGGGGCTAGTTTACCAGTCTTTCCAAATCTTATAACACCTTTCCATGGCGATACTTTTAAGAATACCTTATCACCTATTTCAAAAGATAACGGTTTTCTGCGAACATTGGCATAACTCTTTTGTCGGTCACGGGCTGCTTTCAATTTTTGTTTAACTTGGTGAATCTTATCGGTGGTTTCCTGAATTAAATCGGATCTTGAAATTTGAGTATCACCCACTTCTGTCCAACATAGTGGTGATCTACATTTTCGCCCGTATAGAGCTTCATAAGGTGCTGCTTGTATACTACTGTGATAACTGTTATTGTAAGAGAATTCAATGAGCGGGAGGTGTTGATCCCAATTCCCTTTGAAGTCCAGTACACAAGCACGAAGTAAATCTTCTAAGGTTTGGATGGTTCGTTCAGATTGACCATCGGTTTGGGGGTGGTAAGCTGTATTTAGGTCGATTCGGGTTCCCAAGGCTTCTTGTACTGCTTGCCAGAAATGTGAAGTAAAGTGACTGTCTCGATCGGAAATAATCGAAAGAGGTACTCCGTGTCGAGATACTATTTCATCAATGTAAATTTGAGCGAGTTTTTCGGTGGTGTAGTTGTTACGGATGGGAATAAAGTGTGCGGATTTGGTTAACCGGTCTACAATTACCCAAATTGCGTTGTGTCCTCGAGAGGTTTTAGGAAGGTGTGTCACAAAGTCCATGGTAATTTGTTCCCATTTCCATTGTGGGATTTCGGGTTGTTGTAACATTCCCGAAGGTTTTTGATATTCCGCCTTTACCCTTGCACATGTTGCACATTTACTTACATACACGGCTATATCCTTTTTCATACCAGGCCACCAGTAAAATTCTTTGACATCCCTATACATCTTATCAGCACCTGGATGAATAGAATATTTGGATTTGTGTGCTTCATCAAGAATCAACTTTCGGAGTTTATAAAGTGTTGGAATCCAGACCCGGTTTTTGTAATAATATACTTCATCAATTTTCTTCTCAAAATTCCTTTCATTTCCATGTAGTTCTTCTTTTTCTAGCTGATCTGCCTTCAATGCCTCATCTTGTGCAACGCGAACTTGTTCGGTTAGGCTACTTTGAACAATCATTCCGAGTGCTCGTACCCTTAATGGTTTGATTCTGTCTTTTCGGCTTAAAGCATCAGCTACTACGTTGGCTTTACCCGGATGGTATTTAATCTCACAGTCATAATCATTTAACAGTTCTACCCATCTCCTTTGTCTCATGTTTAGCTCTTTCTGATCGAATATGTGTTGTAGGCTTTTGTGATCAGTATAGATGGTACATTTAGTGCCATACAAGTAATGTCTCCAAATCTTCAATGCAAAGATAACTGCTCCCAATTCCAAATCATGGGTCGTATAATTCTTTTCATGTACCTTTAATTGTCGGGAAGCATATGCTATTACTTTCTTTCTTTGCATCAGTACGCATCCTAAACCTTTACGAGATGCGTCACAATATACCACCAATTCATCAGTTCCATCTGGAAGGCTTAATATTGGAGCCTCACATAACTTCTGTTTTAACATTTGGAAGGCCATTTCTTGTTCTTCTCCCCATTCATATGCTCGATCTTTTTGAGTTAGGAGGGTTAGAGGTTGTGCAATACTTGAAAAGTTTTCAATGAATCTTCTATAATACCCGGCTAGTCCTAAGAATTGACGAATTTCTCTTGGTGACTTAGGCACTTGCCAATTCTTAATGGCCTCAATTTTATTTGGGTCTACATGGATCCCTTGATGGTTCACAATGTGTCCCAAAAACTGTACTTCTTGCAGCCAAAACTCACATTTGGACAACTTTGCGTATAACTTCTCTTGTCTCAATAATTTTAAGATTTCCCGCAAATGTTGTTCGTGTTCCTCTTTACTTCTCGAATATATCAAAATGTCATCGATAAACACTATCACGAATTTGTCAAGGTAAGGTTTGCAATTTCGGTTCATGAGGTCCATAAACACTGCAGGTGCATTTGTCAACCCAAACGGCATAACCAAAAATTCATAGTGACCATACCGAGTTCGGAAGGCTGTTTTTGGTACGTCTTCTTCCTGAATTCTCACTTGATGATAACCAGATCTAAGATCAATTTTTGAAAAATACTTCGCACCTTGGAGCTGATCAAACAAGTCATCAATTCGAGGTAAGGGGTATCTATTCTTTACAGTCACTTTATTCAATTCCCGGTAATCAATACACATTCGAAAACTCCCATCCTTCTTCTTTACAAACAACGCTGGTGCTCCCCACGGTGAGTAACTAGGGCGAATAAAACCCCTGTCCAGTAATTCTTGTAACTGGTTGGACAGTTCTTGCATTTCAGAAGGCGCAAGTCTATAAGGTGCCTTAGCAATGGGTGCTGCTCCCGGTATCAAGTCAATACGGAATTCAACTTGTCGGGTCGGTGGTAAACCAGGCAACTCATCGGGGAATACATCTGAATACTCGTGTACCACTGGGATGTCTTCTATTCGTTTTTCCTCGGGTTCCTTAACTGTTACACTCGCCAAGTATAAAGTACAACCTTGGCGTAAATATCTCAATGCCATAAGTTGAGATATAAGAGGCAGTACCGTACCAGATTTCTCACCTTGAACAATCATAGCTTCATCATTCGAAAGAGGTATTCTAACGGTCTTATCCTTACAGACAATTTCAGTTTTATACTTAGATAGCCAGTCCATACCGACTATAACATCGAAACTTCCCAATTCCACTGGAAGTAAATCAATAAGGAATGGGTGGTCGTATAGGATAAGGGAACAGTCTCGGACTATTCGGTTAACAAGTATAGACTTACCGTTAGCGAGTTCTATAGTATATGGTTTTGTTAGTTCACTAACCGGCATATTTTCTAAAGGTAAGAAGTTAACAGATATGAAACTTCTATCGGCACCCGTATCAAACAAAACTGAAGCATACTGACCCGAAACTAAGAATGTACCTGTCACCACATTCGGATCATGACGCGCTTCACCCGGTCCTAATACAAACGCGCGTCCCTTAGCTGTGTTTGAGGTTGATGCTTGTGCTTGGTTCTGCCTTCTCACTGTACTCGGGTTCAAATTGGGGCAGTATCTCCGAAAATGTCCCGTACTGCCACATTTATAACATGTATGAGGGTTCATTGTAGATGGAGTTTGCTGATTAGATTGTTGTCGGATTGGTTGGTGACTAGGTGTTTGTGAACGACGGGGTTGGGTTGTTTGAAACTGTCGGTTTGAAGTATTCATTATTGTTCTACCACTTGGGGTATTATGCCCAATATTTCCGCTTCTCTGACATATGATCGTTTGACAATTTCCAGTATGATGAAAATTACACTTTCCACACTTCGGAAATGACCCCTTGTATGTATCATGTTTCATGTCGAAACTGGTCATAGCATAGTCCTGAGTTGTAGGGCATAATCGTTTATTCTGAGGTTTCACTTGTGTTCTAGAGGTATAACTAGTTCGTTTCAAACTGGATGATTCTCCTGGAACTCTTAATACACCATTTCTTGTAAGGTCAAAAGTAGCGATGCTGGCTTGTAACACGGCACTCTCTAAGGTTGGGTGGGCTGCGGAATAGACTATACTTCTCACAGCTGGGGTTAGTCCCCAAATATAACGCTCAATGCGCTTGGATTCCGGAATAATTGACCATGGTACCAAACGAGTCAATTCAATGAAACGATTTATGTAACTTCGATGATCAGTGCCTCTCATTTCCAAATTCCAAAGTTCGTGTTCTAATTTCAGGATCTCATCTCTTGGGCTAAATTGTTCTAACATAAGGGTTTTTAATTCAGCCCATGACATACGATTAATGGCATCTTGTCCCCTTATTTGGACTACCGTGTTCCACCACATCAGCGCTTGGTCTAGAAACATACTGGTAACAAATTTGACCACGCGGTTCGGCGGACACTCACTGATATTAATTTCTAATTCGGTGTCTTCTATCCATTCGACCAGTCCACCAGGTCCTTCAATACCCTTAAACTCAATCGATTTACATGATGGAAATTGTTTGTATGAGTACTCCTGACGCGGGGGTTCTCGGTTATTATTATTATTATTATCGGTATTGGTCTGAGTATTATCATTGTTAGTTGTGTTAACAACCGGTACAGGGTTCGGGATATTATCAGGGTGCACAACAGGTTCTGGGTTCCCAGTGACATTCATAGTTGGGAGAGTGTTATTATTATTTATGACATTATCAGTATTCACCGGGGTAGTAACACCCGGGGCTACATTAGTGTCCGGCGGAGGTGTATTAACAGTGGCCGTGGTGGTGCTCGTAGGTTGATTAACAGTATTGTTAGCACGTATGCCTGCAGTGACTTGGGCTACAATTGTTGGTATCACTGCTTGTAGTTGACGAGCAATCATTGCGGCCACTTCCGCCTCGGACAAAGGGTTTGCTTTCTTCGGGGCCATTCTATAAAATAATTAATTGTATAATAATCAATATCGATTCACTATGATCAGCACAACTTCACAATATTTCAAGTTCACAACACATAACTATGCCAAAGAAAACACGTTTGTATTAATTATAATCATTACTGTACATATGCATCCAAAATTAGCGCATAAGCTTAACCTGGTATAGGCCAGCGCTTGTATATGCGTATCAAAAGTTGTCACCAAGTGACATGTAGACTTAACCCGATAAGGGCCAGTGCTTGAGATAGTACTAAACCACAAACAACTCCCAAGTCAGCCCAACATGCTGTAACAAAATGCTGCTTGGGATATCAAAAGACTATATACATAAGATCAGACTACGATGTCCTATCCATTCTTTGCAACATGGAACCACAACCAAATCACAGCAGCCACTAGGGCCGCATTAACCGCTAAACACGCCCCCAGTAGTATCATCGCTCGATCCTGACGCCCGTGGCTGTGAGCACTGGATCTTTGTACAATTCTGATTTCCTGCTGCATATACCTCATGTGATCATACATATCGTGTCTATGCCGGTTTAGGCTATTTATCGTATGTGAGTGTTCTAAGAGCTGATCAGTTGCTAAACCAAACCATGCTGAATCAGAATGACGAGGTGGCTCGGGTACCGGGGCGGGTAAACCCCAAGTAGGAATAGGTATCTCTGTTACCCGGACACGCGATGTTTCTCCCCTATGGTACGTAGATCGAGGTGGGGAAAAGGTGTGCTCAGGTGGACGCACTGAAATGCGAGCAGTCTGACGGTTTCTAATGGTAGGTGGGGGTACTGGTGCATGCTGTACAGGTGGAGTAGGGGATCTGGGTGCTCTAACAGGTGAACGATACGCACTAGTAGCTCCCTGTCCTGCAGCATTCCTAGGGGATTCCCTAGGGGGATAGGTGTCACAACGATAACCCGATAAGTCGGGTTGATCCGCGGGTACCTCGTAAGGAATTACCGCATCTGTACCTTCTCCTATCTCCTCTGGTTCTTCCTCAGTTTCTTCCTCCGGATCCTCCTCCTCCTCCTCAGGCCTTGTTGGTAGGGTATTAGGTACACGATCAGTAGTTCTTGACATATTCCTGCACAATGGTTAGTGATAAGAATAATATCCTTCTATATTAATCATAGTAAGATACGTGCAGGTATTTATACACATAAACACAAATAATCGTTTATATACACAAATATTTATTTATTATTATATTTTATACACATATGTTGCTGTTTTTACCTACTCGATTGTTTATCGACTTCTTCTCGAATTTCCTCGTACAAACAAGTCCGTTATTACGTTCCGGACCATAATAACCCACTTGTCCATTCGCGTTCATCACGAGAATCATTGGTGTATATTAATTAATATTATTTTATTCCCAGAGTTAATCGAGCCTACGGTTATCTTAGGGTATCCTAAGGGACATCCTAATTCTTTATAACCAATGGCTCTGATACCAACTTCTGTCACACCCCGACTAGGTAGTTGCGGAAGCGTAATACGGGAATGTAACAGATAACACTGGTATCAACAACATTGTTTATAAAGAAATTCATAAACTAATTTTACATTATATTACATTGGTAGGTACTATGTTTACAAACTAGGTGAAAAACACATAACCGGTTTACGAGCTTCTTATACAGTATTATATCAGCGTCTATTCACAGCTATTCAACTTTCTTCCTAACACCAAGCATGTAAGCAAATCATTCCACTTTTGCTTTACCTGAAAAGCATGTTAAAACGGGTCAACTACGTCTAGTTGGTGAGTTTCAAGTTTCACGAGTATCAATGAAATCAGTACACGAGTTCGTAAAGTTTACAGTGTGTATGTATATATGTCTGTGTATGATGTATTATACTAAGCCACAAGTGAAACCGAAACGAGCTACACCGCATGGCCTCTCCTGCCCATGCACTCCTGTTGGCATTTAACAGCCAATTTGCCCATGTATGTACTATGTCTAACACCACATAGCAGTATGTAAATATAATGACAATGTGCAACTGGTTTTACATACGTTCCGGCTTACCCCACCGGCTCTGTCACAGTTGGGTTTGTCAAACCGATAGTACTATTCACACGCCACCGGCACGAAGTTAATCACTTGTGTTTGTGGGGACTTGTCAAGTGTTAGTACTTAGATAATCCACATCATCACACGTTTTCAAGTATATCAGTATATGTAAACATGCTTTTCACCCCAAAAGTTCGTAAAACAGTTTAGAAAGTGGGGGTCGTGAAACTCACCTTAGCGTAGTTCGCACAGAAATCACGTATCAAATAGTCAGATGTCTCGTTTATAGCCTGATTCCTATAAACGGTATCGTATTGTTATTACTAGTACAGTGTTTAAGCTAAGTCGGGCTGTATAGATAATCTGGGTATAGCTGTTAGGCCCAGAACATGACCATAGTCTTAGATTGTGACGTTGTGTACTATGAAATGTTTAAAACTGGATTTGGCTCAGTTTCACCGTTTTCCGAGCCTAGCTCAGTTGATCGTTTATACGTTTCGGGATTAGGTAAGATCACATAAAACTTAAGTAAATATATTGATTGATAAAATGATTTGATTTATGAAAGAATTTTAAAGTTTCGGTGTCTGGTTTGATTGCAGGGTTCGTTTCCGTTTTTACACGGTTTGGATTATACAAAACGCGCACAATTCACCCGAATTGTCCGGAATTCTCGTAAAAAGTTCGTTTTTATTAATATCATTCAAAAATATGATATTTGGCCACTTTTGAGATTTTGACTTACCAGTCAGTCCGTTAAACACAAAACTGCCGGTTTCGTTAAAACAATTATAATTTAAATCTTTGATTAATCATAACTAAATATGTACTTATATATAAATTATGTAAATTTTTGTAAAAATACATTAAGACATGGAGAATTTTATAAAAATATTTCCAGAAATTTTATGATTAATTATTTATTTATAAAAATTCATTTAATAGGTTATAATCGTGTAATAAATGGCCCGTTTATATCAAACGACCTCCGAAAAATCCCATAATTCTTTACCAATGGCCTCAATGTCATTACATAGCCCCTGCAAAATTTCCAGAACCTAACTCTTTTGACAACATGCCTTTTTGTGCGTTTTTTCGCTGTTAAAATTCGGTTAAGCCATGATCGCACAAACCATACTTAGACATTTCCAATGATTCCCAAACTTTACCAGTGATCTTACCATCCCATATCAAACTCCAAAACCAAGTTTCATAATTTTTCAATATGTTTAGCTATTTTTCCCAAATAAACGCTCATAAACGGGAATAAATTCACCAAATATTCTCCGTTTATCGAAAAATTACCAAATTTGAACAGGGACTCATTTATATGATCCCTAATGTCCCTGCAAATTTTCACGAGCTAACAACAAGCACGTCACAACCTAATACTAAACAGCCCCTAAACGAGTATTACGGGTTTACCTTGTCGGTTTTCGATGAATTTTGCTAGCTTAAACGATTCTCCGGGTCTCGGGTTGCAAACTCAGTATATCTACATATCATATAACATCAAACCAAGCATAAATCATCCATGTAACAGCCTTGAAAATTAGGGTTTCGGTTTTGGATTCAAACCGAACTTTCTAACCGTAAAAACGTTGTATTCATGTTCTAATCCGCGTTTTTGACCAAAAAAGTATATGTTCCTGGTTTGTAAACATGTTTAACATCAAAACATAATTTTACTTGATTTTTAGGGTTTTTGGATGGTTAATCATGTTTAAAACTAACTAAAACATGTTTATAAGATTATAACTTAGTTAAAGGATGGTTAAAAATCCATGTAAATGCAACTTACTTGAGGGTTTTGGGCAAGGGTTTGGAAGGACAGAACTAGAGCTGCTGGACTTCAAAACTTATATGTTATAATGAATAATAAGAGCTTAAGGGTGAAGTTATAAAAAGGTGTGTAGTTTGGTACCAATAATTCCGATCGGAATTCTTTAAATGGCCCTTAATGGGCTGTTTTGGCCCATTACTCCAATCACACAAGCCCAAACATGAAAAGCCCACTTCAAGTTTAGTTCGGGTTCGGTTTTTCGCAAGAAAATTAATTCGGGTGTGAGAGATAGCGTAAAAACGAGTGTTTTTCAGCTTATTTTTGTAAAATAAGAAAAACGTACTGACTCGTTGTAAAATTCCAAAATATTTTCACGGATTGCTTAGAACATGTCATATAAGTGTTTTATAAATCTTTTTCGGCTTAACGGATGCTACAATGCTTGTTTTGATATTAACGATTGCGTTTAAGCTTATAGCGTATCGATAAACGAAACCTTTTTCGTTTAAAGAGTTTTAAACGTACCGAGGCCTAAATATCAATATGTTAGCCTCTATAACATATATATAACTCGTATATGACCCCTCAGTATGTATACGGGTCCTAGTTAGTATCAGTCGGTTACTCGTTTAAGCACTACGAATTAACCGATTTATCGTTTACTTGTTACATAATGAATATAGTGTACTTCGTTTTGTCATGAATGTCACAAGTTGAAAAACTAAATGCATATGATGATGGTGAGGAAAGTGATGAAAGAAATATAGAGGATGCTGATTATGAAGGTGATAAATCAGATGTTGGAGAACAGGATTATGATGTGAATGATGAGATTATGAACGTTGTGTGGAATGAGGAGAATGATGAAGAGAGAAATGTTGAGGAGACAGGAGATGGAGCTCTGATACCAACTGAGAGAACCGAGCCCCGGTGCGGAAGCGTGAAAATAGTCGGTATTAATCATCGGTGTGGAGCTCGGGTCTAGGGTTAGGATCGAATCTCACTCGTATTCACTCTTGAAAGATGTTTGGACGGATGAGGTGTATTGGGAGAGAGCCTGATTTGATTAACAATCAATAATAGGATGACCAATTGTAATCAAAACACAAAAGATAGAAACGGTAGTATGAAATATTAGCCGAATGATTCTCATTAAGATGAAACACTCATACATACATTCATACATACAATCGATTAAGAAATATCAGCCGCCACGAGGAGAGCTCATCTTGGAGACGGAGACTCTCTCAATGGGATAAAACCCTAGATCTCACACATACACAATACAAACACTCATACTAGACAAATGAATAAAAACATCTATTTATACTAGTCTAGCATGACTTGGTCTTCAAGCCATCCACCCTTGATTGAGACCAAATAATATATTTTTCACCCACAAATTAATTCGATGCATCGGTCTAAAACATAAGTTCCAACAATCTCCCCCTTAGACCGATGCCATCGAATTTCTTCCATGATCACCTCATAACTCGTTGTCTTTCGTTGAAATTCTCCCCCTCAAGTTAAGCTTCTCCCATTGTTCATTTCGAATTATCACTCTTATACCACTTTTGGATATAGTTGTATGGGCATATGAACGAGGCTTTGAACTTCAAAGATCAATTTCAACTAACAAGGTTTCACAAAAAGAAATAAACTCAATGTGATCATCAAATAATCTTCAATTCTTCAAATCTGTTTCTTCCCTTGTAACTCATCTTCAAACCATTCCCTGAATCAAGATAGCATTCAAGTCAACCATAACCCGTTCTTGACTGTTCAAGTGACTATTTCATAGGAGGTTAGACTCTACTGATCATCATTTCAACATTGTTGCTAGAGATGACTCTATCTTCTCATCTGTACTAGGAAATCTGAAAACTTACAAATGATGAAACTTCTTTGACAAACCTTGGATTATTGATCTTGATCAGCTTTTCCTTATCTTGAGTCTTTTACTTGATTTGAAGCTAACGATTTGCAATGAAATTCAGATTTACTCCCCCAATTTCGTTGCAATTGTCTTTAATAAATGTGTCTTCAAATCAAGTGTGGGTGAAGCAATCTTGACCATCCTTATCAAGATTGTAAAAATCTAAAAATAAACATATTCATATGTTGGTTGACACTAAAAGTGATTAAATCCTTAAGCTTGGTCAACACTTGTTCTTGTAAAGCTTTTGATGAAGTCGTGAAATTGGATGAGGTTTGAATTCCATAAGCTTGTAGATGATTGGAGAAAAATTACCAAAATACCCCTGGTATATATCATCCATAGAGAACAGCTTGGTCAAACGGTCAACGGCACCAAAAATCTCAAAAGTTTCTTCAAAACTTTGAAATGTTTCACAAGCGCAAACTTTCTGTTTCCTAGCACACGAACTCTTTTTCCTAGCACACAGTGTGCTTGGAAGCACAGCACTTGTAATTTTATTTTTATTTTTTTATTTTTTTTTACCGAGCATGATCGGGAGCAAAAGTGTGCCCAGAAGTGTGCTCGGAAGTGTGCTCGAGAGTGTGCTTGGAAGCAAAGTACTTGTGATTTTTCAATTTTTTCACGAGCACACAGTGTGCCCGGAAGTGTGCTAGGAAGTGTGCTCGGGAGCGTGCTCGGGAGCACTTAGCACAAAGTGTGCTTGGGATCACTTTCCTAGAACAAAGTGTGCTCGGAAAGCAAGCACAAAGTGTGCTCGGGAACACTTCACTTAGCACAAATTGTGCCCGGAACATAAAAGATATTTTCTTGAGAAGACCAAAGATATGCAAGGGGTTACTCGACACTGAAACTTTATGTGCCCGAGATAAGATGTGCCCGAGATAAAGTGTACCCTGACCGAAAATTGTGCTTGGGCAAAACACAATATGTGCCCGAAGCAACACTTAACCATTATCATTACTCGAGATCAATCTTATATGTTCATTGTATGCCTGGAACATCAAAAATTCATTTATGCATCATCAATCACTGATTTGCCCTTGCAGAACCTGCTTGAATATTCACTTTGCATTTGCTACAACAAACAATGATAATATTGCCTCTAGTACCTGTTCATTCTTGACTTGTACCTTCTTCATACCAGTTTGTACCAACGGCAACGTTTTCCATCATACCATATCCTGTTTGTGCAGCACAATTGTTAAAACCAATATCGAGCAAACAAACCCTAATTCTTTCAGATCGAAAAGTAGTTCCGAAATCTGAAAAGAATCGATGAGCAATATCCAGGTCATCTCGAAATAAATAAAAGAAATCTATCTTCAATCTTATCCACAGCCTTTTCAGATCTGGAAATCATCAAATGAATAGAGTTGCCCCAAAACGAGCCAAATAACACTGTTATAGGACCATTCTGACCAAATAAACATGGAGTTGAAGTTGTATATCCAAACGAGTCATCAACACAAACATCAATCCATAAACTTTTCTCCAAATCATCAAATAATTTCAAAACCCCCAAAAATAATTTCAACGAACTTCATCGATTAACGTCCATGGTGGATTCAAGAGTGAAATGAATCAGTTCAGCGGTTAGTCTGAACGATTCGGTAACCCATGCTCTGATACCAACTGAGAGAACCGAGCCCCGGTGCGAAAGCGTGAAAATAGTCGGTATTAATCATCGGTATGGAGCTTGGGTCTAGGGTTAGGATCGAATCTCACTCGTATTCACTCTTGAAAGATGTTTGGACGGGTGAGGTGTACTGGGAGAGAGCCTGATTTGATTAACAATCAATAATAGGATGAACAATTGTAATCAAAACACAAAAAGATAGAAACGGTAGTATGAAATATTAGCCGAATGATTCTCATTAAGATGAAACACTCATACATACATTCATACATACAATCGATTAAGAAATATCAGTCGCTACCAGGAGAGCTCATCCTGGAGACGGAGACTCTCTCAAAGGGATAAAACCATAGATCTCACACATACACAATACAAACACTCATAGTAGACAAATGAATAAAAACATCTATTTATACTAGTCTAGCATGACTTGGTCTTCAAGCCATCCACCCTTGGTTGAGACCAAATAATATCTTTTTCACCCACAAATTAATTCAATGCATCGGTCTAAAACATAAGTTCCAACAATATCCAGCGTACCAGGGGTGGTCCGACCGATCCCTGAAATACCAGAAGGAAACCACAAGTTGTCCAGATTTGCTCCACCTATTTGTGATGTTGAAGTCCCAAAACAATTTCAGACCCCCAACATGAAGGTGTATGATGGGACAGCTGATCCCGAAGAGCATGTGGCTCAATACAGGGAGAGGATGGAAATCAATCCCATTCCTGATAGACTCAAGGAGGCTTGTCTATGAAAGGGTTTCGGATCCACACTAACAGGATCTGCATTAAAATGGCTGCTAAGTCTTCCTCCCTTTTCTGTTACTTCTTTTTCACATTTAGTTAACTTGTTCAACAGCCAATTTTCTTGTTGTAGGAAATTTGAAAAGTTAAGTAGTGACTTATATAGAGTTATCCAACCATATGATGAATCCCTTAGGGATTTTGTTACGAGGTTTGGCAGGGAGGCCCTAGAAATCCCTAATCTTGATATGGCTATGGCTGTTGAAGCTTTCAAGATGGGACTAAATAGGAGCTCCCCTTTTTATGATGATCTTGTGATGACTCCTTGCAGGACTTTAGATGAAGTAAGGAACAGGGCACTAAGATTCATACGGCTAGAGGATGACAAGAGGATCCAAGAATGGTTAGGGGCCCAAACGAAGCAAGAATCTCCTGACAAGTAACAAGGATCCTCATTTAGGAACAACAACTCGAAGCCTTGCTCCAAATTCAACAATCAAAATGTCCGAGCAGTCGAAGAAGGAGATGATGATGATGATGAAGTTTACCCAAGCATTTCCAAATATTGCTTCTATGAAGGATCTTAGAGAGAAAGCAAAATGGCCTCGGAGAAATGAGAAAACGACATTCTTCAAAGACAAGTCCAAATGGTATGCATTCCATGACGATTTCGGCCATCAGACTGATGATTGTATTGGTTTAAGGAGGGAAATTGGATACCTCCTAAGCAAAGGACATTTCAAGGAGCTCTTGGGAAGAAAGAAATCCAGGATCCAGGATCCAGGATCCTGAAGAGGTTCCTCAAAAAGCAACTCCGCCCCCACCAGATACTCAAGTGATCAACTTCATTTCTGGAGGCTCAGACATATGTGGAACCTCCTTCTCCGCAGCTAAGAGGCTGGCTAAGGAGACCAAGTTGGATAACGGGGAACGACCGGTTATATCCACCACCCTGGCAACAGACAAAGGGATCTTCCTTGATGAAGAAGATAAATCAAGCATCCATGATCCACATCATGAAGGTTTGAATATTACTTTGTTTATTGCTAACCATTATGTATGCAGGATCCTAGTCGATGGTGGAAGCTCGGTCAATATCATCCAACACGACGTGCTTCAGAAGATGAATATACCAGACTCGGAGATCATCCGGTGCTAGTCGGTTTCAGTGGCGAAACCAAGAAAACATTGGGGACATCAAACTCCCAATATACATTGAAGGGTTAAATTCTTACCAAAAATTTTGTGTTATAGATAACCTTTTCTTGTTGCAATGTTATTTTGGGCAGGCCTTGGCTACATGGGATGAAGGCAGTGGCCTCTACTTACCATCAATGCATCAAACTACCAACTCCTTGGGGAGTAGTAAGGATAGATGGTGACCAAGTCGAAGCCAAGAACTACTATTCTTCATCCATGAAGCCGACAGCTAAATAGACGATAGCATAGCAATTACAGCAAAATCCTAGGAATGTACTGGAAGCTCGAGAGCAGGACCTAAAAGAAGTATCCTTGGATCCCGAGGATCCAGATGTGAAAATTTTCCTAGGATCCAGTATCCCCAGTGAGATCGAGGAGGATATAATATCCTTCCTAAGGCAAAGAAAGTCCACGTTTTCATTCAAACATTTAGACATGACAGGTATTTCTAAAGAGGTAATTACTCACAAGTTAGGCCTTGATTTATCTGTTAAACCCGTCCATCAGAAGCGAAGGAAATTTTCTCCTGAGAGGAAAGCGATCATACAAGAAGAAGTTGAAAAACTTCTTAAAGCCGGTATGATCAGAGAGGTTAAGTATCCTCTATGGTTAGCTAATGTGGTTGTTGTTTCTAAAAATAATGGAAAGTGGAGGGTGTGTGTCGATTTTATTGATTTAAACAAGGCATGCCCCAAGGATCCTTTCCCGTTACCACATATAGACTCCATTGTGGATGCAACAGCAGGACATGAGATGCTTACCTTTATGGATGCTTCCTCTGGATTTCAACAAATTCAGATGGAACCATCTGATCAAGAGGATACAACATTCATGACTCCTACCGGCATATACTGTTATATTGCTATGCCATTCGGACTAAGAAATGCAAGGGCAACATATCAAAGATTAGTCAGCATGATGTTCAAGGATCAGTTAAGCAAGACTATAGAGGTCTACATAGATGACATGGTGGTGAAGTCAAAGAGAGCTAAGGATCACCTCAGAGATCTTGAAGAAGCAATCAATATCCTCGACCAATATAACATGAAACTGAACCCTTCAAAATGTCATTTTGGTGTTAAGGCTGGAAAGTTTCTAGGATACATGGTGACTAAAAGAGGGATAGAAGCAAGCCACGAGCATATAAAATCCATCATCAATATAAAATCCCTTGTGAATGCTAAGGATGTCCAGAGGCTGACGGGAAGAATAGCTGCTCTCAACAGATTTATTTCCAGATCTTCGGAGAAGTGAAAATATTTCTATGACATCCTCAGGAAGAATAAGAAGTTCGAATGGACAGATGTTGGTGCATGATGTCAGTAGTTCAGTATCTAGTGTTTTGTATGTGTCTGTAATCGAGTTAGATTGTTTGATTTGGTGTTAGATATTGTCTCACACAAGTTCGCCTGGGATGTAGGCGAACTTGTGGACAAGCGAAGTTAGGACAACTTCGCCTAACATGTTAGGCGAAGTTGTCGAGGTGTATTTAGCCTCAGCTTACGGCTTGTTTTGTTTAAGTTTTTCAGAACGTGTATTTGTGATTTGAGATCACGTGTTGAAGTGTTGCAATACAACGTGTCGTTTTAGTATTGTAACGTGTGTTCGTGTTTCGATTTAACGTATTATACATCTTACGCTCGTATCGTATTACGTAGGGATTCCGCACCTACGTGTTACGAGATACTCCTGTGAAGATCCGGCTAGGAACCTACAATTGGAATCAGAGCTTTTGCTCGTGATTGTGTGGTTCGGTATTATCACACGAGTGTTAAGATCGTTCCGTTCGACTATTCGCGGAACGAGTTTACGTTGAAATACCTAGTTTTTGTGTTTTACCCATCTCCCACCATCAAATATAACCCATTACACCTTCGCATACCTCGCAATACGTCAAATTAAAACCTGCAAAAACCTTGTGTTCATCAGGCGAAGTTGCCATCATTGTTCGTAGGGTTTAAGCGAACTTATAAGGTTAAGCGAAGTTATCAGTCAAGCGAAGTTAGGAAGCAGGCGAAGTTAGGAAGCAGGCGAAGTTAGGAATCAAGCGAAGTTAGGAATCAAGCGAAGTTAAGCACAACTTCGCCTTCTGATTTCTGTTTAAATTTAAATACTTATTCTTCGTATTTCGAGTCGTGTTTCTTTCAACGATGACTTCAATAAACATTACAGAACTGGTAAAAATGGAGGTTGAAGCCGGTTCAGTAACTAAAGCTCCAAAAATGCTTAAGGGTACCGATTTCGTTGCTTGGAAAGATCGGTTTGAACAGTATGTTAAATATCAAGATGCTAAGATGTGGGTGTGCATACAAGACGGATACATTCCACCAACATCCCTGTTTGAAGGTCGTGATCAAATTAAGAAGTATAGTAAAATGGAAGAAGAGGAAAAGAAAATGTATGAGGCAGAGAGTAAAGCTCATGCAGCAATAACCATGGCTCTTCCACAAGAGATTCTTCATACCTTCAAGAAATACAAAACCGCTAGAGAGCTATGGGAAGCACTAGAAAATCGATATGAAGGTAATGTGGGGATACGTGCTTCCAAGACTAAGCTACTAAAAACCCAATTCTCGGTGTTCAAATATTTGAAAAATGAATCACTTGATGATATCATCACAAGATATTATCACCCGATGACCGAACTTAGCAATTACTCAATTGACTACAAAGAAGAGATAGAAGAGAAACTTCTTGATGCTCTTCCACCGAAATGGTAAATGTACACGGTTTTGATGAGAAAAGATAAAGAGTTTGCCAACATTGATTTGGAAACAGCAGTCAATAAATTACGAAATTTTGAACTTAACATGGTTCGGAAGGAGACACCAACTGATCAGGTTCAGGATTCGAGAATGTATGGTGCGAAAGTCACTCCAAGCTCAAGTTCAAAATCAGAATCCTCTGCCTACTACTCAAAGGGAGACTCAAACTCAAACTCAACTCGAGATGGTCATGTGATTCTCAACATGGATGGCGATGTATGTTTCGTAGCTGGAGGAAGTAACTCTTCAAAACCTCAAGCAACAACTGGTAATTTCTCATCAAATGTTCCAACCAACAACTACTCACAGATTCCCATGAGTGTTAAATCAGCTGAACAGCAGTTTGCTCTCTATGCATCCTTCATTGCATCTTATGAGAACTATATCAAAGGTAAAATAGTCGACCCTGCAACTTTAGATGAAGACTATGATCAGATCGATGCTGATGATTTAGAAGAGATGGATTTGCAGTGGCAAATGGCTATGATAGTAAGAAGGGTTAAGAGATTCATGAAGAAAACGGGTAGAAAGTTCGTTGGAGAAAGACCAGGGTTTGACAAATCAAAGGTTAAATGTTACAACTGTCAACAAAATGGTCACTTTGCCAAGGAATGTACAAATGAGAGAGTCGAACGCAGTCAGAACAGGCCTGCACAACAGAATGGGGGAGGTAGTGAGAATAGGGCTATGGTATCTAGACAGAATGGTGGATACAACTGGAATCTGCAAGTTGAGGAAGTGTTCGAACAGGCTAATTTGGTAAACATCGAAACTGGAGGGAGCGAGACAGAGACGGGAGAAAATCAAGCATATATGGCAGAAGTGAATGATCAGCTCTTTGAGGTAAGTTCTGAACTTCATTGTATACAATGTGAAAATCTGTCTGAACAATTGAAAACAGTAACTGATCAGTTTGTTAGTTTGGACGCTCAATTTAAAACGTTAAAAGAAGATCACCACTACACTAAAACTAGAGAAAACAGTTACTCGGTAAAAATAAAAGCTAGTGAAAAGGATATCAGAAGTCTTAAAGCAAGTCTAGCTGATAAAATACAAGTAATTGATCTTAGTTATGAAGTGTTAGAAGAAAAAACCAAACTAATTGCTGAAAGAGATAAACAGATAGCTGATTACCAGGTAAAAGTGGTGGAACTAAACAGAAAAATTGAACAATTTAGAAATTCCTCAGCAATGCTTGATCACATCATAAGTGTTCAACGTTCCCCGGTTAACAAAGGGGGAATTGGTTTTTCTGAAGTTCCACCACCGTATAACAATAACTATACTTATAATCCTAGTAATCAGAAATCTGCTGATGTTGAGATTAGTTAGACAGTTCCAGTCAAAATTTCAACTAAAGAACCTGAAGTTGATAAGAGTGAAACAAGTAAGCCAATTCCTAAGGTTAAGATTGCTGTTCCTAGCTCTGTCTCATCAAATTCGGACAAATCATCCGAATCGGGGGAGATATAAAGAAGAGGTAGTGTTACTGAAACGAGGGGAGGAATATAAGCCAAACGAAAAGAATTCTTCCCTAAATCCGTTTGTCCCACCATATGTTAGACAAACGGGTAGTAATGCAACCTCAACATCTGAAACAACTGTTGAGACGAAAGTTGAACACAGAAGCTGTTTCAGATGCAATCAAGTAGGACACCTTATTGCCGATTGTCCTCTAAATCAGAGAAAATTTAGAGGTATGAGTCCTCCGAAAACTGAGTATAAAACAAATGGTAATTATTATGCTAGTAAGAATACGTACACACCAAAGTTCAGACATTGGACTAATCCAAGATTTCAAAGAAATCGATCTCAGTTTTTCTCAGTTAACAACCAAACCAACAATTATAATTCAGTTAATTCACTAAGGTTTGGATGGCCTCATAGTCAATCCTCAAGAAGGTTTCCTTTCAGACCTTACAGGAATCATCCTCAAACTTCCTTTGGACAACCAAAGTACGGGATGCCGTTTAACAGATTTAATCGACCCAAGACCAGTAGGTCTTGGGTCCCTAGATTTAAATCTTTTCTTTAACTGTGCAGGAACAGTTGAGCATGGCAGTAAACAATCTATGGGTTATGGACAGTGGCTGTTCCCGGCACATGACTGGTAACAAGAATCTATTACATGAATGGAAACCTGTTCAAGGAGGTAGGGTTAGTTTCGCTGGAGAGAGTGGAGGTAGAATCACTGGTATTGGAACAGTGACAAATGGAAAAATGAAGTTGGAGAAGGTGAACTTTTTTGAAGAATTGAAGCATAACTTGTTGAGTGTATCTCAGATTTGTGACAAAAACTACACGGTGCATTTTACTAAAAACGAGGCAATCGTCCTTTATCCTGGTTTCAAGATACCAGAGGCATGGGTGGTGGTGAGAGCTCCAAGAGAAAAGAACACGTATGTAATGGATATGAGGTCAACTGAGATGAAAACTGAAGAATCATGTCTTTTGTCAAAGGCAACTGAGTCTGAGTCTGAGTTATGGCATCGAAGAATGGGGCATATACATCTTCGCAAAATGAATTACATTGTCAAGAATGGGCTGGTGCTTGGTGTTCCCTTGAAGAATTTTAAGTTTGAAGATCAATGCTTGTCGTGCAAGAAAGGAAAGCAACACAAAAAATCTCATTACTCCAAGAAGGTTAACTCAATTGTCTGTACCCTAGATCTACTTCACATGGATCTCTTTGGTCTCGTGAATGTAAAGAGTCTAGGTGGAACTTCATACTGCTTGGTAGTAACCGATGATTACTCTCGATACTCTTGGGTATACTTTCTGAAGGCAAAAGATGAGACGGGTCAGTTGGTAATTAACTTGATTACCAAGGTTGAAAATATTGTTGGAAGAAAGGTTAAGTACATCAGGAGTGATAATGGGACATAGTTCAAGAACTACCAGATGGAGATGTTCTGCTTACAGAAAGGGATAGACCATCAGTACAGCGCCCCGTATACTCCGCAACAAAATGGGGTGGCTGAGAGGAAGAATAGAACGCTAATTGAAGGAGCCAGAACTATGTTGGCTGATGCTAAACTTCCCGTGGTGTTCTGGGCTGAAGCTGTTGCCACGGCCTGTTATATCCTTAATCGTGTTTTAACTGTTAAAAGACTGAATAAAACTTGTTATGAACTTATGCATGGTAGAAAGCCAAACTTGAATAGTCTCGAACCTTTCGGGTCCCCATGTACGATATTAAAGACAAACTCAAAATTTGGTGAGAAAGCCGACGAAGGTATTTTAGTCGGATATGTTGTTGGTACACCCAACAGAAGAGTCTTTAATTTATCGAACAGCAAGGTTGAGGTGGTATGTAACACAGACATTAAAAGTTACAAATCACCAAAGCCTAGCACGGGACCCGCTGAAGCTTTCGACTATGATAAACTTTTCAAATCTTTTAATATGCCTTACTTGGATTTTGTAGAAGTTGATGAGAAAATTGCTTCACAGATTCTGTATGACGAGGAGGAAAATGTTGTGCAACGTCCGCGATACGATGAAAGTTAACTTTCTTCGTCAAGTGCTGTTGATACTTCTGCTGCCCCTACTGAAGAAGAATTCTACAATCCATTTCACTCTCAACATCAATCACCCATAGATGAACTCTCTTCGAACTTAGAAAACAATCTGGAGGTCGGTACAGTTCCAACTACTGGAATTCACAAAAATCACCCGTTGGAGAACGTGATAGGTGATCTGTCTGACGGTGTTCAAACAAGAAGAAGTCTGAATGAGCACACTTGTGTTTACGCAAGCATTAAAGAAACAGGTATCATAAATGAATGTTTGTACACCTACTTCATCAGCCAGATTGAACCAAAGAACTATCAAATGGCTCTAAAGGATAGCTCGTGGGTCGAAGCCATGCAAGAAGAGTTAGAACAGTTCGAGAAGATGGAGGTGTGGAAATTAGTTGAAAAACCAAAGAATGTACATGCTATTGGTACAAAGTGGGTTTTTAAATGTAAGAGAGATGAGAAAGGGATAATCATACGGAACAAGGCAAGGTTAGTGGTAAAAGGGTTTAATCAGCAAGAAGGAATCGACTACAACGAAGTGTTTGCTCCTGTGGCAAGATTGGAGGTAATTCGTTTATTTTTGGCATTTGCTGCACACAAAGAGATGAAAGTATTCCAGTTAGATGTGAAGAGTGCCTTTCTAAATGGAAAAGTCGATGAGGTGGTGTACGTTGAACAACCTCCAGGTTTCCCTGACCCAGATTTTCCGGATCATGTGTACAAACTGAGTAAAGCCTTATATGGGCTACATCAGGCACCTCGTGCCTGGTATGCAACTCTGTCCGATTATTTTCTTGAGAATGGGTTCGAAAGAGGAAAGATCGATAGCACACTGTTTGTCAAGATAAAAGGGGGAGATCTTCTACTAGTTCAAGTATATGTGGACGACATCATTTTTGCTGCATCAAGAGTCGCCATGTGTCAGGAATTTGAAGCAGTCATGAAAAGAAGGTTTTAAATGAGCGCCATGGGTGAATTAACTTTCTTTTTGGGATTGCAGGTTGATCAGAAGAAAGATAGGATGTTCATTCATCAAACAAAATATGTCCATGACGTACTCAAACGCTTCAAGATGGAAGACAGCACTTCATTTGATACTCCAGTTTGCGTCAACCACAAACTGGGTGTTGATTCAGACAGTGATGAAGACGTGGACCCCACCCAATATCGGGCAATCATAGGTTCCTTAATGTATTTAACTGCATCTAGACCTGATATTATGTTTGTAGTTTGTCTTTGTGCTCGTTTTCAGGCAAGCCCGAAAGAATCTCACATGAAGGGAGTGAAGAGGATCTTGCGTTATCTCAAAGGTAAGCCTAAGTTGGGATTGTGGTACACGAAAGGGGAGAACTGGATTTGGTCGCTTACACAGATTCTGACTATGAAGGTTGCAACCAGAACAGGAAGTCAACAACCGGTGGATGTCAGTTTCTGGGAGGAAGATTGGTGTCGTGGCAGTGCAAGAAACAGACCTCTGTAGCCATTTCCACCTGTGAAGCAGAGTACATGGCAGCATCAAACTGCTGCTCCCAGGTTCTTTGGATTCAACAACAATTGCGCGATTACGGTCTGAATTTCACTCAAACTCCTATTTGTATTGATAACACTGCTGCAATCTCAGTAACTAACAATCCCGTCAAACACAGCAAAACTAAACACATTGACATTCGTCATCATTTTATACGGGATTGTGCTTAGAAGAAATTAATAGTGCTAGAAAAGGTTGATTCGTTGGATAATTTCGCCGATCTTTTTACTAAAGCGTTTGACCGAAATCGTTTTCAAAATCTTGTTGAACTTAATGGGATGATCAATCCGGAGTAACCTGGTTTTTTGTTTTAAAAAAAAAAGAAAAAAAACATCTTTATCGCTTAGAATTATGTCGGTTGCTTCAGTTTGAATGACATATCTTCGGATACGTTTGGTCCTTACTTCTACTAGTAGATTATGAGGATAGCCATTAACCAGATGACTGAAAGTGACCGGGGCGGTTTAAGATGTGTTTTTATTCTTTCGCTGAAAAATAGTCGTTCATACTTAGTTAGAAGGACACATACTCGTATGTGGTCGGTCCAGCTGATCCATTGGATCTTCAAGATAGCCGTTTACCTGAAGACTTCGACTTGATCGGGGCGATAGAATTTAAAATTTTTTTAAGGGAGATGATATAATTTTTCAGGTCTATAACTTCATAGGAAGTTTCAATACAATGTTTAAAAGAAAGTTGATCCAACCTTGGAAAGTGATAAAAATACTATTTCTGTGTGCTTAACTAGTGAAGTTATTAGGCCTAAAAGACTCTAGAACGGCCATTGTATGTCATGGTAGCTTTTTATGGTACGTAAAAGTAGAAGTGATACTAACTAAATCTCCTCGATTTAATGTGGAGAATCATTTAGAGTTGTGCATGTCTCCATATACATCTTTCCGAATGATAGGCAGAAAAGTGATTACCCAGTCATACACGAGCCCGTAAGTGTTCTGATTCTCGAGAAGATAGTGCGTCAAGTACCTTCACTGATCCAGATTCGGGACTTGCAGTCGTCTATTTTTTGAAGCTGTGTTAATCTTTAGTATAAAAAAAATAAAATAAATAAAATAAAATAAAATGTGTGTTGTTAAGCCTTCTGAAGCTTATGATGTTATACTTATCAATCAAGAGGCAAGAAAGAGAACGGGAAGAAGACTCTAAAGATCGATATGTACTTACTGTTTAATCAGACACTACGGGTCGAGGTCAACTCGGGGTGACTTGGGGAAAGCCAAATACGCTTTGAGAATAGATAGGAGGCATCACATTCTCTCATGTGATGTCCATCTAAATTTTGAGCTTAATTGAACCTAATCCGTATCACAGAAGCGATGAAAACCATACTAAGCTTTAGACCTGCTTACAACCTGTTTCTCTATGTCACAATATCGCTGAACATGGATCTATGTGACAGCCACTTAATTAGTATGATTCCTGTTCGGATCTTTTCTAAAAGATGCTGGTCCCCGTCAAGACTGAAATTTGATCCCGTTTACCTAATTTCTAAAATTTGTATTGCCTCTTTCGTTTTATGGTTCAAAGCTTGGTTACTTGGTTCTTTGGTTATAAAGTTTCAATATTTAACGAAGGATTTTAAAAGACAGTTGTATTTTGTTCAAAAGTTTAAGGGCCTGTTTTGTAAGTAATATACTAAGCGAAGTTGTGCAGGGGCGAAGTTAAGGGTAGGCGAAGTTAACCTTAACTTCGCCTGTGTATATTCAAACATATATAAGGGTCAATCTAGTCAAACCCATTACTTATTTTCAAAACCACAGCGAACTTATACTCCTATCCCACGGCGAACTTAACCCTCGAATCAATCCTTGATATTATTTGTTTTCAATCCGTGTTAATGGTGTGTAGGATTGGTATAACTTATAATTCTTGTCAATGATGTTAATTTGATGTCGTTTTGGTCTGATTTGTGACCTCGTTCATGCAAACCTTTAAACACTCGATCACCAATCTCTTTCTAATGTGTTCGTAACTCATTTGATCGTCCAGATCTCTATAGTAACATTCTTTTATGTTATCCATCACCAATTCACCATTCAAACCATGATCAGACTTCTGTTTTTATGCCGTTTCATATTCAGGCGAAGTTATCTTTAGGCGAAGTTGTTCTCAACTTCGCCTTAGGCATAACTTCGCCTGCTGAATTTTTAATTAATTAAGTTGTCTGGTTGTTCTGAGGCGAAGTTAGGGTTAGGCGAAGTTATTCTCAACTTCGCCTAATGTTTAACTTCGCCTGCTGCTTAATATTAATTAATTATTCTAAGTTGTTCAGGGGCGAAGTTAGGATTAAGCGAAGTTATCCTCAACTTCCCCTTATACTTAACTTCGCCTACTGCTTATCCTGTTAACTTAAGGGTTTTATTTTGTTATCAGGCGAAGTTAAGGTCAAGGCGAAGTTGTACTCAACTTCGCCATATGTTTAACTTCGCCTGCATATTTGAAGTTATCATAACTTCGCTCATGGTAACAGGCGAAGGTATGATCTGCTTTGTCGATATTCTAACTTAGACCGTTTGTTGAACAGATATGGCTGTTGTGGCAGGCGCTGGTGGTGCTGGTGGCGACGAAGGTGGTGATAACAACCGACAATTCTTTCCGGGTCACAACATGTACATCACGTTGGATCCGGATGCCAGTGGTATCGATGATTTTCGCGAGATTATCTCCTTCCTAGTTCGCTCACGTGTTTTCCATGCTATTACTACAACTCTCCCCATTTCTCTACCGAACATTGAAGATTTCTGGCGATCGGTAGAATATGACTGTAGAGTTGAGCCTCCGGTAATGCGTGCCACAGTGAACAATCAGGTGGTGCAGTTCTCAGCAGATCAGATCAGGGTTGCCTTGCAGTTCGGGGCTGAATCTACAAATGATCCAACCGACTTTCTGGCTCCATTCAGAGATGGTGCATTTTTACGAATGGGCTATTCGGGTCTATTGGGTGACACTCATAGGCGAAAGGGATTTTTATTGGATCAATGGCGTTTTCTGATGCACGTGATGATTGTGTGCATGTCGGGTCGTAAAGCTGGTACTGACGGTATGGGTGCAACGATGTAATCAGCAATGACAGCACTGACTTACAACAAGCCTTACAGCTTCAGTCAGATGGTGTTTTATGAAATCTATCGTCAGAGACGCGTGGTCGCTCGTGAAAGATTTTTAATGTACCCAGGATTCTTACAGATGATCTTGAATCATGTAGCTCCTACGCTACCTCAACGCCGTCCTATTCGTTATGTTGAGAGTGTAAGCAAGAGGATCTTTGCGCAATGCAGGTCGTCGAGTGCTCGCAGTAAACCAGAGCTTCGTCCACGACATACTCCATTAATTGGTTACTTGATAAACCTTGCGTATGTTGCTCCTAGTGGAGATGAATTTCGGGACCCGGCACCGCAACAGGCTGTTGTTCATCAACCACCACCTGTGGTACAGCAAGCATTGCCTGTTGATCCTGTTGTGGCACCGGAGGAAGAGGTAGACCTTGAAGCTGCTTTTGGTGGCCAAGGGTACTTTGATATGGAGAGAGTTTATCCTGCTGCAGAGATTCAAGTCCCAGTAGCAGAGGTTTTTGGTGTAAATGTGTCGATGGTAGCTACGTCTGTAGCTGATTCTGAGAGAACCGACTCTGACTCCTCCGCTGATGATATTGCTGAAGCACGACAGATTCTGGTCACACAGGAAAGAATACATGGAAAAAGAAAGAATGACTCGGATGACAGTGAATCTGACTTTGAGGAGGAGTTAGACCGGTTGATACGTCGTTCGAAAAGGGTCAGAACCGGTGAGGGTTCGGGAGCTGGTGAAAGCTCGAGGGTGGTAAGTTTTTCTCCACCCGCTTTATCTGGTATGACTATCATCTCAAGTACTCCCGTGATAACTACATCATCATCATTTGGCATTCCACCTACCACGTTTCAGTTTTTGGCTCCTGAGATAGTTTCTTTGCCACCTCCTACTCTTACTCCATCGGAGGTTGTTGCAAGATTTGTAGAGTCGACATTAGTTGCTACTGCGGGGTTATCTGTCACAATACCACCCGCGGTTACTTTTCAATCTGTTTCTGACACTCCTGCTAGTCTGGGAATACCTCCACCGTATGCTCAAGACGTTTCTCATATGCGTTTTGATTTTGATGCTACCTTGTCTGACTCTGAAAGGATAGCTGCACTTGAACGGGTAGTGGCTGAACAGTCTAGAATCAATCTGATCCAGACTCAGGCTATCCAGCGCCTTGTAGCAGAAAATCATATCCAATCGTCCCTCCTGGTTGAGCACGGTAAACTTTTTGATGCTTTAAAGCAGTTCTTAGCATCTCAGGGGGAGACGAGCTGCAAGGGCGATGAGTTGAGAACAAAGAAAAGTCATGATAGAGACGATGATCCCAATGCATCGAAAGGTGCAGGTGGTGAGTTGCCAAGAACTGAACAAACTCTTGGGACTTCCACATCTCAGGGGGAGTCAACTTATACAGCAGGTGGATCAGGGGGTGAAGATGTTGTGGTGGTGGATGATGAGGAAATGGTGGATGATGATGTTGTGGGTGATGACGATGTGTTACCAGTTGAGGAGATTGAAAAGATAGGAGCTGAGATTGTGATTGATAGGGAGATTGAAGAGGGAGAGATTGTTGATGACAATGTTGAACACGATATCCCAGACGTTGATAAGGCAAATGTGGGTCAAGATATGGAAAGTGATGAGTCTGAATGGGAAGAGCAGCCGAGATGGAAAGAAGGCTACGCTCAGTGGTTTGTAAAGACTAAGAAGCCAGCGGTTCCGACCATGTTCAAGAAAAGTTACAATATCAAAGGGTATGCTGAATCGAAGAAGGGTATTATATGCTGGTTGTATGATGAGCAGTTGAGATTATTTGTGATTAAACGTTTTGATGGGATTCAGTACTTTATGAGGATGTTAAGATCTTTGAATACCTTGCCTGAGTGTGAGGTGAAGGATTTGGCTAAGTTGGGGTTGATTTATAGAAGTGATGATAATATGGGGGAAGATTGTGTGGAAAGAGAGTATCAAAGAGAAAAAGTTTGAGTTGTTAAAGCCGCAGAAAGGGAAGCTAGTTGAAGATAAGGAAAGAGGAATGAGAGCTGATGGCAAACCTTGGATGGTAATGAAGTATAAGCCGATTCGGTGTTTGAAAGAAGTGCCAATGAAGACAATGCCCAAGGATGTTTTAAAGAATCTAAAGTGGTGGTATGTTGATAGCCAAACAGCTGAAGCGGTTATGGAAGATGAAGATGAACAAGAAGTCCTGAGAGTGTATGATCCGATGCACTTGGTGAATTTGTCTCAAGCTGACCTGCAGGTGCTAAACGAGAAAAAGATATTCTATATTCCTGCATGGAAAGATGAAGCCAAGAAATATCAGAGAGTGGTTTCTGTTTGTGTTAGAGAAGGCGTTAATGCTTGAAGACTGGTGACACGAGATTTTGGGATCACTAGACACGTGAATGAAGATAGAGATATGAAGCTACTGCCAAGGGGGAGTCTGTTGGTGCATGATGTCAGTAGTTCAGTATCTAGTGTTTTGTACGTGTCTGTAATCGAGTTAGATTGTTTGATTTGGTGTTAGATATTGTGTCACACAAGTTCGCCTGGGATGTAGGCGAACTTGTGGACAAGCGAAGTTAGGACAACTTCGCCTAACATGTTAGGCGAAGTTGTCGAGGTGTATTTAACCTCAGCTTACGGCTTGTTTTGTTTAAGTTTTTCAGAACGTGTATTTGTGATTTGAGATCACGTGTTGAAGTGTTGCAATACAACATGTCGTTTTAGTATTGTAACGTGTGTTCGTGTTTCGATTTAACGTATTCTACATCTTACGCTCGTATCGTATTACGTAGGGATTCCGCACCTACGTGTTACGAGATACTCCTGTGAAGCAAGAAGTCGCCCTAAAAGCCTTAAAGGATTACTTATCCTCAGCACCATATTTTATGAAGCCTGTGGATGGAGAATCCTTATATCTATACCTAGTTGTTTCAGGAAATGCAGTAAGTGTCGTCCTCGTTAAGGATCATGAAGGTGAACAGCATCCCTATGTAAGTAAAAGTCTTTTAGATGCGGAAGCCAGGTATTCTTATTTAGAAAAGTTAATTCTTGCACTTATTATGGCTTCTACGAAATTGAGACATTACTTTGAAACACATACTATTATTTTAAGAACTAATTATCTTGTTAAGAATGTGCTTAGAAAACCAGAATTGTCAGGAAGGATGGCCAAGTTGGCTGTGAACCTGAGTGCATATGATATTCAATATGAGCCCAGAACAGCCATTAAATCGCAAGCACTAGCAGACTTTGTGGCTGATTTCAGCAGTGACATGCAAAAGGAAGCTGATTTAGAGGTCCAGCAACTAGAAGAAACCAAGGATCCTTGGATCCTCTTCACAGATGGAGCATCCAACGTAAGAGGGACAGGATTAGGTATCCTACTAAAATCGCCACAGGGGGGCATATTACCCCAGTCTATAGCCTGTGAGTTCCAAGCGACAAATAATGAGGCAGAATATGAAGCTCTGATCGCAGGTTTGCAATTAGCTAAACGCTTGAGGATCAGGTATCTTTAAGTATATATAGATTCATTATTGATAGCTAACCACTTTAATGGCTCATATGCTGTTAAAGGTGAAAAACTAGTCAAATATCTAGATGTTGTGAAGGAATTAGCAAAATCCTTCAAATTGTTTAGTATTGATCAGGTACCAAGGGAAGAGAATGCTGGGGCAGATGCTTTCGCGAATTTAGCCTCATCCTTGAAGATTCCAGAAGACACGAAGATCCCAATCATCCATATACTCTCGCCAGCAATAGGAGAACAAGAATTTGGGGAAATAACGAATGATAAAGAGATCGTACTTTGGGATCCATCATCCTCAAACAACCAAGGATCCTGGATCCTCCCAATCAAAAAATACATCAAACTGGAGAGATTCCAGCCACGAAGAATCCTAAATCCTTCAAACTAAAGGTATCACAATACATTTTACATGATATTTTGTATAGAAAATCTCTTGCAGGTCCATACTTGAGGTGTATCGAGGATCCTGAAATTCAAGAGGTGCTCAAAGACTTTCACGAAGGAGATTGTGGTAATCATAGTGGAGGTAGAGCTATGTTTCCTAGGATTCTAAGAACAGGATACTTCTGGCCAACTATGAAGAGAGACGCCATGGAATACTCAAAGAAGTGTGATGCTTGCCAAAGGCATGGGAACATCTTACATCAACCAGCAGAACCTATGTATCCTATATCCTCATCATGGCCTTTCATGAAATGGGGAATGGATATTGTGGGAAAGCTACCAAAGGCGCTAGGCCGAAAGGTCTTTATGCTTGCTATGACAGACTACTTCTCTAAATGGATTGAAGCAGAAGCATTCGTACAAGTCCGAGAAAGGGAAGTTATATCCTTCATAAAAATAAATATTATAACTAGATTTGGTATCCCATATGAAATTGTTTGTGATAATGGATCCCAGTTTATTGGGAAAAGAACTACTAATTTTTATGACAATTGGGGCATCAAGATGATTACTTCCACACCGGTTCATCCTCAAGCTAATGGCCAAGCAGAGTCAAGCAACAAAATAATTATCAACAATTTGAAGAAGAAGCTAAGATCCAAGAAAGGCAAGTGGGCCGAAGAGCTACCTTATTTTCTTTGGGCTGACAGGACAACCCCCAAGAACACAACAGGCCAAACACCCTTCTCTTTGGTGTTTGGATCGGAAGCCGTAATTCCTACAAAGATGGTGGTCCCTACAGCCAGAACAAGCATCCGTGATCCTGAAGCCAATAAAGAAATCCTTCTCGAAGACTTGGATATTGTTGAAGAACTCAAAGACCTAGCCGAGATCAGAATGTCGGCCTATCAACAAAGGGTAGATGGGCCATATAACAAAAGTATAAGGATCAGAAGATTTCAAGAAGAAGATTTGGTCTTGAGGAAAGCCTTCCAAAATACAACCAATCCAGCATATGGGAAGCTAGCACCCAAATGGGAAGGTCCTTACCTGATAGAATTGGAAGCAGGAAAGGGGGCATATCATTTGCTCACTATGGAAGGCAATAGGTTACCAAGAGCTTGGAATGCCATTCACCTCAAGAAATACTTCTTCTGATCAGGATCAAGGATCCTAAAATCGGTAATATCTATCTGATCACTTATTCATTTAAGATTTTTTATATATTTTAAGGATAACATATTCTAAACAGTTGTTATTTCCAAGTTTTAAGTAACAATGCAGGATATTAGTAAGATGTTCAAATGTCTAAAGAGGTTGGCCACCTCTCCTTCACGTTTAAGGTACTTTACTATTTCCTTTGGCCTAGCCCACGATTAAGGTATGACCCCCGATGGTCATATCTTCCAAAGTTTAAAGGTTTTCACCTTTCTTATGAATTAGAGTTTCTACACTATCGCCTGTAGCGCACGCTATCCAACGTCTAGTCCGAGGCAGCGGGACCAGTACACGCTTAGTGGCTGAAAATTTCGTTGTCTTCGGCTATATGGAGGATCCTACGATTTATGGTAGACGTACCATACCACCAGTTTATAACATTTTCATGTTATCTCACGTTTGGGCTAAATCCTGGTTTGGGCAAGTCCCCAGTCAACATCCGTATATTGGGCCAGTCCCCAGTTTGGGCTTGTCCCCAGTTTTTGGGCTTGTCCCCAGTTTTGGGCTTGTCCCCAGTTCACGGGTTTGTCCCCAGTTCACGGGCTTGTCCCAGTTTATTTTATGGGTGTGTCCCCATTTTGTTGGGTTTAATCCCAGTTAATATCATAAGTTGTTTGCATCAGGTATCCTAAGTTCGATTACAAAGATCACAGAAGGATCAACATCTATGGATTCAAGATCCTTAATTTATTTTTACAAGGATTACAGAAGATTCAATACTTATGGTAACATAGATCTAATTAGATCTTATGGTGTGACTTCTACTTATCAATTTACATTTACTTGTCTAAAATCTTTATAAACTCTTTTATGTAAGGATTCAAGATCCTTAGTTTATCTTTTACAAGGATGTCCTATCCTTAAAGCTTTTCCCGAAGTTATTTCTTAGAACAATTTATGGATTTAAACTATAACAAATATGATTTCAGAATAATAAAACATCACACAAATAGTTAAAAGCTTAAATTATTATTATTAAGTCACCCGGACTTCAAAGATCCTTAACCCAGATTTCACCATTCAAAAAGATGGACCATCCACCCGGGTTAAGCAGGTGTTACTAACAATTATCATGATAGCTCTTAGCAGAATCCAAGGCCTGTGAGATGCAGCAGAATAAGTTCAAAAGGATTTTGGATTTACAATAGCAAATAAGGAGGATAAAGGATCCTTACGGGCGTGGTTCATGGATAGCTATGGACTTTGGAGTCTCTTTCTTAACAATCAGATAATCAATGTCTTCAAGAGAAAATTGAGAAGTAGACTTTCCAGACTTCTGAGCACCTACAAAGCACAATTTAAAGAAAGTTTGGCCGAAAAAGCAAAGTTATCAACTGAAAAGCACGTTAGAAGAAGGATAAGCTGAAACTCGAATTCAAAGGCAAAATGACAGCTGTGATCTTATCACAACCGCCATTTTGGGGGCAATTGTTAGTGAACATTAATTTTACTCTGTGGATACGTACTGGCACATGTTCTTGGATCAGTTATCCTTAGTCAAATCCTGTCAGGATCAAGGATCCTCAGTACTCATTATTTACTAACGATTGTTTCCTTTGTATAATAAGATATTTGACAGATGTAACGGCTAAGAGACCTGGTCTACCCCCTATTTCGCAGTATAAGTGATGGAGCACGTGGTCAAAGTGGCTGTTACGTTTATATTCAAGATAATGGCGGATTTTTAGGAAAATTAGTAATTGTCTTTATTATTTATAACTCCATTGAGTTATGATCAGTTAAGGCACACACCCTATATATACTACACGTTCATAATCATCCAAGGAGCAAGCCAGCAACACACACATACACACTTAGAATTATTGTAAACACTTATCATAATCTCCAACCTTGTATCCTCATTTTTCATATTAATAAATTGGTGATAGACAAGTTGTCATCACCTGGGGTTTTTTTCCTATAATATGATTAAGGTTAAAGGGTTTTTCCTCGCAACAAATCACGGTGTTCATCTCCATTTTGTTCATATATTTATTACTATCACCATAGCACTATACCTCACAATTACGGATTTGGATACATTATCCTTAGCAAATTTTTGTCCAAAACAGAGATCATATATCGTAATCGACTGTTGAACTACCGGTGTATCAGAAACGATACCGGTTAGAGTTCGTAGCTATATCGTGTGTGTGGTATTGGGTTTTTTTTATTCTTTAGGGCAATCTTTTTATAAATAAAATTTTAGTAAAAATAGGTAAACATACAATTAAAACTTCCAACCAGGTATATATTTATTTAAGGATGGTTTGTAGGGGGAATATGCAATTGTTCCTACTTTCTAATATTTTAATTAATAAGTATAAGGTTATATAGATGCTTATGTTGATAAAGTTGATCAACATATACATATACAAACACTCGTACATTTATATATGTTAGTCTAAGAGCCTAAGTTAACTTAGTGAACCTGCATTAGGGAGGAAACGCAGCTCGCAAGAACCCAGCAAACATCTAACCCACATTCAATAGCTCATCGCAAATCGCTAGAACCCGTCAAACATCCAACCCCATGCGATGGTGCTCCCGCCTACCCTCCCAAGATCCATTTGCCTCTCTCCTTTTCACACTCAAATGCCTCTTTGTCTCTCATCTCCTTTCTTCGGGTGTTATAACCCGATTTTACAACCCTAATGGCGGCCACAACGTTCTCGGAATACCCGAGGCACCATATTGGGTTTATCCGAGATCGCCCCACCTCCCTAAGTTAACTAGCATTTAATGTATTTACACCGGTCAACTTAGGGAAGGGGACCGCCCCACCTCCCTAAGTTGACTTATTAATAAGCAAAACAACACAATTAGTCGGTTGTTGATGAATAATTTAATTTCTAATTAAAAACCAGATAATCCTTTCATTTGTTAAAAAAGTTAAAACATAATTAATGCATTTCTCTCAACTGAGTATCACATTAATTTGGCTTTAAAACCACCAAATTATATTTTTTTTTTAATAATTTATTTTTATTCATAAAATTACATTATATTCATATATCCCCATGCAGCCAAAACAATCACAAGTTTACATATAGAGTGAAGATGACAAGGACGTTACTGCTGCCGATGTTGTTGTTGATGTTAGTCCTTGTGCAAAATGGTGAATCTATATGGTTAAATTTACCAAAATCGGGTTACAAATGCGTGATGGAGGAACTTCAGAACAATGTCGTCGCCGTTGGCGAGTACAACGCCGTTATCTTCGAAGGTCTTGTACTTCGTAATCCAACTGTCTCCATCGCGGTAAGCATCTCCTTAATTCCTCAGTTTTTAAAAATCTGAAGTTGTTTGGATCCCATCACCTAGATGATGAATTTAAATTTAGGGATGTAAACAAGCCAATGCTCACTTTGACTTATGAGAACTCGAGCTCGGTTCATGAGTCATTTTCTTGAGATTGAGCCCCACTCGTTTATTATTTGTTAGCTCAGTTATATACATTTTCAATTATTCTTTTATATTTTGATAAAACAATAATTAAGACTAATGTAACAGAGTAATCTTTCGATGCCCATAGGCGAGCTAATCCCTTCCCGCTGATGACAAGGGTTCCTTGATTACGTCCTGCCTTGGACTCATCAGGTGAATAGCAGCGTCGGATGTGCAAGCATCCCGATGCTTAAACACCTTATCAAACTGAGGCCGTGCCCAGTGAAGTCCGGGATTAGCCAGTAAACCCAAGCGTTCAAGCACAAACAAGTAATCAGACCTTTGAATATCTGGCCCGTGACACTAAGCTCGGTTCGAGCTCGTGTACTGTAACATCCGGCCCCTCGCACCACCAATATTGTCCGCTCTGCCCATGAAGAGCTCACGGATTTGTTTTTGGTTGCCTAAAACGCGTTGGTGATTGAAGAGGCAGGACATTACTTATGAACCAGTGATCTCTCTTGTCCACGGCCGATATGGGATAGCCTAAGAGTGGGACAATGTTGTGTTTGCCAAGGGTGTTACATGTACTACCTTAAATGAGCCAAAACTTGGCTCGAGCTCTGCTTTACGGTGTGAAATCAATGCATGAGGATCCAAAAGAGGCAAAACTTAAACATACACAAGGCTTGTTAAGGCTCGAGTGCTCGACCGGCCTGAATGAGCTTTCGATACAAGGGTCAAGCTCGGGCTCGAAAAATCTTGGCCCGTTGTGAAATGTTTACATAATTTGATTAATAGTTTCAGTTGTTTGGAAAGATAGGTTTCGAAAATTACAAGTGATAATAAACAATATTCATGTGATATATCCTCCTATTAATTTTTAAGAAACAAATGAAGTCTAATTATGGATTTCGTTACATTTGCAGGTTAAATCACCTCATGGGAATCTTATTTACCATAAGGAGAATGTAACAGAAGATGAATTTGCATTCACCTCAACCGAGTCTGGGTTGTATCTTACATGTTTCTTGCCTGATAACCCTGATACAGGTGGAAAATTAGCTGTTAATATTGACTGGAAGATAGGAGCTGCTGCAAAGGATTGGGATTCAGTTGCTAAAAAAGAAAAAATTGAGGTGAGTACTGTACGTTCATTTTTTATTACAGTTAATTAAAGTTTTAAAAATTTATTTTATTAGAATGGAATGATGATCTTGGGTTTATTCTACATATGTATATTGTTAGTTACTTATTATTTTTGATTATCCGATGGTATTGATAATTAAGAATCATGTGTGGCAATTTTGATTCGCAGGGCGTTGAACTGGAGTTGAGAAAGCTTGAAGGGCATGTAGAGGCCATTCGTGATAATCTGGTATACCGCAAGAGCAGGTGAATATTACTACAATATGTAATCGCTGTATACGAGTTTCTTAATAATAATAAAATCATAATTAAGTTGTGTTGTTGTTATGGTTGGTTATGCAGAGAGGCAAACATGAGGGAAGTGAGTGAGACTACGAATTCTCGGGTGGCATGGTGCAGTATCTCATCGTCGGGTATCTGCATTTTGGCTTCCGGTGCACAACTATGGTACTTGACTCGTTTCTTCCAAAACAATAAACTGATCTACATTTTCAACTCCCTAGTGGTTATGTCGTGAAATGGGACTTAAATCATCAAATTGTTGTTCTTTTGACTTTTTGTTTGTTGATTATTGTGGATTCAAGATTTTAGTACCATATTATAGAACCGTTCTAAATTTTTTGAGACATAACTTACACCATTTTCTAGGGGTGTGCATGGTACCATTTCGATATAGTTTTGGCTAACACCAAAGCTTCGGTTTCTTGAGTTTTTGAAACCGTTCAGTTTCAGCTTTTCGCTTTCAATTTTCGTTTTCCGTTTTGGTTTCGGTTCGGTTTCGGTTTTTGCCATTTGAGCTTGAAAATTTAGGCCGGAAAAAAATTTGGCAAAAAATAATGAATTTATGTATAAATAATTTTGTTCATTGTAAAATAATAGACTATTATATGTTTTGACCAAAAATATTTGAGTTACATATTTGTTAGATTCTTATAGATTACTTAATATAAAATATAGAAAAAAAACACTTAGGAATTCGGTTCGGTTTGGTTTTTCGGTTTTTATCACATGCAAAACCAGAATCGAACCACTAGCTCGGTTTTACAAAAAAATAAAACCAACCCGTCGGTTTTTGTTTCTGTTCGGTTTTTTCGGTCTGGATTTTTCAATTTTTTCGGTTTTGGATCGGTGTTTTTGGTTTCTTGCGCACCCCTACCTTTTTCAATGAAAGACTTGGCTGCGCTAATTTGATTTGGAGGAGAGCATGTGTTGTTAGGGGAGGAGGAGGAACAATTCATGAGGACAATCGTTATCTACAAAAGATTGCATGTGTGTGTGTGTGAGAGAGAGAGAGAGAGAGATTGCTGTGAGAGAGGAGAGAGAAGACAGGCACGTAGGTGATCAATGACGCGTGTGGCCCCCTCTCGTTAAAGTCGGTTTTAGATGTATCTTAACAAACTTACCATAAGACGTTTCCATAAGTGAATGAGTAATCGATGTTTTTCTATCCGTTTGTCTATTTAAACAAATTTATGTAAGTAAAATTGACCATAAAAAGTTTAACTAGTTATGATATATATTAAGTTAAAGTACAACAATTGATATTAAATTTCCATTGAATTATATTACAATACAAAGCAAAGGAAATGAAAAAATTTACATGAAAGCAAATTACATGAATATACAAATAAACAAAAGAAAAATAAAGCGAGTGTTGGCTAGGGATTTTTATTAACAGAGGTCCATAAAACATATTTCAGGCTACTCAGGTGAACCCGAATATCTCCCAGGATACAACAGCCGAAGCAGGATACAACAGCCGAAGCAGTATGTACTGTCGGGACTAACATAGCACTGGAACTATACCTGAAACTAGAGCGTGCAAGCGAAACGAACGAACTGAACTTGAACTATCCATGACGCGTGGGTGTGATCTGGTTATCTATGTGTTTTGAGTTGTGTCTTCAGCAGGCTCTCACCTGAGATGACAGGTAAGGTGGTGACTCATCGCCAGTGCAAAGTGCGTCACATTGCGCCCATCACCGAGTCTGTGTGCGTTGGATGCTAATGCCAC
Source organism: Bidens hawaiensis (assembly GCF_021521415.1). Lineage (NCBI taxonomy): Eukaryota > Viridiplantae > Streptophyta > Magnoliopsida > Asterales > Asteraceae > Bidens > Bidens hawaiensis. The sequence continues at coordinate 2,942,183 of NW_027491034.1, forward strand.
CAAGTGTATCATGTCATACAAGAATATAATCTTATGAAATTTCCCATAGTTGAAGTTTTCAATCACAACTTAGAGTACCGATGTCACATTAAATAAATATGTGAAATTACAAAACTATCATCATATGCCTTGCATATATCCAGATTTATTGAGAAAAGTTACTTGAGTTTGGACCAAATGACATAACATGAAAAGATTTTAAATATGAAGTATGTGTTCTGCCAATTTTTTTATTAAATGACATCAATTGAAAAAAGCGTTCAAACACAAGTGACTAGTTTTATTATTATTATTCTTAATTTGGTTTTGAAAAATACATTAGACAACTATACAAGCAATAGTCACCCATCCTACATCAAGTCTTAAAATATGGGTTTTTTTACATACATCGTGTTTCCAAAATACTCATCCAATTTGTCACACATCGGGCGATCTGCCACACATTGGTGTGATTTTTTAGAACATGTGTTTTTTTTTGTCTTTTTGTTGTCTTTTTTCATTATTTTATTGTTTTTTGTCTTTTTGTTGTCTTTTCTTTTCTTTTATTTCTTTTCTTTTTATATTATTAATCTTCAAAAAAAATTATTTTTTTAAATTTTTTTCATTCTAAACCAAGTTTCAGGTGAAAACCGAGTAAAAGTCGAACTTCTCGTTTGAAAAAATGTGTTTTTTTTTGTCTTTCTTTTATTATTTTATTGTTTTTTTTCTCTTTTTTGTATTTTATTTCTTGATTTTGTTAGTTTTGTTTTTGTGTTAGGCCGTATGTAGTGGGCGGCGAAGTAGGGCGAAAAGAAGCGATAGGGAGCGCAAACACCCCCTGGCGATTTTAGGGGCAATAGGGGGCAGGGTTTTTGTCGACGTTAAATATTATTATTATATTAAAATTTGACCGTTGGGCCCCAAACGGTCATTTATAAAAAAAACAAAATTAATTAAAACAATATATACATATATGCATATACTATACCTCTTCTTCTCCAAACTCATATCCATTTCATACACCACACATAACCAAATTCTTCATAAATACAACAAAAATGAATCATAGAAACCACCTGAACCACTCATTCCCTCATTTCGGTCAATTCCATGGTTCGCAAAATCAACCGAACGTAAACATGCAATGCAAACCGAACACCCAAAACCAACCGAACCAAAACTATCAGTTTCCTTTTCCCAACCCAAAGCTAAACATGTATGCCAACTACCTCATGCCCCAAAACCTCATGTCGGCGTTCGGGTCTACCCAATCGGGGGAGCCGATGGCTCAACATGATCCATACAAGCAATGGACCGAAGAGGAGGAAGTAGCCCTCGCAAGGGCTTGGATCGTCATTTCAGAGGATTCCGACGTTGATAAGTTTTTTAATATTAACTATTTATATAATTTTATATAGTGTTATTAAAAATGTATACTAATTGTGACATGTGTCGCAATTCGCCTAGTTTGTAGCCCTTCCTTAGTGGGGTGTAACCAATTTTTATTTTCAATAATTTTTTGTTTTCAATCTATCGGTTTTAAAATTACAACGAAACAACAATTTTAAAATTGAAACGAAACAATATAAACAAAACAAAATTTATATAATAATATTAAATACATAACAACGAGTTCGAAAAAAAGAAACAAAACACAAAACAAATCTAAACTGCAGCACCACTCGTGTCGTCATCTCATCTGCGTGTGGTGGGCTTATCCCCAGCATCATCTTCGTCGTCGTTCTACCGTCGTGACATCTCGGATTTTTTGTATTTGTATTCGTTTATGTTTACCCGACTCGAGAATGTAATTCGGAACTTTCTTTTTAATAAAAACTTGTATTTATGAGTATTTAATTTTGTTTAATTCATTTTATATTTTCGTATTATTTAAACTCATCAAACAATACTATTTAAATATATGAATTACTTCAATAAAGCCAGTAGCTTAAACAAGTTTGAGAATTTTTATTAATGAAAGTCCCAAACTCGGGTTTAAGCGGATGTAAATCCACTCGATCTTGGTATTAAACCAAGTTTGGTTCCAACACATCACAAACTTAAAATTTAAATAATATAAAATGAAACACAAATTAAAAATGTTAGGAAATATTTTTGTTGATTTGAATAGTGACTAGCTCGTTAAAACAAGAAGTTTGACGTTTACTCGGTTTTTACCCGAAACTTGGTTTAAAATGAAAAATATTTAAAAGTATTTTTTCTAAAGATTACTAATACAAAATCATAAACAAACAAAAGAAAAGAAATAAAAGAAAAGAAAAGACAAAAAAAACAATAAAATAATGAAAAAACACAAAAAAACACACTTTTCTAAAAGACCCCACCAATGTGTGGCGAATTTCCCGATGTGTGGTATATTGGTGGTGTAATTCCCAAAATGACCCATTCATAGAATGTGTTTCCAAGTTTATCGCCGACGACATGATAACGAACACCGACGATGCATTACTGAAACAAGTAGGTTAACGACACGTGGCCGGAATCCGTGTTGACGATGCGTTATGTTGCTAACGTAGGGTAGCGGGATGCGTTATGTTGCTAACGTGGGGTAGCGGGATGCGTTATGTTGCTAACGTGGGGTAGCGGCGATGCGTTATGTTGCTAACGTGGGGTAGCGGCGATGCGTTATGTTGCTAACGTCGGGTAGCGGCGATGCGTTATGTTGCTAACGTGGGGTAGCGGCGATGCGTTATGTTGCTAACGTGGGGTAGCGGCGATGCGTTATGTTGCTAACGTCGGGTAGCGGCGATGCGTTATGTTGCTAACGTGGGGTAGCGGCGATGCGTTATGTTGCTAACGTGGGGTAGCGGCGATGCGTTATGTTGCTAACGTCGGGTAGCGGCGATGCGTTATGTTGCTAACGTGGGGTAGCGGCGATGCGTTATGTTGCTAACGTCGGGTAGCGGCGATGCGTTATGTTGCTAACGTCGGGTAGCGGCGATGCGTTATGTTGCTAACGTGGGGTAGCGGCGATGCGTTATGTTGCTAACGTCGGGTAGCGGCGATGCGTTATGTTGCTAACGTCGGGTAGCGGCGATGCGTTATGTTGCTAACGTGGGGTAGCGGCGAAGCGTTATGTTGCTAACGTGGGGTAGCGGCGATGCGTTAGGTTGCTAACGTGGGGTAGCGGCGATGCGTTATGTTGCTAACGTCGGGTAGCGGCGATGCGTTATGTTGCTAACGTCGGGTAGCGGCGATGCGTTATGTTGCTAACGTCGGGTAGCGGCGATGCGTTATGTTGCTAGCGTAGGGTAGCGGCGATGCGTTATCACTAACGCATCGTGGAACCCTTGTGTTGTCATAACAAGGTAGCAGCAACATAACGCATCGCCGCTACCCTACGTTAGCAACATAACGCATCGTGGAACCCTTGTGTTGTCATAACAAGGTAGCAGTAACATAACACATCGCCGCTACCCTACGTTAGCAACATAACGCATCGTGGAACCCTTGTGTTGTCATAACAAGGTAGCAGTAACATAACACATCGCCGCTACCCTACGTTAGCAACATAACGCATCGTCAAACCTATGTTATACGTAACGTAGGGTAGCATCGATGCGTTATGATGCTAACGTAACGTAGGGTAGCAGCAATGCGTTATGTTGCTAACGTAGGGTAGCAGCGATGCGTGATCCACTAACGCATCGTCGACGACCTATTCCGGACACGTGTCGTTATCCTTTTTGGTCCGCGACGAGATAACAAAGTGACAAAGTTGAAAACTTGAATTATTGAGGATAATTTTGAAAACACATTATTTAAATGGGCTATTATGGAAATATTTCCTTTTAATTTTGGGTGATGTCTCTAGTAGGACCCTAAAATATTTCATTATGTTAGAACCTTAATTAACTAATATTTATTAGTATTTAAATAATAAAAGTATAAATTGGTTGTGGCTCAATGGTAGAGCACTCACTTTACTAGTGAGAGGTAGGGGTTCAAACCTCACTGTCACCAATTTATATAGGAGATATGAGGGATGACCCTGGATTGCCAGGGTTCGAGTCCTGATCTCACCCGGTTTTACCGGCTCCTCGCTGTCGTGCCATTTGGCGGGCGTGGGGGTCGGGTTTTATCCGATGAATCCCTCAATAGGTGAACGCTAGGGGCTCCGTTTGTCCGGATTAATGGTCGGATCGGGCTACCTTTAGCCAATGGGAGACGCGTACGGAGTATGTTAGTTAGTTGGTCGTTAAAAAAAAATTAATAATAAAAGTAATAAACGAAAAGAGAGATTTTGAAATGTGGAAAAGGACAAAATAAAATGGTAGTGGTAGAAAACAGATGCTTCCTTCTTCTGTTGAGCATCATTAACATTCAATATTTGGTTTGAGTGGTATTTATTTATTTATTTACAGTCAGATCAGATGCTCTGCAAGTGCAAATGGGGAAATCCGAACCCCAATTGCCAATTAACAACCACAACCACAACCACCATCAGCCGTCGTACTTCCTTCAGTGCTCCACCCGACTCTTCAGTTTCAAGTGCGTTGTCGTTTTGCTTCTCACCGTTGCCGTCTCACTCTCCGCCATCTTCTCCCTCTTCCGTTTTCACCACCGACACTCAGGCTTTGATGCCACTGATTCGATCAACCACGCCGGTATGTATTGTATTCATTCATTCTAGGGTTTAATTTTTGACATTCTGATAATTGAGTATGATACGGACGGCCCAATGATTCATGCTCCTGGTCCAACAGAAGATACATTAAGAAGCCCATTCGTTATTTAAATTAATTACTTTGTCTCCAAGTTCAGTTAGTTACTGCATGTCGTCCACTATTTCCATTATCACATGTTAGTTATTGGTGCATGTAGGAGTTAGTTGCATGAAATAAGGAAAACATGGGTATGCCCTAGTTTCTCTTGCATGCTTAAATTCTGTTTTTGCATTGAATGGATTATGAGAAAATTGCCCCAAAAAGTCTCTTGTCCTCTCTTTGTTCTTTGGAGTGTTTGCCTACTAAAAAAGGCTACAACAGACTGCTTGACCTAATTTTAGATTGTGCCTAGCTTTACAGTTGAATTGGAATGCCTGATTTTGGTTGATGAATCTCTAACATCAACCTACGCTTTTCATTCTTAATTATTTCTGCTTTAATCTTGGCTTATTGTAATTAGGGGTTTGCTACTAGTTAGCGAGTGAGTGTTTTTCTTCGTGGTTTCAACTTTGAAACGCTGGTTTATGTATTCTAATACTTGAATACTTGAACTAGGGTTGATCAATTTCAGCATAAACTTAACCAGTCTGCAATTACAGTTTACTATTCAATAGTCATATTATGTATGCTTATTATAGTATTATGCCATTATTTCAGCTACAGTGCAGGCATACTTCCAACTGGAAAAGCCCGTTTCCTTTCTTATTCCTCAAATTGCAAGACTAGAGTATGATATCAATGATGAAATAGGCGTCCCTGGTACACAGGTTTCTTACAACAATAACATTTAGCTTTCTTATTTTACTTCATTAATAGGCTTCACCCAAAACACGCTTTGTCTTAATGTGCTGGTACTGTTATTAATAATTACTTTGTCAAATATAATTGCATTTTTATATTTTAATAATATCTAATTTTTTGAATAAAATAATTTAGGTTTTTTTATGCGCAAAAAATACAGTTTTGGTGACTTTTGAGTTTGACCCATAAGTCATGTTTCTCTGATAGTTTTCTTTTTAATTTACTCGTTAGCAGGGCCGTAGGGGTGTAAATAAGCCAAGCGTCCGTGACCTACTCGAGATCTGCTTGCTAAAAGCATGAATCGATCAATCTTAAATGAGCTCGAGCACTAATAATGATCTTCTTTTAATGTATGTGCCTTTATCGAGCTCCAGCTGGCTTGCGAGCCTAAATGAGCCTATTTTTATTATAATTTATACTTAATATATTAAGTTTATGTTTTTATAATAATAACAATCATAATAATAATTATTATTTTTATTATTAGTAGTAGTAGTATAAATTCCGATTGAAATAACGAAATCTAATATATATTATGTTACATACAAAAATTATATTTAAAGTTTATATAATAACTAATTATAAATGTATATAAGTTCATTAATAAATAATAACCCGAGCTTGAAAAACTACTCATGAACTGAGCTCGAGCTTTAGAAATAGAGTTCAAAACGAACCAAGCTTGTGCTCTAGAAAGAGAGCTTGAAACGAGCCAAACTCGAGCTCGCTCGGCTCGGCTTGTTTACATCCCTACACGTTAGTTATAAACCATAACCCGAATGGGCCCATTTAAACTAAATTGGTTGCAAAGGTTTTGACTTGAAAAATTATCCTAAATCTTTGTTATATTTGCCAGGTTGCTATCTTATCTATGCACGAATCGGGTGCATTTAACTCAACCAAAGTGGTGTTTGGTGTTCTTTCTAAACCTATGAATTCTCCAATAAACTCCGTGTCTTTAAGCATTTTAAGATTTTCATTAGTTGACCTTTTTACTCAAAGTTCTAATTTGAGACTAACAAAATCAATATTTGGAGCACCATCTTCTTTTCAAATCCTCATGTTTCTGGGTGGAATCACAATTATTCCTAAGCTATCTTCTTGGATGCCACCGCAAGTTCTATTTAACTTTACTCTTCATAATTCTCTATATGAGATTGAGGAAAATTATCTTCAGTTAGAAAAACAACTAAAATCAGGGTTGCGGCTAATGCCTTATGAGGTACGTGTTTTGCTTGAGTGTTTGTTATATTTATACTCATGAAGATATGTTTCATTTGTCTTTTTGATAGATAGAACATTAATATATGTTATGGGTGTGCACGGATCGATTTTGGGCTCATAGTGAACCAGAAACTGAAAATTTGGTTTCTGAAAACCTGTTCAGTTTTTGTTTTTACAATGCGTTTGGTTTCAGTTTTTGCCATTTGGGCTTGAAGTATTTTGGCCAAAATCAAGGACCAATATATTGAATTTGGGCCTAAAACTTTTGTTATTAATGGTTATTGACATCTGTGCCTAAATTTTTGGGCACCATTAATTATTTGTTTATAAATTACTGAACAATCAAAAATAAAAATTATAATCCAATAATAAATGTCGCTTTTTTTGTGTTTTTACGGGTTCAGTTCTGGTTTGTTTATTTCGGTTTTCAGTACATGCAAAATCGAAACCGAACTGGAAATTTGGTTTTTGGTAAAACATAAACCAGACCGTTGGTTTTGGGTTGCGTTCGGATATGTTGGTTGTGGGTCGATTAGTTTGGTTTCATGCACACCCTTAAATTATATTTTGGAAATATTCATGAATAACACAGTTCTTGTGCACAGAGCGTATACCTGCAAGTGACAAACAAAGATGGATCAACAAATCATCCGCCAGTTACAGTCCAGGCATCGATTGCTTCCACCCTGGGGAGTCTGGAGCCTGAAAGACTGAAGGAATTAGCTCGGGAAATAACGGGATCTTCACCTGCAATGAATCTTGGACTGGATCATACTATGTTTGGTAAAGTTAAAGAAATCAGTTTATCATCTTATCTCTATCATACTCTGGATGCGCCTGCACCTACACCTACGCCTTCTCCTGCCCCGTCACCTGATCAAATGGGGCCCACTATCTCTCCATCTCCTGACGGGAGGCGTTACCGGTCTTTATCTCCTTCTAGTTCTCCATTGCCTGACGGGAGCCGTCCAAGTTATCATGCTTTTCCACCTCGTTGGCCCCCAAGTATTTCTCCTTTACCTGATGTGTCTTATGGATCTAGTCCTCGCCAAGAAAACATGCATCAGAATGGTTTGGCATCTTCACCTCACTCTGTTTTACCATCCTCTTGTAAGTCACTCTTTCTATCCCAGGGAAGGAATCTATGAAGGATACAAATTATTTTGAGAACAAGCATAATATAGTTTCATTTTTCCAATTTTAAAAAGTATTAAAAAGAAAAAAAGAAATGATATAAATGTAACCTTAATGTTTCTCACTTTGAAATTAAAAAATATGGATTGGTTAGTATGATTTTTCGTTTATATAAATAACCTACACATGCATAGGCTATCTAAAAATATTTGAAAAAAAAAAAATTAGTTTTGAGGGTTTTTTATGTGGATAATCTATGCAGGTGTATGTAAGCACACCATTTTAGAAAATGAACCATCGATAAAAAAAAAAAGGGGCAATAGCATATGTTTCCCTCCAAACTTCACTAAATGCATATATACCTATGCCATTAAAAATTTTGGCCGGGTTATATGCATTTAAGAATGGTTTAGAGGGGGAGATATGCAGATGTCCCTAAAAAAATAAGGGACTAATTTTTATATTTGTTCTTTTGTTCTCACAATGAAGTGTTTCAGTAATTATCCTCACCATATATCTAGATGTGGTTAGTGATCTGGATATCTTGTAGTTGTGGAATTGTTATTTATTTGGCCAGAATACTATTGAATAATATAAGTATTGGTGATTAAATGACTCATTCACTCGTAAATGGGCTTAAAGTAACTAATGTGCTAAAACGGGTAATAAAAAGGTTAGGATTAATTTCATATGTGCCACTACAAAGTTTGAAAACATCATATATACCCAGCCAAAATAATTACCCCAATTAATTTCATATATGCCCACTACAAAGTTTGAGAATATCATATATATACCTAACCAAATGAAAGGAAATGGCCTGAAAGTTGTCAAAATTATATTATATTTTTAATGCACAAAACCTTGTAAATCATTTTCTTTGACGATACTGGATCATGATATGAAACTTATAATGATACATATGGATCCTAACATTGATATCAATCATGGTTTTGTAGCAGCTTCAGGAAGTGGTGATTTGTGGCGTATACTCTGTCCAGTGTTGTTCATCCTAATCATACTCCATATCGTGTAATAGCATGTGGATATGGTGGCTTACAGTTTTGCTATTAGCATCAAGCTATGCATATACAATCAACTTCTACTAAATATATATATTATATATAACGACACGCACAAAGAAAGCAGAATAGTTGCAGGTCAAAGCCAAAAGGTGGCGGGCCTGGTGACAAAGACAATGTGTCCATCAGTCCATGTATGCAGTAGTATTATCAAGGAGATCCAACTAACCATCTAGTTAAATGTAATGATATGTTATGGTTCTTTTTGAGCATCTGCATGCCTAGTACAAACAAACAATCAACCCTTTTATCATCATCATTAAATGTTTAATTACTTCGCTGATTTGGGATTTTCTCAGCACACGCCACCCTCAAATGCACTACATCAGTTTGCCACCCTCATAACCATACAACCATACATACATTTATTTATGTGTTTGTGTGTGCATATGCGTGTACTTTCATGCATACTCTTAACATTTTCTGTCATTTATAAAACATTCACATATCATACACTTACCACTTAAAGGTAAGTGTATTAACTAATCACATTGAATATATGGGGCTAGAAATCACATGAGTCATGTTTCTTTCTGAGTTAACTGTAATACATCTCCTTAGTTGCGCATGGCTAACTGTGTAACAATTATAGTATCAATTAACTACTTCTAACTAGATCACACTTCTAGGTTAGTGAAACCCCTAAAGAACAGGGGACCGGGGGAAGCGCCCCTAGTAGCGGGGTTCTAGGGGCGGCGGCCCCTAACAGGGTCCAAGGGGCTATGTGCACACACACGAATCAAGCTTTCACTAAACTAGTCGATCGAGTTTCATTCTAATCGAATCGAGGTTTCATTAAATCGAATCGAGTTTTCATTTGATTCGATTTGTTTCGTTTTTCGATTCGATTCGTTTCATATTTACAATTCGATTTATATTCCAAACGAATCGAGTGTTCTCAAGAACTCGATTCGAATATGCTTTTCCATGCCTTTCAGCTATAAACGTTCTATTTCACTCCTATATGACTGTCTTATCAATATAACGGGTTCTGGGTCATAACAACTTCATTTCCTTACTTTAACACGGTCTGAATGTCACTAGTTCGTCCCGACTCATTCCAAACAACTTGTTTACTACAAAGTTTATGTTTTTCTTACATCTTACACTCTGATTTCTCATCCTACCAAAGTGTTTTGCCAAAACGATATAAAAGACACACCCTTTAAGTTACAACTTACCTCTTTTAGTTTCAAGTTCGAGCTTAGATGCAGATTTGAATGTGTTTCTTGCTTCGGATCTGGTTCGACACTCGAATCTGACTATGATTCTTGTTGCTCGACGATGCAAGACTCGAAGCCCACTCTCCTATATCTCGGATTTGAATCCAGAAATGGAAGGAGAAGTGTGTGTGTGTGTGTGTGTGTGTGTGTGTGTGTGTGTGTGTGTATGGAGGCTGGTGATGGAATGAAGGTTTTAGGGAGGTTTAAAGGTGTTTAAATACCCCCAAGTGTGACATGCGTCATTTTCGGTTTAAATTGTATTTGTATGGAAAACCCGACTAGTTTTAGTCTTTCGGATTATTCGTTATTAATAAAATATTGGGTTTTATGTTCATTTATGTTTCAAAATTGTCGGATCAAGAAAACACCATTTACAGTGCCTTAAAACACCCTTTTATTATTAAAAACGACTTAAAACGAACTTCATACACCCAAATCGCCAAACAACCAAAGCTAAAGGAGTGTTTTAAACTAATGGATAACCCTTACTTTCTCCACCACCATTCACCTAGTTTGACCATTTTAACCTGTCCTAATACATGTAACTCTTGAAAACAACATTATGGCCAACCCTTCACTCTTTCCCTGTAAAAACAAGACCAATGCACATTTTGGTTTGCTTATTCACCTCAAACTCTCCCCAATCTAGATCTAAGTATTTTTCTTCAAACTCTTGATAGTTTGACTTCTCAATGTCAGACTACTTCTAATCTTTGTTTCTAACTAACTCTTGTTAATTAAAGCTTGTTATTATAGCTTGTTTAAAACATATTGTTTCCTTGGCTTTCCCTTCTCCGGCCATGGTCGGTTTAGGTGTATTGCTAGGTAAGGCTTCATGCAGGACTATTATAGTTCTTGTTAAACACTTTAATTTATGCTTTAATATATGTAAGCTTACTATTGTTGTTTAGTTTCTAATTACTTTAGTTTCCAAATCATGTAATGAGTTCTATGGTATTGGGTATGTGGCAACCATCCTCGGTTTCATTCCGAGTCAAGGACCGAACCAAAACCGAACTCTTGTTTAAATACTTTATTATTTACATGTTGTATGTAAGACTTGAATATTATCATTTCTAAGTTTATTATAATAAGTTCTATGGTATTGGGTATGTGGTAACCATCCTCGGTCTTATACCGAGTCAAGAACCGAACCAAGACCAAACTAAACCGAGTTCACTCGCTTAAGACACACTAGTTGTGTTTTGGGCCATTGAATCTCATATTTTTCTTTAAAACTATACTATAAACTAATTTTAATTATTTTCTCAAAATACTTGGTATGTTGAATCCAACTTGATCTTATAACAAGTTTGGACTGACAAAGCCAAACACTCGCTTAACGGACGTTAAGGTTCTTCCTAATAGAACTACACATTTGATTAAGTTTCTTTTGTTTTCATTGAGTTATGTCATAACATTTATCATTTTGGAATCTCGACTTCGGGCTTGACCGATTATCAAGACTCGAACCGACAAATCCGAACACTCGTAAAATCTCGTCTTAATATCTATTTAACAAAGGGTCTTGAAATACCACAATTATACCCAAATACTTACTTAACAAATGTTAAGTAAAACTAATGAATAGAATACCGAGACCCGATTTCGAGTAAACTTATTTTTCTAAAATCATTACTTTAATTCTTATGTATTTACACTTAAACCCTCAAACTTTAATTATTTGTCTTACTTGTCAAGTTATTTTACTTTAAAGCTTTTAAGTCCATCTACTAACTCAAGACCCTTTTTAATCTAGGTCTTGCTCGTTGAACTTAACTTTCCGTTTTACCGCAAACTAATCGCTCAAGTTACTTATTTCACGTGAGTACATTTCATCCCTCGTTTTCCTTTTTATACTTTGGGGGTAACATGCATACCTGTTCAAAACAAGAATGATTTATAATACTCTATCCTCAAACAACAAACTCTAGGTTGTATGATACTTAGAATACTTGCTCTATTGTGTGTTATATGTTTCATATGCTTTACATGCACGAGTGTTTATTTTTATGTTGTTGTTGAGCATCAATATGTATGATCATACGCACCCCTAACTACGTTAGCCTTGTGCTAGTAGAATAGGGCCTCATTATCCGAGTATATTGGTTGTTACTGATTAGAAAGGATCTTCATTTATTTATGATTTATATACCGCAATTGTTGCTTTTATTAATAGTTTCATATACGAGTTGTGGATTTTGCCTCTCATTATATATACTCAAAACTATGAAATTGCTCACCAACATTCGTGTTGACAAATGTTATTTTATGCATTGTTATAGGTTTGATTATTGGTTAATTAGAGTTTGAATATGCTACCTTATTTTGAGACCGTTTAGGTTATTATTAGAAGAATGAAGAATTAAATTCTTATATTTGGTGTTATTTTGTATGAACAAGATGTGTTACTTTTGATGATTGAATGAAATTAATGAGTTGTTTAAATTTTATCATTTTAATAGTGTCTTGTGTTCTTGAGCAATCCGTTGCATCCCGGCATGTTCTGCCGCCTTTGATCGGGGTGTGACACCAAGTCCAAGGACCTAAGACTCATCATCATCCGTTATTTCATCTTTTATTGATCAAGCCATTAAGTAAACAAAATTCTTTTATTTCTTATTTAAAAGTATGCCGTGATAATCACCATTAAAGCTTGGCTTGATTGCTTGATCCTAAGCTCGTATAACTTCTAGCTGATGTTCGAGCTGAGCCAAACTGTCTCGTTTAATTTCATAATTGAGCTCGAACTCACGATAACTCGGAGTGTATAGCCCTATTAATCTCCACCTTCCATACAAAGTAGGCTTTTTTGTTTTTATTATTTATTTTTGTTTCGAACTATATACAAAGAAGCCTTTTAAACCGTTAATTAATGTTGTTAAATGAATAATAATAAGAATAATAATAATAATAAAAAACAACATAAATTGTTATTTTAGACTTTTTGGGGTTTGGTTGATTGTAGAAAAAGAGGGTGAGAAGCGTCAGCCGAGTTGAAGTGACTGAGTCAGTCAGGAAACTCAGCGAGTGGAGTTGGTACGTAACCAATCAGCCATCAATCCATCTGATCTATCCTCCTTATCAAAACCACTCACAAGTCACAACTCTCTCTCTCTCTCTCTCTCTCTCTCTACAAACCCCAGAGAGACACAGAGCTGAATACTAATATTATTATTATTATTATTAATCCCCAATCCAAAACCCTAATTCATTCATTCATGTCTCATCACACAGTCGTCTTCCAAGCACCTCAAATCACACCAATAAACACTCACCTCATACCTAACGTCAAAACCTTATCATCATCTCTCATCAATCCTCTGTTGCCTGGCCGGAAGCTTCCTCCGCCGTGCCGGAAGGTATTTGTGGTCAGGAACTCTTCGGCGGTTGTTGACGGAGATGCCGTGGCCGGACTCGAACGTTGTTTCCAGATGGAGTTTCCGGCGGCGGTGGCTCATGGACCGGTGATGAAGGGACAGTACGGCGCCTTTGGTGCCGTGACTTTGGAGAAATCGAAGCTGGATATGACGCAGAAGCAGACCAAATCCAGTCCTGAGGTTTCTATTATTATTATTTGACCCCTAATTGTGAATATGCAGGATTAGGTTATTCATGTAATTTGCATAGTTTTCATTGCTCTCATGGATATTAATATTGTTTCTACTAAATGAATATGGAATTTAGTAAGACACTTGATATCATACAAATGCTACATCAATTGCATATTTTGCTACATAATCACCAGGGGGGGTGTAAACAAGCTTCCACTTGTTTTGACCTTTATTTCTAAACCTCAAGCTCGACTCGTTTACTATCTATTAACAGCTTTACTTATATCTATCATAGTTGTCAATAGAGAATAACAGTCATTAGTGAAAACCTACCTATACACTAGTTAGCGATAGCGGGCGCTATCTGATGTTTAGCGATACGGCGTTAAAAAGTTTTTAAAATGTTTTACATTAAAGCACTCCACCAAAATAGTAATTATAATAATTAATAAATACCACCAAAATAGCTAATATAGTCAATAAATATCACCAACATAGCTATTAAAATTCAAAAAAAATGCAGATGGTCGCTATTTCACGCTATCATGTCGTTATAGACCACTTAGCGCTAGCCTGATGCGATGCTATACACTATAGCGGGCGCTATTGACAACTATGATATTTATATTTACTTTTTTTGTTTACTTTAATTTTAATTTATATATATAACATAATATAAATTGTTTGTTATTTTCATCATAATATTTCATATATTAATAATTATTATAAAATATATATTAAGTATAGAGGGGAGGAGGGGTAGAGGACGACCGAAATTGACTTGGGATGAGAGGATTAGGCATGATTTGATAGACCTAAACCTCTCCGAGGACATGGTTGAGGATAGGAATTCGTGGAGAAGTAGAATTAAAGTTAAGGATTTTTAGAGAGAATTGAATACCTTAGGGCTTAGACTTAACTTATTTAGGTCACATACCATAATGGTATTTCCCTTACATATATTATTATTATTATTATTATTATTATTATAATTATTATTAGCTTTTATATAGCTGTTAAACTGTGATCTTATTATTAATATTATTATAATTAGTAGTAGTTTTTATATAACTGTTAAACTTTGATTTCCTTTATTTTGCTTCATTCACATGTACTTAGAGCCGAGGGTCTCTCTGGAAGCCACCTCTCTATTCCTTTGGATAGAGGTACGGTGTGCCTACATCCCACCCTCCCCAGACCCTACTTATAGCTTTGCTGTCGGTGGGATTTTACTGGGCATGATTGATTGATTGATTGATTGATTGATATATTAAGTAACAATTATATGAATAATAGGCTCGTTAATGATGCACCTTTGTTTTTTTACAGCTGGCAATCGGAGGAGGTGGTGGCAATATCGGGAAGAGCATAAACTTTGGTGGCGGTGATGGTGGTGATGATGATGGTGATGACGATGATTACTTTGATGAATTTGATGATGGTGATGAAGGGGATGATGGTGGACTCTTCAGGAAGCGGATTATTTTCCCAGAGGTTGTTGGTCAAATATTTTGTTTTTTAAGTTATATTCCATAGATGGTGAATATTAATGTTTCTTTATGTACATTTTGGCAGTTATTTGATCGGAAGTTTCTCGAGGCTGTATTGAACGAGTGGCAAAAGACAATGATGGATTTGCCATCGGGACTCCGCCAAGCGTATGAAATGGTAAATGATATTCTTCATTAGTATTTATTAGATGTGGGAAAAGTTTATAATAATATTAAATATGTAATGGTGATCAGGGACTGGTTAGCTCAGCTCAACTGGTAAAATATATAGCAATGAATGCAAGGCCAACAACCGCACGGTTCATATCACGTGCACTTCCTCAAGGGTTGTCTAGGGGATTCATTGGCAGGTATTCTATAAATGATAATAATCTAATATTGTTATAATCTACTTAACGTTTATGTTACTCCATATGCCTATAAACATGAATCGGTACAATCTGTTTAATCTTTGAATTTATTTAACCAGGATGATAGCAGATCCTGCATTTTTATACCGGTTTCTCTTAGAGCAGGCTGCTACAATCGGTTCCTCGGTTTTGTGGGAGGTTAAAAACCGCAAAGAAAGGTACTTTATTATATAACTATTAATGAATTGGATTCTTTATCTTATAATTTAATTTGTTTATTATTAATTTTTTGTTAATGTTATATAGGATAAAAGAGGAATGGGATCTTGCTCTGATTAATGTGCTGACTGTAACAGCATGCAATGCGGTTGTTGTTTGGTCTCTTGCTCCCTGCCGTTCGTATGGAAATACTTTTCGGTTTGATTTGCAAAACACATTACAAAAGCTGCCGAATAATGTGTTTGAAAAAAGCTACCCGATGAGGGAATTTGACATGCAAAAGAGAATACAGTCGTTTTTTTATAAAGCCGCGGAGTTGTGTATGGTGGGGTTAACTGCGGGGGCTGCACAAGGGGCCTTGACAAACCTTGTTGCCCGGAAAAAAGAGGGCAGGTATGCAGTGAATCACTTATTCTTTCTTTTGTGCAACACGGGCAGGGTGTAGTTGAGCCTAGCCAAGCTCGACTCATTTAACTTACAGAGTCAAGCCCAAGCTGGGCTCGTTTCGAGCTCTTTTTGTAAAGCTCGAGAAAGACTCCAGAGTTTTTTTTTTTCAAGCTTGAGCACGGGTAGCACTTGGCACGTTAATTATTAATTAATTACCTAGTTTATATACATAGTCAGTTATTTTATATACATGTTAATCATAAACTTTTTATACAACATAATATGTATGTATTATTTAGTTAATGTTATTAAATTTTATGTATATTATCAGGAATTAAACAATTAGCGTGATGTATATTAAAAGTTGCATTAGTTCAATGATCATGTATTTTTTTGAACAGAATGACTTAAAAAGAGCTTTTTGTCACAATAACTACACTTTGGGCCGGTTGAACTTGTTTGACCAAATTATATTCAGCTAATTATCATACAAATTGACTTGAGTTGACCTTTTTGTAAGAAAATGGGTCAAATTGGTCACCTCTAATACACAGGATTGTTTAATTTTGTGCCCATGGTTTTTACTTTTATTGTATATTCTAACTTTTTTCTTTATAAAACCGGTTCATCAGATTATCTGTGACAATTCCATCTGTGAGTACTAATGCACTCGGGTATGGAGCATTTCTTGGAATTTACGCCAATTTACGTTATCAGCTTCTGTGCGGATTTGATAGAGCAGTGGTCACTCAGTTTGATGTTATTGGAGTGGGATTGGCTTTCAGCACAGCCTTGAGGTATACTGTTGTATTTATATTATACTAAGATCATCTATATTTATAAAACCATATGTTTATACACAGAATTCTTAATGCACAACTTGGAGAGACATCAAGGTTAGCGTGGCTTGGGGTAGAGGTGGACCCGTTAGCTCATTCAGATGAGTTACTGAAACAAGCATACAACCGATCATCTGAACCCGCCAACAACACTTCTCCAAAATGGTTCATATCCAAGAACCCTGTAACTTCAGGTCTCGGGCTCCTAGGGTTTAGACAGGACCAAAGTCAAACCACCTCAGCGCCACCACCCAAGACCCGCAGAAAGAGAATCGTGAGGAAAAAGGTGACAACTTGAGTGCACGGTCTGGTTGAGTCGACTCAGTTTTGTACCTGAATGGGATACTGGTGGCTGACTAGTGTAATGATTCTGGTGGCAATGGGAAACTTTATGTTGACGAAAGAATCGACTGAATACTGGGAATGTTTATGATAGAAAGTGTGGAATTTTTGTTAAGGGTTGGGCTGAGATTTTTCATTTAGTAACTGAGTTTTGAAGAAATAAAAGATTGTTGGTTTATGGTAGGAAAGCAACTTTGTTTTGAACTTATGATTCGTCGTCGATTATCTGTAAGAATAAATATATTTTGTATATTTATTTATATGGTCATCATTATCATTTATATAAGAGTTAAGTGTCATTTTAATACCTATGGTTTGTCTAATTACGCAACTTTAGTACATTTTTTGAATTTATTGCAAATGGCTACCTCACATTTCAAAAACTTGCAACTTTAGTACTTTTTTCTAACCCGTCTATTTTTGTTCGTTTAGTCAGGGTTACTTTTAGTAATTTTATTATTTTTCTTTATTTTTTTTCTTTTAATTTAATTCTCCCAAAATATATGAATCATCATCTTCATCATCTATTCCTGATCCCCTTTCACCAATTCTAACAAAAACCCTAGCCTACGATCATCCACCACTGCCACCGCCACCGCCATCGCCAGCCGACAACCACCACCCACCGCACACCCTCTCTCTCTCTCTCTCTCTCTCTTCTGTACGATGTTGTATGAATGGTTAGGGCGGCACTCGGCGGTCTGAATTCGCCAAATCGAAACGCATCGGAGGACGACGGATTAGGTTTTCAAGTCAAGCAGTTGAGGGGTTCAAGGTTAGGGTTTTTATATGTGTTTGGGGTTTGGGTTTTCATCACATGCCACCTGCTCAACGGGTCAAATCTGACCACACTGGAGGCGAGTTTTCACGGTTGTTAAAGACCCTTTTATGGTTAAAAAAAAGCCTTGGTTCCGGCAACCGTGAAATCGTACACCTTTTGTCAAATAGGCTTTCTGTCTTGTTTAATCAATTTGAACTGATTGATTTCCGGTTGATTAACATCAATTTTATGTTTCATTTTCTGCAAGTTCAAGGTTGGAAGTTTGATTGAAATTTGGGATTTGTTGAGATCTATGGTGGTGGAAATTGTGTGGTAGAATGTGTTTGTTCGTACGGTTAAGTTTAAGCCTTTCATTTTAGATTGAGTGGTGGTGATAGTTTAGGATCAGGTGGTAGTGGTTTAGGATTTTGTGAAGATGATGGATAGGGGATGATGTTGATTTTTCAGTTAGTTTAGGAATTTTTTTGGTTAGGAAAGTATGAAAGGGAGAAATTTAATTAAATAAAAAAAAAATAAAGAAAATGACAAAATTACTAAAGTAACCCTGATTTAACGAACAAAAATAGACGGGGTTAGTAAAAGGTACCAAATTTGCAAGCTTTTGAAATGTGAGGTAGTCATTTGCAATAAATTCAAAAAAAAATACTAAAATTGCGTAATTAGACAAACCACGGGTGCTAAAATGACACTTAACTTATTATTATATAAATAGATCAAAATAATTAATTGTACCTTATTATATATTAGCTTGGTAATTGTTGAGGGGCAATATTACTCTTAATAGCTAATAAAGGGTTTCCCCTAGGGTGTATATATAGAGAGAATAAATTAACATCATAACCTAATCACACACACATTATAATCATGTGTCTCCTCTCTTTTCTAAACTGGGTTCCTCTCAAGAACCCTAACCATCCTTAACTATACATTCTAAATGGCAACTCGATCAAGATGACAAGCATGTAGACTACATCATACCCTGCTGCGGTTACTACTCTTCATGCTGTAACAGGTTCATAGGTTTAATATTTATCATGTTTTATATTACTTACATGAAGAACTGATCAACATGTGGCATCAGAGTGATGTTGATTAATCAGTTCTTCATGTTTTCTGTAAATATGGAATTGAATCAGAAGACATGGACTAAAACTTGATAAACCCTAATTTTTTAGGTTTTTTTTTCATGTTCTATTACGAAAACAATACATGAAACTGTTTAAAATTGCTAAAATTCATATTTAGTAAACTTTAATATTTTTGAAATCTGTTAATTTCATGTTTAAAGATTTCGATTCCAAGTTTTTTTTATGTTTAATTGTTAAAATTTTCGATGATGTTCTTCATGTTCATCATTATTATCGAAAATTATACATATGTTGGTTTAAAATCTAGATTAAAATTTGTTAATGATTATTTAGGGAAATATTTTTTCAAATCTTGGATAACTTAGAAGTTTTAATATTTTCTTAAAAGATTTGAATCCCCTTAAAATAGGAAACAAATATAATTGATAATCATTAAAAAGATTTGAACCAAATCTTATCATTATTAATTTAGTTAATAAAGATCATGGGTTAAGGGCTTAAACCAGTTTACGGGTTCACGGGCTATTTAAAACTCATGTATTATGGGCTTATAATAGCTTATGTGTTCTAAGAGTTTATGAGTTTCTAAAATGGTTTGGGGTCATAACCTATAAACCCGAAAACTCACTAATACCGGAATCAACATTTTCCATAAAACTCCATAAAATCATGTAAACACCCAAATACTGAAAACCCTACTAAAAGCCGGAAACTGGCAATTCTCGGGAACCCAAAATTTCCGAGAACTAATTCTGTAAAATAAGGTCCTACCGGAAACTTAAAAAATCCTTACTCTAAACATTTTCCGATATTACTAATTAAATGTTTTGTAAACCTTAAATATTATAAAATTTTACAAAACATAAAGACTTAACTTGAATGAACTTTTGATGTAACACTTCTGTCCAAAGGTGATGAGTTATATTTACCCTATCATTCAAGTATAACTGAAAAGCTTTTGTTAGTTTTGCCTAACATGATACAAATGTCTCACTTCTGCCCAAAGGTGATTTGTTACATTTTTATTTAGCAAAACTAGCCTGTGCATAATTAAAATAATTGTCTCACTTCTGCCCAAAGGTGATGTGTTACAATTTTTTTGCACATATACTTAAATAAATTTTAATTCTGCCCAAAGGTGATTTATTTTTTTTTAAGTAGAACTATTAATTATAGTCTATTAGTTTGATGTTAATAATAGACATATCACATCTTCAATAAAATATAGTGATCCTCATATTAATGATCCTTCATTAATCTAATGATCATAAACTTTAATCTATATTATTTTAATATCCCATAATATTACTCACTATATTTTCTTCCATAAATAACGATCTCATCCAAATCATCCACTCTAATCTTAAAATACAATTGAATTTTGTCTCATAAAGAGTTTTAATAACATTTAGCTCTTCTCAATTTTAATTATTCATTAAGACATGATATGGCTATCCTACTGCTCTTTCTAATACCAATCATTATATTAAAACTAGAGCATAACAAATGGGATGCGTTAATCATAATGTCTCTTATAATAATGATAATCAATAATTCATTTAAATAAATGCTATCACTAGAGTTATTCTTGATTTAGTTTAACCTAAGACTAATCAAAATAACTCATAAGATGCATGCATTCTTTCTTGAAAATTCTAACTATAAGGTTAAATGACATTACCGAATACATCATAATGTAAAATACCATGACCCATAAATTTAAGGGTTTACACATGGAAATAAATACATTTTTTTTAGTACATTACATACTAAAATTTTCAGCAGTACAATTTGGTGCCTTACGAATCAACTATAACACTCAGAAGTACCAAAGGAAAATGAGTGTGTTGATCAGCAACATATGTACATGAAAAGAAATGTCTGGTGCTAGAAATAAGATGTTATTTAACTCAATACCACTAAAACCTAAAAGATGATAATCTAAGGTTCATAGACAAAATACAAGTATTACTTCCAGCTTCAGGTTTCTTAAGGAGAAGTCCCATTGCAAAAATATGCCATTAGATTAGGCATAGACATTACAAGACTATCCATAATTCAAAAGAACAACTGGCTAAAATTGATAGTTGTATAATAATGATATATAAGTTTGCTAATTCTAATATTCCCATTAACACATGATTTGTTGAGTCTAGTTCTATATATTTACCCGAAATCAACAAATAACTAACATGAGTGTTAGTGACAAATTTAAATGTTAAGGTTATTAGAACCATGATAAACTGTCTTTTAATTACACTTTATGATACCTTAAATATTCTGAAGATTAATCAGAATTTAGTATCAATACTTAAGTTACATTATGACAGTTATAAGGTTTACATAGCCAACATAAAGTCACTCTTACCTTAAACTCTTATATTATTTGTTATCAATATCTGGATTGAAACATTTATAAAATAGAACTAGATGATAATGTATACTTTCACAACTTTTGTTATAATACAAATAAAAATTTAACGAAAGACAAATGAGACCTATAATATTTGATGAGGGTGATTTTTCATATAATGTCATTCTTAGTGATTTTAAATCATGTGTTAAATGCCCTAAACATTATTTGGCTTAAGGAATAAGTATGAGTCCACCATAAGTTATATTTCACCGACATTCGTGAAACTTATTCAAACGGAATATTCCGTCATAATTCTTTTATCATTTAAAATGCTTTTTACTTGTATCTAATCAGTATTCTATGGTTCGCGGTCTTAAAGAGATCCGTTCATATATACTTAATACGATTTCTTCTAAATATGTCCTTTAAGTTTATTATGACATCTGGACGTTAATGGAATCAAATCAAGTCTAACATATATATGACAGATTCCCACGTCATGTACATCATTGAAACTTCTCTTGTATTTTTCCTAGAGATATTAAAGATCAGTGGGAGCCTTAAGTGTCTCAATCATAACTTACAAGATTTGCAAGAGGTGGGGGAGTGAAAACTTGATATTATCTCAAATACACCTCTTGTACAAGACACTGCTCCATCATAACACTATTCCATCAAAACTTATCTCTTTAGAATTTATGTCACACCCTCAAAATCCACTAACGGAGTTTTACCGTCAGAGGGTGTGAACTAACAGGATCAGAATCATTAGTTATAATCAAACACCATAAGTAAAGTTTTCAAACCACGAAACATTTAAGTGTAAATAAGTGCGGAAGCGTAAAATCATAAACCAAGTGTTGCGTCACGCAGGACGACTTAAAACCCAATTAATAATAGTTTAAAAACAAGTTTGCAAAAACGATAGAGTTCAATGTAATGCATGTTCCTATACCGCGCGCTCGCCTCGGCTATCTGAGAATAAGATACTAAAAGTGTCAACACGGGGTTGGTGAGTTCTCAAGTTTATATAAATAAAGCATTTGCGTTTACGTTTTGCGTTACCAAATAATGTTAAATCAATTATATATCTATAGGTAGCTAGCCTATAAAACAAGTATTACTAAGTGTTCGACACCGAAGCTGACTGTTTATCAATTGCCTTGCCACCATGTCTACCACGACCATGGAAAATGTGTTAGCCAAGATTACACCCACTCGACCTCCAGTCGAGTTTAGATTTGGGTGGGGTTTGTCAAACCCAGTAGTACTACTCAACAATGACTCGCTATTATACAAATACTAAACGGTTCGATGTTATGAAGGACTTTAGTTGGTTCGTTTTCCACTTAGCCTTTACAAGTGATATATAACTAATAACAAAATCTAAAGCGTTTTGGAGTATGTTATCTCCCCAAGTAAAAAGCGTTTAAAATAGTAAAAGGGGAACGTGAAACTCACTGTTTGCGAAGAATTCAAAAACAAGTCAACCAAGAGATGCACGTCACAGAAAATCCTCACTAGCGTTCTAAAACAAGAATGAGATTTTCTAAGTGTTGGAACTATTATTGAGTCTCTAGACTCGGCACATAATACCTATGCATAAGATACGTTTCGTGTTTCGTTTGTGAATTGTGCGTGACTCAACAAACACATTGGTGATACGTTACATGTGTGAACAACTACTTACGTGTCAAGTATTAATATTTTACATTACTAGCAATTATTCCCCACAAGGGCAATTTAGTCAAAATCATGACAATTATCTAATGACAAGTACGTTTCATGTATTTTCGCATATTTCAACAGCTAGTTTTATCAAAACAGATTTCTACTTGAAAGATTACTCTATTCAACAGATCATAATATATCAATTAATTCACCAAAAATCGTCACAAAAGCACACATGAGTTAGGTTTCCAGAACTATTTTTATTGTATTTTTATTCCACATAGATTTCTCACAATGATCAAAACATTACAGTAAACTCACAACAATCAAAATCATGCGCAACAGAATGATATTTGTTATTCCCGTTAAATGGTAATTCCAATTATTTCAAGACCAATTGGGTTAGGTTCTTAACTCAACATGTTAACTTCCAGAAGTGAAACCAACCCATTTGGTCTTGTAGTTTATGAGATATGATAATTACAAAACAGCCTAACAGCAGACCTCATAATTCAGACTTGCACTTCAGTTTTGTAAAATAATAAAAGTTAACTTTTACCTGTCCAAAAATTACAAACTTAGACTTTATAGAAACTAGACTCAACCTAGTACATTGTAGTGTTAATAATTTCGACCAATTACCACATTAACATTCAGTTACAGTCGTCTCAACATAAACTTAACAATCTGTCCAGTACCAGTTTACATCAAAACTCAACATAACAACAATCTATGATCTATAATCCATGCATATAACACTCTAGACACAATATTTACCAACCATGCATATCAATCTCACATTACATACATAGTTAGGGTTTTTCTTGAAAGTTTAAATCAAAGAACAAGTGATTAACAAACAACAATAACACAACTAGTTATCAATTCACTAGCTAATCATCATCAAGCATATAATCAAACCCTAACTCATCTTAATCATCAATTTCGTGACTTAGGTTTTTGGATTAACCCATTCAAAATCAAAATTAAACATATAGAATGCATAGAGTAGTTGTTAATACCTTCCTAGCACCTTAATTCTTCAACAAAACTTGAAAATCCTTGTATGTATGTGTGTGTAGTGTGACGGCAGCCAAGGGAGAAGGGGGGGGGGGGGGATCGGGTTTGAGAGGGAGAGAGGAGGTTAGGGTTTTTGTTATTAATTAATAATAATTATATTACACAATGGCCCCTCGACTTTTAGTTATTACTTTTCTAGCATAAAGTAGCTTTTTGCATCTTGAGTTAATGTTCTACACAATATTATCAAATAACACATAAGTCTAACACATAATTGTCAAATAATTATTGTTTTGATGTTTGTCGTTTATTCACCAATGGTTTGCGTCAACTCGTTTGCGTTTCGGTGCAATCCCGAAAAACTACATGTGTAGTGATTGTCAAGCGTCATTTAAAAACCATTATCATAATAAATGATTATCTAATACTCATACTAAAATGAGTGTTAACTCCTGATCAGACTTATCTAATACTCATAATAAATGATTACTCGACCAAGTGGGAGAATGTAAAAATATATATATTTTGTATATTTATTTATATGGCAATCATTATCATTTATATAATAATAGATAAAAATAATTAATTATACCTTATTATATATTAGCTTGGTAATTGTTGATGGGCCATATTACTCTTAATAGCTAATAAAGGGTTTCCCCTTGGGTGTATATATAGAGAGAATAAATTAACATCATAACCTAATCACACACACATTATAATCATGTGTCTCCTCTCTCTTCTAAACTGGGTTCCACTCAAGAACCCTAATCATCCTTAACTATACATCCTAAATGGGAACTCGATCAAGATGACAAGCATGTCGACTACATCATACCCTGCTGCGGTTACTACTCTTCATGCTGTAACAGGTTCATAGGTTTAATATTTATTATGTTTTATATTACTTACATGAAGAACTGATCAACATTATCAACATACTGTTTATGATGATAGTATGAGTTAATCCATCAAATAACCGGGTCAAAAGTTCTTTGCCATTCTATTCCTGGGTTGACTTATGTACACGAGTTAAAAGATTTAACTAAAAATGAACAAAAGCATTCGAGATGTAGGAAACCTTTTTCAGAAAAAAATAGATTACTATTATAGTAATACTAGTTTTTATCCCCAATATTAGAGGAGTTGTGTTTCTTTTTCATGTCTAATATTTATTTCTTGGATTTTAATTTTATTTATTGTAAAAAAAATTAATAAAATACTTATAGTTTGATGATGAAAGGGTTTCATAAATAAATGAGATGTTATAACTAATTTAAAAGCTATGAGTTTTGTAAGACCCATAACCCGCTTATTTTTGTTTTTACTATAAAATTGTTCCTTAATATAAATTATATCTTTATCTTAAAAAAATGGATACTAATTTTCTAGTATATCCATATTTTATTAAATTCTCATATCAAAGTGAGATTATTTTTTAATATAATGAGATGTTATAACGCGTTTATTGTTATCTGGGTTTAGTGAGACTCATATCCGTGAATTCGAGTTATATGCATGAGAAACCTTCATTTACAAATAAAACAATCTGGTGGCTTGAGAGAACGTAAGAAGCAACCAGAGAGCTTTTAAGAATTTCGTTTATATATATTTAACTAGTAACCAGAAAAGTCTTTCCTTTTTCTTTTTTTTTTGCGCGCAACATGTATTGTAATTTATTCGCATCTTCGTAGTTGTTTTACATTATTCGTTTATAATATTTATATATTTTTTTTGGATTTTAATTTTATTTATTGTAAGAAAATTAATAATATACTTAGGATTTGATTATAAAAGAGTTTCACAAACAAATGAGATGTTATACACGATTTAAAAGTTATATGGGTTTAGTGAAACCCATGACCCACTTTTTTGTTTTTTAATATAATGTTGTTTCTTAATTATAAATAATATTATTAATTTTTAGTATATCCCTATTTTTTAGAATTTTCATATCAAATATTTAATTAGATTAATTTTTAATATAATGAAATTTTGTAACCCGTTTAAGGGCTATTAGGATTTGGTGAGACTCATACCCATGAATTCGGGTCAAATACATAAGAAACCTTCATTTAAGAATAAAACAATCTGGTGGCTTGAAAAAATTTAGAAGACTCTCGTTTATATATTGTAAAAATTAAGATACTAATATAGTTTAGCAATCATATATAAAACGTGGTTAAATCCTTCCTCTAATAATCAATGGAGCCACTCATAACTACTTCCAAAATGAATTGATATTCAATTATTCATATAAACGTGGTTTTTAGTAAAAAAGATTAATTTAAGAATAAATTATTTTAATCAAGAAAATAATTACAATCCATTATATATAGCAAAACATAAACCCGTTTAGACTATAACTAGGACTCTGAAAAAAACAGTTGAGATAATTCAAACTTGATAATTATCTATATCCCTCTAATTAATTTTACTTGTACTCCAAGACTCCTTCCTTATTATAGTGGATCACGTTGAAACTTGAAAGTGAACTTCTTTGGTTAGATGATTTAATGTGTCTTCCACTTTGTGTACAAACTGTAATGAGATGTCGATCACTTATTAATATCGTGTCCTGATTCGAGCTTGGGGTGACAACTACCGTTGGAGCTCGGTAAAGGAAGCATTAGAGTTTTCATCATCATCATCATCATCATCATCATCATCGTCGTCGTCTTCGTCGTCGTATGCAGGATACAAGCATTACATAAAAATCGGTTCAAATGATAGTGGTGGCAACTATGTGATTTTTTACATGTAAACATAGGAATAGGGAAATTTCCGGTTCAAATGATTACATATTTTGTATAAGTCAGTTTTAGTTTTAGTCCTTTATTTTGTAGCAGTAATACTCTAAGACCCCTTGATGTGTTTTGGATTTTGTTTGTCACGTTTTAGTGCTATCTGCTTGCTGTCATGTTATACCCTATAGTTTTTTTTATATGTAACCTTAGCCTTCCAAAAGGATTTCATGGTTTTTATTTATGTCCTAGCGTTTGTTGTTTTTCTTTTGCAATATAGTTTACTAGTTTGAGGCTCGTGTGGGGAATTATGAAAATTTTAATATTTAAACATTAAGCAAATTACAATCAATAACACAATTATCATATATTGTTAATACAATTACAACTTACATTAAAATTAGGATATACAAAGTCAAAAAGTTTTGATATAGGATCAACAGAATCTTTTATAAGTAGATCGTCAGGTATATCTATCGTTGCAACACCATCATTAGGACCGCCAACATTACCTTCACCTATATTTAAAAGTCATTTCGCAAATAATTTGGTTTCTTCAATATCAAATGGTGGCCTGCCCATAGTTAACCTTAGGTTTTTTTTTGTTAATCTCAAGACATTGCATTCATGTAAGAAGAACATAGAGAGGCGTTTACGAGGCATTTACTATGTCTTGTCAAGTGCCTTTTTTGAACAACAATTAGAATTTGTCGAAATTCTCCTCTAAATACAAAAACCTTTCCTCCAAATAGCAAAATTAGAAGATAAAACATCTTTTAAAGACCTATCAAAGCCATGTTTATGAGCCAATAATTATTTGTAATTTAATACTTGATTTTAAGGTTTAAAACTAATAATTATTCCTATGATAAGAGTTTTAGCAAGAAAACCATAATTGTAGGTTTCCAAAGTTTCAGCTAAAACAAATAAATGTTTTAATGTTTACCTAAAATTCTCTTAATTTTAAAATTTTAAGTAAAGTAATTTTATGAAAATGTTAAACTTGTACATTAAGCAAAATACAACCAACAAAAATATATGTAATGAAAATACAAACAGCTAATCGTCTCTTAGTTATGAAAAAAGAAAACAAACATATAATGAAAACTTTTAAACAGCTAGTAAACTGTGCAGTCCCTAAAGCGTTTTCTGAGCAAGAATCCAATGAGCCTATGCATGTTGTCTTCCATAATCCATATTGGTTGTGAAAGTACTTTGTTACAAAATTTACAAAACGAAGCAAGTTAATAACAGCCTTATCTTAAAACCATGATAATTTTTTTTCTAAACGTATGATAAATTAAAGAACTTTAAAGCTAATTAAATCGTCATCAAACAACAAATAAAAAAAAAGATGAACGGGCCATATTCGTGTTCTTTCATCTAATTTTAGCCAAACACGAACACATACACATAGTGGAACAACATTGTTTTAAGTGAATCATTTACTATTGAGAAGGGAATTGTGATGTTACCTGATAATGAGCAATAAAGGAACAGGGAAGATAAATGTTCAGAAACAAAATAGAAGAACAGATCGGAATCAGAATCAGTGTCACACGTGTCATCGGAGACGGAAGAACGCAAATAGCAATTAGCAGCGACGTCACACCTAGGGTTTGTAATCAGAATCTGTTGCGTATTATTTTGTGATGGAGTCTTGTAATCGGCAGAGAGAGAAATCAACAATGAGATGACATAGCTTTGTGATTTACCAGAATAATTCAAGTGGGTTGGGTAATAACCCATGTTTGATAACTAACAAAACATAAATTGAAAAGGTGACATAAAAGAGTAGTCTTTTATTAGTGTAGTAGATTATTATTATTATTATTATTATTATTATACACATTTAACTTATATAATCTTTTTAATGTTTAACGTATGATAATTTATAAATTTTGAGTATGTTGTTATGATGTGTTTATTTTATCTATGTCACGTCGTCAAAACAAAGTTGGTTTCGTAACAAGTATATGAGTTTCGTTGAGTGCCGGTATCGTGCCGCTACTATGACGAACCGAATTGTTTCTTGTTGTGTCGAAGCGATAGTCGTTATGATCCTTTTTTATCTCGCGTTTTGATATCCGTGTACGAAGCCGAGTTACAGCACAACGGGCATGGAGAACAGTACTAGTTGGAATGACTGGTAATCTATGTTTGTTATTTGTAACTTGTATCATTTTGCTCTAGCTCCTTGCAAACTTTACTCAACAAAAGTTTTTGGTCATTAACAAAAAATTAGAGTAATAATATGTCGGTGGGCCGGTTTGACCTGTACTCTAAATTATAGGTGCACAAAATCGGGTTTTGTTAAAACTCGAAACTGGGTAGGAACCAGTTTTATTAACATCGGGTACAAAACGGAACCGGTTCCAATCAGGAACCGGGTAGGAACCGACCCGAACCGATGGAGAAATGTGGGAACCCAGTGGAACCGGGTAGGGTATGAACCGTACCCGGGTATTACGTAATAACCGGGTACACCGTTTTTTTTAAATTCAAACATTTTGACCGTTAGGAACCGGTTCCAACGGCTATATAGCCGTTTTTGACCGTTGGAACCAGTTTTTTAACTACAAAAACCTTATAGACATATTTGATAAAAAGCTATGTATTGTGTATGACTTGTTAAAACACTTTCAAAACTATAAACCACACTTTAAATCACAACTTAGATTAAACGGTTTAATGGCAAGTAACGACGACGTTGTTATGGTGATCGAAACAACACGATGCCCCGATGTTTGGGTTTATTACGATTTGTGTGTCATGACAGACTCACAAGAGATGGTCTGGTGCAAGTATTGTTTGAAGTTTTTGAAATCGGGGTCGAACTCCACCTTACGCAAGCATACCAATAAGTATTGCTTGAGAAAAAAAGTTTGGATGCCAAGAAAGCGGAAGCGGGAGCGTCGTCCGGCTCTACAACTCAAGCACCTACCGCCGCCGGTAACAACGCTTAATCGTTGTAGAACGCCGGATTAAAACGACGGACGTTGTTTTTTAGTTTAAGTTTTATGTTTAGTATCGTCATATTTTAATAATGTTTGTAATATGTGTTGTCTATATAATAAAATGTTCGTCGTTATTGTAATCAATTGAAATAGTAACAAAAAAATAAAACATGACTAATAAGAAATAAAACATTACTAGTAATAAACAAAACAAAGCTAGTTAATAAATAAAGCAAAACTAAATATTACTTGAAATTTGATTGTGTTACAAATTATTTTACTAAAACAAATAAAAATTACAAGTCTTCTTAGTCTTCACCCTCGTTTTCTTCACCACCCGAATTCTCGGAAGAAAGACCTTCCTCCACCCCCTCATCATGAATAGGACGCTCTATTGGTATTTTGTCTTCAAAGTTTGCCTTGTGTTGTACACAATCCACCGCATCCAAATGATTCTTTAGGCAAATGCAAACCTCTAGAGACTCGAGAGTTAATTTTGTTCTTATCATTGATAATACCCTCCCACTAAGAGAAAAAACCGATTAGGAAGCAACCGTTGAGGCTTGTACGCCAAACAAGTCACGAGCCATGGTAGATAGAATAGGAAAATCGATTTGTTTTCCTTTCCACCAAGCCAACAAATCAATATTACGAATTTCGTTGACCGTTGCGCCCTCAACATAGTTTGCTCCACTATATCGACCAAGTTCGCTAGTTGGTGTGTTTCCACTTTGCCTCTTAGAGGCCGATTCACGAACCGCATTCATCAAGTTTATAAGTTTGTCCTTGCACGGCCTACTAGTCGTTGTTTGCCTCACAAAAGACAACCTCGCGCTTGGACCATAAAGATGAAAATAATGGTCATAAAGGTATTGAAGGTTTTTGTTAAACTTTTCCTTCGCTCCCGTCGACAATTTCGGGTCGATCTCATGCATACCCATGTTGTCAAAAATTTTCTCGATCAACGTCTCAACCCCATTAACATTCCAATAGGGGTTTAAAGACGACACAAGTAAAGAACAGCGGTATGTCTTCAAAATATTTAAGAACTTTTCCTTCATTACCGCAACAATATCCTTGAAGAGTTTGTTCTTCACCTCAAACTCTCTAAAAGTCGAAGACATGTTGTACAATTCTTGCAAAACCCAACAACTAGTACGATAATAAACTTCCGATAACTTAGTTGTTGCGGTTTTGAACACATCAAGAAACTCCAACAAATAACCGACATGGACCCAAACACTTTCGGGAAGCATATCGGCCTAGCATTGATAAAAAAGATTGTTATGAAAACTTTGTAATGTTTGGCGTTGGGCAAAAGCACACTTGAGCATATGACAAGTTGAGTTCCAACGGGTTGGAACGTCCCAATTTGGCCCCAAATATTTTCTTTCTACCGATTTGCAATAGTTCTTATATTCAAGATGTCTTCTTTTACCACTTTTGAAAACATCTTGTAACATAAGTCTAAAGCAAGTTAAATCTTGACAAATGTTTTCATTGCCGAGACCATCTTGAACAACCAAGTTGATGATATGTGCAGCACATCGAAAATGAAAAAAATTCCCGTAACTAGGTGTTGCATATTCTATGATAAATTTTTCGGCCGCTTTTGTATTGTTTGATGCGTTGTCAAACGACATCGAAAATATTTTATTTTTCAAGTTGTAAGTCGTTATAACCTCATCAACCAATTCAAACAATTTATCGACGGTATGCGGATACGAGAAGTTTTCAAAAGCGATGGTGCGTTTCATCAATTGCCAAGTCACCGGATCAACCCAATAAGCGGTGACACATATGTATGATTCGGGTAACCCGTGTGGTTCCGACCAAACATCGCTAGTTAAACTCACCATCGATTCTAAAGTATGAAAAAACTCGATTAACTCTTTTTTTGCACACTCCCACAATTTGATACAATGACCTCTTAGGGTAGTACGACTTAAATGTGTGTATCGCGGTTGTAGAGTTTCTCGAATCAACGACGTCAACTTCGGGTCGTCAAAGTGGTTAAACGGCAAACCTCGTTGAATAACGAACTTTGTCATTCTATCTTGAACACGGTTCGTGTTGTAACAAAATAGTGTACCATCTTTACCCAAATCCACTTGGTCGGTTGCGCGAACGCCTTTCAAGGCCTTGCAAAATGGCTTCTCGATGTGTTTTCTCAAAGTCGAGTTTGAATCGTGCTTTAAGAAAGTTCCACAAAGTTTGCAACGAGCCTTAGTATCACATTCGGTAGTGAGAACCAAATCCCAATTCTTCCATACTTCTTTGTTGCGGTTATGGTCGAGGACCCCAACAACTAGTGGGTCATCAATAGCACGAACCGGGTCAATAAAAACAAAACGTTCTTGTTAGCCTTATTGTTAGTATTTTTGGTGGGTGCCATAATATTTTTGAGTCGGATGGTCGGATTTGTAAAACGAGAAATATTTTAGATTGTTTTTGAGTTTAGTGGTGAAACAAGGGGTGAATAAACAATTTATATAAGGTTTTTGGCTAGAAAAACCGGTTCCAACGACTATATTTCTATTGGAACCGTTACAACGACTATTTTTTCTCAAAAACCGGTTCCAACGGCAATATTACCGGTTCCAACGGCTAGTTTGACCTGCAGCTTTGTTTTCCTTAAAAAACCCGGCGAAACCGGTTATTCCGGGTAGGAACCGGAACCGGTTCCAAAATGAAACCGGGTACGAACCGATGGGGGATATAATATGTGGAACAGGGTTGGGATTTCGGGTATATAAATACCCAAACCAGGTTTTAGGTCCATCGGGTACGAACTGGAACCGGTTCCGGATCGGGTACACCGGTTCGGGTCCGGAAACGGTCTTCTTATGCACGTCTACTCTAAATAGTAGATACGTATGCACTAATTGTTTAACCATGATCTTACATTGCTTAGAGCGTAAGTGGCCAAGTGGGGTTGGGGTTGGGGATGGGGATGGGGATGGTGACGATAGGTTTTAATTTTATTTTTTCTTATGATAGTTTTTCTTACTTATACACAAGGTTGCAAAAGTCGCTAGGCGGACCCTAGGCGGTCGACTGGGGAGTTGGGAGTACTCGGCCTTAGTCGGTGAGTACTCGGCCTTAGTCGGAGAGTACTCGGGGATGGCTCACCGAGAACTCGGCCTAGGCGGGGATTACTCGAGGATTACTCGTTGAGTACTCGGCGCCTAGGCGCGATTTTTACAACCATGCTTATACATATACACGTATAGTATTTCAAAAGTAGGTTACGTTTTTTTCTCAATTTTCATGTCTATTATAATAAAAATAAATGTTTGGCTTACACTAAATAACGGGAATTTTAAAAATAAACAGTTTATATTACAATAAAAGGTTTTATGATGAAAAAGAAAAGTAAAAGTTGTGAACAATGTGAAAATGTAATGATACTAGAGAATGAATGTTCATAAATTGAAGTAGAAATGTACAATTTTGAAGAATAAATGGATTGCTAACGTGACAACTTATTTTGAAGAATATATCATCCACTTTCTTTGGGGATAATTCGGATCGTCAAAATTAGTTCACATCATCCATAAAATAAAATCTTCAACAAGTAGTCAGTACACTTGTTTGTATGTGACCTATTTTACCTAGCCATGTTCCGACTCAATCACACCACCACGGTCCGCCTTCCCCTGTGTGGTGGTCGTGTGTTTCTTTCTCAACCGCCATATGAGACGGAGGTGGTTATAGTACCATCACCACCATGTGAAACAACACCGGATGTTGGCATACATCATGAGGCATCAACACCCGCGCTGCTAATATGAGCCATTAGAGCCCTCAAATGACCCACATTTTCAAGCCAACGCCTATCACCTGACACAAAAACATGAACCCGGTTTTGAACTTCAATCCAACTACACCCGGGCTGCTTAACTGCCCGCCTCTCTTTCAGCGAACCCCTAACTTCCTCAACCACCTCCCACCACCCCATTTCCGCATTCATATTCGACAACACCACATAATTCGAACCCGTTTCAGGCTCAATCTCTGACAGTTTTTCACCAGCAAATTTAGCCATTTTCAAATCCTTACGCACCCGACATGCATCAAGCAAAGCACCCCATACACCCGCATTACAATCAGTTTTCATCTCTTTCACCATCTGAAAGGCGGCTTCTAGCCGCCCAGCTCTCGCAAGCAAGTCAACCATACATGCATAGTGCTCGGTCAACGGCTTGATCAAGTACCTTTGACTCATTAACTCAAATAACCTAAACCCATGATCGATCAAACCCGCATGGCTACAAGCCGATAGAACCCCAACAAAGGTGACCTCATCTGGGCTCACTCCCGCAACCTCCATATCATCCAATACCCTAACTGCTTCGAGCCCATTCCCATTTAAAGCATACCCGTTAATCAAAGAATTCCACGACACCACATCGACACGCGGGGTGTAAGAAAACAACCGTTCTGCACTCGCCATTTTACCACATTTTGCATACAGAGTAATTAAAGAGTTAGTTACAAATAAGTCTTGCTCATAACCTGTCTTTACAACCACCACATGAACTTGTGTACCTAGTTGTAAAGTTGCTAGAGTTGCACACGAGCTCAAAACAGATGAGTATGTAGATTCATCTGGTTTATTATCATTTTGTATCATTGAAATGAAATACCTGAATGCATCCGGGTACAACCCGTTATGGGTAAAGCCCGAAATCAAGGAGTTCCAAGTAACTATGTTCTTATGTTTTATTTTCTTAAATAAAGCAACTGCCTTATCCATTTGACCTAGTTGAGCATAACCAGCAATCATAATATTCCATGAAACTATATCTTTTTTCACCATCTGCTTAAAAAGATCAAGTGCTTCATCCATGATCCCGTTCTGAGCACATCCTGCAATCATTGTGTTCCAACAAACCATATCTCGATTGGTTACACGATCGAAAATCTCACGTGCCTTGTGAATCTTTTTGTTTTGAGCAAATCCTGATATCATTGCGGTTTGAGCCCCGGCATTGTTATATGGCATTTGATCGAGTAAACGACTCGCTTCATCTAGCTTACCAACACGAACGTATCCATTGATCATGGTAGTCCACGACACTGCATTTCTTTCAGGCATTTCATCGAACAGCCTCAATGCTTCATCAATCTTGGAGTTTTGTACATAAACTGCCAGCATCGCGTTCCACGACACCGTGTTTTTAACTGGCATTTGATTAAATAACCCCCTAGCCTCTGTAACCTGACCATTTCTACCAAGCCCAGATAACATCGTGACCCAAGAAACGACATTTGGATCTGGCGTCCGGTTAAAGAAACACAAAGCGGAATCCAAATCACCAACCGTAACAAACCCATCCACCATTAAGTTCCAAGAAACCACATCCTTAACCGGCATCTCCTCAAAAAACTTCAACCCCAAACCCATTTCACCAGTTTGGGTATACCCTCCAAGCATTGTATTCCAGGACACCAAATCTCTCACAGGCATTTCATCGAACACCTTCCGGGCTTCCTTAACTTTTCCAGAACTCAAGTAACCTGAAACCATGGCGTTCCAACAAGCCGGGTTCGTCTTATCCGGCATCAAATCAAGCAAATTCCTGGCCTTTTGAAGCTCCCCGTTACGCGTGTAGCAAGTAATCATGAGAGTCCAAGTGAAAACATCCCTTTGAGGCATTTGGTCGAACAGTTGGCGAGCAATCTCAAGTGCGTGATTGTGAAGACAGCCTGCAATCATTGTGTTCCAAGAAACGAGGTTTCGGTGAGGCATTTTATCGAACAGGTTCAGCGCATCGTTGATTCTTCTGTTTTTGGCGTAGACGGAGATCATGGAGTTGAATGTGACGGTGTTGCGTTGAGGCATTTGGTCGAATAACTTGCGGGCTTCTTCGACCCGACCCGATTTACCCAGGTGGGTTATCCTGGTGTTTTGCTGGAAGAGAAAGTTTTCCAGAACGGACCGCAGGCTTGTTTTCATGATTGTTGGAATCTACAGTAAGAATAGTGAATCATAATATGAATATGAAGATGAGTTTGTCAGTCCAATGAAGCAACTGAATTATTTTCATAATATTATGTGACAAGAAGATACAAAATATTCATGGAAGCAAGGTATAATATTGTAATCTTCATCACTCTTTCTTTCTTACCACTTCCTTTTGCAATATACAACAAAAACACTACACACTCACACGCACCATGCATTCTTCCTAACTACCCTCGCATCATGGGCAAACTGCACCAACCTCACCATTCTCAACAACTGCCATGAAACCATATGGCCCGGGATCACCAACACCACCCTCGCTGCCGGCGCTTTCACCCTCAAACCCGCCAGAATATGGGTGCGATTTCGACAAAAACGGCAACGGTTCGTGTGAAACCAGAGCATGCGGGACCACACTAACTTGCTCTGTCCCTGGGTCCCCGCCCGCATCGATTGCCGAATTTACCCTACCGCTTTTTACGATGTTAGCCTTGTGGATGGCTTTAACGTGCCGATAACCGTCACACCGATTCAAGGCAAAGGCGACTGCAGGGTTGCGGGTTGTGACACGGACAAACTGCCTGCAACGTTTTCGACTCTGACGAGTATTGTTGTAAGGGAATGTACTCGGATCCTGTCACATGTATGCCAACGAATAACTCGATAATATATTAATATTTAAAACTGTGTGCCCCGTAGCGTATAGCTATGCGTATGATGACCCAACAAGCATCATAACATGTGACAATACGGATTTTGTTGTCTCATTTTGTTCACCAAGGTATTGTTTATATTATTCATTACAAAAATCTTGACTTTGACCTTTTGACTTTGGCTTTGACAATGCAGGAACCAAACAGAACAATGCACGTATCACGATAACAAGCCCGTGTGTAACGGGTCAGGAAGGCTGAAGCAAATTACTTACATGTGGGCGGTTTTCGCGATATCATTTCTAATAACTTGAAAAAGTTTCAACTATACTATATGTACAAAATATTGAGAAAATGTTTAATAAACATGATTAAAATTTTGACCGACTATTTGTACCGCGGTCTTTCTAATTTTGTCTGGTAGTTTGTCTCCTCATTTTGACTTTCGGTTTGACTAGAGTCAAATGGCAAAACCGAGACGGGGGCTGCAGGCACGGTGTCCCAACGGGCTTTTAAGAAAGTTAACAGCTTGATCACCATTTCTTTCCTGAATTTGAGTTCTTGTGTGAAGAGGTCAAGTATGAGGAAAGAGATGACATATTTGAAAGGTACTGTGAGGAGGATAGTGGAACCAAATAAAAACACCATGGCCACTTCTGTTGTTATCTGAGAAAAAAAAAACAAACAAGAAACAAAAGTTTAGATAATAGATGATTTTACAAAACTACTATAGCTTTGCTATTGGTGGGATATACTGAGTACGATGATGATGATGATGATGATGATGATTTTACAAACAGTTGTTTGAAGAAGATTATGCAATTTTGAAAAACTGGAATAAGTTAAATCAAATATTACAAAGTTTGGTTGTAGGTAGGGGTGTAAGCGAGATGAACTGCTTGGGATCGGCTCGCTAAAAATCTCTAATGGAGCCAAGCTTAAATGAGCTCGAGCATAGCTTCAGATTTTGAGCTTAACAATCTCGAGCTTCATATACCAAGCTTAAATAGGTTTGTGTGCTTTAATGAGCCTATTAATTATTTAAATACTGTATTTATTATTTAATATAATAAATATATGATTAAATGAAAAACAAGTATTACATATGATAAAAGAAACTAAATAATATACATATATATAGTTATACACATACAGAAAAATAACCTAATTAATAATTAATAAACAAGTCAAGCTTGACAAATTAATTACAAGCTCAATTCAAGCTTTAGACAGAGAGCTTAAATCAAGCCAAGTTCGAGCATGAGCTTAACTAGGTTCGCAGCTCAAACGAGCCTGTTAGTTATACAAATATAATATTTTTTATAAATAGATTATTACATTAAAAATAAGTATTATATATAATTAAAATATAAAAAACCAAATGCTATGTATGGATATAAATAAAATACTTAATAAATAATAAACGAACCAACCTCGAGCTTGAAAAATTACTCACAAGCTCAGCTTGAGCTTTAGACAGAGCTTGAAACAAGCCGAACTTGAGCCTAGGCGAGCTCATGCTCGGCTCGTTTGCACCCCTAGTTGTAGGATAAATTTAGTCAAATGACAAGCTAATTGTACGGATTATCTATAGCTTAAATTATTTATACTCTTCTACAAAGATTTATTAAAACAAACCTGTGGTTGTCCTGCAAGAATAATTGTACGGATTTTAAGAAGCGAAACGTTAATACTTTGCATATATTTTTCCACATCACGCATGGCTTCTTTAACGGCTATGATTTTCTCAATGGTGTTGGACGGTGGTTGATCACGTATGGTAACTTTGCCAAAAGTTCTTCCGAGGC
Organism: Bidens hawaiensis; assembly: GCF_021521415.1. Lineage (NCBI taxonomy): Eukaryota > Viridiplantae > Streptophyta > Magnoliopsida > Asterales > Asteraceae > Bidens > Bidens hawaiensis. The sequence continues at coordinate 2,980,565 of NW_027491034.1, forward strand.
GGCCTTGTTCCTTCAGCCCTTTTAATACCAGCATGCTTGTTGCCAATACCATTAATGTCACAGGGAACACATATGACAGTAAATTCCTGAAAAATGCAAGAAAAATGAAACTTCAATATATATAAAAAAAATAGACTTCATTAATGCGTTTTACCTGTAGATGAGCGAATAGACAAATGCAAGAAAAGATACGGTCAAGTGAGGCTCTTCCCAACGTCGAAGTTTTTCAAAGTTTTTGGCAACGACTGCTAAAGGAAGCACGAGCTCCTAAACCAATATGATAAACCAACATTAAAACTGAACAAGACCTTTTCCTAAATAAATAAAATAATAACAATAATGATAATAACAACAATGCCGACTAATTTGTCATATATTGCAGAACTTCCTCTGTCCCTATTAGTGTTTGAAACAAATGTTGATTTTTTATGCTAAATAAAGCGTTTAAAATTTTGAAACTTTTGAGGATTTTATGGAAGCTGATTACCCGAAAGACAAATCAGACCAAATATGTTGTTCTTATCTGAAAAGGTGATCAAAGGAGTTAAAGTTGCAATTGACAAGGGACACCGGACGGACTAGGGGTGTGCCACCGACCCAAAACCGAAATAACTGATATAACAGAATTCAACTCAAGACCAACTCTTTGATTTTTATGTTTTTTAAAAAACCGATAAAAACTGAACCAAACTTGTAAAAACCAAACCCACTTTTATAACTGAATTGAACCAGTAAGAACCAAAATACTGACTTTTGTTATTAAATTTATGAATAATAATTTTTATTTTTGAATGTTAAGTAATCTGTAAAATATTAATAAATGGTGTAGCCTAAAATTTTTGGTCCAAATGCGTAACACTAAATCAATCAATCACTAAAAGAAATTAGGCCCATATTTATTATTTTGGACCATTTTTTATCAACCCAAAAAAAACTGAAACCGAACCGAACCCATTGTGAAAACCGGAACTGAACGATTTTCAAAACCGACTCATGTACACACCAAAAAGGAGTACCAATTAGCTTGAATTACAACCTTAAAAAGGTCAATATTACTAGGAATCCCTTCAATCATTGCAGCATCAATAGTAGCTTGTGTCTTCTCCACCTCAGCATACTTACGCCGGCACATAAGCGCTGCCTTTTCAACCAACGTCTTATCCGCAACAACAAGATTCTTACTCAAAACAAGCGCATGTTTCATCAAACTATTCTTCCAAAAAGCAATAGAAGCACTAGAATTCCATGATGAGTGTCTCATCCACTTTCTTAAATACACCCCACCATCAAAATCGTACACATGACAGCTATAAACATCCAACGTGTCATCATCATCATCATCAACCTCGGTTTCCTCAAATCTTGTAATTAGTTGTCCACCCCAACAATTTACTGCTAGTGTTTGACAAACTATGTCTCCATAGGGTGCATTTTGTAAATATGAAAACTGGACAAGTTTTGTAGGTTCATCTAACAGTTTTTTACTGAACTGAAGAGCTTGGAGTCGTGCAATCCCGTTAATGGCGTAAGTTTTGGCTCGTGAATAGCCCTTTTGCGCACCGTAAATGTGTTTTAAAGATTGATCTCCAGCTTCGGGTCCAAAATCTCTTATGAACTGGTATAAAGATATGACTTCTTTGATGAAAGCATACCATACGTCTCGCCTCATTTCACCTCCCAAATCCACAAATTCAAGCACCCACGGTTTAGACCTGATAATATGGACGCAAACATATTTTTGAATAAGCTTAGAATTTTTTTAAAGAAAAATTAGTGTCAAATAAGATTGCATAACTATATTACTTCAGTAACAATTAACTTCAATGACCCATTTTACTTGTTTCCTCTTTAGCTAACATTTTTCATTTACTACTAATTAGACTTCAAATATAACCCAAATGATCAACGCATTAGTAAGCAGGTCAAAGTCTTATCAATTGAGGTTCTTCTACGGTGAATAAATGAGGAGATGAGTTGTTGAAGCTTACTCACTCTGGACCGGAGGTAACCGAGACAGCAGAGTCAAAAAGATCAGACCCGAATGGTCCGACCCGTGTTTTCTCAACCCGTGCACCAGGTCTTGTAAGATCCATCCTGATAACATCCACTTGGCCCTTAAGCGCAATCGCCTACAACGTTTTGTAAGCAAGGGCATTACTAGATGCTTATGAAGTATCAATAATATATTAACTTTATGTAAAGTGACACACGATATATAATAATATACCTCATAATAAAGTGCTTTGTCGGTCAACGTCAATTTACCGGGCCACGCGATGTTATTCTCCCATTTAAGAACGGGTCTCTTCCGGCTAGATCCAAGGCATAAGATTCGTTCCCCGGAAATTTGAGTAATTTCTTTCACATGGTATGAATTCCTTCCATCATAAACCCTTCCAATGGGGAGTAGGGGTCAAAGAACTAATTGTCAGTAGGAGATCAAGAAAACTATTTGTTTAAAACTTTAAGCAGTAACTGACTTCTGAAAAAAGAGGCGGTAAAACGGGTAGTCCGGGTAACGCCCCAATATTTTTTTTATCCAATCTTCATGAATATTGTAAATAGTTAATTTTATTAGATGACTGCAAAAACTATGTAACAATATAATTTTCTTTAAATAAAACATTTTGAGATGTTGAACTTGAAAGCATTTGAAATTTGAATGCATACCCTTTCAACTAATTTGACCCGTTGTCAAACAAATGTAACCCGATTTGACCCGTTTCATACATATGATGTTGAAATTGCCACCTTTACATGAAATAAACAACATTGTCAGTTTTAAAAAGTTTTAGTCCAAAGTTACTGCTTTGCCTATGGATAGCAATGACCTTTTGTAATAGTGGAGGGGCAATTTAACCGATAATAAGAAACAAGGTTAGTGAGAAGCTTACTTGAGAAGTTCATCAATATATTTGGACCATACTTGGAAGGAGATGCTTTTCTGACCACCAGAAAGAGCTTTGAAAAGGTTATGTACCGTTGGCCAATCCGCTAGGCCCGAGATAGCAGGGGCAATTCGGACAAAAGCCTCTTCTCCAACAAGCTTCCTCTTCAATAAAGAAAAAAAACAATAAATTTTTTAAAAGGCATAATTTGTGATACATAGAATGCTAAAGCATGAAGAGAAGCAGAGGTCAAAATATACGCCTAACAAGTATCAGGTCAAAACGGACCATTTTAAGCATGGGTCAAAACGGGCACCAAAGTCCAAAACACATTTTTCAGTTCACCTTTTCACAAAGAACATGTATATAAATTCACTCTAGTTATAGAATTAAAAGTAAGATAATTAGTGGAGAACAATAGGGATGATTACATACAGAAAAATGAACCTGAAATGAAGTTTTCTCTCCAATTGTACCCCTGGATTCCTTTTCGTTGGTGTATGGATTCTCCCATGCAAGCATTGTTACAAATACAAGTCTTTGGAATGCCGGCTCCTATCATAATAGCAAACATTATAGTCATAGATAATCCAAATGCATAAAAAGAGGTGCATGGTTTTTTTGTGGTCAAACATTTGGCTTTTGGAATAGAAAATTAACGTTGATTATGTAGCAAATCGAATACCAAAATCTTTCAAATGGTCGCATGTGCTACAAATAGCGACATATAATGAAACATATAATGTCAAAAAAATGAATTTAGTCAAACTGACCCCAAAATCCATGCACCATCTGTGCCTTTCTTAATAAAGTGATTTAGGAAGTTTTATACATTGGATACACCTGGCCTATTTCATTTCTGTCAAATTTTTAGCTTAACCTGTTTGACCTGACAAAACATTAGCAAAATCAACCCATCTTTATGTAAACGAGTTGAAATTGCCACATCCACATGTGTTAAAACTTAAAAGACCGTAAAAACTTGAATTATGAAACATAAGAATTGGGCCCACAAACCTTAAGGGAAGGATGGATTTCAGAACTATCTCTGGACAAGAACCTAAAGCAACAATATTCCACCAAATTACGGGCATCATTAGACACGTGTGCAGGAACGAGTGCTTTAAAGATTCTTTGCATTTTCTTCCCAGTCAACCCATTCATCCTGCATATTCAGCACTACAGAAAGTTAGAAACTTTTCATTGGCATTTGTTTTCAAAGCGGGTCGGTCAAGTGGAGTTGACTCACTAACACTCTTTATTCATAATTAAATTAAATATGTAAATGCTTTGAAATTGATAATAATGAACAGAACCTTATGCTCACCTGCTAAACTGCTCAATGGAAACAATAGCGGCCAATGAAAGATCACCACCAGGCGTTCGACCATCAATAGTCTGCTCCGCCATGAAGAACTCGTCCATGTCACCGAGCTCATACGCATTTCCCATTGTGTGATTTTTATCGTGAACATTCTTGACAAGTGGAGAAGCCACTTCATTCAAAAAGTTTGTCGTTTTCGATACCCAAATGTTTAATGCATCTTGCACCGAACCTTTAACAACATACAAACATCCAACCATGTATGTGCATAAGTTTATTATATCAAATACATTCAAAAGTTTAGGGAACCTACAAATTAGATTATCTTTTGGTTGATTAACAACAATTTACTCATGGTTACTCCATGTTATGGTCTTAATTTTACAAAAGGGTCCTAAAACTTAACAATCACAATAACACTTGGGACCACACATTGAAGCTAAACCAAATAGAACTAGGGCTGTAATCGAGCCGAGGCAGGGCTCAAGCTCGAACTGAGCAGGCTCGAGCTTGGCTCGTTAACTTTATCGAGCTGAAAAATCAAGCTCAAGCTCGGCTCGTCTAAAGCTCGATCCGGGCTCGTTAATATTTATTACACATATTGATATATAAATGACAAAAATATAACTTTTAACAACAATTTATATAAAACTTATAAATATAGAATTTATAACATTATACGTTTCATTTTTGTAAAATGTTTTAAAGCTCGAGTGGCATAATATATGTATTATTATATTTTTTTTCTTATTTTGGTAGACTATTGTTATTACTATATATTAAAAATTAGGATTTAATATAGATGAGCCAACGAGCCCAGCCGAGACGATCCGGATCGTTTATGTTCGAGCTAATTTCGAGGGAGCTTCAAGCGAGCCACAATGAAGTGAACCTAAAGGTCGGATTTTTACAAAACTGAAATTATCCAGAGAAGGCTTCTGATCAAGATCAATAAGGGCAGCTCAAATGTATTAAAATATTACTAAAAGAGGCTGAGCCCCAAATTCCCTGTGATGAATAATTTCAATTTACAACAAAATCCTAATAACAAGAAACAAGAACCAACTCAACAGGAACAATAAGTTCAATTGAATTACATAATATACTCACTGCCATCAAAATCATTTATTCTTGATTTGATATCACCAAGAGAGTGACCCAGAAGCTTAAACCCATGTTTATTTGCTGAAGAAGATGAAGAATTTTTATTGTTGGCACATGAAACAATCTTACACGAAGCTTGGTGTTGGTGTTTTGGGATTAAGGAAAAGGGTAACAGAGGTTTTGGGAAATTATTTGATTGCATTTTATTTTATTAAAAATTGAAACTCTACTGTTCAAGAATCAAGCCTTTGATTTCTTCAGCAGAAATGAAAGAAGAAAACTTGCTTTTTTTTATTTCCTATTTGATTGATCCATAATTCTACTACCCATTTCTGAAACGGGTCGGGTCTTTTTTCCCTTTCCTCACATTTACCTAGATGGGGGTTGTTAACTAACTAATTTGTTGTTCAGTATTCTTCAAAAACTAACAACTTATGTTGAAACAAAGTGTCACATTTTTCTTTAATCATGAGTGCATGTTACATAAAATAAGAAGAAAAAGAAAGACACTAGATATTGTATAAGTGAGGCTCTGAGAGGCAAGTTGTCGAATCAATGCTTACGCGTTGTTATGATAGTAAAAATGTAACATCCTGTTTTTCGAGTTTCGGTTAATAAATGAAATATGAGTTATTATGAATCGGGCTAGTGTTGGGTAAATGGATATGGGTTATGGACTTGGGTTATGAAAGAAAGAAGGAAAGACCATGGGCTTAAGCCCATAATCAATAAATATATATACCTTTAATCACCCATTTAATTTAATTTCACACATATTCCATACACCATCAAAACACATACTTAAGCTCTCTCTCTAGCCGAACATAAAAGAAGAATCGATCCCGATCCAAGGTAGTGATAGTATGATGTTAAAACCGTTAGTTATGGTCACGAAACGACGAGCCGACACCGTTAAACCGTTTAAGTCACGAGATACGGATGGAATCGGGTATAAATCGAACCTAAGATGAGCTTAGGGATCACCCTAGCTCAGATCTGGATCGAACGGGACGAAAAACGGTGAAAAACGAGTTAAAACCCGTTTTTCTCGCGAATCCGCGGTTTTCCGGCGACAGCGCCGGAAAAGGTAATACGAGGAAGGGAATGTCAGAGAATGTTTCTGACATTCTCTGACCTAACCCTAGTTCGCTAACGGGAACTTAACGAATTAAAAGGTGATTCGTTAGCTGATTCGTCTATGGGAGCATAACGAACTAGCTTCAGTTCGTGTTCAATTTCCTTAAGGGAAAAGATAACGAATCATCCTTGATTCGTTATAGTCATTCGTTAAAGGAGATAACGAATTGGAAGGTCCAATTTGTTACATGGACTGATTCGCTACATGAACTGATACGTCAAAGGACCAGTTCGTTATAAGGTCCAGTTCGTTTAATAACCAGTTCGTTAAAGGGTTCAATTCGCTACAAGGGCCAGTTCGCTATGATAAGCCAATTCGTTACGAACAACGTAACGAACTAGAAGTTTATCAAATGGACAGAATGGTCCCTGAACTTAAAAAAAGAATGATTTAATTACAAAGAAGCCCTTGAACTTTTAAGTAGAAAATTAATTAATGATTCAAAATGCTAATGGAAAATGTGATAAGACAGTTAATAGAAATAAAAAATTTTCCAAGCTGACCTGGCAGATCGACCCCAGCCAGGGGCTCTGCCCCTTGAACCCTGCTAGGGGCTGCCGCCCCTAGACCCCGCTGCCAGGGGCGCTGCCCCGGACCCCCGTTTGTTGAGGGTTATAATTGGACTAGAAATATGATATGGATAGTGATAGTAATTAATATGCGTAATTGTTATACAGTTAGTCGTGCACAGCTAAAGAGGGGAATAACCGTAAACGGTGAACGCAACCGCATTGAGATGAGTTTCTAGCCCCACTTCCTTGTTATGTTTTCGGGGCTGTGTGCATACTCGATATGATAGTTAATACACTTACCATAAATGGTAAGTGTATGCCTTGTATGATTAATGTATGATGATTTCTTGACGGTGCGTGAACGATCTTCGGATATTGCATGTACCGTCAAGTGGTAGTTAAAGATATGTATGAATATATGTGATGTATGAATAAAGTATGTATGATATGTTAATGGTACGTGAACGCTCTTCGGAGATTGCACGTGTTGTCAAGGGAAGCACGTAAGACAGGTATGGTACATAGTACTAAATGTAAGGAACCGACCCTAATAATGCCGGCGAATGTAGGGAACCGACCCTATAATGTCGGAGAATGCAGGGAACCGACCCTAATAATGTCGGCGAATGCAGAGAACCGACCCTAATAATATCGGCGAAGGTTATAGGGCGAAATGCTCTTTAAAACGTATATGTGTGAATGAAACTATATATGTAAGTATGAAAGTAAATATGAAAGTTTGTACCTTTGGGTACATATGTAAGTATGTGGATGTATTGTATGTCGTCTGATTAACTAGAACTCACTCAGCGTAGCTGACTTTTAGTATGCACGCAGGTTAACAGATTGAAACAGTTGGTTTGAGCAGGGTACATGGCAAGATTGAAGGAGGGCGTACAGGACGTCGTGGTAGGCCACGTGTTATCCGAGAACCGTCAGTAGAGGCAGCCACTAACAATGAAGGCGAAGGAAGTGCAGCTGGTCGAAATCCGAGTAACAACGAGGGAGTTCAACTGGATCCCGCAATTCAAACTGCCATTGCTCAAGCGGTAGCAGCTGCTGTGAAAAACATGAATCCCAATAAGTCTGCTGGAGGCCGAGAAGGAACCACTGAGAAGGGCGGAAGGTGATGGTAAGAAGGATGATGAAGGGGAGATGGAAGAATCAAGCGTGGTTAAATCGGTAAAAGTTGATGATAGGAAGAGGGGCCATGGTGGATGCAACTATAAGTCTTTCAAAGGTTGTGATCCACCAAAGCTAACTGGCTTGGGAGACGCGATCGCTACTCTCCAATGGATAACCGCGATGGACAAAATTATCCGAATTAGCGAATGCCGTCCCGACCAAGCTGTGGGGTATGCTACCCAATCATTCGGTGAGGAGGCGATGTACTGGTGGGAGACAGTTGAGCAGAGGAAGAGTCGAGAAGAGATCAAAGCCATGAGATGGGACGATCTGAAGGAGTTAGTGATGAAATGATTTTGTGCTCATGCAGAGGTAGAGAAGGTTGAGATGAAGTTCTTGAGTCTGAGGGCGGGTAAGATGACACACCGCGAATATCTCACTGAATTAAACCGTCTGTCAAGGTTGGTGCCAGATATGGTGGACACCGAGGCCAAGCGGAGTAAATGTTACCTTAGGGGACTACCACAGAATGTTCGCGTCTTGGTCAAGGCTGGTAGACCAGGTACTTTTGATTATGCGGCGGGGCTCGCGGAAACGGTTTTTGAGGACTTGACAGATGAGGTGGCTATGGAGGAGAAGAAGGAGAAGAAGTGGTTCGCGCCTACCAAACGACCTGGTACTCAGATGTGGAACCCCAAGAACAAGCAACCGAGAGTGTGGGAGAAAAGGTCATGTAGGACGTGCGGAAAGATGCACGCTGGAGAGTGCAAGTGGGGGGCACTGGGTCCGAGATGTGCCGCAAGTGTGGGAAGTCCCGTGGTGGGGAGTGTAGATCAGGGTCAAATGCCTGCTACAAATGTGGTAAGAGGGGGCACTTTGCTCAAGATTGCTATGCGAAGACCGCGTGTTATAAGTGCGGACAGACAGGTCACATGGCAAGGACTTGTACGAGTGGTGAAGCTGGAGGGAGTGAGAAGAAAGATGCCGATCAAGCGAGGTCGAGACTAGAGCCTACATGCTGATCCAGGAACAAGCTAGGCAGATTCCTGATGTTGTGACGGGTACGTTCTTAGTAAATGGTATTTCTACCTCAGTATTATTTGATTCAGGTGCGAATAGAATTTTTGTAGCTACGACGTTTAGTAAACTAGCTAGAATGAAAAGCTGCGGAGTGTCTGAAACCTTCATAGTAGAAAACGCTAGTGACACCTCGGTGAAAATAATGAAAATGGTTAAGTATTGTAAGATAGAGTTAGAGGGACATGAGTTCCCTGTTACTTTGTATGTTATTACCTTAGGAGGGTTCGATGTAGTCTTGGGAATGGATTGGTTATCTGAATACGAAGCTTAGATAGTATGTAAGAGTAGAATAATAAAGCTAAAGTCTTTAGATGGTAGTGCGGTGACAGTTTACGGCGATAAGGAAAGTTCAGGGCTTAACGTCATTTCGATGATAAAAGCCGAAGGGTTATTAAGACGAGGGTGTAGTGCTTACCTGGCGTATGTTGTCAACGCTACGGCCGAGACGAAAAAAATGAAAGATGTTCCTATCGTGTGCGACTACCCAAAAGTATTCCATGAGGATCTTCCGGGGTTGCCACCGGAGTGAGAGATAGAATTCCAGATAGATTTAATACCAGGAGCCCAGCCCGTCGTGAAAGCACCTTACCGTCTAGCGCCGTCTGAGATGAAAGAATTGATGTCCCAACTGCAGGAACTACTCGATAAAGGTTTCAAAAGGCCAAGTGTTTCCCCATGGGGCGCACCAGTGTTGTTCGTGAAGAAGAAGGATGGAAGTAAGAGAATGTGCATAGACTATCGCGAGTTGAATAAGCTTACGGTAAAGAATAGATATCCTTTGCCAAGGATTGATGATCTGTTTGATCAACTGCAAGGTTCAAGTTGGTTCTCACGGATAGATCTCAGATCAGGCTATTATCAGTTGAAGGTGAAAGAGGCAGACATCCCCAAGACAGCGTTTCGGACGCGGTATGGACACTACGAGTTCCTCGTAATGTCATTCAGTCTAACGAATGCTCCCGCAGCATTTATGGACATGATGAATAGGGTGTGTCGGCCAATGTTGGATAAGTCAGTTATCGTCTTCATCGATGATATATTGATTTATTCTAGAAGCGAGTCTGATCATGCTAAGCATCTGAGAGAGGTATTGGAGACTTTGAAGAAAGAAAAGTTGTATGCTAAGTTTTCGAAATGCGTGTTCTGGTTGCGAGAAGTGCAATTTCTAGGTCGCGTGATTAATCCTGAAGGGATTACCGTGGACCCAGCTAAGATTGAAGCGATAACTAATTGGAAATCTCCACAGAATCCGACTGATATACGAAGCTTCCTAGGGTTAGCTGGCTACTATAGGAGGTTCATCGAAGGTTTCTCTAAGATAGTTGCACCGTTGACCGGTATGACCCTAAAGTCGATAGTATTCAGTTGGGGTAAGTTTCAAGAAGAGGCTTTTCAGGAGTTAAAGAAGAGACTCACGCAATCTCCAATCCTTTCTTTACCCGATGGTGACGAGGATTTGGTTGTTTGTACTGATGCTTCGCATCGTGGATTAGGTTGCGTGTTGATGCAACGAGGAAACGTGATAGTTTACGCGTCTAGACAGTTGAAAGTCCATGAGGGTACCTATCCAACGAATGATTTGTAGCTAGCAGCAGTAGTGCATGCTCTCAAGATATGGAGACACTATCTGTATGGTACTAAGTGTACCATTTACATAGATCATAAGGGTATAAAGTACTTCTTCGAGCAGAAGGAATTGAACATGAGGCAGAGGAAGGTGGTTAGAATTGATAAAGGATTACGACTGTGATATTAAGTACTACCATGGTAAAGCTAACGTGGTCGCTGATGCGCTAAGCCATAAGAATGAGGAAGTAATTGCAAAAGTAAAGTCATATCAGCTAATTATAAACTCAAGCTTATTTGAAGAAATCATCAAGGTGTAGTCAGAAGTGCTGGTAGATGAAGGGCTAGTAAAGAAAGAAAAGATTTTCGGTCAGCAAGACGAGTCGATGGAAAACACGCATGGTGTTAAGACTAGGTTTGACCATATGTGGATTCCACGCCATGGAGATCTCAGAGGTCAAATCTTAGATGAAGCTCATAAGTCAAGGTATTCGATTCATCCAGGAACTACGAAGATGTACCAAGATTTGAAAAGAGACTATTGGTGGCCAGGAATGAAGAATGACGTGGTAGATTATGTCAGTAAGTGCTTAACTTGTTTACAAGTCAAGGCAAAGCATCAGAAGCCTTATGGGAAGATGCAACCTTTGGAGATACTAGAATGGAAATGGGAACACATCACCATGGATTTCATAACTAAGCTACCCCGTACAGCTAAGCATCATGATACCATCTGGGTGGTTGTGGACCGTTTGACCAAGAGTGTTCACTTTCTTCCTATACGAGAGGCTATCTCGTCAGAAACGTTGGCAAGCTTATTCATTAAGGAGGTTTTATCCAAGCATGGAGTACCGTTATCTATCGTGTCTGATAGAGATACTCATTTTACTTCTAGGTTTTGGAAGAAGTTCCATGAAGCCATGGGAACGAGATTGAACAGTCTGAAAGGACGATCCAAACCCTTGAGGATATGCTATGTGCTTGTGTTTTAGACTTTGGTGGAAGTTGGGATGATCATCTGCATCTAGCAGAGTTCTCTAACAACAACAACTACCATTCGAGTATTGGTATGCCACCATTCGAGATGTTATATGGAAGACGTTGTAAAACTCCGGTATGTTGGGGAGAGATTGATCAAAAGAAGATAGGAAGTTTGGAAGTTGTTCAAGAAACTTCTTCAAAGTTTGATCAGATGAAAGCAATGATGAAAGCTGCTCAAGACAGACAGAAGTCGTATGCTGATAAGCGGCGACGATCGATTGAGTTTAACGTTGGTGACAATGTGATGCTCAAGGTCTCGCCTTGGAAAGGAATTATTCGTTTTAGGAAGAGGGGAAAGTTGAGCCCGAGGTACATTGGACCGTTCAAGATTTTAGAGCGAGTAGGTGAAGTGGCTTACAAGTTAGATTTTCCAGGAGAGTTAGAAGGAATTCACTCAACCTTCCATGTTTCTCATCTGAGAAAATGTCTGGCTGATGACACGTCGCATGTGCCATTAATGGACATTGAGGTTGATGAACGGCTGAACTACATCGAGCAACCAATCGAGATAGTTGATCGCAAGGAGAAGCAGCTTCGTCGTAAAGTTATCCCATTAGTGAAAGTGATATAGAAACATCGCAAAGGATCGGATGCCACATGGGAAGCTGATGATGAGATGCGCAAGTTTTATCCGAATTTGTTTATGTAATAGTTAGGTTTCGGGGAAGAAACCTCTTTAAGGAGGGAAGACTTATAGCATCCCGTAATTCGAGTTTCGATTAATAAATGAAATATGAGTTATTATGAGTCGGGCTAGTGTTGGGTAAATGGATATGGGTTATGGACTTGGGTTATGAAAGAAAGAAGGAAAGACCATGGGATTAAGCCCATGATCAATAAATATATATAAACCTTTAATCATCCATTTAATTTCATTTCACACATATTCCATACACCATCAAAACACACACTTAAGCTCTCTCTCTAGTTTCTCTCTCTAGCCTAACATAGAAGAAGAATCGATCCCGATCCAAGGAAATGATAGTATGATGTTAAAACCGTTAGTTATGGTCACGAAACGACGAGCAGACACCGTTAAAACGTTTAAGTTACGAGATCCGGATGGAATCGGGTATAAACCGAACCTAAGATGGGCTTAGGGATCACCCTAGCTCAGATCTGGATCGAACGGGACGAAAAACGGTGAAAAACGAGTTAAAACCCGTTTTTCCGGTGAATCCGCGGTTTTCCGGCGATGGCGCCGGAAAAGGTAATACGAGGAAGGGAATGTCAGAGAATGTTTATGACATTCTCTGACCTAACCCTAGTTCGCTAACGGGAACTTAACGAATTAAAAGGTGATTCGTTAGCTGATTCGTCTATGGGAGCATAACGAACTAGCTTCAGTTCATATTCAATTCGTTAAGGGAAAAGATAACGAATCATCCTTGATTCGTTATAGTCATTCGTTAAAGGAGATAACGAATTGGAAGGTCCAATTCGTTACATGGACTGATTCGCTACATGAACTGATTCGTCAAAGGACCAGTTCGTTATAAGGTCCAGTTCGTTTAATAATCAGTTCTTTAAAGGGTTCAATTCGCTACAAAGGCCAGTTCGCTATGATAAGCCAATTCGTTAAGAGTAACGTAACGAACTAGAAGTTTAACAAATGGACAGAATGGTCCCTGAACTTAGAAAAAGAATGATTTAATTACAAAGAAGCCCTTGAACTTTTAAGTAACAAATTAATTAATGATTCAAAATGCTATGGAAAATGTGATAAGACAGTTAATAGAAATAAATGTTTTTCCAAGCTGACCTGACAGCTCGACCCCAGCCAGGGGCTCTGCCCTTGAACCCTGCTAGGGGCTGCCGCCCCTAGACCCCGCTGCCAGGGGCGCTGCCCCGGACTTGTAACACCCCGACCAAAGGCGGATTATACATCGGGGCGCCACATATTGTTTCATTACTCGTGACACTATTGGGTGTCAATATTTAATAAATATATTCATTCGCGCACGCGCAACGTAAACACAAGATAACATAAATCAACATAAATCAATATGTTATAAAGCAAAATATTCGAACAACAATAACTTGTCTTGATACATTTTAATCTAGGTCCAAAAGTAAAAACGTCCTACGTGTCCACAAGCTCCAAATGTAGTTACAGCAAACCTGAACATGTGTTAAAATAAAATGTCAAACACTTGCGTGTTGGTGAGGAATCAAGTTTAATAGATAATAATAGATAATAACAATCACTGCGCGCAACACGTGTATGTCTGGTGTTTAACAAGGGTGTAATCAGATTGTGACCAAGCCTAAATAGATCATAGTTCATAGTTCAATCCGTGCTCCCAAATGAGCACAAAAACAAGAAAACATCTGTGCAAGTGTAAACAAAGAAAACCGTAAACGATAGGTCTCCCGTGTTCATCTAATGGATCCATGAAAACTTCGGAATAGGCCGAACAAAGCGGTTAATGATACACACATACAAATAAACAGCCAAGTAAACGTCCTCAACACATGGGATACTGCGCGACTATAGTTCAAAAACAAGTTTTAGACTCAAGTTTGTACGAACACATGAACATCCCAAAACATTAAAAATAAAAAGGGATTAGGTACGAGATTACTCACTTGATAAAGATGCGTTGAAAGATAAATGCAAGAACCAACTTTAAACAAGCACAAGTTAACCTAAAAATAAGATATTATTGGTTTAATGATTGGTTTTAAGTCTTGAATATATGTTAGCATTATTAATAAGTAACTTAACAAATTATTATATATTATATATTATATATTACCGGAAATCAGGGCAGAACAGGAGAGAAGACGGAGGCAGAGAGAGGAGACGGCAGAGGACAAGGAAGATAATAAGTGTTTGTGTGTGTAGTGTTAAGAAAATAGCATTATTATTTATAGGGAAACCCTAGGGAACACAATCCCTAGAAAAGGGGAAAAGATCTTAAAAAGTAAAAGATTCCAAAAGCAAAAGATATCAAAAGATATGGCAGCTGCAGGGGACAAAGGAAAAGCTGACAGGGAACAGTAAACAGGCAGGGGAGGGTCAGATAAAGGTACAGGTTAAACAGAAGGGCGGAACGGCGACAAGAGAGAGAAAGAGGCGGAAAGAAAGAGAAGAAGAGGGACAGGACGGCGGAAAGGGAGAGAGAGAAAGAGGCGGGAAGGAAAATATTATTATTATTAAAAAGTAAAATATAAGTATAAATAAATATTAAATCATAACAGAAAGAGATCGGATTAGAGAAACGGGTACCTGGGTCGGGTCGGATCGGGCAGATGTCACAGTCTCCCCTACTTTAAGAAATTTCGTCCCGAAATTTATCTCGAAGTAGGTTGCGCAGAGAACAGGTGCGGGTACTTGATCTTCATTTGATCTTCCCTTTCCCATGTAAACTCGGCTCCGCGCTTGGACTCCCAGCGAACTTTCACGATAGGGATGCGACTGCGCTTGGTTTGCTTAACCTCGCGATCCATAATCTCAACAGGCTTCTCAACGAAATGCATAGATTCATCAACTTGAACTTCATCAAGTGGTATGTGAAGGTTCTCGTCAGCTAAACATTTCTTGAGATTGGAAACATGGAACGTTGGATGCACATTGCTGAGCGCGGGCGGCAGGTCTAGTCTGTAGGCAACTTTTCCCACACGCGCGAGAATCTTGAATGGACCAACATAACGAGGAGCAAGCTTACCTTTCTTCCCAAAGCGGACAACACCCTTCCAGGGCGACACTTTGAGGAGAACAAGATCACCAACTTGAAATTCGAGAGGCTTCCGCCTACGATCTGCGTAACTCTTCTGTCGGCTTCTGGCAGTCAGCAGATGATCACGGATCTTGGCGATTTTATCGGTTGTCTCTTGAACAAGTTCGGGTCCTGTGATTTGAGCTTCACCCACTTCGCTCCAACAAATAGGCGAGCGACACTTTCGACCGTAAAGTGCTTCAAATGGGGCCATACCAATACTAGAATGATAGCTGTTATTATAAGAGAACTCGACCAGAGGTAGGTGTGAATCCCAATTACCTCCAAAATCAAGAACACTAGATCGTAGCATATCCTTAAGGGTTTGAATAGTTCGCTCAGACTGTCCGTCAATCTGAGGATGATATGCAGTACTCATGTCCAAGCGAGTTCCTAACGCAGATTGGAGAGATTTCCAAAAGCGGGATATAAAACGGCCATCGCGATCGGATATGATGCTCAAAGGAGTGCCATGGCGGCAGACAATTTCCTTGACATAAAGCTGCGCGAGTTGCTCAACATAGTAGTTTTCACGAATGGGCAGAAAGTGAGCAGACTTAGTCAAACGATCCACTATTACCCAAATGCTATCATGTTTGCTTGCTGTCAAAGGTAACTTGGTAATAAAGTCCATCGCTACACATTCCCATTTCCATTTAGGAATTTCTGGTTGTTCGAGCAAACCAGATGGGCGTTGATGTTCAGCTTTTACCTTAGAACAAGTCAGGCATTTAGCTACGAACATAGCAATATCCTTTTTCATACCGGGCCACCAATAAGTAATGCGCAAATCCTTGTACATCTTATCGGCGCCAGGATGAATAGAATACCGAGATTTATGCGCTTCACTCAGGATATCAGCGCGAAGATTCTCATCACAGGGAATCCAGATGCGATTGAGATAGCAGAGAATTCCACTCAGATTAGGGACAAAGTGCGCTTCCGCGCCACACGCTAACTCGGCGCGAAGGTTACCATTGCTGATGGATGCGCGCTGCGCGTCACGAATGCGTGATTCAAGATTGCTTTGAATCGGCGCGAAGTGAAGCTGCGTGCGCGGCAAGATACAGTTAAGCTGGCAGGGTTTGCGGCTGAGCGCATCGGCTACCACATTAGCCTTACCAGGATGATACCGGATCTCACAATCGTAATCGCTGATGAGTTCGTTCCATCGGCGTTGTCTCATGTTAAGTTCCTTTTGATCAAAAATATGCTGAAGGCTTTTATGGTCGGTGTAAAGGATACACTTAGTACCATAAAGGTAGTGTCTCCAGATCTTCAAGGCAAATACAACTGCGCCTAGTTCGAGGTCGTGAGTTGTATAATTCTTTTCATGAATCTTGAGTTGCCTTGATGCGTAGGCGATAACCTTGCCTCGTTGCATAAGAACACAACCGAGACCTTGGTTGGATGCATCGCAATACACGACAAAATCATCATTACCCTCAGGTAGCGCAACAACAGGAGCTTCACACAACAATCGCTTGAGCGTCAGAAAGGCTTCTTCTTGCTTCGAGCCCCAAATATACGGTTTACCTTTGTGCGTTAGAGCTGTTAAAGGCAATGCGATCTTTGAGAAATTCGAAATAAATCGCCGGTAGTAACCAGCTAAGCCCAAAAAGGAACGGATTTCGGTAGGAGTAGATGGCGTCAACCAGTTCTTGATTGCTTCAATCTTGGATGGGTCGACATGAATACCCATCTTGTTTACAACATGACCAAGAAACTGTACTTCATCAGACCAAAATTCACACTTGGAAAGCTTGGCAAAGAGCTGCTCGGCTCTAAGCTTTTGCAACACCAACCGAAGATGTTGCTCATGCTCGGCCTTGGTCTTAGAATACACCAGAACATCATCGATAAACACAATCACGAATTTATCCAAGAAAGGCCTACACACCCGATTCATCAGATCCATGAAAACGGCGGGTGCGTTGGTTAAACCGAAGGACATGACCAAGAATTCAAAATGGCCATAACGAGTTCGAAAAGCAGTCTTGGGAATATCCTCATCGCGGATACGCAACTGGTGATAACCAGAACGAAGATCGATCTTGGAGAAACAAGAGGCACCTTGGAGTTGATCAAAGAGGTCGTCAATACGCGGTAAGGGATACCGGTTCTTAATGGTGAGTTTGTTCAACTCGCGGTAATCGATACACATGCGAAACGAACCATCTTTCTTTTTAACGAACAACACCGGAGCACCCCAGGGTGAAGAGCTAGGGCGAATGAATCCTTTAGCGGTCAACTCTTGAAGTTGACTTGCCAATTCTTGCATTTCAGCGGGTGCAAGACGATAAGGAGATTTGGCTACGGGGGAAGCACCAGGGACAAGATCAACACGAAACTCGACTTCACGAGCGGGAGGGATACCAGGAAGATCATCGGGAAAAACTTCAGGGAAGTCACGCACAACAGGGATTTCACGAAGTTTCTTCTTTCCTTCATCAGGTTTGACCACATGGGCTAAGAATGCAACACATTTCTTCCGCATAAGCCTTTGGGCTTCAGCGCAGGACATAAGCTTAAGACCGTTGGAGGGTTTCTCGCCGTAGATGTGAAGATCACCATTTTCTCGAGGAATGCGAATCAACTTCTTGGCGCAAATAACTTCTGCGCGATTCTTCGAGAGCCAGTCCATACCAATGATAACATCAAAACTTCCAAGGGGCATGGGGATGAGGTCGATTAGAAAATCGCTTTCATTAAGGTTAAGCGTGCAATCCTTAATCACGGAGTTAATTAAAATAGTTTCACCATTAGCCAATTCAACTGAAAAATTTTCACTTAAGTTAATGCGTGGTCGCGCAAGCTTCTGCTCAAACGCGCGAGAAATAAAACTTCTATCGGCGCCAGTATCAAAAAGTACGGAAGCATAATGTCCGTTAAGCAAAAATGTACCATTAACTACGTCATTATTCGCTTGCGCTTGGTGCGCGGTTATGTTAATCGCTGATGAGTTCGTTCCATCGGCGTTGTCTCATGTTAAGTTCCTTTTGATCAAAAATATGCTGAAGGCTTTTATGGTCGGTGTAAAGGATACACTTAGTACCATAAAGGTAGTGTCTCCAGATCTTCAAGGCAAATACAACTGCGCCTAGTTCGAGGTCGTGAGTTGTATAATTCTTTTCATGAATCTTGAGTTGCCTTGATGCGTAGGCGATAACCTTGCCTCGTTGCATAAGAACACAACCGAGACCTTGGTTGGATGCATCGCAATACACGACAAAATCATCATTACCCTCAGGTAGCGCAACAACAGGAGCTTCACACAACAATCGCTTGAGCGTCAGAAAGGCTTCTTCTTGCTTCGAGCCCCAAATATACGGTTTACCTTTGTGCGTTAGAGCTGTTAAAGGCAATGCGATCTTTGAGAAATTCGAAATAAATCGCCGGTAGTAACCAGCTAAGCCCAAAAAGGAACGGATTTCGGTAGGAGTAGATGGCGTCAACCAGTTCTTGATTGCTTCAATCTTGGATGGGTCGACATGAATACCCATCTTGTTTACAACATGACCAAGAAACTGTACTTCATCAGACCAAAATTCACACTTGGAAAGCTTGGCAAAGAGCTGCTCGGCTCTAAGCTTTTGCAACACCAACCGAAGATGTTGCTCATGCTCGGCCTTGGTCTTAGAATACACCAGAACATCATCGATAAACACAATCACGAATTTATCCAAGAAAGGCCTACACACCCGATTCATCAGATCCATGAAAACGGCGGGTGCGTTGGTTAAACCGAAGGACATGACCAAGAATTCAAAATGGCCATAACGAGTTCGAAAAGCAGTCTTGGGAATATCCTCATCGCGGATACGCAACTGGTGATAACCAGAACGAAGATCGATCTTGGAGAAACAAGAGGCACCTTGGAGTTGATCAAAGAGGTCGTCAATACGCGGTAAGGGATACCGGTTCTTAATGGTGAGTTTGTTCAACTCGCGGTAATCGATACACATGCGAAACGAACCATCTTTCTTTTTAACGAACAACACCGGAGCACCCCAGGGTGAAGAGCTAGGGCGAATGAATCCTTTAGCGGTCAACTCTTGAAGTTGACTTGCCAATTCTTGCATTTCAGCGGGTGCAAGACGATAAGGAGATTTGGCTACGGGGGAAGCACCAGGGACAAGATCAACACGAAACTCGACTTCACGAGCGGGAGGGATACCAGGAAGATCATCGGGAAAAACTTCAGGGAAGTCACGCACAACAGGGATTTCACGAAGTTTCTTCTTTCCTTCATCAGGTTTGACCACATGGGCTAAGAATGCAACACATTTCTTCCGCATAAGCCTTTGGGCTTCAGCGCAGGACATAAGCTTAAGACCGTTGGAGGGTTTCTCGCCGTAGATGTGAAGATCACCATTTTCTCGAGGAATGCGAATCAACTTCTTGGCGCAAATAACTTCTGCGCGATTCTTCGAGAGCCAGTCCATACCAATGATAACATCAAAACTTCCAAGGGGCATGGGGATGAGGTCGATTAGAAAATCGCTTTCATTAAGGTTAAGCGTGCAATCCTTAATCACGGAGTTAATTAAAATAGTTTCACCATTAGCCAATTCAACTGAAAAATTTTCACTTAAGTTAATGCGTGGTCGCGCAAGCTTCTGCTCAAACGCGCGAGAAATAAAACTTCTATCGGCGCCAGTATCAAAAAGTACGGAAGCATAATGTCCGTTAAGCAAAAATGTACCATTAACTACGTCATTATTCGCTTGCGCTTGGTGCGCGGTTATGTTAAAAGCTCGTCCGCGCGTCACTTGGTTCGAGATTTGGTTCACCGGATTCGCTTGGGTGATTTGCACTTGTAGCCTCGGGCACGCGTTCCGGAAATGACTGGGATCACCGCAGTTGAAGCACGACCTAGGTCGTGGGTTTGGGTATGCTGGTTGAGGGTTTTGCGGGTAGGTTGGTGGTGTTTGTGCGATTGGGTTGACGGGAGGGACTCTACAGAACTCGGCAGAGTGACCAACGCGGCCACATCGGTTACATTGTCGACACGGGGTTTGGGTTGGGTGATGAAGTCTACAGGTTGGGCAAAAGGGTTGAGTTCCTGTGTAAGGTTTCTTGGTCGGCGGGGGCAGGGAGTGCGGGATTGGTTAGGGCATAGTTGTGGACTATAGGGGGAGTTGGGTAGGCTGACAGTGGGGTAGGCGAGTAAACTGGGGGTTGGTAGGTGGATTGCTGGGCAACAGGCGGGTTGGTAAGCGCGTAAGCTTGTCTGCGCCTACGTTTGGGGTTGTTATGGTTTGAGGGTTCTGGTTTGGTTTCTGTTGGTTCAGGGGTAGTCTTGGTGAGTTTGGTCTTCTCAGCTCCCCGCAGGAACAGGGTTCCTGCTCTGACATGGTTGTCGCTGAGCACAGCGGCCAACTCAATGGCGTCAGGGAGGGTTACTGGGTTTCTGGCCCATACAGAATCTTGAATTTCCATGGGGAGACCCCCAAGGAACTTCTCGATGGCTCGGCGGGAAGGGGTAACTAGGTGAGGGACAAGCAAACTTAGTTCATGGAAGCGCGTCGCGTACTCGCGCGCTTCGCCACTGTACTGCTTCAAGTTCCAAAATTCTTCCTCCAGGCGCTTTACTTCGTTGGGAGGGCAGAATTCTCGCGTCAAGAGATCCTTAAATTCCTCCCAGAGCATGCTGGAAGCAGATTCTGCGCCACGCGCATGAGCTACTCCATTCCACCATGTAAGCGCTCTAGATTCCAGGACACTGGAAGCATATAGGGTTCGTCTGTCAGGAGGGCATTGGGTATGGAGGAAAGTGTTTTCAATCTTTTCGAGCCATTGGAGCATCACGGTGGCTCCTTCAAGCCCTGTAAATTTCGGAGGTTTACCCGCATTAAAGGACTTAATGTTGTAACCAGAGGTGTTGGTATTGTTTTGGCTCAAAGCTTGGGCTATTGCGGCGGCCATTTCCTGGGAACGTTGCAGCGAACGTCTGCGCACGGCTTCTTTCCTCCTAAGATGGCGAGCTGATAGCGGAGGCATTCTATAAAAGTTTTAATTTTGGTTAATGTCTTAGCGCAAAGTATAATCTTATAAAGCTTGGTTTCGCGGGGTTAGATACCATCAACAGTTCAAGTAAAACATGAATTTGAATGCAAACTTAATACAGGTAACAAATTCGAATCGAGAATCGACAGTTCATGTATCACCATGACTTTCCGAATTCTCAATTTAAAATAACGAGTAAACGAGCATTGGAGTTTTGACAATTCATATATCACCATGACTTTTCAAGCCTTCAATGTGAAATATATAAGAAAATAAGCATTGGAGATTGACAATTCATGTATCACCATGACTTTTCAATCTTCAATTTAAAAACATATAGTAAATGGAAATTGAAAATCAACTATTCATGTATCACCATGACTTTTCAAGCCTTCAATGTGAAATATATAAGAAAATAAGCATTGGAGATTGACAATTCATGTATCACCATGACTTTTCAATCTTCAATTTAAAAACATATAGTAAATGGAAATTGAAAATCAACTATTCATGTATCACCATGACTTTTTGGATTTTCAATCCCCACAAACGAATATGTAAAATCGAAATTCATCAATAAAAATTGAAATATCGCAGAAATACGTGAAATCATACGCTGCGTCTGCGCAAGCATATTTATAAATAACGAGTAATTAACAATAAGCGCGCAATCATGAGATTTCTCTCATGCGCGAGAAGGGACTCTTAGGTATTCTAGGCCGTTACGTCTAACCACCTATCCTAAAGTCAACGAGCTCTGATACCAATCTGTAACACCCTGACCAAAGGCGGATTATACATCGGGGCGCCACATATTGTTTCATTACTCGTGACACTATTGGGTGTCAATATTTAATAAATATATTCATTCGCGCACGCGCAACGTAAACACAAGATAACATAAATCAACATAAATCAATATGTTATAAAGCAAAATATTCGAACAACAATAACTTGTCTTGATACATTTTAATCTAGGTCCAAAAGTAAAAACGTCCTACGTGTCCACAAGCTCCAAATGTAGTTACAGCAAACCTGAACATGTGTTAAAATAAAACGTCAAACACTTGCGTGTTGGTGAGGAATCAAGTTTAATAGATAATAATAGATAATAACAATCACTGCGCGCAACACGTGTATGTCTGGTGTTTAACAAGGGTGTAATCAGATTGTGACCAAGCCTAAATAGATCATAGTTCATAGTTCAATCCGTGCTCCCAAATGAGCACAAAAACAAGAAAACATCTGTGCAAGTGTAAACAAAGAAAACCGTAAACGATAGGTCTCCCGTGTTCATCTAATGGATCCATGAAAACTTCGGAATAGGCCGAACAAAGCGGTTAATGATACACACATACAAATAAACAGCCAAGTAAACGTCCTCAACACATGGGATACTGCGCGACTATAGTTCAAAAACAAGTTTTAGACTCAAGTTTGTACGAACACATGAACATCCCAAAACATTAAAAATAAAAAGGGATTAGGTACGAGATTACTCACTTGATAAAGATGCGTTGAAAGATAAATGCAAGAACCAACTTTAAACAAGCACAAGTTAACCTAAAAATAAGATATTATTGGTTTAATGATTGGTTTTAAGTCTTGAATATATGTTAGCATTATTAATAAGTAACTTAACAAATTATTATATATTATATATTATATATTACCGGAAATCAGGGCAGAACAGGAGAGAAGACGGAGGCAGAGAGAGGAGACGGCAGAGGACAAGGAAGATAATAAGTGTTTGTGTGTGTAGTGTTAAGAAAATAGCATTATTATTTATAGGGAAACCCTAGGGAACACAATCCCTAGAAAAGGGGAAAAGATCTTAAAAAGTAAAAGATTCCAAAAGCAAAAGATATCAAAAGATATGGCAGCTGCAGGGGACAAAGGAAAAGCTGACAGGGAACAGTAAACAGGCAGGGGAGGGTCAGATAAAGGTACAGGTTAAACAGAAGGGCGGAACGGCGACAAGAGAGAGAAAGAGGCGGAAAGAAAGAGAAGAAGAGGGACAGGACGGCGGAAAGGGAGAGAGAGAAAGAGGCGGGAAGGAAAATATTATTATTATTAAAAAGTAAAATATAAGTATAAATAAATATTAAATCATAACAGAAAGAGATCGGATTAGAGAAACGGGTACCTGGGTCGGGTCGGATCGGGCAGATGTCACAGGACTCCCGTTCGTTAAGGGTTATATTTGGACTAGAAATACGATATGGATAGTGATAGTAATTAATATGAATAATTTTTATACAGTTAGTCGTGCACAGCTAAAGAGGGGAATAATCGTAAACGGTGAACGCAACCGCATTGAGGTGAGTTTCTGGCCCCACTTCCTGGTTATGTTTTCGGGGCTGTGTGCGTACTCGATGTGATAGTTAATACACTTACCATAAGTGGTAAGTGTATGCCTTGTATGATTTATGTATGATGATTGCTTGACGGTGCGGATCTTCGGATATTGCATGTACCGTCAAGTGGAGTTAAAGATATGTATGAATATATGTGATGTAGGAATAATGTATGTATGATATGTTAATGGTACATGAACGCTCTTCGGAGATTGCACGTGTTGTCAAGGGAAGCATGTAAGACAGGTATGGTACAAAGTACTAAATGTAGGGAACCGACCCTAATAATGTCGGCGAATGTAGGAA
This sequence comes from Bidens hawaiensis, assembly GCF_021521415.1. Taxonomy (NCBI): domain Eukaryota; kingdom Viridiplantae; phylum Streptophyta; class Magnoliopsida; order Asterales; family Asteraceae; genus Bidens; species Bidens hawaiensis. The sequence goes on from NW_027491034.1 coordinate 3,004,737, forward strand.
ACCGACCCTAATAAGTCAATTATATATCAATAGGTAGCTAACCTATCAAGCATGTATTACAAAGTGTTCGACACCGAAGCTGACTGTTTATCAATTGCCTTGCCACCATATAAACCACGACCATGGTAATGTGTTAGTCAAGATTACACCCACTCGACCTACAATCGATTTTAGAGTTGGGTGGGGTTTTCAAAGCCAGTAGTACTACTCAACAGTGACTCGCTATTATCCAAATATTAACCGGTTCGATGTTATGAAGGACTTTAACTGGTATGTTTGCCACTTAGCCTTACAAGTGATATATAAAAGCAACAAAATCTAAATCGTTGGAGTATGTTATCTCCCCCTAATAAAAGCGTTTAAAAAGAGTAAAAGGGGCCGTGAAACTCACTGCTTGCGAAGATAACAAAAAGGATCCGAGAGAGATGTGCGTCACAGAAAATCCTCACTAGTGCTCTAAAACAAAAATGAGATTTTCTAAGTATTTATACTACGAGTGAGTCCCTAGACTAGACACATAAAACTTATGCATGAGATACGTTTCGTGTTTCGTTTGTGAAATAAGTGTGACTCGACAAACACGTTAGGGATAAGCTACATGCGTGAACAAATATTGTGTCAAGTGTTACTATTGTACATTACTAGTAAACTAACTCCCACAAGGGCAATTAAGTCATACACATAGCAAACATCGATCAACTATACACTTTTCATGTTAACTTAAGTAATTCAGCAGCTAATTTATCCAGACAGATTTTTACTCGACACGGTTACTCTATTTAATAAATCAATACACGTCCAATAAATTACTAAAAATCATCACAGAAGCACACTTGAGTTAGGTTTCTAATAATATTTTTATTATATTTTTATCATATACGGTTTTCTCACAATGATCAAAACATCACAGTAAACATCACAGTAAAGGCCCGACCCAAGCCCACAAGAATTCCAAGCCTTACATGCATATTATATCAAGTTATAAAAAAAAAATAAAAACCCTAGGCAGCTCTAAAAATTCCGATCGGACAGAAAGCAAAAAAAAAAAAAAAAAAGAAAAATTGAAGATTGTTGTTTGGTCGGCTTTGGGGGGAACAAGTCAAAGAAGGTGGGCTGTTTCCTTTAAGGAAACACCCACATATATAAAGAATTCGAAGGTTTGTGTGGTGGTGGTTGAATTCCACGGAAGTAGAACAAAAGCAACAATAAAACAAAAATTAAAATCCTAATACCCTAAGCAATCTGATCGCAAGGAGGTCAGCAGAATTGGGACGCAAGGCAGGGGCGCCCCTGTTTCGGAGCCAAACAGTTCGAAGGCAAAGAAAAATAAAAGAAAAGAATCACACAGGCTAGTAGCTCAATCATATTTATTTCTTTTTACGATGAACTGCAATATATATTTTATCTTTGTTTCATTCGTAGTTATGATTGGCTAAATATTTGTACTGTCTGGGTTTGGATGAATACTTTTTAGGCTCGTTTTATTTTTGGTGTTGGATTAATATTGATTGGTTGATGTTTTGGTAAAGTTTTTATATTATTTGGTTGTAATGCATATGCGTATTTGGTATTAATTTATGATCAATTTATTGTTCCATATGCGTCTCTGTGAATGTCTTTCATGTATGGATGCATATTAGGTTACTTAATGGTTTATAGTCGACTTATTCCATAGGAGCGATAATTGAGAGTTTATAGATACCTTATATTCTGTCACTTGAGAGACCGTGAGGTAATTGAGTGTCGTTTGTTTTGGTCTTTGGCGGGTTTGGTAGTGATTGCACGGGAGTGAGTTACCCTAGATTCCTTTAGATTCTTACAGATCCGAATTATAACCGAATTCAATAAAAATACCCCTTTACGCCTTAGGGTATATTGTGATTAGAGAGACCAGGAGGTGATTTAATCTTTGGATACCTTAGCATAGTTAGGTAATGTGAGACCGGAAGGTGATCCGAACCATTAAACCGTTGAGTTTACATGATATTTAGGGTTCTTAGGTATTGTTGGTGAGACCGGGAGGTGATCTAGCGTACTTTAGTTATTCCTTAAGTGTCATATTTTTAGAACCCGGTTACCAATCGTATATCCAATTTCAAGAGTTTACGAGTTGACTAGTAGGATTCCTTACCTAGGTAGTTGTTTACCCTATTTGAGTTCTAATTCTATTTGTCGTGTCTATTTATTTGTGTCACTTTTAGTTTAAGTATTATTTAATAGTTAAAAATTAAAAAACACAAAAATCAATTAAATCTATTTATTTAAGTTATTAGTCATAGTCTAGTTTAGGTGTCGCTAGTGTCCTTTGGGTTCGACATCCGGACTTTTTTAGGCTTTACTATAGTTAATAAGTACATTTGCCTGTCTAGTGGTCTAGCATTAGGATAGTCTAGATTTATAAATTTAAAACTAGAGTGTCTAAGTTAGGTTATATTTTTAATAGACCGTTTCGCACATCAGTATGTGTGTGTGTGTTGTGTGTTTTGGTTGATCCAAGGGGGAGGGGGGCTGCCGTCGCAGGTGGGAGAGGGAGAGGGAGAGGGAGAAGAGGGTTAGGGTTTATGGTTAAGGTTGTTCATATATTAATTAAATAAATGACAAGTTACAACTAGCACCATCAACTTCTATTTTGTATAATTCTAGCATAAAACATCAATCACCTCCATAATATAATGACATGCATACAAGCGCACATTTATACATATAAACGTAACACATAATTATATCAAGTACTTGTTTATAAATTTATTGTTTGTTCACCAACGGTTTGAATCGACTCGTGTGTGTGTCGGTGAAATCCCGAAAGACTACTTGTGTAATGATTGTTATGCGTCATTTAAACCCCAATTAAATGTAATGTGATATGCGTTAACTGGAATGACATAGTTCGTGTGATCTTGAGTTTGAATTAACGGAGTTCGGATTAACAGAGTTAACCTGAAATTGATGAGTGTCACATCATTCCCATGTTGAAAGAATTTTCGTCCCGAAAATTCGTGTCACGTCGCGATGATTGTCTGAAGAGGTAAAATTTTTCAGTTTGTCACATCACCCCCCTATAGAAAAGAAATTTCGTCCCGAAATTTAATTCATACCTCTGGTGTTTTCTGACAGTTTGTCGGCTTTCGCGGTTTTCGGTGCTTGGTCAACCCTTCGAAAAGGTGAGGATACTTTTTCATCATTTGATCCTCGCGTTCCCACGTGAACTCTGGTCCACGTCTCGAGTTCCAACAAACTTTAACGATGGGAATCTTGCTGTGTTTGAGTGTTTTGGTTTCCCAACCCAAAAATTCGACTGGTTCTTCGATGAAGCGTAACTTTTCATCAACTTGTAACTCGTCCAAAGGAACTGCTTGTGTTTCGTTAGAAAGGCATTTCTTCAAGTTGGATACATGGAAAACGTTGTGTACGCCACTGAGTTCCGTTGGTTAGTCAAATCGGTACGCTACTGGACCAATACGTTCAGTTATCCGGTATGGGCCAACGTATCGTGGGTTAAGTTTGTTTCGCTTTCCAAAGCGAACTACACCTTTCCAAGGTGAGACTTTCAGTAAAACCTTGTCATCCACTTGGAATTCCAAAGGTTTTCGGCGCTTGTCAGCGTAACTCTTTTGGCGATCTCGTGCTGCTGCCATGCGATTTCGGATTTGAACAATATTTTCTCAGGTTTCGAGCACTAATTCGGGACCAGTGATTTGGCTGTCACCTACTTCTGCCCAGCAAATAGGCGATCGACACTTTCTTCCATACAACGCTTCAAACGGCGCTGCTTTAATGCTTGCGTGGTAGCTGTTATTATACGAAAACTCCACCAAGGGCAAGTGGGGTTCTCAACTTTTTCCGAAATCCAACACGCATGCACGTAACATGTCTTCCGAGGTCTGAATGGTGCGCTCATTTTGCCCATCCGTTTGAGGATAGCATGCTGTGCTCATATCAAGGCGGGTGCCTAGTGCGCTCTATAGTGACTTCCAAAAGTGCGAAGTGAAATGAGAATCTTGATCAGATATGATTGAGACAGGCACTCCGTGTCTGGACACTACTTCTGTCATGTAGATGCGAGTTAGTCTTTCCATTTTGTCCGATTCCTTGATCGCTAAGAAATGCGCAGACTTAGTCAACCCGTCAACGATCACCCAGATGGTATCGCATCCCGTCGGTGATTTGGGTAATCCCGTGATGAAATCCATGGAAATGTGTTCCCATTTCCACGTTGGGAGTTCCTGTTGTTGTAACAGTCCGGATGGTTTCTGATACTCCACCTTGACTCTTGCACAAGTAAAACATTTGCTCACGTAGGTGGCAATGTCGGCTTTCATGCTTGGCCACCAGTAAAGTGCCTTCAGGTCATGGTACATTTTATCTGAGCCAGGGTGAATGGAATATCGGGAGTTGTGTGCCTCGTCCATCACCAGATTTCTCAAGTCTCTGTATCGAGGGACCTAAATCCGGTTTTCGAAATATTGGACCCCGTCCGATTTGGTTTCAAGCTGCTTATCCATGCCCCGCATGAGTTATGATGGGAGGTTATCGTCTTTCAAAGCTTCAAGTTGAGCATTACGATTTTGATCAGGTGAATTGGCATGAATCGTGACTTGTAATGCTCGCACTCGTCTAGGCTTATCGGTTTCTTTTCTGCTGAGAGCATCGGCCACTACATTGGCCTTACCAGGGTGGTAATTTATGGCACAATCATAATCCTTAAGTAGCTCGACCCAACGACGCTGTCGCATGTTCAACTCCTTTTGATCGTAGATATGTTGGAGACTCTTGTGGTCGGTGTAAATGGTGAATCTGGTACCGTACAAGTAATGTCTCCATATCTTAAGAGCAAACACCATAACTCCGAGTTCTAAGACATGGGTCGTATAGTTTTTCTCATGGATCCGTAGCTGTCGAGAGGCATAGGCTATAACCTTCTCGAGTTGCATTAACACGCAACCGAGACCCTGTATCGATGTGTCATAATGCACCTCAAAATTTTCCGTTCCCTCAGGGAGGGCTAAGATAGGGCCGCTACAGAGTTTGGTTTTCAACAGTTGGAAAGCAGACTCTTGCGCGTCACCCCAATTATACTTAGTACCCTTGTGTGTCAGTGCGGTGAGGGGTTGAGCAATCTTTGAAAATCCCTCGATGAAACGTCGGTAGTAGCCAGCCAGTCCTAGGAATTGTCGCACCTCAGTCGGAGTCTTAGGTGCTTCCCAGTTTTTTGATGGCCTCTACCTTGCCTGGGTTGACATGGATACCACTCTCATTGATCACATGTCCTAAGAAGTGAACCTCGCGAAGCCAAAATTCGCATTCGAAAGCTTTGCGTACAATTGTTCCTTTTTTTGCAATTCCAGGATTAACCTCAGGTGTTCTTCATGGTCGGTCTTAGAGTAGACTAGGATGTCGTCAATAAAAACAATAAAAAACTTGTCGAGATACGCCTTGCATACTCTGTTTATGAGGTCCATAAATACGGCTGGTGCGTTTGTTAAGCTGAATGGCATAACTGAAAACTCATAGTGACCGTACCGAGTTCTGAATACCGTCTTTGAAATGTATTCTTCGCACACTCTTAATTGATGGTAACCAGATCTTAGATCGATCTTCGAGTAGTGACTCGATCCTTGAAGCTGGTCGAAAAGATCATCAATTTGGGGTAGGGGATAACAGTTCTTAACCGTCACCTTGTTCAGTTCCCGGTAGTTGATGCACATACGAAAAGTCCCGTCCTTCTTTCGGACAAATAGGACAGGGGCTCCCCATGGTGATGAGCTAGTTCGGATGAAACCTTTATCCAACAAGTCTTGTAATTGAGTGGACAACTCCTGAAGCTCCGCCGGTGCGAGCCGATGCGGGGCTCGTGCTATGGGTGCTGCACCGGGGGCTAAGTCAATTTGGAACTCGACTTGTCGAATAGGTGGGAGTCCTGGCAAATCTTCCGGGAAGACTTAGGGAAAATCTCTCACAATTGGTATATCTTCGATCTGCTTCTCTTCTGTGGGTTTCTCAATAATGTGAGCTAAAATCGTTGGATGACCCTTTCGTAAATATTTTTGCGCCTTCATGAGGGTGATGATGCTGGTGGTCATGCCGCTCTTCTCGCCTTGTATCGAGAGGATTTCTCCAGAAGGAGTAGTGATTTGAACAATCTTGTCGTGGCATATAATCTCTAATCTATTCTCGGATAGCCAGTCCATGCCGACAACAACGTCGAAACTACCAAGCGTAAAGGGTATGAGGTCGATATCGATGGTATGACCTGACAGTTTCAACTTACATCCCGCTAGTACATGAGTTGTCTCTATAGACTTACCGTTAGCTAATTCAACAGGAAACTTAGCATCTAACAGAGTTGGAGTTAAGTCTAAGAGTTTACTAAAGGCTTTCGATACAAAACTCCTATCAGCTCTAGTGTCAAACAAAATAGAAGCAAAACAATCATTCACAGGAAACTTATCGGTAACCATGTTCGGATCGCTGCGGGCCTCGTCCGATCCAATGACGAAAGCTCTACCCTTACTACCGCTTCTGTTACTGTTATTGCCTCCATTGCTCTCATTCTGCTTCAGTTTTGAACAATCCTTCCTAAAGTGACCCTCCTGATCACACTCAAAGCACCCTTTCGTTGTTGAGGGCTGTTTAGGAGCACCCTTACCCGCTAGGTCTCCCCTACAGTCCTTGGCTTGATGACCCAATTTACCGCATCGCAAACACTTGATACGGTCGCATGGGCCAGCATGGTGATAGTTGCACTTGTTGCTCTTTGGGTACTTTCCAGCATAGCCACTCGAACCCTGTCTGCCACCGTTGTTGTTGTTGGAACCCTGATTATTGAAGTTCCGAGTGAGTTCGGGTCTACGGTGGTGTTGTTGCTGTGGAGGGTTCAATGTTGAGGACCTGGTGTTGTCAAACTTCCTCTTTCCATTCCCAGAGTTGTTGTTGTCAGTGCTTGAGTTGTCGCGGGTTTTAGAGGTGGAACCTCTAGGTGGTAACGCATCTTGTGCCACTGCTTGATCCGTCAGCTTGTGGGCTATTCGGATAGCTTGTTGAATAGTAGTTGGTTTAGAAGACGTCACCATACCCTGAATCTGGGCTACCAAACCATCAATATACATCTCGATTCTCTTACTTGGCGGATCTACCATCCGCAGGCACATCACTGCTAGCTCGTGGGAACGGGTGGTGTAGGCTTCAATCTCAGAACCCACCATCTTCAACGCCCAAAATTCCGACTCCAACTTCGAGATTTCCTGTCTAGGACAATACTCTTCTCGCATCATGTTCTTGAATTCTTCCCAATTCATAGCATTTGCCAATTCCAAACCAAGAATCTGCACATTAGAGTTCCACCAGGTGAGGGCGGAATCTTGCACTGTTCCAGCAGCAAACATGACCCTGCTGGCTGGTGGACAGTTACACATCTCAGAAACTGACTCTGCCTTCTCGGCCCAATGCAGGAAACCTATGGCTCCCTCAGTGCCGTCAAACGAATTGGGTTTACAGTCTTGGTAATTATTGAAAGTACAGACTCCGGCTTGACCTCCGGTCCTGCTGCATTCGGATCAATTTGCGCCTCTAATGTCTCGCAACGATCTAGAGCTACTGCTGCGTGGCCTCTTGCTTCTCTAACTTCATCCTGCAAGTCTATCATCTCTGATTGCATCTTGATCACTAGCTTCATTTGCTGAACATGAGCATCCTGAAGTTCCTTCATGGCTTCAGTCAGGTAGGAAATTCTCTTCCTAGCCTCAACTCCATCCTCTATCATTCCAGTAACATTCGATCTCGTCGAGTGCATAATGTCAACTTCACGCTCTAAACAGGAGGCGAGAGCTGTGAAAGCAGGGCTCCATTGGTAGGGTTATGGGTGGTAGTGTGTTGAAGGACATAGGACAGCCCGAGAGAGGTAGTGTGGGAACTTTCTCACGGTAGACAAACCGCTCGATCAAACTTGGGTACCAACTCCAGTTACCGTCGTCCTCGTATACATCTCCAGATGGGCGATGCCTCTTCGGGGTGGCGATGAGTCGGGTAGCTGCGGTTCCTTTCCAGGGGCGTGGGACACCAGGTCGGATGATGATGATGATGGCGTCGACATCCTTACAGGATAAGTCATGTATGGGTTACGCGCGTATGAGTGAATGAAGTAAAGAGATAAAGAAAACGAATAACTAAATATATAATATATATTTATATATGCAGTGCGTACAATTTATAACTAATGGGTCGTTGAGGTTATAGACTAGTATGAATGCATTTCTAGTTGGCTTATAACCTGGCTCTGATACCAATCTGTCACACTCTCAAAATCTACTAACGGAGTTTTACCGACAGAGGGTGTGAACTAACAGGATCGGAATCATTAGTTATAATCAAACACCATATTTAAAGTTTTCAAAACCAACAAGACATCAAGCCTTAAATGATATGCGGAAGCGTAAATTGTAAACCAAAAAGTTGCGCCACACAGGACGATTTAAAAACCCAAGTTTTCAAGATAAAAATTAAAAGAAGTTTTTAAAGCAATGTGTTTAGCGAATGCATGTCCTATACCGCGCGCCCGCCTCGGCTACCTGAGAATAACATACTAAAAGTGTCAACACAGGGTTGGTGAGTTCACAAGTTTATACAAATAAAGCGTTTGCGTTTTAGCATTACCAGATATTGTTAAGTCAATTATATCAATAGGTAGCTAACCTATCAAGCATGTATTACTAAGTGTTCGACACCGAAGCTGACTGTTTATCAATTGCCTTGCCACAATGTCAACCACGACCATGGTAATGTGTTAGCCAAGATTACACCCACTCGACCTACAGTCGAGTTTAGAGTTGGGTGGGGTTTGTCAAACCCAGTAGTACTACTCAACAGTGACTCGCTATTATCCACATATTAACCGGTTCGATGTTATGAAGGACTTTAGTTGGTTTGTTTGCCACTTAGCCTTACAAGTGATATATAAAAGTAACAAAATTTAAATCGTTGGAGTATGTTATCTCCCCCCTAATAAAAGCGTTTAAAAAGAGTAAAAGGGGCCGTGAAACTCACTGCTTGCAAAGATAACAAAAAGGATCCGAGAGAGATGTGCGTCATACACATAGCAAACATCGATCAACTATACACTTTTCATGTTAACTTAAGTAATTCAGCAGCTAATTTATCCAGACAGATATTTACTCGACACGATTACTCTATTTAATAAATCAATACACGTCCAATAAATTACCAAAAATCATCACAGAAGCACACTTGAGTTAGGTTTCTAATAATATTTTTATTATATTTTTATCATATACGGTTTTCTCACAATGATCAAAACATCACAGTAAACACACAGCAGTCATTATCATGCGCAACAGAATGTTATTTGTTATTCCCGTTACATGGAAAATACAATTAATGCAAGACCAATTGGGTTATATTCCTAACTCAAAATATTAACTCCCAGAAGTGGAATCAACCCCATTGGTCTTGTCGTTTATGAGATATCCTAATCGCAAAACAGCCTACCAGCAGGCATCCCGAATCAGACTTGCATAACAGATTTGTAAAATAATAAAAACTAACTTTTACTCGTCCAAAACTTACAAACTCAGACTCTTTAGAAACTAGACTCGACCTACTACATCATAGAACCAACAATCACTTCCAAACACAGTATTAACATCTAGTTACAGTCAATTAAACACGAATTCAAGAAACTGTCCAGCATCAGTTTTCATCAAAACTCAACATATTATTAACCTATGAACTAGAAATCATGCATACAACCCTAACTAATCAACAATCAACATATTTAGCACTTAGGTTTTATGATTAATGTGTTCAATGATGCCAAACATCGATAGAATAGGTTACATATAGTGTTAGTTTACCTAGTTAACACCTTAAGCCTTCAACAAGTTGCAAGGATGATTGTATGTGTGTGTGTGTTGTGTGTTTCGGTTGATCCAAGGGGGATGGGGGCTGCCGTCGCAGGTGGGAGAGGGAGAGGGAGAGGGAGAAGAGGGTTAGGGTTTATGGTTAAGGTTGTTTATATATTAATTAAATAAATGACAAGTTACAACTAGCACCCTCAACTTCTATTTTGTATAATTCTAGCATAAAACATCAATCACCTCTATAATATAATGACATGCATACAAGCGCACATTTATACATATAAACGTAACACATAATTATATCAAGTACTTGTTTATAAATTTATTGTTTATTCACCAACGGTTTGAATCGACTCGTGTATGTTTCGGTGAAATCCCGAAGACTACTTGTGTAATGATTGTTATGCGTCATTTAAACCCTAATTAAATGTAATGAGATATGCGTTAACTGGAATGACATAGTTCGTGTGATCTTGAGTTTGAATTAACGGAGTTCGGATTAACAGAGTTAACCTGAAATTGACGAGTGTCATAGTGTCGGCTCGTCATTTCGCGACTAGATCTAACGGGTTTGGATATCTACAACATCATACTATCATTATCTCGGGTTGATGCTCGGTTTATTGGTGATTTTGGCTAGAGAGAGAAAGTACAGAGAGAGAGAGCTTAAGTGTGTGTTTTGGTGGTGTATGGAATATGTGTGAAATGAGAAATAAATGGGTAATTAAGGTTTATATAATTATGGATCATGGTCTTAAGCCCATGGTCCTTTCCTCTTTCTGTCATAACCCATGTCCATAACCCATATCCATTTAACCCAACACTAGCCCGACTCATAATAACTCGCATTTCATTTGTTAACCGAAACTCGAAAAAACGGGCAATTCCAGTTTGTAGGCCACTTCACCAACACGATCCATAATATTAAACGGTCCAATGTACCTCGGACTCAACTTTACTCTCTTCCTAAAACGAATAATTCCTTTCCAAGGCGAGACCTTGAGCATCACATTGTCACCAACGTTAAACTCAATCGGTCGTCGCCGTTTATCAGCATACGACTTTTGTCTGTCTTGAGCAGCTTTCATTCTTGCCTTAATCTGATCAAACTTTGAAGAAGTTTCTTGTACAACTTCCAAACTTCCCATCTCCTTTTGACCAATCTCTCCCCAACATACCGGAGTTCTACAGCGTCTTCCATATAACATCTCGAATGGTGGCATACCAATACTTGAATGGTAACTGTTGTTGTAGGAGAACTCTGCTAGATGCAGATGATCATCCCAACTTCCACCAAAGTCTAAAACAAAAGCACGTAGCATATCCTCAAGGGTTTGGATCGTCCTTTCAGACTGTCCATCTGTTTGAGGATGATACGCCGTACTGATGTTCAATCTCGTTCCCATGGCTTCATGGAACTTCTTCCAAAACCTCGAAGTAAAACGAGTATCTCTATCAGACACGATCGATAATGGTACTCCATGCTTGGATCCAACCTCCTTAATGAATAAGCTTGCCAACGTTTCTGACGAGATTGCCTCTCGTATAGGCAGAAAGTGAGCACTCTTGGTCAAACGGTCCACAACCACCCAGATGGTATCATGATGCTTAGCTGTACGAGGTAGCTTAGTTATGAAATCTATGGTGATGTGTTCCCATTTCCATTCTGGTATCTCCAAAGGTTGCATCTTCCCATAAGGCTTCTGATGCTCTGCCTTGACTTGTAAACAAGTTAAGCACTTACTGACATAATCTACCACGTCATTCTTCATTCCTGGCCACCAATAGTCTCTTTTCAAATCTTGGTACATCTTCGTAGTTCCTGGATGAATCGAATACCTTGACTTATGAGCTTCATTTAAGATTCGACCTCTGAGATCTCCATGGCGTGGAATCCACATTCGGTTAAACCTAGTCTTAACACCATGCGTGTTTTCCATCAACTCGTCTTGATATGAATTTACTGTTGCAATGACTTCCTCATTCTTACGGCTTAGCGTATCAGCGACCACGTTAGCTTTACTAGGGTAGTACTTAATATCACAGTCGTAATCATTTATCAATTCTAACCATCTTCTCTGCCTCATATTCAATTCCTTCTGCTCGAAGAAGTACTTTAAACTTTTATGATCTGTGTAAATGGTACCTTAGTACCATACAGATAGTGTCTCCATATCTTGAGAGCATGCACTACTGCTGCTAGCTCCAAATCATGCGTTGGATAAGTACTCTCATGGACTTTCAACTGTCTAGACGCGTAAACTATCACCTTTCCTCGTTGCATCAACACGCAACCTAATCCACGATGCGAAGCATCAGTACAAACAACCCAGTCCTCGTCACCATCAGGTAAAGCAAGGATTGGAGCTTGCGTGAGTCTCTTCTTCAACTCCTGAAAAACCTCTTCTTGAAACTTACCCCAATTGAATACAATCGACTTTCGGGTCATACCGGTCAACGGTGCGGCTATATTGGAGAAACCTTCGATGAACCTCCTATAGTAGCCAGCTAACCCTAGGAAGCTTCGTATATCAGTCGGATTCTGTGGAGTTTTCCAATTAGTTATCGCTTCAATCTTAGCTGGGTCCACGGTAATCCCTTCAAGATTAATCACGTGACCTAGAAATTGCACTTCTCGCAACCATAACACGCATTTCGAAAACTTAGCATACAACTTCTCTTTCTTCAGAGTCTCCAATACCTCTCTCAGATGCTTAGCATGATCAGACTCGCTTCTGGAATAAATCAATATATCATCGATGAAGACGATAACTGACTTATCCAACATTGGCCGACACACCCTATTCATCATGTCCATAAATGCTGCGGGAGCATTCGTTAGACCGAATGACATCACGAGGAACTCGTAGTGTTCATACCGCGTCCGAAACGTTGTCTTGGGAATGTCTGCCTCTTTCACCTTCAACTGATGATAGCCTGATCTAAGATCTATCTGTGAGAACCAACTTGAACCTTGCAGTTGATTAAACAAATCATCAATCCTTGGCAAAGGATATCTATTCTTTACTGTAAGCTTATTAAACTCGCGATAGTCTATGCACATTCTCATACTTCCATCCTTCTTCTTCACGAACAACACCGGTGCGCCCCATGGGGAAACACTTGGCCTTATGAAACCTTTATCGAGTAGTTCCTGCAGTTGGGACATCAATTCTTTCATCTCAGACGGCGCTATATGGTAAGGTGCTTTCGTGACGGGCTGGGCTCCTGGTAATAAATCTATCTGGAATTCTATCTCTCGCTCCGGTGGCAACCCCGGAAGATCCTCAGGGAATACTTTTGGGTAGTCGCACACGATAGGAACATCTTTCATTTCTTTCGTCTCGGCCGTAGCGTTGACAACATACGCCAGGTAAGCACCACACCCTCGTCTTAATAACCCTTCGGCTTTTATCATCGAAATGACGTTAAGCCCTGAACTTTCCTTATCGCTGTAAACTGTTACCGCACTACCATCTAAAGACTTTAGCTTTATTATTCTACTCTTACATACTATCTAAGCTTCGTATTCAGATAACCAATCCATTCCCAAGACTACATCGAACCCTCCTAAGGTAATAACATACAAAATAACAGGGAACTCATGTCCCTCTAACTCTATCTTACAATACTTAACCATTTTCATTATTTTCACCGAGGTGTCACTAGCGTTTTCTACTATGAAGGTTTCAGACACTCGGAAACTTTTCATTCTAGCTAGTTTACTAAACGTCGTAGCTACAAAAATTCTATTCGCACCCGAATCAAATAATACTAAAGCAGAAATACCATTTACTAAGAACGTACCCGTCACAACATCAGGAATCTGCCTAGCTTGTTCCTGGGTCAGCATGTAGGCTCTAGTTCTCGGCCTCTCTTGATCGTCATCTTTCTTCTCACTCCCTCCAGCTTCACCACTCGTACAAGTCCTTGCCAGGTGACCTGTCTATCCGCACTTATAACACGCGGGCTTCGCATAGAAATCTTGAGCAAAGTGCCCCATCTTACCACATTTGTAGCAGGCATTTGACCCTGATCTACACTCCCCACCATGGGACTTCCCATACTTGCAGCACACCTCGGACCCAGTGCCCCACTTGCACTCTCTAGCGTGCATCTTTCTGCACGTCCTACATGACCTTTTCTCCCACACTCTCGGTTTCTTGTTCTTGGGGTTCCATATATGAGTACCAGGTCGTTTGGTAGGTGCGACCCACTTCTTCTCCTCCATAGCCACCTCATCTGTTAAGTCCTCATAAACCGTTTCCGCGAGACCCGTCACAGAATCAAAAGTACCTGGTCTACCAGCCTTGACCAAGACGCGAACATTCTGTGGTAGTCCCCTAAGGTAACATTTGATCCGCTTGGCCTCAGTGTCCACCATATCTGGCACCAACCTTGACAGACAGTTGAATTCAGTGAGATATTCGCGGTGTGTCATCTTACCCGCCCTCAGACTCAAGAACTTCATCTCAACCTTCTCTACCTCTACATGAGCACAGAATCGTTTCATCACTAACTCCTTCAAATCGTCCCATCTCAAGGCTTTGATCTCTTCTCGACTCTTCCTCTGCTCAACTGTCTCCCACCAGTACATCGCCTCCTCACCGAATGATTGGGTAGCATACCCCACAGCTTGGTCGGGACGGCATTCGCTAATTCGGATAATTTTGTCCATCGCGGTTATCCGTTGGAGAGTAGCGATCGCGTCTCCCAAGCCAGATAGCTTTGGTGGATCACAGCCTTTGAAAGACTTATAGTTGCACCCACCACGGCCCCTCTTCCTATCATCAACTTTTACCGATTTAACCACGCTCGATTCTTCCATCTCCCCTTCATCATCCTTCTTACCATCACCTTCCGCCCTCTCAGTGGTTCCTTCTCGGCCTCCAGCAGACTTATCGGGATTCATGTTTTTCACAGCAGCTGCTACCGCTTGAGCAATGGCAGTTTGAATTGCGGGATCCAGTTGAACTCCCTCGTTGGTACTCGGATTTCGACCAGCTGCACTTCCTTCGCCTTCATTGTTAGTGGCTGCCTCTACTGATGGTTCTCGGATAACACGTGGCCTACCATGACGTCCTGTACGCCCTCCTTTTCCAGCAGCTTTCTTAGCTCCAGCCATTCGTATTCTATAAGGAAACACAAACGTCTTCACTTAAGGAACAATTTAGTACAAGGATAGTAAGGCTAACAGGTAATAACAGTGGCCAGCTGTGACTAGCTGCTCACGTTACCTTCCGTGTCCTATACACTTCCTCTTATGAGTCTATTTGTGCTAGTTCTACTTCTAATAGTCAGACACTTAAACAGTTCATATCATCACATACTCCTATCCCTAGCCATTAAGCTAGAATTCATACATTCTTTATTCAGCAATTACACAAACATCCAGTCATCATTCTACTTTACACGTGAATTTAATCACATACTTTACCTTTACTTAGCTTGCTTGAGTGACACATGGCATTCTCGTACTGGCATCTTCTTTCTTTTCTTACTTTTATCCCATTCTCTGTTCGAGTCTAAGCATGTAGTATGCCTAAATCTATCGAACTTTGCTCTGATACCAAATTGTAAGGCCCCGTTACCGGTGCCTCACATTATACATTAGATTTACTCATAAACACAGTTCCAAATTTCAGAGTTAATAAAAACATTCGCGGAATAATAAAAACATTCAAACCATTACATTACATGACCATTCATCCTTATCTTAATGAACATTCAAATTATTTAAACATAAAACATAGTCTTTTAAATATCATAACATAACACTTCATTGAGATGCCAGTGTCTTCAAATCCATGCCATGTGCTTCCCCTCAAGCAAGTTGCCTCATTCTACTCATCTGCGTGCATATTAAAAGTCAGCTACGCTGAGTGAGTTCTAGTTAATCAGACGACATAAAATACATTCACATACTAACATATGCACCCGAAGGTACATACCTTCATATTTACTTACATACTTACTTCCATACGTACTTTCATTCTTTCTTTCGTACTTACATACATACTTTCATTCATACATATACGTTATAAAGAGCATTCCGCCCTATAACCTTCGCCGATATTATTAGGGTCGGTTCCCTACGTTCGCCAATATTATTAGGGTCGGTTCCCTACATTCGCCGATACTATTAGGGTCGGTTCCCTTCATTCGCCGATATTATTAGGGTCGATTCCCTACATTCGTACTACTATAACATACCTATCCTTTACATACTTTCCTTGACAATATGTGCAATCTCCGAACGTTCACGTACCATCAACATATCATACATACATTGTTCATACATCATATATATTCATACATACATCATTCATACATCACACATATCAATGATCGTTCACACACCGTCAAACAATCATCATAGATAAATCATACAAGGCATGCACTTATCACCTATGGTAAGTGTATTAACTATCACGTCGAGTATGCACACAGCCCCGAAAACATAACCAGGAAGTGGGGCTAGAAACTCACCTGAACTCGATTACGTTCACCGTTAATTGTTATTCCTTTCCTTAGCTGTGCTCGACTAACTGTATAACAATTAAACGTATCAATTAACTATCACTATCCATATCGTATTTCTAGTCCAATTATAACCCTCAACGAACGGGGGTCCGGGGGCAGTGCCCCTGGCAGCGGGGTCTAGGGGCGGCTGCCCCTAGCAGGGTCTAAGGGGCAGAGCCCTGGCTGGGGTCGAGCTGCCAGGTCAGCTTGGAAAAATTTTATTTCTATTAACTGTCTTATCACATTTTCCATTAGCATTTTGAATTATTAATTTATTTACTAAGTTAAAAGCTCAAGGGCTTATTTGTAATTAAATCACTTTACTAAGTCCAGGGACCGTTGTTGTCATTCCGTTAAACTTCTAATTCGTTACTTGTTCATAACGAATTGGCTTATCTTAGCGAACTGGTTCCTATAACGAATTGAACCCTTTAATGAACTGGAATCCTTAACGAATCAGTCCATAGCGGACCAGTCCATATAACGAATTAGCCCATCTAATTCGTTATCTCTTCTAACGAACTGGCTATAACGAATCAGGGGTGATTCGTTTTCCTTTTTCCCTTAACGAATTGGAGATGAACTAAAGCTAGTTCGTTATGTTTTCCTTTAACGAATCAACTAGCGAATCACCCCTAGTTCGTTAACTTCCCATTAACGAATTAGGGTTAGGTCAGAGAATGTCAGAAACATTCTCTGACATTCCCTTACCTCGTATACTTTTCCTGCGCCGTCGACGGAAAAAAGCGGTTTCGCCGGAAAAACGAGTTTTGACTCGTTTTTCACCGTTTTTCGCCCTGTTCGATCCAGATCTGAGCTAGGGTGATCCCTAAGCTCATCTTAGGCTCGGTTTATACCCGATTCCACCTGGATCTCGTGACTTAAACGGTTTAACGGTGTTGGCTCGTCGTTTCGCGACTAGATCTAACGGGTTTGGATATCTACAACATCATACTATCATTACCTCGGGTTGATGCTCGGTTTCTTGGTGATTTCGGCTAGAGTGAGAAACTAGAGAGAGAGAGAGAGCTTAAGTGTGTGTTTTGGTGGTGTATGGAATACGTGTGAAATGCGAAATAAATGGGTAATTAAGGTTTATATAATTATGGATAATGGGCTTAAGCCCATGGTCCTTTTCTCTTTCTTTCATAACCCAAGTCTATAACCCATATCCATTTAACCCAACACTAGCCCGACTCATAATAACTCGCATTTAATTTGTTAACCAACACTCGAGAAAACGGGATGTTACAAAACTTTATTAAACATAACTTTCAAACGAAAATAATATGCATTTTACAATCATTAGATAGATTAAAAATAAGAATTCATATATTACTAAATAGTTCCTTATAAACGACATTTGTAGTTTTATTTGACACTTTTCCTTTTTTGTCTAATATAAGCATTTTAACACCGTCTCTACTCTTCACTCGTGATAAAGCAACATATAGTTGACCATGTGTAAATACCGGTGCTCGCATATATATGTCAACTCTTGCTAGTTATTGGCCTTGACTTTTGTCACTGGTCATTGCAAAACAAACCGCAACATGAAACTGTCTTCGTTTTAATTTGAATGGCAGTTTCTTATCTGAAGGAGTTAGACCACTACGAGTTACATAAGTTTGAAACCCAATATTAGTACCTGAAATTACCTTTACTTCGATAAAACGCCTCCCCAAGTTAATAACTTGTAATCTGGTTCTGTTGCATAAACTGTTCTTCTGATCAATATTCCTTAGTAACATTATTGGTACACCAACTTTTAGAACCAATCTATGATTAGGCATACCTGAAATCTTTAAACCATTTAGAAAATCCGGTGAGTGTAATGCTGGATCGAAACCAGGACCAACACTATCAGAGTTGTCTATACCATCAGAACTAAGATATTCAACTTCTTCTCTAGGAAACAAAGACAAAAATATATCATTAATGTCTTCGACAACCTCATTTAAAGGTGCAAGTATGACCCTTTTCTTGAAAATATGAAATATCATTAAAATTTTCCAATAATGCTGGATATATAAAATCAATTAAATCAGAAAGAGGATCGGATGAATAACCAATCAAAGATCATCTGGTATTTCTAGAATGGCGTTACCGTCATTGTCACCAGCAGGTATTCCTTCACCAAGCTCTAACAACCATTCGGCAAATCTACTGGTGTCTTCCAAATCTGATGCATGGCATCCGACAGTTAGCCTCATATTTTTTGTTAACCTAAGAACCTTGCATTTGCATCAAATGTGGGATGAACTAAGTGAAGCATTAACAGTGTCACTACGTGACCCATTTTGTTCCATGGGTAGAATTTGTCTAAAATCACCCCCAAAATCAATAAATTTACCCTCAATGGATGTTCATAATTGTTACGGTTACCACCTTTTAAAACATCTTTTAAAGTCCTATCCAAAGCTTCAAATGCATGTTTATGCATCATAGGAGCCTCGTCCCAGATAATCAGATCAGTTTTCTTGATTAAGTTGAAAATATCTGGATTTCTTGTTATTGAATAGGTATAACCCTCAGTTAGATTTACAGGAATTAAAAATCTAGAGTGAGTGTTTCTACCTCCCTCAAGTAACAAAGATGCTATACCGCTGGAGGCAACGTTTACAATTTTACCTTTAGATCTTATGGAAGCCGATAATGTCGTTCATAAAAAGTTTTTCCCGTCCCTCCATAATCGTACACAAAAAAATTACCACCCTTCTTTTGATCAATTGCTTCCATTATTTGATTATACACATCTCATTGTTCATCCGTTAATGAAATAAAAAGACGTTGAAACTCACTAGTCATGACTTCTGTATCATACGCTAGCTCCTCATTCATAAAACGATTTGTTGATGCAACAATAGAATCATCATCAGGGAAAGACATTGTAGGAAAACAACGCATAGTACAATTATTTCGGAGCAGGAAGTTTTCAGTTTCAAGTAAAGCGAGGTTTTTTAGTTGTGCCTCTGAAAGCACCAAATCTGTAACGAATCACAAAAAAATCAACCTACCTTTTTAACTAAACATATTTCTAAAGGTGTTAAAGAACTTAAAAAATTAACAAATTCTAATTATTTTATACATGGATATTTTTGCTCATTTTAATGTTTGTAAAGAATGCCATCAATTAAATAACGCCAGCTCTTTTCCCATACGTCATCCGGTCTAGATAAACTATATGTGATTAACATTGTAGCAAATAAACTACGTAAATAATAACCACTTGCAGTATGACTTGCTTCTTCAATAGCTTCCATATACTCGTTCTCATCTTCTAGAATGCCTCTTTCATAACACACATCCCTATAAGTAGCACAGACTTCACCATCAACAGTACGAATATTTTCAAAACACATAGGGTCCAAAGTCAAATTAATATCAAAGCTAACTTATCATTGTCAATATTTAGTAATAATAGATAATATATTAAGTTTCAAACTTTAAATATTTGACTTTGTCCAAAGAAAAATGTTTTTTTTTTGTATTTATTTTTTAGAACTCCTCTATGGAAGTCTTAGAGCTATATATATTTCAATATATTTTTCAAATCAACCATTTTAATTCGTTGGCATATGACACTATGTGAGATCTTTTTTAATAACTATAATCTTTAAATGTCAACTTTCGTTGATTAATAATTCGTAAACAGTACACCTTAGAGTGCACGTTCTTTATCAAAAATCATATTATTTTCAAAACCATTCTGGGCAACTAAGTGGCATGCATTGAGTATGTTCACATGTTGTGTGGTTATCTTATACAAATGTTATTACTTGTTTAGGAATTAGGAGTATCAAAAAGGAAAGCATGTCATACTGATAAACACGCTACGAGGTGTTTAAAAATTGATTAAAATATTAAAGAAATATAAAGGGGGCATTTTTATCATTGATTTAACGTTAAAAATTAGACGGGGTTAACGATTTCAAAAAAAAAAGTATTTTTTTATTATTGTTTCTCATCCTGAAATTCAAAAACTATATGAATAAGTTAACTTGATTTTTCATCTATATGCATCGCATATACATGCTATTATAGAAACACAAAAAAATTAGTTGAATGAGTTTCTTTTAATATCTATAACCTATGCCTCTACACATAAGAAAATAAGAAACACATCATTTACAGTATAAGAATCACCGATAAAAAGTTAAATGATTTATATTATTGTTTATGCACTCATAAATTGTAATAGTATCATTTTATACGCATGTATGTGACTTATGGCTTATATTCATAGGGGTAAAAAAAACTATAGAACTTAACACATTCATGATGTAGTAGACAAACAGTTCAAAATAGTTTTTAGAAAATCTTAAAAACAAACTAGTTTAAGATTTTTTATGTATATCATACGTAATTATGTAAGAAATACAATTTTTTACAATGAAACCATGATAAACAACTTTAAAATAAAATTTTGTTGTCATTTGTTAAACATCTAACTATACTATTAAAACAATAAGCTTTAAGTCCATATCCTTCATTCCTATTGGTTGATTCTCATACTTTCCATGTATATCAATGCCTTCTCTAATTTTCAAGTTAATAAAATAAATCAATAATATATTAAAATAAGATTCATCAATGCTATTAAAGTATTATCTTTCCTCTTTCCTTTAATTTAATTTTTCATTTTGAATATTTTAATTAATGTAATATTTTAAAATTAATGTAATATTTTTAAAATCGTAGCTATAATTTCAAATACGAAATATTCAAAATTTCATTTTGAATATTTTATTATTTTTGGTTAATTTCATTCACCACTTTTGTTATTTTTTGGTTGATTTCATTCACCACCTTTGTTAATTTTTTATATAATCTTACTAATCTATTAAATCAATACAATTTGCCACATGTCATTCTACTAGGCCATCCACCTTGGCTTCCACCTCACCAAATTTCCATTCTAAGAGTCTCTATTATGCTGCCATGTGTCATCTCACACAGTATTTAAACTTTAGAATTTTCCACCATCATTTGAATCATTTTAATTTCACTCTCTCTCTCTCGGCTTAATTACTAACTCCACCATCTTTTATATTCCGGTAATGTATATCGAGATTAATCGTTTTCCAGTAAGGTTATATATTATACTTTAATGGCCAACAATGTTATATTATTTTCCGGCAAGGTTATATCTTTTTCCGACAACATCATATTTTCTTCCGGTTATTGTAGATCTAACCTTTTTATCTTTATGTTCATTGTTAAGGTTCTAAATCAAAAACGGCGATGAAGCTAATATTTGTACGTATTTACGTTATTCCGGTAAGTTTTCCGTTTATGTGTTATATCAATAACAATGGGTGTTTTATATTTATTTAAAGTTTAATATTTTTCCTTGTATGGCCCCGTTACCGGTAGCCTTACTTTGGTGTTGGATTTACTCATAAACGCAGTTCTAAATATTAGAGTTAATAAAAACTTTCGCGGAATAATAAAACTTCAACCATAACGTTTTACATAACCATCAAATCATGTCTTATAAAACATCCGTAGTCAATTAAAGCAAAACATAGTCTTTAAAACATCACAACATTTCTCCGAGATGCCAGTATCTTCGATTCCATGCCATGTGTCTTCAGTCACGTGAGCTGCCTCAACCTATTTGCCTGCGTGCATACTAAAAGTCAGCTACGCTGAGTGAGTTCTAGTTAATTACATTCCTTATCCTCGTACTACTATTCCGGCGCCGCCTTTGCCGGAAAGCCGCCGGAAAACCGCGAACACGTCGGAAAAACGAATTTTAACTCGTTTTTCACCGTTTTTCATCCCGTTCGATCCAGATCTGAGCTAGGGTGACCCTAAAGCTCATCATAGGTTCGGGTTATACCCGATTCCACCCGGATCTCGTGACTTAAACGGTTTAACGGTATCGGCTCGTCATTTCGTGACCATAACTAACAGATTTAAGCTCATACAACAAAATACTATCATACCTTGGGTCGGGATCCGTTTCTTCTTCTATATTTTGGCTAGAGTGAGAGAGAAACTAGAGAGAGAGCTTAAGTGTGTGTTTTGGTGGTGTAAGGGATATGTGTAAATGAATGATTAAATGGGTAATTAATGGTATATATAATTATTGATCATGGGCTTAAGCCCATGGTCTTTCCT
This sequence comes from Bidens hawaiensis, assembly GCF_021521415.1. Taxonomy (NCBI): domain Eukaryota; kingdom Viridiplantae; phylum Streptophyta; class Magnoliopsida; order Asterales; family Asteraceae; genus Bidens; species Bidens hawaiensis. The sequence goes on from NW_027491034.1 coordinate 3,027,257, forward strand.
TATTTCTCCCATAACCCAAATCCATAACCCATATCCATTTACCCAACACTTGCCCGACTCATAACAACTCATATTTCGTTTATTAACTGAAATAAGAAATCAGGATGTTACATTCCTGTTTTTTTGTTATACATGTTTTTCTTCTAGGTTCTATATAAATCAGCTTCATCCATATTCAATATCATTATTTCGTTTTTCCGGTAAGACACATTTAAATTTCAGGTAATTTACCCGATTGATTTACAGAAAATTTGATTATAGTTTCTTAATAAAAAACGGAGATATCATGGTTATTATCATTATTTGTTATTTTCCGGTAAGACATTTAAATTTTTCGGTTATAAATTAAATATCAAATGTTCCATAACATAAACATTAATATTCTACTTTATAATTTCAGGTAAATGTCACGAGTCATACAACCTAATTTCAATTTAAATTCTACGAAAAAATCCGAGATACCATAGTCATTCTCACAATTTCGTTTTTCCGGTAACACCTTTAAAATTTTCCGGTTATTAATTATAATTAAAATACTCCATAATATCAATATTAATATTTGATTTTATTATTTCAGGTTATTAATACAATTGATTTAGTTTGACTTTCCTTATTTGTCTAAATAACCGAATTAACATGAATATGGTAATTTAAATACTTTAATTATCTCAATCACACTTTAATTTACATCAATATTGAATATTGACTTTCCTTATAAATAATGGTCCATAATAATAATGATTTGAATACAATATATTATTTTATATAGATTTAAATTTTGACTAAAATTTAAAACAAAACTAATATTACCGTATTTTTATAATTTACAAAAATATTTGATTTATATTTATATTCTAATTTAAAAAAATTTATTATCGTTATCATGGTTGTAAAAATCGCGCCTAGGCGTCGAGTAATCCCCGAGTAATCCCCGCTTAGGCCGAGTTCTCGGTGAGCCATCCCCGAGTACTCTCCGACTAAGGCCGAGTACTCACCGACTAAGGCCGAGTACTCCCAACTCCCCAGTCAACCGTCTAACGACTTTTGCAACCTTGATCGTTATAAATTAGATCACCATATATAAGTATATATAATGGATAGTCATAAAATTTATCACGCACTCAAATTTGACCTTACATATTTAAGGTCAATGTAGGTCAATGCTTTGAATATGGTAATTCTAAACAATTTTGGTATATGATTAACCATTAATTTATAATTAATGGTCCATAATAATAATAATGATTTGACTAAAATATATTTTTTTATATACATTAAAATTTTGACTATATTTTTACATTTAAATAATTTAATTTTAGAATTAATGATCAATAATTTAAATAATAAGTTGACTAAAATTTTCAAAGATAAGTTATATTATCTTATTTTGATAATTTACAAACTATTTGATTACAATTTATATTCTAATTTCAAAATTTTATTATCGTTTCTATTTATATTATATCTTACATAATATAAGATATGCAAAACTCGGCATATCGTTTCAAAATTTTATTATCGTTTCTATTTATATTATATTTATATTATATCGTCAACCAACTTTCCATTTGTTTATATTTGATCATTTTAAATTACGCCTAAATGTTAAAATTAATGTCTAAAAATAAACCCCCAAATTAATAATTTTAATATTCAATTCGAAATCCAAATTAGAATCATCATTATAAGTTAATTTTAAGTTACTAAAAATATAATAAGTTGTTGCTTAAATACGAAATTTAAATAAGTCATTTTGAATTTATATTTAAATTTCAAATTATAAATAGTCACTATAATTGCTTAATTTATGGTTAATAGTCATAACATAATTAAACCCGATAAATACGTAATTTTACAAATTAAACACACACTTTTAAAGCTTTCCATAATTTTCAATCTCAACAAACTTTCCATTTTTTTATATTTGACCATTATTATTATGTCTAAATGTCAAAATTAAATTTTAAAATAAACCTCCCGATATCGACGTTTCAAAAATAAAAAACATTTCCATAATTTTTTGAAGTTGACTAATTAACCATTTTTTAATATTTTGTAATTATTTTGAAACATGTTGTGTTAATTTTAAAAGAGTATCAAATTTGTTCGGTATGAATTCGTGTCGTTACAAGTTATTTTTAAGTTATACTATTTTTTAACTAAAAATGCATATTCATTTTCATCTATAAATCATTTCGTAACCAAAGTTGTCAAAATATCAAATTTGTTCGCTATGAATTCGTGTCGTCAAATGTTTCATCTACATAATATGTTTAACAAAATTAATATTATCTAATCCTATTATGTTTTAATTTGTTGTCAAAATTTTGGATTTCAAATAAGAACAAATTAAATTCTTGATTGTTTTTACAAACTATTTTTTGTTAAGCAGTCAATAAATTAGTTTAAAACGGATTTGACATTTCCATAATAACAATATATTTTAAAACTTTTTAGAGTTAAATACATATTTTTTAATGGGTCAGCTCGGGTTTGATTTTCCTTTTAACACACACACACACACACACACGTATTTAGCAACCGATTTTATGATAAAGTTAATCTTTCAAAAGTTATTTGAAAATTCATTTATTGTAAAACGTTTTTAAGTTTTGAAAGTTTAACAAAATATTAATGTTAATGATTTAAAAGTTTGTTGCAAGATTGGTCAAAAATGAAAAATAAGTGTTCAAGATGAGTTTCTTTTGTTAGAATGTTTGAAGAAGTTTACAATTTATTCTAATAATAGTCTTCTTTATTATAATATATTTAATTTGGATGCTATTGTTTTATTAAATTTCCAGGTGGTGAAGCAAAATGAGTTTCTTTTGGTAGAATGTTTGAAGAAGTTGACAGTGGTTTAATATGAAAGAACATGTTTATGTCTTTTGTTGATGTTTTTTATTTGTTCGGTGTACCTTAACTTATTGTAACTTTTAACTTTTAATATCTAGACAAAGTAAATGGTTAACGTTTTGGTCTGAAAGTTTGAAGAAGTTTTGTGTTGCTTGAATTTGTTATTTAAATTTATTATGTTTGTTGACATGTTTTTCCACCCGCGTGTTACGTGGGTATATACCCTAGTATATAATATATAATTTAATTAATTATTTGTTATTTCATCAATAGGAGAGATTACGGATTTAATATAGAGATTACGGATAATATATATATAATATAGAGAGATTACAAATTTAAAATATGTTAAATGTTAGAATTCATGTTAAATTTTCGAACACATTAAATTTAAAATACCTAAATATATATATATATATATAGTACGGATTTAATTATTTGTTTGTACCATTCATGTTAAATTTAAGAAAGGATGGCCCATTTGATTAAAGAGATGTTTTAATTAGGGAATTTGTAAATTTTAAAATTTGATATTCCCCCCTTCCTATTTGAATTAATTATTGTATAAATTATGGTCTAAATTTGAATGTAAATTTTAATTAATTAACAATCATTAAGTTTTACTATAATTACGTTAGTTGACCCATTGACCCATTGATTTTCACTCACTTAATTACAGTCATTAAGTTATTACAATTAAAATACAAATCCATTGACTTAATATTCCTTAACAGTAACAATTGAATTACAAATCCATTGTTGACCCATTCACCCATTCACTTATTATTGTAAACATTGACATATAATTACGATTTACTAATTAACAATTGAGATACGTATATATAACAAAATTAGTAACTTTTTTATTTCACACCTTATATGAATTACAATACATACTATATGTTGTTCTAATTGATGATTAATTATATTATTGTAAATAATAATATAATTAGTAACTTATATTTTTACATCTTTAAATACTATTAAAGCATTACAATGTGGACACATGGTCTTCTTCTAGGCTGTCCACATGTGCAATCCAGTCACTATATTTCCATTCTCATGTGCTCTAATATTCTGTCATGTGTCATGTTGACCAACACCAAAAAACTTATTAAAACCGTAATATTTTCCACCAAAATCATTTTAATCTCTCTCTCTCTCTCTCTCTCTCTCTCTCTCTTTCTCGACTTACTAACTCCACCATCCACCATCTTCTATATTTCGGTAATGTAGATCGAGATTAATCGTTTTCCTGTAAGGTTATATATTATACTCTAATGGCCAACAATGTTATTTGATTTTCCGGCAAGGTAATATCTTTTTCTGGCAAGGTTTTCCGAAATGGTTTTATATTTATTTTAATTGTTATATGATTTTGTAATGGGTTGTATATCAAAATCCAAGATTGAATTGATATTTTGAAGTTATTACGGTTTTCCTGTAAGATTTTTGTTTTCCATTATTGTTTGTATTTAATCTCTATCTCTCTCTCCCTATCTCTCTCGGCTTACTAACTCCACCATCCACCATCTTCTGTATTCCGGTAATGTAGATCGAGATTAATCGTTTTCCGGTAAGGTTATATATTATATTCTAATGGCCAACAATATTATATTCTAAAATGTATAAAATGACCAAAATGGACATAACTAAAAAAACATAATGCTAAATGTAATCTCTCTCTCTCTCACACACAAACACACACACACACACACACACACATATATATATATATATAAGTTCTGATAAATAAATAAAACATGGTCATTTTCAATTAAATAAAACATAGTCACTAACAAATAGTCAAGACCATAATATACTACTATTAACTCATTATGTCGTGCATTCCATATCAAAGTAGCAATATTGTTGCGAACCTGCTTCATCTCATTCGTTGTTCCTTCAAATAGACCATTCGCGTTTGTTTCATGGTTACTAATATCATCCAGTTCATCTCGTGGTATGTAGTTTGGATGTTGCTCCATTGTAGTAAACAAGATATCTTCTTGACAATTACGTATATAGTTATGCAGTGCAAATGTAGCCATGATAACATCAATTTGTGTGTGCACGCTATACTTGGGCATTGTACCAAGTATCTCAAATCGTTTCTTCAAAATTCCAAAGGACCTCTCAATATAACTGCGTAAAGATGAATGTGAACGGTTGAAAGTTTCTTGCATATTATTCGGGGGCTCTATTTGAAATTGAGATTGATAATATCTTGTATTTGAATATGGAACAAGGTATCCATTTCTTCCTGGATATCCTTTATCAACCAAATAATATCTACCTGATAAAGGAGTTAAAAAACAAAAGGTGTTAGAAATTTATTAAAGAGTAAAATGAAACAATTCCAAATATATATATGTAAACAGTTCCAAATATGACCTTCAGGTGGGTGTGAAAAGTTGAATTTACTATTTTGGGTCGCGTTATAAAAACACGTGTGTCTATCCCTCCCACCCGATTGATACGAATATGAAACACATATCGAAATCACATGTTGCCATTACGTTGAAAGTTGGCACCCCTTTTCTACCAATATAAGGTAGTTGTTGACTCTCTGGGATGCAGGCCCCTATATGTGTACCATCAATACATCCAATACAATCCTAAATATAATTTGAAATTAGTTAAGTAAAAAATTACATAAGCATGAATGGCATTAATCAATTTAATACCTTAAAATACGGCATGTATCTGTTGTCGTTCAATATTTGAGGTGGTACAAATTGAAAAGTTGTATCTTTTGGTCTTATAATGTCGCGTACTAGATCTTGAAAACCTTTATCTCTACCAGTTATTGCCTCTAAAACTTCATGAAATGCTCTGCTAATACTCTCCCCAGAACGTTGAAAACGCTCCCTAACATCCCTGTTAGATAAACCCAATGCCAATGTATACATAAATATCCCCACCTTCTCAAAAGTTGACATTCTATCACTCGATTGCAATCCATAGTTTGATTCAAGCTCTCTACATAATTTCATAAACACGTTTGGATGCATTCTGAATGCATTTCACATCGTATAGGATTGCCATTTAAAACCCATTATCCAAGCCTGTCCCATTTGTGATGATGTCATGCATGGTTCCTTGTATATATACTTATAAAAGTATGCAGCAACTAGATCACTTGTATAGGTTGAATCCAACAAAAAGTTATAACAATGCAATTTGTGCTTCTTCTTGCTTGTTTCATTATCCATAACAAACCTGGTAATAAATTAATATCAGCTTAACATATAAACACATAAATAGCTAAAAGATAAACTCATAAATAGATTAACATATAAAGACGTAAATAATATTCTTGCATAAATACAAATTAAAATAAAAGATATCAAATAACTTCCATAGTCACGACAATAAAACATCAAGGTAAAAAAAACAATAAATCAATCCAAGAGCAATAAAGTTCAAATAAATAGAAACAATAATGTCTTCATAACATGCCCTCAAAGAAAACTGTAGTCGGTGACTGTTTGCTTTCGTTGCAACCACGCTAACCTACTATGATCATGTCGCATGTTTATAAACATTTCTCTTTTCACGGGATCTTCAAATAAGTCCATTGCAAATAAACACAACTCCTCATCTTCTCTCATTAATCCTGCATCTACCATCTGGTTAAGCACACCTATAGCACCTTCAATACTAAACTTAGTACTTTGACTAAGTTTGGAAGAATCTGATTCTAATGTTTCTACCTCACTTGGGCTTGATGTTGATGCATTAGGTTGACTTACTTCATTCAAAAAGTCAGCGTAGAAATTGTTTCCTTGAGTTTCCAAGTTTTCTAGATTAGAAAGTGTATCATTGTATACATTATAAGCATTTGCATCATCACCTCCCTCAACATTGTCATCCTCAAGGTTCTCAACATGCACCTCACTGAATGTCGTTGGATCCATAGAGGGTGCCACACAATTTTCTCCACTAGCAACTGCATCTCCAAATAACTGATCCCACCCTTCTTGTAGTTGTATAGATGGTTGATTATTTTGAATTGCTAGAACTTTCGAGTTTTCATACACAATATAATGGTGACTATTTAGTTATCCCTACTACTGGAATATTACACGGTATTTAAATTTTAAATGAGTTATATTTTTGTCACCCGAGTTTTTAGTTTCCACCACTCATCAGAACAACTAAGTTGCTTGGTACTTTCATTCCAGCCTAAACCAGTCTCTCCGTTCTTAAGTGACTTCCAAAGGTTGTACTCTTTTCTCATATGGTCATATTTGTTCTTCATAGCTTTGTCACTGAAAAATTTATGATTTATAACCTTTTCAAACTCTGGCTGAAGAGAAACCCATTTGAATGACGAAGTTCGACCATGCTTCGTTATATATTTGTTTAAGAACCAACATAATTCTAATACAATTTCTTTTGTCCAATTTTCTCTTTTCCCTTTCTCTTTTTTGGAATCCATCTAGTAAACGCGCATACATATCCATACAATTTACAAATATAAAAAAATAATTAAAATCAGCTACAAACATATTCAACAAATAATGAACTAGAAAAGCAAACCAAATCAAAAAGTTTCCTGGTTATAAATTAAGTTCTAATAACTAAAGTATAATTTTTCATTAGGCAAGATATTATAGGATGACCTATTTAACCTATCAAGCATTATATGTTTCTAACGGACCGAAGCGGACTGCAGGTGCAGGTCTGCCAGGGCTGCCACAGTTGTTAATTTATTAGAGGGGCAGACGATCTACTAATCGGTTTACATATTAATTTAATTACCTGTGATTATTGATTAAGATAATTTTGTTATAGGTTATTTATCAAATTATGTCAGTTGAATATAGAATACTAAAAATGGTTAGATAATAAGACTGACAAAAAAAATTTTGAACGACTTTAAATTTGACTACTAAATATAGATGTTTATATATTTGCTGAACAATATCATTTATATATTGCCAAATCATTTTAATTGGTTATCTAAAAAGATGGTATCCTTTCTTGTGTTTTGATACTGCTTTAATTAGTTGCATTATGCATATGTGTTTACTGCATGATTACTTATGCAGTTATGCATGTTGAGAACACGGAGGTATGCCAACTATGCCTTTGGGATGATTAATGTTCATTACTGTTTCATTGAGAGTACATTTTGGGGAAATACAGAGCATTTAAAGTGCACCATTTCTGCATTTGCTAACTTGATAATGGGGAAATCTCCTGGAAAGCGGACTGCAGGTGCAGGTCATTAAACGGGCAGGCCATGCTAATTTCGGACCAAAATTCAATGGTTTGGTCAAAAGAGACATTTTGGACAGATTTGTTTTAACTATAAACGGGTCAGATTTGGCCTATTTAAAATGATAACTAACTAAAGGAACACCAAAGAAAACTAAATTTGAGATTATGATCTTCCATTACCACTACCATAGCTAATACATCTAAAGGATAAATTAGGCTCGATTGTGACTATGGTTATAAACCATATCTGATACTTATATTCTGATTTTATTAGGTGGCATTCTGGCATGGCATATATACTGTTTCAATATCAAAACAGATGAGTGGGTAAGTTCTTTTTAATCTAATTGATGTATTTCTGGTTGTTGATCATATATATTTACTACATGGATTTATGTTTTTGCAGATGCACTGGAAGCAATATCCAGAGAGCATATCATGCATCCTCAGCTAGTTAATTGTGGATAATGTGCCACCATATAGTTTATTAAAGGATAGGGGTGCAAACGAACCGATGCGAGCCCGAGCTCAACTAGGCTCGAGCTCGGCTCGTTTAACTTACACAAAGCTCGAGCTCGACTCGTTTCGAGCTCTATTTTCAAAGCTCGAGCTCGGCTCATGAATGGATTTTGAAGCTCGAGCTCGGCTCGGGCTCAGCTCATTTGCTATTTATCAATTATTTTTTATATAATGATAAATATTTTATATATTTTTTCTATTATAGTTTTATGTATAAAAGAATATATAATTTTATAATTTTTATATAATAATAAACGAGCCGAGCCGCTCACGAACTACTCGAGATCGGCTCGTGTAAAACCTCGATCGAGCCCAAGCTCGAGTCTAAAAGTAAGCTCGTTTAATATCAAATTTGTGACATAATTTGTATTTGTGACATAATTTGTACCATTGTTTGATTAGTTGCATTAAATTAAAAGTGCAGCAACAACATCACTGACTTAATAAAATAATTAATTTTGATTTATATTCATATTTATATTCTAAAAAAATAACAGTTCTGTGATGATTGAAATCAGTTTGTGAAAAGTTTTACCACTTATAGAGCCCGAGCTCGAGTCTAAAAGTAAGCTCGTTTAATAAACAAGCCCGAGCTTCACTTATCGAGCTTGAGCCGGCTTGCAAGCCTAAACGATTTCAAGTTAGTATTAAATAAATTATCAGTTCTCCCTATTTTCTTTAACAATTTATTATATTTTGGCCTATATACTACTGTTGATAGTCCCTACAACTGAAGTTCATGGCCTCAATTTCAGATTTCTAAATATATACATTAGTTTCATGATATATACATAAACATGATTATCAAGTAAAGAGCTTCAGGTTTCTAATACTTTTGTCAGATTTCTAACACTTTTGAAGATCTAAATAATCAATTAAAATCAAATTCGTTGATGCACACAGTTACGTATCATCAATAATCATCAATCAAATCGTAAAAACATATATAATCTGTAATCAATGAAATAAAAATTAAGTAATAATTGAAGATCAGATTCATACCTTTAACCTTGCTTGAAGAAACGTGAAGGAACGTGAATCAGAGAAGAGAAGCTGTTAGTTTGGAACGTGAATAAGAGAAGAGAAGCTGTTAGTTTGGAACGTGAATCAGAGAATAGAAGCTGTTAGTTTGGATTGATAATTGATAAGAATAAAATATATACTGGGAGGTTATTTAGGTAATTATAATCCCTAAAAGTTTGTAGACTTTTTAAACGCTACTATCAGGAGCGTTTCATCATAGAGTTTTTTCCCCTAATATAAAAGCTTATAGCTCCTCTAACTAGACACTAACCAAACAAGACTTTTTATTGAATATGAGCTTTATCTTAAAAGCTTGTAGCTAGAAGCTCCTAAAAGCTCCTTGCCAAACATACCCATAATTGTTAATCATTAAAAGATTTGAACCAAATCTTATTATTATCCTTTTAGTTTTTGAAATCTGTTTATGGATCAACTAGTTTACGGAATTATTTGTATGGGTTTTATTATATTTTTTTTGTTTTCAGTTTAATTAGGATAATATTAAATTTTGGATTTTAGAGTTCTCGGATTTTAAATTATATCGCCTTTATACAGGTTTTTTTTGGAATGGTTTTCCAATGCACACCCAAACACGCTAATTTTTCGAAAACTCATTACTTTACCCAAAACCCCATAATACTCGAAAACATATTAACCAAGAACCCATGTCATCCGAAAACTATAATTTGCCCGAAAACGTTATTTCTCGAAATCCTTAATCTTACCCAGAAAGTTTTTACTATTTACTCATCAAAATGTTTTGTATATACTTAAAGATTATAAAATTTTACAAAACATAAAGACTTAACTTGAATGAACTTATGATGTATCACTTCTGCCCAAAGGTGATGAGTTACATTTATCATATCATTCAAGTCTAACTGAAAGCTTTTGTTAGTTTTTACCTAACATAATATAAATGTCTCACTTCTGCCCAAAGGTGATGTGTTACATTTTTATTCAGCAAAACTAGCATGTGCATAATTAAAATAATTGTCTCACTTCTGCCCAAAGGTGATGTGTTATAATTATTTTGCACGCATACTTAGATAAAATTTAATTCTGCCCAAAGGTGATTTATTTTTTGTTTAAGTAGAACTTTTAAATATAGTCTATTAGTTTGATGTAAATAATAGACATATCACATCTTCAATAAAATATAATGATCCTCACATTAATGATCCTTCATTAATCTAATGATCATAAATTTTAATATATATTATCTTCATATCCCATAACATTACTCACTATAATTTTCTTCTATAAATAGTTATCTCATCCAAATCATCCACTCTAATCTTAAAACACAATTGAATTTTGTCTCATAAAGAGTTTTAATAACATTTAGCTCTTCTCAATTTTAATTATTCATTAAGACATGATATGACTATCATACTGCTCTTTCTAATAACAATTATTCCATTGAAAACTAGAGCCTAACAAATGGAATGAGTCAATCATAATGTCTATTACGATAATGATAATCAAGAACTTATATAAATAAATGCTATCACTAGATTTATTCTTGATTTAGTTTTTCCTAAGACTAATCAAAATAACTCCCAAGATTCATGCACTCCTTAAAAATTCTAACTATAAGGTTGATGGTATTATTGAATACATCATAATGTACAATCATGACCCATAAATTAAGGGCTTACACATGATATTAAGTACAATATTCTAGTACATTGCATACTCAAATTTTCAATAGTACAATTTGGTGCCTTAGGAATCAACTATAACACTCAGAAGTACCAAAGGAAAATGAGTGTGTTGATTAGAAACATATGTACAAGAAAAGAAACGTCTGGTACTGGAAATAAGATGTTATTCAACTCACTACCACTAAAACCAAAAACATGATAATTCTAAGGTTCATAGATAAAATACAAGTATACTTCCAGCTCTAAGTTCTCTAAGGAGAAGTCTCATTGCAAAAAATATGTCATTAGATTAGGCATAAGCAACAAGACTATCCATAATTAAAAAGAATAACTTGCTAAAATTGATAGTTGTATATTAATGATATTTAAGTCTGCTAATCCTAATATTCCCATTAACACATGATTGGTTGAGTCTAGTTCTATATGTTTACCCGAAATCAACAAATAACTAACATGAGTGTTAGTGACAAATTTAAATGTTAAGGTTATTAGAACCATGATTAACTGTCTTCTAATTACGCTTTATGATACCTTAAATATTTTAGAGATTAATCCGAATTTAGTATCAATACTTAAGCTACATTATGACGGTTATGAGGTTTGCATAGCCAACATAAATTCACTCTTACCTTAAACTCTCATATTATTTGTTATCAATATCCGGATTGAAACATTTATAAAATAGAACAGGATGATACCATGTACTTCATAACTTTTGTTATCATGCAAATAAAAATTTAACAAAAGACAAATGAGACCAATAAAATTCATCCATTAAAACCAAATTTTATGAGAAATCATGACATGGTTGATGAGGGTGATTTTTCATAATCTCATTCTTAGTGATTTTAAATCATGTGTTAGATGTCGTAAACATTACTTGGCTTAAGAAATATATATAGGTCCACCAGAAGTTATATTTCACGTACATTCGTGGAACTTATTCAAACGAATATTCAGACATAATTCTTTTATCATTTAAAAAGCTATTTACTTGTATCTAATCTGACTTCTATAGTCCATGGTTTTAAAGAGATCCATTCATATATACATAATACGATTTCTTCTAAATATGTCCGTAAGTTTATTATGACATCTGGACGTTAATGAAATCAAATCAAGTCTAACATATATATGAGAAATTCCCACATCACGTACATCATTGAAACTCCTTATGTAGTTTTTCTAAAGATATTAAAGATTAGTAGGAGCCTTAAGTGTCTCAATCATAACTTACAAGATTTGCAACAGGTGGGGGAGTGAAAACTTGATATTATCTCAATTGCACCTCTTGTACAAGACACGGCTCCATCACAACATTATTTCATCAAAACTTATCTCTTTAGAAACTCCTTATGTTTGATTTGCTAATCACACCATTACAAAAGTTTCATTGTTGCTTAAACTTGGGAAAATTCAGATTGCTTACTAAAATAATCCTCATAAGAGAAACTACGACGAGTTACATCATTAACGTTTTATCTACTAGAATCTATTGGTCTTTAAATATCGACCCTAAGCATGCTAATTTCCCAAAGGTTTCTAAGGTCAGTGGAAGCAGTAAAAGTTCTTATCATGACTTGTTAAAAGTACAAGATGCGGGGGAAGAGAGTCATTAAATTTTACTCCAAAATTAACTCCAATTACACCTCTTGTACACCACACTGCACCAACTCTTACACACTTAGAATCCTGAAAATGATAGCAACCTAACCAAGAGCTAATCCTTAAAACCGAGACTTTTAAAATTACCCAATAATCAACTCAGGAGGCCATCTAAGTTTTAAAGCCTACAAAAATTGATGATTATGTAACCTCCCTAACTAAAGTTGAAATGGATGTTGGAAAGTTTAATGATACTACCCCTTATAACTAAACATTTAGCATCAATCATAATTGACTCCATAAGTCAGGCTAACGTTTTAAGATTTGGTTGAATCACCTAAGAGTGTTCATAACTAAACTAAATTACAATACGAAACGTTAAGACAGTAAGAAGCACGATTGATTGTTAAAGGTTATATTCAAGGAGAAAAAATTATAAAAAAATCTTCTTACCTATATTACAAAAGATTTCTTTAAGTATCATTATTGTTCTAGTAGCTTATAATAGTTAAGAGCTACATTAGATGAACATTAAAACAACTTTCCCTAACAATCGGCTTACATACTTATTTGTTCATAAAACAACCTAAAAGTTATAAATTGAAGGTCAAAGAACATTTAGTCTATAAGTCAATAAAATCCATATATGGGTTAATGCATACATCAAAATATGATGAAATATTTATACAATTATTTTCATCAAAAACAAGTGGATTAATGTACCTACCTCAAGATGAGTGGGAGCAACTAAAAACAAACTTGTCCTTATATAGATGACATTCTTCTGACAAGTATATGTTACACGAGTCAAAGCATTTTCACACATACTTTGATATTATAGATCTCAGAGATATTCCTTACACATGTTACAAACAATACTGCTCCACTTTAGAGGATAATAGAAACACGTGATTATTTCCTTATGCTTCATTAAGTAGAAGCCTTATATATGTTCAAGTCTACACTCGTTTAGATACTACTCATAATTGCAACACACTAGATATGTCTAGATTAATGTGAAGCATCTAGAAGAGTATTATGGTATCTTTAAAGGAAACGAAAGACTATAATTTAAAAAGAATAAGTGGGAATTCAAACCATTAGATTACTCTAAATTTTGTCATATTCAGAGATAAGAACATATAATTTCCAGGATATATTCTTATGTTAGAAGATAAATATCTCATGGAGGAGTCATAATGAATTGATAACAACAATCTAAGTTATAATGACATAATGTGTTGATTAATCACAACACAATTAGCAATAAATGTTGTTGAAAATTTATCAGTGGACTCATAAGTTTATTAACTCCATTAGCATTTTGAATCATTGAATAATATGCTACTTAAAAGTTCAAGGGCTTATTTATAATTAAATCATTCTTTTCTAAGTCCAGGGACCATTCTGTCATTCTGTTAAACTTCTAATTCGTTACTTATCCTTAACGAACTGACTTGCCATGACGAACTGGTTCTTGTAACGAATTGGAATCTTTAACGAACTGGTTACTTACACGAATTGGACTTTTAACGAACTGGACTCTTAACGAATCAGTTTATGTAGCGAACCAGTCTAAGTAGAGAATTGGACCTTCTAATTCGTTATCTCTATTAACGAACTGGTCATAACGAATCAATGGTAATTCGTTACCCTTTTCCCTTAACGAATTGGATACTAACTACAGCTAGTTCGTTAATCTTTCCTTAGCGAATCAGCTGGCGAATTACCTCTAATTCGCTAGTTATTCCTTAGCGAACTAGGGTTAGGTCAGATTTGTCAGAACATTCCCTGACAACCTCGTACACGTTTTTCCGGCGCCGCCATTGCCGGAAAACTCACCGGAAAGACGTATCTTCACCGTTTTACACCGTTTTTCATCGTTTTTCATCCCGTTCAATCCATATCTGAGCTAGGGTGACCCCTAAGCTCATATTAGGTTCGGTTTATACCCGATTCCACCCGGATCTCATGACTTAAACGGTTTAACGGTGTCGGCTCGTCGTTTCATGATTATATCTAACGGATTTAAGCTCAAACAATAAAATACTATCATTACCTCGGGTCATGTAACATCCCGAAATTTCTAAAGTAATATTTAATATATTATTTTGTCGGGTGAAATAAACGAGTTAGTGGAATGATAATAATAATAGCAAAATATGAAGACTTAGTAGGATAATTAGATGGGATTAGATATGGACCAAAAGGAAATATGGGCCTTCGGTCCATGGGCTTAAGGGAGTATAAATACCTCCTTAAACCCCAATCCTTTCCATTCCATCCATTTATCCATCCTAATCTCTACACACTCCAAAACACACAACCCGAACCAAGATCCAAAGGCAAGGACCCCTTCGTCGTGACGAACCAAAGCAACAAGACCAGCTCGTGTTCGTAGTTCGACTCATTTACGGTACGTTTATATCGAGAACATGTTCGTTTAGGTTTGGATTAGTATAGAAATGATAGATCGGTGTTTGTATGGTAAAAACGAATCCTACAAAGCTAAACTTACTGAAAATGGTTAAGATTTGATGGGTTAATCGATTGATAAAAGAACCCGTAACCTATATGCCTAAATCGCACCCCTTAAACATCGATGTTAGGCCGATTTAATGGTTGGGGTTTGTAGGCGCTGGTCAGACGATTCCGTGGATACCTAAATCGAGTTATTTGGTTAAGAAACGAAGATGATTAAGGACGAACAGTAGCTGCAGCCGACAACTTCGCTTGCAAGCTAAGTTCGCCTGATGAACTTCGCCTGCAAAGCTAAGTTCGCCTGATGACAACTTCGCCTAAAGCTAAGTTCGCCTAAGGTTTAACTTCGCCTAAAGCTAAGTTCGCCTAAGGTTTAACTTCGCCTAAAGCTAAGTTCGCCTAAGGTTTAACTTCGCCTAAAGCTAAGTTCGCCTAAGGTTTAACTTCGCCTAAAGCTAAGTTTGCCTAAGGCTTAACTTCGCCTAAAGCTAAGTTCGCGTAAGGTTTAACTTCGCCTAAAGTCAAGTTCGATTAGAAAATAAATTAAAAACGATAAGTAAAAGTAAGCTAATACTAGGCCACCAGATTAAATCAGGCGAGTATTGATTCGTGTAACTTATACAGTCAGCCGAGCTCAGTTAAAGAAGGGATTTACAACTATCAGAGGAAGAAGCAGAGTTCAGGTGAGTTTCTAGCCCCATTTCCTTGTTATGTTTTCGGGGCTGTATGCATACTCGATTTGAAGTATGAATACACTTACCTTAAGTGGTAAGTGTATGCAATAGATGTTATACGAGGTATATATTTTATAATGCTTGTCGGTACGTGAACGATCTTCGGATATTGCACGTATCGCCAAGGATAGTTAATTCCAAGTGGTTGATAGTGTGTATGAATGTTATGATGTGACTTGTTTATTACGTAAATACTGAACTGATATGAAGTGTGATATAGGCAGGTAGAGGTAGAGTGTGTTAGAAGTGGCAAGAGTCTAGTAAGGGTATCAGTGGCATAACGTGAGCGCGTGATAGGGAAAGCCTGTACGTGCCATCATTATTATGTGTGTATGATTGTTGATGTGACTTGCTTATTATGTAAATGATATGAAGCGTGTTGTAGAAAAGTAGAGGTAGAGCGTGTTAGAAGTGGCAAGAGTCTAGTAAGAGTGTTAGTGGCATAACGATAGTACGTGGTAGGGTAAGCCTATACGTGCCTTCGTTATTAAAGTGGCAAAGTGGCATAATGTTATACGTTATTAAAGTGGCAAAGTGGCATAACTTTTTACGTTATTAAAGTGGCAAAGTGGCATAACGTTATACGTTATTAAAGTGGCAAAGTGGCATAACGTTATACGTTATTAAAGTGGCAAGGTGGAAAAGTGGTAGGCGTAAATAAGAGGCTTAGTGGTAATGTAAGCAGGTTAGATAGTGTACTACGTGTCTGCGGATACGTATATGATGCATGTAGTGGTTGTATGATAAGTTGCTTGATTAACTAGAACTCACTCAGCGTAGCTGACTTTTAGTATGCACGCAGGTGATCAGACCAAAGAACTAGCATGAGGATGGCACATGGCATGGATTGAACGGCTGGCATCTTAAGATGGAAGAAAAGATGTTTTAAATATAATGATTTGTTTTATAGTATCAAAGAAGAGATTGAATGTTTTGTATCGGATGCTTCAAGTAAACGTTTCCGCGGAAAGTTTTAATTAACTCTGATTGCAAGAACTGTGTTTTTAAGTAAATCCGACGTTAAAGTAGGGCTACCGGGTTCGGGGCCTTACAAGTTGGTATCAGAGCATAAGTTCGAGAGATTTAAGCATCCTACATGCTTAGACTCGAACAAAGAATGGGATTTAAAATGAGAAAGAAAGAAGATGCCAGTTCAAGATAGCCATGTGTCACTCAAGCAAGCTCAGTAAAGGTAAAGTGTATGGTAAATGGTGTATGTTAATGTTGGCTTATTTGCTAAATGAAGAATGAGTGCAGGTTAGGAATAGGATTAATTGATCTTAACTGATTAACTGTTTAAGAGTATAAACAAGCACAAGTGAAATCATGAAGGGAAGTATGTAGAACCTGAGGAGTAACGCAAATAGTTAATTACACTTGATCAACGTCATTAACTACTTACCTTACGAATCATGTGCTAAATAATTCCTAGAGTGATAACATTTGTGTTTCCTTAGAGATAAGATAGAGGACTGTTACAAAAGAGGCGGACACGAGAAGAATCTGAGGCAGAGCGATATACGAAAACAACATGACTCCGACTGCAAAAAGTAATGAAGAAGTCACGCTTGGAGCTTGTAGTCAGATATGCTAAGAGAGTTGCCAAATTGTCACAAAAGCATCAAAGGAAGCCCTTGGAAAGACAAGACGAGACTTGAGACATCGAGAGCCTCATGGACAAGCTACCTTAAATAGCTAAAACACATGACCACCATTCGATGGCTGCAAAGTCGGGAGTAAGAAGGATAACTCAGAAAGCAAAGGTGATTCAATAAAGTGTGCGATTATAAAGAAAAAGGTATTCCTTTTAAAGAAATAAGCTAGGTTTTGGGGACGAAACCTCTTTAAGGAGGGAAGACTTGTAACATCCCGAAATTTCTAAAGTAATATTTAATATATTATTTTGTCGGGTGAAATAAACGAGTTAGTGGAATGATAATAATAATAGCAAATTATGAAGACTTAGTAGGATAATTAGATGGGATTAGATATGGACCAAAAGGAAATACGGGCCTTCGGTCCATGGGCTTAAGGGAGTATAAATACCCCCTTAAACCCCAATCCTTTCCATTCCATCCATTTATCCATCCTAATCTCTACACACTCCAAAACACACAACCCGAACCAAGATCCAAAGGCAAGGACCCGAGCTCGTTGGTGCTAGATCGTCGTGACGAACCAAAGCAACAAGACCAGCTCGTGTTCGTAGTTCGACTGATTTACGGTACGTTTATATTGAGAACATGTTCGTTTAGGTTTGGATTAGTATAGAAATGATAGATCGGTGTTTGTATGGTAAAAACGAATCCTACAAAGCTAAACTTACTGAAAATGGTTAAGATTTGATGGGTTAATCGATTGATAAAAGAACCCGTAACCTATATGCCTAAATCGCACCCCTTAAACATCGATGTTAGGCCGATTTGATGGTTGGGGTTTGTAGGCGCTGGTCAGACGATTCCGTGGATACCAAAATCGAGTTATTTGGTTAAGAAACGAAGATGGTTAAGGACGAACAGTAGCTGCAGCCGACAACTTCGCCTGCAAGCTAAGTTCGCCTGATGAACTTCGCCTGCAAAGCTAAGTTCGCCTGATGACAACTTCGCCTAAAGCTAAGTTCGCCTAAGGTTTAACTTCGCCTAAAGCTAAGTTCGCCTAAGGTTTAACTTTGCCTAAAGCTAAGTTCGCCTAAGGTTTAACTTCGCCTAAAGCTAAGTTCGCCTAAGGTTTAACTTCGCCTAAAGCTAAGTTCGCCTAAGGTTTAACTTCGCCTAAAGCTAAGTTCGCCTAAGGTTTAACTTCGCCTAAAGCTAAGTTCGCCTAAGGTTTAACTTCGCCTAAAGTCAAGTTCGATTAGCAAATAAATTAAAAACTATAAGTAAAAGTAAGCTAATACTAGGCCACCGGATTAAATCAGGCGAGTATTGATACGTGTAACTTATACAGTCAGCCGAGCTCAGTTAAAGAAGGGATTTACAACTATCGGAGGAAGAAGCAGAGTTCAGGTGAGTTTCAAGCCCCATTTCCTTGTTATGTTTTCGGGGCTGTGTGCATACTCGATGTGAAGTGTGAATACACTTACCTTAAGTGGTAAGTGTATGCTATAGATGTTATACGAGGTATATATTTTATAATGCTTGTCGGTACGTGAACGATCTTCGGATATTGCACGTATCGCCAAGGATTGTAAATTCCAAGTGGTTGATAGTGTGTATGAATGTTATGATGTGACTTGTTTATTACGTAAATACTGAACTGATATGAAGTGTGATATAGGCAGGTAGAGGTAGAGTGTGTTAGAAGTGGCAAGAGTCTAGTAAGGGTGTTAGTGGCATAACGTGAGCGCGTTATAGGGAAAGCCTGTACATGCCATCGTTATTATGTGTGTATGATTGTTGATGTGACTTGCTTATTATGTAAATGATATGAAGCGTGTTGTAGACAAGTAGAGGTAGAGCGTGTTAGAAGTGGCAAGAGTCTAGTAAGAGTGTTAGTGGCATAACGATAGTACGTGGTAGGGTAAGCCTATACGTGCCTTCGTTATTAAAGTGGCAAAGTGGCATAACGTTATACGTTATTAAAGTGGCAAAGTGGCATAACGTTATACGTTATTAAAGTGGCAAAGTGGCATAACGTTTTACGTTATTAAAGTGGCAAAGTGGCATAACGTTATACGTTATTAAAGTGGCAAAGTGGCATAACGTTATACGTTATTAATGTGGCAAGGTGGCAAAGTGGTAGGCGTAAATAAGAGGCTAAGTGGTAATGTAAGCAGGTTAGATAGTGGACTACGTGTCTGCGGATACGTATATGATGCATGTAGTGGTTGTATGATAAGTTGCTTGATTAACTAGAACTCACTCAGCGTAGCTGACTTTTAGTATGCACGCAGGTGATCAGACCAAAGAACTAGCATGAGGATGGCACATGGCATGGATTGAACGGCTGGCGTCTTAAGATGGAAGAAAAGATGTTTTAAATATAATGATTTGTTTTATAGTATCAAAGAAGAGATTTAATGTTTTGTATCGAATGCTTCAAGTAAACGTTTCCGCGGAAAGTTTTAATTAACTCTGATTGCAAGAACTGTGTTTATGAGTAAATCCGACGTTAAAGTAGGGCTACCGGGTTTGGGGCCTTACAGGTCGGTTCTCGGTTTCCTTCTTGATATCGGTTTAGAGAGAGAGAGAGAGAACTAGAGAGAGAATCTTAAGTGTGTGTTTTGGATGGTGTAAGGGATATGTGTAAATGAATTAAATGGAGGATTAAGGATATATATATTTTTGATCATGGGCTTAAGCCCATGGTCTTTCCTTCATTCCTCCATAATCCAAGTCCATAACCCATATCCATTTACGCAACACAAGTCCATCTCGTATTCTATTCAACTAAACTGAATACGACCCGCTATAAAATAAACGAACTTTATTTTATTAGTATAACCGAAAGTAGGATGTTACAAGTCTTCCCTCCTTAAAGAGGTTTCGTCCCCGAAACCTAACTATTACATAAACAGATTCGGATAAAACTTGCGCATCTCATCCTCAGCTTCCCATGTAGCGTCCGATCCCTTGCGATGCTTCCATATCACTTTCACTAGGGGTATAACCTTGTGACGAAGTTGCTTCTCTTTGCGATCGACAATCCCTATCGGTTGCTCAATGTAGTTCAGCTGTTCATCAACCTCAATGTCCATCAATGGCACGTGCGACGTGTCATCAGCTAGACACTTCCTTATATGAGAAACATGGAAGGTTGAATGAATTCCTTCTAACTCACCGGGTAAATCCAGCTTATAAGATACTTCCCCCGTACGATCTAAAATCTTAAACGGTCCAATGTACCTCGGACTCAACTTTCCTCTCTTCCTAAAACGAATAATTCCTTTCCAAGGCGAGACCTTGAGCACCACATTGTCACCAACGTTAAACTCAATCAGTCGTCGCCGCTTATCAGCATACGACTTCTGTCTGTCTTGTGAAGCTTTCATCCTTGCCTTAATCTGATCAAACTTTGAAGAAGTTTCTTGAACAACTTCTAGGCTTCCCATCTCCTTCTGACCAATCTCTCCCCAGCATAATGGAGTTTACAGCGTCTTCCATACAACATCTCAAACAGTGGCATCCCAATACTTGAATGGTAGCTGTTGTTGTAAGAGAACTCTGCCAGATGCAGATGATCGTCCCAACTCCCTCCAAAGTCCAAAACACAAGCACGTAGCATATCCTCAAGGGTTTGGATCGTCCTTTCAGACTGCCCATCTGTTTGAGGATGATACGCCGTACTGATGTTCAATCTTGTTCCCATAGCTTCATGGAACTTCTTCCAAAATCTCGAAGTAAAACGAGTATCTCTATCAGACACGATCGATAACGGCACTCCATGCTTAGATACAACCTCTTTAATGAACAAGCTTGCCAACGTTTCTGACGAGATAGCCTCTCGTATAGGCAGAAAGTGAGCACTCTTGGTCAAACGGTCCACAATCACCCAGATGGTATCATGATGCTTAGCTGTACGAGGTAGCTTAGTTATGAAATCCATGGTGATGTGTTCCCATTTCCATTCTGGTATCTCTAAAGGCTGCATTTTCCCATAAGGCTTCTGATGCTCTGCCTTGACTTGTAAACAAGTTAAGCACCTACTGACGTAATCTACCACATCATTCTTCATTCCTGGCCACCAGTAGTCTCTTTTCAAATCTTGGTACATCTTCGTAGCTCCTGGATGAATAGAATATCTTGACTTATGAGCTTCATCTAAGATTCGACCTCTGAGATCTCCATGGCGTGGAATCCACATGCGGTCAAACCTAGTCTTAACACCATGCGTGTTTTCCATCAACTCGTCTTGCTGATCAAAAATCCTTTCTTTCTTTACTAGCCCTTCATCTACCAGCACTTCAGACTGCACCTTGATGATTTCTTCAAATAAGCTTGAGTTCATAACTAGCTTATATGACTTTACTGTTGCAATGACTTCCTCATTCTTACGGCTTAACGTATCAGCGACCACGTTAGCTTTACCAGGGTAGTACTTAATATCGCAGTCGCAATCCTTTATCAATTCTAACCATCTTCTCTGCCTCATGTTCAATTCCTTCTGCTCGAAGAAGTACTTTAAACTCTTATGATCTGTGAAAATGGTACACTTAGTACCATACAGATAGTGTCTCCATATCTTGAGAGCATGCACTACTGCTGCCATCTCCAAATCATGCGTCGGATAAGTACTCTCATGGACCTTCAATTGTCAAGACGCGTAAGCTATCACCTTTCCTCGTTGCATCAACACGCAACCTAACCCATGATGCGAAGCATCAGTACAAACAACCAAATCCTCGTCACCATCAGGTAAAGAAAGGATAGGAGCTTGCGTGAGTCACTTCTTTAACTCCTGGAAAGCCTCTTCCTGAAACTTACCCCAACTGAATACTATCGACTTTCGGGTCATGCCGGTCAACAGTGCGGCTATCTTGGAGAAACCTTCGATGAATCTTCGATAGTAGCCAGCTAACCCTAAGAAGCTTCATATATCAGTCGGATTCTGTGGAGTCTTCCAATTTGTTATCGCTTAAATTCGTTATATGGACTAGTCCGCATAATGAATTAGTCCATATAACGAATTAGTCCATCTAATTCGTTGTAAGGCCCCGAACCGGTAGCCCTACTTTAGCGTCGGATTTACTCATAAACACAGTTCTTGCAATCAGAGTTAATTAAAACTTTCGCGGAAACTTTTACTTGAAGCATTCACTACAAAACATTCAATCTCTTCTCTGATACTATAAAACAAATCATTATATTTAAAACATCTTTTCTTCCATCTTAAGATGCCAGCCGTTCAATCCATGCCATGTGCCATCCTCATGCTAGTTCTTTGGTCTGATCACCTGCGTGCGTACTAAAAGTCAGCTACGCTGAGTGAGTTCTAGTTAATCAAGCAACTTATCATACAACCACTACATGCATCATATATGTATCCGCAGACACGTAGTCCACTATCTAACCTGCTTACCTTACCACTTAGCCTCTTATTTACACCTACCACCTTGCCACCTTGCCACTTTAATAACGTATAACGTTATGCCACTTTGCCACTTTAATAACGTAAAACGTTATGCCACTTTGCCACTTTAATAACGTATAACGTTATGCCACTTTGCCACTTTAATAACGAAGGCACGTATAGGCTTACCCTACCACGTACTATCGTTATGCCACTAACACTCTTACTAGGCTCTTGCCACTTCTAACACGCTCTACCTCTACTTGTCTACAACACGCTTCATATCATTTACATAATAAGCAAGTCACATCAACAATCATACACACATAATAACGATGGCACGTACAGGCTTTCCCTATCACGTGCTCACGTTATGCCACTAACACCCTTACTAGACTCTTGCCACTTCTAACACACTCTACCTCTACCTGCCTATATCACACTTCATATCAGTTCAGTATTTACGTAATAAACAAGTCACATCATAACATTCATACACACTATCAACCACTTGGAATTTACTATCCTTGGCGATACGTGCAATATCCGAAGATCGTTCACGTACCGACAAGCATTATAAAATATATACCTCGTATAACATCTATAGCATACACTTACCACTTAAGGTAAGTGTATTCACACTTCACATCGAGTATGCACACAGCCTCGAAAACATAACATGGAAATGGGGCTAGAAACTCACCTGAACTCTGCTTCTTCCTCCGATAGTTGTAAATCCCTTCTTTAACTGAGCTCGGCTGACGTAAATGAGTCGAACTACGAACACGAGCTGGTCTTGTTGCTTTGGTTCGTAACGATGATCTAGCACCAACGAGCTCGGGTCCTTGCCTTTGGATCTTGGTTCGGGTTGTGTGTGTTTTGGAGTGTGTAGAAATTAGGATGGATAAATGGATGGAATGGAAAGGATTGGGGTTTAAGGGGGTATTTATACTCCCCTAAGCCCATGGACCGAAGGCTCATATTTCCTTTTGGTCCATATCTAATCCCATCTAATTATCCTACTAAGTCTTCATATTTTGCTATTATTATTATCGTTCCACTAACTCGTTTATTCCACCCGACAAAATAATATATTAAATATTACTTTAGAAATTTCGGGATGTTACAAGTCTTCCCTCCTTAAAGAGGTTTCGTCCCCGAAACCTAGCTTATTTCTTGCAAAAGGAATACCTTTTTCTTTATAATCGCACACTTTATTGAATCACCTTTGCTTTCTGAGTTATCCTTCTTACTCCCCACTTTGCAGCCATCGAATGGTGGTCATGTGTTTTAGCTATTTAAGTTAGCTTGTCCATGAGGCTCTTGATGTCTCTAGTCTCGTCTCGTCTTTCCAAGGGCTTCCTTTGATGCTTTTGTGACAATTTGGCAACTCTCTTAGCATATCTGACTACAAGCTCCAAGCGTGACTTCTTCATTACTTTTTGTAGTTGGAGTCATGTTGTTTTCGTATATCGCTCTGCCTCAGATTCTTCTCGTGTCCGCCTCTTTTGTAACAGTCATCTATCTTATCTCTAAGGAAACACAAATGTTATCACTCCAGGAATTATTTAGTACATGATTCGTAAGGTAAGTAGTTAATGACGTTGATCAAGTGTAATTAACTATTTGCGTTACTCCTCAGGTTCTACATACTTCCCTTCATGATTTCACTTGTGCTTGTTTATACTCTTAAACAGTTAATCAGTTAAGATCAATTAATCCTATACCTAACCTCCACTCATTCTTCGTTTAGCAAATAAGCCAACATTAACATACACCATTTACCATACACTTTACCTTTACTGAGCTTGCTTGAGTGACACATGGCTATCTTGAACTGGCATCATCTTTCTTTCTCATTTTAAATCCCATTCTCTGTTCGAGTCTAAGCATGTAGGATGCTTAAATCTCTCGAACTTATGCTCTGATACCAACTTGTAAGGCCCCAAACCGGTAGCCCTACTTTAGCGTCGGATTTACTCATAAACACAGTTCTTGCAATCAGAGTTAATTAAAACTTTCGCGGAAACGTTTACTTGAAGCATTCGCTACAAAACATTCAATCTCTTCTTTGATACTATAAAACAAATCATTATATTTAAAACATCTTTTCTTCCATCTTAAGATGCCAGCCGTTCAATCCATGCCATGTGCCATCCTCATGCTAGTTCTTTGGTCTGATCACCTGCGTGCATACTAAAAGTCAGCTACGCTGAGTGAGTTCAAGTTAATCAAGCAACTTATCATACAACCACTACATGCATCATATACGTATCCGCAGACACGTAGTCCACTATCTAACCTGCTTACCTTACCACTTAGCCTCTTATTTACACCTACCACCTTGCCACCTGGCCACTTTAATAACGTATAACGTTATGCCACTTTGCCACTTTAATAACGTAAAACGTTATGCCACTTTGCCACTTTAATAACGTATAACGTTATGCCACTTTGCCACTTTAATAACGAAGGCACGTATAGGCTTACCCTACCACGTACTATCGTTATGCCACTAACACTCTTACTAGACTCTTGCCACTTCTAACACGCTCTACCTCTACTTGTCTACAACACACTTCATATCATTTACATAATAAGCAAGTCACATCAACAATCATATACACATAATAACGATGGCACGTACAGGCTTTCCCTATCACGCGCTCACGTTATTCCACTAACACCCTTACTAGACTCTTGCCACTTCTAACACACTCTACCTCTACCTGCCTATATCACACTTCATATCAGTTCAGTATTTACGTAATAAACAAGTCACATCATAACATTCATACACACTATCAACCACTTGGAATTTACTATCCTTGGCGATACGTGCAATATCCGAAGATCGTTCACGTATCGACAAGCATTATAAAATATATACCTCGTATAACATCTATAGCATACACTTACCACTTAAGGTAAGTGTATTCACACTTCACATCGAGTATGCACACAGCCCCGAAAACATAACAAGGAAATGGGGCTAGAAACTCACCTGAACTCTGCTTCTTCCTCCGATAGTTGTAAATCCCTTCTTTAACTGAGCTCGGCTGACGTAAATGAGTCGAACTACGAACACGAGCTGGTCTTGTTGCTTTGGTTCGTCACGACGATCTAGCACCAACGAGCTCGGGTCCTTGCCTTTGGATCTTGGTTCGGGTTGTGTGTGTTTTGGAGTGTGTAGAAATTAGGATGGATAAATGGATGGAATGGAAAGGATTGGGGTTTAAGGGGGTATTTATACTCCCGTAAGCCCATGGACCGAAGGCCCATATTTCCTTTTGGTCCATATCTAATCCCATCTAATTATCCTACTAAGTCTTCATATTTTGCTATTATTATTATCGTTCCACTAACTCGTTTATTCCACCCGACAAAATAATATATTAAATATTACTTTAGAAATTTCGGGATGTTACATTCGTTATCTCTTCTAACGAACTGGCTATAACGAATCAAGGGTGATATGTCATCCCTTTCCCTTAACGAATTAAACACGAACTGTAATCAGTTCGCTATGTTCCCATGGACGAACTAGCTAGTGAATCACCTTTAATTCGCTATATTCCTGTAGCGAACTAGGGTTAGGTCAGGAATGTCAGAACATTCCCTGACATTCCCCCTTAACCTCGTACCACTTTCCGGCGCCGTAATTGCCGGAAAGCCGCCGGAAAAATGCGATTTTGCCGGAAAAAACGGGTTTTAGCTCGTTTTTCGTCCCGTTCGATCCAGATCTGAGCTAATCATAGGTTCGGTTTATACCCGCTTCCATCCGGATCTCGTGACTTAAACGGTTTAACGGTGTCGGCTCGTCGTTTCTTGACTATATCTAACGGGTTTAAGCTAATTAAACATCATACTAGTATTACCTCGGGTCGGTGCTCGGTTTCCTTCTTGGTTTCGGTGTAGATAGGGAAGAACTAGAGAGAATTCTTAAATGTGTGTTTTGGGTGGTGTATGGAATGTGTGAGAATAAATTAAATGAGGGATTAATGGTTTATATAATTATGGATCATAGGCTTAAGCCCATGGTCCTTTCCTCTTTCTTTCATAATCCAAGTCCATAGTCCATATCCATTTAACCCAACACTAGCCCAACTCGTATTCTATTTCTCTAAACCGATAACGACCCACTATAAATAAACGAACTTTATTTTATTAATATAACCGAAAGTAGGATGTTACATTTACCAATATGCCATTAGGAACAAATGGATTTGCATTAAACATTCTTCAGTTGTTACTTGCCTTGAAAAAAATCATATAATGAAACACAAATTATTAAAAAGGAATGAATTAATCAGTTTAAAAGAAATAGAAATGAAATACAAATAGTTCAGTTGCTTTTAAAAGATAATATCCTTAGTAAGTTAATTCCGTAAATAAATTGATATTATATTAATGTAAATAAATAAATTAGTAACTTATGTTTCTACATTAGTTAATTCCGTATATTTAAATATAGTCTAGATTTAAAGATATGAATTTAATTATTTTGTATTTATAATATGATTTAATAACATTACATTTTAGTAATTCAAAATTTTTAAATCTCTTAATCCTCATCCCCTAATTTTCGTCCATAATTTAAGCTAATTGAAATTCCCTAATTTTATGTTTTTAATTAATTCCGTATATACATTCATTCTTTATTCAACTCTCCCAAAATTAAATCCTTTACTTCTTATGTATAAATACTTCACTTTCACACAAGAATTCTTACACTATCACACCATATTTAGCAAAAACGAATTTCTTTGTATCTAAGGTTTATATTTTTGTTGCGTTTATATCATTCATTTTGTTTTTTAGTTTTTTGGTTAAAAGTGTTATTGTTTAGAAAACTAATGTTTTGTTTATTTTTAATTTTTCACCACTAGGAAGATGGAACCAACAAACATCACCATATTGAACCAATTGGATGTGCTTAACAGTGAGTGTATCCTCAAGGTGACAAGGTGCGTATTTCGAAACTTTGGTGTCTCAAGGACAATTCAAAGCTCAGAGAAGATTGGTCCATCGAAATGATTGTGCAAGACAACTTGTAATTATTTTAGGAAAGCATTTATATATGTTACTAGGGTATATACCCGCGTGACACACGTGTGGAATAACTTGTCAATAAACATAATCAACTTAAACATCAATTTAAACAAACATAATATTTCTTTAACTATTAAAACTTGATAGATTTACATTGTCACTTAACACATCACCATACAAACCAAAAAGTAATAGATTTACGTTGTCTTAATATTAAAACTTCCAAATTACAGGAAGTTAATTTGAACATAACAAACATAATAAATTTAAACAACAAATTCAAGCAACACAATACTTCTTCAAACTTTCGGATCAAAACGTTAACCATTTATATTGTCTAGATCTTAAAAGTTAAAAGTTACAATAAGTAAATGTACATCGAACAACCAAAAAACATTAACAAAAGACATAAACATGTACTTTCATATTAAACCACCATCAACTTATTCAAACATTCTACCAAAAGAAACTCATTTTGTTTCACCACCTGAAAATATAATCAAACAATAGCATCCAAATTAAATATACCATAATAACATATTTAATAATGAGTAACATTTGAACATTAATAAAGTTGTTTTTATTAAAACAAAATAATATACAACAAACAAACAAAGTAAAATGACAGCATAAAATATCTTTCTAACTTAAACCATTAAACCAAAAAAATATATCACTAAAAACCTTTTTTGGTCGTCATTTTATACCTAACAAATTTGATACTCTTCTGAAACAAAGTATTTTGAAATATTTTCAAAATAGTTACAAAATATAAAAAAAGAATTAGTCAACTTTAAAATATTATGAATTTTTTTTTGACAAATCTTGCAACAAACTTTTAAATCACTGACATTAATATTTTGTTAAACTTGGAAAACTTGAAAACGTTTTACAATAAATTAATTTTCAAATAACTTTGGAAAGATTAAAAAATTTTATGTTGACTTTGAAAATAATTAAAGGTGAAAAAATATGATGCAAAATCAATGAAAACAAAATATAAGCGTATAAGAAATAAATTATCAAATATTTTTAATTTCTTTTGAAAACATTATGAAGACTTAGACTATCAAATTATTTGGATGTTATAATTAAAATATTTATATTACGTTTAAAAAACTTTATAGTTAAAATGGATTAAAATATAATACGTGTTTATTATATATTATTGAGAAATTTAGTGACATTAATATTTTGTGAACACAAATTCAAAAAAATTGAACATACATAACTAAATTTAAAACGGTGAATATAAAAGAAACATATGTTTCGGGTGTGGAATCTCATAATCATTTGAATCTACTATAAATAATAACAATAAGAAATTAATATGTGATTAATTTAATTTTTGAAATAGAAAGTGACATTAATATTTTATGAAAAGTTGTCATGTTTAATAATATTCACTAAATCATATGTGCCGAATAATATTTATAAATTATGATAAAACGGTTATTTAATTTATGATATATTAAGTATTGATTATTAGAAATTATGTCAATTTGAATATTGTGTTCTAAAATAACGCGGTTACTATTTTAGTATTAGTTAATAATTAATATTCACGTAAATTAAATTAAGATTACATTACAATTATGGTAAGTATTTTTAGTTTGACAATCACTTTTTTTGAATATTAAAATGATAACTTATTCTAGTTAATTTCAAATCACAAAAATTAAGATCAAATCGGTTTTAATTTTACTAATATGACTAATTAATTTAGAAATAATTACAAAAATGAAAATTAAATCAGTTAATTTGAAAACTTCAAAAAGTTATGGAAAGATTTTGAAATGAGTTTAAAATTATGGAGAGTATTAAAACCTTTAAAAATTTGTTGAAAGATTGGTCAATTTTTGAATTTAAAAGAAGTTTAAATATGTTAATTAAAAAGGAGTTTAAATTATGTAGTTTTAAGTTTGAATTTGGTCTTCTATGTAAAGATAGAAATAATTTGAAATATCTTGATTCATGGGAATAATAATATTAATAAATTATGAAAAGTTGTCATGTTTAATAATATTCACTAAATCATATGTGACGAATAATATTTATAAATGATGATAAAACGGTTATTTAAATTATGATATATTAAGTATTGATTATTAGAAATTATGTCAATTTGAATATTGTGTTCTAAAATAACACGGTTATTATTTTAGTATTAATTAATAATTAATATTCACGTAAATTAAAGTAAGATTACATTACAATTATGGCAACTATTTTTAGTTTGACAATCAGTTTTTTGAATATTAAAATGATATCTTATTCTAGTTAATGCCAAATCACAAAAAATAAAAAACAATTACTAATATGACTAATTAATTTAGAAGTAAATACAAATATGAAGATCAAATCAGTTACTTTGAAAACCTAAAAAAATTATGGTAAGATTTTGAAATGAGTTTAAAATTATGGAGAGTATTAAAACCTTTAAAAATTTGTTGAAAGATTGGTCAATTTCCGAATTTAAAAGAAGTTTAAATATGTTGTAATTAAAATCATGAATACTTTATAACTTATTTATTGGGTTTTTCATATATAACGTAATTGGTTATATATAAAAAATATAATGTATCTTACAATATAATAAAATAATAATGTTTTAACTCAAATATATTGAAATATAAAAAATGGTACGATGTAAATTTTATTATTACTGTCAAAATAAGATGTAACAACTAATTAGAAAAGGTAATGAATTAATAATAACAAAATTACTAAAATTATAGTAATTATTATAAATTATAGAGATTATCATTAATAAATAGATAAATATAAGATACAAAAATAAAGTTTTTCTTTAATACATCGGTTCTAATTAAAATATATTAAATGGACAAAACCAAAAACTATATGTGATTGATTATATAAAAATCAAATAAATTACATGAATTGTGAAAAATACATAAATACATGAATAATAACAAAAATATACATCTATATTAAACAAAAAATAAGATATCTTATCAACAAATCTTCAACCCATGAAATTAGCTATGTCAAATTGGGAATATAACCTGAAATGAGAAAATTAAATATTCGTTTTACAAATAATAAATTTTAATCGTGGTAATGTTACATGTTATGAAATATTTACCCAGTAATTTATAAAATTCAACTTTAATTTAAATTTGGAAATTTATAAATTTTAAATTACATCGTTTTAGAAATAATAAATTTTAGTGATGGTAATTATAGACATTATGAATGTTTGTTTAATTAGCCATTTAAAAAGTTCAAATTAAAGTTAAAATCAACTTTAATGTTTGACCAGACAATTTAAAAATGTTTGACCAACTTAAACGTTTGACCATCAATTAAATAAAAAAATCAACTTTAATTTAAATTTGGAAATTTAAACTTTTTAAATCAAATAGTTTTAGAAAATAATAAATTGTAATGATGGTAATTTTAGACATTATGGAATATTGACCAACCATTTACAAATTTCAACTTTAACTTAAATTTGGAATTTAAATTTCGAAATTGTAATCGTTTTAGAACTAAAAAAAATTAGTCGCGGTAATGCTACATGTTATGGAATGTTAAACCACTGATTTACAATTTATTATTGGCCTTTATTGGAAAAAGAATAATGATAATGTCCATGGATGAAACTTTTTATTTAGAACCTATAAGAACAACATGTGAAAGAAAAAAACAGGAAATATATAAAACAACCGTTGTTATAGATATAACACATGACAGGAAAAACTTACCGGAAAAACGTAGAAATATTAGCTTCGTCACCGTTTTTGATTTAGAACCAAAACTGATTTAAAAAAAAAGCAGTTAACAATGAAAACAAAGATAAAAAGGTTAGATCTGTTGATTAGTTGTAACATCCTACATTCGGTTATATTAATAAAATAAAGTTTGTTTATTTTATAGCGGGTCGTATTCGGTTTAGTTGAATAGAATACGAGATGGAATTGTGTTGGGTAAATGGATATGGGTTATGGAATTGGGTTATGGAGGAATGAAGGAAAGACCATGGGCTTAAGCCCATGATCAAAAATATATATATCCTTAATCCTCCATTTAATTCATTTACACATATCCCTTACACCATCTAAAACACACACTTAAGATTCTCTCTCTAGTTCTCTCTCTCTCTCTAAACCGATATCAAGAAGGAAACCGAGAACCGACCCGAGGTAATGATAGTATTTTATTGTTTGAGCTTAAATCCGTTAGATATAATCATGAAACGACGAGCCGACACCGTTAAACCGTTTAAGTCATGAGATCCGGGTGGAATCGGGTATAAACCGAACCTAATATGAGCTTAGGGGTCACCCTAGATCAGATCTGGATCGAACGGGACGAAAAACGATGAAAAACGGTGTAAAACGGTGAAGATACGTCTTTCCGGTGAGTTTTCCGGCAATGGCGGCGCCGGAAAGGCGGCGCCGGAAAAACGTGTACGAGGTTGTCAGGGAATGTTCTGACAAATCTGACCTAACCCTAGTTCGCTAAGGAATAACTAGCGAATTAGAGGTAATTCGCCAGCTGATTCGCTAAGGAAAGATTAACGAACTAGCAGTAGTTCGTATCCAATTCGTTAAGGGAAAAGGGTAACGGATTACCCTTGATACGTTATGACCAGTTCGTTAATGGAGATAACGAATTAGAAGGTCCAATTAGCTACTTGGACTGGTTCGCTACATGGACTGATTCGTTAAGAGTCCAGTTCGTTAAAAGTCCAATTCGTGTAAGTAACCAGTTCGTTAAAGGTTCCAATTCATTACAAGAACCATTTCGTCATGGCAAGTCAGTTCGTTAAGGATAAGTAACGAATTAGAAGTTTAACAGAATGACAGAATGGTCCCTAGACTTAGAAAAGAATGATTTAATTACAAATAAGCCCTTGAACTTTTAAGTTGCATATTATTCAATGATTCAAAATGCTAATGGAAAATGTGTTAAGACAGTTAATGAAAATAAAATTTTTCCAAGCTTCCAGGTCAGCCAGGGGCTCTGCCCCTTGGACCCCGCTAGGGGCTGCCGCCCCTAGAACCCCGCTGCCAGGGGCGCTGCCCCCGGACCCCCGTTCGTTGAGGGTAATAATTAAACTAGAAAGGCGATATGTGCAGTGATAGTTTACTGAAACGTATAATTATTATACAGTTAATCGTGCACAGCTCAAGAAGGGAATAACCGTAAATGGTGAACGCAACCGCATTGAGGTGAGTTTCTAGCCCCACTTCCTTGTTATGTTTTCGGGTCTGTGTGCATACTCGATGTGATAGTTAATACACTTACCTTAAGTGGTAAGTGTATGCCTTGTATGATGTATGTATGATGATTGCTTGACGGTGCGTGAACGATCTTCGGATATTGCATGTACCGTCAGGTGGTAGCTAAAGACGTGATTGCTATGTATGATGTAAGATAAGATGCATGTATGAATATTTATGATGTATGCATAATGTACGTATGATAAGTTAATGGTACGTGAATGCTCTTCGGAGATTGCACGTATTGTCAGGAAAAATATTTAAGGACATGTATAGTGTGAAGCTATGGAAGAAAGGGTACCGGACCCTAATAATATCCGAGGATGAAGGGTACCGGACCCTAATAATATCCGAGGATGAAGGGTGACCGGACCCTAATAATATCCGAGGATGAAGGGTGACCGGACCCTAATAATATCCGAGGATGAAGGGTGACTGGACCCTAATAATATCTGAGGATGGAGGGTACCGGATCCTAACAATATCCGAGGTATGTAGGGTGAAACACCCTTTATAATGTATGGTTAGATATGAATGTGTATGGACGAATGCTGATCTTGATATGTTGTAAGGCGTACCTTCGGGCACGTATATGTGTATGAAAAGTAAGTTATGTGATTAACTAGAACTCACTCAGCATAGCTGACTTTTAGTATGCACGCAGGCAAATAGGTTGAGGCAGCTCGCGTGACTGAAGACACATGGCATGGAAATCGAAGATACTGGCATCTCGAAGAAATGTTGTGATGTTTTAAAGACTATGTTTTGTTTTAATTGACTACGAATGTTTTATAAGACATGATTTGATGGTTATGTAAAATGTTATGGTTGAAGTTTTATTATTCCGCGAAAGTTTTTGTTAACTCTGATATTTAGAACTGCGTTTATGAGTAAATCCAACGTTAAAGTAGGGCTACCGGTAACGGGGCCTTACATCAGTTCTTCATGTGAGTAAAAAAAACATGAATAAAAATAAACCTATGAACCTGTTACAGCATGGAGAGTAGTAATCACAGCAGGGTATGGATGTAGACGACATAGTTGTCAGGTTGATCGAGTTCCCCTTTTGGATGTATAATTAAGGATGGTTAGGGTTCTTGAGAGAAACCCGGTTTAGGAGAGAGGAGGCACACAATATTATTATGTATGTGTGATTATGTTATTATGTTAATATTTATCTCTCTATATATACACCAAAGGGGAAACCCTTTATTAGTTAGTAAGGGTAATATGGCCCATCAACAATTACCAAACTAATATATGATAAGGTATAATTAATATTTTGATCTAATATAATATAAATGATAATGATGGCCATATTAATAAATATATAATATATATATTTATTCTTACATTCTCCCACTTGGCCGAGTAATAATTTATTATGAGTATTAGATAAGCCTGATCAGGAGTTAACACTCATTTTAACTTTAAACTTAAACTGGAGCAGAGAAATATAGTCATTGAATTGAACATCAGCTCAAGACCCCCATTAATCATACTGCAGTCCTTATCTAAAACCTAACTAGTTATGATCAAAATTTTCAAATAAGCCCTTCAAACGTTTGATTTTTATATTAATTCGTCTATATGTCATTATGCATGCATAACATATTAAGAGACGTACAAAATCAAAACTGATGAGGAAATTTAATAGTTAATCATTCATAGTATGATATGCAGTTGCGCATAGTCATCAATAACCCGTCATTATTATAGGCGCTTTCATAATATTTATGGGTGAGACTTTTAGTTATCGGATCCTTAAGCATATCATGAATGAATTCGATAAGAAAATTTATATTCCTCAATTCGTTAATAAACGAATAATTAATTTCATATCAAAATTTAATGCAGCACCTCTCAAACTGTTACTGTTTGAGAAAACATGGTAGCTAACTTTATCACAACAAGTCTTCAATATATAATTTATATGGGGTTAATAAACTTATGAGTCCACTGATAAATTTTCAACAACATTTATTGCTAATTGCGTTGTGATTAATCAACACATTATGTCATTATAACTTAGATTGTTGTTATCAATTCATTATGACTCCTCCATGAGATATATTTATCTTCTAACATAAGAATATATCCTAGAAATTACATTTTCTTATATCTGAATATGACAAAATTTAGAGTAATCTAATGGTTTGAATTCTCACTTATTCTTTTTAAATTATAGTCTTTCATTTCCTTTAAAGATACCACAATACTCTTCTAGATGCTTCACATTAATCTAGACATATCTAGTGTGTTGCAGTTATGAGTAGTATCTAAACGAGTATAGACTTGAACATATATAAGGCTTCTACTTAATGAAGCATAAGGAAATAATCACGTGTTTCTATTATCCTCTAAAGTGGAGCAGTATGTTTGTTACATGTGTAAGGAATATCTCTGAGATCTATAATATCAAAGTATGTGTGAAAATGCTTTGACTCATGTAACATATACTTGTCAGAAGAATGTCATCTATATAAGAACAAGTTTGTTTTTAGTTGCTACCACTCATCTTGAGGTAGGTACATTAATCCACTTGTTTTTGATGAAAATAATTGTATAAATATTTCATCATATTTTGATGTATGCATTAACCCATATATGGATTTTATTGACTTATAGACTAAATGTTCTTTGACCTTCAATTTATAACTTTTAGGTTGTTTTATGAACAAATAAGTATGTAAGCCGATTGTTAGGGAAAGTT
This sequence comes from Bidens hawaiensis, assembly GCF_021521415.1. NCBI lineage: Eukaryota > Viridiplantae > Streptophyta > Magnoliopsida > Asterales > Asteraceae > Bidens > Bidens hawaiensis. The sequence continues at coordinate 3,063,393 of NW_027491034.1, forward strand.
GTTTTAATGTTCATCTAATGTAGCTCTTAACTATTATAAGCTACTAGAACAATAATGATACTTAAAGAAATCTTTTGTAATATAGGTAAGAAGATTTTTTTATAATTTTTTCTCCTTGAATATAACCTTTAACAATCAATCGTGCTTCTTACTGTCTTAACGTTTCGTATTGTAATTTAGTTTAGTTATGAACACTCTTAGGTGATTCAACCAAATCTTAAAACGTTAGCCTGACTTATGGAGTCAATTATGATTGATGCTAAATGTTTAATTATAAGGGGTAGTATCATTAAATTTTCCAACATCCATTTCAACGTTAGTTAGGGAGGTTACATAATCATCAATTTTTGTAGGCTTTAAAACTTAGATGGCCTCCTGAGTTGATTATTGGGTAATTTTAAAAGTCTCGGTTTTAAGGATTAGCTCTTGGTTAGGTTGCTATCATTTTCAGGATTCTAAGTGTGTAAGAGTTGGTGCAGTGTGGTGTACAAGAGGTGTAATTGGAGTTAATTTTGGAGTAAAATTTAATGACTCTCTTCCCCCGCATCTTGTACTTTTAACAAGTCATGATAAGAACTTTTACTGCTTCCACTGACCTTAGAAACCTTTGGGAAATTAGCATGCTTAGGGTCGATATTTAAAGACCAATAGATTCTAATAGAGAAAACGTTAATGATGTAACTCGTCGTAGTTTCTCTTGTGAGGATTATTTTAGTAAGCAATCTGAATTTTCCCAAGTTTAAGCAACAATGAAACTTTTGTAATGGTGTGATTAGCAAATCAAACATAAGGAGTTTCTAAAGAGATAAGTTTTGATGAAATAATGTTGTGATGGAGCCGTGTCTTGTACAAGAGGTGCAATTGAGATAATATCAAGTTTTCACTCCCCCACCTGTTGCAAATCTTGTAAGTTATGATTGAGACACTTAAGGCTCCTACTAATCTTTAATATCTTTAGAAAAACTACATAAGGAGTTTCAATGATGTACGTGATGTGGGAATTTCTCATATATATGTTAGACTTGATTTGATTTCATTAACGTCCAGATGTCATAGTAAACTTACGGACATATTTAGAAGAAATCGTATTATGAATATATGAATGGATCTCTTTAAAACCATGGACTATAGAAGTCAGATTAGATATAAGTAAATAGCTTTTTAAATGATAAAAGAATTATGTCTGAATATTCGTTTGAATAAGTTCCACGAATGTACGTGAAATATAACTTCTGGTGGACCTATATATATTTCTTAAGCCAAGTAATGTTTACGACATCTAACACATGATTTAAAATCACTAAGAATGAGATTATGAAAAATCACCATCATCAACCATGTCATGATTTCTCATAAAATTTAGTTTTAATGGATGAATTTTATTGGTCTCATTTGTCTTTTGTTAAATTTTTATTTGCATGATAACAAAAGTTATGAAGTACATAGTATCATCCTGTTCTATTTTATAAATGTTTCAATCCGGATATTGATAACAAATAATATGAGAGTTTAAGGTAAGAGTGACTTTATGTTAGCTATGCAAACCTCATAACTGTCATAATGTATCTTAAGTATTGATACTAAATTCGGATTAATCTCCAAAATATTTAAGGTATCATAAAGCGTAATTATAAGACAGTTAATCATGCTTCTAATAACCTTAACATTTAAATTTGTCACTAGCACTCATGTTAGTTATTTGTTGATTTCGGGTAAACATATAGAACTAGACTCAACCAATCACGTGTTAATGGGAATATTAGGATTAGCAGACTTAAATATCATTAATATACAACTATCAATTTTAACAAGTTATTCTTTTTAATTATGGATAGTCTTGTTGCTTATGCCTAATCTAATGACATATTTTTTGCAATGAGACTTCTCCTTAGAGAACTTAGAGCTGGAAGTAATACTTGTATTTTGTCTATGAACCTTAGAATTATCATGTTTTTGGTTTTAGTGGTAGTGAGTTGAATAACATTTTATTTCCAGTACCAGACGTTTCTTTTCTTGTACATATGTTGCTAATCAACACACTCATTTTCCTTTGGTACTTCTAAGTGTTATAGTTGATTCCTAAGGCATCAAATTGTACTATTGAAAATTTGAGTATGCAATGTACTAGAATATTATACTTAATATCATGTGTAAGCCCTTAATTTATGGGTCATGATTGTACATTATGATGTATTCAATAATACCATTAACCTTATAGTTAGAATTTTTAAGTAGTGCATGAATCTTGGGAGTTATTTCGATTAGTCATAGGAAAAACTAAATCAAGAATAAATCTAGTGATAGCATTTATTTATATAAGTTCTTGATTATCAATATCGTAATAGACATTATGATTGACTCATTCCATTTGTTAGGCTCTAGTTTTCAATGGAATAATTGTTATTAGAAAGAGCAGTAGGATAGTCATATCATGTCTTAATGAATAATTAAAATTGAGAAGAGCTAAATGTTATTAAAACTCTTTATGAGACAAAATTCAATTGTGTTTTAAGATTAGAGTGGATGATTTGGATGAGATAGCTATTTATAGAAGAAAATTATAGTGAGTAATGTTATGGGATATTAAGATAATATATATTAAAATTTATGATCATTAGATTAATGAAGGATCATTAATGTGAGGATCATTATATTTTATTGAAGATGTGATATGGCTATTATTTACATCAAACTAATAGACTATATTTAAAAGTTCTACTTAAACAAAAAATAAATCACCTTTGGGCAGAATTAAATTTTATCTAAGTATGCGTGCAAAATAATTATAACACATCATCTTTGGGCAGAAGTGAGACAATTATTTTAATTATGCACATGCTAGTTTTGCTGAATAAAAATGTAACACATCACCTTTGGGCAGACTTGAGACATTTATATTATGTTAGGCAAAAACTAACAAAAGCTTTCAGTTAGACTTGAATGATATGATAAATGTAACTCATCATCTTTGGGCAGAAGTGATACATCAAAAGTTCATTCAAGTTAAGTCTTTATGTTTTGTAAAATTTTATAATCTTTAAGTATATACAAAACATTTTGTTGAGTAAATAGTAAAAACTTTCTGGGTAAAATTAAGGATTTCGAGAAATAACGTTTTCGGGCAAATTATAGTTTTCGGATGACATGGGTTCTTGGTTAATATGTTTTCGAGTATTATGGGGTTTTGGGGAAAGTAATGAGTTTTCGGAAAATTAGTGTGTTTGGGGGAAGAAGATTGGAAAACCATTCCAAAAAAAACCCCGTATAAAGGCGATATAATTTAAAATCCGAGAACTCTAAAATCCAAAATTTAATATTATCCTAATTAAACTGAAAACACAAAAAAAAAATAATAAAACCCATACAAATAATTCCGTAAACTAGTTGATCCCTAAACAGATTTCAAAAACTAAAAGGATAATAATAAGATTTGGTTCAAATCTTTTAATGATTAACAATTATGGGTATGTTTGGCAAGGAGCTTTTAGGAGCTTTTAGGAGCTTCTAGCTACAAGCTTTTAAGATAAAGCTCCTATTCAATAAAAAGTCTTGTTTGGTTAGTGTCTAGTTAGAGGAGCTATAAGCTTTTATATTAGGGTAAAAAACTCCATGATGAAACGCTCCTGATAGTAGCGTTTAAAAAGTCTACAAGCTTTTAGGGATTATAATTACCTAAATAACCTCCCAGTATATATTTTATTCTTATCAATTATCAATCCAAACTAACAGCTTCTATTCTCTGATTCACGTTCCAAACTAACAGCTTCTCTTCTCTGATTCACGTTCCAAACTAACAGCTTCTCTTCTTTGATTCACGTTCCTTCACGTTTCTTTAAGCAAGGTTAAAGGTATGAATCTGATCTTCAATTATTACTTAATTTTTATTTCATTGATTACAGATGATATATGTTTTTACGATTTGATTGATGATTATTGATGATACGTAACTGTGTGCATCAACGAATTTGATTTTAATTGATTATTTAGATCTTCAAAAGTATTAGAAATCTGAAAAAAGTATTAGAAACCTGAAGATCTTTACTTGATAATCATGTTTATGTATATATCATGAAACTGATGTATATATTTAGAAATCTGAAATTGATGCCATGAACTTTAGTTGTAGGGACTATCAACAGTAGTATATAGGCCAAAATATAATAAATTGTTAAAGAAAATAGGGAGAACTGATAATTTATTTAATACTAACTTGAAATCGTTTAGGCTTGCGAGCTGGCTCAAGCTCGATAAGTGAAGCTCGGGCTTGTTTATTAAACGAGATTACTTTTAGACTCGAGCTCGGGCTCTATAAGTGGTAAAACTTTTCACAAACTGATTTCAATCATCACAGAACTATTATTTTTTTAGAATATAAATATGAATATAAATCAAAATTAATTATGTCACAAATACAAATTATGTCACAAATCTGGTATTAAACGAGCTTACTTTTAGACTCGAGCTTGGGCTCGATCGAGGTTTTACACGAGCCGATCTCGAGTAGTTCGTGAGCGGCTCGGCTCGTTTATTATTATATAAAAAATTATAAAATTATATATTCTTTTATACATAAAACTATAATAGAAAAAATATATAAAATATTTATCATTATATAAAAAAATAATTGATAAATAGCAAAAGAGCCGAGCCCGAGCCGAGCTCGAGCTTCAAAATCCATTCATGAGCCGAGCTCGAGCTTTGAAAATAGAGCTTAAAACGAGTCGAGCTCGAGCTTTGTGTAAGTTAAACGATCCGAGCTCGAGCCTAGTTGAGCTCGGGCTCGCCTCGGTTCGTTTGCACCCCTATCCTTTAATAAACTATATGGTGGCACATTATCCACAATTACCTAGCTGAGGATGCATGATATGCTCTCTGGATATTGCTTCCAGTGCATCTGCAAAAACATAAATCCATGTAGTAAATATATATGATCAACAACCAGAAATACATCAATTAGATTAAAAAGAACTTACCCACTCATCTGTTTTGATATTGAAACAGTATATATGCCATGCCAGAAATGCCACCTAATAAAATCAGAATATAAGTATCAGATATGGTTTATAACCATAGTCACAATCGAGCCTAATTTATCCTTCAGATGTATTAGCTATGGTAGTGGTAATGGAAGATCATAATCTCAAATTTAGTTTTCTTTGGTGTTCCTTTAGTTAGTTATCGTTTTAAATAGGCCAAATCTGACCCGTTTATAGTTAAAACAAATCTGTCCAAAATGTCTCTTTTGACCAAACCTTTGAATTTTGGTCCGAAATTAGCATGGCCTACCCGTTTAATGACCTGCACCTGCAGTCCGCTTTCCAGGAGATTTCCCCATTATCAAGTTAGAAAATGTAGAAATTGTGCACTTTAAATGCTCTGTATTGCCCCAAAATGTACTCTCAATGAAACAGTAATGAACATTAATCATCCCAAAGGCATAGTTGGCATACCTCCGTGTTCTCAACATGCATAACTGCATAAGTAATCATGCAGTAAACACATATGCATAATGCAACTAATTAAAGCAGTATCAAAACACAAGAAAGGATACCATCTTTTTAGATAACCAATTAAAATGATTTGGAAATATATAAATGATATTGTTCAGCAAATATATAAACATCTATATTTTGTAGTCTAATTTAATGTCGTTCAAAATTTTTTTTGTCAGTCTTATTATCTAACCTTTTTTAGTATTCTATATTCAACTGACATAATTTGATAAATAAACTATAACAAAATTATCTTAATCAATAATCATAGGTAATTAAATTAATATGTAAACCGATTAGTAGATCGTCTGCCCCTCTAATAAATTAACAACTGTGGCAGCCCTGGCAGACCTGCACCTGCAGTCCGCTTCGGTCCATTAGAAACATATAATCCCTCATTTATATGTTGGGTTAAATGGATATGGATTATGGACTTGGATTATGAAAGAAAGAGGAAAGGACCATGGGCTTAAGCCAATGATCCATAATTATATAAACCATTAATCCCTCATTTAATTCATTCTCACACATTCCATACACCACCCAAAACACACACTTAAGATTTCTCTCTAGTTCTTCCCTATCTACACCGAAACCAAGAAGGAAACCGAGCACCGACCCGAGGTAATACTAGTATGATGTTTTATTAGCTTAAACCCGTTAGATATAGACACCGTTAAACCGTTTAAGTCACGAGATCTGGATGGAAGCGGGTATAAACCGAACCTATGATGAGCTTAGGGATCACCTTACCTCAGATCTGGATCGAATGGGATGAAAAACGAGCTAAAACCAGTTATTCCGGCGAAATCGCGTTTTTCCGGCGGCTTTCAGGCAATGACGGCGCTGGAAAGGCGGCTCCGGAAAGTGGTACGAGGTTAAGGGGGAATGTCAGGGAATGTTCTGACATTCCTGACCTAAACCTAGTTCGCTACAGGAATATAGCGAATTAAAGGTGATTCGCTAGCTAGTTCGTCCATGGGAACATAGCGAACTGATTACAGTTCGTGTTCAATTCGTTAAGGGAAAGGGATGACGAATCACCCTTGATTCGTTATAGCCAGTTCGTTAGAAGAGAGAACGAATTAGATGGACTAATTCGTTATATGGACTAATTCGTTATGCGGACTGATTCGCTAAGAGTTCAATTCGTCATAGGGTTCAATTCGCTAACCAGACCAAACGAATAAGGCCTGATTCGTTATAAGGTAACGAATGGGTTCATTCGTTATGAACCCCATTCGTTAAAAGACTGGGACGAATTAGAAGAATGGGTTCAGCTTAACCCCAGCCAGGGGCTCTGCCCCTTGGACCCCGCTAGGGGCTGCAGCCCCTAGAACCCCGCTGCCAGGGGCGCCCCCGGACCCCCGTTCGTTGAGGGTAATAATTAAACTAGAAAGGCGATATGTGTAGTGATAGTTTATCGAGACGTATAATTATTATAAAGTTAGTCGTGCACAACTCAAGAAGGGAATAACTGTAAACGGTGAACGCAACCGCATTGAGGTGAGTTTCTAGCCCCACTTCCTTGTTATATTTTCGGGGCTGTGTGCATACTCGATGTGATAGTTAATACACTTATCTTAAGTGGTAAGTGTATGCCTTGTATGATTTATGTATGATGATTGTTTGACGGTGCGTGAACGATCTTCGGATATTGCATGTACCGTCAGGTGGTAGTTAAGATATGATTGATAAGTATGATGAAAGATATGATGTATGTATGAATACATGATGTATGCATAATGTATGTATGTTATGATGATGGTACGTGAACGCTCTTCGGAGATTGCACGTATTGTCAAGGAAAGTATGTATGAACAGGTACGGTACAGTTAAACGAAACAAAGGGACCAGACCCTAATAATATCTGTGATGGTAGGGACCAGACCCTAATAATATATGTGATGGTAGGGACCAGACCCTAATAATATCTGTGATGGTAGGGATCAGACCCTAATAATATCTGTGATGTTGGGGACCAGACCCTTTATAATATTTGTGTTGTTAGGGACCAGACCCTTATAATATCTGTGAGGTTATAGAGCGGAAGGCTCTTTAAATAGAACGGATAGTTATGTATGAAAAGTAAGTATGAATAATGTACACCCCTTCGGGCACGTGTGCAAGTATGAGAACAGATTGTATGTTGTATGATTAACTAGAACTCACTCAGCGTAGCTGACTTTTAGTATGCACGCAGGTGAGTAGATTGAGGCAGCTTGCATAAGAGGAAGCACATGGCATGGACTTGAAGAAGCTGGCATCTCAAGGAATGTTATGTTATTCTAAAGACAATTTTTTATGTTTTAAATGATTTGAATGCCCGTTAAGGCAACAAAGTATGGTTTTGTAATATGATGGTTTGAATGTTTTAAGAATGTTCCGTGAATGTTTTAATTAACTATGATATTTAGAACTGCGTTAATGAGTAAATCCAACGTTAAAGTAGGGCTACCGGTAACAGGGCCTTACAGTAAAGCTTCATTTATTCTCTTACAACATCTGGGCTGAGTATACTTGACTAATTGTTTAAGAATTGCTAGAACTTACCAGCATATGTGTAACATCCCGAAAATTCTAGAATAATATTTAATGTTATACCTGCGTTGGGTGAATTATTTGAGTTAGTGGGATAATATGATAATATGATAATAAAGCTTTAGGGGTAGCGGGCTTGATTAATAGAATTAAAGATGAACCAAAAAGGAAAGATGGGCCTTAGGTCCATGGGCTTAAGGGAGTATAATTACCCCTTAAACCCTAATCCTTTCCATTTTTATCCAAATCTACACCATAGCCTACACCTTGATAAAAACACACCAACACCATCCTATGACCCGAGCCAAGATTCGAAGGTGGAAACCCGAACCCGTTGGTGCTAGATCTTCGTGAAGAACCAAAACAACATCAAGGCTTAACCGTGTTCGTAAACCGACTCGTTTAAGGTACGTCTATATTTATAAATCGTTCATATAGGTTCGGTTTGGTTTGGGAAATCAGAGATCTGTTATAGTATGTTATAAACAAGTCCAAAGCAACAAATCTTATGGAAATCGATTAACATTTGATGGGTTAATTGTTAGCCTAATAGAACCCGTATATATATGCCTAAATCGCACCCTATAAACACGACTATTTGAACGAGTGAATGGTTAGGGTTTGTAGGCACTGCATAGACGATTCCAATGATACCTAAATCATGATGTTTCGTTAAGAAATGAACGTTTAATCGCAGATCTGATATAGTTTGACTGTTCTTGTTCATATCAGTTTTGACTTTGACCCTGGAGTCAAAGATCTGGATAAGAACTGTAGATAGTTCGTTATGGTGGATCAATTCGTTATGCGTGCATAACGAATAGGACTCATTCGTGTGAATTGATAGTGAATCAGCCCTTAATTCGTTAATCACCCATTCGTTAAATAAGATATCGAATCTGGTGATTCGTTATAGACTCATTCGTTAAATAAGATAACGAATCTAGTGATTCGTTATAGGCTCATTCGTTATGCTGAGATAACGAATCAAGTCATGAGATGACGAATCAGATGGTAATAAGGGACGAATCTGGATAACGAACTAAGGACGGTTATGTAACGAATTAGATAGCGAATTAGGCTTAATTCGTTATAGAACATGAGTTAGCGAATTGGATGATAATATTAAAATCCTAATGGAAAATGTGTTAAGACAGTTAGTGAAAATAAGACAGCTTAACCCCAACCAGGGGCTCTGCCCCTTGGACCCCGCTAGGGGTTGCCGCCCCTAGAACCCCGCTGCTAGGGGCGCTGCCCCCGGACCCCCGTTCGTTATGGGCTATTGTTATACTAGAAACGTGATATGGGTTGTGATAGTTAATCATTACGTGTAATTATTATACAGTTAGCGGTACACACCTCTCAGAAGGAGTAACCATCAACAGTGAACGTAACCGAGTTCAGGTGAGTTTCTAGCCCCATTCCTTGTTATGTTTTCGGGGCTGTGTGCAACTCGATGTGATAGTTATTACACTTGCCCTAAATTGGTATGTGTATGCCATGTATGAGTTATATGTTATCTATATATGTCTTGAATGAGAATGAAAGCTTGTCAGTACGTGAACGATCTTCGGATATTGCACGTACCGTCATGTTATAATTATAGATTTGAATATTGCATGTAATATAAAGATGATTGCTTGTCAGTACGTGAACGATCTTCAGATATTGCACGTACTGTCATGTTATAAATATAGATTTGAATATTGTATGTAATGTAAGGATGATTGCTTGTCGGTACGTGAACGATCTTCGGATATTGCATGTATTGCCAAGTATAGTGATTGTCTCCTTATATGGATATTAAATAATAAATTATGTATATAGTTCCTTCTACGGATAAAATATATTGAGTTTTCCTTTAATGGAAAACATAGTGTTCCTTTAATGGAAAGTACAGTGTTCCTTTAATGGAAAGCATAGTGTTCCTTTAATGGAAAGTACAGTGTTCCTTTAATGGAAAGCATAGTGTTCCTTTAATGGAAAGCATAGTGTTCCTTCTATGGAAATATATAGGATGTTCCTTCTATGGAAGTATATAGAGTGTCCTTCTATGGAAATATATAGGATGTTCCTTCTATGGAAGTATATAGAGCGTCCTTCAATGGAGAATTTATACAAAGCGTTCTTCTATGGATTATATATATAGCACGGGCAATACCCATGGTTCTTTTATTAGATATTATGTGACGTTCCTCTTATGGATATTTATACAGGGTTAAGATATGTATGTAAGATACGTGTATGTATTGTATGTCGCCTGATTAACTAGAACTCACTCAGCGTAGCTGACTTTTAGTATGCACGCAGGTGAGCTGATTATAGAATTAGTATGAGGATGGCATATGGCATGGATTTAACGGATGGCATCTGAAGATAGAAGTAAAGATGTTTTAATTATAATGTTTTGTGTTATGGTATCAAAGAAAAGATTTAATGTTTTGTAACGAATGGTTGATGTTTTATATTCCGCGAAAAGTTTTAATAAATTCTGATTTGTAGAACTGTGTTTATGAGTAAATCCAACGTTAAAGTAGGGCTACCGGGTACGGGGCCTTACAATATGATAATTATTATCTTCTCAAGTTCAACAAGTCTGATGTGAAGGATATTCGGATTAACCTGGCAATATCGGCTGCATTCTGTGTATTTTTTTCCTTGGGTTAGTGTGTGTGTATGTATATATATATATATAATTTTATCCTGATAGTATGCTTCACTTTACAATGATAAATATGCAGAATACATGAAATTTATATGATATTGTTTTTAACCTTGCAGCTTCCACCAAAAAAGATACCTAGAACACTAAGAGGCTGATGAAAGTATATGCATGCATGCTATTAAAGAGGTATGTCTTTCTTTGTGTGAACATAGCAACTAGATTCATTCATATATGGGATTATGATCAGATATGTTATTTCGTGTACGATTCTGCAACTTTTAAATTTTGGCAAACAAAAAAACAATGGAATACCAACCATTGTTATGACATAAATACATGTCATAGCGGATCAATCTTAATCCAACCCGTTTAGCTAAATGTGTTTGCGGTTTCAACACGTAACACAAACCCAAATTGTCACAAAAGAAGCTTTAAAGGTTATACATGATGTAAGCAAAATGGATTCGGAGTGTTTAGAAACGTGTCAATTTTGGTTTGGTTCAAAACAAATTATAAGCAAATTGAGTTTCGGTCATTTTGAAAAAGTGTTAGTTTTCTTTCGGTTCAGAGATCGATTGAGGACTTCAACCGGTCAAAACATGTTTGGCTCCAAACAGGATATATGCAAAATAAGTTTGGGTCATTTAAAAAAGGGTCAACTTTTAAATACCATTTTTATTAAGCCCACGAGAAGGTAGAGGACAATGATATTTACAAAATTTCCTCCAATGTTACGTGCCCGCATCCTCCAAAGGCGCATACATATTACAATCCTGATTTATAAATTTAATAGTTATGCAATTAACTTTTCATAATCTGTATTTCTTTTGTACAGAAGGATGATCCCTTAGAGAATTTAGTAAACAAATTATAGAAGACAGAAGATGGATTATTATATCAAGAAATCTTAATTTAAACTGAGTTGTGTTTTTATCTTAAATAGATGTTTTGGTTTAGTGTTTTCATCATGACATTATACTACCCGTTCACCGGACGAGTATAAAACTAGTTGATATAAGCTGTGGAAAAATAAATTACTAATTTTTTTTATTTATTAACATTAATACAATTTTAATATAATTAAACAACAATTGAACAATTGAGTAATTGATATAACATGTGGTAAGTGGTAATAATTATCAATTACCATATACTTAAAATTAGAATCTGCCTCATATATTTAAATCCTTAATATATTTAAATCTTTAATCGTTCAATTTTAAAGTAGTCAATCGGTCAAAATTCGTATTTATAGTAACCCTTAAGGGTGCTTAATCAAATCCTTAATCAAATGATATATCATAATTTATTAAAATATAGAAATTCCGTAATTAAAGAATTCCTTAATCAAATGGCTAATTTATTCCTAATTTATAGAAATTGATTACGGATATGAATTTATACTCCAATGGTTCAATTTTGAATCAGTCAATCGGTCAATTTCATAGATATAAAATTAGAACCAATTATAGTAAAGTTAAATCCGTAATCTCTGTATATTGGGTTGTTTTATATTGAATCTGATGGATGAAATATCAATTAATTATCTCAAATAAATTAAACCTGGTGGGACGCCTAAATTTGTGAATGAAATCAATCAAAATAAAAAAAAATAGTTTTAAAACCTGATGATTAAAGTGACCGGAGGTAACGTTGATGGCGAACAGCTTCATCGATGGTGGACGGTGAATTTGACAGATAAATGAATTGAAGGTAGTGATAGGTGGAACATGATGGAACCATAAATGAGAATGGAGGCGTGAAAGAGGAGAATTGATTTGGGTTTCTAGGTTAAGTTATGTTATAGTATACTAAATAATGAAAATAATATAAATAATAGAAATCGTAATTAATTAATAATAATAATTATAATTATAATAAATAAAATTATTAATCATTATTAAAGAGAATCATTAAAGAGAACTGATTGAATCTTATTTTAATTTATTTTTGATTTATTTTATTAACATGAAAAATAAACAAGTGATAGATATACATGGATAGTCTAAGCAACAACCAATAGGAAAAGGGAAAGTTAAGTTAAAGCCTATTGGTTTAATAGTATAGTTAGATATCTCATTGGATAGAACATAACAACCTAGAAGAATAATCTACCGAATGTGACACTTATTAACAGTGACAGAGCCAAAATTTTATCCTATGGGTTTGGAATTTTTCGATGTTTGATTTTTTTCCGGCGTCAAAGTTTTTGGGCCCGAATGGGTCGGGTCAGTCATTAGGACAAATAAATTATACCATACAAAGTTACATCATCAACATTAAATATCATACAAAGTCATATTAAATAAAAAAAAAAGTTATTGCATATTATAAGGTCCCAACTATCGTAGCCAATAGTCTATTGTAAAAGCTCTTCTAATCTGCTCCATCAATTGTAGACAATAGTCTATAGTAAAAGCTTTACAAAAACTTAAAAATATAAGGTAAATAAATCAAAATCAATGCAAAAATGATTGCTTAAGGGTCAACACGGGTCAAAATACAAGTTTAGATTAGACATAAGAAGATCAAAAGTAAAAAAGCAGTATTGAACAATACAAAATCACTAGAATTTTAAGCCAAATTCACAATAACTATCAAACAATACACACAAAAAATAATAAAAAATGAAAGACAAATAGAGTGTAACAACTCGGGTTTTTAGGATTTTAATTCGTATTCGTTTACCCGACTCGGGAATATATTTCGGATCTTTCAAATTATTAAAATCTTATATTAATTAGTATTTAACTTTGCTAGAATTATTTTATATTCATATAATGTTCAAACTCGTTAAACTATGCTTAAAAACTTTTAAAATCGCTTAAACGGCGAAAAATCGCAGTTATAGAAGTACATGGACTAGTTTTGCATATTTTTGACTAAATTAATGAAACTTAAGCTCCAAGATATGTAAATTATTGTTGTAAATCATCTGAATTCGTTTTCTTGTTGTCCAAACCAAATTTGGTTAGTTATTATACCAGATTTTATCATTTATAGCTTATTTTGTTTCCTAATCGAGTGGATTTCTTCTTAAATGCATTATAACACTCGATATTTAATAAATAACACACCTCCAAACCCTAAAAACTACTGAAGTCCAGCCATCCTCCTCGTATCCCTCGAAATATCCCTTCTCTATTGTCGGGTTTTTCAAAATTAATCAAGTTCTTCAAGCCGTTGTTGACTTTCAAGCTTCAATATCTCGTTGACAATGAGTTTCTCTTAGTTCCAATCCTCGTTTTGGTAAGTTGTCTTTTTCAATATTGTAGGTTTTATCTCTTTTACAAAATCCCTAAATCAATTTCTATGATTGAGGGAATTTACCATGTCAATTGGACTCGGACCTGTTTAAGGGCAAAATAGTCAACAAGATTGATAATTCGATTTCTCTATCTTCTGGTTAAAATTAGTTTTCAGTCCATAAATTTTTTTTTTTTAAATTTTGTATGTACTGACCAAATTTCGACTCCTGTCTCGTTATTCGGATTTTGGTGAGTACCAGCTCGCTTATTTGCTGAAAATCTCATAACTAGAGTTCTATACATCCGTTTGGATTGATTCTGACCTCTATGTTCTCGGTTTTGACTCTATTTTCTTATGTGTAAATCTTAGGTCTGTTTGGGTCAGATCACTCATTGCGTTAACTTTAATCGTTTAATCATTCTCTCGGTTTACTTGCTTAATCATCGAGGTGAGTATCTCCCCTCTTTTAACTCAATTTTTTTGTTTTGTGGACATATGGGTTTCTAGATATTTTATTGTCATTTAATATTCAACTTGCAACTGTTAGTCACGTGTATTTAACAATTTATGCCTAACTTGGTATATGCTTATATGCTTTATTTGAATACATTTTGGAGAGGTCCATCATAATCTCATAATAGTATGATCATACGACTGTCGTAGTAGCTATCGTTTAGTTCATCTAGCATCGTGCTTACCGAGAAATTATTTAGCCATCGTCCAATTCATTTGGCATCGTGCTTACCGACAACATATTTACTTGCTCATTTGGTTAAATTGTTTATCTCACTTGATACAGTTATATTCACTTATCTGGTGTTTTACTCGCTCAACTTGGTGTTGACAAAATTATTGTATTTTTAACGCATATACAGGTCACCGTATGATATGATTATCAGTATTTGTTTGAAGAAACTTAGGATTGCATGCTAGAGAAGAAGATACAATATTTAAATTTGGATTTTGTTTTACTTGTTTTATTTATAGAATTTGTACATTGTTTATTTGAAACTTGTTGATTTATTTAAATTTGATTAATATATATTACCTTTTAAATATTGCATGATAGTACCTTGAGAGTTGTGAGCAATCAGCTCACGCCCCGGCATTTCCGCCTTAGGTTGGGGTGTGACATAGAGTAACAACAAAAACCAAATAGCCAAATATTTTAACCGTGTTCAATTCAACAACAAATTGCTTTACATGATAAGAAACAAATATCAAATAACATCACTTATAAACTATTCGTACTTACAAAAATCATATAACCGCTCTTTAATTTTAACCTTCTATACTAGACATGTTAGTGTTTCATACGTGACATGTTTCTATTTCGTAGTATGAAAAGTTAATCCTTAAACCACTTGTTTCAGCCTCTGAAATGTCTTTAACATCTTGTGACGTGATGGAAATTCAGTTGTATAAAACACAACCAAACACCAACAATACTTCATATAACCAAGATTCCACTTAAGTTGCCTGAAGAGGGAAACTTGTCAGTAATTAAGGTTGTGAGAGCCAATGAAATCTGAACATAACAGCCGAAACATACGGTATATTTTACATAAATTGATTCAATGGACTACAAAGCCTCTTGTTGTAAAGATATAAAAGCAGCCATCAAATACAAAGTAACATGTGTAGATGCTATTTTGATAATAAGAAGATTATTTCCAATGATGGTGAAAATAGTCACACCAATAGTCTTTAAACCTGTTCTCAACATTTCATCTGACCAATTTTCTGAAGTAGCCCTTGCAACAAAGCCCTTGGCTTTCACTCGTCTATAATAGGATACCAAACAACCACCAGGAACTACCATAGTAGAAATTTGTAAGAAAATGTCTGAAGATTCTTTAGGAAGCGAGGCCAAAATAACCAACCAAGATGCAAAAAATGCCCACTCCGTCATAAATGCATCTGCTTTTTCGATATACCTAAATTTCACTAAAACAAAACAAACTAAAGTAAGAACACAAACAATAGTAACTTGCAACACCATATTCACATTGAACTTTTCTGGAACATAGCTATTCATAAAATGAGAATAAACAACTCGCAATCAAAAAATTTGTAAATCAAATTTCGTAGCGTACGAATCTATTATATAAAACACACAAACATAAAGACCATCTTATAACATCAATAATATTGGTAAAACAAATCAAGGCTAAACAACATTAAGCTAGTCTAATTAGACTATGTTATAACAAGTTTCAGTTAATCACAATAAAAGTTTTCAGAAGATACAAAGACTACATAGAACACAATCGACAACAACAAACAAAAACATTAAATACAATAAGTTAATCATCAAATTCCAAATCATATACACAATCCAAATCATTAATGATAAACTGTTATTCAAAATAACACTACCTAAAGCATCAACAAATTATTACATACAACACACTTGTTTGAACAAGCTACAAAAACATCAAATACACTTAATTTATTATCAATTTCATATCATATCTACAACCTAAAACATTAATTACTAACCAGTTCTGGGACAAAACCGAATAGCGAGAACCGAGTTTAGCAGTTCTGGAACTGAACAAGTATAATATAACAGGGTCCGGTTTCAGTTCTATATTTCAATAATTTTCGGTTACGGTTCCTTTCCGTTTTCGGTTTTGGTTCGGTTCTAGTGGTTTCCAACCGTTGCACAACCCTAGGTAATAGTTACTGGGCGTGTTATCTTAGGCTTGAAAAGGGAATAAAGAAAAGTGTTTATAGAAAGAAAAGACCATCAAAATCATTATTGGCGTGTTCGTGGAGGCAACTCGAAGGAAGAGCAAAAAGAAGGTTGGGTGCTTATGGGGCAAGGCCACCCGACCCCGAATATGAGGGGGCTTAACTATGGATCCTCACTGCTTGCAGAAATGAATGGATCAGAAAGGGGCTAGCTTAGTTACCAAGCCGCCCACTTGAGAAGATGGTCGCTAGAAAGAAGAGACGAGGAAGCAAAGCTGTCTACAAAGCTTTGTTTCTCCCTTGTAGTCGTAATACTCGGCTAGTAGCTACTTTGATTCAAAAGGTAACCGATTGTTCCTAACTTTCTCTGGTTTTCGCAACCGTAACCCTGCACTTTCGTCTTTTTCATTGAGATATGTGCGCCAAAACACTTGTGGCTGGTTAGGTGGGATCCTGAATCCGATTGTATATATGATCGAATGTTGGTGGCAACGCTAGTGTCAATGGAGACTAGGCGGTGTTGCCGATTATGAGAACTAGAAGTGTAAGGCCCCGTTACCGGTGCCCTACATTTAGTGTTGGATTTACTCATAAACACAGTTTTAAATATCAGAGTTAATTAAAACTTTTGCGGAATAATATAAAACATCAACCATTCATAACAAATATACAAAATTTGTCTATTAAAACGTAACATAAATGATAACATTCAAAACATCATGACAATCTTCAGATGCCAGCCTCTTCAATCCTGCCATGTGTCCATCTCAAACAAGCTGTCTCAATCTGTTAACCTGCCTGCATAGTAAAAGTCAACTACGCTGAGTGAGTTCTAGTTAATCACATAACTTACTTTACATACACATATACGTGCCCGAAGGTACGCATTACATACATAACCTGTACCTTATTCATTCAAACACATTCATAGCTAACCTTACATTATAAAGGGAATTTCACCCTACATACCTCAGATATTATTAGGGTCCGGTACTCTCCATATTCGGATATTATTAGGGTCCGGTCTCCCTTCATCCTCGGATATTATTAGGGTCCGGTACCCTCCATCCTCGGATATTATTAGGGTCCGGTACCCTCCATCCTCGGATATTATTAGGGTCCGGTCACCCTTTCTTCCTCGGATATTATTAGGGTCTGGTCACCCTTTCTTTCATAACTCCATACCATACCTTTCTATATACATAATCGTAAGTTTCATACGTACATATATCATTCATTCCCTAGCGAACTGGGACACGAACTAAGGCTAGTTCGTTAAGCTTCCATTAACGAATCGCTTGACGAACCACCCCTAGTTCGTTAACTCCCCGTTAACGAGTTAGGGTTAGGTCAGAGAATGTCAGACATTCTCTGACATATCATTAACCTCGTACGTCGTTTTCCGGCGCCGCCGTCTTCGGAAAACCGCGATTTCGCCGGAAAAACAAGTCCTGACTCGTTTTCCACCGTTTTTCAACGTTTTTCGTCCCGTTCGATCCAGATATGAGCTAGGGTGACCCCTAGGCTCATCTTAGGTTCGGTTTATACCCAATTCCACCCGGATCTTGTGACTTTAACGATTTAAAGGTGTCGGCTCATCGTTTCGTGACTAAATCTAACGGGTTTTAGTTCATACAACATCCTACTATTATTACCTTAGATATGGTTCGGTTTTCTATCTTGGTTCGGCTAAAGAAAGGAGAGAAATTAGAGAGAGATATTAAGTTTGTGTTTTGGTGGTGTATGGAATATGTGTAAATGAATGAATTAAATGGGTAATTAAGGCTTATATAATTATGTATCATGGGCTTAAGCCCATGGTCTTTCTTTCTTTCCTTTATAACCTAACTCCATAACCCATATCCATTTACCCAACACTAGCCCGACTCACAATAACTAATATTTTCATTTTATTAACCGAAACTAGAAAACAGGATGTTACAAGAAGACTGGTGGCTATACAAGGGAAAATGGAATACATTGTATCTGTTTTAGAGAGAGAGAGAGAGAGAATGAAAATGTGGTGTGTATAACAACTTCTTTTTAAAGGGAGACATGTGTGAATTGTGTGACTTTTTATTATGTCCTTTTCTTTTAGTAAATATTAACTTTTTTCTTATATATATATATATATATATATATATATATATATATATATATATATATATTCTGGTTTACTTGCACCCTAAAACAACGACCACTTTGATAACTTAATTCTTCAACATCTTTACCATTTTAAATTATTTAAAGCCAATGAGCATGGTCGAAAGATCTTAAGTCTGAATATGATTTTTACCAGATTTTATCGCACTAGGACTTTGGGCGGTGAGTTTTCCTTGGAACACAAAATGGTGGACGTAGACTATTCAACGGTGTCTGTGATCCCGAGCGAGAGACCGCCTTTTGTAATTCAGTTACCCTGGGTAGTTCGGCTTTTTTAGCTAATCTTTAAAAATGTTCAAATTAAGTTTCCTTATTTGTTTAAAAAAAACTGGCATATAAAAAATTAGTTAGTTTGGAAAGCTAAAGATTATAATTATATAATATTAGCTTTTATCCCCTATATTACGGGATTGTTTTACATTAGTCGTTTCTAATATTTATATATTTTTTAGGATTTTTAATTTATTTATTGTAAGGAAATTAATAATATACTTAGGATTTGATAATTAAAGAGTTTCACAAATAAATGAGATGTTCTTATAACCCGGTTTAAAAACTATCTGGGTATGGTGAGACCCATGACCTTTTTTTTTATACTATAGAATTGTTTTTAATTAAAATAATATCTTTAAAAAAAACGAATATTGATTTTTAGTATATCCATATTTTATATGATTTTCATATCAAATATTTGATGAAATCTTTAAATACTATTAAAGCAATACATATTGTCCATATGTCATTCAACTAGCCTCTCCACATCAATGTCCACATGTCATTCAACTAGTCTCTCCACATTAATGCCACATCATTGTTAAGTCATCTATTTCCTTTCCTATTATTACCAAATCATCTCACACACTATATTTAAACCTTAAGATTTTCTACTATAATCATTTTAATCTCTCTCTCTCTCTCTCTCTCTCTATCGGCTTACTAACTCCACCATCCACCATCTTCTATATTCTAGTAATGTAGATCGGGATTAATCATTTTCCGGTAAGGTTATATATTATACTCTAATGGCCAACAATGTTATATGATTTTCTGGCAAGGTTATATCTTTTTCCGGTAAGGTTTTCCGATATGGTTTTATATTTTTTTTAACTGTTATATGATTTTGTAATAATCTCTTTAGGTTGTATATAAAAATCCAAGATTGAATTGATATTTTAAAATTATTACGCTTTTCCGGTAAGATTTTTGTTTTCCGTTTTTGTTTTCATTGATATTAATTATTATATGATTTTCTTATAATCTCTTTAGGCTCTATATCAAAATCGAAGATACAATGGAGATTTCCCCTATTTCGTTTTTCCGGTAATGCGATTCAAATATTCTGGTTATCAATTAGAATATTTGTTTACATAATTCAAATCTTTTATAATTGGTAATTTATTTATTATGTGATATTAATATCAATATTTAATTGTCTCATTTCAGGTTATGTCTCCAACTTGATACAGTTAATTTCATGGATTGAGGCTTTGTTGATAAGATTTCTAATTTTCTGTTTAATATTAATGTATATCTTTGTTATTATTCATGTATTTATGTTTTTTTGTTTAACATTGATGTATATTTTTGTTATTATTTATGTATTTATATATACATTTTGCACTTCCAAAAAATATTTCTCAACTGTCAATATTATTGTCAATATCCATTAGTAAGATTAAGTTTTGTGCAATTCCTAATTTTCACACACTTTCCATATTTTTTTGTTTGACTAATGTATAATGAGACATAAATGTCACAATTAATGCTAATGCGTGCATTTGGTTATAGAAACTGTAACAATTAATGCACTATAAAAAATCAAAATATTATTTGAATTTGAATTCTAAAAAAAGATATATTACAGTTGGTTATGGAAAACTTTGGCTTCCTTTGTCAATATTATAATGTTTATTAGTTTCCAATCTCGAAAATCTTCCTATCTTATATGTTTGACCAATTTATAATTAGACATAAATGTTACAATTAATGATAATGGGGTTGTAACAAAATTGAATACAGATTTCATTGACGGTAATAAAATAATATTAATTATGGATTGACTAAAAAAACTAATAATTTCAAGATTACATTATGCCATGAATTTTGTTATATCTTTTGTATTTAGGATCTTTGACTATAACAAATTTCGTTTAACAATTTTGGTAAACATATTTATAACTTAAATAACAATTTATTATATTCTAATTTAATCAAATCATATAATAAAGTTGAAAGTCATTATTTATAATCATTATTTTTACGTGTATTCAAATTAATAATTTGAATTTCAAATAAATAAGTTGACTATAATTTGGGTTGGTGTTTTCTAAATTCTTTAAGTTAATAACTTCCTTTAATATTGTTGACCGACTATTAGTTTTGATAGTTTCAGAAATTTTGGTAAACAGATTTATAACTTAAATAACCATTTAAGTTATTCTAATTTAATTCATTTTCCTAATATATACTCAACATAAAATGTCAATATCTTAAATACGTGTCTATTACATTTTCTGTTTGTACGGGATATTCATATACGTTCGTTAGTAATGCCCATAATAATATTCTTATTTAAATATAACAATTAATTTAATCGTTTTTAATATATTTTTTATTAAAATACATGTATATATGGTATATATATTTTTGTAACATATTTTTTCACCTTTAACTATTTTCAAAGTCAACATAGATATTTTTAAACTTTCCAAAGTTATTTTAAAATTCATTTATTGTAAAACTTTTTTATGTTTTGCAAGAATAACAAAATATTAATGTTAGTGATTTAAAAGTTTGTTGCAAGATTGGTCAAAAATAAAAAAAAAATCATAATTTTGAAAGTTGACTAATTTCAATTTTTTTTTATATTTTGTAAATATTTTAAAAATATTTCAAACGGTTTGTTTTAAAAGAGTAACAAATTTTTTAGGCATAAAATGACGGCCAAAAAAGGTTTTTATTGATATAGCTTTTTGGTTTATTGGTTTAAGTTAGAAAGATGTTTTATGTTGTCATTTTACTTTCTTTGTTGTTGTATGTTATTTTGTTTTAATAAAAACAACAGTTAATAAAAACAACTTTATTGTTGTTCAAATTGTAAGACCCCATTACCGTTGCCCTACTTTGGACGTTCGATTTAATTATAAACATAGTTCTACAAATCAGAGTTAATTAAAACTTTCGCGGAATAATATAAAATCAACCATTCGCTACAAACATCCATAACTTGTTGTTAGGCCACGATTTTTATACTGAGGATCCTTTATCCTTGACTGTCTTATGGATAGTTTATCCTTGAAATATACATCAGGATATAAAGGATCGACGATCCTCAGTATTGTTTGTTTACTAATGATTGCGTTTAGTATGGTGATGTGTTAGACAGGTATATCAACTGTAACACGAACTTGCATCAATTATCCTCACAAGACAACCTTTAGCTGGAGCATTGATCCAGGATCATAATTCAACATAGCTGAATCTGGATGAACTCTCTAGAAGATTGACGTTTAAATAATAACAACGGTATCTAGACCTGGTCTACCTCTTTGTTCGCTAGTGAGTGACTATCAGCACGTGGTCAAAGAGCACGTTGGGGAAGAATGGAAGACTAGCGTATTTATAGGGCGAAGTTGTTAAGTTTGTTAATTACTTTTTCCTTATATATTTGAGTATGATCGTGCTAGAAACACACATGTAATTACGCACACACTAGAGCAGAACTAAACACTCTCTCTATTCACTAGCTTTCGTTGTAATCTCGATCATAAACTCCACAAACACTTGTAATACCTTTTTGTTAATCAATAAACTCGATGGCGATAGTTTTCACCGTCCGGGGGTTTTTTGTGCCGGAGACCACGATAACCATATACTCATCGACCAAAGGATACCTTGTTGATCTTTGATTGGAGTGAATCGACCAAAGATTAGCTTATTAATCCTTGACCGAAACCATTTCTTCATAGATTACCTTGATAAGTTTTGACCGAAGTAAGACTATATTGGTTAAGGGCTTTTTCCCTCGTGATCAAATCATTGTGTTCACCAATATTACAATCATACAATTGCTTTTACCGAGTTAGCACCTTACCTCACTTAACAGATTTGGATACGTGATCCTTGACAGATTTTTTGTCCAAAACAATTTGGCGCCCAATTGGTACTATAATCCATATTATTCTTATCATTCTCAACTTTTTCAAACCCATATCACTATTAATGGCCTCTCAATCATCCTCTGCTTCATCAACCATGCCAGCTACGGTCCCTCTTTCTTCGAGGACTTTGCCACCGATGCCTCCGCCAATCACGGGAGCACCAAGGGCTGCTGCGGCTGGAAGCAAGACACAACTACCAGTCTTCCAGAGCTCAAAAACTGTTGATGCTGCCCTGGTGGTTAATACTAACAGTGATGTTTCATCTATGTTTTCGCAGGTTAAAGCATACATGTAGCAGCAGAACAAGACCAACCAGAGGATCCTCCGTGAGATAGAAGATCTCAGGAAGAACAAGAGGCCAGCTGAGGATCTCACCCCCTTGATGCCCAGGATGCTGGATTTCAACAGTCCAGAATCCGTGACGCATTTCTCGCAAGGATCATCTATCCTTCAACAGGGATCCATGGGTCAGCAGGCTCAAGGATCCTCACTATTTCAGCCAGGATTATCTATCCTTCAATAGGGATCCATGGGTCAGCAGGCTCAAGGATCCTCACTATTTCAGCCAGGATCATCTATCCTTCAACAGGGATCCATGGGTCAGCAGGCTCAAGGATCCTCACTATTTCAGCCAGGATCATCTATCCTTCAACAGGGATCCATGGGTCAGCAGAATCAAGGATCCTCATATTATCGTCAAGGATCGGTCATCCTTCCACAAGGATCCTATGGTACCCAACCTCTAGGATCCTTCATCCCGAATCTAGGATCCTTCTTTCCGAATCAAGGATCCTCGGGCGTCCAACATCAACGATCCTCCGAAGTACATGAAGGAGATATAATCCCCATGCAGCCCATAGCTTCTGGAGGACCTACTCCGATTGCTGACTCCTCTTATCCCAGATACTCGTCTGGAATACCAAACTCCACCCAGCAGAGAGGTAACTGGTACGATCCTATATCTTTAGATACTAACCATGTTCCCATGCAGGATTCAGGTATCAACCAGGCCATGGCCAGAGAATTACAGAAGCTAAAGGATATGATATCCAGTGTCCCGGGAGTGATACGTTGTAAGGCCCCGTTACCGGTAGCCCTACTTTCGTGTTGGATTTACTCATAAACGCAGTTCTAAATATAAGAGTTAATTAAAACATTCGCGGAATATAAAAGCTTTCATAAAACATTTCATAAGAAACACGTCTTGTCTTAAAACATCATTTTGTCTTTCAAAATAAACGAAACATTAAACTTAAACGTCTTGAGTCTTCCGATGCTAGCTTCTTATTCAGTGCCATGTGTCTCCTCAAGCGAGCTGCCTCATCCTACTCACCTGCGTGCATACTAAAAGTCAGCTACGTTGAGTGAGTTTTAGTTAATCATACACTATACAATACACATAAACTTATATTCTTTCATTCATACTTTCTTACTTTCATACTTTCTTTTGTATTAACTTACTTTCATATCTTACGTTATAAAGAGCATTACGCCCTATATTCCTCGAGTATTATTAGGGCTCGGTACCCTCCTTCCTCGAGTATTATTAGGGCTCGGTACCCTCCTTCCTCGAGTATTATTAGGGCTTGGTACCCTTTTTCCTCAAGTATTATTAGGGCTCGGTCCCTCTTTCCTCGAATATTAGTAGGGTTCGGTTCCCTAGTTCTCGAATATTAGTAGGGTTCGATTCCCTCTTCGTTACCATACAACCATCCTTTCCTTCTTTTATTAACTTTATCACATTCATACACATAAGCATACATATCATACTTACTTTATACTTAGCGTTACAACCTGACAGTACGTGCAATATCCGAAGATCGTTCACGTACCGTTAAGCCATCATTCATACATATCACATCATTCACATAAGGCATACACTTATCTCTTAGGATAAGCGTATTAACAAACATATCGAGTATGCACACAGCCCCGAAAACATAACACATAAATGGGGCTAGAAACTCACCTGAACACGGTTACGTTCACCGTTAATCGTAATCCCTTTCTTCAGTTGTGCACGGCTGACTGTATAACAAGTATACGCATCAATTAACTATCACTTCTCATATTGCATTTCTATCTTTATATGACCCACAACGAACGGGGGTCCGGGGGCAGCGCCCCTGGCAGCGGGGTCTAGGGGCGGCAGCCCCTAGCAGGGTCCAAGGGGCAGAGCCCCTGGCTAGGGTAGAGCTGCCAGGTCAGCTTGGAAAAATTTTATTTCCATTAACTGTCTTAACACATTTTTCATTAGGTTTTTAATTTATTTCCTAATCGAACTTGACTTTAAGCGAAGTTAAACCTTAGGCGAACTTAGCTTTAAGCGAAGTTAAACCTTAAGCGAACTTAGCTTTAGTCGAAGTTATCAGTTAGGCGAACTTGGCCGTAAGCGAAGTTATCAATTAGGCGAACTTGGCCTCAGGCGAAGTTACCAGTTAGGCGAACTTGGCCGTAAGCGAAGTTATCAATTAGGCGAACTTGGCCTCAGGCGAAGTTACCAGTTAGGCGAACTTGGCCGTAAGCGAAGTTATCAATTAGGCGAACTTGGCCTCAGGCGAAGTTATCGCTTTGAAGGCGAAGTTATCGCTTTGAAGGCGAAGTTGCCTAGTTCAGCCGCTGTTTGGTTTCTATCAAGCATTTTTGGCGATTTTAACACCCTTGTTATGGTTCGACATCACCCACTACGCTCCCCAACCGTTTTCGGTCGTATAAACACTATAAAGCTTGCATCTTTAAACTTCAAAGATCAAGAATCATACCTTTTTGTGCTTGTTTGGATCTCGTTTAACTTGTTTAATCACAAATAATCGCTCACTCTCTCTCGGATCACGCTCGTTCCTCTCCCTCGGCCGCCGGCGGTGTGAGTGGTGTGGGTGTGTTTTGGAGTGTTAGAGAATAAGATGGAATGAGTGATGTTTTAGGGTTTAGGGGATATTTATATTCCTTAAGCCCATGGACCTAAGGCCCGTTCTCATTTAACCCATCTCAATTAATCTAAGTCCATGATCCGCTCCTTACTCGATATTAAATAATCAATAACGCGAAATCACTAAACATAACTTTCTTTATTCAACCTTAAAATTTTAGGATGTTACATACATCCAATCCCTGAAATACCGGAGGGGAGTCACAAATTATCCAGATTCGCTCCGCCCATATGTGATGCTGAAATCCCGAAGCGGTTTCAAACTCCCAACATGAAGACGTATGATGGGAGCACCGATCCTAAGGAACATGTTGCCCAATATTGGGAGAGAATGGAAATTAATCCTGTACCTGAGAAACTCAAAGAGGCTTCCCTTTGTAAAGGATTTGGAGCCACATTAACGGGAGCTGCACTAAAATGGCTGCTAAGTCTTCCTCCTTTCTCGGTTACATCTTTCTCTCGTTTAGTTAATTTGTTTAACACTCAATTTTCCTGTAGTCGGAAATTTGAGAGGTTGACCAGTGATTTGTATCGTGTTATCCAAACCAGTGATGAATCCCTTAGGGATTTTGTTACAAGGTTCGGAAAGGAAGCTCTAGAAATCCCAAACCTTGATATGACTACTGCTGTTGAAGCATTCAAGATGGGAATTCAAAAGAGCTCCTCTTTTTATGATGATTTAGTGATGACTCCATGCAGGACATTAGATGAAGTCAGAAGCAGAGCATTGAGATACATCCGCTTCGAAGAAGATAAAAAGATCAAGGATCGTCTCGGTGGACAGACGAAACAAGAAACTCCTGAGAAGAATAAAGGATCCTGGAATAGAAACAACAATGCGAAGCCGTATGCCAAGTTCAACAATCAGAACGTACGGGCAGTTGAAGAAGGAGAAGACAGTGAAGACTATCCTTGCATCTCCGACTATTGTTTCTCTGTAGATACTCATGGCTTGATTTGTGCCATGAAGGATTTGGGAGAAAAAGCAAGGTGGCCCAGAAAAAATGAAAAGGTTGTCGGCTTCAAGGACAAGTCTAAGTGGTGCGCTTTCCACGAAGATTTTGGCCCCACGCAACAGACGAGTGCATCGCCTTAAGGAAAGAAATTGGGTACCTTCTGAGCAAAGGTCACTTTAAAGAACTCTTGGGAAGAAAGAAATCCAAGATCTAGGATCCTGAAGATCTTCCACAGAAAGCGACACCACCACCACCAGATGCTCATGTGAACAACTTCGTCTCCAAATATTATGATCTATTTAAAGATTTGTGTAGCATCAAAGAGAATTCCGTAGAGAAGTTCGAGTTGGATGATGAAAGAAGATTGCTCATCCCCACTACTCGAGTAACTGATCATAGAATCTTTTTCAAATCAAGGATCCAAGATGTTCAGCAGGACAAGCTGGATACGCAAGCAGTCAGTTTCATCTCTGGAGGATCAGACATATGTGAAACTTCTTTCGCCGCAGCAAAAAGACTTGCCAAGGAGATCAAGATAGATAACGGGGATCATCCGATAGTTTTCAACAACATTAACAACAGACAAAATAATCTTCTTCGATGAGGAAGACAAGCTGAACATCCAGAATCCTCATCACGACAGTTTGATTATTACTTTATTTATCTCTAACCATTATGTGCGCAGGATCCTAATGGACGGTGGCATCTCGGTCAACATTATCCAACATGATGTCCTGAAGAAGATGAACATCCTGGATTCAGAAATCATTCCTAGAACGTCGGTGCTGGTCGGCTTCAGTGGCGAAACTAAAAAGACATTCTGGGACATCAACTTGCCAATCTATATCGAAGGGTTAAATTCATATAAAAAATTTTGTGTTATAGATAACCTCTCCTATTGCAATGTTATTTTAGGTAGGCCCTGGCTCCATGGAATGAAAGCAGTAGCCTCAACATATCACCAATGTATCAACCTACCTACCTCTTGGGGAGTCGTGAAGATAGTGGGTGATCAAGCGGAGGCCAGAAACTACTATTCATCATCAATGAAGCCAACAGCCAAGCCAACCATAGCGTAGCAATTACAGCAACATCCCAGGAACGTGCAGGAGGCTCGGGAGAAAGATCTTAAAGAATTATCATTAGACCCTGAAGATTCAGAAATAAAGGTGTTCCTAGGATCCAATATCCCCAGTAAGATCGAGGAGGATATAGTATCCTTCTTATCGCGAAGAAGATCCACTTTTGCTTTCAAGCACTTGGATATGACATGTATTTCAAAAGAGGTAATCACTCATAAACCTAGCCTTGATTTATCTATAAAATCCGTCCATCAGAAGCGAAGGAAATTCGCTCCTGAGAGGAACAAGATCATACAAGAAGAAGTTGAAAAACTTCTTAAGGCCGGTATGATCAGAGAGGTTCAGTATCCTCGATGGCTAGCTAATGTGGTCGTTGTTTCAAAAAAGAATGGAAAGTGGAGGGTGTGTGTTGATTTTACCGATTTAAACAAGGCATGCCCCAAGGATCCTTTCCCATTACCACATATAGATGCCATGGTGGATGCAACGGATGGACATGAAATGCTTACCTTTATGGATGCTTCCGCTGGATTCCAACAAATTCAGATGGAACCATCTGATCAAGAAGATACAACATTGATGACTCCAACCGGCATATATTGTTATACTGCTATGCCATTTGGACTAAGAAATG
The DNA here is from genome assembly GCF_021521415.1 of Bidens hawaiensis. Lineage (NCBI taxonomy): Eukaryota > Viridiplantae > Streptophyta > Magnoliopsida > Asterales > Asteraceae > Bidens > Bidens hawaiensis. Next base: position 3,091,961 of record NW_027491034.1, read on the forward strand.
CAGGGGAAACATACCAAAGATTAGTCAACATGATGTTCAAGGATCAGTTGGGTAAGACTATGGAAGTCTACATAGATGACATGGTGGTGAAGTCAAAGAAAGCTGAGGATCACCTTAGAGACCTCGAGGAAACATTCAATATCCTTGACCACTATAACATGAAACTAAATCCGTCCAAATGCCACTTCGGTGTTAAGGCTGGAAAGTTTCTAGTATATATGGTCACAAAGAGAGGAATGAAGCAATTCCGGAGCAAATCGAAGCCATTGTCAATCTTAAATCTCCTGCAAATGCCAAAGACGTCCAGAGACTCACCGGAAGAATAGCGGCCTTGAATAGATTCATCTCAAGATCCTCTGAGAAGTGAATAGACTTCTATGATATTCTTAGAAAGAACAAGAAATTCGAGTGGACTTCAAAGCATTAAGCTGCACTTACAGCACTGAAGGATTACTTATCCTCAGCTCCAGCCCTAATGAAGCCTGTGGATGGAGAATCCTTGTATATATATCTTGCAGTCTCAGAAAATGCAGTGAGTGCAGTCTTGGTAAAGGATCATGAAGGTGAACAACATCATGTATACTATGTAAGTAAAAGTCTTCTAGATGCGAAGTCCATGTATTCTCATTTAGAAAAACAAATTCTTGCACTTATTATGGCTTCCACTAAACTGAGACATTATTTCGAAACTCACCCTATTAGTTTGAGAACTATCTATCCTGTAAAGAATGTTCTTAGAAAACTAGAGTTGTCAGGTAGAATGGCTAAGTGGGCTGTAAAATTGAGTGCATATGATATCCAATATGAGCCGAGAACATCAATCAAGTCTCAAGCGCTAGCGGACTTTGTGGCTGATTTCACTAGTGATCTACAAAAAGAGGCTGACTTGGAAGTCTAACAACTAGAAAAGACCAAGGATCCTTGGATACTCTTCACAGATGATCTAACGTAAGGGGAACAGGATTAGGGATCCTACTAAAATCGCCACAGGGGGACATATTACCCCAATCCATAGCTTGTGAGTTCCAGGCAACAAACAATGAAGCAGAATACGAAGCTTTAATCGTAGGTTTGCAATTAGCCAAAAGCATGAGGATCATGTATCTTCAAGTTTATGTAGATTCTTTATTGATAACTAACCACATTAACGGCTCGTATGCTTTTAAAGGTTAAAAACTAATGAAATATTTAGATATTGTGAAGGAGTTGTCAAGATCCTTTGAAATATTTAGTATAACACAGGTACCGAGGGAAGAAAACGCTGGGGCAGATGCCTTAGCAAACTTAGCCTCATCTCTGAAGATTTGAAAATCCCAATAATCCACATTCTCTCGCTAGCAATAGAAGAACAGGAAGTGGGAGAGATAACAAATGATAAAGAAGTCGTACTCTGGGATCCTTTATCCTCAAACAATAAAGGATCATGGATCCATCCAATCAAGAACTACATTCAGAGTGGAGAAATTCCAGCCACAGAGAATCCCAAGTCCTTCAAACTCAAGGTATCCCAATATATTTTGTTAAATGATATGGTATATAGAAAATCTCTTGCAGGTCCATATTTAAGATGCATCGAGGATCCTGAAATCCAAGAAGTGCTCAAGGATTTCCATGAAGGAGATTGCAGCAATCACACAGGTGGGAGAGCACTATTTTCCAGAATAGTTAGAACCGGATACTTCTGGCCAACAATGAAGAAGGATGCGGTGGAATATTCAAAGAAATGTGAAGCTTGTCAAAGACATGCGAATATCCTTCATCAACCAGCAGAGCCTCTATATCCTATATCCTCCTCATGGCCTTTCATGAAATGGGGTATGGATATTGTAGGCAAACTGCCAAAAGCACCAGGTGGAAAGGTATTTATGCTTGCTATGACCGACTACTTCTCCAAATGGATTGAGGCAGAAGCGTTTGTACAAGTCCGAGAAAAGGAAGTTATATCTTTTATTAAACGAAATATTATAACTAGATTTGGTATTCCCGCTGAAATTGTTTGTGACAATGGTTCCCAGTTTATCGGGAAGAGAACCACTAACTTTTGTGACAGTTGGGGCATCAAAATGATTATTTCCACTTCGGTTCATCCTCAAGCCAATGGCCAAGCAGAGTCTAGCAACAAGATCATCATCAACAATCTAAAGAAGAAACTAGGATCCAAAAAGGGAAAATGGCTGAAGAACTTCCTTATGTTCTTTGGGCCGACAGAACTACGCCTAAAAATGCAACAGGCCAAACACTCTTTTCTTTGGTGTTTGGATCAGAAGCAGTGATTCCCACAGAAATGGTGGTCCCTACTACAAGAACCAGCATCCGTGATCCTGAAGCCAACAAAGGAATCCTTCTTGAAGACTTGGATACTATAAAAGAACTCAGAGACCTAGCAAAGATTAGAATGGCAACTTATCAACAAAGGGTAGCTGGGGCATACAACAAAAATATCAGAGTCAGAAGATTTCAAGAAGGAGATCTAGTATTGAGGAAAGCTTTCCAAAACACAACAAATCCGGCTGATGGGAAACTAGCGCCCAAATGGGAAGGACCTTATCAGATTGAGTCAGAAGCAGGAAAGGGCGCATATCATTTTCTCACAATGGAAGGCAATAGACTACCGAGAGCATGGAATGCAGTCCACCTCAAGAAATACTTTTTCTAATCAGGATCCCATATCCTGAGAGGATGTATTATCCTTAGAGAATCAAGGATCCTAAAATCGGTAATATCTATCTAATTACTTATTAATTTTATATTCTTATTATTCTAAGGATAATGTATTTTTAACATTTATTTTTTCCAAGTTTTTTTATGTAACAATGCAGATTTCAATAAGAAGTTCAATGTCTAAGAGGTTGGCCACCTCTCCCTTACATTCAAGGTACTATCCTATCTCTCTCGGCTTAGCCCACGTTTGGATATGAATCCCGATGGTCATGTCCTCTAAGGTTTAAAGGTTTTCACCTTTCTTATAAATATAGTTTCTACACTCTCTCCTGGAGCGCACGTTATCCAACGTATGGTCCGGGGCAGCGGGACCAATACACGCTTAGTGGCTGACAATTTCATTGCTTTCGGCTATATGGAGGATCCTATGATATATGGTAGATGTACCATTTCCTAAGGTTTTAGGGGTTTTCACCTCTTCCCAGGGGCCTTGTCGCCGGTATTAATTCTAAGGTTTTAGGGGTTTTCATCTCTTCTCAAGGGCCATATCGCCAGTTTAACACCAGTTTAATTTCTTGGGCTTGTCCCCAGATTATTTGTTGGGCTTGTCCCCAGATTATTATTAGGCTTGTCCCTAGAATATTTGTTAGGCTTGTCCCGAGATTATTATTGGGATTGTTCCCAAAATATTTGTTGGGCTTATCCCCAGTTTACTATTTGGGCTTGTCCCCAGCTTAATGAGTTTGATCCCAGTTAACATTATGAAATATTTGCAACAGAATCACTAAGTTGTCTACGAAGATCAAACACATAAGGATCCTGAATCCTAAAACTATCCATTCAAGGATCGTTGAGAATTCAACAAATCTGGTAATTTTGGTCTATCTAGACCTTCTGGTATAATCTCTATTAATTAACCTTTGTGTTATATTTATTTCAATGATTTTAAACATATCAGTTTAGAAGGCTATTCCTTTAAAATTGTTTTATAATTGGTTAATCTGTTTTAAGGATACTTTATCCTAGAATTTACCCTTTGAAAGAATTCTCTTATGAATTTTTTATCAATTATTAAAGATATGATTTCCTACTGTTTATTTTTTGAGGATATTTTATCTTAAAAGATTTTCTTAAGGATCTTTTATCCTATACGTCTTTTACTTGAAATTATTTTCCAAATTATCAATAATGCTAAACTTATATTTAACAAGTGTTTAAAAATAAATAAACAAATAGATAGTCAAAAGATTTATATATTAAGTAGAATCCCCAAGGACTTATCCAAAATTATCTAACACGGACTTCACCATACGAAAAGATGGACCATCCATCCGGGTTAAGTAGAAGTTACTAATAATTCATAAAGTGCAGGAAATTAAAAACAGGGGCAAAAAAGGCTTCATCCCCACAAACAGAGGATCCCTCCACCTTTGTCACCCCCGCCAATTGTCTTAAGGATCATAGATCCTTTATCCTAGAAACTATTGTTTCTTACAGACCATAGTACTTGTTCATAAAAACACAATAAAAACAAAATAAAACGGGCTTAGGCCTTGTCTTTGTTATCCTTCATCGCCCGTTCATAACTTTGTTTCCGCCTCCTGACCCTTCACACCGCTTGTTCCTGCTTCGCCCGCATCAACCATTATAGCTTCCGTCTCATCTTTGGCCCCATCCAAATCGATCAAGGTCTTGCCTCCATTCTTTGATTTCCCATGAAGATTTATCAAAAGATGGATCGTTGGCTTCGGTAAACATTTTGATTCTGGCCTCGAGGATTGACTTGGCTGCCCATACTTTCGCTTCTTCGGCAACCCGGTTGATTTCGTCCTGCATCTGGACGGAAAAAGCAGTAGCATGTGCCTCAATCTCTCTTTTCTCTTTGGTCATCTTTGAGAGAGCCTTCTCCTTAGCAGCAGCAGTTGATCTCAGCGCAGCGAGAGTCTTTTCATGCTCAGCAACAGTCTTCTCGTAGTGGTTTCGGGCAGAATCTATGGCCTGCGGAAGAAATTGGAATAGGCTTGGCGAGATACTTGGAATACTAAGAGTTAACAAGGATAAAGGATCCTTACAGTGGAGAGAATGTTTAGAATTTTCTTTTCAGCATCAAAGGGATCCTCCATATATAAGCTCTTCTTTCTCTTGGTTCCTGACTTTGTTCGGGTTGTGATCGAGCGAGGCTCAGATGTAGGAGTTGATTTCGGGGTCTTTTTCTTGGTAATCATGCAATCAATATCCTTGAGGGAAAACTTGGAGGCAGATTTTCCTGATTTTGGAGCACCTATAAACGGCAATTGACAGATAAGTTTTCAATTATTAACACTTTCTATACTATAAGTTATTATTCTTACTTGACATAATTGATTCTGAGTTTAGTCTTTGAAAAGATTCAACAAATTTTTCTTGAAAAGTCCTAATCGCAGGATCCAGTGATAGAAACCTCTTCACTCTATCTTCAACTCTCGGAAAATCAGCTAGCAAATCAAAATTTTCAACTGCACAAATGATAAAAGTTATTAGCAGAAAAAGAGAATATACTATCCTGATAACCTAAGGATCCAGGATACTACCCCTTGGTATCCACTTCTTGGGAAGATTAGTTCCACCTGGGATGGAATCTCGTCTTACGAAGAAGAATTGGTTTTTCCAAAAGGTGCTATTAAGGGTGACCGTTGAAATGGGACTTTCTTGGTGAGGTTTCGATTTAAAATAAAGCGATGGGAACCGTGGGTAACAAGATTGTATAGATATGCTAATTCTGCTAAGCCAAACTCGATTTCCTCCTCTACGATTATCCTTTCTATGGTATGAAGGACTCTCCACAACATTGGCGCGGCCTGAATATAAAAAATCCCCGCCAAGTTAAAGAACTTTTGGGTGAAAGTAGGGAAGGGATACTTGTAATTGATGAGAAACGGCTGAGCCGGAAAGCAAATCCAGTTCTTTGAAATGCTGTCACTTCGAACTGAGGAATCGAAAGGTCGAAAAACTGTATCGACTGGAAAGTATGATCGGATTCCATCAATATCCGAGTCTGTAAATTTACAGGTTTCGGAGGACGGTGATTGAAGAAGGTTTTGTGAGTACAGGTCATCGGTATGGAAAAAGGAGGAGGAAGAAGATGTAGAAGCAGTCGACATGTTGAAATAAAATAAGCTGAAAGGAGAATACCTGGAAGACGCTTGGATATTTGATTTTGTGAATATTATAATTATCACATATATAGGCGGCGAGTAATTATGGTTAATAGATATTGAACCGCCTGACACACGTCTAATCGCCTTCTGTTTTGCAGAGTTTTTAAATTTCAAAATGACAGCTGTGCTCCACTGTCACCAGCCATTTTGGGGGAAATTGTTAGGTCATGATTTTTATACTGAGGATCCTTTATCCTTGACTGTCTTATAGATAGTTTATCCTTGAAATATACATCAGGATATAAAGGATCGACGATCCTCGGTATTGTTTGTTTACTAATGATTGTGTTTAGTATGGTGATATGTTAGACAGGTATATCAACTGTAAGACGAAATTGCATCAATTATCCTCACAAGACAACCTTTAGCTGGAGCATGGATCCGGGATCTAATTCAACATAGCTGATTCTGGATGAACTCTCTAGAATATTGACGTTTAAATAATAACAACAGTATCTAGACCTGGTCTACCGCTTTGTTCGCTAGTGAGTGACTATCAGCACGTGGTCAAAGAGCACGTTGGTGAAGAATGGAAGACTAGCGGATTTATAAGGCGAAGTTGTTAAGTTTGTTAATTACTTTTTCCTTATATATTTGAGTATGATCGAGCTAGAAACACACATGACCTTACGCACACACTAGAGCAGAACTAAACACTCTCTCTATTCACTAGCTTTCGTTGTAATCTCGATCATAAACTCCACAAACACTTGTAATACCTTTTTGTTAATCAATAAACTCGATGGTGATAGTTGTCACCGTCCGGGGGTTTTTTGTGCCGGAGACCACGATAACCATATACTCATCGACCAAAGTTTACCTTGTTGATCTTTGATTGGAGTGAATCGACCAAAGATTAGCTTATTAATCCTTGACCGACACCATTTCTTCATAGATTACCTCGACAAGTTTTGACCGAAGTAAGACTATCTTGGTTAAGGGCTTTTTCCCTCGTGATCAAATTATTGTGTTCACCAATATTACAATCATACACTTGCTTTTACTGACCTTACCTCACTTAACAGATTTGGATACGTGATCCTTGACAGATTTTTTGTCCAAAACAATTTGGCGCCCACCATGGGGCAATTGGTGCTATAATCCATATTATTCTTATCATTCTCAACTTTTTCATACCCATATCACTATTAATGGCCTCTCAATCATCCTCTGCTTCATCAACCATGCCATCTACGGTCCCTCTTTCTTCGAGGACTTTGCCACCGATGCCTCCGCCAATCACGTGAGCACCAAGGGCTGCTGCTGCTGGAAGCAAGACACAACTACCAGTCTTCCAGAGCTCAAAAACTGTTGCTGCTGCCCTGGTGGTTAGTACTAACAGTGATGTTTCATCTATGTTTTCGCAGGTTAAAGCAAACATGGAGCAGCAGAACAAGACCAACCAGAGGATCCTCCGTTAGATAGAAGATCTCAGGAAGAACAAGAGGCCAGCTGAGGATCTCACCCCCTTGATGCCCAGGATGCTGGATTTCAGCAGTCCATAATCCATGACGCAGTTCTCGCAAAGATCATCTATCCTTCAACAGGGATCCATGGGTCAGCAGGCTCAAGGATCCTCGCTATTTCAGCCAGGATCATCTATCCTTCAACAGGGATCCATGGGTCAGCAGGCTCAAGGATCCTCGCTATTTCAGCCAGGATCATCTATCCTTCAACAGCGATCCATGGGTCAGCAGGCTCAAGGATCCTCACTATTTCAGCCAGGATCATCTATCCTTCAACAGGGATCCATGGGTCAGCAGAATCAAGGATCCTCATATTATCGGCAAGGATCGGTCATCCTTCCACAAGGATCCTATTGTACCCAACCTCTAGGATCCTTCATTCCGAATCTAGGATCCTTCTTTCCGAATCAAGGATCCTCGGGCGTCCAACATCAACAATCCTCCGAAGTCCATGAAGGAGATATAATCCCCATGCAGACCATAGCTTCTGGAGGACCTACTCCGATTGATGACTCCTCTTATCCCAGATACTCGTCTGGAATACCAAACTCCACCCAGCAGAGAGGTAACTGGTACGATCATATATCTTTAGATACTAACCATGTTCCCATGCAGGATTCAGGTATCAACCAGGCCATGGCCAGAGAATTACAGAAGCTAAAGGATATGATATCCAGTGTCCCGGAGTGATACGTCCAATCCCTGAAATACCGGAGGGGAGTCACAAATTATCCAGATTCGCTCCGCCCATATGTGATGCTGAAATCCCGAAGCGGTTTCAAACTCCCAACATGAAGACGTATGATGGGAGCACCGATCCTGAGGAACATGTTGCCCAATATTGGGAGAGAATGGAAATTAATCCTGTACCTGAGAAACTCAAAGAGGCTTCCCTTTGTAAAGGATTTGGAGACACATTAACGGGAGCTGCACAAAAATGGCTGCTAAGTCTTCCCCCTTTCTCGGTTACATCTTTCTCTCATTTAGTTAATTTGTTTAACACTCAATTTTCCTGTAGTCGGAAATTTGAGAGGTTGACCAGTGATTTGTATCGTGTTATCCAAACCAGTGATGAATCCCTTAGGGATTTTGTTACAAGGTTCGGAAAGGAAGCTCTAGAAATCCCAAACCTTGATATGACTACTGCTGTTGAAGCATTCAAGATGGGAATTCAAAAGAGCTCCCCTTTTTATGATGATTTAGTGATGACTCCATGCAGGACATTAGATGAAGTCAGAAGCAGAGCATTGAGATACATCCGCTTAGAAGAAGATAAAAAGATCAAGGATCGTCTCGGTGGACAGACGAAACAAGAAACTCCTGAGAAGAATAAAGGATCCTGGAACAGATACAACAATGCGAAGCCGTATGCCAAGTTCAACAATCAGAACGTACGGGCAGTTAAAGAAGGAGAAGACAGTGAAGACTATCCTTGCATCTCCGACTATTGTTTCTCTGTAGATACTCATGGCTTGATTTGTGCCATGAAGGATTTGGGAGAAAAAGCAAGGTGGCCAAGAAAAAATGAAAAGGTTGTCAGCTTCAAGGACAAGTCTAAGTGGTGCGCTTTCCACGAAGATTTTGGCCCCACGCAACAGACGAGTGCATCGCCTTAAGGAAAGAAATTGGGTACCTTCTGAGCAAAGGTCACTTTAAAGAACTCTTGGGAAGAAAGAAATCCAAGATCCAGGATCCTGAAGATCTTCCATAGAAAGCGACACCACCACCACCAGATGCTCATGTGAACAACTTCGTCTCCAGATATTATGATCTATTTAAAGATTTGTGTACCATCAAAGAGAATTCCGTAGAGAAGTTCGAGTTGGATGATGAAAGAAGACCGCTCATCCCCATTACTCGAGTGACTGATCAGAGAATCTTTTTCAAATCAAGGATCCAGGATGTTCAGCAGGACAAGCTGGATACGCAAGCAGTCAGTTTCATCTCTGGAGGATCAGACATATGTGGAACTTCTTTCGCCGTAGCAAAAAGACTTGCCAAGGAGATCAAGATGGATAACGGGGATCATCCGATAGTGTCAACAACATTAACAACAGACAAAATAATCTTCTTCGATGAGGAAGACAAGCTGAACATCCAGGATCCTCATCACGACGGTTTGATTATTACTTTATTTATCTCTAACCATTATGTACGCAGGATCCTAATGGACGGTGGCATCTTGGTCAACATTATCCAACATGATGTCCTGAAGAAGATGAACATCCCGGATTCAGAAATCATTCCTAGAACGTCGGTGCTGGTCGGCTTCAGTGGCGAAACTAAAAAGACATTGGGGGACATCAACTTGCCAATCTATATCGAAGGGTTAAATTCATATAAAAAATTTTGTGTTATAGATAACCTCTCCTATTGCAATGTTATTTTAGGTAGGCCCTGGCTCCATGGAATGAAAGCAGTAGCCTCAACATATCACCAATGTATCAAGCTACCTACCTGCTGCTTTTACCGAGTTAGCACCTTACCTCACTTAAACAGATTTGGATACGTGATCCTTGACAGATTTTTTGTCCAAAACACTTGTCTTTTTAAAACATAACATAAATTTATGACATTCCAAACATCATGACAAATCTTCAGATGCCAGCCTCTTCAATCTTGCCATGTGTTCTGCTCAAACCAGCTGTCTCAATCTGTTAGCCTGCATGCATACTAAAAGTCAACTACCCTGAGTGAGTTCTAGTTAATCACATAACTTACTTTACATACACATATACGTGCCCGAAGGTACGCGTCACATACTTAACCTGTCCATCATTCTTTCATATACATTTATAACTAATCTTAAGTTATAAAGAGCATTCGCACTACATATCTCAGATATTATTAGGGTCCGGTCTCCCTTCTTCCTCAGATATTATTAGGGTTCTTGTACATTTCATCATCGGATATTATTAGGGTCCGGTACCCTGCATCCTCGGATATTCTTAGGGTCTGGTCTCCCTTTCTCTCCTACTATCATGCCATACCTTTCCATATATATAATTGTAAGTTTCATACGTACATACGTCATTCGTCCATCATATACATAATCATATCACTAAACCATTACCTAGAAGTGCATGCAATATCCGAAGATCGTTCACGCACCGACAAGCATTCATTCACATTTAAGATATACATAACTAACATACAGATCATATATGGCATACACTTATCATTTAAGGTAAGTGTATTAACTATCATATCGAGTATGCACACAACCCCGAAAACATAACAAGGAATGGGGCTAGAAACTCACCTAAATGTGGTTACGTTCACCATTTATGGTTATTCCTTTCTTGAGCTGTGCACGACTAACTGTATAACAATTACGCGTATCAATTATCTATCGCTACCCATAACGTATCTCTAGTTTATTTATAACCCTCAACGAACGGGGGTCCAGGAGCAGTGGGGTCTAGGGGCGGAAACCCCTAGCAGGGTCCAAGGGGCAGAGCCCCTGGATGGGGTCGAGCTGCTAGGTCCGCTTGGAAAAATTTTATTTCCATTAACTGTCTTAACTCATTTTTCGTTAGAATTTTAAATCATTATTTAATTCTCTATCTCATTCGTTAGAACGAATTATGCCTAATTCGTTATCTGAACGTAACCTGATTCGTGGTCTAATACGTTATCAGAAGTTAGCGAATTGATGAGTAACGAACCACCTGATTCGTTATCTAATTCGTCATCTCCCATGATCTGATTCGTTCAGTTAGTTCGTTAGCTAATTCGTTATCTTGACGTGATCTGATTCGTTATATTAACATAACGACTTGGATGAGTAATGAATCACTTGATTCGTTATCTTATCATAGCGAACTGGCTCTTTGTAAGGCCCCGTTACCGGAAGCCCTACTTTCGCGTCGGATTTACTCATAAACACAGTTCTTCAAATCAGAGTTTATTAAAACTTTTCGCGGAATATAAAACATCAATCATTTGTTACAAATCATTCAATCTTTTCTTTGATACCATAACACAAAACTTTATATTTAAAACATCTTTACTTCTTTCTTCAGATGCCAGCCGTTCAAGCCATGCCGTGTGTCATCCTCATGCTAACTCTATAATCAGCTCACCTGCGTGCATACTAAAAGTCAGCTACGCTGAGTGAGTTCTAGTTAATTAAGCAACTTATCATACAACCACTTCATACAATATATATACGTATCCGAAGACACATAGTCCACTGTCTAACATGCCACTGTTTAACCACTTAATTACCCCTATAGCTTAACCATTGATGCCACTTATGCCACTTTATGCCACTTGTGCCAATTTATGCCACTTATGCCACTTTATGCCACTTATGCCACTTATGCCACTTGTGCCACTTTATGCCACTTATGCCACTTATGCCACTTGTGCCACTTTAATAACGAAGACACGCATAGACTCACTCTACCACGTGCTCACGTTATGCCCCTAACTCTATTACTAGACCCCTATCCAGTTCTATCACACTATACTTCTACTTGTCTATAACCCACTTCCTATCAGCACATTATTTACATAATAGCAAGTCACACATAATAACGACGGCACGTACAGGCTTTCCCTATCACGTGCTCACGTTATGCCACTAACACCTTTACTAGACTCTTGCCACTTCTAACACGCTCTACCTCTACTTGTCTACATCACACTTCATATCAGTTCGGTATTTACGTAATAAACCAGTCACATCATAACATTCCTACACACTATCAACCACTTGGAATTTACTATCCTTGGCGATACGTGCAATATCCGAAGATCGTTCACGTACCGACAAGCTTTATAAAATATATACCTCGTATAACATCTATAGCATACACTTACCACTTAAGGTAAGTGTATTCACACTTCACATCGAGTATGCACACAGCCCCGAAAACATAACAAGGAAATGGGGCTAGAAACTCACCTGGATCCTGTTACGCTCGCCGTTGATCGTAATTCCTTTCTTTAACTGGGCTCGGCTAACTGTATAATATTTACACATATCAATTAACTACTACTACTCGTTTTCGATAACTGCCTTAACACATTTTCCATTAGGTTTTTAATTCATTTTAAAAACGAACTTCGCTTCAGGCGAGGTTAAACCTTAGGCGAACTTGGAAACAGCTTGGTTCTGGCTTGATTCGATCGAATAGGAACACGTTCGATCGAATAGGAACACGTTCGATCGAATAGGAACACGTTCGATCGAATAGGAACACGTTCGATCGAATACAACACGTTCGATCGAATACAACACGTTCGATCAAACAGGAACACGTTCGATCGAATAGGAACACGTTCGATCGAATACAACACTCATTCGATCGAATACAAAACTCATTCGATCGAATGAGTTGGAGACCATTCGGTTGCTTCCCTATTCGGTCGACTGGACTTGTTCGATCTACGCATTCGATCGAATGGACTGATTCGATCGACTGGTTCGATCGAATGAGTCTGATTCGACTCCTTCAAGCTGGCGACGGAGAAACCCACGGGTTTTCCAGATTTTTCCAGATTTTTGACCCAAAATCGACGTTTTTGACATGGAAATGCTCGGGATTGAAAGGGCTATCGATTCCTTGTACTTTTAAACACAAAAGCTTGCATTTTGACATCAAAACAAGGCGGTTTTTGACCCGAAAACTCAAGTTACGAAAATGGGAGTTTTTGCTCGATTTGATCTCGAAAATGGTTATGAAAACGGATGATTTTCGAGAGGGACTTACCAAAAACGATTAGGAACAAGATTGTGGACTCGGATTTGTGATTTGAGAACTTTCTCTCTCTAGCTTCTCTCTCTAGAAATGAGAGTGTTTGGGTGGGTGTAAGTGAAGGAAGATGGTGAAAATGGTGGAAGTGTCAAGAACTTTCGTTTATATACTACGGGTTTGGTTAGGCTCGGGTTGGCTTCCTACGGGTCGAGACAGGCCGAGTTCATAAAATAACTAAGCCCAAGACCCGTTCCTTACTCGACATTAAATATCTAAAACGTGAAATCACTAAACATAACTTTCTTTTATTTATCAATATAAAAATTTCGGGATGTTACAAGTCTTCCCTCCTTAAAGAGGTTTCGTCCCCGAAACCTAACTTATTCCCTATAAACGGAAAACTTCTTATATTTACACGCTTTACCATCACACAACTATTTATTATAACCAACATGCATTCAAGTTAAATTCATAGATCGTTCATACTAAAGCACCAGAAGTCACAAGTACTTCATAACATAAAAGGAAATCATTCAAGCTTGCTAAACAAACATAGGTTCAACTGTAACATAAAACACTCTTTAACTACTAAACGTAAAACAACTGTGACATGCCACTTATTCTCCTGCAACCTCCTCAGCAGCTAATAGACCATCCTTTCACGCGTTTCCTCTTCCTTCCCCCACTGCCACGGCTTCTCTACACTCCCTAGCTATGTGACCCGACTTACCACACTTGTAACACTTCTGGTCCTCGGTGCATTCACGGGAGATGTGCCCCTTCCTCCCACATCGGTAGCACTGGTTTGGACCAGCCTTGCATTCCCCCAAGTGCATCTTCCCGCACACCTTACATGCTTCCCTTCCTGCCATCTTCTGTGTCTTTCTCCCTGCACGCTCCACGACATCCCCAGCTCTTTTAGTTCCCTTCCCTTTTTCCTCATCTCCCACTTCCACATCATCCGCCGCCAGATCATCATAGACCATCTCCGCCAACTCGACCGCAGACTCAAAGGTAACAGGTTTGTTGGCCCTGACCAACATGCGGACCTTCTGGGGAAGTCCTCTAACGTAGCACTTGATCCGTTTCGCCTCGGTGGTCACCATGTCAGGTACAAACCTAGACATGCGGTTGAATTCAGTGGTGTACTCACGATGTGTCATCTTGTCCGCCTTTAGATTCAGAAATTTCATCTCGGCCTTCTCAACCTCAGCATCAGCACAGAACCTTTTCATCACTAACTCCTTAAGGTCATCCCACCTCATGGCCTTAATCTCCTCTCGGGTCTTCCTTTGTTCGACCGTTTCCCACCAGTACATGGCCTCATCTTCAAATGACTGAGTGGCATAACCCACTGCTTGGTCGGGACGGCATTCGCTAATGCGGATAACCTTGTCCATAGCGGTTATCCACTGGAGAGTAGCGATTGCGTCTCCTAAACCAGTCAGCTTAGGCGGGTCACAACCTTTGAAGGACTTATAGCTGCACCCACCTTGTCCTCCTCTCCTATCATCGACTTTCACAGACTTATCCCCACTCGAGGCCCCTCTTTCACCTTCCCCATCCTTTCTACCATCACCACCCGCCCCTTCAGCAGTTCGTTCACGGCTTCCAGCAGACCCTTCGGGATTCAGGTTCTTCACAGCAGCAACTACAGCTTGAACAATGGCTGCTTGAACTGCAGGGCTAAGTTGAACTTCTTCGTTGTTGTTCTGGTCTCCTCCAGCTGCGCTTCCTTCATCTTCGGTGTGGGAAGCTTCTTCCACCGAGGGTTGCCGGACATGACGAGGCCTGCCACGACGCCCAGTGCGACCCCCAGTTTCAACAAATTCTCCAGCTCCAGCCATCGTAATCTAAAAGGGAAAACACAAACATCATCACTCAAGGAACTATCTAGTACAAGGATAGTAAGGCTAACAGGTAATAACAGTGGCCAGTTGTGATTAGCTGATCACGTTACTTTCCGTGTCCTATACACTTCCCTTTATGAGTCTATTTGTGCTGGTTCTACTTAAGCAGTTTGTCAAATCAAACAATCAATTATTCCTATCCCTGACGTTCACATATCTTTCTTTTCTCATTAACATATATCATTTAATCATACACCTTACCTTTACTGATCTTGCTTGAGCGACACATGGCATTCTTGAACTGGCATCTTCTTTCCTTTCTTACTTAAATCCCATTTTCTGTTCGAGTCTAAGCATGTAGGATGCTTAAATCTCTCGAACTTATGCTCTGATACCAACTTGTAAGGCCCCGTTACCGGAAGCCCTACTTTCGCGTCGGATTTACTCATAAACACAGTTCTTCAAATCAGAGTTTATTAAAACTTTTCGCGGAATATAAAACATCAATCATTTGTTACAAATCATTCAATCTTTTCTTTGATACCATAACACAAAACTTTATATTTAAAACATCTTTACTTCTTTCTTCAGATGCCAGCCGTTCAAGCCATGCCGTGTGTCATCCTCATGCTAACTCTATAATCAGCTCACCTGCGTGCATACTAAAAGTCAGCTACGCTGAGTGAGTTCTAGTTAATTAAGCAACTTATCATACAACCACTTCATACAATATATATACGTATCCGAAGACACATAGTCCACTGTCTAACATGCCACTGTTTAACCACTTAATTACCCCTATAGCTTAACCATTGATGCCACTTATGCCACTTTATGCCACTTGTGCCAATTTATGCCACTTATGCCACTTTATGCCACTTATGCCACTTATGCCACTTGTGCCACTTTATGCCACTTATGCCACTTATGCCACTTGTGCCACTTTAATAACGAAGACACGCATAGACTCACTCTACCACGTGCTCACGTTATGCCCCTAACTCTATTACTAGACCCCTATCCAGTTCTATCACACTATACTTCTACTTGTCTATAACCCACTTCCTATCAGCACATTATTTACATAATAGCAAGTCACACATAATAACGACGGCACGTACAGGCTTTCCCTATCACGTGCTCACGTTATGCCACTAACACCTTTACTAGACTCTTGCCACTTCTAACACGCTCTACCTCTACTTGTCTACATCACACTTCATATCAGTTCGGTATTTACGTAATAAACCAGTCACATCATAACATTCCTACACACTATCAACCACTTGGAATTTACTATCCTTGGCGATACGTGCAATATCCGAAGATCGTTCACGTACCGACAAGCTTTATAAAATATATACCTCGTATAACATCTATAGCATACACTTACCACTTAAGGTAAGTGTATTCACACTTCACATCGAGTATGCACACAGCCCCGAAAACATAACAAGGAAATGGGGCTAGAAACTCACCTGGATCCTGTTACGCTCGCCGTTGATCGTAATTCCTTTCTTTAACTGGGCTCGGCTAACTGTATAATATTTACACATATCAATTAACTACTACTACTCGTTTTCGATAACTGCCTTAACACATTTTCCATTAGGTTTTTAATTCATTTTAAAAACGAACTTCGCTTCAGGCGAGGTTAAACCTTAGGCGAACTTGGAAACAGCTTGGTTCTGGCTTGATTCGATCGAATAGGAACACGTTCGATCGAATAGGAACACGTTCGATCGAATAGGAACACGTTCGATCGAATAGGAACACGTTCGATCGAATACAACACGTTCGATCGAATACAACACGTTCGATCAAACAGGAACACGTTCGATCGAATAGGAACACGTTCGATCGAATACAACACTCATTCGATCGAATACAAAACTCATTCGATCGAATGAGTTGGAGACCATTCGGTTGCTTCCCTATTCGGTCGACTGGACTTGTTCGATCTACGCATTCGATCGAATGGACTGATTCGATCGACTGGTTCGATCGAATGAGTCTGATTCGACTCCTTCAAGCTGGCGACGGAGAAACCCACGGGTTTTCCAGATTTTTCCAGATTTTTGACCCAAAATCGACGTTTTTGACATGGAAATGCTCGGGATTGAAAGGGCTATCGATTCCTTGTACTTTTAAACACAAAAGCTTGCATTTTGACATCAAAACAAGGCGGTTTTTGACCCGAAAACTCAAGTTACGAAAATGGGAGTTTTTGCTCGATTTGATCTCGAAAATGGTTATGAAAACGGATGATTTTCGAGAGGGACTTACCAAAAACGATTAGGAACAAGATTGTGGACTCGGATTTGTGATTTGAGAACTTTCTCTCTCTAGCTTCTCTCTCTAGAAATGAGAGTGTTTGGGTGGGTGTAAGTGAAGGAAGATGGTGAAAATGGTGGAAGTGTCAAGAACTTTCGTTTATATACTACGGGTTTGGTTAGGCTCGGGTTGGCTTCCTACGGGTCGAGACAGGCCGAGTTCATAAAATAACTAAGCCCAAGACCCGTTCCTTACTCGACATTAAATATCTAAAACGTGAAATCACTAAACATAACTTTCTTTTATTTATCAATATAAAAATTTCGGGATGTTACACTCTTTGACTTAACGAATGATCGTCACGAACTGTTTAACGAACTGAAGCTAGTTCGTTGTTCCTCCTTAGCGAATTAACATAACGAATTATCGTCAATTCGTTAATTTCCCGTTAACGAATTAGGGTTAGGTCAGAGAATGTCAGAAACATTCTCTAACATCCTTAAATGCTCGCGCCGCCTTTCCGAAAAACCGGGCGGTGACCGGAAAAACGCGTTTTACCCCATTCTACATTGTTTTGCACCGTTTTTCGTCCCGTTCGATCCAGATCTGAGCTAGGGTGACCCCTAAGCTCATCTTTTGATACCCGATTCCATCTGGATCTTAACGGTTGAGGGTGTCGGTTCATCGTTTCGTGACTAAATCTAACGGGTTTAAGTTCATGAAACATCATACTATTATTACCTTGAATCGGGATCGGTTTTCCTTCTTGGTTTCGGTTTAGAGAAAGGAAGAAACTAGAGAGAAAGCTTAAGTGTGTGTTTTGGTGGTGTATGGAATATGTGTAAATGAATGAAATAAATGGGTAATTAAGGCTTATATAATTATGAATCATGGGCTTAAGCTCATGGTCTTTCCTCCTTTCCTTCATAACCCAAGTCCATAATCCATATCCATTTAACCCAACACTAGCCCGACTCATGGTAACTCATGTTTTCATTTTATTAACCGAAACTAGAAAAAACGGGATGTTACACAAATGTTACTCATTATTACATATGTTATTATGATATATTTAATTTTGGATGCTATTGTAACGGTCGGTGACACCATCCCCCCCCCCCCTTTAAAATGGTGACACCCGGCTTCACCACAGTGCTTACAGTTTTACGGTTTTACCTATTACATAAATCTCCTACTCCCCCGTCCCTGTATTTTAGAATCCTTCCAAGCTTACTTCCCACAACCTGCAAGTGAAGGATTAATCAGTTAAAATATATGATTTTGACTTACTGCCAAGAACAGGGGAAATCGATTACCAGAAAGTCGTCTTCTTCGCCGCCGAGCTTGCTTCTTGACGGGTTTTCCATTTCTCGATGCGGTCTTTCCATTCTTTGTCTAGATCACCATCAAGCTCTTTTCAGTTTCCGGTAACTACGTATGATAGATACAGTGGCTGAATAATCAATAATTTTGATAGCATTAAGTGGTGACTTGATGAGAACTCAAAAGTAAGTTTTACTTTAATATCTGAAATCAATATGTTATTTTTGTCACCATGGCTATTGTGATATGGATTTCTTTTGATACAGTTAAATTGAAGAAGCTGTTCTATACAATTGACTACCAAAACGAACAATTATGTGGCGTTCAAGGTACTGTTATTGTGATTCGTTCCTTTTCTTCTTCTTTTTTTCCCCTTGATTTTGATATGAACCTGAATTCGACACTGAATGTAAAAATCTAAAATTCTTAGCTTGTAAATTAAGCTTTTGATTTAAGTTGTTTCAACACAGTTTTCATTTTTAAATCTTACTTTGGAATTTTGCATTTTTTTTGTTCAAAAAATCAAAACATACTTTTTTTAGGTTTTATCTTTAACTATGTGTGTATATATTTGTTCAATGCTTAGTTTTTTTCTACAAACTACACTCTAATTATAACTTTGTCAAGTAGATGACTATGCAGTGAGATGGTATGGAAGTTTGAAATCTTGATACCAAACTAAGAGATGTAAGATGGATAAATTAAACTTAGAATAGATAAAATAACAGTTCTAATTATAACTTTTCCATTATTTTTGGTCTTTTTTATATTGGGTTTTAAATTTATTTATCTGAAATTGATTGAGATAAGGAAGGTAGTTTAATGAGTTTTTATGTACTTGAGTTTGTATTTATAAGTTAATCACACATGGGCGTTTTTGTCATTTAACGTTTGTCCCATTCCCTTTAAAAACACTCGAGAACTCAATTTTATAGCGTCGGTTCAAATTTAACCCGGTAATGGGTCACCCTTTTGCTTCGTTAATAGAAAAATAAAAGGTTTTTAAAATCTGGTTAAATTTAACCCGCTAATGGGTCAATTTTTTTGTTTCATTAACTTTTCCTGTTTTAAGACGGATTAACATTAACATGCTGCAATGGAGATTGGTGGACAGCTTGCTTCCATACTTTTTGATGATCAAATTGCCTATTTTTCAATTAGTCATCATTATGAATCATGTTTTGTAATCTGTTCTTTGCCCAATTTATGACACCTGTATAAGTTGCATCTTCATTGACCATTCTAATTGACCCCCTTTTTGTTGCATTGTTAGAAGGCTTGATTTGGTTCTTTAATTATTATTATTATTAGAGTAAATTACACGGATCGTCCAAGTTTCACCTTTTCTCCCCAGCTTTGTAATTAATAAAAAGATGCTCGATTTTTTTTTGGTGTTCAAAAGTAAGAAAATGAATGTTTGGGTTATTTTTATTATAGGGTTTGGGTTAGCTTGGGTCGTGTTTGGGTTAGTTTGCATCATGTTGTTTGGTTTCTGTTTGCATTAGTCCGGGTTATTTTGGGTTGTTTGGTTATTCTAACTTGTATTTATTTGTTTATTTATATAGATTTGGCAAGACTTGGCGATGGCTACACTGATGGAACTTGACGGTTTCATTATGAGAATAATGCCGGAACATTTTTTTTATAGATTGTTGGTGAGGCCTAATGATTCTCATGCATGTTAATCTTGGATTATGTATTTTGATATTGTGAGTATTTTTAATTATGGATAATTTGTATTTTTTGGTATAAAATTTGAATTTATGCATATTTAATTGTTGTTGGATAATTTGTGTTTTTGGTATAAAGCTATACATTAAATGTTTTAGCAGTCTGGAGACATTAAAAAACAAGCAGTCTTCTTGTGACAAACTGCAGAGGTTTGATCGACCTCTTCTGCTATATATGTCTGCAGATGTGATCCGCAGACTGCAAACATTTTACCTTTTAAAAAACAAACAACACCTAACTACTTATGTTCCAATGTAATTAGTGAAGGAAAGAAATTGAGTGAGTTGGCTGCCAAGTGAGATTAATGCTAAAAGACTACCTAAACCTCTTATGTTTTACTTTTTCAAGTGAAATTAACATGTAATTCGGTTTTTCAAGTGAAATTAATATGTAATTGTATGCGAAACATTGTTAAATATATTTTGAATTTATTTTTTATAAATTATTTTTAATTTTAAAATGTTTGGTATCAAGGCCCGTGTAGTACACGGGTTATAACCTGGGTTTTAATATAATAAGATGTTATAACCCTTTAAGGGCTATCTGGGTTTGTAAGATTCATACCCGTGAATTCGGGCCAAATGCACGAGAAGCCGTTATTTATAAATAAAGCAATTTGGTGGCTTGAAATAATTTACGAAGGTTTCGTTTATATATATTTAAGATTTAATATTTAAGATTTAAGATTAAGATAAGATATTATATACGAAAAGGTTTAGCGATGCTAGCTACATATAAAAAACAAAAACTATACTTCTGTGAAAAAAAGTAATAATAATAAATGATACGATAAGCTTTAAGTTTATTTTTTTCTTCCCTATAAGAGGTGCTAAAAAACAAAACCATAATATCCTATTAATTTAACAGGCGCAAATTTCTTTATAAACCATATTTTTAAGGTGAATGCAGACTACTTTTGTTAATAATAAATTTTATGTATACACACTAGCTTTTATCTTCCATATTTTGGGATTGTTTTATATTATTTATTTCTAGTATTTATATATATTTTTAGATTTTAATTTTATTCATTGTAAGGAAGTTAATAATATATTTAGGATTTGATGATAAAATAGTTTTACAAATAAGATGTTATAACCCAGTTTAAAATGTATCTGTTTTGGATAAAAATCAGCTAAGGATAATGTATCAAAATCTGTTAATGTGAGGTTTAGTGCTATGATAACAATGACAATTATATGAACGAAATAGAGGTGAACAAGACGATTTGTTGCGAGGAAAAACCCTTTGATCTTGTTCAGATCAAAAGAAAAAACCCCCGGGTGATGACAACTTGTCTATCATCAATTTATTAATCAAAAAATGGGTTACAATGGGTGGAGTTGTTGATCAACGAATACAATGAATGCTATGTGTGTGTGATTACAGATAACCTAAAAGCTAGAGTATGTGCGAATCATGTGTCCCTAATGTTGATCACAACTCAGTATATAAAGAAAAGAAATAATAACTAACTAACAAATAGGTCATATAAACCCGCTAGTCTTCCACTCTTCTCCATCGTGCTCTTTGACCACGCGCTCATAGTAGCTCAGTGACGAAATAAATGGTAGACTAAGTCTAGGAGCCATTGTTGTTATTAAACATCAATATTCATACGAAAATCATCTATTATTAGCAATGTGGACTAAGGATCTTGGATCCAGACTTAGCTAGAGAATTCTTCAGAAGGATAATTGTTCCAAGCACGTCTTCAAGATTAACATATCCTATCCTTAGTACTTAGAAATTGGTGACTCAATAAGAAGTCCTATTAATCCGCCACTTCTCCCACTAGCTTAGTCTTCAGTCTTGACCACGTGCTGCAGGTGCCTTGTAGCGAAACATTCGGTAGACCGAGTCATAAAGTCGTTATGCCTGGCTAACACATCACCATTCAAACGCAATCATTAGTAAATAAGTAATACCGAGGATCCTTGATCCTTCATAACTTGAAACATATCTTAAGGATAATCTATCCACAAGATAGTCAAGGATATTGGATCCTCAGAATAAAATTCACTCCCTAACAATTGCCCCCAAAATGGCGGGTGATTGTGTAACACAGCTGTCATTTTGAATTTCAAATCCCTTCAAAAAAGAAGATGATTAGACGTGTGTCAGGGAGTTATTATCAATAAACCATAATTATACTCCGACTATATATGCGATGATCATAACCCTTTTATAATCACATATTCAGCCATAATTCATGTATCCTTCTCTCTTTTTTCTTTCAATCATGTCTTCTATTTCTGTAACTTCTTCCTCTTCTGAGCATTCCGACCCCGACGAACTCTACTCACAAGGTATCCTCGTAGCCCCGTCCTCCGAGATCGGTAAGCTTACAGATCCGGAGATTGATAACATCCGTTCACTTTTCCCGGCCAACATTGTTTTTCGACCCTTTGACTCCACAACTCGCAGCGATTGCACATCCACCAACTGGGTTTGTTTTCCGGCCCAACCATTTCTAATAGGTTTCAAGTATCCCTTTCCTGATCTCACCCAATTATTCTTCAGCTTGACGGGAATCAGATACGTCCAGACCATGCCGATGTTATGGAGAGTTCTTCATACCACAGAGAGGATAATCGAAGAGGAGGGTGTCGAGCTCGGCTTAGCGGAGTTAGCATACCTATACAACCTAGTTACCCATGGTTCCAAACGTTTTGTTTTCAAATCGAAACCTCATCAAGTGATTCCCATCTCCAAGGTTACTCAGAAAGATACACTCTGGAAGAATCAATTTTTCTTTGTAAAAAGGGATTCCATTCCGGGTGGACCTGACCTTCCCAAAAAGTGGACCCGAAAGAGTAGGATCTAGGATCCTTAGGTAACCAAGGTAGTATACTCGATTCTTTTATTAATACTTTTCATTGCTTATGTAGTTGAAAACTTTGGTTTGCTATCCGATCTGCCTGGAGTCGAAGAGAGAATTAAGAGATTCTTATTACTGGATCCTACAATAAGAACATTTCAAACTAGGTTTATTGAAGCTTTTCAGGAGACATATTCAGAATCAAACATGTCAAGTAAGTATTTTTACAACTAATTTCTGTAATTATAAAAATATAATTGCCAACTTATCTGTTGATCCTGGTTTACAGGTGCTCAAAAGTCAGGGAAATCTGCATCCAAGTTCTCACTCGAAGATATCGACTGCATGTTCACAAAGAAGGAGACCCTGAAGTCGACTCCAGTGCATGAGCCTCGTCCAGTCATGACCCGAGCCAAGTCAGGAGAAAAGAGGAAGAAGAGCTCCGAACCAGAGAACCCCTTTGAGACCGAAAAACATCTTCTAGAGATGCTTTCGACCGTAAGGATCCTTTATTCTTTCAATCTTTACTACTCAAGTATTCTTCTAATTCTGTCTTGTATTCTTTTATAGGCCATCAATTCTGCCCGAAGCTATCATGAGAAGATCGTTGGAGGGTACGAAGAGACCCTTGCTGCGATGAGGTCCATGGCTGCTGCTAAAGACAAGGCCCTCTCCAAAATGACCAAGGAGAAGAAACATGCAGAGGATCATGCATCCACACTTGCAGTCCAAATGCAGGATGAGATCAACCAGGCTACCAACGAGGCAAAGATTTGGGCAGCTAAATCAGTTCTCCAAGCTAGGATCAAATTAGTGACTGAGGCTAATGATCCATCCTTTGACAAATCCTAATGGGACATCAAGCAGTGGAAGCAAGCCTTGACTGACTTGGGCGAAGGTGAGGACGAAGAAGAAGGTGATATGGCTGATGCAGGTGGATTAGGTGTGAGTGAGATGAAGGATGTAGAGGAGGTTGAAGAAGGAAACGAAGCGACCGCAGAGGGTGAAGCAGCCGCATAAACGGGCGATGAAGGATACAATAGACAAGGCCCAAGCCCGTTTCCTTTATTTTGTTTTATGATGTTTTTTTGAACAATGACTATGGTTTGTAATAAACAGTAGTAACTAGGGTAAAGGATCCTTGATCCTTAAGACAATTTGCGGGGGTAGCAAAGGTGGATGGATCCTTTGTTTGTGGGGATGAAACCTTTGTTGCCCCTGTTCTTTATTTTCTTGCAATTATGAACAATTAGTAACCTTTACTTAACCCGGTTGGATGGTCCATCTTTTGAATGGTGAAATCCGGGTTAAGGATTTTGGATAAGTCCAAGTGGCTTATGTTTAATAATATAAATCTTTTGACTATTTGTTTGTTATCTATTATTTTGAAAGCTTATTGGGTATAATCTTAGTCTTATTGAGAATTTGAAGAAATAACTCTGAGTAAAATTTTTAGGATAGAATATCCTTAAGAAAAAGCAATTATAGAAATTTTCGGATATAATATCCTTACAAAAATAATTAAAAATTTTAAGATAGAATATCCTTAAGAGATAATTCAAAGATGTTAAATCCTTAAACAAAAAGATCTATAACAATCCTATCTAAACCAATATAACTTTGTAAGTAGAAATCATACCACAAGGTCTAAGTAGACCTAAGTTATCATAAGTACAGAACCTTCGGTGAACCTTGGAGAAGTAATTTAAGGAGTTTGAATCCATAAGACTTTGCCTTCGTGATGAACTTAGAAAATCTGTTGCAAATAACTTATAATGTTAACTGGGATCAAACCCATTAAGCTGGGGACAAGCCCAAAAACAATACTGGGGACAAGCCCATGTATTGGGGACAAGCCCATGAAACTGGGGACAAGCCCAAAACTGGGGAAAAGCCCAAAACTTGGGACAAGCCCAAATACGGATGTTAACTGGGGACTCGCCCAAACCGGGATTTAGCCCAAACGTAAGATAACGTGAAAACGTTATAAACCGGCGGTATGGTACGTCTACCATAAATCGTAGGATCTTCCATATAGCCGAAAGCAACGAAATTCTCAGCCACTAAGCGTGTACTGGTCCCGCTGCCCTGGACTATACGTTGGATAGCATGCGCTCCAGGTGAGAGTGTAGAAACTCTAATTTATAATAAAGGTGAAAACCTTTAAACCTTAGGGGATATGATTATCGGGGGTCATACCCAATCGTGGGCTAGGCCAAGGGAAATAGCTTAGTACCTTAAATGTAAAGGAGAGGTGGCCAACCTCTTGATTATTACACATCTTATTAAAATCCTGCATTGATACTTAAAACTTGGAAGAAACAAAAATGTTAAGAATACATTATCCTTAAATAAGTAATAAGAAATTTAAAAGGATAAATGATCAGATAGATATTACAAATTTTGGGGATCCTTGATCCTTTAAGGATACTCAATCCTCAGAGGATACTTGATCCTGATCAGAAAAAGTATTTTTTGAGGTGGATAGCATTCCATGCTCTTGGTAACCTGTTGTCTTCCATAGTGAGCAAATGATATGCCGCCTTTTCTGCCTCCGACTCGATCAGATAATGACCTTCCCATTTGGGTGCTAACTTCCCATCAGCCGGATTGGTTGTGTTTTGAAAGGCTTTCCTCAAAACTAAGTCTCCCTCTTGAAATATTCTAATCCTGATGTTCTTGTTTTATACCCCAGCTATCCTTTATTGATAAGCTTCCATTCTGATCTTTGCCATGTCTCTGAGTTCTTCAATAGTATCCAAGTCTTCAAGCAGGATTTCTACATTGGCCTCAGGATCACGGATTGTTGTCCTAGCTGTGGAAACCACCATTTCTGTAGGAATACCTGCTTCTGATCCAAACACAAGTGAGAAGGGTGTCTGGCCCGTTGCATTCTTGGGTTTTGTCCTGTCGGCCCAAAGAACATATGGCAGTTCTTCAGCCCATTTACCCTTCTTGGTTCCTAATTTCTTCTTTAAATTGTTGATGATGATTTTGTTGCTAGACTCCGCTTCACCATTAGCTTGAGGATGCACTGGAGTTGAGGTAATCATCTTTATGCCCCAGTTGTCACAAAAGTTAGTTGTTCTTTTCCCAATAAATTGGGAACCATTATCACAAATAATTTCAGAAGTAATACCAAATCTAGTTATAATATTCCTTTTAATAAAAGAGATAACTTCCCTTTCTCGGACTTGTACGAATGCTTCTGCCTCAATCCATTTAGAGAAGTAGTCCGTCATGGCAAGCATAAAGACCTTTCCACCTGGTGCCTTTGGTAGCTTACCAACAATGTCCATTCCCCACTTCATGAAATGCCATGAAGAGGATATAGGATACATTGGTTCTTCTGGCTGGTGGAGGATATTTGCATGCCTTTGGCAAGCATCACACTTTTTCGAATATTCCATTGCATCGTTCTTCATCGTCGGCCGGAAGTACCCAGTCCTAAGTATCCTGGAGAATAATGCTCCCCCCTGTGTGGTTGCCACAATCTCCTTCGTGAAAGTCTTTAAGTACTTCTTGGATTTCAGGATCCTCTATGCACCTTAAGTATGGACCTGCAAGAGATTTTCTATATAGCATATCATCTAATAAAATATATTGTGATACCTTGAGTTTGAAGGATTTCGGATTCTCCATAGCTGGGATCTCTCTAGTGTGAATGTACTTCTTGATTGGGAGGATCCAGGATCCTTGGCTATCTGAGGATAATGGATCCCAAAGTACAATCTGTTTGTCACTTATAATCTCCCCAACTTCTTGCTCTCCTATTGCTGGCGAGAGTATGTGGACAATTGGGATCTTCGTATCTTCTGGAATTTTCAAGGATGAGGCTAAATTCGCTTAGGCGTCTGCCCCAGCATTTTCCTCTCTTGGTACCTGTACTATACTAAACATTTCGAAGGATTTTGTCAATTCCTTCACAATTTCTAAATACTTGATCATATTCTCACCTTGTAGGGTATAAGATCCGTTAAAGTGGTTAGTTATAAGTAAAGAATCCATATAAACTTGAAGATACCTGATCCTCATGCTTTTGGCTAAAAGTAAATCTGCGATGAGTGCTTCGTATTCTGCCTCGTTGTTGGTAGCTTGAAACGCACATGCAATGGATTGGGGTATTATGTCCCCTTATTGCGATTTCAGTAGTATGCCCAATCCCGTTCCTCTTACGTTGGATGCTCCATCTTTGAAGAGAATCCAAGGATCCTTGGTTGCATCTAGTTGCTGAACCTCCAAGTCGGCTTCTTTCTGCATGTCACTGCTGAAATCACCCACAAAGTCTGTGAGTGCCTACGATTTGATAGCTGTTCTAGGCTCATACTGACTGTCGTATGCACTCAGCTTTGCAGCCCACTTAGCCATCCTACCTGACAATTCTGGCTTTCTAAGAACATTCTTAACAGGGTAGTTAGTTCTCAAAATAATAGTATGAGTCTCTAAATAATGTCTTAATTTAGTAGAAGCCATAATTAAAGCAAGGATTAACTTTTCTAAATGAGAATACCTGGCTTCTGTGTCTAAAAGACTCTTACTTACATAATACACGGGGTGCTGTTCACCTTCATGATCCTTGACGAAGACGGCACTTACTGCATTACATGAAACTGCTAGATATAGATACAATTATCCATTCACAGGCTTCATCAGAGCTGGAGCTGAAGATAAGTAATCCTTCAAGGATTTGAGCACAGCCTCATGCTATTCCGTCCATTCAAACTTCTTTTTTTTCTAAGAATGTCGTAGAAGTCTTTGCATTTCTCGGAGGATCTTGAGATGAATCTGTTGAGAGCGGCTATTCTTCCCGTGAGTCTTTGGACATCTTTGGAATTTGCGGGCGACTTTAAATTGATGATGGCTTCAATCTGTTCTGGGCTTGCTTCAATTCCTCTTTTAGTCACCATATATCCCAGAAACTTTCTAGCCTTAACACCAAAGTGGCATTTTGACGGATTCAGTTTCATGTTATACTGGTCAAGGATATTGAAAGCTTCTTCAAGATCCCTTAGGTGATCCTCAGCCTTCTTTGACTTCACCACCATGTCGTCTATGTAGACTTCCATGGTTTTGCCTAACTGATCCTTGAACATCATGTTGACCAGTCTTTGATATGTTGCCCCTGCATTTCTTAGTCCAAATGGCATAGCAATATAACAATATATGCCGGTAGGTGTTTCGGTCAAAAGTTAGCAAACTAACTTTTGATCAAATTAGTGCGTGAGGTGGAGTGCTTGATGGTAAAATGAATGAACACAGATATATGATCACGAGGGAAAAAAACCCTTGATTATGATAATCTTACTTCGGTCAAAAATTAACAATGTAATATTTGGTCGAATTGCTTCGATCAAAGATTAAGAACGTAATCTTTGGTCGGATTGGTACGTGATTATGATAATCTCCGGTACAAAAACCCCCGGATGGTGAAAACTATCACCGTCAACTTTGTTAATGACAAAAGGTGATTACAAGTGGTGGAGCTGATAGAATAACGAGTGCTTAAGTGTTTACAGTGATTGCTAGTAGCTAAGTCGTGAAAGTGTGTTTTCTAAACGTATCTATCAGCTCGTTTAAATAAGAAAAAGTTACAACAGATATTCCGAGAAATCCGAAAACCCTAAACTAAGTCTTCCACTTATCCCTTGCTGCCCACGTTTAATTTGACGAAGTCTAAGAACTAGCCGTTGCAAACCCACGTTCATATTAGCATATTAAACACGTGGTCTTATCTGCAAAAAAAAAATATAACAATAAAGGACATTTGGATATCCCGTAGTATAATCTTCAGAATACCTGTGTCGGCAGGATAGGCTGAATCCCTAACTAACTCTCCGAGTATCCCGAAACTGAAAGAGTCTTCCAATATAGCCGTTGGGGAACTCTTCTTTTGAGTCTATCCACGTTCTTCAATGTTCATCCCACGTCTTTGACCGATTCTTTTAGGAGTTACTCATCAAACGTGGTCCCACACATGCTAATATTAACTATAAGTGCAAGATTTCAGCATAATAGTCAATATTTGACCATTAACCATTACTTGGCCTTTAATGCCAGCGGTTATAACTCATTCCACACGTTTTATGTAACCACCAACCGTGTATTTCGCATGGATTAAATCAACAATTAATACCTGCAATTATAAATCAACACGAAGAGAGAAATATCTATTTATTAGCATTAATACTCAGGATACTAAACTTATCTGAAAATCCTGAACATATTCAGGATCCCGAGCATATTTAGGATTCTGAGCTGATCCAGGATCCTGAGCTGACCACAGATCCGACAATAAAATTTGGGCCCTAACAAATGTCCCCAAAATTTGACAACTGTTTTTTTACCAATTTCAGCTGTTAAATTTTCTAATGATAAATTGTTTTCCATGTTGCACCAAAATTTTATGATTTAGCACCGACTAAAGTTGACATCATTACGAGAATAGATCAGTCTTTCGAAATCCTTGTTGTTGTTATTAAATCCTTAAAATAAAATTGATTTCATTAGGATTTAGAAATCTAGGTGAAGTTTCTTAACAAATTAGGTTTAATTCAATAAACCAACACGAAGTCATAAAATTCATTTTGTAAATAAGGCAAGCAGTAGGAAATAAAGAATATTCACAAATAGGAAATCATACCAGAATCAACTTTGATAAGGTATAGACCATTTCGTCCTTGTAACAAGATTACCTTTCAGGATGTTCCTCCAATCATAAGGATATACTGATAGACCTTCAATATTATCCTGAAAATAATTTCAGAAATTCTGGCGACAGGGCCCAAATAAACTGGCGACAAGGCCTAAACTGGCGACAAGGCCCTTGAGAAGAGGTGAAAACCCCTTAAACCTTAGGATTAAACTGGCGACATGGCCCTTGAGAAGAGGTGAAAACCCCTTAAACCTTAGGATTAAACTGGCGACATGGCCCTTGAGAAGAGGTGAAAACCCCTTAAACCTTAGGAAATGGTACGTCTACCATAAACTTGAGATTCAAACCAATACCTGAGGATAACAAGGTATCAAGTCACTATGTTTCATGTGCTGGCCCCGTCTCTCAAACTACGGCCGAATAAACGTGCGCTACAGGCGATCTTAAGAAGAGGTGAAAACCCCTTAAACCTTAGAAAGTATTGAATAATACCTTTAACTGGCGACAAAGGCCGATTGGCGACAAGGCCCTTAAGAAGAGGTGAAAACCCCTTAAATCTTAGGATTAAACTGGCGACAAGGCCTAAAAATACTGGCGATAAGGCCCAAATTAACTCCATTCCATGTGGGGATATCACATATCTTCAAGCTACAAAACAGTCAACTCTAAGTGAGGGGTGGGTGTTAGCCATGCTAACACCCCTCCGATGCTTAAGTCAGTACTTGGATAGAAGAATAATAATATTGGGAAAATAAAAAGATAAATTAGAATACGTACCTTAGTTGTTTAACATTACCATTAAATTATCCTCGGGATAGAAATCTTACATAAAATATTTTGAGGTGGATAGCGTTCCAAGCCCTTGGTAGTAGTCACCATCCAAAGTGGACAATCTGTATGCCCCCTTTCCTGCTTCTGAATCTATCAAGTAAGGACCATACCACTTTGGTGCAAGCTTTTCATCTGCAGGATTTGTAGTATTCTGAAAGGCTTTTCGGAGAACCAAATCCCCTTCTTGAAATCTACGAACCCTGATATTTTTGTTGTAGGACTTCGCTATCTTCTGCTGATAAGAGGCCATTCTGATCTTTGCTAAATCCATGAGTTCTTCTACTGCATCTAAATCTTCAAGTAGTCTTTGAGTGTTATCTTCGGGATTTTGATGATTGACTCTAGCTGTATGGATAACCATCTCTGTCGGGATAACTGCTTCAGCCCCAAACACTAATGAGAATGGAGTCTGACCAGTAGCATTCTTTGAAGTGGTCCTGTCTGCCCAAAGAACGAAGGGCAGTTCCTCGGCCCACTTTCCTTTCTTAGACCCCAACTTTTTCTTCAAGTTATTGATAATGATTTTGTTTCTTGACTCGGCCTGTCCGTTAGCCTGAGGATGGACAGGTGTTGAGGTGATCATCTTGATTCCCCAACTGGCACAAAATTAGTTGTTCTCTTGCCGATGAATTGCGAGTCGTTGTCACACACTATCTCTGCTGTGATTCCAAATCTTGTCAGGATATTGCGCTTGATGAATGAGATAACTTCTTTCTCTCTGACTTGAACAAAAGATTCAGCCTCGTTCCACTTCGAGAAATAATCTGTCATTGCCAGCATAAAGACTTTTCCTCCCGGAGCTCTTGGTAGCTTTCCCATGATATCCATACCCCACTTCATGAAAGGCCAAGGGGATATAATTGGATACAATGGTTCAGCCGGCTGGTGCAGAATGTTGCCGTGTCTTTGGCATGCATCACACTTCTGAGAATAATTCATAGCATCCCTCTTCATCGTTGGCCAGAAGTATTCTGTTCTCAGAATTTTGGAGAATAGTGCTCTGCCCCCAGTATGATTCCCACAGTTTCCTTCATGGATATCCTGAAGAACTTCTTGAGCTTCTACCTTCTCCAAGCACCTAAGATATGGTCCTACAAGAGATTTTCTGTATAATATATCATTCATTATAGTATATGGGTTTACCTTTGTGCGAAAAGCTCTTGGGTTTTCATCCTTGGGGGATAACTCCATCCTGAATATATTTCCTGATCGGAATAATCCAAGAATTTTCATTATCATCAGGATCCTTGGCTCTCATATCTTCATCGTCTTCTAATATTTCATTGACACCTTGCTCTTCTATTGCTGGACTCAGGATGTGTATGATAGGAATCTTGACACCTTCCGGTATCCTGAAGGATGAAGCTAAGTATGCTAGGGCATCTGCTTCAACATTCTCTTCTCTAGGTACCTGTGAAATATCAAACATTTCGAAACATTTTACTAGTTTCTTGACTAGCTCTAAATATTTCATTAGTTTTTCTCCTCTAACAGTGTATGAACCATTAAAATGATTAGTTAATAATAATGAATCAACATGTACTTGAATAAACCTGATTTTCATGTCGATTTCTAGTTGTAATCCTGCTATCAAAGCTTCATATTATGCCTCATTGTTTGTGGCTTGGAATCTGCAGGATATGGATTGAGGTATAATGTCCCCCTATGGCGATTTCAGCAGGATCCTGAGACCTGTTCCTCTAACATTTGTAGCACCATCAGTGTATAGAGTCCACTTATCTTTGGTTTCTTCCAGTTGTTGGACTTCCAAGTTTGCTTCTTCTTTAAGTTCACTGGTGAAATCAGCCACAAAGTCTGCTAATGCCTGAGATTTGATGGCAGTCCTGGGTTCATATGCTATATCATATGCACTCAGCCAGCCCATTTTGCCATCCTACCTGACATTTCTGGTTTCCTCAAAACAGACTTAATAGGATAATTAGTTTTAACAAGAGTAGGATGAGTTTCAAAATAATGTCTAAGTTTAGTAGATGCTATAATAAGAGCTAAAATTAATTTCTCAAGATAAGAATACCTGGTTTCAGCATCCAACAAACTCTTACTTACATAATATATGGGATGTTGTTAACCTTCGAGATCCTTAGCTAAAACTGCACTCACAGCATTATTTGATACAGCTAGATATAGAGATAGAGGTTCACCTTCTTCGGGTTTTACCAGTAGAGGAGCATAGGAGAGATAAGCTTTTAAGGACATTAAAGCTTCCTCATGCTTACTGGTCCACTCGAACCTTTTGTTTTTCCTCAGGATATCATAAAATTCTTTGCACTTTTCTGAGGATTTGAAAATGAATCTGTTGAGTGCCGCTATCCTGCCAGTTAGTTTGAACATCTTTACTGATGCTGGGGATTTCAGATTCAGGATAGCTTGTATCTGCTCTGGACTTGCCTCTATCCCCCTTTTGGTGACTATATATCCCAAGAATTTGCCAGCCTTCACTCCCAAATGGCACTTTGCAGGGTTCAGCTTCATGTAATATTTGTTGAGGATATCAAATGCAGTCTTGAGATCCTGGAGGTGATCCTCAGCATTCTTGGACTTCACCACCATATCATCGATATAAACTTCCATCGTGTCCCCCAATTGCTCTTTGAACATCATGTTAACTAACCTCTGATAGGTTGCACCTGCATTTCTAAGTCCAAAGGGCATAACAATATAACAATAAATACATGTGGGAGTCATGAAGGCTGTGTCTTCTTGATCTGAGGGCTCCATTTGGATTTGCTGAAATCCTGAGAATGAATCCATAAATGTCAGCATCTCGTGGCCGGCTGTAGCATCCACCATTGAATCGATGTGTGGTAGAGGGAATGGATCTTTAGGACAAGCCTTATTCAAGTCTGTGAAATCCACACAAACTCTCCATTTTCCATTCCTTTTCTGCACAACTATTACATTTGCTAACCATCGGGGATATTGGACTTCCCTAATCATATTTGCCTTCAAAAGTCTTTCAACTTCTTCCTGGATAATTGTGTTTCTCTCAGGTGCAAACTTTCTTCTCTTTTGATGGACTGGCCTGAAATAATTATCAATTCCAAGTTTATGTGTTATAATATATTTGGAAATACCTGTCATATCTTCATGTTTCCATGAAAATGTTGACAGTCTCGACTTGGGGAAATCGAGCAATTTTGACTCAATATCCTCAGGAATGATCGTTCCTATCAGCACTTTGACTTCAGGATCCTCGGGATAAGGAAGTACTTCTTTAATTTCTTGTTCCCTAGCCTCCATTACGTCTCGTGCTGGCTTCTGTAATTTCTACGCCAGCTGGGGTTTGGCAGTACATTTCATAGAAGAGGTGTAGCAATTCTTTGCATCTTGTTGATCGCTGATGATTTTGATAACTCCCCACGGACTCGGGAGTTTCACACATGGGTGATAGGTGGAGGGGACTACTTTCATGTTATGTATCCAGAGCCTGCCTAATATAATATTGCAACAAGACAAACAGTTAATAACACAAAATTTTTGTATTTTATTTACCCCTTCGACGTATACTGGGAGTTTTATTTCCCCAATAGTGCTCTTAGTCTCTCCGCTGAATCCAACCAATACTGAGGAACTGGGAACGATCTCATCCTCCGGAATATTCATCTTTCTCAGCACATCTAATTGAATAATGTTGACAGAGCTTCCACCATCTACGAGGATCCTACACACATAATGGTTAGCTACATATAATGTTATTACCAAACTATCATGGTGAGGATCCTGAATGTTGACTCTGTCACTTTCATCGAAGGTCAGGGTCTTTGTTTGAGTGAGAACGAATGTCTTTGTTGGTATGTCAGCCACTTCTAACTTCCTCTGATCAGCATTTCTTTTTGCAACAGAATAAGAGGTTCCATAGATGTCGGATCCTCCGGATATGAACATGATTGTTTTTGCATCCGTTGGTGGAGGAGTTGGCTTTTCAAGAATATTCTCAGGATTTTATTCATTTCCCTTCTTCCGGCCAAGTAGCTCTTTCAGGTGGCCTTTGTTGAGAAGATAACTAATCTCCCTTCAGAGTGCGATGCAATCATCAGTCAAGTGCCCAAAGTCTTCATGGAAAGCACACCACTTTGATTTGTCTTTGTAGGCTCCTTGTCTTTCCGTCTTCTTTGGCCACCTGGATTTTTTACCTAAATCCTGCATGGCACACATTAATCCACCAATATCAACAGAAAAACAATATTCAGAAACTTTAGGATATTCCTCATTATCCTCATCATCAACTGCATTGATCCTGGGGTTATCAGGCTTGTAATAAGGTTTTGACCGATATGATTTTCCTGGGGATTCGGCCTTCCTGTTCGTCTGGTCATACTTCGGGATACCGATCTTATAGTTTTTTTTGTCATCTTCCAGCCTGATAAACCTCAGAGCTCTGCTTCTTTCTTCATCTAATGACCTGCATGGAGTCATAACAAGATCTTCATAGAAAGAGGAGCCCTTTTCTAACCCCGGCTAAAGAGCTTCCACTGCCGAAGCCGGGTTTAGATTTGGAATTTCTAGTGACTCCTTGCTAAACCTGGTAATAAAATCTCTCAAGGATTCCCCAGTATTCTGGGTAACCCTGTAAAGATCACCTGTCATTTTCTCAAATGTTCTACTACAAGAAAACTGGTTTAATTAAATGAGAAAAAGAAGTGATAGTATTAGGAGGAATACTCAGTAGCCATTTCATGGCTGCTCCGATCAAGGTAGACCCAAATCCCTTGCAAAGACATGCTTCCTTGATTTCCATAGGTATTGGGTTAATCTCCATACGCTCCCTATATTGTGCCACGTGTTCCTCGGGATCCGTTGAACCATCTTACAGTTTCATATTTGGGGTTTGAAACCGTTTTGGGATCTGTACGTCACCAATTAATGGCACAAATCGGGATATTATGTGACTATAAGTGGGAACTTCAGCTATAGGACGGGTAACACCAGGAACATTTGATATCATGTCCATAAGCTTCTGTAATTCTCGGGCTAAACTTGAAATTATGCCTGCATCCTGCAAAAATCCTTGATTAGCATTAAAAGGAATTGTATATAAAGTATTACCCTGATTGATATTCTAAGGAATGGTTTGGGTGTTGTAGCTGGCATTCCCAAACATAGTATTTTCTGGAGTGATAAATGGAGTGGCCGAAGTATTAGCCTGCATCGGGATGAAGTCTCCCTGGTGCATCTCAGAGGACCCTGCAAATTGCTGTGTCTGAGCAAATGGTTGTTGAGGATTGAAGGACCCTGATGGAGGCACTGCTGAGAATCCTGCTTGTTGCGGGAATCCTGAGGATACCACCTGCTGATAAGGACCTGAGGATCCTCCCTGCTGCGACAATTATGAGGATAACGCCTGCTGATAAAGACCCGAGGATCCTCCCTGCTGCGACAATCCTGAGGATAACGCCTGCTGATAAGGACCTGAGGATCCTCCCTACTGCGACAATCCTGAGGATCCTGCGTATTGAAACGGCCCAGCAAAGGATGCATGCAAGTATCCTTGGGATCCAGATGAGTACAATCCTGCAAATCCTGAGTGTTGGAAGAGCGAGGATCCAGGGTTGTACGTCGTGGTTGACTCTGGGCGCACCAATCCTGAGGATCCTGGAGGAGTGAAATCCAGAGATCTCGGGATTAATGGCGTGAACTCTTCCGCCGGCTTCTTGGCTTTCCTGATATCTTCGAGTTCTTTCACCAGCATCTGGTTGGTCTTGTTCTGACGATCCATCAGTTCCTGTAACCGCTTATAAATAGACAAAAGTTCATTATTAGATACCATAACGGGATCTTGGGGAGACGGTCTCGATCCCGAAAACACTGGAGTAGCAGCTTTCTTCTGAATGTTGTCAGGTTTTTTCGGGATCCACCAGCAGAAGGAGGAGGCATAGAAGGCCTCACAGAGGAATCCGAAGCCGCGACATAAGAAGAAACAATTTTCGGTTGGATAGACATGTTGTGAATATTGAGAGTAGGGTTTAGTTTAAGAGTTGATAGTGATCAAAGCACCGTTTTCCCCACGGTGGGCGCCAAGTTGTTTCGGTCAAAAATTAGCAAACTAACTTTTGATCAAATTAGTGCGTGAGGTGGAGTGCTTGATGGTAAAATGAATGAACACAGATATATGATCACGAGGGAAAAAACCCTTTATTATGATAATCTTACTTCGGTCAAAAATTAACAATGTAATATTTGGTCGAATTGCTTCGATCAAAGATTAAGAACGTAATCTTTGGTCGGATTGGTGCGTGATTATGATAATCTCCCGTACAAAAAACCCCTGGACGGTGAAAACTATCACCGTCAACTTTATTAATGACAAAAAGGTGATTACAAGTGATGGAGCTGATAGAATAACGAGTGCTTAAGTGTTTACAGTGATCGCTAGTAGCTAAGTCGTGAAAGTGTGTTTTCTAAACGTATCTATCAGCTTGTTTAAATAAGAAAACGTTACAACCGATATTCCGAGAAATCCGGAAACCCTAGACTAAGTCTTCCACTTATCCCTTGCTGCCCACGTTTAATTTGACGAAGTATAAGCACTAGCCGTTGCAAACCCACGTTCATATTAGCATATTAAACACTTGGTCTTATCTGCAAAACAAATAGAATAATAAAGGACATTTGGATATCCCGTAGTATAATCTTCAGAATACTTGTGTCGGCAGGATAGGCTGAAATCCCTAACTAACTCTCTGAGTATCTCGGAATTGAAAGAGTCTTCCAATATAGCCATTGGGGAACTCTTCTTTAGAGTCTATCCACGTTCTTCAATGTTCATCCCACGTCTTTGATCGATTCTTTTGGGAGTTACTCATCAAACGTGGTCCCACACATGCTAATATTAACTATAAGTGCGAGATTTCAGCATAATAGTCAATATTTGACCATTAACCATTACTTGGCCTTTAATGCCAGCGGTTATAACTCATTCCACACGTTTTATGTAACCACCAACTGTGTATTTCGCATGGATTAAATCAACAATTAATATATGCAATTATAAATCAACACCAAGAGAGAAATATCTATTTATTAGCATTAATACTCAGGATACTAAACTTATCTGAGAATCCTGAACATATTCGGGATCCCGAGCATATTTAGGATTCTGATCTGATATAGGATCCTGAGCTGACCCCATATCCGACTATAAAATTTGGGCCCTAACAGTAGGGGTCATGAATGCGGTATCCTATTGATCAGATGGTTCCATCTGAATTTTGTTGAAATCTAGAGGAAGCATCCATGGAGGTAAGCATCTCATGTCCCGCCGTTGCATCCACCATGGAGTCTATATGTGGTAATGGGAAAGGATCCTTGGGAAATTCCTTGTTTCAAATCTGTAAAATCAACGCATACCCTCCACTTTCCATTCTTTTTTGAAACTACAACCACATTAGCCAACCATCGAGGATATTGAACCTCTCTGATCATACCGGCCTTAAGAAGTTTTTCAACTTCTTCTTGTATGATCTTGTTCCTCTCAGGAGCGAATTTTCTTCGCTTGTGATGGACGGGTTTAATAGATAAATCGAGGCCTAATTTATGAGTGATTACCTCCTTAGAAATACCTGTCATGACTGAATGTTTGAAGGAAAACGTAGACTTTCTTCGTTTTAGGAAGGATATCATATCCTCCTCAATCTCACTGGGGATACTGGATCCTAGGAACACTCTCCCATCTGGATCCTCGGTGTCCAAGGATACTTCCTTTAAGTCCTTCTCCCGAGCTTCCAGCACGTCCCTAGGATGTTTTTGTGGTTGCTATGCTATAGTTTGTTTGGTTGTCGGCTTCATTGATGAAGATAAATAATTCTTGGCCTCCACTTGGTCACCGTCTATCCTCACAACTCCCCATGGAGTAGGTAGTTTGATGCATTGGTGATAAGTTGAGGCCACCGCCTTCATTCCATGCAGGCAGGGCCTGCCTAGAATAACATTGCAACAAGAAAGGTTATCAATAACACAAAAGTTTTTTATATGAATTGAACTCTTCAATATAAATTGGAAGGTTGATGTCCCCCAATGTCTTCTTGGTTTCTCCACTGAAACCGACTAGCACTGATGTTCAAGGGACGATCTCGGAATCTGGAATGTTCATCTTCTTAAGGACATCATGCAGGATGATGTTGACCGAGCTCCCACCGTCAACTAGGATCCTGCGTACATAATGGTTAGCGATAAATAAAGTAATAATCAAACCATCATGGTGAGGATCCTGGATGTTTAGTTTGTCTTCCTCATCGAAGAAAATCCTTTTGTCTGTCGTCAAAGTGGTGGATACTATTGGTCGATCTCCGTTATCCAACTTAATCTCTTTGGCGAGCCTTTTGGCTGCAGAGAAGGAAGTTCCACATATGTTTGATCCTCCGGAAATGAAATTGACCCTTCGCACATTCAGTTCTTCCTGGTGAGGATTCTGGATACTCGAATCGAAGAAGATTCTTTTATCAGTCATTCGAGTAGTAGGGACAATTGGTCCTCTTTCATCGTCCAACTTGAATTCTTCTGCGGGCTTTTCTTCTACTGGGCAAGAAGTTTAAAATACGTCATAGTATCTGGAGACGAAGTTGATCACGTGTGCATCTGGTGGTGGTGATGTTGCTTTTTGTGGAAGATCTTCAGGATCCTGGTTCTTGGATTTCTTCCTTCCCAAGAGCTCTTTGAAGTGGCCCTTGCTCAGGAGGTATCCAATTTCCCTCCTTAAGCCAATGCACTCGTCTGTCATATGGCCAAAATCTTCCTGGAAGGCACACCACTTAGACTTGTCTTTGAAGGTGGTTGTCTTCTCGTTCTTTCAGGGCCACCTTGCTTTCTCCCCTAGATCCTTCATGACAAAAATCAAGCCATGGGTATCCATGGAGAAATACTCAGAGATGCAGGGATAGTCTTCATCATCATCTCCTTCCTTGACAGCTCGCACTTTTTGATTGTTGAACTTGTTGTACGGCTTTGAGTTGTTGTTCCTATACGAGGATCCTCTATTCTTGTCAGGGGATTCATGTTTTGTTTGACTCCCCAGACGATCCTGGATCCTCTTGTCATCTTCCAACCGGATAAATCAGAGTGCCATGTTTCTGACTTCATCTAAAGACCTGCAAGGAGTCATCACAAGATCATCATAAAAGGGGGAGCCCCTCTGAAGTCCCATCTTGAATGCTTCAACAGCAGTAGCCATGTCAAGATTAGGGATTTACAGAGCTTCCCTGCCGAACCTCGTAAAAAAATCCCTAAGGGATTCGTCACTATGTTGGATAACTCGGTATAAACCACTAGTTAACTTCTCAAATTTACTGCTTCAGGAAAATTGGTTGTTTAACAAGTTAACTAAATGTGAAAAGGAAGTAACTGAAAAGGGAGGAAGACTTAGCAGCCATTTTAATGCTGATCCTGTTAGTGTAGATCCGAAGCCTTTGCACAAACAAGATTCCTTGAGTCTCTCAGGGATAGGATTGATCTCCATCCGTTCTCTGTATTGTGCCACATGTTCTTCAGGATCAATGGTCCAATCGTAAGTCTTCATGTTGGGGGTTTGGAATCTATTCAGGATTTCAGCATCACAGATAGGTGGAGCAAATCTGGATAACTTGTAGCTTCCCTCAGGTATCTCGGGGATTGGTCGTATCACCCTAGGAACACTGGATATCATATCCTTGAGCTTTTGTAGCTCCTTGGCCATAGCTTGGTTGATACCTGCATCCTGCATGGGACCACGGTTAGCGTTAAAGGATATGGGATCATACAAGTTACCTCTTTGCTGGGTGAAGGTTGGCATCCCAGATGAGTAGCTGGGATAAGAGGAGTATGCGATAGGAGTTGGTCCTCCAGAAGCTATGGTCTGCATGGAGATTATATCTCCTTCGTGGACTTCTGAGGATCGTTGATGTTGAACTCCCGAGGATCCTTGATTCTGGAAGAAGGATCCTTCAGGTTGGGAATTATAGGATCCTTGGTAATATAGCCCAGAGGATCCTGGTTGAAGGATGGATGATCTTGCGGGAAAGTTGAGGGTCCTTGAGCTAGTTGACCCATGAACCCCGATTGAAGGATAGATGATCCTTGCTGGAAGAATGAGGATCCTTGAGTTTGCTGACCCATGGACCCTTGTTGAAGGATAGATGATCCTTGTGTGAACTGAACTATGGATCCTGGACTGGTGAAATCCAACATCCTGGGCATCAGGGGAGTGTGAACCTCCACTGGCCTCTTAGTCTTCTTGAGATCTTCTATCTCACGAAGGATCCTCTGGTTGGTCTTGTTCTGCTGCTCCATGTATGCTTTAACCTGCGAAAAC
The DNA here is from genome assembly GCF_021521415.1 of Bidens hawaiensis. Classification (NCBI taxonomy): domain Eukaryota; kingdom Viridiplantae; phylum Streptophyta; class Magnoliopsida; order Asterales; family Asteraceae; genus Bidens; species Bidens hawaiensis. Next base: position 3,132,775 of record NW_027491034.1, read on the forward strand.
ATAGATGAAACATCACTGTTAGTATTAACCACCGGCACAACAGCAGTGGTTTTCGAGCTCTGGAAGACTGGCAAGTGTGTCTTGTTTCCAGCAGCAGCAGGCCGTGGTGCTCCCGTGATTGGCGGAGGCATCGGCGGCAACGTCCTTGATGAGAGAGGAACCATAGAGGGCATGGTTGACGAAGCAGAGGTTGATTGAGAGGCCATTGATAGTGATATAGGTATGAAAAGATTGAAAATCATAGGAATAATATGGATTATAGCACCAATTTCCCCACGGTGGGTGCCAAATTGTTTTGGATAAAAATCAGCTAAGGACAATGTATCCAAATCTGTTAATGTGAGGTCTAGTGCTATGATAACAATGACAATTATATGAACGAAATAGAGGTGAACACAGCGATTTATTGCAAGGAAAAACCCTTTGATCTTGTTCAGATCAAAAGAAAAAAACCCTGGGTGATGACAACTTGTCTATCACCAATTTATTAATAAAAAAATGGGTTACAATGGGTGGAGTTGTTGATCAACGAATACAATGAATGCTATGTGTGTATTATTACAGATAACTTAGTAGCTAGAGTATGTGCGAATCGTGTGTCCATAATTTTGATCACCACTCAATATATAAAGAAAAGAAATAATAACTAACTAACAAATAGGTCCTATAAACCCGCTAGTCTTCCACTCTTCTCCATCGTGCTCTTTGACCACGTGCTCATAGTAGCTCAGTGATGAAATAAGTGGTAGACTAAGTCTAGGAGCCGTTGCTGTTATTAAACATCAATCTTCATACAAAAATCATCCATTATTAGCAATGTTGACTAAGGATCTTGGATCCAGACTTAGCTAGTGAATTCTTCAGAAGGATAATTGATCCAAGCACGTCTTCAAAAATAACATATCCTATCCTTAGTACTTAGCAATTGGTGACTCAATAAGAAGTCCTATTAATCCGCCACTTCTCCCACTAGCTTAGTCTTCAGTCTTGACCACGTGCTGCAGGTGCCTTGTAGCGAAACATTCGGTAGACCAAGTCATAAAGTCGTTATACCTGGATAACAAATCACCATTCAAACGCAATCATTAGTAAATAAGTAATACCGAGGATCCTTGATCCTTCATAACTTGAAACATATCTTAAGGATAATTTATCCATAAGATAGTCAAGGATAATGGATCCTCAGCATAAAATTCATGCCCTAACAGTATCTGCCGTTTATTATTTTTACTATAAAATTGTTTCTTAATTGTAAATAATATTTTTTAAAAATAAAATATTAATTATTGGTATATCCTATTTTATAGGATTTTCATATCAAATATTTGGTGAGATTACTATTTAATTTAATGAGATGTTATAACCCGTTTAAGGGCTATCCGGGTTTGGTGAGACTCATAGAGTCATACTCATGAATTCGGGTCAAATGCATGAGAAACTTTCATTTAGAAATAAAACAAAATAGTGGCTTGAGAGAATATAGTAAGCAACCAGAGAGTTTTTAAACGTTTCGTTTATATATTTAAGCTACACACACACATATGGATTTAGGATTAAATACAAAATATTTTTAACTTTATAATTTTTTATCAAGGTTGCAAAAGTCGCTAGGCACACCATGTTGATTGACAGTGGAGTTGCAAGTACCCGTCTGGTGGGAGAGTACTCAGATATGGTGAACAATTATAATTTTAGTTTTAGGGAGGTTTTATATATGTGAAATATTATAAGTTTACATTAATATAAATAAAAAGGATTCATGTAGGTGGTTCCAAGTTGATTGATTCCAAGGCCGAGTTGACCAATTTTCGAGTTGGCAAATTCCACCCCGAGTTAACCGATTCTACAGCAAGTTGATTAATTTTATGACCGAGTTGACCGATTCCAAGGCTGAGTTGTGTAAAGGCACTTCAAAACCTCCTCCAGTTCCGAGTACTTGTCGATTCTAAGGCCGTTCTGGCCGGCTTTTACAATATTGTTCTCTATGGGCCATATTTTTAAGGTGAGTGTGGATATGATTAATGTGTCTAGTACGTAAATTTGTACAAATCTTACCTAATTTCATTAAAAATAAATTGTGATTTTGCTAGTACTTTCTTAATAAATGATTAGGTCCTATAAAACATTCAACGTTTAGGAAAAAAAAATACATTCGGCCTAAAATGAAATTTTAATAAATGAGCAAGTTAGTTTTAAATCTGTTAAGTTTTTTTTTCTTTCTGCCGTAGCCCACTAAATGGTAAGTTTCATTTAAATAATAGTTTTTAATATATGTTATATGTCGGATTACTCAGGTATATATGCGGGTAAATATGGCTTGGTTATCGAGTAATCAAACATATTACAAATCCCTTACCCGTCCTAAACCGGTGAAAAATTTCAAAAAAAATCCGAAACCAGTCTCATTACCTAACGAGACGAGTATTACACTACTACCTGTTCCCAGCGTTTCAGGTTTTATATGTTCTAATTGGGCTTGGGTTTCATTGTAATTCTTAATAATTAGGGAACGTACAAATTACATTATCTTTGTTGATTAACAACAATTTATTCGTGGTTTTGTCCACTTTATGTTCTTTCTTTTATATGTGGGTACTAAAATTTAACAATGGCGTTAACATGTGGGTTGGCTAAACCATGTTGAACCTAAAGTTTGGTACTCAAAGCACAAATTAGTAACGTTTTTTTACCACCTCCAATCCTAAAGGTCATTTGGAGTAGGGATAATATGCGTACCATACTGGTATCGTACCAAAAAGTATCGCAACAGAAAATATAGGTTAAAGCATAAACCGAATATCATATCGATTATCAGTGCGGTACCGGTCAGTATCAGTATCATTGAACGTGCCGAAAATGACTGTTACCGAATAGTACTGAAAACGAAAGCATGAAAGACGAGTGACAATACCGAAAGCGTTAGGTCGGTATCAGTTTTATACAGTACATGTAATGTACCGGTATTCGATTCAGAAAGCTTCTGAAATAATGACAGGTCCACTTTATTTTTAAAAAAATATATTTTTACTAAAGAGCCATAAATGAGAATGCCCCAAGGAACAAGAACCAAATGAAAAGGAATAATACATTGAACAAATGGTTGGATCGTACTACATAAAAAGGTTAAAAAAATTGCATAAATAAAAACGGAAAGCACACTCACTGCCATCAAAATCATTTAGCCTTGATTTAATATCACCAATAGAGTTTTGGTCACTTTATATCTAAAAGACGCCGGTGACATTAAAAAATATGAAAAATTTCTCGAAACAGAAGATGGTGGACTTAAACTACTTAACTATGTATAAACATAATGTTCAAATTTGAAACATTTCCTTTCTACAAACTCACTGCTTTATTGGAATTTCGATAATAGCCTAAATGATACCGGTCAGGATAACACCAACTGTACAAATTCTAATACTAGTTTTATAACAAAATCACTAATCATCAAACCATAAAATTCACCAAAAACACCAGCCTAAAGCATATAAATTTTTTAACAATATCAATACGATTTCCATGAAAGATACACTCGGGGCCGTATGAAGCAACGGTACACCAACCTAAAATAAGTTCATGCATGTCTATCCGGAAATTATTCCGGAACCACAATTACCTGTGCATAGAGCTCTAAAAATTACTGCAAACACAATTATATAAAGGTTTAGTAAGGCTAAGGGTAATGGGGCTTGGTTGAGCCCCAACTGATCCAAACAAAATCTGACACGTAGGCGATGACATGGCCATGGATCAAGCCCCTCAACCAAGCCCCAGAGGGTGTAGTGGTCCAGGTGATCAGGGGCTTGATCCAGTTATTTATTTATTTAATTATTTTAAATAATACATTATATAATAATAATAAAACATTACATTAATAATAATATAAAACATTACGTTGATACTAGTCTAATACAAGATTATCGGGTCTTCTATCCCACAAATGCTCGACCAACTCATGCCGAACGTTGACGTGTAACTCACCGCTCTTGATGATATTTATGTTGTCAATTCGTTGTTCATTAGTGATCGTCGATTCTTGTCTTGGAATATCACCTTGGTAGTTTTGACAAATAGCTTTTCCCTCGTCTTCTAGTATCATGTTATGTAGGATTATACACGTGATGACGACTTCCGTTATCTTCTCTCCCTTGTCCAAAATCTTATTGGATTCGCCAACATTGCCCATCTTTTCTTTAGGACTCCAAATGCCCTTTCAATACCTTTCCTTGCCGATTCTTGTTTCTTCGTGAAGTACTTTCGTTTGTCAGAAACTGGAGACGCGTAAGCTTGAACAAGTATCCCCCATTCGTTGTAAATATCATCAACGAGGTAGTACCCGTACTTGAAATGTTCTCCATTTGCAAAAAAAGCTTGAGGGGGTTCAACCCCGTCGATAAGGTCATCGATTATCGGTGACTGATCGATAACATTGAGATCATTATTAGACCCGGCAACCCCAAAGAACGCATGCCAAAACCAAAGATCTTGTGTCGCCACCGCCTCAAGTACAATTGTAGGGTCGGGGTGATCACCTCGATGAAATTGACCTCGCCAAGCAGTGGGACACATAGCCCAACCAACATGCATACAATCAAGGCTACCGATCATCCCGGGGAAACCATACTTTTCACTGTGCACCTCGTATATGCGTTGGATATCATACATTGTTGGTCTACGTAAGTATCTCAACTTGTATAGCGATATGACCCCTAAATATAATTATTAAAGTTATAAAAGTTATGTAAATATTTAAAAAATATATAAACAGACGTAAAAAATATATATACCTCTACAAAAGTGGTTAAGCGCATCGCGTCCGGTCTTTTTAGCCATTTGTAGATACTCGTCCAACATGTCCGATCCAACACCATACGCTAGCTTCCGAAGAGCGGCGGTAATATTTTGAGTATCCGTGAACCAGGTCATACCTCTAGCGTCATCCCTTTGTTGAAAACACTCAAAGTGCTCCGGCAAGTCATTTTCTGGACGCATGAATAATCGTCTAGTCATTCGAAAACGGGTTCTAAAACTATACTCACTATATGTGGGATTGGGACTAAAATAGTGACGTATCAAAGTTTCGTTAGAGGTCTTTCGATCACGATTACGCGGTTGGCGGAACAATGGGGCTCGGGGGTGATTTTGATCTCTCAAAAAGCTTACCGCCGTTTGAACCTCTTGACAAATGAGTTCGTCTTCTTCGGTAGAATAGGAAGATGAAGACGATGACGACGATGCCATTTATAAATATATAAATAGAAGTTTTGATAGAGAGAATGTGTGGTTGGGTTTTATAGAAAGTGTGGATTTGTATTTATAGGTAAAAAAAATTAAATATATTTGACTGACCAACGGATAGGTTGACCAGTCAACGAGGCTCCAACGGCTACTTTTCCCCCGCGGTCACAGCCACGCCGGACCACGCGCCCCGGATCACCTGAGGGGTGTAGCGGTGTTCGCGAGCCACATAGGCGGCCGCCCCCCCCCCCCCCAACTCACCCCCACTACTCTCGGCCTAATAACTAATAATAGCATAACTTAGTTTCTCATGTTGTGTAGTTGTGTTGATATGATATGTATAATGTATAACACAAAAATATCAACTTAAAGCTAAAGGTTTACTTTAAAATCCGCCATTTGAAGTTACAAAATCAAACAAAAAGTTGAACGACCTGAACATATAAAACATCTTTGTCGGTCACTCAGTCGAATAAGTTACGGGAACGGCCCGCTGCATGATCAACTGCTAAACTCTTATATCAACAAAGAAAAGCACCAAAAAAAAAATAATAAACAAGTGTAGGAACAAAGTCCGCTCCATCAAACCAAGATTATCGAAATGTTTAGTAAGAGTTAAGATTACATCTTCATCAAGAGCACCCCGATGTGCATCATGAACTTGATTGAAATAATAGTCATTAGTCTCGTACCTTCACAAACAAACATAAAACTAATATTACCACAAAATTCAGCCAAAAATATTAAAACTTACCAAGGCATAATAAACAAACCAAGCGATCAGTGAACAGAATCGTTCATTCAGCACGAAGTAGGTTTATTTAATAAACAAACGAGAATAAACAAAATAACTGGGTTATTGTGTTACGTCATTTTAACTTGGTGAACATTTGTTTATGTTGATTCAGAAAAGCCAAGATCACCACTAAAGACCATCCTCTATGGTGAGGGGTTTCGAAGCCTATACCAAGTGTCACGTCAGCATCATATGGGCACTGGAGCTTCAAAGCCCCACCCCAAAGATGCCCTTCTATGGTGAGGGGGCTTCAAAGATCCTTTAATTTTTTTTTATTTTTTTTATGAAACCAAAAAACCAACAACTTTATTAAATACAATAATAATAAAATACAAACTAAATTAAACTTAAAAACATGTACCTAAAATAATCAACTATTTTTAGTCGTAGACGTTGCCACCGTTTTCTTGTTTGTTTCTCCAAATATGTTCAACCAAATCCGATCGAAGACTGGAATACGTTTCCGTTTTACGTGTTCTTATTATATTAGCAAATTTCTTATCTTCGTTTAGTGTTGTCATCGACTCTGGCGCATCGTGGAACTCGTCTTGACAAATTGCTATACCCAAGTCCTCCATTATCATATTATGCAAGATAATACAAGTGTACATTACATTTGTTGACTTATCCATTTTCTGAATACGAGACAGATGTCTAACTATAGACCAACGCTTCTTTAATACCCCGAATGCCCTTCTGATGTCCATTTCTAGCCGACTCGTGTTTTTTCTGGTAATATTTTCGTTTATCATCAGTCGGGCACGTAAATCTATGAACCAACTGGCCCAATCCGGATAAATGTCATCGACTAAATAATATCCGTATTCGTAGTTAACACCATTCATGGAAAATGAGATGTCGGGTCCAAATCCGTTTACGAGACGGTCAAAAATAGGAGACGCATGTATCACAACCATATCATTGTTTGCACCCGGCATCCCAAAAATGCATGTTATATCCAAAGATCAAATGATGCAACAACCTCAAGGATAATTGTTGGTCCATCATGATCACCCCGATGATATTGACGTTGCCAAACAACTGGGCATGCTTCTCAATCCCAATGTGTGCAATCAAGAATACCAAGCATCCCAGGAAAAACGTGTCTCTGTTCACGCACCTCATATATTTTCTGCATGTCGGTTTGAGTCGGCATCCTCAAATATATTTTATGATATAGTTGAGGAATACCTAATATTAAATTTTTAAGGTCAGTTTATAAATTTTGCATTAAAAATAAGAGGATTTATAAATACATGTTTAAATTGATAATAATACTCACATTCGCAAAACGTGTAAAGGGCTTCACGAGCAACCGTCTCCGAAATTTGTAAATAATCTTCCATGGCGTCGATCGCGGTCCCGTACGTGTGTTGACGAATCGCCGCAGTGCATTTTTGCAATGGAGAAAAACCTGGTCTACCTCTCGCGTCATCCCGTTGTTGAAAAAACGCATAATCACGTTCTAAATCACCAACTATTCGTAAAACAAGTTGGTGACTCATCCGAAAATGGCGCCGGAATTGTTCTAAATCAAAAGTCGCGTCCGACGAAAAATAATCTTTCATCAACCATTCGTGAGCACCTACACGATCTCATTGAAGATGATGTCGTCTTGTTCGTGGTTGTGAGCTTTCGCAATGCTCGACTAAGACTCGGGCTGCATCTAGAATAGCACTAAATATCACTTCATCCCTTGAATCCGAGTTTGAAATAACGTCGGGATCGGGGTAGTAGTCGGGTGTCGAAGATGATTCGGAAGACATTTTTTGAAGAAAAATATATAAGTTTTGAAGAGGTGTAGGATATGTTTAAGTTTGTAGAGATTGAGTGAATGATATATATATATATATATATATATATATATATAATCTTGTTTGATTTTTTTATAGTCGTTGAAGGGGGGCACCAAAACCATCCCAAATGCGTCGACCGTTGGAACGCCGGGCAGCACCGCGCCTCACCTCCGAGGGCACCCTTTGGTGGTGTTGAGCGCCCAACGGCGCCCGCCTTTAGTCCGAAGTTGCCCCATAACAACCCGTCTTATAATCATTAGGATGGTAATAGTAAGAAGCACAGATCATAATTGTCACACCCTCAAAATCCGCTAACGGAGTTTTACCGTCAGAGGGTGTGAACTAACAGGATCGGAATCATTAGTTATAATCAAACACCATGTTTAAAGTTTTCAACCCAACAGGACATTAGGTCTTAAATAAAAATGCGGAAGCGTAAATTGTAAACCAAAAAGTTTGCGCCACACAGGACGACTTAAAACCCAAGTTATTAAGATAAAAATTAAAAGAAGTTTTCAAAGCGATGGTGTTTAGCGAAGGCATGTTCCTACACCCCGCGCCCGCCTCGGCTACCTGAGAATAACATACTAAAAGTATCAACACAGGGTTGGTGAGTTCACAGGTTTATATAAATAAAGTGCTTGCGTTTGCGTTTGCGTTTACGTTTTGCGTTTGCGTTTGCGTTTTGCGTTTGCGTTACCAGATAGTGTTAAGTCAATTATATATCAATAGGTAGCTAACCTATCAAGCATGTATTACTAAGTGTTCGACACCGAAGCTGACTGTTTATCAATTGCCTTGCCACCATGTCAACCACGACCATGGTAATGTGTTAGCCAAGATTACACCCACTCGACCTACAGTCGAGTTTAGAGTTGGGTGGGGTTTGTCAAACCCAGTAGTACTACTCAACAGTGACTCGCTATTATCCAAATATTAACCGGTTCGATGTTATGAAGGACTTTGGTTGGTTTGTTTGCCACTTAGCCTTATAAGTGATATATAAAAACTAAACAAAATCTACAGCGTTGGAGTATGTTATCTCCCCCAAATAAAAGCGTTTAAAAAGAGTAAAAAGGGGACGTGAAACTCACTGTTTTCGAAGATAACCAAAAAGATCCGAGAAAAGATGTGCGTCATAGAAAATCCTCACTAGTGTTCTAAAAACAAAAACGAGATTTTCTAAGTATTTAAACTACGAGTGAGTCCCTAGACTCGACACATACAGCTTATGCATGAGACGCGTTTCGTGTTTTGTTTGTGAAATAAGTGCGACTCGACAAACACGTTGGTGATACGTTACATGTGTGAACAACTACTTAAGTGTCAAGTATTAAAATTGTACATTACTAGCAATTTTCCCTCAAAAGGGCAATTTGGTCAAAACATAGCAAACATCGATCGGTTATGCACTTTTCATGACAATTTTAATAATACAGCAACTAAATTATCCATGCAGATTTTCACTTGACAAGATTACTCTTATTAATAAATTCTAACAAGTCAAATAAATCACCAAAAATCATCACAGAAGAAAACGTGAGTTAGGTTTCTAAACCTATTTTTATTTTATTTTTATCATATATGGTTTTATCACAAAGGTCAAAACATCACAGCAAACACACAGCAATCATTATCATGCGCAATAGAATGTTATTTCTTATTCCCGTTAAATGACAAATCCAATTAATGCAAGACCAGTTGGGTTAGGTTCCTAACTCAATTTATTTTCTTCCAGAAGTAGAACCAACCCATTTGATCTTGTATTTTATGAGATATCTTAGTCGCAAAACAGCCTAACAGCAGATCTCCTGAATCAGCCTTGCACAACAATTTGTAAAATAATAAAAACTAACTTTTATGCATCCAAAAATTACAAACTCGGACTTTTCAGAAACTAGACTCGACCTAGTATATTATAGAATCAACAATCACAACAAAACATGTAATTAACATCGAGTTACAGTCATTTAAACATGAATTCAATAATCTGCCCAGCATCAGTTTTCATCAAAACTCAACATACAAATAACCTATGAACTATAAATCATCCATACAACCCTAACTAATCAACAATAAACATATTTAGCATTTAGGGTTTATGATTAATGTGTTCAATGATGCCAAAAATCAATAGAATAGGCTACATATAGTGTTTAGTTTACCTAGTTAACACTTTAAGCCTTCAACAAGTTGCGAGGATGATTGTATGTGTATGTGTGTTGTGTGTTTCGGTCGATCCAAGGGGGAGGGGGGCTGCCGTCGTAGGTGGTAGAGGGAGAGGAAGAAGAGGGTTAGGGTTTATGGTTAAGGTTGTTTATATATTAATTAAATAAATGACAAGTTACAACTAGCACCCTCAACTTCTATTTTGTATAATTCTAGCATAAAACATAAATCACCTCCATAATATAATGACATGCATACAAGCACACATTTATACATATAAACGTAACACATAATTATATCAAGTACTTGTTTATAATATTCATCGTTTTTCCACCAATGGTTTGAGTTGACTCGTGTGTGTTTCGGTGAAATTCCGAAAGACTACTTGTGTAGTGATTGTCATGCGTTATCTAAACCCTAGTTTAAATGTAATGAGATATGCGTTATGGTTCGTGTGATCTTAAGTTTGAATTAACGGAGTTCGGATTAACGGAGTTAACCTGAAATTGACGAGTGTCATATCATTCCCATGTTGAAAGAATTTTCGTCCCGAAAATTTGAGTCCAGTCGCGATGGGTGTCTGAAAAAGGCAAAAAATTTTCTGTTTGTCATATCATCCCCTAGTAGAAAGAAATTTCGTCCCGAAATTTAATTCATACCTCTGGTGATTTCTGGCGTTTTGTCGGCTTTCGCGGTTTTCGGTGCTTGGTTAGCCCTTCAAAAAGGTGAGGATACTTCTTCATCATTTGATCCCCGCGTTCCCACGTGAACTCTGGTCCACGTCTCGATTGGAATTTTGCTGTGTTTGAGTGTTTTGGTTTCCCAATCCAAAACTTCGACTGGTTCTTCGATGAATCGTAGCTGTTCATCAACTTGCAACTCGCCCAAAGGAACTGCTTGGGTTTCGTCAGAAAGGCATTTCTTCAAGTTGGATACATGGAAAACGTTATGTACGCCACTGAGTTCTGTTGGTAAATCCAATCGGTATGCTACCGGACCAACGCGTTCTGTTATCCGGTATGGGCCAACGTATCATGGGTTGAGTTTGTTTCTCTTTCCAAAGCGGACTACACCTTTCCAAGGTGAGACTTTGAGTAAAACTTGGTCGTTCACTTGGAATTCCAAAGGTTTTCGGCGCTTGTCGGCGTAACTCTTTTGGCGATCTCGTGCTGCTGCCATGCGGTTTTGGATTTGGACAATCTTTTCAGAGGTTTCAAGTACTGATTCTGGACCAGTGATTTGGCTATCACCCACCTCTGCCCAGCACAGAGGTGATCGACACTTTCGTCCGTACAACGCTTCAAACGGCGCTGCTTTAATGCTTGCGTGGTAGCTGTTATTATACGAAAACTCTACCAAAGGCAAGTGAGGTTCCCAACTTTTTCCGAAATCCAACACGCATGCACGCAACATGTCTTCCAAGGTCTAAATGGTGCGTTCACAGGCTCATATCAAGGCGGGTGCCTAGTGCGCTCTGTAGTGACTTCCAGAAGTGCGAAGTGAAACGGGAATCTCGATCAGATATGATGGAGACAGGCACTCCGTGTCTAGACACTACTTCTTTCATATAGATGCGAGTCAGTCTTTCCATTTTGTCCGATTCCTTGATCGCTAAGAAATGCGCAGACTTAGTCAACCGGTCAACGATCACCCATATGGTATCGCATCCCGTCGGTGTTTTGGGTAATCCCGTGATGAAATCCATGGAAATGTGTTCCCATTTCCACGTTGGGAGTTCCGGTTGCTGTAGCAGACCAGATGGGTTCTGATATTCCACTTTGACTCTTTCACAAGTCAAGCATTTGCTCACGTAGGTGGCAATGTCGGCTTTCATGTTTGGCCACCAGTAAAGTGCCTTTAGGTCATGGTACATTTTATCTGAGCCAGGGTGAATGGAATATCGGGACTTGTGTGCTTCGTCCATCACCAAATTCCTCAAGTCTCCATATCGAGTGACCCAAATCCGGTTTTCGAAATATCGGACCCGTCCGATTTGGTTTCAAGTTGCTTGTTCATGCCCCGCATGAGTTCTGATGGGAGATTATCGTCTTTCAAGGCTTCGAGTTGAGCATCACGAATCTGATTGGGTAAGTTGGCGTGAATCGTGAGTTGCAATGCTCGCACCCGTCTAGGTTTATCGGTTTCTTTGCTGCTGAGAGCATCGGCCACTACATTGGCCTTGCCAGGGTGGTACTTTATGGCACAATCATAATCCTTAAGTAGGTCGATCCAACGACGTTGTCGCATGTTCAGCTCCTTCTGATCGTAGATATACTGGAGACTCTTGTGGTCGGTGTAAATGGTAAACTTGGTACCGTACAAGTAATGCCTCCATATCTTAAGAGCAAACACCACAGTTCCGAGTTCTAGGTCAAGGGTCGTGTAGTTCTTCTCGTGGATCCGTAGTTGTCGAGAGGCATAGGCTATAACCTTCTCGAGTTGCATCAACACGCAACCGAGACCCTGTATCGATGCGTCACAATGCACCTCAAAATTCTCCGTTCCCTCGGGGAGGGCTAGGATAGGGGCGCTACAGAGTTTGGTTTTTAACAGTTGGAAGGCGGATTCCTGCGCGTCACCCCAATTGTACTTAGTACCCTTGTGTGTCAATGCGGTGAGTGGTTGAGCAATCTTGGAAAATCCCTCAATGAAACGTCGGTAGTAGCCAGCCAGTCCTAGGAATTGTCGCACCTCAGTCGGAGTCTTAGGTGCTTCCCAGTTTTTGATGGCCTCTACCTTGCCAGGATTGACATGTATACCATTCTCATTGATCACATGTCCTAAGAAGTGAACCTCGCGAAGCCAAAATTCGCGTTTCGAGAGTTTAGCGTACAATTGTTCCTTCTTTAGCAATTCTAGGATCAACCTCAGGTGTTCTTCATGGTCAGCCTTGTTCTTGGAGTAGACGAGGATATCATCAATGAAAACAATCACAAACTTGTCGAGGTACGCCCTGCATACTCTGTTAATGAGATCCATAAATACGGCTGGTGCGTTGGTTAAGCCAAAAGGCATAACCGAAAACTCGTGGCGACCGTACCGAGTTCTGAATGCCGTCTTTGAAATGTCTTCTTCGCGCACTCTTAATTGATGGTAACCAAATCTCAGATCGATCTTCGAGTAGTAACTCGATCCTTGAAGCTGGTCGAATAGATCATCAATTCGGGGGAGGGGATAACGGTTCTTGATCGTCACCTTGTTCAGCTCTCGGTAGTCGATGCACATGCGGAAAGTCCCGTCCTTATTTCGAACAAATAAGACAGGGACTCCCCATGGTGATGAGCTAGGTCGGATAAAACCTTTATCCAACAAGTCTTGCAATTGAGTGGACAACTCCTGAAGCTCTGCCGGTGCGAGCCAATACGGGGCTCGGGCTATGGGTACTGCACCGGGGGCCAATTCGATTTGGAATTCGACTTGTCGAATAGGTGGGAGTCCAGGCAAATCCTCCGGGAAGACTTCCGGAAAATCTCTCACAATTGGTATGTCTTAGATTCGCTTCTCCTCCGGGGATTTCTCAACAATATGAGCTAAAATCGTTGGATGGCCCTTTCGCAAATATTTCTGCGCCTTCATGAGGGTGATGACGCTTGTAGTCATGCCGCTCTTCTCGCCCTGTATCGAGATGATTTCGCCGGAAGAGGTAGTGATATGGACTATCTTGTCGTGACATATAATCTCAGCTCTATTCTCGGATAGCATGTCCATGCCGACAACGACATCGAAACTACCAAGCGTAAAGGGTATGAGGTCGATATCAAAGGTATGACCCGACAGTTTCAACTCACATCCCGCTAGTACATGAGTTGTTTCTATAGACTTACCGTCAGCTAATTCAACAGGAAACTTAGCATCTAACGGGGTTGGTGTTAAGTCTAAGAGTTTACTAAAGGCTTTCGATACAAAACTCCTATCAGCTCCAGTGTCAAACAAAATAGAAGCAGAACAGTCGTTCACAGGGAACTTACCGATAACCATATTCGGATCGTTGCGGGCCTTGCCCGACCCAATGACGAAAGCTCTACCTTTACCACTGCTCCCGCCACTGTTATTGCCTTCATTGTTCTCATTCTGCTTCAGTTTGGGACAATCCTTCCTGAAATGACCCTCTTGACCACACTCAAAGCACCATTTCGTCGCTGTAGGCTGTTTAGGAGCACCCTTAGCCGCTAGGTCTCCCCTACAGTCCTTGGTCTGATGACCCAATTTACCACATCGCAAACACTTGATACGGTCGCATGGGCCAACATGGTGATAGTTGCACCTGTTTCACTTCGGGTACTTTCCAGCATAGCAACTCGAACCCTGTCCGCCACCGTTGTTGTTATTGTTGGAACCCTGATTATTGAAGTTCCGAGCGAGTTCGGGTTTACGGTGGTGTTGTTGATGTGGGGGGTTCGATGATGAGGACCTGGTGTTGTCAAATTTCCTCTTTCCATTACCAAAGTTGTTGTTGTTGTCAGTGCTTGAGTTGTCACAGGTTTTGGAGGTGGAACCTCTAGATGGTAACGCACCTTGTGCCACTGCTTGGTCCGTCAGTTTGTGGGCTATTCGGGTCGCTTGCTGAATTTTAGCCGGTTTGGAAGACGTCACCATACCCTAAATCTGGGGTACCAAACCATCGATATACATCTCGATTCTCTTACTCGGTGGGTCAACCATCCGCAGACACATCACCGCCAGTTCGTGGGAACGGGTGGTGTAGGCTTCAATCTCAGAACCTACCATCTTTAACGCCCAAGATTCTGATTACAGCTTCGAGATTTCCTCTCTAGGATAATACTCTCCTCGCATCATGTTCTTGAATTCTTCCCAGTTCATAGCATTTGCCAATTCCAACCCAAGAATTTGCACATTAGAGTTCCACCATGTGAGGGAGGAATCTTGCAATGTTCTAGCAGCAAACTTGACCCTGCTGGCTGGTGGACCGTTACATATCTCGAAAGCTGACTCTGCCTTCTCGGCCCAACGCAGGAAACCTATGGCTCCCTCAGTTCCGTCAAATGAATTAGGCTTGCAGTATAGGTAGTTCTTGAAAGTACAGACTCCGGATTGACCTCTGGCTTGATTTTTAACGTGCGCAGCTAGAGCTGTCGCCGCATGGTCATTCAGTAGGGTTTGGAGTTCTGTTGTGGTTAGGTTAATGTTACCGCGACCATAACCAGCGTTTCTTTCAGACATCTAGGTATTATCATCCTGAGATGTCATCGCCTGAGGACACGTCCGAGTGTGCATGCTCCTCAGTATCTTCCTCGGGTTCTTCCTCAGGTTCTTCTGCATCCGGGGCAATCTGCGCCCCTAGTGTGTCGCATCGGGCTAGAGCTGTCGTTGCAAGGGCTCTTGCACTAAAAATTTGGTCACGCAAATCTATCATCTCTGCTTGCATTTTATTCATTATCTTCTTGAGCATCCTGAACTTCCTTCATGGCTTCGGTCAGGAAGGAAATTATCTCTCGGACATTGATTCCATTCTTTTTCAATTCTCTCACGTTTGCTCTAGTCGAGTGCATAATATCAACCTCACGCTCTAAACAAGAAACGAGGACTGCGAAAGCGCGCTCCATCGGGAGTGTCAGGGGTGGTAGCGTTTTGAAGGATGTAGGACAACCGGGGAGAGGTAGCGGTGGAACTTGCACACTGTAAACGATCCGCTCGACTAGACTCAGGGTACCAACTCCAGTGACCATTGTCCTCGTACACGTCTCCAGACGGGCGATACCTCTTCGGTGCGGGGGCTGCTAGTGTCGGGACTACTCGGGGTGGTGATGAGTTGGGAAGATGCGGTTCCTTTCCAGGGGCGTGAGACATCGGGTCGGATGATGATGATGACGTTAGCGTCGACATCCTTACAGGATAAGTCGTGTATGGGTTACGCGCGTACGAGTGAATGAGGTTAAGAGATAACGAAAATGAGTAACAAAATATATATCATATCTATATACTTATATGCAGTGCGTAAGATCATAACTAATGGGTCGTTGCGGTTATAGTCTAGTATGCATGCAATTCTAGTTCGCTATAACCAATGGCTCTGATACCAATCTGTCACACCCTCAAAATCCGCTAACGGAGTTTTACCGTCAGAGGGTGTGAACTAACAGGATCGGAATCATTAGTTATAATCAAACACCATGTTTAAAGTTTTCAACCCAGCAGGACATTAAGTCTTAAATAAAAATGCGGAAGCGTAAATTGTAAACCAAAAAGTTTACGCCACACAGGACGACTTAAAACCCAAGTTATTAAGATAAAAATTAAAAGAAGTTTTCAAAGCGATGGTGTTTAGCGAAGGCATGTTCCTACACCGCGCGCCCCGCCTCGGCTACCTGAGAATAACATACTAAAAGTGTCAACACAGGGTTTGTGAGTTCACAGGTTTATAAAAATAAAGTGTTTGTGTTTGCGTTTACGTTTTGCGTTTGCGTTTTGCGTTTGCGTTACCAGATAGTGTTAAGTCAATTATATATCAATAGGTAGCTAACCAATCAAGCATGTATTACTAAGTGTTCGACACTGAAGCTGACTGTTTATCAATTGCCTTGCCACCATGTCAACCACGACCATGGTAATGTGTTAGCCAAGATTACACCCACTCGACCTACAGTCGAGTTTAAAGTTGGGTGGGGTTTGTCAAACCCAGTAGTACTACTCAACAGTGACTCGCTATTATCCAAATATTAACCGGTTCGATGTTATGAAGGACTTTGGTTGGTTTGTTTGCCACTTAGCCTTACAAGTGATATATAAAAACTAAACAAAATCTATAGCGTTGGAGTATGTTATCTCCCCCAAATAAAAGCGTTTAAAAAGAGAAAAAAGGGGACGTGAAACTAACTGTTTGCAAAGATAACCAAAAAGATCCGAGAAAAGATGTGCGTCACAGAAAATCCTCACTAGTGTTCTAAAAACAAAAACGAGATTTTCTAAGTATTTAAACTACGAGTGAGTCCCTAGACTCGACACATACAACTTATGCATGAGATGCGTTTCGTGTTTCATTTGTGAAATAAGTGCGACTCGACAAACACGTTGGTGATACGTTACATGTGTGAACAACTACTTAAGTGTCAAGTATTAAAATTGTACATTACTAGCAATTTTCCCTCAAAAGGGCAATTTGGTCAAAACATAGCAAACATCGATCGGTTATGCACTTTTCATGACAATTTTAATAATACAGCAGCTAAATTATCCATGCAGATTTTCACTCGAAAAGATTAATCTTATTAATAAATTCTAACAAGTCAAATAAATCACCAAAAATCAGCACAGAAGAACACGTGAGTTAGGTTTCTAAACCTATTTTTATTATATTTTTATCATATATGGTTTTATTACAAAGGTCAAAACATCACAGCAAACACACAGCAATCATTATCATGCGCAACAGAATGTTATTTGTTATTCCCGTTAAATAACAAATCCAATTAATGCAAGACCAGTTGGGTTAGGTTCCTAACTCAATTTATTTTCTTCCAGAAGTGGAACCAACCCATTTGATCTTGTAGTTTATGAGATATTTTAGTCGCAAAACAGCCTAACAGCAGGTCTCCTGAATCAGCCTTGCACAACAGTTTTGTAAAATAATAAAAACTAACTTTTATGCGTCCAAAAATTACAAACTCGGACTTTTCAGAAACTAGACTCGACCTAATATATTATAGAATCAACAATCACATCAAAAAATGTAATTAACATCGAGTTACAGTCATTTAAACATGAATTCAATAATCTGCCCAGCATCAGTTTTCATCAAAACTCAACATACAAATAACCTATGAACTATAAATCATGCATACAACCCTAACTAATCAACAATCAATATATTTAGCATTTAGGGTTTATGATTAATGTGTTCAATGATGCCAAAAATCAATAGAATAGGCTACATATAGTGTTTAGTTTACCTAGTTAACACTTTAAGCCTTCAACAAGTTGCGAGGATGATTGTATGTGTATGTGTGTTGTGTGTTTCGGTCAATCCAAGGGGGAGGGGGCTGCCGTCGCAGGTGGTAGAGGGAGAGGGAGAAGAGGGTTAGGGTTTATGGTTAAGGTTGTTTATATATTAATTAAATAAATGACAAGTTACAACTAGCACCCTCAACTTCTATTTTGTATAATTTTAGCATAAAACATAAATCACCTCCATAATATAATGACATGCATACAAGCACACATTTATACATATAAACGTAACACATAATTATATCAAGTACTTGTTTATAATATTCATCGTTTGTTCACCAATGGTTTGAGTCGACTCGTGTGTGGTTCGGTGAAATTCCGAAAGACTACTTGTGTAGTGATTGTCATGCGTTATCTAAACCCTAGTTTAAATGTAATGAGGTATGCGTTATGGTTCGTCTGATCTTAAGTTTGAATTAACGGAGTTCGGATTAACGGAGTTAACCTGAAATTGACGAATGTCACAATAATAAAGGTGAATACTCTAAATTCTTTACAACTTTATAAATAATGTCTTTAATTGTAACATCCCGAAATTTCCATGAATAATATTTAAATATTATTTATGTCGGAAGAATTAATTGAGTTAGTATAAGAAATAATAAAATAATAGAGATGGAATGTTAAGTAAGCTTTAAATGTTGAATTAAATATATACTAAAAAAGAAAGATGGGCCTAAGGGAGTATAAATACCCCTTAAACCCTAATTCTTTCCATTTACATTCATCTCAACACCATAGCCTACACATTCAAAAACACACACTTAAGCCAAACACTCTCTAAACCACCCATCCATCTTCATAATTTCGAACCATATCAAAGAAAGATCACGTTTGTTTATTATCTACAATAACAAGAGATCAATAAGCTTAACTCGAACAAAATCTAAACCGAGATTCGGTTTGTTTAAGGTACACGTCATTTTAAAGATCGTTCATTGATATTGGTTCTTCATGAAAATTGGTAGACCCTTAGATCAGGATATTAGGGTTAATAAAAATATGAAGTTGAAGTTAAAATATGAACTTATTCAACTCGTTAGTAAGTTCGGTACATTTGACGTTTCTAGATCTAGCCAAACGGGGTTTTAAAATTGATAAATGTTCGAACTTTATCCAAAACGAGCTAAATCTTGGTTGAGTGTGGTGGTGTAAATATTAGAAATGATAATTATGATATTATAAGTACAATAATAATAATGTTAGGCGCATCACAACAAGAAAGAAATAATAATAATAATAATAATAATAATAATAATAATAATAATAATAATAATAAATGGATCATCAGCTCACGTAAAAGAAAGAAGAAAGAAAAAGGGAAGAAAAAGAAAAGGAAGAAAGAAAGAAGAAAGAAAAGAGAGAAAAAGAAAGAGGGAAGGAAAGAAAGCTGGAGAAGTTAGCATATAAAAAGATTTATGATTCATAACGAGAAACATGTATTGCACGCATTTTTAGACGGAGAGGATAATCAATCTGCGTGTATACCTGAGGCGAAGGAGATGACGAATGCATAAGAAGAGAGTTTGCGGTACCAGGCATGCTTCCCTCCTTTTTTGTGACTTGAAGGAGTAAATGAGAGTCAAAGATTTAAAATAGAAAACATGTTTATACATACATCATTTTTTTAAAAAAACATTTATTCAAGCGTTATAGGCACGTGCTAAGTGATTAATGATTCTTTCTCGATATTCAGACAAGCAATAAACCAGTGGCGGATCGACTTGATTGTCAGGGGGTATTAACCCCCACTCAACCTCTAAGTTTCTATGTATATTTCATGAGTTTATGTGTATATTTCTTGCAAAAGATATCTAATATGAAAGATCCCCCTAGAGTTTTATTCATTGGCCACAAAAGTCCTCTACTTTTTCCTCCTAAAAGCTAATGTAAAAGCCTATTTTATCAAAGAGTCTTTCAAAATCAACGTATGGGTTCTATATTTGGTGCTATGGAAAGGCTTGTGAAACGAAAGCACCTTCTTCAAATTTTGTTTTGCTGATTTAGAAAATTTTCCTTCATGGTCGTGACTTTCCAGAAAGAAAGAAAGAAAGATCGATATAAAAAGCGACGTTTTAGCCCCCATTTTCTTTCTAAAAGAGAACAATTTACAGTACTTTTACAGATTTTTCCCCCCATTGAGCAAAGTTTCTGAATCCGCCACTGCAATAAACCGTAACAAACTACAAAAGGATGGGTTTAATAGTCAAGCCAACTTTGGTTCCCAAAAAGAACAAACAGGGACAAGTATTTTACCAACAATCAAATCAAAAGTAATTACAAAAAAATAATAGAAGTGGATACATAAAACAACTAAAAAACCAATTACAAATAATAAAATATAAGTTAAAATGAATACAAAACGTTTAACAGACTGTAAGTTATGCATTATGTTTGTAGCTGGTTCACTGAGTCAAACAGACATGTAACTCAACTACCCAAAACAAACTATATAACAAAATGATTTTCAAAGCAATAAAAACTCAAAAATATCAAAAGAAAATTTAATTATTCTTAGAATTCAACAAACCTTTCAAGACTACATAGTTACAAAGCAAAACTGTTTCATCTTTTTCTTCCTCTTCCACAACACCTTTTAGGACATGATACTATGATGAGTGTCAACTGGCAAGAAACAAAGGGGAAAAATAATGTCTTATAAACTGGATATGGATGTTAAGGAAGGCTAGAGCCATCCATCTACAACAACGCATCACACATATTATCGACAAGAAACAAAAGGAAAAAAAATGGGGGGGGGGGGTCTCATTAACGGAATGCGAATGCTAAGGAAGGCTTGAGCCATTCATCTAATACAACGCACTACACATATCATCGACAATCCCTATTTTCCAGATAGATTTGGGAATCTGAAAGAAGAAAAGAGAAGCAGCAATGTTAGAAGGCAGTGACAGATGTTATCTATTTATACCCAAAAAGCAAAACCCTAGTTTTCTTATATTACCATAGTACCCTTGGCGTTTAGTTTACTCTACCCTCACGTGTTAGTCAACCTACGAAACTTGTGTATATTACATAAATTCCATCCATGTATTGTACGTTTTCATTTTCCACTATTAGACAATCCTCTATGATGAGGGGTTTGGAAGCCCCTCCCAAGTGCCACGTCAGCATCACGTGGGCACTGGGGGCTTCAATACCCCACCCCAAAGATTCCCTTCTATGGTTCATACTTGTTCTGGATTATTTGGGGATAGGCTTGAAAAGCTTGGTAATCCATGGATGGTGATTTTTTCCAGTTTTGTTGTTGCTGTTTGTCACACCCCGATCAAAAGCGGCGAAACATGCTGGAGTGCAACGGATTGCCCATGAACACAAGACACTATTATTGCACACACATATATAAGAAACAATGTATGTTGCATATAAACATGTAGATACTAAGCACTAAGCACGTACAAACATAGTTATAAGGTAGTAGATCTTTTCCACCCCTATACATAACAAGACAAATCTATGTTGCAGTGGATATCCTCAATCATAAGTTGTTTTCCTAAGAATTGTCATCACATAACAAAGCACCTTAGGAAGATAGAACATTAGACTATCCTTTAGTATGAGGGGCTTCGAAGCCCCTCCTCAGTGCCACGTAAGCACCAGGGGGTATCGAAGTTCCAACCAATAATGCCCTCGCTATGGTTTAATACCCCAAGGGAGCCCCCATATATATATATATGCATATGTATGTATGTATGTGTGAGAGAGATGGAGAGAACTGCTGAGAGAAGGACCCACATTCACACACAAAGGTGCCCATCGTTTGGACGACCCTTGGGTCCACGCCCCACCACCTCACTTGACCACGCCCCATAGTTGAGATTACATCTTCATCAAGAGCGCCCCGTTGTGCATCATGAACTTGATTGAAATAATATTCATCAGTCTCGTCCCTTTACAAACAAACATAAAACTAATATTACCACAAAATTCAGCCAAAAATATTAAAACTTACCAAGGCATAATAAACAAACCAAGCGACCAGTGAACAGAACCGTTCATGCAGCATGAAGTAGGTTTATTTAATAAAAAAACTAGAATAAACAAAAAACTGGGTTATTGTGTTACTTCATTTTAACTTGGTGAACATTCGTTTATGTTGATTCAGAAAAGCCAAGATCACCACTAAAATTGACTTTTTCAATTCAAAATAAAACATCAAAACCTTAAACGTATCTAGAATAAAAAAAGTTAAATAAATTTTACGATTTCCACACATGCTGACCCGGCTCCAAAACTTTTGATGATGTGTCTAAACACCTGATGCTAAGTACCAAACTTTATAAATACACGAAACACACGAACTTGACACCCAACTCCATGACTTTTGATGTTGTGCCTCAAACACCAAAATACACAAACTTAACATCCAACTCCATGATTTTTTATGTTGTTAACACCTGATGCTAAGTACCAAACTTTAGAAATTTCAGCAATTTAGAAGAGAAAGATGTATCAAAAACAAACACATAATAAGTAGAGAAAGAGGAAATGGTTGGAAGCATTGATGAAATCTGTTTTTATGTTTCCATAACTTGTATAAAAATGACTAAAAGAATGTTGTTGGCATGTAATCAAAGAAACAATGCCTAAAAAATATGCATTATTCACTGATATATCAAACATTACCGACCGCTATGAAACAAGTTCAAGAGTTCAACCAAATTGAAGTTAAGATCCACAAATTTATAAGCACATAAACAATCATAATCTACTACAATCAATCCTGATAACAAAAATTGATTAACACTTTTCATTTGAGGCTTTCAAACTAAAATATGTTCCAACTAAAAATGCAACAATAACACCATATCATTCTCAACTTTCCAAGTGCATAGCATAGCATCTAAACCGAGGACAGATCCAACTCATATCTTGAAGAAGAAGAAGAAGATTTCCAACCCCTCATAAGACATTGGAACCTCCCCCCATCTATGTCCATAATGACACAAACACATTGCAACAATGTAACATTTATCATATTTCAGTTTAACTTGCATTTGTATTTGTAGGGGATGGTGATGCAGTCTATTCTTAAGTGTTCATTGTTTTTGGATGCTTCATACTGGTTCCAGCTATCTTTACTAGATTTTTTAGGGATAGGCTTGAAAAGCTTGGTAACCCATGGATGGTGATTTTTTCCAGTTTTGTTGTTGTTGTTTGTCACACCACGACCAAATGCGGCGGAACATGCCGGAGTGCAACGGATTGCCCATGAACACAAGACACTATTATTGCTCACACATATATAAGAAACAATGTATGTTGCATATAAACATGTAGATACTAAGCACTAAGCACGTACAAACATAGTTATAAGGTAGTAGATCTTTTCCATCCCTATACATAACAAGACAAATCTATGTTGTAGTGGATATCCTCAACCATAAGTTGTTTTCGTAAGAATTGTCATCACATAACAAAAACACCTTAGGCAGATAGAACATTAGACTATCCTCTATGGTGAGGGACTTTGAAGTCCCTCCTCAGTGCCACGTAAGCACCGGGGGGTATTGAAGCTCCAACCAATATTGCCCCCGCTATGGTTTAATGCCCCAAGTGCGCCTCTCTCTCTCTCTCTCTCTCTCTCTCTCTCTCTCTATATATATATATATATATATATATATATATATATATATGCATATGTATGTATGTGTGTGAGAGAGAGATGGAGAGAACTGCTGAGAGGAGGACCCACATTCACACACAGAGGCGCCATCGTTTGGACGACCCTTGGGTCCGCGCCCCACCACCTCACTTGACCACGCCCCATAGTTGAGATTATATTCTTTAAGAGCGCCCCGATGTGCATTATGAACTTGATTTAAATAATAGTCATAAGTCTCGTCCCTTCACAAACAAACATAAAACTAATATTACCACAAAATTCAGCCAAAAATATTAAAACTTACCAAAGCATAATAAACAAACCAAGCGACCAGTGAACATAACCGTTCATTCAGCACGAAGTAGGTTTATTTAATAAACAAACTAGAATAAACAAAAAACTGGGTTATTGTGTTACTTCATTTTAACTTGGTGAACATTTGTTTATGTTGATTCAGAAAAGCCAAGATCACCACTAAAATTGACTTGTTCAATTCAAAATAAAACATCAAAACCTTAAACGTATCTAGAATCAAAAAAGTTAAATAAACTTTACGATTTCCACACATGCTGACCCGGCTCCAAAACTTTTGATGTTGTGTCTAAACACCTCATGCTAAGTACCAAACTTTAGAAATACACGAAACACACGAACTTGACATCAAATACACTTAATTAATTATCAATTTCATATCATATCTACAACCTATAACATTAATTACTAACTAGTTCTGGGACAAAACCGAATAGCGAGAACCGACTTTAGCAGTTCTGAACCGAACAAGTTTAATATAACAGGGTCCGGTTTCAGTTCTATATAATTATTATTTTCGGTTACGGTTCTTTTCTGGATTTAGTTCGGTTCAAGTGGTTTCCAACCGTTGCACAACCCTAGGTAATAGGTACCGGGTGTGTTATCTTAAGCTTGAAAAGGGAATAAAGAAAAGTGCTTGTAGAAAGAAAAGACCATCAAAATAATTATTGGCGTGTTCGTGGAGGCAACCCGAAGGAAGAGCAAAAAGAAGGTTGGGTGCTTATGGGGCAAGGTCACCCGACCTCGAATATTAGGGGGCTTGCAGAAATGAATAGATCAGAAGGGGGCTAGCTTAGTTACCAAGCCACCAACTTAAGAAGATGGTCGCTAGAAAGAAGTGACGAGGAAGCAAACTGTCTACAAAGCTTTGTTTCTCCCCATGTAGTCGTAATACTCGGTCGTAACTACTTTGATTCAAAAGGTAACCGATGGTTCCTGACTTTCTCTGCTTTCCGCAACCGTAACCCTGTACTTTTTTCTTTTTCATAGAGATATGTGCGCCAAAACACTTGTGGCTGGTTAGGTGGGATCCTGAATCCGATTGTATAAATGATCAAATTTTGGTGGCAACGCTGGTGTCAATGGAGACTGGGCGGTGTTGCTGATTATGAGAACTAGAAGACTAGTGGTTATACGAGAGAAAATGAAATACATTGTATGTGTTTTAGAGAGAGAGAGAGAGAGAGAATGAAAATGTGGTGTGTATAACAACTTCTTTTTAAAAGGAGAGAAAGTGAGACATGTGTGAATTGTGTGACTTTTTATTTTATCATTTTCTTTTAGTAAATATAAACTTATATATATATAGGTTTAAGTTCAAGAAAGAAATCATTTTAATGCAAGAAGTGTGAGAAATAGAATAATGAATGTAGACCATTAGATCTTTTTCATCAATGGCTCAAATTAATAATGGCAATCTAGTAATTATTCACGATATTAAGAACACTAATTAATTGGATTTGGGCATTACGGGTAGTTTGTGACAAATTAATTCTCTCTCTGTAATCATTATTTTAAAATTCCTGTTTTAAACACAAATAAATTTCTCTCAAAATCTTAAAAAAAAAACAAAGATGTCGACAAAATGTTTGATGAGTTGTGAACCACCGACACTATTTATGTATGACACATTTCAATTTTGTCAAAGTCTTTGGCCACAAGAACACTCAAGATATATTTAATAGTCATGTTTGTCTCCTGTATATTTACCTTTTGTGTAGTATAAATACTACGACGATGGAAATGAAATATCATCCCAGTAGAACTAACAACTCATATATATCTCTTCACTCTCTTGTCTATTAGATATAATAAAGATCAATTATCATTTCAATAATCTTGTTATACTTAGAGCTAATATTATAACACGTTATCAGTACGAGCCGCTTATATCCTAATCAAGAAAGGTAATAGACACAAAGGTATCTACATAAGCATCATAAACACTTCTTTAATTATGTACATTGAAAATATATCTATGCATATACATATACTAAGTAATAACAATAATGTGTATAAACATTGTTATTAAAATTTGATAACTATTCTAATTTTTATATGCACACTAATATATCATTTAAAAGTTAGATTTATTTACACTAACAATTTTATTCTTATTATTATGCATAATAATTATATATTTTATAAAATAAACTGTATTTATTATCTTATTTATTATCTTACTTTAAAATAATTAATATTATATATACACACACACACATACAAACGGTAATGTTACCGTTATAAAACGGTAATATAGCCGTTGTAAAACGGTTATAAATTTTCACTATAAATAACCAATTATTAACCCCATTTCATTTACAACAAACATTCTTCTTATTAAATTTATCCAAGATAAAGTTTTCAAAATGATTCACCCGGTTTTGCTGTTGGTCACTATAACGCTTATACTACTTCTCATTCTAATTTTTAATCTCCCATCTGAAGATTTCGGCATTTTCTTTTTCTTTTATATGTTTATAGCTCTACCAATGTATTGTATCTCATTGTTGATTGATATATATGGATTCTAATATTTATCTTATTATTTGCTCTATTATGTTTAGCAACAAAATGTCAAATATAGCAAAACTCGAATTCCCTGCACTCAACATTTATGGAGAAAATTATATGTCTTGGACAGCAAATGTCAAAAGACATTTAAAATCTATGGATGTGTTAGAAACAATCCAAGAATACAATGATTGCTCTAACCAGGATAAAGCAAGAGCTGATGTTTTCATCCATAAACATATTGATGAATTACTACAGCTTGAGTATTTTAATTATGATAACCCATATATGATATGGGAAGATTTGAAAAGAAGATTCGGTCAACTGAGGGAAGTTTTACTTCCTACTTCTAGAGATGAATGGAACAGTCTTAGGTTCCAAGATTTTAAGAGAGTAAATGATTACACCTCTGCTTTATACCGAATTTGCTCAAAGCTAGAATTTTGTGGGTATCCCGTAACAGAGGAAGAAAAGTTAGAGAAAACTTTCTCCACGTTTCATGCATCAAACATAAACTTGAAAACACATTATCGTTTGCAGAATTTTAGGAGATACTCTGATCTAAATGCATTGCTCCTTGTAGCAGAGAAAAATAATGAATTATTGATGAAAAATCATCAATCTCGTCCCACGGGTTCATTAGCAATACCAGAAGCACATGTTGCTCACAAAAGTTCTCATAAAAATTCTGGTCATAAATGGGAACAAAGTCGAGGACGAGGCCGTGGACGTGGCCGTGGTCATTTTGACAAAAGACATTTTAATGATCGTAAGCTTTCATTCAAATGGAACAATAATTCTTACGGTCGTGGCCGTGGCCGTGGCCGTGGTCGTAACCAGAGAGCCAATAATTATCATGTCCCACACAATACCAATTCCAACCACCAAAATAAATGGAATGAAGCTGGTAGGTCCGAAAACAATGGCACTTCATGTTTTAGATGTGGAAGTACAAACCACTGGGCAAAGGCTTGTCGCACAGCTCCACATTTGTGTGAACTGTACCAAGCCTTTCTAAAAGGAAAAGAGAAAGAAGTGAACCATGTTGATAACTTTAATAATATCAATGCTGAGCTGAGCGTTGAAGACTTTGAGGTGGAACTTTGAAACAAAGTTGCTTGACTACTATAATTAGATGCAATTATTAAGTGTGTCCTCATTATCTTTAATTATGTAGTTCCTCTTTCATGTACTACTTGTGTTTCAATTAAATAAAGTTCTTATTAAAATATCATATGTCTTCGTTATACACTTATTATTTTTTCTTAATATTTTTCAAGATTTAAAATGAAAATCACCGGAGCACAATATCAAACAAATGAAGAAGATATATGTATAGCGGATAGTGGAGCCACGCATACTATACTTAGATCTAAAAAATATTTTTATAAACTGAAACCAACAAAAGGGATCATCAATACAATATCAGGTCCTACAAACTTGATAGAAGGAGTGGGAAAAACTAATTTAGCATTACCAAATGGTACAAAGCTCAAAATAGAAAATGCTTTATTTTCCCCAAAATCAACAAGAAATTTGTTGAGTTTCAGAAACATATATCATAATGGATATGATACTCAGTCAAGGACTGTTAGTAATGAAAAATATTTGCATATCATAAGCAAAGATCAAATATTGGAAAAATTGCCAACGCTCCATTCTGGTTTGCATTATACATATATAAATGTGCCTCAAGCACATATGGCAGTCAAAGAAAATTGTTGCGATTCTGGTATCATAAACTTATGGCATGACAGATTAGGTCATCCAGGAACCATAATGATGAAAAGGAACATTGAAAATACACATGGGCATCCACTGAAAGGTCAAAAGATCCACAAAATAGATAAAATGCCTCAATGTACATCTTGTTCTCTTGGAAAATTAATTACAAGGCCTTCGCCATTAAAAGTCGATAAAGAAACACCAATGTTTCTTGAAAGAATTCAAGGTGACATATGTGGACCAATTCATCCACCATGTGGACTATTTAGATACTTCATGGTCTTAATAGACGCATCCAGCAGATGGTCTAATATCTCTTTATTATCGACTCGTAATGTTGCTTTTGCAAAATTTCTTGCTCAAATTATCAAATTACGGGCACATTTTCCGGATTATACCATTAAAAGAGTAAGGCTTGATAATGCGGGAGAATTTACATCACATGATTTTGATGATTATTGCATGTCTATGGGGATTGTTGTAGAACACACTGTTGCTCATGTACACACACAAAATGGCTTAGCCGAGTCGTTGATCAAACCCCTACAGCTAATAGCTAGACCATTAATAATGAGGATAAAACTCCCTGTTTCTATTTGGGGTCATACAATTATGCATGCTGGATCATTAATCCGTGTGAGACCAAGTGCAAATCATAAATACTCTCCCACGCAACTTGTTTCTGGAAATGAGCCAAATATCTCTCATCTTAGAATTTTTGGGTGTGTTGTGTATGTTCCTATTGCACCGCCACAACGCACAAAAATGGGTCCCCAAAGAAGGTTGGGAATATATGTTGGATATGAAACGTCTTCCATCATAAGATACCTTGAACCTTTAACAGGTGATGTATTTACAGCACGTTTTGCTGATTGCCATTTTAACGAGACAATGTTCCCGGAATTAGGGGGAGAATGAAAAAGCAAGAAATAGATATATCATGGTGTGTGACATCATTGTTACACCTAGACCCAAGATAAAAAAAAAGTGAGACAGAGGTTCAAAAATTAATACATCAACAAGAAATTGCAAATCAGTTACCTGATGTATTTACTGATATAAACAGGGTCACTAAATCTCATATACCAGCTGCTAATGCTCCAGCTCGAGTTGAAAAAGCAATCAAACCCATAATAATGCACCTCATGAATCTCAAAAACGTTTAAAATGTGGAAGGCCAATCGGTTCAAAGGTAAAAATCCTCGAAAAAGAAAGGGTTCCGAGAAGGATACTGACCCTAAGGAAGGAATGATTGACAAAACCTTCCCTCAGGAAAGAATAAATGATATAACATTTCCTCATGAAGAAATAAATGATTCCAATAAAGAATTGTCAATAAACTATGATAAATCACATATAATGTGGGATCGAGATGAAATGGAAAATATTGATGATATATTTTCTTATTCTGTGGCAAGCGATATCATGGAAGAAAATGATGACCCTGAACCAAAATCTGTAGATGATTGTAAAAATTGACAAGATTGGAACAAATGGAAAGATGCTATGCAAGCTGAATTAAACTCACTAAACAATCGAAAGGTTTTTGGACCTATTGTCATTACACCAAAGTCAATGAAACCTGTAGGATATAAATGGGTTTTTGTGAGAAAACGAAATGAGAAAAATGAAGTTACAAGATATAAAGCAAGACTTGTAGCTCAAGGTTTTTCTCAGAGGCCAGGAATTGACTATGAAGAAACGTATTCTCCTGTTATGGATGCTATTACGTTTAGATATTTAATCAGCTTAGCAGTCTCTAAAAAGTTAGAGATGCGTCTTATGGATGTTGTCACAGCTTACTTGTATGGATCACTAGATAATGACATCTATATGAAAATTCCCGAAGGATTTAAACTCCCCGAAGCAATAAGCTCAAAGCCTAAGGAACTGTATTCCATCAAATTACAAAGATCCTTGTATGGACTGAAACAATCTGGAAGGATGTGGTACAATCGTTTGAGTGATTATTTGATAAGCAAAGGTTACACAAATAATCTTATTTGTCCATGTGTCTTCATCAAGAAGATAACATCAGGATATGTGATCATAGCTGTGTATGTTGATGATCTAAATTTAATTGGGACACAAAAAGAAATTAATGAAGCAATTGCTCTTTTAAAGAAAGAATTCGAAATGAAAGATCTTGGAAAAACCA
Organism: Bidens hawaiensis; assembly: GCF_021521415.1. Lineage (NCBI taxonomy): Eukaryota > Viridiplantae > Streptophyta > Magnoliopsida > Asterales > Asteraceae > Bidens > Bidens hawaiensis. The sequence continues at coordinate 3,163,077 of NW_027491034.1, forward strand.
AATATTGTCTTGGTTTACAAATTGAGCATATGCATAATGGGATACTTGTGCATCAGTCAACTTATACTGAGAAACTCATAAAACGTTTCAATATGGACATAGCAAATCCTTTAAGCATACCAATGGTTGTTAGATCACTCAATGTTGACAATGATCCATTTCGTCCTTGCGAAGATAATGAAGAGATTCTTGGTCCCGAAGTACCATAGCTCAGTGCAATTGGAGCACTTATGTATCTTACTAACTGTACAAGACCTGACATTTCTTTTGCAGTTAATTTATTGGCAAGATTCAGTTCATCCCCTACTAAAAGACATTGGAATGGCATTAAACATATTTTTCGATATTTAAAAGGAACTGCTGATTTAGGTTTATTTTATCCTAACGATTCAAAAGAAGGGTTAGTTGGTTATGCAGATGCAGGTTATTTATCTGATCCCCATAAAGCAAAATCTCAAACTGGATACGTATTTAAGAATGGAGGAACTACGATTTCATGGCGTTCTCAGAAACAAACACTCATTGCAACATCTTCAAATCATGCTGAAGTTATTGCATTGCATGAAGCTTCAAGAGAATGTGTATAGTTAAGATCTATGTCACGACACATATTGATTTCTTGTAGACTAGAGAAAGATCGAATTCCAACTCCTATCTATGAAGATAATGCAGCTTGTGTCTCTCAAATGAAGGAAGGGTATATCAAAAGTGACAGAACAAAGCATATACCACCAAGATACTTTGAGTATACTCGAGACCTTATTAAAGACAATCAGGTTGAGATGAGATATGTCCAGTCCAGCAACAACTCAGCTGATCTTTTCACAAAAGCACTTCGCACAGCAACATTCAGGAAACATGTTCATGATATTGGCATGCGCCATGTACGGACAATGTAACGACCTGCAATATGAGGAGGAGCTATATACTGCGCTCTTTTTCCCTTAGCTAAAGTTTTTTTTTCCCATTGGGTTTTTCTTTAGCAAGGTTTTTAATGAGGCAGTACTTCAAGACCCCGAAGTTTTGAAAATGTGTCATCCAAGGGGGAGTGTTGTGAACCACCGACACTATTACATTTCAATTTTGTCAAAGTCTTTGGCCACAAGAACACTCAAGATATATTTAATAGTCATATTTGTCTCTTGTATATTTACCTTTTGTGTAGCATAAATACTACGACGATGGAAATGAAATATCATCCCAGTAGAACTAACAACTCATATATATCTCTTCACTCTCTTGTCTATTAGATATAATAAAGATCAATTATCATTTCAATAATCTTTTTATAATTAGAGCTAATATTATAACATGATGAATTATAATGATATGCTTGGTTATAGTTCTTTGGACCATAAATGTAAGATGAAGACAAAAGTCATCTGTAACATTTTTTTTCATCTGTATGAGTAGTGCACATATTTAAGGTGATTAGGTTTATAATAAAATGAGCTATATACATTTTGAGAATCTTTGTTGGTCTCGTGCATGTATGTATTCTTTGTGTTTTGTCTCGTGTACATGCACATATGCAGTTGTGTAGGAAGAATTTGTTGTATGTTGGAAGAATGTGTAGATGTGTAGGAAGAATTTGAAGAGACGTAGGAAGAACTTGATAACATGTAGAAAGAACCTACTGACATGTTGGAAGAAATTAAAGGAATGTAGCAATAACTTGAAGACATGTAGGAAGAATTTATGGACGTGTAGGACGATATTGAAGAGATGTAGGAGAACTTGAAGATGCTTCATGGATGTATAGGAACAAATAAAATTTTGTATATGAAGAAATAACAATAACAATAATTAATAAGAATATACGTATAAAATGTTATAGAGAAAAAAGTTATGAAAAGGATTCTTTTTTGTTTATTGTTTTTAATTATAAATGGCTTGATTAAATTATGGTAATTTGAGAAACAATTATTATGGTTTACTTGATTATGTTAATTGGAGAGAGAATATATTCAATGTTACCTAAATATCCTTTTCATTTATTTTTAACTAATTAAGATTAACTAATAAATTGAATGGTCCAGATTGATTTCTCGCACTTCTTGCATTAAAATGACTTCTCTCTTGAACCATCCCCTATATATATATATATATATTCAAGATTTACTTGCACCCTAAAATAAAAGACAACTTTGATAACTTAATTCTTCAACATCGTTACCATTTTAAATTATTTAAATCCAGTGAGCAAGGTCTCAAGATCTTAAGTCTGAAAATGATTTTTACCAGATTTTATCACACTAGGACTTTGGGCGGTGAGTTTTCCTTGGAACACAAAATGGTGGACATAGACTATTCAACGGTGTCTGTGATCCCGAGTGAATGAGACCGCCTTTTGTAATTGAGTTACCCTGAGTAGTTCGACTTTATTCACTAATCTTTAAAAATGTTCAAATTAAGTTTCCTTATTTGTTTAAAAAAACTGGCATATAAAAAATCAGTTAGTTTGGAAAGCTAATGATTACAATTATATAATATTAGCTTTTATCCCCTATATTACGGGATTGTTTTACATTAATCGTTTTTAATATTTAGATATTTTTTAGGATTTTAATTTTATTTATTGTAAGGAAATTAATATGGAGTAATATACTTAGGATTTGATAATGAAAGAGTTTCACAAATAAATGAGATGTTATAACCCGGTTTAAAAACTATCTGGGTGTGGTGAGATACATGACCCATTTTTTTTTTAATTTAATAAAAATAATATCTTTTAAAAAACGAATATTGATTTTTAGTATATCCATATTTTATAGGATTTTAATATCAAATATTTGATGAGATTAATTTTTAATATAATAAGATGTTATAACCCTTTTAAGGGCTATCTGGGTTTGTAAGATCCATACCCGTTAATTCGGGCCAAATGCACGAGAAGCCGTCATTTATAAATAAAACAATTTGGTGGCTTGAAATAGAAATTTAGAAATGTTTCGTTTATATATATTAAAGATTTAATATTTAAGATTTAAGATTAAAATAAGATATTATATACAAAAAGGTTTAGCGATGCTAGTTATATATAGAAAACAAAAACTATACTTTTGTGAAAAAAAGTAATAATAATAAATGATACGATAAGCTTTAAGTTTATTTTTTTTCTGCCATATAAGACGTGCTAAAAAAATAAAACCATAATATCCTATTAATTTAATAGGTGCAAATTTCTTTATAAACCATATTTTTAAGGTGAATGTAGACTACTTTTGTTAATATTTAATTTTATATACACACACTAGCTTTTATCTTCCATATATTGGGATTGTTTTACAGTATTCATTTTCAATATTTATATATATTTTTGGATTTTAATTAATTCATTGTAAGGAAGTTAATAATATATTTAGAATTTGATGATAAAATAGTTTTACAAATAAATGAGATTTTATAACTCATTTTAAAATGTATCTGCCGCTTATTATTTTTACTATAAAATTGTTTCTTAATTATAAATAATATCTTTTAAAAATCGAATATTAATTATTGGTATATCCTATTTTATAGGATTTTCATTTCAAATATTTGGTGAGATTAATATTTAATTTAATGAGATGTTATAACCCGTTTAATGGCTATCCGGGTTTGGTGAGACTCATACTCGTGAATTCGGGTCAAATTCATGAGAAAACATTCATTTACAAATAAAACAAAATAGTGGCTTGTGAGAATGTAATGAATAACTAGAGAGTTATTAAAGGTTTCGTTTATATATTTAGGCTACACACACATATGGATTTAGGATCAAATACAAAATATTTTTAACTTTATAATTTTTTATCAAGGTTGTAAAAGTCGCTAGGCACGCCCATGTTGTTTGACGAAGGAGTTGCAAGTACCCGTCTTGGGCGGGGGAATACTCAGATATGATGAACAATTATAATTTTAGTTTTAGGGAGATTTTATATATGGGAAGTATTATAAGTTTACATTAATATAAATCAAAAGGATTCATGTAGGTGGTTCCAAGTTGACTGATTCGAAGGTCGAGTTGACCGATTTCGTGCCGAGTTGACCGATTTTCGAGTCGGCAAATTCCACCCCGGGTTAACCTATTCTACAGCAAGTTGATTGATTTTATGACCGAGTTGACCGATTCCAAGGTTGAGTTGTGTAAAAGCACTTCAAAACCTTCTCAAGTTCTGAGCACTTGCCGATTCCAAGGCCATTCTGGCTAGCTTTTACAATATTGTTCTTTACGGGCCATATTTTTAAGGTGAGTGTGGATATGATTAATGTGTCCAGTACGTAAATTTGTACAAATCTTACCTAATTTCATTAAAAATAAATTGTGATTTTGCTAGTACTTTCTTAATAAATGATTAAGTCCTATAAAACACTCAACGTTTAGAAAAAAAATACATTCGGCCTAAAATGAAATTTCTTAATAAATGAGCAAGTTTAAGGTTTTTTTTCGCAGTAACCCACTAAATGGTAAGTTTCATTTAAATAATAGTTTTTAATGTATACTATATGTCGGATTACTCATGTATATAAGCGGGAAAATATGGCTAGGTTATTGAGTAATCAAACATATTACAAATCCCTTTATGAGACGAGTATTACACTACTACCTGTTCCAAACGTTTCAGGTTTTTGATATTCTAATTGAACTTGGGTTTCATTGTAATTCTTATTAATTAGGGAACGTACAAATTACATCATCTTTGTTGATTAACAACAATTTATTCGTGGTTTGTCCACTTTATGTTCTTTCTTTTATATGTGGGTACTAAAATTTAACTATGGCATTAACATGTGGGTCGTCTAAACCTTGTTAAATCTAAAGTTTGGTACTCAAAGCACAAAATAGTAACGTTTTTTTACCACCTCCAATCCTAAAGGTCATTTGGAGTAGGGATAACATGCGTACCATACTGGTATCGTACCATGTAACATCCTACTTTCGGTTATATTAATAAAATAAAGTTCGTTTATTTTATAGCGGCTCGTTATCGGTTTAGTTGAATAGAATACGAGATGGACTTGTGTTGGGTAAATGGATATGGGTTGTGGACTTGGGTTATGGAGGAATGAAGGAAAGACCATGGGCTTAAGCGCATGATCAAAAATATATATACCCTTAATCCTCCATTTAATTCATTTACACATATCCCTTACACCATCCAAAACACACACTTAAGATTCTCTCTCTAGTTCTCTCTCTCTCTAAACCGATATCAAGAAGGAAACCGAGAACCGACCCGAGGTAATGATAGTATTTTATTGTTTGAGCTTAAAACCGTTAGTTATGAACACGAAATGACGAGCCGACACAGTTAAACCGTTTAAGTCACGAGATCCGGGTGGATTCGGGTATAAACCGAACCTATGATGAGCTTAGGGGTCACCCTATCTCAGATCTGGATCGAACGGGAAGAAAAACGGTGAAAAACGAGTTAAAACACGTTTTTCCGGCGAATCCGCGGTTTTCCGGCGGTGGCGCCGGAAAGGCGGCGCCGGAAAAGGTTGGTACGAGGTTAGCGATGTCAGGGAATGTTCTGACATTCCCTAACCTAACCCTATTCTCTAAGGGTAACTAGCGAAGTAGGTGTGATTCGCCAGCCGATTCGCTAAGGAAAGATTAGCGAACTAGCATGTCATTCGTTAAGGAAATAAGGGCGAACTAGGCCATTCGCTAAGGCCATTCGCTAAGAGAGGGACGAATGAACCACCCTTCGTTATAGGGTTCATTCGTTGACCAGATCAGTTCGTTAAGGTCCAATTCGCTATAAGGACCAGTTCGTTAAGATGCCTGATTCGTTACAAAGGCAGATTCGCTATAATGGCTAATTCTTTATGAATTCCCATTCGTTAAGAACTGAGTGACGAATTAGAACTTTGAAAAAATGACAGAACAGTCCCTGGACTTAGAAAAGAATGATATAATTACAAAGTGACCCTTGGACTTTGATGATTTATGAAAGATGCCTTCAAGGGTTAAAGTGTAGCGATTAACTAACCGGTAATAATCCAATGAAGTAAAACCGGCTTAGATACGTAAGATTAATTAAGTATATTATAGGAAGAGTTAGAGCCGTATTTAATATATGTATGATTATACAGTTAGTCGTGCTCAGCTCAGGAAAGGATTAACTATAAACGTTGAACGCAACCGCCGTGAGGTGAGTTTCTAGCCCCACTTCCTTGTTATGTTTTCGGGGCTGTGTGCATACTCGATGTGATAGTTAATACACATATCTTAAGTGGTAAGTGTATGCCTTGTATTATTTATGTATGATGATTGTTTGACGGTGCGTGAACGATCTTCAGATATTGCATGTACCGTCAGGTGGTAGTTAAGATATGATTGATAAGTATGATGAAAGATATGATGTATGTATGAATATATGATGTATGCATAATGTATGTATGTTATGATGATGGTACGTGAACGTTCTTCCGAGATTGCACGTATTGTCAAAGAAAGTATGTATGAACAAGTACGGTACAGTTACACGAAACAAAGGGACTAGACCCTAATAATATCTGTGATGGTAGGGACCAGACCCTAATAATATATGTGATGATATGGACCAGACCCTAATAATATCTGTGATGGTAGGGACCAGACCCTAATAATATATGTGATGATAGGGACCAGACCCTAATAATATTTGTGATGGTAGGGATTAGACCCTAATAATATCTGTGAGGTTATAGAGCGGAAGGCTCTTTAAATAGAACGGATAGTTATGTATGAAAAGTAAGTATGAATAATGTACACCCCTTCCGGCACGTGTGCAAGTATGAGAACAGATTGTATGTTGTATGATTAACTAGAACTCACTCAGCGTAGCTGACTTTTTGTATGCACGCATGTGAGTAGATTGAGGCAGCTTGCATAAGAGGAAGCACATGGCATGGACTTGAAGAAGCTGGCATCTCAAGAAATGTTATGTTATTCTAAAGACAATGTTTTATGTTTTAAATGATTTGAATGCCCGTTAAGACAACAAAGTATGGTTTTGTAATATGATGGTTTGAAGTTTTAAGATTCCGTGAATGTTTTTATTAACTCTGATATTATGAACTGTGTTTATGAGTAAATCCAACGTCCAAATGTGAGGCACCGGTAACGGGGCCTTACAAGTTGGTATCAGAGCAAAGTTCGAGAGATTTAAGCATCTTATATGCTTAGACTCGAACAGAGAATGGGATTAAAGTAAGAAAAGAAAGATGATGCCAGTTCAAGAATGCCATGTGTCACTCAAGCAAGCTCAGTAACGGTAAAGTGTATGATTAAATATGTATATTAATGTTAGCTTGATTGCTAAAGAAAGGAAATGTGAATGTTAGGGATAGGATTACTTGATTGATTAACTGTTTAGGATAAAACCAGCACAAATAGACTCATAAGGGAAGTGTATAGGACACGGAAAGTAACGTGATCAGCTAATCACAATTGGCCATTGTTATTACCTGTTAGCCTTACTATCCTTGTACTAAATGGTTCCTTAAGTGATGACGTTTGTGTTTCCTTATAGAATGCGATGGCTGGAGTTAAGAAAGTTGCTGGAAAGAAAGGACGCACGGGACGCCGTGGCAGGCCACGCGTTGTCAGAGAACCGTCAGTAGCACCATTTACCAATGCTGAGGGAGAAGGGAGTGCCGCTGGAGGAAACCCGAGTAACAACGAGGGAGTTCAGCTGGATCCCGCTGTTCATGCTGCTATTGCCCAAGCGATAGCAACTGCTATGAAGAACATGAATCCCGATAAGCCTGCTGGAGGCCCAGAAGGAACCGCCGTAAGGGCGGAAGGCGAAGGTAGGAAGGATGATGAAGGGGAGAGGTTAGAATCGAGCGTTGTGAAATCGGTGAAGGTGGATGGTAGAAAAAGGGGCCGAGGTGGATGCAACTATAATTCTTTCAAAGGTTGTGATCCACCACAGCTAACTGGCTTGGGAGACGCAATCGCTACTCTCCAATGGATAACCGCCATGGATAAAATTATCCGAATTAGCGAATGCCGTCCCGACCAAGCTGTGGGATATGCCACCAAATCATTCGGTGAGGAGGCAATGTATTGGTGGGAGTCAGTTGAGCAGAGGAAGAGTCGAGAAGAGATCAAGGCCTTGAGGTGGGACGATCTGAAAGAGTTAGTGATGAAACGATTTTGTGCTGATGCTAAGGTAGAGAAGGTTGAAATGAAGTTCTTGAGTCTGAAGGCGAGTAAGATGACACACCGCGAATACCTCACTGAATTCAACCGCCTGTCAAGGTTGGTGCCAGATATGGTGGACACCGAGGCCAAGCGGATCAAATGTTACCTTAGGGGACTGCTCAGAATGTTCGCGTCTTGGTCAAGACTGGTAGACCGGGTACCTTTGACTCTGCTGTGGGACTCGCAGAAACGGTTTATGAGGACTTGATAGATGAAGCGGTTATGGAAGAGAAGAAAGAGAAGAAGTGGATCGCTCCTGCCAAGCGACCTGGTACTCAGTTATGGAACCCCAAGAACAAGCAACCCAGAGTTTGGGAAAAGAGATCGTGTAAGACCTGCGGAAAGATGCATGGTGGTGAGTGCAAGTGGGGTAGAAGTTCTGATGTTTGTCTCAAATGTGGAAAGGCTCATGGTGGAGAATGCAGAATGGGGTCGAATGCCTGTTATAAGTGCGGGAAGGTAGGGCATTATGCCAATGAGTGCAGTGCGAAGCCAGCATGTTACAAATGTGGCAAGACAGGCCATATGGCAAGAGAGTGCACTGAAGGTGAGGATGGAGGTAGTGGGAAGAAAGATTCTGATCAAGCAAGGCCGAGGACTAGAGCCTATATGCTGACCCAGGAACAAGCTAGACAGATTCCTGATGTTGTGACCGGTACGTTCTTAGTAAACGGCATTTCTGCTTCCGTATTATTTGATTCTGGTGCGAATATAAGTTTTGTAGCTACGACATTTAGTAAACTAGCTAAAATGAAAGGCTGCCGAGTGTCTGAAACTTTTATAGTAGAAACCGCCAGTGACACTTCGGTTAAAATAACAAAAATGGTTAAGGATTGTAAGATAGAGTTAGAGGGACATGAGTTCCCTGTTACTTTGTATGTTATGACCTTAGGAGGGTTCGATGTAGTCTTGGGAATGGATTGGTTGTCTGAGTTTGAAGCTCAGATAGTATGTAAGAGTAGAATAATAAAGCTAAGGTCTTTAGATGGTAGTGCGGTGACGGTTTACAGTGATAAAGAAAGTTCAGGGTTTAACGTCATTTCGATGATAAAAGCCGAAGGGTTATTACGACGAGGATGTGGTGCCTACCTGGCGTATGTTGTTAACGCTACGGCCGAGACGAAAGAAAGGAAAGATGTTCCTATCGTCTGTGACTACCCAGAAGTGTTCCCTGAGGATCTTCCGGGGTTACCACCAGAGCGAGAGATAGAATTCCAGATAGATTTAATACCAGGAGCCCAGCCCGTCGCGAAAGCACCTTACCGTCTAGCTCCGTCCGAGATGAAAGAATTGATGTCCTAACTGCAAGAACTCCTCGACAAGGGTTTTATTAGACCAAGTGTTTCCCCGTGGGGCGCACCAGTGTTATTCGTAAAGAAGAAGGATGGAAGTATGAGAATGTGCATAGACTATTGTGAGTTGAATAAGCTTACGGTGGAGAATAGATATCCTTTGCCAAGGATTGATGATCTGTTTGACCAACTGCAAGGTTCAAGTTGGTTCTTACGGATAGATCTCAGATCAGGCTATCATCAACTTAAGGTGAAAGAGGCAGACATTCCAAAAACAGTGTTCCGAACGCGGTATGGACACTACGAGTTCCTCGTAATGTCATTCGGTCTAACGAATGCTCCCGCAGCATTTATGGACATGATAAATAGGGTTTGTTGGCCGATGTTGGATAAGTCGGTTATCGTCTTCATTGATGATATATTGATTTATTCAAAGAGCGAGTCTGACCATGCTGAGCATCTGAGAGAGGTATTAGAGACTCTGAAGAAAGAGAAGTTGTATGCTAAGTTTTCGAAGTGCGCGTTCTGGTTAAGAGAAGTGCAATTTCTAGGTCACGTGATTAATCCGGAAGGGATTACCGTAGACCCAGCTAAGATTGAAGCGATAACGAATTGGAAGACTCCACCGAATCCGACTGATATACGAAGCTTCCTAGGGTTAGCTGGCTACTATAGGAGATTTATCGAAGGTTTCTCCAAGATAGCCGCACCGCTGACCGGTATGACCCGAAAGTCGATAGTATTCAGTTGGAGAAAGTTTCAAGAAGAAGCCTTTGAGGAATTAAAGAAGAGACTCACGCAAGCTCCAATCCTTGCTCTACCCGATGGTGACGAGGATTTGGTTGTCTGTACTGATGCTACGCATCGTGGGCTAGGTTGCGTGTTGATGCAACGAGGAAAAGTGATAGCTTACTCGTCTAGATAGTTGAAAGTCCATGAGAGTACTTATCCGAGGCATGATTTGGAGCTAGCAGCAGTAGTGCATGCCTTAAAGATATGGAGGCATTATCTGTATGGTACTAAGTGTACCATCTACACAGATCATAAGAGTTTAAAGTACTTCTTCGAGCAAAAAGAATTGAACATGAGACAGAGAAGATGGTTGGAGTTGATAAAGGATTACGACTGCGATATTAAGTACTACCCTGGCAAAGCTAACGTGGTCGCCGATGCACTAAGCCGTAAGAATGAGGAAGTCCTTGCAACTGTGAAGTCATACAAATTGATTATGAATTCAAGCCTTTTCGAAGAAATCATCAAGGTGCAGTCAGAGGTGCTAGTAGACGAGAAGTTGGTAAAGAAAGAAAGAGTTTACGGCCAACAAGACGAACTAATGGAAAACACTCATGGTGTTAAGACTTGGTTTGACCGTATGTGGATCCCACGCCATGGAGATCTCAGAGGTCGAATCTTAGATGAAGCTCATAAGTCAAGATATTCGATTCATCCAGGAACTACGAAGATGTACCAGGATTTGAAAAGAGATTATTGGTGGCCAGGAATGAAGAATGATGTGATAGATTATGTCAGTAAGTGCTTAACTTGTTTACAAGTCAAGGCAGAGCACCAGAAGCCTTATGGAAAGATGCAACCTTTGGAGATACTAGAATGGAAATGGGAACACATCACCATGGATTTCATAACTAAGCTACCTCGTACAGCTAAGCACCATGATACCATCTGGGTGATTGTGGACCGTTTGACCAAGAGTGCTCACTTTCTGCCTATACGAGAGGCTATCTCGTCAGAAACGTTAGCAAGCTTTTTCATTAAAGAGGTTGTATCTAAGCATGGAGTACCGTTATCATTAAAGAGGTTTACTTCGAGATTTTGGAAGAAGTTTCATGAGGCTATGGGAACGAGGTTGAGCATTAGTACGGCGTATCATCCCCAAACAGATGGACAGTCTGAAAGGACGATCCAAACCCTTGAGGATATGCTACGTGCTTGTGTTCTAGACTTTGGTGGAAGTTGGGATGATCATCTGCATCTGGCAGAGTTCTCTTATAACAACAGTTACCATTCAAGTATTGGTATGCCACCATTTGAGATGTTGTATGGGAGACGTTGTAGAACTCCCGTATGTTGGGGAGAGATTGCTTAGAAGGAGATGGGAAGCCTAGAAGTTGTGCAAGAAACCTCTTCGAAGTTCGATCAGATCAAGGCAAGAATGAAAGCTGCTCAAGACAGACAGAAGTCGTATGCTGATAAGCGGCGACGACCGATTGAGTTTAACGTTGGTGACAATGTGATGCTCAAGGTCTCGCCTTGGAAAGAAATCATTCGTTTCAGGAAGAGGGGAAAGTTGAGTCCAAGGTACATTGGACCGTTCAAGATTTTAGATCGAGTAGATGAAGTGGCTTCCAAGTTAGATTTGCCAGAAGAGTTGGAAGGAATTCATTCAACCTTCCACGTTTCTCATTTGAGAAAATGTCTAGCTGATGACACGTCTCACGTGCCATTGATGGACATCGAGGTTGATGAGCAGTTGAACTACATTGAGCAACCGATAGAGATAGTTGACCGCAAGGAGAAGCAAATTCGTCGCAAGGTTATACCTTTAGTGAAAGTGATATGGAAGCATCGCAAAGGTTCAGATGCCACTTGGGAAGCGGAGGATGAGATGCGCAAGTTTTATCCGAATCTGTTTATGTAATAGTTAGGTTTCGGGGACGAAACCTCTTTAAGGAGGGAAGACTTGTAACATCCTACTTTCGGATATATTAATAAAATAAAGTTCATTTATTTTATAGATGGTCGTTATCGGTTTAGTTGAATAGAATACGAGATGGACTTGTGTTGGGTAAATAGATATGGGTTGTGGACTTAGGTTATGGAGGAATGAAGGAAAGACCATGGGCTTAAGCCCATGATCAAAAATATATATACCCTTAATCCTCCATTTAATTCATTTACACATATCCCTTACACCATCCAAAACACACACTTAAAATTCTCTCTCTAGTTCTCTCTCTCTAAACCGATATCAAGAAGGAAACCGAGAACCGACCCGAGGTAATGATAGTATTTTATTGTTTGATCTTAAAACCGTTAGTTATGAACACGAAACGACGAGCCGACACCGTTAAACCGTTTAAGTCACGAGATCTGGGTGGATTCGGGTATAAACCAAACCTATGATGAGCTTAGGGGTCACCCTAGCTCAGATCTGGATCGAACGGGACGAAAAACGGTGAAAAACGATTAAAACACGTTTTTCCGGCGAATCCGCGGTTTTCCGGCGGTGGCGTCGGAAAAGGTTGGTATGAGGTTAGCGATGTCAGGGAATGTTCTGACATTCCCTGACCTAACCCTAATTCGCTAAGGGTAACTAGCGAAGTAGGTGTGATTCGCCAGCCGATTCGCTAAGGAAAGATTAGCGAACTAGCATGTCATTCGTTAAGGAAATAAGTGCTAACTAGGCCATTCGCTAAGGCCATTCGCTAAGAGAGGGACGAATGAACCCCCCTTCGTTATAGGGTTCATTCGTTTACCAGATCAGTTCGTTAAGGTCCAATTCGCTATAAGGACCAGTTCGTTAAGATGCCTGATTCGTTACAAAGGCAGATTCGCTATAATGGCTAATTCGTTATGAATTCCCATTCGTTAAGAACTGAGTGACGAATTAGAACTTTGAAAGAATGACAGAACAGTCCCTGGACTTAGAAAAGAATGATATAATTACAAAGTGACCCTTGGACTTTGATGATTTATGAAAGATGCCTTCAAGGGTTAAAGTGTAGCGATTAACTAACCGGTAATAATCCAATGAAGTAAAACCGGCTTAGATACGTAAGATTAATTACGTATACGATAGGAAGAGTTAGAGCCGTATTTAATATATGTATGATTATATAGTTAGTCGTGCTCAGCTCAGGAAAGGATTAACTATAAACGGTGAACGCAACCGCAGTGAGGTGAGTTTCTAGCCCCACTTCCTTGTTATGTTTTCAGGGCTGTGTGCATACTCGATGTGATAGTTAATACACTTATCTTAAGTGGTAAGTGTATGCCTTGTACTATTTATGTATGATGATTGTTTGACGGTGCGTGAACGATCTTCGGATATTGCATGTACCATCAGGTGGTAGTTAAGATATGATTGATAAGTATGATGTATGTATAAATATATGATGTATGCATAATGTATGTATGTTATGATGATGGTACGTGAACGCTCTTCGGAGATTGCACGTATTGTCAAGGAAAGTATGTATGAACATGTACGGTACAGTTACACGAAACAAAGGGACCAGACCCTAATAATATATGTGATGGTAGGGACCAGACCCTAATAATATATGTGATGATAAGGACCAGACCCTAATAATATCTGTGATGGTAGGGACCAGACCCTAATAATATATGTGATGATAGGGACCAGACCCTAATAATATCTGTGATGGTAGGGACCATACCCTAATAATATCTGTGATGTTGGGGACCAGACCCTTTATATTATCTGTGATGTTAGGGACCAGACCCTTATAATATATGTGAGGTTATAGAGCGGAAGGCTCTTTAAATAGAACGGATAGTTATGTATGAAAAGTAAGTATGAATAATGTACACCCCTTCTGGCACGTGTGCAAGTATGAGAACAGATTGTATGTTGTATGATTAACTAGAACTCACTCAGCGTAGCTGACTTTTAGTATGCACGCAGGTGAGTAGATTGAGGCAGCTTGCATAAGAGGAAGTATATGGCATGGACTTGAAGAAGCTGGCATCTCAAGAAATGTTATGTTATTCTAAAGACAATGTTTTATGTTTTAAATGATTTGAATGCCCGTTAAGACAACGAAGTATGGTTTTGTAATATGATGGTTTGAATGTTTTAAGATTCCGCGAATGTTTTTATTAACTCTGATATTATGAACTTTGTTTATGAGTAACTCCAACGTCCAAATGTGAGGCACCGGTAACGGGGCCTTAAATACCAAAACGTATCGCAACAGAAAAGATAGGTTAAAGCATAAACCGAATATCATAGCGATTATCGGTGCGGTACCGGTCAGTATCGGTATCATTGAACGTACCGAAAAAGTGTTACCGAATAGTACTGAAAATGAAAGCATGAAAACAAGTGACGGTACCGATAGTGTCAGTTCGGTATCAGTTTGATACGGTATTCGATTCAGAAAGCTTCTGATGAAGATCAATAACGACAGGTGCACTTTATTATTAAAAAAAACAATGTTTTTACTACAGAGCCAGCAATGAGAATGCCCCAAGGAACAAGAACCAAACGAACAGGAATAATACATTGAACAAATGGTTGGATTGTATTACAAAATAAAGCTAAAAAAATGCATAAATAAAAACGGAAAGCACACTCACCTAGGGTCGTTCAAACTGCCGTCACTCGAACTCCCTCGTCGCTCGAAAAATACTCGCTTGTTTTTACGCTCGATTGAAAACGAGCCGCTCCGCTTGGTTCGGTTTGTAAACGATCCAAGCAACGAGCAAAGGTCTGCTTGGTTCGGTTCGGCTCGAATATTTTTAATTTATTTAATTTATAATTATATATAAACAAATATATAAATATACAAACAAAACACATAGTATAAGCTTACAATTATTTTTACCCCTTAAAATTTTTCATATTCCGTCAATTTTATAGTTTTATTTGTTCAATTTAAGTTTTTAGAATACCATAATTTTGTTTAAAGATCATTATATCTCACTTCAAACTTATTTTTTAATAAAACTTTACAATATATTACACGTTTGTCTAAAAACTACTAATTTGTTTATTAAATATATTATTTACAACCTTCAAATTTGTTTTTCTTATTGAAAATTTTAAAGTGAGAAATAAATAATGCTTGAAATCTCTCGATGTTTGATCGAAAAATGCTCGATTCAATTTTGGTTCGTTTCGTTTTCACTCGGTTCGAATTTCAGCCGTTCGGTTCGGTTCGGTTGTAAACGAGCCAAACAACGAGCAAGCCTTCGCTCGGTTCGGCTCAGCTCGTGAACAACCATACACTCACTGCCATCAAAATCATTTAGCCTTGATTTAATATCACCAATAGAGTTTTGGTCATATCCATAGCCTTTATATCTAAAAGACGTCAGTGACATTAAAAAATAAAAATTTCTTATGACATAGTACATTAATAAATGAAATTTTCGGGTGTTGCAAGATTAAAAAATGATATATATATATATATATATATATATATATATATATATATATATATATATATATAGATAAAGGATAGAATACGAAAATCCTTTATCGTACAATAGGTACGCGACATTCTGGAACGTCCATCTTCAATAACCATCCTAATCCTAAAATCACAATTACGCGAGCCGGCCTCCGTCAACCTCTTCTCCTGTCGATTCCGTCCACCTTCGCCATCGCCGTTCAACGATTCCGTCCACCATCCACCTTCGCGACCACCATCTTCTTCCGACATAACCATCAATCGTTGCTCACCTGTTAGGTAATAAAATTGCTCAATTGAAATTGAAATTGAAATTGTTGAACTAATTGATCAATTAAACTTTGAAATTGGTCCAATTAATCATCAATTTGAAGTTTCAATGAATCAATTTTGAGTTTTGCAGAAACCCAGTTGTAGACGCTCCGTATTTTTATTCATATGATCGAATCAATGATCAAATTAACGGTCGATTGACGATTGTTTGATGATTATGAGATTATATGAAGTGATTTCAGTGTTCAATTTCATGTTTACAGGTGTTTAATTTTAGTTTTTTTGTTAGTTTTAGAAGTTTTGAACACCCAAAACTTCTTAGAACTTCTAAACTTTATCAGAACTTCTAAACTTTTTTGAACACCCAGAATTTCTTAGAACTTCTAAACTTTATCAGAACTTCTAAACTTTTTTAAACAACCTGAACTTCTTAGAACGTATTAGAATGTTTAAAGATGTTCATTTTTTTTAACACCTAGATGTTCTTTGAATGTATTAGAACGTTTAAAGATGTTCTTTTTTGGTCAGAACATTTAAAGGTATTCAGTTTTGTTTCAGAACGTTTAAATATAATATTTTGAACCCTAATTAGATCTCGATTGAGTGCGTTATTTCTGCAATTTCATAATTGACTGATGAATCTAAATACTTCTATACATCAATTCGATTGATTAAATCATCATTTTGGTGTTTATTTTGGTCAAAACGTTTAAAATTTGAGCCTAACATTTAAACACAAACCCTAATAAGAGCTCAATTAAGTGTGTTAATATGCAATCCCATAATCGATTGATGATTCTAAAGCCTCTAACCACATCAGTTCGATTGATTAAATCATCAATTTTGATCAATTTGAAGATTTTTAATGTTCAGTGACGTTCTATTTCAATTTTGGGTTTTGACTTTTGAGATTTCATACTGTAAGTTGTGATTAGAGTTTAGAAATTGGATGAGATAGATTAAGGAGTTCCGAATTTGGATCAGAATCGATTTTAAATCGATGAATTTGATCGCGAACTATGGTTTTGGTTATTTACCAAACTGCCACCGCGTGAAATTGAAATTGATGATCAGGAGTGTCGTGTACGTAATGTACGATAAGTTATTATTGTACAATAACTCATCCCAATATATATGCTAATTAGGGTTTAATTATAATAAGAAGATTAGTTTTTGTGGGAATGATGGAAAATAATCTTATCCATTTATTTTAGACTTGAATGGTTGATATTGGATTAGAGAGAAAATCAAATGTAAAAAAAGGGTAATGGCATAATAGGAAAAACACATTTGTTGACTTTCTCTCTTCACATGCAAGACACATGTCAAATTCCCCTATCATTTTAAACGTCCATAACTTTTTTATACGACATTTTTTTTCAAAACAAATATATAAAAATAAAAAATAACGTATAATAAATAAATTTTAAATAGAAAAAAAACATGCATTAACTTAAAGTAAAAAGGCATACATCAACTTAAATTAAATAATAGATGAAATACGAGTCAATCCATGTTCGAGCGGTCCATCATTAGAATGTTTATTTTTTTATTAAGCACAATTTCATTCATTTATTCATAAAATTTATCCAAATATGTCTTTTTTATATAAAAAAATCTAGCATTTTTTGGTTGACATTATCAGCAAGTGGTTCAATTTTCACATTGTCCCTTGGAGTTGTTGTATTTAGTGTGCATTTATAGAATTTACTATATCATTTTAAATAAATAAATGCACCATGCTATTTCAACTTTAATTTACAAAAAATTAATTATTGAAGTGAAGAATGAATTGGCCCCACCATTCTTGTCCTCTACAAGTTTGCAGTCACAAACACACCAAACAAATATTGGCTCTACATTGGTGTAAGTCTGCTTACAACATGTTTGCTTAGGGTGGACGGGGCACCGCGTAATAAGCCATCCATCACGCGTGATGGCTCTTAGCACACCGCCGCCGGTCCTTTTATCAAGCGTGAGGGGGAGTGTTGCGTGATGGCCATCACGCAAGTTATGGGGTGAAAATCTAGGAGGGAGCCGTTGGAAATCAAGTGATGGGGTGGAAATCCATCACACCACCACCCCTAGTAAAAATCCATCACATGTGATGGATTTGGGGTTGGTGATGTGGCACACCATTATTGGAGGTGATGTGTGATGAGCTTTGCACCACCCCCTCTCCCCTTAGGGGACCCGGGGCACCGCGTGAAGAAGAGCCATCACGCGTGATGGCACCACTCAACACCGCCGCCGGTGGTGTATCACGCGCGTGATGGCTCTGTTGAGTGATGGCCATCACTTGCGTGATGGTGGGTTTTTCGAGGAAAATGACCGTTGAGAGGGGGGTGGTTATGACCGTTAGGGGGGGGAGCCGTCGCCGGAAGTGATGGGTCACCGGAAAAAAAATAGGGAAGAAGGAGTGCTGCGTTTTGTTAGTATTATTATTATTATTATTATTATTATTATTTTTAATACAATTTACACATTTAACCCCTTAACTTTCACATTTCTTTTAAACAGAATTTAGAATAATTTACGAATTAAATCTTGAACTTTTGAATGCTATAAAAATGATATAAAAGTCGGCTAAGTTGGCGAAAACGTGACGAGGCCTATATCCACCATTTTTTTGTCGGTTTTTATTTATTTATTTATCTTTGTAACATTTAATCTTGCAAAAAAAACAAAAAAATTTCACCCCACACCACACCACACCACACCACACCACCACCCCTAGGAAAAAACTATCACGTGTGATGGATTTGGGGTTGGTGATGTGACACCATTTGATTGGGTGGGGTGTGTGATAAGTGATGCCACCACATCCACCAACCCCCCCCCCCCCCCCCCCTAATGTCATAGAGTTTCAAACCTACGGAAAAGCTTTGCCAACCATGAAGACAAATTCCATGATAAAGTAGATATACAAGAAAAGTAGCTCAATTAATGAATCATCCTTCATATAGTTTCTTTTGAAAATATTACATCTAGAACAACATATGGATTTATTTATTATAAAGTTTGAACACCAAAATCAGTTTTTGTCATACCAACCTGACAATTATTAAATCAATTTAAAAGAGAGTAGCGACACCGCTTGTTGTCCGATTGTCTTCGGTTTCGATGTAATCACTACCTTACTTATTTTAGTAATTTTGGAATTCCGTTGAAAACTAAACTAATCACTTGTAGTAGTCTGGTTTGTCACAAGTTACTCTAAACAAACAAATAAAAAGTGAATAATCTCAATCACATGTGTTCATGACGGAAAAAAGAGCCTATCATATAAACTATAATCATACAACAAAAGACCACCAATACCACATCTAGTTAGCAATTCAGCAGGAACACCCTCCACTCCAAAAATACCTTGTGAAAATAACCTTGATATTTGATGTATTATTTAATCTAGTTAAACAATTAAGCCTCAAAAGTTACAAGTGAAATGTTCAGTACAAAAACCTATATACGCATTCCATTGACATAGGTTTCACATCAACCATGAGTCTTGATGTTCACCCTTATCTCACTCACCGAATCAAACCAAGAACTTCAAAACAAAATGACCACAAAGTATCCTATGGTGCTATGATATTATCATCCAGGCTTAAACCAGTGAACTGGTTCAGTAGCCATTCTCGTTTCAGAATTCATAACATTGTAAAGTGATATGACTTGAAGTTATAAGTTTCCTATCATCAATGAAATACTAGTACCTATAAACTTTCCTAATCATCAACTTAACCATAAGAAATTGTATACAATCACAGTATTCACTGGAATCAGATTAAAACATGATCAAATTCTAGAATATTGCTTCACTTTTGAGGTGAGATCCTAGAACATGATGGCAATCACATATCCAAGCAATCTAAGCAGCTATCTTAAAATTCTGGTAATTGTTTAACAATTACAAAGTATTTTATAAAACTCATTTAGACTCCAAACTCACATCATCAAAGTACATGAACTATAAGCATTTCAAACTACAAGTTCAACTCCATGATTTTCTAATCTTTTTTTCCAACAAGAAACATGTGCACATACTTGTATAAAAATCACAAACCACAATGGATTGAAAACTATATAAATAGCAAAGTGTATAGTGCAAAATGTTTGCAGGCGGAAATCTTATACATGGCACTAAAATCAATTATTTGATAGAAACCATTTCAAGAATCAGTTCTCTCCATACATTTCCAATCAGTTTATCTTCTGTTTTTTTTTCCTCCAAACATAAAGACCCAAGCAAAAACCAGTAAACATGTGCGACTTAGAGCATACCTGACAATTATGAATCAGAAAAATCTAACCCCATAAGCCACAACTTTGTCAACGTAAGAGACTTGGAGATAAAGATACAGATCGTTTGTGTAAAAAACTTCCACGTTCAGTGCACAACCACAACTACCAAAAGATCTTCTAATATGCCCCATCTATTGTAGCCAATAGTCTATAGTAAAAGCTTTACATAAACTTAAATATAAGGTAAATAAATCAAAATCAATGCAAAAAATGGTTGCTTAAGGGGCAACACAATTAAAATTACAAGTTTAGATTAGACATAAGAAGATCAAAAGTAAAAAAAAGCAGTATCGAACAATACCAAATCTCCATAATTTTAAACGACATTCACAATAACTATCAAACAATACAAAAAAAAATTGAAAGACAAATAGAGTAACAAGAAAAACCAAATAGCTAAAAACTTTAACCGTGTTCAATTCAACAACCCATCGCGTTACATGATAAGAAACAAGTATCAAATAACATCATTTATATACCATTTGTACTTACAAAAATCAGATAACAACTCTTTAATATTTACCTTCTATGCTAGACATGTTACTGTTTCATACTTGACATATTCTGTTTCGTAGTCTGGAAAGACAATCCTGAAACCACGTGTTTCAGCCTCTGAAATTGCTTTAACATCTAGTGACGTGATGAAAATTCAATTGTATAAAACACAGTCAAAACACCAATAATACTTTATATAACCAAGACTCCACATAAGCTGCCTAAAGAGGGAAATTTATCAGCAATTAGGGTCGTGAGAGCCAATGGAATCTGAACACAACAGCTAAAAGACACAGCATATTTTGCATAAACTGATTATGTTGAGTACATAGCCACTTTTTGTAAAGATATGAAAGTAGCCACCGAATACAAAGTAACAACTGTAGATGCTCGTTCAGTACTAAGAAGATTATTCCCAATGATGGTAAAAATAGCCACACCAATAGTCTTTAAACCTGTTTTCAACATTCCATCTGACCAATTTTCTGAAGTAGCCCTGGCAACAAAGTCCTCGGCTTTCACTCGTCTAAAATAGAGTACCAAACAACAACCGGAAACTACCATAACAAAAATTTGTAAGAAAAGGTCTGAAGATTCTTTAGGTAGCGAGGCTAAAATAACCAACCAAGATAAATAAAACATACCCTGCCTCGGTCAGAAATGCATCCGCTTTTTCGCTATACCTAAATTTCGCTAAAACGAAACAAACTAAAGCAAAGGCCTCGAGCAGTGATGCAACTGTTTTGTTGGAAAAAGTTTTGTAGTTAACTCCAATAAAATTTGTGAACCCTAAGAGAACAAATGTTAAACAATTGTCCATCTCCTATCTTCACAATTTGTGTTCCGAAATTATTCACATGTTCTCTGTTCCGCCACCAAAAGTTATATCCAAGTCTATTTTTTATTAACTTTTTTTTATTTACATGTTTATTTACTATCTTGCTTGAGTCCACACTTGACTATGAGAAAAAAAGTTGTTTAGTTTACGATGGCATAACATTACCAACAAAACCAGTTATGGGACATAACCGATTAGCGAGAATCGACTTTAGCAATTCTAGAACCGAACAAGTTTACTATAATAGGTTCCGGTTCTAATTTTCAATAATTTTCGGTTATGATTACGGTTCCTTTCCGATTTCAGTTCGGTTCAGTTCTGGTGGTTCCTAACCGCTACACAACCCTGGGCAATAGGTAACATGGTGGATATCTTAGGTTTGAAAATAGAATAAAGACAAGTGCTTGTATAAAGGAAAGACCACCAAAAGCATTATTGTCGCCAAAACACATGTGGTTGGTTAGGTGGGAGCCTGAATCTGATTGTGTAAATGATCGGGGGGTGCCAATGGAGAGTACGCGGTGTTGTCGATTATGAGAAGTAGAAGAATGCTAGTTATATGAGAGAAACTAGAATACATTTGTATTTGTGTTTTAGAGAGAGAGAGCATGAAAATGTTGTGTGTATAACAACTTTTTTTTTAAAAAAAGGAGAAAATGTGAAAGACATGTATGATGTGTGACTTTTTATCATGTCCTATTTTTATTTTTATTTAGCAAAAATTAACTTTTTTCTCTTTATATATATATATATATGGGATGGATATTTTGAGAACTTGATTAGTTGTAACAACTTTAAGAACTCAATTATGGACCACACACTTAATTAAATGAGTTTGAATATGTGGCTAAGATTAAATTTAATTAAAAAATGAATCAGAAGAGAGAATAAATATTTTTGTTGATTACACATGTTTAAACTTTAGTTACACATGTGTAAAAAGTCGATTTGGTGTGTAAAAAATTACGGTAATTTTTTACACATTACTTACACTTACGTATTACACATGTGTAAAAAAATTTGAAAAAAAAATTGTTACGTTGAGTTCTTTCGAGTTCTTAAAGCTTAAATTAGTTCTCAAAAGAAATCAATCATATATAAATATATATATATAGAGGAATGTTAAAATAAAAAAAGAGAATTTTGTAAGAAGTGTAGGAAAAGTTCTGAACCTTTAGATTAATTATAACACATAGGGGCATTTTAGTCCATAAAATTTTATTTAAGAATTAATTAGGTTATTAAGAACCCTCTATTTTTGGATCTTATTATGGATGAACTAAGAGAGAGAATCGTGAGAGGGGAAGTAAACGAGAGGAGAGAAGCGACAGCTCCAAGCCCGGAAGATCAGCAACCATTTATAATCACCTATTTATAAAAACACGTTAACTTTTCCGGCGACCAATTAGGGTTCTGCCATTTGCACAGCGGCAGCCCCTAGTTATCCCACGGGCAGTGCTGATAATTCCGGCTCAGAGGAGATTTGGTCTCCAAAGTCGTCACCACCGTTAAGGACGAAGCTTAATAAGGGCAGGCCTGTTTTTGGTT
The DNA here is from genome assembly GCF_021521415.1 of Bidens hawaiensis. Taxonomy (NCBI): domain Eukaryota; kingdom Viridiplantae; phylum Streptophyta; class Magnoliopsida; order Asterales; family Asteraceae; genus Bidens; species Bidens hawaiensis. The sequence continues at coordinate 3,186,183 of NW_027491034.1, forward strand.
TGATTTGTATGGTTCTTTTTACATGGCGTTGCTGAATTCATCATCTACGGCATCATCATACACGGATCCGTCAAAGCTTTGCCATTAACATCGATCGAAAACCATGTGAAACACGATGTATGATGTAATCGAAGCCCTAGTTGTTATCGGAAACCTTGATCCAGTTGTGGCTGTTTTTTGTTTTCCGAGCTTAAATCGGGCCTTTTGATTCACTGTTTTTATTTTGTGTTGAGTTAAAATAATCTAAGTTGTAAATGGTGAAGACGAAGACTTGATGGATCTGACACTTTTGAGAAATCTCACATGCACGATATTAATATATATTGTAAGGATGTTGAATTTTAAAATTGTTAATTATTATATTATTATATATGTATATATGTTAGAATAATTGTCATTCCAACAAACGACCCATATGATTTGCACATATCAAGCTTTAGAAATAGTGTGTTTTGCTCCGTGTCCATCTTTATACATGGTGTGTTATTGTTCAACGTAGTGTGTTTTTGTTCTTGATGTTTTTGGTGTTGTGTTTTAAGTTTTGATGAAAATTTGGTGTTGTATTTAAAACACATTGTAAAATAGATTATGATGTTCTTGGTGTTTTGTTTTAATTTTATATTAAAATATGATAATCATATATATAATATAGTGTGTTTTTGTTCTTGATGTTCTTGGTGTTTTTTTTGTAAATTTGGATTAAACTTTAGTGTTATGTTTTATAACACACTGTAATTCAGCAAGGTTTTACGTTATGTGTTCTTAATGTTCTAGTGTGTTTTTCTGGTAATTCAGCAAGGTTCATGTATGGTATGTATTCATGTTATTTTTGGATGAAAATATAATAATTAAATATTTAATAAATATTTTCATATATAATATAACACATGAGACGATTATGCCCTTTAACACATCTTTATATGCCTTTAAAATAAAACACACCCTCATTATATATATATATTTTTCCTGAATTACATGCACCCTAAAATAAACCACAACTTTGATAACTTAATTCTTTAACGTTATTACCATTTTAATTTATTTAGATCATATTATTTGAACCCAATGAGCAAAGTCGCAAGGTCTTAAGTTTGGATATGATTCTAACTTGATTTTACCGTAGCAGGACTTCGGGCAGTGGGTTTTCCTCGGAACAGAAGATGGTAGATTTATACTTCTCAACTATGTATAAGCATAATGTTCAAATTTGAAACAATTCCTTTCTACAAACTCACTGATTACTGGAATTTCGATAATAGCATAAATGATACCAGTCATGATAACACCAACTGTACAAATTCTAATACTAGTTTTATAACAAAATCACTAATCATCAAATCATAAAATTCACCAAAAACACCAGCCTAAAGCATATTAATGTTTTAACAATATCTATGCGATTTCCATGAAAGATACACTCGGGGCCGTATAAAGCAAAGGTACACCAACCTAAAATAAGTTCATGCATGTCTATCCGGAACCACAATTACCTGTGCATAGAGCTCTAAAAATTACTGCAAACACAATTATATAAAAGTTAAGTAATAATTAATAATAGCACAACTTAGTTTCTCATGTTGTGTAGTTATGTTGATCTGATATGTATAATGTATAACACAAAAATATCAACTTAAAACTAAAGGTTTACTTTAAAATCCGCCATTTGAAGTTACAAAATCAAACAAAAAGTTGAACCACCTGAACATATAAAACATCTTTGTCGTTCACTCGGTCGAATAAGTTACGGGAACGGGAACGGCCCGCTGCATGATCAACAGCTAAACTCTGATATCAACAAAGAAAAGCACCAAAAAAATAATAAACAAGTGTGGGAACAAAGTCCGCTCCATCAAACCAAGATTATCGAAATGTTTACTAAGAGTTGATATTACATCTTCATCAAGAGCGCCCCGATGTGCATCATGAACTTGATTGAAATAATAGTCATCAGTCTCATCCCTTCACAAACAAACATAAAACTAATATTACCACAAAATTCAGCCAAAAATATTAAAACTTACCAAGGCATAATAAACAAACCAAGCGACCAATGAACAGAACCGTTCATTTAGCACGAAGTAGGTTTATTTAATAAACAAACGAGAATAAACAAAAAAAATGGGTTATTGTGTTACTTCATTTTAACGTGGTGAACATTCGTTTATGTTGATTCAAAAAAGCCAAGATCACCACTAAAATTGACCTTTTCAATTCAAAATAAAACATCAAAACCTTAAACGTATCTAGAATCAAAAAAGTTAAATAAATTTTACGATTTCCACACATGCTGACCCGACTCCAAAACTTTTGATGTTGTGTCTAAACACCTGATGCTAAGTACCAAAACTTTGATGCCCTGAAGTCGCCCCATAGCGACCCGTCTTGTAATCACTAGGATGGTAATAGTAAGAAGCACATATCATAATAAAGGTGAATACTTTAAATTCTTTACAACTTTATAAATAATGTCTTTAATTGTAACATCCCGAAATTTATATGGATAATATTTATATATTATTTACGTCAGAAGAATTAATTGAGTTAGTAGAAGAAATAATAAAATAATAAAGATGGAATGTTAAGTAGGCTTTAAAGGTGTAATTAATTATGGACTAAAAAAGAAAGATGAGCGTAAGGTCCATGGGCTTAAGGGAGTATTTTTTCTTAAACCCTAATCCTTCCCATTTCCATCCATTTCAACACCATAGCCTACACCTTCAAAAACACACACTTAAGCCAAACACTCTCTACACCACCCATCCCACCCATCCATCTTCATAATTTCGGACCATATCAAAGAAAGATCAAGTTTGTTTATTATCTACAATAACAAGAGATAATTAAGCTTAACTCGAGCAAAATCTAAACCGAGATTCGGTTTGTTTAACGTACACGTCATTTTAAAGATCGTTCATTGATATTGGTTCTCCATGAAAATTGGTAGAACCTTAGATCGGGATCTAAGGTCTAATAAAAATATGAAGTTGACGTTAAAATATGAACTTATTCAACTCGTTAGTAATTTCGGATCGTTTGACGTTTCTAGATCTAGCCAAACGGGGTTTTAAAATTGATAAATGTTTGAACTTTATCCAAAACAAGCTAGATCTTGGTTGAGTGTGGTGGTGTAAATATTAGAAATGGTAATAATAATATCATAAGTACAATAATAATAATAATAATAACAACGTTAGGCTCATAACAAAAACAACACCAATGATGGTGATGATGATGATGATGATGATGGATCAGAAGCTCACGTAAAACAAAGAAGAACGAAAAAAGGAAGAAAAAGAAAAGGAAGAAATAAAGAAGAAAGAAAAGAGAAAGAAAAAGAAAGAGGGAAGGAAAGAAAGCTGGAGAAGTTAGCATATAAAATAATTTATGATTCATAACGAGAAACATGTATTGCACGCATTTTTAGATGGAGATGATAAACAATCTGCGTGTATACCTAAGGTGAAGGAGATGACGAATGCATAAGAAGAGAGTTAGCAGTACCAGGCATGCTTCCCTCCTTTTTTTGTGACTTGAAGGAGTAAAGGAGAATTTAAAACACAAAACATGTTAATACATACATCATATTTTATTTAAAAACATTTATTCAAGCGTTATAGGCACGTGCTAAGTGATTATGTCAATGATTCTTTCTCGATATTCAGACAAGCAATAAACCAGTGGCGGATTGACTTGATTGTCAGGGGGGTATTAGCCCCCACTCAACCTCTAAATTTCTATGTATATTTCATGAGTTCTTGCAAAAGTAGATCTAATATTAAAGATCCCCCTTGAGTTTTATTTATTGGCCACAAAAGTCCTCTACTCTTTCCTCCTAAAATTAGCTAATTTTAAATATTTTATCAAAGAGTCTTTCAAAATCAACGTATGGGTTCTATATTTGGTTCTATGGAAAAGTTTGTGAAACGAAAGCACTTTCTTCAAATTTTGTTTTGCTGATTTAGAAAATTTTCCTTTATGGTCGTCACTTTCCAGAAAGAAAGATCGATATAAAAAGCGACGTTTTAGCCCCATTTTCTTTGTAAAAGAGGACAATACACGGTACTTTTACCGATCCCCCCCCCCCCCCCACTGAGCAAAGTTTCTGAATCCGCCATTGCAATAAACCGTAGCAAACTACAAAAGGACCGGTTTAATAGTCAAGCCAACTTTTGTTCCTAAATAGAACAAACGAGGATAAGTATTTGACCAACAATCAAATCAAAAGTAATTACAAAAAATAATAGAAGTGGATACATAAAACAACTAAAAAACCAATTAAAAGTATAAAATATAAGTTAAAATGAATACAAAACGTTTAAAGGACTGTAAGTTATGCATAATGTTTGTAGCTGGTTCACTGAGTCAAACATACATGTAACTCAACTACCTAAAACCAACTATATAACAAAATGATTTTCAAAGCAATAGAAACTCAAAAATAAAAATAAAATTTAATTATTCTTAGCCTTCAACAAACCTTTCAGGACTACATATTTTCAAAACAAAACTGTTTCATCTTTTTTTTTCTCTTCCACAACATCTTTCAGGACATGATAGTGTGATGAGTGTCAACCGACAAGAAACAAAGGGGAAAAAAGATGTCTTATAAACTGGATACGGATGTTAAGGAAGGCTAGAGCCATTCATATACAACAACGCATCACACATATCATCGACAAGAAACAAAAGGAAAAAAAACAGGGGGGGGGGTCTCATAAACAGAATGCGAATGCTAAGGAAGGCTTGAGCCATTCATCTACTATAACGCACCACGCATATCATCGACAATCCCTATTTTCCAGATAGATTTGGGAATCTGAAAGAAGAAAAGAAAAGCAGCAATGTTAGAAGGCAGTGACGGATGTTGTGACATTCGTCAATTTCGGGTCCTGGTTGTATTCGTTTTGTATTTGGTTCATGTTGTAAACCGACCTGCTTTGTAAACTGAAACTCATGATATATAAAATGTTGGATTTTTATGTTACTAAAATATTCCCATTTGTTCAATTTGAAAAACCTCTTTTACGGATTCGAAAACGGCTTTAAAACGACTAAAATACATAAATAACGAACTTCCGGACGCACAAACGAACCACAAAAGACGAGCTGCCCCCCCCATGGGCACGCCGCTCCGCACGACGCCTAGGGAGACCTGCACACTATTTCGGGTTTTGTTTGTTGTTTTGTGCTTTGCTTGTTTGTTTAGCCAACCTAATTTCATGCAAACATAAAAAAGAACCTTGCAAAGAAGCTTTGACCCTTACCCTATATATACACACCCATCTCCTTCATTTTCACACTTGCTACATCTCCAAAAACTCTCTCAATTTTCCATAGATCCAAGGTTGTTTTATTTATGAGTTCTTGAAGGTTTGACTTTCAAATGTCAAACCAAGCTTCATCTTTCATTCTATTTAGCTTATGTAGTCTTATTAATACTTGTTTATGGTGGTACAACATATATATAATACACACCCCTTGTTACCTTTGGTAGGTACTTCTCCGACTCCGGTTGGCTAAGTTTCGGTTCTCGTAAGGCAAGACTTCATGGAGGACTCCGTGGTCTTGATATATACACACACACATAACTAGTTGCACATATTAATCTTGTTTAACTTATGCTTTTTTTAGTTTTTTTGTCATATTTATGAAGTTTCATGGTGGGGGTTTGTAGAGCCTAACCTCGGTTTAACCGTAAATAGTCCAAACCGTGAACCGAACTTGTTACTAGTTTTGTTAAATAATTGTTTTAAACATGCTTTATGTTAGATTTAAGTTTCTAAAATTCATTTATACAAGTTCTTGGTTATTTGGGCATGTGGAGACCATCAAGGAACATATTCTGAGATGGAAACCGAACCGATCCGATTTTTACTCGCTTAAGACACACAAGTGTGTTTTTATCTATCAAGACTTGTATATTTTTTTAAAAATAGTTTACAAACTGTTTTTAATTATCTTCTTAAGTACTTGGAAATGTTGGATCCAACTTGATCTCATAACATAGTCTGAACCGATAAAATCGAACACTCGCTTAACGTACGTTGTTAGTTCTAAAACAATAGATCTACATACTTGGTTAAGTCTTATGAAGTTTTATTGAGTTATCTCATAACATTCATTATTTTGGAAAGTTTACTTTGGGTTTGACCAATTATCAAGACCCGAACCAACAACCCGAACACTCGTTAAAGACCCGTTTTAGTATCTTTGTCTCAAAGGAACTTGCATTTAGCATTTTCTCACCTTATTACTTAACATAGGTTAAGTAAATATTAAGGTTAGATACTTTAACCCGGTTTTGAACAAACTTACATTTTTAAAGGGTTTTTATTATAAAGTCTTAAATAGTTACATCATAAACCTTGAACTTTAATTGTTTACTTTTTGCAACAATTATTTTATTTAAATATCTTCAAGACAATCCTATATAAATCCAAGACTTTCTTTTATTTAGGCTTCACACGTTAACTCGTCGTTCCCGCAAATCTCCAAATAATCAAACTTTCAAGTTTATTACTTGAACGTAACTTCATACCCCGTTTTCTATCTTTTGTTTTGGGGGTGACATTTCATCTTATCTAAACTAAATGTTTTATACTTGGGTCTTAAACCACAAACGTTATTTGTATACCTTACTTAAATAAATGCTCGAGTTGGTGTTCTATGATTATATGCCTATGTGTTTATTGTCACACCCTGACCAAAGACGGCGGAACATGCCGGGGTGCAACGATTGCTCATAAGCGCATGACACTATTTAAAACGACAATATTTAACAAACTCATTTCATTTCACAACATCGAAAATGTCACATAACCAATTATTCATAAGTCAAATACAACAAAATATAGCAAATCAAATATTGTTCATTTTTGCTAATATCCTAACGGTATTTGTGACGTTTTTCTTCACCAAACTCCATAATCAACCTAGATGCAAACCTGTAACATTTCATAAAATAAAGTTTGTCAACACAAAGGTTGGTGAGCAATTCATAAGTTTGAACAATAGATATATAGTATGAAAAGCCACAAAACTAGTATACAAAACCATAAATAATAGCTATAAACTTGGATAAAATAGTTATCGCTAACAAGTTAGCGACACCCAACTATAAGGGGTTGCCAAATAGTTTAAGATTTTATAGGTATCGTTAATTGCATTACGTTAACGACACCTTGCCATGAGGGTGCCGAATGGTCTAGGATTTATAGTTCCACCATCCAAAAGCGATAAACACATAGGCAAATAAGCATAGAACACCAAATCGAGCAATTATTCAAGTAATGTATACAACAACGTTTGTGGTTTTAGACCCAAGTATAAAACATTTAGTTTAGATAAGATGAAATGTCACCCCCAAAACAAAAGATAGAAAACGGGGTATGAAGTTACGTTCAAGTAATAAACTTGAAAGTTTGATTATTTGGAGATTTGCCGGAACGAAGAGTTAATGTATGAAGCCTATAATAAAAGATGTCTTGGATTTAGAAAGGTTGACTTGAAGATCTTTAAATAAAATTATTGTTGTAAAAAGTAAACAATTTAAAGTTCGAGGTTTAAAATGTAACTATTTAAGAATTTATAATAATAACCCTTTAAACATGTGAGTTTGCTCAAAACCGGGTTAAAGTATCTAACCTTAATATTTACTTAACCAATGTTAAGTAATAAGGTGGGAAAAATGCAAAAAATGCAAGTTCCGTTGGGACAAAGATACTAAAACGGGGTTTTAACGAGTGTTCAGGTTGTCGGTTCGGGTCTTGACAAATGGTCAAACCCAAAGTCAACTTTCCAAAATATTAATTATTATGAGATAACTCATTAAAACATAATAACACTTAACCAAGTATGTAGATCTATTGTTTTAGAACTAACAACGTACGTTAAGCGAGTGCTCGGTTTTGTCGGTCCAACTATGTTATGAGACCAAGTTGGATCCAACATTTCCTAGTACTTAAGAAAATAATTAAAATCAGTCTGTAAACTATTTTTAAAGAAATATACAAGTCTTGATTGCTAAAAACACACTTGTGTGTCTTAAGCGAGTAAAAATCAGATTGGTTCGGTTTCCATCTCACAATATGTTCCTTGATGGTCTCCACATGCCAAATATCACAGATCTTGTATAATAATTCATAAATGAGAAATATTTAAGTTTTACAACTAAAAAGTTAACTAGTCTTTTAAGAAAAAGTTTCGGTTTGGTTCGGTTTCTATCTCCCAACGAGTTTATAGATGGATTCCACATGCTTATTATCAAAGAACTTGTAAAAATGATTTTAGAAACTCAAATCTAACATTAAACATGTTTAAACAACTATTTTTAACCAAACTAGTAAGCAAAAGTTCGGTTTCCGGTTTAGAGCTATTTGTGGTCGAACCGAAGCATAGACTCTTAAACCCATAACCATGGAACTTGTAAATAAGTTAAACAATCTAAAATGAGCATATGTTAGACATGGTTAGTATGTGCAAACAAGTTATGTGTGTGTATATATATCAAGAAGTCCTTCATGAAGCCTTGCCTTACGAGGTCCGAAACTTAACCAACCGGAGTCGGAGAAGTAACTACCAAAGGAAACAAGGGGTGTGTATTATATATATGTTGTACCACCATATTCAAGTGTTAGAAATGTTAGATGAACAAGTTAGAATTAAAGATTAAACTCAGTTTGACTTTTAGAAGTCAAACCTTCAAGAACACAATGAAAATAACCTTAAGATCTTTGAATTTGGGAGAAAAATTGGAGTTGTAGCAGGTGTTAATGTCGGGGAAAGGGTGTGTATATATAGGGGAAGGAGTTGGGTCAAAGATGGGTGTTAAACACAAGAAATTTCATGCAAAAAGGGTCAAAAACGAACACAAAACAACAACAACGAGTGCATGCAGGTCTGTCGTCGCGCCCCGCGACCAGAATACGGGTCCCCCGTCACGCGGCGCGATGGGTGGATTTCCTGATTTTTCAATATTTTCAAAAATGGCAGTTTTGGCCCTCGAAGTTCGTTTTAAGTGATTTTTAAGCGTTTTAAAGACCGAATTGAATGTTTTCAAGACCCAACAAGTGTAAAACAATATTGTAACATAAAATCCATCATTTTTATTATTTCCAAAGTCTCGGTTTACAAAACGGGTCAGTTTACATCAATAAAGTTTACAAAACGGATACGAATCGAGACCAGAAATTGACGAATGTCACGGATTTGTCGCTTTCGGTTGGTGGAGCTATAAATCCTAGACTATTTGGCATCCCCTTATAGCAAGGTGTCGTTAACGTAATGCAATTAACTATAACTATAAAAATCTTAGACTATTTGGCATCCCCTTATAGCAAGGTGTCGCTAACGTAAATCTATTAGCGATTTTATCGATTTATCCATGTTATTGCTCTTATTTATTGTTTTGTATACAAGTTTTGTGGCATTTCTTATTATATAATTATATGTCCAAACTTATGAATTGCTCACCAACCTTTGTGTTGATAAACATTATTTTATGAAATGTTACAGGTTTGCATCTAGGTTGATTATGGAGTTTGGAGAAGAAAACGTCACAAATACTGTTAGGATATTAGCAAAAATGAACAATATTTGATTTGCTGTATTTTGTTGTATTTGACTTATGCATCTTGTTATGTGATGTTTCCGATGTTGTGAAATGAAATGAGTTTGTTAAATATTGTCGCTTTGAATAGTGTCATGCGCTTATGGGAAATCGTTGCACCCCGGCATGTTCCGCCGCCTTTGATCGGGGTATGACAGATGTTATCTATTTATACCCAAAAAGCAAAACCCTAGTTTTCTTATATTACCGTAGTACCCTTGGCGTTTAGTTTACTCTACCCTCACGTGTTAGTCAACCTACGAGACTTGTGTATATTACATAAATTCCATCCATGTATTGTACCTTTTCATTTGCCACGATTAGACAATCCTCTATGGCGAGGGGTTTCGAAGCCCCTCCCAAGTGCCACGTTAGCATCACGTGGGCACTGGGGGCTTCAAAGCCCCACCCCAAAGATGCCCTTCTATGGTGAGGGGGCTTCGAATCCACAATTTTTTATTTTTTTTATAAAACTAAAAAACCAACAAATTTATTAAATACGATAATAATAAACTACAAACAAAATTAAACTTAAAAACATATACCTAAAAACAATCAACTATTCTTAGCCGTCGCCGTCGGCGCCGTTTTCTTGTTTGTTTCTTCAAATATGTTCAACAAAATCCGATCGAAGACTTGAATTCGTTTCCTTTTTTCGTGTTCTTAATAAATTAGTAGATTTCTCATCTTCGTTTAATGTTGTCATCGGCTCCGGTGAATCGTTGTACTCGTCTTGACAAATTGCTCTACCCGAATCCTCCAGTATCATATTATGCAAGATAATACAAGTGTACATTACATTTACTAACTTATCCATTTTCTAAATACGAGCCGGATGTCTAACTATAGACCAACGCTTTTTTAATACCCCGAATGCCCTTTTGATGTCCTTTCTAGCCGACTCGTGTTTTTTCTTGTAATATTTTCGTTTATCATTAGTCGGGCACGTAAATCTATGAACCAACGTGGCCCAATCCGGATAAATGAATATCCGTATTCGTAGTTGACACCATTCGTGGAAAATGAGGTGTCGGGTCCAACTCCGTTTACGAGACGGTCAAAAATAGGAGACATATGTATCACAACTATATCATTGTTTTCACCGGGCATCCCAAAAAATGCATGTTATATCCAAAGATCAAATGATGCAACAGCCTCAAGGATAATTATTGGTCCATCATGATCACCCCGATGATATTGACCTTGCCAAGCAACTGGGCATGCTTCCCAATCCCCATGTGTGCAATCAAGACTACCAAGCATCCCGGGAAAACCGTGTCTCTGTTCACGCACCTCGTATATTTTCTGTATGTTGGGTTGAGTCGGCTTCCTCAAATATATTTTATGATATAGTTGAGGAATACCTAATATTAAATTTTTAAGGTCAGTTTTTAATTTTGCATTTAAAATAAGAGGATTTATAAATACATATTTAAAATGATAATAATACTCACATTCGCCATAACGTGTAAAGGGCTTCACGAGCCACCGTCTCCGACATTTGTAAATACTCTTCCATGGCGTCGCTCGCGCTCCCGTACGTGTGTTGATGAATCGCCGCCGTGCATTTTTGCAATGGAGAAAAACCTGGTCTACCTCTCGCGTCATCCCGTTGTCGAAAAACGCATAATCGCGTTCTAATCACCAACTATTCGTATAAAAAGTTGGTGACTCATCCGAAAATGGCGCCGGAATCTTTCTGAATCAAAAGTCGCATCTGGCGAAAAATAATCTTTCATCAATCGTTCATGAGCACCTACACAATCCCGTTGAAGATGTTGTCGTTTTGTTCGTGGTTGAGAGCTTTCGCACTGCTCGACTAAGACTCGGGCAGCATCTAGAATAGCACTAAATATCACTTCATCCCTTGAATCCGAGTCTGAAATAACATCGGGATCGGGGTAGTAGTCGGGTGTAGAAGATGATTCGGAAGACATTTTTTGGAGAAAATTATATAAGTTTTGAAGAGGTGTAGGATATGTTTAAGTTTGTAGATATTGAGTGAATTATACACACACACACACACACACACACATATACTAGCAGGAGACCCGCACGATGTTGCGGGGCTCGATATTGTCTAGCATTCAGTTGATGTTATGCTCATGATTTGTCATAAAAATAATGCGTATACAAGTAATCTTAACCAAAATACATAAATATGTATACATATCAACATGCATATACATATGATACACCTATTCATAAACAGACACATGTCATACAAACACACGCATCCACATAATACAGTTATACACTTGCATCTCCAACTTTGACTATTTTAAGTTTGACTCTCCCATATGTGAATCAGTGAAATATCTTAAAGCAGCATCTTGTCACCACCATTAAGTCCAAAAAAACATGCTCAACATAAAACTTAACATCAATAACAAAAGTCATAAACATAATAGTTATGCAGATATAATTACTTTGACTATTTTAAGTTTGACTCTCCCATATGTGAATCAGTGAAATATCATAAAGCAGCATCTTTTCACCACCATTAAGTTCAAAAAAAACATGCTCAACAAAAAACTTAACATCAATAACAAAAGTCATAAACATGATAGTTATGCAGATATAATTACTTTGACTATTTTAAGTTTGACTCTCCCATATGTGAATCAGTGAAATATCCTAACAGCATCTTGTCACCACCATTAAGTCTAAAAAATCATGCTCAACAAAAAACTTAACATCAATAACAAAAGTCATAAACGTGATAGTTATGCAGATATAATTACTTACCATCCTCGAGTATTGAGACAGGTTGAACAACGTTCCAATTTGACATCTCCTATTCTCTAGTGCTTTCACTTCTGAGCATATAACAACAACCAAAGATAATAGATAATAAGGTAGAGAACTTGATTTTATAACCAACCTGTTTTGATGACATGAATCAAAATTAATTCTTTTTAAAACTGACTTGAACACATTTGATCCCATCTTGTGATTTCATCATTGAGCTATCCTAAAACAGCATAAACTAAAAGTCATAAACATGATAGTTATCACAAAAATCCAATAAGATTTCTTTATTTCAAATGAACTATTTTTAGTGGACTTAAAATTACAATATTAAAAATTTATTAACTACAATGAACATACCAATCTAAATACAATGATATCACAAACGAGTTGATATTCAATTATTCGGTACCAAGCTCTGATATTTGACTTACTCATGGAATAAGCCTAAAACTGAATAATGTATCCACCTCCAGTTACCCACACAAAACCTTCAATATTAGATTTTCATATACAAAACTAATAATACAAACACAAATTATTTAAAACTAATAAAATAAATGTACTAACATGGATAAACCAAACTTCTATATATTGCTAGCTCATTAAATTCAACCTCGGTCCCCGACTCCCTATGCTAGGTTTGGTCTTTTTCAAGTTTTTTAGTTCCAGATTTTCGGTTTTTTTATGCTCGGCGCTAACCAGGATCTTCTCCAAAAGCAAAAGTAGTGATACAATATTCAAAAGCTTGTGAATGCTTGAGTGGTTTAAAATGTATTTTACCTCCATAAAATGTATTTTCGTGACTGTTCGTTTATATATGTTTTTTTATATCCGTTTATTATGTTCGCTTACATATTAATAGAAAATAATTATTATCTAGATAAGTCATTTACTTTATGGTTTATATTTTTTCGTTTGAGTTTATTTTAATGTGTTCATTTACATTTGCTTATATGTGTTCATTTATGTACGTTTATCTTTGTTTGGTTATGTTCGTGAACTATTCATTTGTATTTTATATAAATGAACATAAACGAACACGAACATGTTCGTTTTTCAAATAAACAAAACATGAACACAAATATTTGTTAGATTAGGTGTTCGTGTACCTTTAAAGTTAAATGAACGAACACGAACATGCCCTTGTTCGTATTTGTTCGATTCTTCTACAGGCCAAAACATCATCTTAAGATCTGTTAACTAAAATCGCCCTTTGAGCTTTGAATTTCCTAAATTCCCTTTGTTGCCAATTTAAAATGTATTAACAAGTAATATGATGTTTGACTAAATTACCCATGGATTAAAATCTGACCTGATCAACACCAAATTTAACCTGAAATTTAAACTAGAGTTAATGGCCATTTTCGTCCCTGTGGTTTGCTACTTTCGCCACTTCAGTCCAAAATTTGTAATTTTGTCAATTTAGTCCTCATAGTTTTAAATATTAGCCAATCACGTCCCATCCGTCTAACGGCATCTATCTATGCCGTTAGTTTAAGGGTATTTTTGTCTTTCTCCTTTTTATTTTTAGTTAATGGTCATTTTCGTCCATGTGGTTTGATACTTTTGCCACTTCATTCCAAAGTTTGAAATTTTGTCAATTTAATTCAGTTTTTTTTTCTGTAACCTTAGAGAGCATTATCCAAGCCCAAAACAGGTCTGCATTTACTTTGTCGACAACAATATCATACCCTCTCCTCTCGTATTTAGTTTATAGACGGTTCCTAAACTCTCCTTCATGATGGAATTCAATGGTAAAGTGGTCAAAGCAATTCCGTGAAACCAGATTGTACCGAAAAAACTAAAAATCGTTTCTTTGATGAATGCATAATAGTTAGGGTTTAGAGAATAACATATCATAACGAAAATCTGGTTCATAGTCAACTATTATAGATTAATCAACGAAACGATTTTTAGTTTTTTCTGTACAATTCGGTTTCAGGGAATTATCTTGGCCACTTTACCATTGAATTCCACCATGGAGAATATTTTAGGAAATGTCTAGATACTAAATATAGGGCGGTATGATTACAGTTGTTAGAGTAAATGCATACAAGTATTTGAGGTTGCTCGATGGTTTTGGGCTTTAATTATGCTCTTCAGGGTTATAAAGAAAAAAAATAAAAAATAAAAAAATTGAATTAAACTGAACATTAAATTGACAAATTTTCAAACTTTGGACTGAATTGGCAAAAATATCAAACCACAGGGACTGGTCACTGCGACCCCCTTTGTGAGGAGGCACCCCTTCTCCCGAAGTTAAGGGGCTATTTTGCCGAGTTCCTTAGAGAGAGTTGTCTCACGCCCCTTGGTATTCTCTACCTACCCACCTGTGTCGGTTTCGGGTACAGGTACCCTTTTGTTGAAGGCCGTTCGAGCTTTGCTCGGCGTGTCCTTTATATGGATATAAGAGGCCAGGGAGCCATTCCATTGACTCGTACTGATGAGAATTTTACTCCACGGGAAATGGAACAAAAAGCTGCGGAATTGGTCGAAGTGCTTTTCTTGCGTCTTCTTGATAAACCAGCGTTTATATAGAGATGTAGGAGGATTTTTTTGGGGAGTAAGAAGCCCCTTTGACATCTCTTCATCTGCAAATAATTCTCGATATGAAAACACAGAGACAAAGGGCTGAGCTTTGAATAGGAAAAAGAGTGGATCTGCAGGGTCCCAAATGAATTGGCTTATTCGAAAAAGGCCTTGTTCTTTGGAAGATCTATCTCGTGGCCATTAACTCAAAATTAAAAGAAGAAAAACAAAAATACCCTTAAACTAACGGCATAGCTGGATGCCGTTAGACGGATGGGACGTAATTGACTAATATTTAAAACTATGAGGACTAAATTGACAAAATTACAAATTTTGGATTGAAGTGGCGAAAGTAGCAAACCACAGGGACGAAAATGACCATTAACTCTTTAAACTATATGACCCGTTAGCCAAACCTACGTCTTGATTATTGTACCCACTCCAAAGCAAGCCGATGCTAATTAAAGATAACAATTGCGCGCCTTTCTGTTTTCACGTACTCTGCTACTGCAGCCCTAAAGAGCCAATACAAGATTAAAATCAATATCAATTGTAAATAATAATGTGGAGTAAAAACTCAAATGTGGGTAGAAAAAGAAGCTTACTTATAAAAGTCACAGTTGAAACATTTTATGGCTTTTAAATTCTGTAACGTTTGGAATCCTTAACTGGACTAAGTGGATGGAAACTCAAGTCATATTAAGAGGCATTAACATCAGATAATCCCACCTAGAGTGCATCCAATTAGATAGATAAAAAACCAAAATATACTAAAAAGACTAAAGAAACCTACTGAGATGGTGGCCTACTGGCCTGCAAAAACCAGATTAAGTGGGTGTCAATTTTGCTAGTGTTGTTTGAGAGTATGTGTAAATCATGTTATGTAGTCAGTCTTAATGAATTAGTCAATAAGAACGTTAAGGGGGAGCATGTCAGGGATGAAATGACCAGATCTTGTTTTCTATTTTCGTAGGTTATTACAATCATCAACTTTAACAAGACAACTTAGACACCATCTATTGCAATCCTGAAATGATACTCCTTATATATGATGGCATTAACAAAATAATAAGACCCCACATTAAAAAATGAATACAATGGCAGTAGAAATAGCATTATAAAACTTAAATAACACCTTAAACCCACAACATTATGACCAGTGGTATTGTTGGTTACGATAAAACTAACTGCATTAGAAGATGAATATGAAAATAGCATACAAAAAATGAATATTAAATTTTAAATATCATAAACAATTAAGCATCAATGATATAAACTTGAACTAACAGATAGAAACAAAGGTAATACATGTTAACAAGTTACAAAACTTTAGTACAAGCATTTCAACAAACACCCAGAGTGCATTCATAGAAAAGCTTCATATTTCCATTAATAAATGGATGGAAAATTTGTTATCATATCATAGCAAACTCAGATTCTTTTGGTTATTCAATCAATACAACGATGTAATCAACCAGGGAGGCAGCAAATCAACATGATGTAAGAAATATGGGAGTTAAAAAATATAAATCAAAATTGAAAAACTGAATAACCAAAAATGAAAACGAAAAAGCAATTACCTGAGGTCTCAAACCTCATATTCAAAACGTTGATTGAGTGTAGAAGATGGGAGTTAGGGGTTGTTTGGGTTTCTTTATTTTTACCACCTTATAACTTATTCACTTTTATAGATTAAAATAATGTTTAGGTAATATAACTTATTAAACATTTTAAAGAAGGAAAAAAGAGTATTCATAAGTTAGGATGTTGTAACTTATAAAAAACTCCTTATATAGGGTATAAGGAGGTGTAAATAAGGAATCCCAAACACCCCCTTAAAAGCATAGATTTGAAATTTGAATTTGGGAGTACATACTCATTGTTCAGATTTCAAACTGAAAGAAAAGAAGCCACAAAGCCATTCTTCTTTGGTCTACATTCAACACTAAGAAGAAAACCATATCAGAGCAGGATGAAAAGAAAGAATAAGCCTTTCCTATTTGGACGAAATTCTCATATTCATCAACGCAACTTCAAACTAGAGGTGTTGGCCCACAAGTTTGACCTGGCCAGGTTGTTCAATATGCTTACACTTTATGTTTTTCAATGGATGGTACCTTCTGCTTCAATGCTTGTAAATCTTTTAAAATTTCTAACATTTTCATTCTCTCTCTAATACGTATTATATATAGTAATATATATATGTATATATATATGGGTGAGATCTAGAGAGAACTCCTTTTAAATAGAGAACTGGAGAACTAGTAAGGAATTATTTTTAACTATTTTAAAAAAAAATATTTTGTGTTTTTTTTTCTTTCCTCCTTCTAATAAGATGATATTGTTCCTAAAAAAACCGTCGATGTAATGCGTATGTGCATTAATGTGTATTGTATATATAAAATATTGTTTTATTGCATATAATACAACACAAATACATTATCTAAATACACACTATTGAATATATGCAAATACGACACTAATAATTGTATGCAAAACACATTATCGCATATATGTAATACAACACTAATGCACATATGCACAATATCGATTTTTTTAATTTTTGTATATAATATAACACTATTGCAATTATACAATACAAACAACTATATATATGCTATTCAACACTATTTCAAATATCAAAATGCACATTATTGTACATATGCATTATAAAAAAAAGTCGGTGTATTGCATATATGGCATATATGCATTACTCATTAATTATTTGTATTTTTTTAATTTTTTTTATTTTTATATTTCTTTGTGGTGAAAAATAACAACATATAAGAAGGATGAAAGAAAAAAAAATTTAAAAATATTTTTTTTAATTAAATTAAAAATATTTCATTATTAGTTCTCTAGTTCTCTCCATAAAAAGAAGTTCTCTCATGATCCTCTCCCAGTATATATATAATATATATATGAAAATAAAAAGGGCTCATTAAGATGAATGGGGTAAATTTAAGCCACTAATTTAGATGTGTTTTCTGGATAAATTGTGATGTATTAGACTTGTTCATTTCCATTGCAAACTGTTCATTTAGATTTTAAATGAACGAACATGAATGCACACGGGCATGCCCTTATTTTTTATGAACGAACATGAACAAAGTAATGATAAGGTACCTTGGAATACCAAGGATTCCATTATGCCAACGGCCTAGTGTTTTGAAAAAAAAATCAAAAACGTTGAAAATTAAATAAGCATCTAAATTAAAGTGAGTTTTGATTTGCAAATAAATCAGGAGATAAAACAATTTATAAATCCTTAAAATATGTTATATCCAATTCGGCATAAAAGAATTATTTGACCATGAAACCCAAAATTTACTTGAGTACCCCACTGAAGTATTTAAGTAAATTAAAACCAATCAGCATGAAATTAAATTTTAAAAATAACTGTTTGATTATTAAAGTCAAACTCCACCAGACTACCCTACTGAGATGTTTTTCCCAAAACATTAAAGATACCATATTCAATAATTTGGTACTTTAACTTTTAAAGTAAACAAAACCTAATTCATTTCAGCTTGAAGCCTTTGATTAAAATTAAACATAATTTTGTAGATCATAATTTTGGAGTTTATCAGTAAAGCATCTAACATAAAATCAAGACGAATATGGATGTGGTCAAACCTATAGATACAAAGATTAATAGTTGTAAAACATAGTATTTGTAGCAATCAGATCTTTTAACATCGATGAATAGTAGTGATGGCTTTCTTCTAGATCAATTAGAGTTCCATTGTAACAAACCTCTCCAATCATATACAAAATAATAATAATAATTAAAACAGATTTTCCTGTAACGTAAACAAACAATGGTCAACACATGAGTCATATAACACAAAGATTTAAGAGTTACAATATCTTAGAGCATGATAAGTCAAATAGAGTAAAACCCTAATCTGAAACAACATAGAGATTGTTACCCGACCAATGCATGATTTAGGGCTCATAGCTGTTTTCATATATTGTCTCTGTTAGTTAGAAAAGTAAGTAAGAAGCAGAGGATAACACGTATGCATCTCCGAAGAGAAGCTGTTTCATCTAGAAAGAAGGCTGTTGATAGATGGGGGGAGATTAATTAGGGTTTTTCAGAGTGTGATTGAGAATAAACGAGTTGTGTCTTGTATGATTGAGGACAACTGAGCTTATAAAGAAAGAAAGCGGTAAACACATGTGTGGCTGAAAGTGATGGGTTTGATGAATAGTATTATTAGTGAGTGTGTAAAAACTTGGTTTTAAATATATATATGCAATAATAAATGTACATGATTTAGAAGGGTGTAAAGTTCCAGCAACTTATCCAGTCATGATTTTGTTATCGGGATCATAAACCTCATATGATCTTCAATAACTAACAAAGGCATAACGAAAAATAACCCTAAGCAGAACACAGATGCTAGACTGTCGTTATCTAGTAAAAACAATTAAATCAAGTTCCTAATCACCTAAGCAAGCTAGGGTAAGTAGGGTGTCGAACACGTGGAGTATGTGGTCAATGTAATCGTGTAACTAATTTATGATATTATGAAGTAATGAGTTGTAGTGCTGACACAAGCAGATAGTTTGGTTTTAATATTGATTAAGCAACTTCACAAATTCAAGAAATTAACAAAAGAAAATCACACCTGGGGTTCAACAATGCACACAAACAGTAATCTCATGCAACCTAACATATTAACTATTATTGATTAACACAGACTGACTAACGAGCTAAACCTTAGGCATCAACAATCTTTAACACACGACACTGGTTACCAAAAAATCCCTACCAGTGTGACTCAACTAAGGGCAGTTGCATGCTTCATTGAATTCAACTACTCAAAACAGTCATATGAGATATTATTATAGCAACCGACAAACTAATCGTTCTGATCAATGTAAACCTAAATCGACTGAATGCACAACAATACTAAACATAAATACTCATAGATTAATCAAATAAGAGTTACAAAGTATTTCGTTCTTAATAAATGAGAAAATTGAAAATGATACAAACTCTACATCCCGGGTATGACTCGAAGGATTTAGCCGAGCATCAACATCATGGAATTTTCAATTATGATGATAATGAACATAGATATGAACTCGGTATGGTTCGGAGCGATGGAATCGTCCTCTATCTCTAGAAACTGCCTGTAAATGGTTGTTAAATGATAGGGTCGTCATAAGAAAAATAACCTTCAAAACCCTAACTTTACCGTCTTCGTAACCTATCGCGATACGCGATGGGGTCTTCTGGGGTCCATCGGGTATCGTGATGGACCGTGGTCAACAAATATTATTTAATCCCATCGCGATACGCGATGGGTCTTCAGGCTTGCCCATCGCGTGTCGCGATGGGACTTCTCATCAGCAATAAATTATTATTTTCTTCTTTTTGCGTGCTGGACGTCCCGGATCTTCATCATGTGCCTCAACAGGTCCAAATTAACTGCTTTAACGTCTATGACCTGAAATACAATAAACACGTATGTAGTATCGAAGTTCCCACAATAAACAGTTAAAACTAGTACATAAACGAACTTAACTATGTACAAATTAACCAACCATCACATCCCCACACTTATCTTTTGCTTTCCCTCAAGCAAACTCTAAAGTAAACATTAACCTGCATCATAAGTATGTGAATTATCGCCATTAATACTAGTAAGGTTTAAGGTCATACCCAGTTTCCCAGACTGACACTTTCTAGATTGACATCCCACAAATAAGGTTAAATGGTGCTATAAAAACAATAGAGCCGCCCAGACGAGTTTACCTTGTTTTCAATTAAGTCATACATGTTCATACCCTCACACTATCAACACTCCTCTTGGTTTAATATCTAGACTAGCAAAAGATGTGCTAGTATATGTCTACCATCAAATACCAAATATGAGTCACAACTTAATAAGCTTGCAGACCAGTCTTATCTCCACCCATTACCCACCGGTTGCATAAAGACTCGGAATAAGGTTTTGCTGAGGCTTAGGTTGCGGTGCGGATTACGCATATTTAGTGACTAAGGTGGATGAAACCCGGTTTTACAAATACACAAACAACTAATCAAAGACAAACAAACTGCTAAATACATAACTGAATATAAACACACTTCTTTTTGGCTTTTTGCTGAATTTTCCAAACTAGTTTTTTTGCACACAGATAAACAATACACTAAAACAAATATAAAAAACTCTGACATTCACATATTTACAACTCTTTTGACTATATACAACTCGATAACGAATTGGATTTCATCACACAGGGTTAAAACAAAATAAAGGCCAACACTGAAATGGTGTGTAATGTTCGGTTTAGCAAATGAAAAGGAATAAGGTCCAAACGGGCTCCTAGGGAGATAATGTTAGGTAATGAATTTTATTTAATGAGGGAAAAATGTATGTATGGGTTTTCTAAAGTCCTAATCTCCATATATGTGGTGGTATTAAGATCAAGATAATCATATGACAAGCAAGTTCTAATTCTGTAAAACATACCGGTTTCACACAATAAATGATAAGACATGCTTTATATTTATTATATAATATGTGTATTAAGTATAGGGGGCTATCTCACAATATGTCTAGAATTATGGTTTGCCTATATGAAACATGTATACTCGTCCCCTTGACTCGTTATCCCCGCCTAAACGACCTCATTTTCAACTTCTCTTTTATTTTTTTTGAAAAAATTTGTTATGAAAACTATAGAGAAGCTGAAAAATCAACCATGACCAGAAACCTATAACTTGGCATTAATAACAATAATTAACAGTTAATAACTTTGGTTTTCGACCACTCTTTGAGGTACTATCGGGCTAAAATTTTCAAATTTTCCCCATCCCCACACTTGAGGTTTACATTGTCCTCAATGTTAAAATATTTAAACAATTAGTGAACATTTGAGGGACGGGGTTGAAATTGACAATTTAATAATTGAAAAATACGGGGCTCTAATGTGATGGTTCCACTAGCAATTATACAATTCCACTTCTAACACATAAAACCAAAAATAACAAAATAGATTACGAAACTGAAATCACCTGATATTAATGACAATGGAATACAAAACTGCGGCTCATAAACACTCGTGCACACTCGTCTCATCCAAGTACCAACCGGACAACCAAATCTGCAAAGTCTCGATATGTGTAGATGCAAGCTTCTCACAAGTGTAAGACAAAGGTCTTTTAAAAGTTATGTAAAAATGATTTTTTTATTAATTTTATCAATATAGTTACCGAGCCAAATTTATTTCATAATAATTTTTTTTAATCTAATTAAAAATGTTAAAAGACCTAACTCACTTTCCTAGGAATCACGATTGCAGTTAGCATATGCAACAACCCCTTTAAACCCCTCGGTAGCCTAGGTGGACGAGTGGGGTCTCGTGAGGGTTTATAGTGAACTACACCCACAAAGTTCCAAATACAACAAAATATACAATAAATCAAATATATCAGTCATTAAACGAAAGATATATATACAGATTACTTATCTGGTTACCCAAAAATTTTTTCCTAATATAATATTAATATATACAGACCATGATAATCAAAAAAAAAAATAAAGGGAAAATAAAAACAAAAAAAGAATGTAACTGGTAATCTGCTGAAATCAGATCTAATCATCCATCTGAGCATCGCCACCGACATCGGGTTGCTCCACATTCTCTGCATGCCCTACTAGTGTAGGAGGAAGTTGTACATTCAAGTGAGTAAATAATAATCTGAAATAATCATCATGACGAGCCATATGGGCCCGTGTCTCCTCCTGCATCGCCAACTGCTGTTGATATATCATCTCTAACGGGACTGGCTGATGTGGTTACCGTGGAGGCTGTCGAAGGGGATACTGATGATGTGGTCGCATCATACGTGGAATAAGAACATGCTTGCGATGAGTCGGTATACCCATCTGCATAGCAATCCCCACAGCCGTACCTGGAGGTGGTGGAGCATCTGGTCCCTGTCTGACTAGAACCATCGTGGGTGGATCATGAAGCTCGCAAATCCCGGCCCTCCAGGCATCGTCTAACCCAAAAATCTCGGTCACTGGTCCAGGAGTAAAGTACTCCACTGGATATCTATCAAACACCCCAACTCTCTCTACAATCACTGAGTCGATGCACCCTTCAAACTATGACCTCAGGCAAACGACGTGAGCAACATCATCGAAATGTTGGCCTCTCGGCTAGTAACGTTCGACAAAAGACACAGCTGATCCAATTTGCTACACTTATCGCGGCCCGAATGACGGCCAACGATAGTGTAAGCAACGATCCAGTGTAAGTAGCGATGGACGGGGTCCCTAATGGATAATTTCACCACTGAACTCGAGTGGGCCCCGTCTGCGTTCTGCTCCCAAAACTGAGCTAACTGAGCCTCAGTCAACCAGAACTCTCTATCCCGCTAGGCTCGCAACGTATAACCCCTAAAACTCTGCAAAAACTCGGGAGTCTAGACCTCCTCCCGAGTATAAAAACCTATGGCCACAGCAAAATCTGGGACCGACATCTCATACACGTTCCATCCAAGTGAGAACGACACGGTATGTGGCTCGAAAAAGACGGTGGCCGTCTGCCGAAAAGTCGAGTATAACTCACGTGTGAGCTCGACATATGGAATCCAGTCACACGCTAGCACCTGGGACCCCCTACAGATATCAAGTCCCACAATCTAGCCTCTACCCCTAGAGTACCCAACAACGCCCAATCAAAGGTCCTGTGCCTGACGAGCTGCATACCTCTAATCCTGGTCAACCTAGTGTACTCGTCAGTAAGAATACCGAACCTGAGCACCATATGATGCGTGCGTCGACCGTCTCCGGCGATCTCCTCTCGCTCAATGTCCGGAGTAATCAGCAACTCTGGACCATCTACTGTATCTCTCGAGGCAGCCTCTGGGGCTGCTCAATGAAGCGATGTGGCTTAGGGCACACTGAGGGGCAGCAACGGGGCTACGACGGCCCGCACCCTCCGAACGAGGCCTCGATCGCTTGCGTCCAGCAGCTCCCGACGATCCACGAATCTCAGACATATCTGTAAAATTAAAACATGCAAGTTAGATATGCAACAATAACTGTGGCGAAGGCCGTATAGCATTTCGGTCGCGGTCGTCCCACATAATAAAATAATAATAAAATAAAAATAAATAAAGACGAAAATTCGGGGACACCTTGTACAATATTTATAAAACAAGATTTTCCTGCCCGAATGAAGATTGAGTGGCGGTACAATCAATTTTCAAGTCAAACTCAAACTAACAACGCATCCCCACGACTCGATTAACTAAATCAACAATGGGCTCGACTTATGTACATTAAACAAAAAGGATCGACTGTCTCAAACAATGTGCAAACAAAAAATTCATATGTCGGCAAAACAAATAATTAGGTGACAAGTTGTGTTTGTGATATAAAAGATTAATAAAATATTCTTATATTAAGTTCAAAAAGATCGTTTAATTTCGAAACTTCAATATCATTAAAATAATGATTTTAAAATTTTGAACTTAACCCGACCCGTCACCACCTATGTTTAGGATAGCCGACAATCAAGTTTAACGAACTTAAATAACCAAACCACCTAAATAACCCGACAACCATAAAATTTTTTAATCTTCTGAACTTTAATCAAAACCGAAATAAATCTAACCCACTCCTATCTAAACACAACCAAATTAAATTCACCCTACACCTGAACCCAACTGTAACCACCCTACACGATGAATAATAAAATAATATTAAACCCTACCATGGTGTCGGAATAAGAATCGAACTATCAATCAACACAATAACGAACAATGAAGGTGATTACGGTGAACGATACGGACGACCTGTGATGACTGTGATTGGTATGTGGTGGCTGATGTGATGATGGATGGTGGTGTGATGGTGGTGGCTGGAGATGAGTGGTGGTGGCTGGAGATGGTGGTTGATGGTTAAGTGACAATGGTGGTGGTTAATGGTGGTGATGTGCGATGGTCGACTGGTGATTGGTGAAAATGGTAAACGACGGTGGTGAAGGTGGGTAGTGGTTGTGAAGTAATAGTGGCAGTGGTGACGGTGGTGTGTTGGTGGCGGTGTGGGTGAAAGACAGTGGTGATGGGTATGGTGGAATGAAGAAGAAGATAGACCGTTTATATTTTATTTTTTTTGAATTACCCATGACCCATCGCGATACGCTATGAGTTAAATGAAAAGGCGTCGCGTATCGCGACCCAAATCAATCGTAATTAGGGTTTTACCAGATCGCGATACGCGATGGGTAGTGGAGTTGTCAGGGATATCAAAATCCATCGCCATATGCGATGGAGTTGTTGAAAAGGTCATCGCGTATCGCGATAGGACTTTTTCACAGAAAGTTTCCCCCGAAATTGGGTCTGGACATTTTCTGACCCGACCACTTTTCGGCATCCTGACATCACCCTGAACATGTTCCGGAACTCAAAACACTACCTGGAAAGACATGTAAATGACCAAATTCTTACCGAACTTCATGAAAATGCAAGTCCACCAACAAACTTCCCTACACTTGATTTTTGCTGCACAAAACTACATAAAACAATCAATACATGACTCAATAAAATGAAAACAAAATTGGGCAGACAGTTACACACCCCGGGTTGCCTCCGGTAAGCGCTGAATTTCGTGTCTACAGCTCGACAATGCCTTTAAAACTCAATTGTCTTTATAAACCGGTGAGGTCACAATGAAACTCACCGATTCCTTGTCCATGTTGTGAACATCCTTCAGTTCCATATGGCTTCAATCTAAAGCCATTCACCACTTGCCTCAAATGATCATCAAAATCTTCAATCTCAAATTGACCATGAATCCCAACTCCAACTTCCAAGTACAGGCCCGCCACTTACTTTTCAATTTACCCGGGAATAACTTCATTCTTGTGTTGTATAACCAAACCTTTTGTCCAACTTCAAAGTTATTCAACCGGATATTAGCATCGTGGACCTTCTTCATCTTTGACTTGTAAGCGGATGCACAATCATATGCTTCGTCCCATAACTCTTCAATTTCACACAAAGCCAACTTCCTTGCCTTACCTGCATCATCATAATTCATATAAACCTGTTTACTAGCCCAATATGCTCTTTGTACAATCTCTACCGGTAAATTATAATCCTTTCCATACACAAGTATATAAGGGGTGGTTCCAATCGGCGTCTTTTAAGAGGTTCGGTAGGCCCATAGAGCATCGGTCAACTTGGTTGACCAATCCTTGCGGTTCGTCCGAACCGCTTTTTGCAAAATCTGTTTAATTTGCCGATTAGACACATCAACTTGCCCACTCATTTGTGGATGGTAAGGTGTTGCAATTCTATGATCAACATCGTATCGTTTAAGCAATTTTCCAAACTTAAAAGTTATTAAAATGAGATCTCCCATCACTTATGATGGTTCGGGGGACTCGAAATCTTGAAAATATATTACTTTGCACAAAATTGCAAGCGACCGTGTGATCATTTTTCCTTGTGGCTATCGCCTCAACCTATTTAGACAGTCGACAGCCACTAGGATGTATAAATTACCGCGTAAATTCGGGAATGGGCCCATGAAATCGTTACCCCAAACATCAAAAATATCAACTACTAGGATAAGTTTCAAGGGCTTCTCATCCCTCTTCGAAATGCTCCCAAGTTGTTGACTATTTAAACAGTGTGTCGCGAACTCGTGAGCATGTTTAAACAATGATGGCCAAAAGAAGCCACACGTAAGGATTTTTCTAGCAGTTTTCTGGCCACTAAAGTGACCCCACACGCAGACGAATGTGCGTGTTCCAACATGGATCTGACATCCCCCTCGGGTATGCATCATCTGATCATATGATCTGTACCAATCTTAAACAAGTCAATATCATCCTAAATTTACTGTTTAGCTTGTGACATCAAGTGCTTCTTCTCCTCCTTGGCCAATGCTCCAGTATATCACCTGAAACATTCAAATTAACAATATGAGCAAATAAGGGATTTGGTGAGACTGCCAAAATGTGCTCATCTGAGAAAGACTCGTTAATGGGCCCGTCCTTGTCTCCATCTTCTACCATAATTCGGGACAAATGATATGTAACAACATTTTCACTTCCTTTCTTGGCCCGAATCTCTAGATAAAATTCCTGAAGTAGCAAAACCCATCTGATAAGCCTTGGTTTTGCACCCTTTTTGTCCATAAGGTACCTTACTACAGAGTGGTTAGAATAAATAATTACTTTACTACCCCAAATATAAGACCGGATTTATCTAGAGCTTAAACTACTTCTAGTAACTCCTTCTCGGTTGCTGTATAATTCAATTGAGCATCCAAGAGTCTTACTTGCATAGTATATGGAAACGGGTTTCTTGTCAACCCGTTGACCCAAAACAGCCTCGAACGCATAATCACTTGCATCACACAATATATCAAAAGGTAAAATTCCAATCGGGTGATTGCTAGATCGGGGCTTCAACCAATTTCAACTTCAAAATGTCAAAGGCTTTAGCAAATTCTTCATTAAAGTCAAACGGGGCATCCTTTAACAATAAATTACATAATGGTTTAGTGATATCACTAAAACCTTTAATAAATCATCTATAAAACCCAGCATGCCCCAAAAATGATCTAATGCCCTTGACATTAGTGGGATGAGGTAGAGTGGAAATAACTTGAACCTTAGCTTGGTCCACCTCAATCCCACGACTCGACACGACATGGCCCAAAATAATCCCCTCTTGGACCATAAAATGGCTCTTCTCCCAACTAAGAACCAAGTTCGTTTCAACACATGTTTTCAATACTCTTTCGAGTTGCTTTAAACATGCCTCGAAAGATGTGCCAAAAATTGAAAAGTCATCCACGAAAATTTCTAAAGACTCCCCTACCATATCAGAAAAAATACTCATCATGCACCTTTGAAAGGTGGTGGGGGCGTTACATAGCCCGAATGGCATTCGCCTAAATGCGAATGTGCCATACGGGCACGTAAACGTAGTCTTCTCCTGATCTTCAGGATGAATGGCTATCTGGTTATACCTGGAGTAGCCGTCTAAAAAGCAATAAAATTTTTGACCAGATAGCTTTTCAGCAATTTGATCGATAAACAGAAATATTTCGATGTTGTCGCGTTCAGTTTTCGATAATCAATACAAATACGCTACCCGGTTACCGGCCGGGTGGCAACCTCATTACCTGAGTCGTCCTTGACGACTTGGATGCCCGCTTTTTTCGGTAATATCTATGTCGGGCTTACCCACGTGCTGTCCGAGATGGCAAAAATAAACCCAGCGTTTAGCCACTTTCGCACTTCTTTCTTCGCCAGCTCACGCATGTTCGGGTTCAACCTCCGCTGAGCATCGTGTGCGGGTTTGACATCCGGATCTGTTAAGATTTTATGCATCACGATTGAAGGACTGATTCCCTTCAAATCCGCTATCGTCCACCCGATTGCTTCCTTGTTTGCAATCAGCACCGCCATCAAAGCACTTTTCTGTTCAGAAGATAAATTAGAAGCTAAGATATCAGGTAAAGTTTCATTCTTACCAAGGAAAGCATATTTTAAATGCTTTGAGAGCTCCTTCAGCTCGACATTTGGTGTCTCATGCAGTGACGGTTTCAGCCAGGTATCTATTTTCTCGGAAAGTGACTCCACCTGAACTGACCATGGTGGACAGTCTCCTAGCACAGCTGCAACCTCCAGCTATCTCTCCTCCTCTTCCAGGAACTTATATCTTTCCACATGAAACCGGTCAAACAAAAAACACGTCTCCGTTGTGCCATCCGTGCTGATGACATAGTCGTATAGCGGGATACACTCGTCAATGACATCATCCATGAAGCACTCGTCATCGACCGGAGAATTATTTCCATGTGTGAAAACATTAATCATCAACTTAAGGTTACCAAATGCCATCTCAACAGTACCATTTCTATAGTTAATGTTGGCATTTACAGTGGCAAAAAATGGCCTACTGAGGATAACTGTGGGCTGTTTGGTCCTTTCTCCTAAAACATAATCGAGGACCAAAAAGTCAACTGGAAAGTAAAACATCTTCCACCTTGATGATAACGTTAGTCGGTATCCCCTGTGGAAGTTTCGGTGTTTGGTCGGCTAAAACAACTGTGGTGGCGGTTGCTCGAAGCGGACCGAAGTCATACTGATCATATAGACTTCCAAGGAGAATACTGATGTTAGCTCCAAGGTCTAGAAGCGCCCATGTAATTTTGAAATCACCCACTTGAATGGGTATAATGGGCGTTCCTGGATCTTGTAGCTTGGGTGGAAGAGCATTGCACACACATTATCGGTAAAACCAATTTGTTTGGGAATCTTATGACTCCTCTTTTGTGTGCACAATTATTTCAAGTACTTCGCATAGGCGGGAATCTGTTTTATGGCATCTAGAAGGGGAATATTATATTTAACTTATTTAAACGTTTCCCACATTTATTTTTGTTGTGAGCCCCTTTTGGATGTCATCTTCGCCTTAGATGGCGCCAACAAAGCATCAGGATAGGAAACAGTTTTCACCTTCCCCTTGTACTTAGGGTTTTTGGTGTCATCTCTCAGGGCCGGTTTATTATTATTATTTTCGCATTTATTAGATTCATTTAAATTACCCGGTTCTGGCACGTCATCACTAACGAGTATTTCATCAATTTCTTCCACCACCCCCTCAACCAATGGTGGTGGAACCCCAACTTTATTATCATATATTTTTCCACTTCTTAAAATACTTATTTGGTTAACGTGCTTTTTCGAACTTGAGCTGTAGTGGTTCGGGTTGACCGTGGTATCACTCGGGAGCTGACCCGCAGTCTTCTGCAATTTTTCCATGTCTGATGCGAGCTGAACGATCTGCTTTGACATTGCCTCCACTGATTTATCTTGTAACTCAAACTTTTTATTTGTATCTGCCTGATTATCTGGCAAAATCTTCGATAACGCATCCAACTTTGAGTGCACCGAATCATCCGCATTTTCCCGAGGACCCCTTTTGTTGGTCCTAATTCTGATTACCCGATGAACCCGATGAATTTACACCCCTGTTACCGTCTCTGTTATACCCCCGATTCTGATTATACGAACCATGCTGCTGATAACCGCCTTGGCGGTAATTTCCATGCTGTCTATTCTGGTTCGATCCCTGAAAGTTAGGCTTTAATTGAGTAGCCGCGTTCCCGAATCAAAAGTTTGGGGTGATTCCTCAGGCCCGGGTGATAAGTGTTTGAATTAAAACCTTGGCCCTTGGAATCCCTGTAAGCATAATTAACATCCTCGGACTCCTCATCATCATCATCATAAAACTCAGGGTAATTTTCTGCCTTATGCCCGAGTTTACCACATTCCTCACATACCGGGAACTTTACTCCAACTTTACCAACCTCTTTCTTTTTCCCCTTTCTGTACCCGTCCAGTTCACGTTCCAATTCGGCTATCCTTTCAGATTCACTCGTGACTAACTTTACTGATCTGGAAGAAGTCTGGTGTCTTCGTCTTTCTGTTGTTGCCTCTGCTTTAGAGTCTTTCACACATAAACTCCAGAAAATCCCAATCATTTTCCTTAGTTTGGTTCAATAGTTTACCATTACACAAGGCTTTCAAGTGTTTTCTATCCTCGTAAGTTAACCCGTCCACAAAACACTTAACCAATTCCCACAATCCGATCGGATGGTGTGGCCATTTTCTGATCATCTCTTTGAATATGGTGAATGCCTCGTGAAAGTTCGCCCGATAAATGTGAAAAGTGACGAATTTCCATCTGAGCCTCTTGTCTTCGACCGTTAGTAATATTCATTGAGGAAAACCTGCTGCATCTCGGCCCAATTAGCAATACTGTGCATCGGCGAGTTAAACCAGTGTTTTGCTTTGTATTTGGTGTGAACTGGAATAACCGCAACCGAACCTCGTTATGGTTGAATGTACCGTCACCAATCGACCCTCAAATAGCCGAAAAATCGGACAAATGTGAATACGGGTCCTCGGAAGCCATCCCGTGGAAATGTGGTACAATGTTAATGTATGATGGCTGGGACTTATTTTCAGTTGTCCCGGTACTCGCACCGGGGATGCTCCATCTGAAATAGCCGGTCTGAACCGACTGTTAACACCCTGAACTGGGGCTATATAATTCCTCTATCGCCCCCCCTAGGGATTCACCAGACCTCCTCTGTTAACTTGAATAACCCGAACTCTTTCGACCCTTTCTACTCTGTTAAACCTGTTTCGCCCATTACCGTTTCTTCCCCCAATTCTGTTAACAAAATCACCATGTCTCTGATTCACCGGTGCATCCACCTCCTCATCCCAATCATTATTACACTCTTTTATCGGCTCAAACCCCTCATTCCGTCTAACTCGCCAATTTGCCTCGTTATTACCTTCAAAACCTTGACCCGCATCATTCTTTTCCCCTTCTTCTTCATCTTCTGTATGGATACTGACATGATCCTCATCATTATCAATCTGAACTCTGCGTCTAGGGGTGTTATTGGGCCTGATCGGAGTTTTGCTTTCAGTTTCAGTTTCTAGAAAATCGAGCTGAGTTGTTCGGGTTATTTTGCTGGTTGGAATTTAGTGGTGGAAGTTCGTTATTTTCGATTAGGAAGTCTAGGTTAAAAACGTTATTTTCTGGGAGTGGGTTCGGGTCTTGGTTCTGGTTTTGATTCTGATTCTGGTTTTGGTTTTGGTTTTGAGTTGGGTTTGGGTTTGGGTTTTGGTTCTGGTTTTGACCTTCTATTTCTGATGTACTGATCTGAAAACGGTTCTGCCGAGCCAATCTCTCAATTTCGGGCTCGAAGATAAGCGGTGACTATCTGCCCGGGTGGCGGGTGAGCATAAACATGTTGCCTGCACAAACAACACACCCCGCGTAAAATGGAAAATTTAAACTAGAAACTAAAAATTACAACTAAACTTAAAATGAAAATAAACACGAAAATCAAATAACAGGAAAGACACTAAGCGCACTAACTCCCCAACAACGATGCCATTTTGATACTAGACTGTCGTTATCTAGTCAAAAATAATTAAATCAAGTTCCTAATCACCTAAGCAAGCTAGGGTAAGTAGGGTATCGAACACGAGGAGTATGTGGTAAACGTAATCATGTAACTAATTTCTAATATTATGAAGTAATGAATTGTAGTGCTGATCATACAAGCAAATAGTTTGGTTTTAATATTGATTAAGCAACTTCACAAATTCAAGCAATTAACAAAAGCAAATCACACCCGGGGTTCAAGAATGCATACAAACAGTAATCTCATGCAAGCTAACATATTAACTATTACTGATTAACATAGACTGACTAACGAGCTAAACCTTAGGCATCAACAATCGGTAACACACGACACTGGTTATCAAACAATCCCTATCGGTGTTACTCAACTAAGGGAAAGTGCATGCGTCATTGAATTCAACTAATCAAAACAGTCCCATGAGAAATTATTATAGCATTCGACAAACTAATCGTTCTGATCAACATAAACCTAAACCGACTCAATGCACAACAATACTAAACATCAATACTCATAGATTAATCAAATAAGAGTTACAAAGTATTTCTTTCTTAATACATGAGAAAAGTGAAAATGCTACAAACTCTACATACCAGGTATGACTCAAAGGATTTAGTCGAGCATCGACATCATTGAATCTTTAATTATGATGATAATGAACATAGATATGATCTCGGTATGATTCGGAGTGATGGAATCATCCTCTCTTAGCTCTATAAACTGCCTGTAAGTGGTTGTTGAATTATAGGGTCGTCATAAGAAAAATAGCCTTAAAACCCTAACTTTCTCGTCTTCGTAACCCATCGCGATACGTGATGGGGTCTTATAGGGTCCATCGCGTATCACGATGGACCGTGGTTAACAAATATTATTTAATCCCATCGCGATACGCGATGGGTCTTCAGGCTTGCCCATCGCGTGTCGCGATGGGACTTCTCATCAGCAATAAATTATTATTTTCTTCTTTTCGTGTGCTGTACATCCCGGGTCTTCATCACATGCCTCAACGGGTCCCAATTAACTGCTTTTACGTCTATGACCTGAAATACAATAAACGCGTATGAAGTATCAAAGTTCCCACAATAAACAGTTAAAACTAGTAAATAAACGAACTTAACTATGTACAAATTAACCAACCGTCAAACACTAACGGAAATAACCTTTTGAAATTGAATACAATAATAATAATAATAATATATCATAAAACCTTAAAATAATTAATGAAAAAATCTAATTAATAATGAACTATGAATCTTTGATGGTTAACAAAGGTTGATCTTAAATATAGAACTAAACCCAATCAAATTTAGGTATACATATAGATTAGGGGCAATGGTACAACTTACTTATTGAATTCGATTTGAAATTAGCATAATAAGAAAAAGATGTTTGCAAAAAAAAATGATTCAAAATTAATGCGCAATTAATGTGTTGCTGAAACGGTGAGATCGCACCATGGAATCGTTGATTGAAATGTAAGGTTTTGCAATTGTGAAGATAGAGAAAGACTTTCAATCCACCATGACCTTCGCTCAGTCTTCTCCCTGTTTCAATCCACATCAGCGATAAGGTGGGTGTGAGCAAGCTCTCGCAGGCAGAGGAAAGAGGAAAATGTTAAGATGATTTGTTATGACCTGTGGGCTATCCGAGTTTCATTAGGAGCCCCATACCCGTCAAAGTGGTTCAAACGTATAGAAAGACTCCATTTACAATTGAAGCAATCTGGTGGCTTGAGAGGGGGGCGAGGAGTGACCAGAGCGCGACACGAAGGGTATTAAATGTTTCGTTCGTATTACGCGGTTATTTTATATTAATCGTTTCTAATATATATATATATATATATATATATATATATATATATATATATATATGATTTCAGTTTTATGTATTGTAAGGAAGTTAATAATTATATACTTAGGATTTGATGATGAAAATTGTTTCACAAATAAATTAGATGTTATAACCCGGTTTAAAAGTTATATGGGTTTGGTAAAACCCAAGACCCGCTTCTTTTTTAATATAAAATTGTTTCTTAATTATAAATTATATGTTTTTTTAATAAAAAATTAAATATTGATTTTTAGTATATCCTTATTTTATAAGATTTTCATATCAAATATTTGGTGAGATTAATTTTTAATTTAATGAGATGTTATAACCAGTTTAAGGACTGTCTGGATTTGGTAAGACTCATACCCGTAAATTCGGGTTAAATGCTTGAGAAGCCTCCATTTAAAAATCAAGAAATCTAGTGACTTCCATAAAAGAGGGGAGCGACCACATCGCGTCACGTATGATTTTTGAGCTTTCGTTTATACATATTATAGATTTATCTATTAGATTAATGGTTGTGATTAATTAATTTAAGTGGTGTTTAAATAGAATGTAATATTGTTAACAGTGTAGGAATGGAATGACAATTCATATTTTAATATATAATATATTATATATACATACACACTAACAGTATATACTAAAATGCAATTGGCTGTTGTCTCACAATCATCAACTATTCTAACTTTGATATTACTATTTAATTGAAGTGTTAGTTTCTTCTATTTTCTTCATCTCATCACATCTTCCATGGAAGTCATCGCCCCATTCACTCTATACCTTTGATTTCCGATTGCATCATCTGTTACAATACAAATGGTAATTGAGCTAAATAATTGTAGAAGAAGAACAATTACAAAGAAGAAGGAGATTTATACTCAAATCATTGGTTACCTTCATTCATCTCATCCCGTCGTTTAAGTACAAATACTACAAATGACTTAAACGGTAATCGAGAAAAATAAAGTGGGGTGTTCTTCGTATTTATTTATGGTGGAACAGGTAAAACGTACTTATGGAAGGCCTTATCAATTTTCATAAGATCAAAAGGCGAAATCGTCCGAACTGTTGCTTCAAGTGGAATTGCTTCATTATTGTTAACCAGGGGTCGAACAGCACATTCCAGCTTTCATATTCCGATAAATCTGAATGAGGATTCTACTTGCTACATGGATCCAGGCACAGACGAGGCACAATTATTAGGATAAAGCAAATTAAATATTTTGGACGAAGCTCCAATGGCTCACAAACATGGCTTTCAAGCTCTTGACAGGTCTTTAAAATATGTTTTATATTCTAATTTGCTATTTGGAGGAAAAGTGGTTGTATTTGAAGGAGACTTTCGACAAATCCTACCTGTAGTTCAAAAGGGCACTAGACAAGACATAGTAAACGCCTCTCTTTGTTCTTCTTACATTTGGAGTGAATGCAATGTCTTGAGTTTCACAAAAAACCTAAGGTTAACTATGGGTAGGCCATCAACAGATGTTGAAGAAACCAGATTATTTACGAAATGTCTTTTAGATATATGTGAAGGTAATGTTGGCAGTCCTAATGATGGTGTTGCAACGATAGATATACCTGATGATATGCTTATAAAAGATTATATTGATCCTATATCAAAAAATTTTGACTTTGTATATCGGGATATCCTACAGAATAACGAGAACCAACATTACTTTCAGGATAGAGCCATACTTGCACCAACAAACGAAATTGTTGATGAGATTACTGATAGTTTGCTCAAGTTTTTTCCAGGTGATGAAGTCGAGTACTTAAGTTCAGATACCATATGTAGTTCAGAATACATCAATGACACTGTTGATACAGCTTTATACCCACCTGAACTGCTTAATGGTCTAAGAATATCCGGACTACCAAACCACCAGCTTGTGCTAAAGGTTGGTGTTCCTGTTATGCTTCTTAGAAATCTTAACCAGAAAGAAGGCTTATGTAACGGTACTCGACTGCAGATTATATCTTTAGGTACTCGTGTAGTTATAGCTAGAATTATTTCTGGAACTAACATTGGTCATAGAGTTTTGATCCAAAGATCGCCAATGACTCCATCAGACAACAAAATAGCATACAAATTTCAATGACGACAATTTCCCCTTGCCGTATGTTTCACGATGACGATAAACAAAAGCCAAGGTCAATCATTATCTAGGGTTGGTTTGTACTTAAAAGAACCCCTGTTGTCACATGGACAACTATACGTAGCCTTGTCAAGAGTTACAAGCAGGTGTGGGCTTAAGATTCTGATTCTTGATAAACAAGGTAATCTGACCAATACTACCACAAATGTTGTATACAAAAATATTTTCTTATTTGTAAAATACCTGGGTATTATTTCTTTTGTAAATCATATAATTTTAATGTATGTTATAATTGTATTAGCAATATATGATAATTGTGTTATTGATTGTGTTTGCTTAATGTTTAAATATTATAATTTTCATTAATTCCCCGTGTAATACACGGGTCTCAAACTATATACTAAAATGCAATTGGACGTTGTCTCACAATTATCTACTGTTCATAACTTTAATATATATGATGTACACAAAATTATACATCTTTTATACATCAAATACGCTCCAATCCGTGGTATTTCTTGGGAATTTTAGTTAGAATTGATACTTAACTTGTTTAATTTGAATTTCCAGGGATAAACGAGCTAATAAAAGAGAAACGAACAATTTTATAGAAGAAATGGCGATGAATGAACTTCCAAAGCAAAGCATGCCCCATGCCCAGAAAGACACAGCCCAATGCATAGTCAGGCACAGCCATGCGCTCATTCAAGCACAACGTGATGTCTACCTTAACTAATAGAAAAGTACAATTTGTCATCTAGCAAGGTCAAGCACAACCATGTACCCACTTTGGCACAACTCGATGCTTAACATGATGGAAGCAAAAAGTACTATTGTCTGCCAACAAGGGTTCACACGGCCCATGCTTGAATTGGCACACCCCGATGGTCAAATGTATGCACATGCTTCAAGTACAAAAGATATTCTGTCAGAGATTTGAGGACCAGCATGGGTTGTGCCGACTTTGGCATACCCTGTGCCTCCTGCAGCAGTTTGCCTATAAATTGGCCTTTTGTGTTCTCTTCTACAGACACCGACTTACATACACAAAAACACTCCCTTATCACCATAATTCCAGAAGATTGAAGGCAAGAAGAAGCTCTTGAAGATCCGTACAACATCAAGACGGAGTTCTAGCATTCACATAATCATCTAGCTTGGTTCTTGGGTTAGATTATCTTAAAGTTAATTATGAATGCTTTGTTCTTTTATTTTGATGTATATTTCATTATTATCATGAGCTAAACTCTTCATATCATCTTAACTTATGATGAAACTTGATAATTTTTGATGGTTTGAAATAATATATGGTAATTTTATGTTGAAATAATGATCAATTCTTGGTTATATTTTGATGAAATATTGTGTTTAAACAATTGAAATTAATATACAAGAATTATAAATGGTATGTCTTGTTATGTTGAAAGAATCTTGATTTTATCATTTATTTATAAATGTTGTTCTTGCAACTTTATAACTTTTAATCTAGAAATAGTAAAAATAATTCTTGCAAATTAACATGAAAATTGGTTAAACACAAATCCTCATGTTTAGATTTGAAAAAATTGAACATTTGTTATGAATTGATATTCTTGTCAAGTAATATTATAAGTATTTTTTAACACAACTATTTTGATATTACACTTTGGTTGAAAATTCATAAATTAAAGGAATACTTGAACTGTAACACCCCGTAACCGCAGCGGAAACGTAAACGGGATGCAACAGACACCTCTGATATCAACCACATTGTTTATAAAGCAAACTGAATACATTAATATACTTCAAATTACATTATCTCGTATTTCATTACCGTCTAGATGATACACACATCATGCATTACGATACATAATTCTATTTATTATAATGTATCCTAACATCCTGCACGCAAATCTTACACACATCAAGCACTTAGCACGTAAGCAATCACTTCATCTTAATTGTACCTGAAAAGCATGTGAGAAAACGGGTCAACTACGAATAGTTGGTGAGTTTCACAATTCGAGTAAACCATGATAAATCATTGTCAAAATATAATATTATCGATGTAATTATGCTGAGCCCACAAGTGAAACCTCTGTTAACCCAGTACTGTACCCGTTCCGGGGGCAATGTTAACCCAGAAACACTTCTAGGGACATCTGGGGACACTGTTAACCCAGTACAGTACCCATTCCGGGGGCAATGTTAACCCAGAAACACTTCTAGGGACATCAGGGGACACTGTTAACCCAGTACTGTACCCATTCCGGGGGCAATGTTAACCCAGAAACACTTCTAGGGACATCTGGGGACACTGTTAACCCAGTACTGTACCCATTCCGTACGATTCCCGTACAATCAAATATTTATAAATACACGCAAATCCATGCGTTCAGTATGTACTTAAACATTTCAATAGTAACATGCTTTCCGCCCCGGGAAAATATTTAAAAACAATTCAGAAAAAGGTGCTCGTGAAACTCACCTTAGCACATGCAAGCAGGTAACAACAGTCATTATTAGTTAACACGTCCAATCTGTAATATGATCCCTACGATCGTTATTATACATTTATAGTTTATATAATCTTTAACTGTGTTAACCGGTACATCTGGGGACACTGTTAACCCAGTACTGTACCCGTTCCGGGGGCAATGTTAACCCAGAAACACTTCTCCGGACTCAGATTGTGATATCGTTTAGAGTTTAGTAGTCAAACTTACTATTAGTTTGTTTTTCCCGTTTTGCGTGCCTAGCATGGTTATCCGTTTTTACGTTTCAAAAATGAGTTTGGTCACACACGACCCGAAAATAGTCGTTGACTGATAATTTAATTAAAGTTGTGAAATTAGAGCTCGGTTTAGACGCCCCGATTGGCCGCGGGACCCGTTTCCGTCTTTAGTGCACCGGAAACTGTTTTATCGTTTAAAATTACCCAAATCATCCGAATTATTTTCGGATAATTTATTTTTACTTGTTTAACTCAGTTATATGAAAATAGTTCATTTTTAGGGTTTTTATACACCAGTCAGCTCGTCTACCCGAACTTTGCTGGTTTATGCGTTTTATATTATAAAAGTTCACTTTTATTCCAAATAAATATCCGTTCATCCTCGGATCTTGAGATTTTGCACAAATAACATTTGACAGTGGGAAAATTTATAAAAATATTTCCAGAATTAATTTTTATATTTAAAATTTATTTATCTATTTTTAAACACTAAATATGTCGTAAATACCAAACGACCATAGAAAAATCCCAAATTTTTCCTGGATGACCCCTGCCATCCACATAGTCCCCTGTAATTTTTCCGGAACCAAAATCTCTTTTTACATGCCATTTTCACTAAAACCGAGCTAGAAAACCTAGAACTCGTTTAACCGAAAAGCCTACTTAGACTTCTCCAACTGACCTAAAATTTTGTGTGTGAATTATACATGTTATAAAAAGCTTATCTGGAATTTTACAGAATTTTTCATGATATTTTACTATTTTTCACCATTTTTGGCCAAAACCGAGCATTAAATTCACCAAATATTCATCCTTTGTCCAAAAATTACCAAAATTTCACAGAACTCTTATTTTCATGTGTTTAACACCTCTGTCAAATTTCATGACCTAACTCTAAACCGTCAACAATCTGTCCAAAAACACTTAACCGAACATAAACCGAATATACCTTTCGTTTTCCGCTACTACAAGCTACAAACTCGTCTTTCCGCCTTATCTACCACTAAATACAGAACCTACAACCAACATACCACAATACCAAGCAAGTTACACTCACAATCAAGCATCTTACACTATAGTTTCGGTTATTGTTTCAAAACTAAAGTTTAAACCGTAAAAATTTGTTTTTGGTTCGTTTAACTCCTTTCTTGGACCAAGTTCCCTTGTATAACCCGTATACATCACTTGATCATGCAAGAATCGGTTT
The DNA here is from genome assembly GCF_021521415.1 of Bidens hawaiensis. Lineage (NCBI taxonomy): Eukaryota > Viridiplantae > Streptophyta > Magnoliopsida > Asterales > Asteraceae > Bidens > Bidens hawaiensis. The sequence continues at coordinate 3,225,922 of NW_027491034.1, forward strand.
TCATCTTTGAAACCTCATTTTCTTGCAAATAAACTCAAGAAACGAAGATGGAAACGTAAATAACTCGATTTTTACCTCGGTTTTCTTGCTAAAAACTCGGGTTTTTAGATGATCTTGTGGAGAGAATTGATGAACAAAGCTATGGTTGTTTAAAAAAAATAACAATGAATGGGGTTTAACCCCTTTTGGTCCGATCGGTGTGAAGGAGAGGTGGGGTGGGACCCACTTCTCCATTTCTAGCCACATGTTTGGATTTCCGAAATCTGGATAATGTTTTGGATAATCTGGTTCAGTTCGTTTTTCGGTTAAATTTTTAATTTAGCTTAAAACGAGGGTAAAACGGTCGTTTTTCGGCTTAAAAATGAAATTTATATAAAACCGATTTAAAAACTTTAAAAACTTAAACCATGGCATTTATTATCTTAGAACATCATATTATTAATAATCGCGCATCTTTTTCGGCTTGATCGATCGTCTCTTGCTCGGTTTGGTATTAAAGGTTTCGTTTAACGTACCGAAGTACCATTAAATCGAAAATTCTTTTTCTGAGCTTTAATTCACTTATCCCGAAGCTTTAATACTTCGTAAACATCACTAAATATCATATTTCTCGTCTATAATGTAATCCTCGATTCGTTCGGGTTTCAATAACTATCGATCGATTAATCGCATATTCAATGCAATGAATTATATATTCACGTACAATCAATACAGTGAACCATGTATTCTCGTATAATTACTATGGTAATTCATGTCCCCGACATTAAATATAACGTAACTATTGTCTACCGGTTAGGGTATACCTGGTTTAGTCGGAATCGTTACATTCTCCCCCCGTTAAGAAATTTCGTCCTCGAAATTTTACACACCCACTATCCCCTTCCGAGAGAAAGGTGGGGGTTTTTCCTTCAGAATTCACCCTCGCGTTACCAGGTATAATCTGGTCCTCGCTGTGAATTCCACTTAATCTTAATCAATAAAGCTTGGTATGTCCAAACTGTTTAGTTTTCCCGTCTACTATCTCTACGGAATTATTTATGATATCAAGCATGTCTTCTATGAGTACCTCCATTACTAGTACTTTCGTTGCCTCGTCGCTTAGGTGCTTTTCAATCCGTATACATGGCAAAACATCATGTATAGTACTTAGCCCCTGGAGTGCTTTAATCGATAAACTAAATGACCAATCATGGAGATAGTCTCATGAGGTCCAATATATTAAGGAGCTATTTTCGGTTTTGCCCAACCTCATATCACCTCTTTAAGGTGATGCCTTAAAAATGCCTTGTCACCTCTTTCCAGTGACAATGGTTTCCTTTGAATGTTGGCATAAATCCTTTGCCAATCCCGCGCTGCTTTCAACTTATCTTAAATATTATAAATCTGATTGGTTGTTTCTCGAATCAATTCAAATCTTATGGCTTGATTGACGCCCATCTTCCATTTCACAAATTGGTGATAATTACTTCACCCATAGAAAGCTTCAAGCTCTCGTTGCTTCCTTCCCCGCCTTCCAATAATGTAAGTAGAATGACTATTTCGATCTGAGATAATTGAAAATGGTACTCCACGACGAGATACCATTTCACCATCATGAATTTGGGCGAGGATTCATTGTGTTAATCGTCATGGATTGGGATGAAATGCGAGGATTGGTTAATCGATCCGAGATTACCCAATTTACATCATGCCTTTGATATATCTTGGGAATTTGCGTCCCGAAATCCATTGTAATTTATTCCCACTATCATTGGCGAATTTTCTGTCGTTGTGGCGTTCCCTAGGGTTTTCGGTGTGCAGCCTTATCTCTTGCATAACTTAAATATTCACCAACATACGTAACCATATCTTTCTTCAAACTCGGCCATTAATAAAATTCTTTCAGATATTCGTATTATCAATAGTCTATTCCGATCCTGGATGTATGGAATATTTCGATCTATGCGCTTCGTCCATGATTAATTCACGAAGGTCATGGAGGGTCGGGATCCAAACCCGATTTTTGAAGTAGAGAATCTCGTCCACGCGCTGTTCGAAATTCTTCCCATTGCCGTAAAGTCCCTCCTTTTACAATTGTTCCTCTTTCAACGCCTCACGTTGAGCGACTCTAATCAGGTCCGAAAGGTTCGACTGGACTATAATCCCCAGCGCTCGCACTCGCAATGGCTTAACCCGATCTTTCCTACTCAAAGCATCGGCTACGACATTAGCCTTGCCGGGGTGATAACGGATGTCACAGTCATAATCGCTTAACAACTCGACCCATCTTCGTTGAATATGAGACTGCGGTCTCTTATCATCTATAAAATTTGTACATTTGCGTCGTACAAAGGATTATGAGTTGGGTAATGCTAAAAATTCTTCAATAAACCGCTGATATTCTCCGGCTAGTCCTAAAAATTGGCGCATTTCCTTTGGCGCCTTGGGTGACTGCCAATTTTAATGGTTTCTATCTTATTTTGATCTATGTGAAGTCCTTGTTGCTTTACAACATGACCAAGGGATTATGCTTTCTGTATTCAAAATCACATTTCGAAAACTTCGCGTACAACTCCTCTTGCTTTAACACTTCCACAATTTTCCTTAACCGTCGTTCGTGCTCTTCTTTACGTTGCAAATATATCAAAATATCATCAATGAATGCTATGACAGGTTTATCAAAATAGAGTTTACAGACTCGGTTCTTGAGTTCCATGAACACTGCTTGCGCATTTGTTAGCCCGAACGGCATAAGTAAGAATTCATAATGGCCGTAACGAGTCCGAAACGCTGTTGTTGCAACTACCTCCTCTTGGATTTCTCATTTGGTGATAACTATATCTAAGATCAATTTTCTAAAAATAAATCGCCCCTTGCAGTTGGTTAAAACAGATCATTTACTTCGAAGAAGTGAATACCTATTCTTGATCGTCACTTTATTCAATTCTCCCTAATCAATACATATCCTAACACTTCCGTCCTTCATTTCCCAAATAACACTGGTGCACCCCATGGTGACTAACTAGGTCGTATAAAACCTTATTCAATAATTCTTGCAACTGACTGGATAATTCTTGCATCTCGGACGGTGCAAGTCGGTAGGGTGCCTTAGCAACAGGACCAGCTTGAGGTATTAAATCGATTCTGAATTCGACCTGTCGGGTTGGCGGTAATCCAGGAAGTTCTTCTGGGAAAACTTGTGGAAATTTGCGTACCACCGGGATATCATCCACCCGTTTCTCCTCAGAATCTGTGGCCGTCAAGCTCGCGAGATACGCCACGCATCCCTGGCGTAAATATTTCAACACCTTGAGGTGGGATATAAATGGTATCATTGTGCCCGACTTCTCTCCTTGCACTAACACCTCTTCGTCATCCGACACCCGGATCTTGACGATTTTCTTTTCACAGTTTATTTCCACATTGTTACGTGTTAACCAATCCATTCCCACTATTACGTCAAAACTTCTTAACTTTACTGGTCGTAGGTCAATAAGGAAAGGTTAATCGTTCAGAATAATAGGACAATTCCGAACAATTTAGTTAACCATTAGGGATTTACCGTTAGCGATTCTATAGTATAGGGTTCTGTAGTTTCACTAATCGGTATCTTTCCAAATGATAGGAGGTTAACAGGAACTAACTTCTATCGACGGCCGTAAAATATCACTGAAGCCTATTGATTTAAAACTACAACATACTTAGTACCACCTTTGGATCATGACGTGCTTTATTCGGATTACTCACAAAAGCACGGCTCCTTGCTTGATCAGAGGTTGATGCTTGTCATGAGGTTCATCTTCCAACGACACCTTGGTTCAACTTTGGGCAATTTCTCTTGAAACGTTCTGTACTGCCACATTCATAGCAAGTACAATTGTTTGGCATAATTTGATTTCTTTGGATGGACTGTTATTGAAGTTGTTGGGTTCGGAGTGGTTGTACACGAATGGGTTGGGGTTGCCGGTTCACATGGCTTCAATTGGTTCTACAATTGGGGCATTACGTCCATCTTTACCACACCTGTGGCCTACTATCACTCGACATTCTTCTTCCTGCCGATAACCATATTTTCCACATTTAGGGAAGGACCCTTCATGCGGTTCATGTTTTCACACCAGAATTAGTCTTGGTATAATTCTGGGTTGTAGGACATACCTACTTATTCAAAAGCCTATCTTGCACTATACCTTTATCATTTCTCTTCTTTAACACTCGACGTCTCACCTAACGTCCTTCCAGTCCGCTTCCCATAGAGTCAAATATATCAATGCTGGCTTGTGACACAACCCTTCCAAAGGTTGTATATTTTACAGGATTAACTATACTCCTTATCGATGGAGTTAGTCCCCAATATAGCGCTCATTTCGCTTAGTTTCAGGAGTAATTAGCCATGTTACCAAACATGACAATTCCTTCAAACGATTAGCGTGTTCTAAGTGCTCAGCACACAACATTTCTATCTTCCATAGCTCAGTTTCCAATCTCTGAACTAAATTACTCGAATAAAAGTGCTCTAGCCCAAGAATTTTAAATTCCGACCATATCATCTGAGTAATAATTTTCTAACTATAATTTTGTACCATCGTGTTCCATCACGATACAACATAATCTACCAACATATCTGTAGCATATTTCACTACACAATGTTCTAGACTCTTACCAATATCCTTAACCATTTCAATCTTTTCTATCCACTCACTAATCTATCCCTCCCTTTACCATCAGTAAACTATTAATGATTTCCTTAACACAACCAACAAACATATCCTTCATACCGGATCTAATCCATTACGACTACTATTCATGTTTAGTTTAAAACTAATACTTGTAGTCATAATAGTATTCGGTGGGACATTATCACTCTTAGTAATAACACTAAGAATTGAAATATTCATATTCATGTGATTGCTCGATCTATAATTCTGCGATCACATTTGCATCAACACTAGCAGTGATCTGTGATACGACATTCGGTATCATCATCTGCTATCTTTGAGCAATCAAATGAATCATATCAATCTCCATCATTGGAGTTACTCTCTTTATGTCATTCTGCCGTACCCATCCCGTACGCAGTAATCAATACTAATCTCACCGTATAACTCGTTACCAGCTCAATCATAACAGCAGGTACACATACACACCAAATATTATCATACATATTACACATACCAGTATCTAGTATATTTGTCCCACAAATATAATAACATAGGGACTTAACCTGACATCGGTTAACGTTTAAATATGTTTCATAACCCTTGTCACCAACTGACATATAGATCTTTCTCAACAAAGATTAATGTTTAATATGCTTGATTTCAATATCCTTCTGCATGTCAGCATAACCGATACATGCTCACCGTGAGCACCAAACGATTACGTACCACGGAGTTATAATATCCGTGTCTATTTGTATATCCGGTATACACGGTATACCACCTACGAACGAACAAGCAACTATGCTATAATGATTCCAACACCTCTTTGTGCATGGGTAATCATTCTATTCGAGTATACATGGGTATAGGCATCTAACGGATGTAAGGATAACATAGGAAGTTGCAAGGTTCAAGGTAATCGCGCAACCCATGTTGCCTTCAAATATTATTAATTACTATTATGGGAAACTCTATCACTTGCTCAGTCAATGTCCTCAGGCGTTCTAGGTTCGCTAAAATCGGTGATTCTCGATCTGGAGGTGGTATGTCTCATATGTTTGAGAGTGAGAAATACACATATATATTTCTATATATTATTTTTATCTGCTCATTTATTATCAAATTTATTATTATTATTTTTTTTTATTTACCTTAATGGAATAAGAATGGGTGCAGGTACAGGTCCGTCCGTACGTGAGGGTCGGCGGTTCGGGTGAACATAGGGGGTTATTAGGATATACGATACCGGTGTTGATAGGGTAAGGGATTTATCAATTTTGGTTGGGAGTAACGGTTACTAGATATTTCTGGTTAATATCAAACGGGAGATCTAACTTGGTACTATCATAACTATGGCCCGATAAGTCAGACTTATCATCAACCGATGCTCTAGAAATTTTCAGCATCCTCAGTACTTTTATTATTTCATCCCCCGGTTCCCTATCCGGGTCCTATTTCTCAATACATGTACCCACAAGATATGTACATATATATATACACATTAGCACGTATAAATAATATTATATACTTTACACATCTGTTGCCATTTTTACCTATTAATGTACCCCGTGACTTCCCCTGAACTCCCTCGTGCGGACAAGTCTGTTATTATGTTCCGGACCATAATAACTCACTTGTCCATCCAAGTTGATCCAGATCTCGTCACTATAAATTATTAGTTGATATTCAGATCCTATAATACTTGAGCTACTGGTTATATTTTAGGTATCTTTTAAAGACATCCTAAATCTTTATAACCAATGGCTCTGATACCAAGTTCTGTAACACCTCGTAACCGCAGCGGAAATGTAAACAGGATGCAACAGACACCTCTGATATCAACCACATTGTTTATAAAGAAAACTGAATACATTAATATACTTCAAATTACATTATCTCGTATTTCATTACCGTCTAGGTGATACACACATCATGCATTACGATACATAATTCTATTTATTATAATGTATCCTTACATCCCGCACGCAAATCTTACACACATCAAGCACTTAGCACGTAAGCAATCACTTCATCTTAATTGTACCTGAAAAGCATGTGAGAAAACGGGTCAACTACGAATAGTTGGTGAGTTTCACAATTCGAGTAAACCATGATAAATCATTGTCAAAATATAATATTATCGATGTAATTATGCTGAGCCCACAAGTGAAACCTCTGTTAACCCAGTACTGTACCCGTTCCAGGGGCAATGTTAACCCAGAAACACTTCTAGGGACATCTGGGGACACTGTTAACCCAGTACTGTACCCATTCCGGGGGCAATGTTAACCCCAGAAACACTTCTAGGGACATCTGAGGACACTGTTAACCCAGTACTGTACCCATTCCGGGGGCAATGTTAACCCAGAAACACTTCTAGGGACATCTGGGGACACTGTTAACCCAGTACTGTACCCATTCCGTACGATTCCCGTACAATCAAATATTTATAAATACACGCAAATCCATGCGTTCAGTATGTACTTAAACATTTCAATAGCAACATGCTTTCCGCCCCGGGAAAATATTTAAAAACAATTCAGAAAAAGGGGCTCATGAAACTCACCTTAGCACATGCAAGCAGGTAACAACAGTCATTATTAGTTAACACGTCCAATCTGTAATATGATCCCTACGATCGTTATTATACATTTATAGTTTATATAATCTTTAACTGTGTTAACCGGTACATCTGGGGACACTGTTAACCCAGTACTGTACCCGTTCCGGGGGCAATGTTAACCCAGAAACACTTCTCCGGACTCAGATTGTGATATCGTTTAGAGTTCAGTAGTCAAACTTACTATTAGTTTGTTTTTCTCGTTTTGCGTGCCTAGCATGGTTATCCGTTTTTACGTTTCAAAAATGAGTTTGGTCACACACGACCCGAAAATAGTCGTTGACTAATAATTTAATTAAAATTGTGAAATTAGAGCTCGGTTTAGACGCCCCGATTGGCCGCGGGACCCGTTTCCGTCTTTAGTGCACCGGAAACTGTTTTATCGTTTAAAATTACCCAAATCATCCGAATTATTTTCGGATAATTTAATTTTACTTGTTTAACTCAGTTATATGAAAATAGTTCATTTTTAGGGTTTTTATACACCAGTCAGCTCGTCTACCCGAACTTTGCTGGTTTACGCGTTTTATATTATAAAAGTTCACTTTTATTCCAAATAAATATCCGTTCATCCTCGGATCTTGAGATTTTGCACAAATAACATTTGACAGTGGGAAAATTTATAAAAATATTTCCAGAATTAATTTTTATATTTAAAATTTATTTATCTATTTTTAAACACCATTTAAACACTAAATATGTCGTAAATACCAAACGACCATAGAAAAATCCCAAATTTTTCCTGGATGACCCCTGCCATCCACATAGTCCCCTGTAATTTTAACGGAACCAAAATCTCTTTTTACATGCCATTTTCACTAAAACCGAGCTAGAAAACCTAGAACTCGTTTAACCGAAAAGCCTACTTAGACTTCTCCAACTGACCTAAAATTTTGTGTGTGAATTATACATGTTATAAAAAGCTTATCTGGAATTTTACAGAATATTTCATGATATTTAACTATTTTTCACCATTTTTGGCCAAAACCGAGCATTAAATTCACCAAATATTCATCCTTTGTCCAAAAATTACCAAAATTTCACAGAACTCTTATTTTCATGTGTTTAACACCTCTGTCAAATTTCATGACCTAACTCTAAACCGTCAACAATCTGTTCAAAAACTCTTAACCTAACATAAACCTAATATACCTTTCGTTTTCCGCTACTACAAACTACAAACTCGTCTTTCCGCCTTATCTACCACTAAATACAGAACCTACAACCAACATACCACAATACCAAGCAAGTTACACTCACAATCAAGCCTCTTACACTATAGTTTCGGTTATTGTTTCAAAACTAAAGTTTAAACCGTAAAAATTCGTTTTTGGTTCGTTTAACTCCTTTCTTGGACCAAGATCCCTTGTATAACCCGTATACATCACTTGATCATGCAAGAATCGGTTTTCATCTTTGAAACCTCATTTTCTTGCAAATAAACTCAAGAAACGAAGATGGAAACGTAAATAACTCGATTTTTACCTCGGTTTTCTTGCTAAAAACTCGGGTTTTTAGATGATCTTGTGGAGAGAATTGATGAACAAAGCTATGGTTGTTTAAAAAAAATAACAATGAATGGGGTTTAACCCCTTTTGGTCCGATCGGTGTGAAGGAGAGGTGGGGTGGGACCCACTTCTCCATTTCTAGCCACATGTTTGGATTTTCGAAATCTGGATAATGTTTTGGATAATCTGGTTCAGTTCGTTTTTCGGTTAATTGTTTAATTTAGCTTAAAACGAGGCTAAAACGGTCGTTTTTCGGCTTAAAAATGAAATTTATATAAAACCAATTTAAAAACTTTAAAAACTTAAACCATGGCATTTATTATCTTAGAACATCATATTATTTAATAATCGCGCATCTTTTTCGGCTTGATCGATCGTCTCTTGCTCGGTTTGGTATTAAAGGTTTCGTTTAACGTACCGAAGTACCATTAAATCGAAAATTCTTTTTCTGAGCTTTAATTCACTTATCCCGAAGCTTTAATACTTCGTAAACATCACTAAATATCATATTTCTCGTCTATAATGTAATCCTCGATTCGTTCGGGTTTCAATAACTATCGATCGATTAATCGCATATTCAATGCGATGAATTATATATTCACGTACAATCAATACAGTGAACCATGTATTCTCGTATAATTACTATGGTAATTCATGTCCCCGACATTAAATATAACGCAACTATTGTCTACCGGTTAGGGTATACCTGGTTTAGTCGGAATCGTTACATGAACTTTTTCTAATTTAATCAACCATAGGTGGATTAGGTGTTTTTCATGTAATCTTTCCGAACGGTTGTTAGATTTAAGTTTCGTAATTGAATGATAATCTATATCCTTAAATTTCAACATAAAGGTTCACTTACAATTATGATTTGAGGTGATTAGTTTGTATAATTCATACTAGATTTCTAAAAAAAAAGAAATAGTTATCTATAACTAGTGACTACTCCTTTCCATAAATAAATTAAAAGAGTGAATTTATCATATATTTGAATTTACTATCATAAGAAGTCAAGTGGATTCTAAAGTTAAGGTTAGGGGTGGCAATCTTGACCCATGGGTTGAATGAGTTGTATCAAAATGTATAAGATGGGTTAGAACGGGTCAAATTAAAAAAAGAAAATGATTGAAACGGGTCAAAACGGGTTGACATTTCTCGGTTTTTTATATGGAACGAGAAAAACGGAGGAAACTTTTTGGTATTTTTCCTTTTTAAGTTTTTGATTTATATTTCGAGTTATAATTTTTTAATTATTTTTTTCGAATTTTTTGGTGAGGGGTTTTGAAATCTAAACCCATTTTGACCCATTTCAAAACCCCTCATTAAAAAAGTCAAAAAAAATAATTAAAAAATTATAACTCGAAATATAAATCAAAAACTTTAAAAGTAAAGACAGCAAAAAAAATTTCCCCGTTTTCCTCGTTCCATAAAAAAAACCCGAGAAATGTCAACTCGTTTTGACCCGTTTCAATCATCTTATTTTTTTAGTTTGACCCATTCTGACCCATCTTATGCATTTTGATACAACTCATTCAACCCATGGGTCAAGATTGCCACTCCTAGTTAAGGTGATAATTTTAAATCCTGAATCTTTCCATTATCATATTTTTGCTTGCTTTATATTATTGTTATAAGTCACTTTAAAAATTACTTTTAAAAACTAAAACTTTTAAGATATTTTTTACAGTTATTTTAAAATGCAAAGATTTAATATTGAAATTTACGTGGCCACGGATTGATACTCGGTTCTTACCGCGACTATATTACTTACACGATTGGTACACTTGCCATTTGTGTGTTTTTATTAAGTTTAAGTGAAAACCTATTTTTAAAACCCGACAAAGTGTGAAAAATCTTTAATAAAAATATATATATATCACACGCACATCAAGTTTTTGGCGCCGTTGCCGGGGACACGGTAAAATTTTAATACTAATCTAAGTTTTTTTTTATTTTAACCGTTGTTTATAATTGTTCAAAAAAAATTTTTAATTTTGTTCATTTTAGTTTATTTAGTTTTAGTCTAATTAAAAAAATAGTTTATTTAGTTTTAGTCTAATCTTAGTTTACTTAAAAAAATATATTATTTCCGCTTTACTTGTAGTTCATTTTTACTTGTTTAGTTTCTTTATATATTTTCTTAAGTATGCATGTCCACCACACCTGCACCTGAGCTTGTTTCACCACTTTCAGAACCCGAACGTCACCTTCACCAAAGGTTATGCAACCGTTCACGTGTAGTCGCAGAGACAATCGAAAACGAGGCGTTTGTGGACGTAACTACCGAAGAAAACATTGCGGCACCCAATAACCCAGAAAACGAACCTAACATGAACCAATACGGCAAGCCGACCCTCGAAGGTTATGGAAGTGGCGTGGCACCACCAGAAATCACTGTAAACTTCGAAATCAAATCCAGCATCATTCATATGGTGGAAAATTCAGTTCAATTCCATGGGCTTCTCGATGAAGATCCCTTGTCTCATATCTCTCGATTCTTACGAATATTCGGTATTTTCAAAATCGAAAACAGCTCTGAAGACCAAATTAAGCTCAAGCTTTTTCCCTTCTCCCTTCGAAGCCATGACTTGGATTGGCTAGAGTCACTGCCATCTGGCACAATTACCAATTGGGACCAGATGGTAGAGCAGTTCCTCCTGAAATACTTTCCACCAAACAAAATCGCAAAGTACCGAGCCAGCATCACCGGATTCAGAACCGACGAAGACGAGTCACTGCACGCAACCTGGCAGAGATACAAGGGCTTGCTAAGAAGATGCCCACACCATGGGTTTAGCAAATGGCTCCAAGTTCAAACGTTCTTCGATGCCCAATCTAGCCAAAACAAGCAGGCAATTGATCAAATCGCCAGTGGAGATCTCGGAACCAAATCTCCCAACGAAGCATTCGAGGTTCTAGAGAAAGCAGCCAAGAAAAGCTTCGCATACAACCCAAAACGATCAACCCCATCACACAAGGGTATGCACCATGTTGACTCCAACACTCTTGTCACTACACAACTCGAAGCACTCTTAAAGAAGTTTAAGCAACTACAAACAGAGTTGGTGAAAGCGAAGACTAAGTGCATGATGGTTGAAGATGTTGATTTTGTGAGCGATAAAACAACACCTTCGGGAACACATATAACCCTGGTTGGAGGAATCATCCTAATTTCAGCTGGAAGGATGGAGCAAACAATCAAACACCACCTGGGTTTGACAAACGTCCTTTTAACCAAACTCATCCAGCCCAACCAAAACCTCAATACCACAGCCAAGGGCAAAGCACCAGTCAACACCCAAACAATGGGGATACTGTGGAGATTCTTTTAACACGACTCTTAACTAGTACTGAAACTTCAAACAAATTGACAGAATAAAGGTTCCAGAAGAATGAGGCAGAGTTAAGGAATCAGAAGGCGTCTTTACAAAACATCGAAAATCTAGTGGGTCAACTAGCCTAGTTGCTTTCTGAAAGACAACCCGGTGGTCTTCCAAGCAACACAGTAACAAACCCAAATGCTCAGGCTAATGCCATAACATTAATAAGTGGCAAGACCACTCAAGATGTGGTATTCCCATCACAGCCAGTTGATGATGAGACTGAGATTCCTGACAAGGTTCATGATCAACAAGTCCCATCAAGTACCTCATAAGTCAGAGAACCAATAAAACCATATGTCCCAACCGTTCCTTACCCAGGCCTTCTTAAGAAAGAAAAGATGGAAGCCCAGTATGGCAAATTCCTTGAACTCTTCAAACAATTACACATCAATCTTCCTTTCATCGAGGCAATCTCACAAATGCCAAAATATGCAAAGTTTCTGAAAGATGTATTGACAAACAAGAGAAAGTTGGAAAAGCTATCACATGTAACCCTGAATGAAGAATGCTCTGCTGTCCTCCAAAACAATCTTTTTATCCCGACAACCAAATACTTTAAAACAAATTACCGAGAAACTTTTATCCCGATAATTAAATACCTTAAAAACGTTTCAATTTTTCCGAACATAACCTAAAAAAAATTATTTACAAAGAAAAACGAAAATATTTTTTTTTTTTTTGGAATTTTTATAAAAAATTAAAGAATGAAGAATGTATTTACAAAAGAATATCCAAATCATAAAAATAGACAATATTTTTGTGTTTTTCAACGATTTATCAACCGAAATATATTTTTATATTTTTGTTGAGTTTGAGCAAAGAATCATATTGACAAATTGCCCTTCCATCACAGTTTTATATTTCAGCGATATGATTAAATTGTTCAATTAAAGCACAGAATATCAGAAACTATCAGCCTCTAATCTCAGTTCAAGCTTAATTTGATTTTTGCCAAATCACCCCAACTTGACTTAAACCATTATATTGTTGATCAAAATTTTGATACCAATTTTGAAATTTTGAGCAATGCATCAAATTTCCTTTACTGTGAGTGAGTATGCACGAGTCCATCTGTCGGCTTACATACATTGTATCCCCTAGGGTCCGTTTCTTAATGGTATTAAGACGCACGCAAGGGAGGGACAATTGTATGAGTAACAACGGATTTTGATCAAGTCAGTAATTTAAATTGTACGAAGTACAGCGGTGAACAAGTTTAATGACTTTGGGTTTGCTTCTTGAAAGCGAGTGAAATATTCATGCTTATGAATACCCAGATGATTAAGCCGCATAAAGACTCACAGTGTCTAGAATCCTAACGCTTGTTATTTGCTTTATTTTATTTTTGGGTGATCAACAAATATAAGGCTTGAGTATGACTGGTTATTACATTTCTGCCATCCTCACCGAGACTTTTGCTAGAGACTAACACCCCTTTCAATTTGGCATTTCTTTATGTTTATATCACATACTTTACTCTACTGGGTTGTTTTAAGACCTACCAATGCACCAATGCAATTAAGCACACAGTCTTTTAAGCTTACTTTTTGCTGAATTTGGGGTCAAGATAATCAATGTACTATCATGTTCTCTTTTTGCTTCAAAAACTCAAAATTTGAGGAGCATAAAATAAAGAAAAGATAAATTTAATCGCCCCAGTTAAATTAAGTTTATAAATAAATGGCTAACCATCAATTCATAAGTGAATAATAGGACCAAGACATACAAGCATACTTCACAAACTTAAATAACCGACATAATTTTCAGCGAGAAAATAAAATAAAAACGCCTGCAAAAATCTTTTTGGTTTTTCTCTATACAAACTTTAAAAACATAATATTTTAGTCTTTTTCAATTTTCTTATAAACAAAATAAACTTCACAATCTTTTTGGATTTTTGGATTTTTCTGTAAAAACATAAATCACATTCTTTTTGGTTTTTCAAAATTTTAAAATATTTTTGGTTTTTCTAAATATTTAAAAGAAAAATATTAAAGAACAAAACTCACAATATTTTTGAATTTTATCTATACAAACGAAAAACACACTCTTTTTGTATTTTCTAGATTTTCACCCCCTAAAACCAAAATAAATTTTAAAAGAAAAATATGACAGAAAATAAAGATAGACATCCTTGTTTAAGGATATCAGCAAGGGTCTTCAATCCGTTTAAATCAAGCAAAAATTTAAAACGCGTTTTGTCAAAAGCTTTAGTAAACATATCGGCTTTTTGAAAATCAGTATGTACTTTCTCAAGATCAATTAATTTCTTTTCATAGCAATCCCGTATAAAATGATATCGAATTTCGATATGTTTCGTTTTAGAATGTTGTACGGGATTCTTGGTGATACTAAAAGCAGCAGAATTATCAATCAAAATAGGAGTAGTAAGAAACTTCAAACCGTAGTCGCGAAGATGTTGTTGTATCCACAAAACCTGGGAACAGCAACTCGAGGCTGCAACATACTCAGCTTCGGCGGTTGAAGTGGAGACCGTTGTCTGCTTCTTACACTGCCAGGAAACAAGCCGGTTTCCTAAAAATTGACATCCTGCAGTCGTTGATTTGAAGTTAATCTTGCATCCTCCATAGTCCGAGTCCGAATAGGCAGTAAGATCAAAAGTATCATCCTTGGGGTACCACAACCCGATGTCTGGATTTCCCCTCAAATACTGAAGAATTCTCTTGACTGCAGCTAGGTGAGTCACCCGTGGACTTGCTTGATACCTAGCACAAAGACACACAGCAAACATAATATCAGGGCGAGAAGCTGTTAAATACATTAAAGAACCGATCATGGCACGATAGAGGGTAGGATCAACGGAATCCTCCAATTCATCCGGTGATAAATTGTGCCCTACTGGAAGAGGAGTAGAAGGGATTTTTCCGGCAGAAATCTTGAATCGGCTCAAGACGTCATTCACATACTTAGTCTGGTGAATAAAAATTCCTTGAGTAGACTGATGAACCTGCAACCCTAGAAAGAAATTCATCTCTCCCATCGAGCTCATCTCGAACTTGGTCTGCATAGACTTCTCGAACTCCTTACACAATGTGTCGTTTGTAGACACAAAAATAATATCGTCGACATAAATCTGGACTAGGAGAAGATCGTCACCAACAGTTTTATGAAATAAAGTGCAGTCGACAGTCCCCCGTTTAAAGCCATTATCAGTCAGATGGTCGGTGAGTGTGCCATACCAAGCTCTCGGGGCTTGATGTAGACCATACAGGGCCTTGTTTAATCGGTAAACACGGTCCGGATAATCAGGATCTTCAAAACCAGGAGGCTGTAAAATAAACACTTCCTCGTGTAATTCACCATTGAGAAAAGCACTTTTAACATCCATTTGATAAACCTTGATATTCTTATAAGCAGAATAAGCCAGGAAGATTCGAATCGACTCTAATTTTGCAATTGGAGCATATACCTCTGTGTAATCAATACCCTCTTGCTGATGAAAACCTTGCACCACTAGATGGGCTTTGTTTCTGACAATCATCCCTCGATCGTCCTTCTTACACTTAAATACCCACTTAGTCGGAATTGCTTTCTTGACTCTAGCAGGTTTGTCTATTAAGTCCCAAACACCCAAACGTGCAAATTGCTGTAATTCTTCTTGCATAGCTTCTACCCAAGAAGGATCTTCAAGTGCCTTACGAGCTGTCGTTGGCTCAACTTGAGATAGAAAGCAAGAGAATTTAGCAAGAGTTACAATTTCCGAAGAATGTAAGTTAGTGTAAGCACACAATATGTTATTATCACTTGACGAAGCAACTTGATGACGTGTACGAACGCCTACATCAAGTTATCCAATGTTGTTTTCCCGTGGATGATATCCATGAATCCGAAGAGTGGGATTCTCAGGAACAACAACATTATCAAATAAGTTAGTGCAATGTTCACCTAACTCGGGAGATGAAACACTATCACTGTCAAGATCAATAACTTGATCTTCAGCTTGATCATCATCAGAAGGAGTAGAAACATTATCAATAGCAACTGGAGAAACAACTTGTGGTTCTTTAGTTGGAGCATCTGGTTGAGCTTCAACATCATCATAACTTGAAGATCTTGGAATGCTCAAATGATCTTCAAAGTATGCACGAACCAGATCTTCGTCTATGTGTTCAGTCGAAGGAGTAAATGAATTAAATAAACTATCGTAGTCAAACATCCAGTCTGGATCTTTCCCTTGAGGAGGAGTTGTGTACTTTTGACAGTCCACATGGTACCATTCTTCAACACAACCAGATGTGAAATTAAAAACCCTTTTCTTTGGAGATGCATATCCTAAGAAATACCATTCGATAGCTTTTTCTTCAAATTTACCCGAATCCTTCTTCAACATTGTACACGGACACCCAAATGGTTCCAGGTACTTTAAATTAGGTTTTCTATTATTTAAGAGCTCGTAGCTTGTCTTCTTGATTCGTTTTACAGTTAGAACTCGATCAAGCGTATAACAAGCTGTATTCACTGCCTCATTCCAGAATTGGACAGGATGCTTAGAATCAACAAGCATTGTGCGTGCAGCTTCAATCAGAGTTCTATTTTCCGTTCAGCAACACCATTTTGTTGAGGTACATAAGGTGAACTATATTCTCGGTGAATTCCCTTTTGAATACAAAAGAAATCCAATATAGTGTTTTTGAATTCAGTACCATTATCACTTCGGATTCTCCTCACCTTTTGTTTATACAGTGATTCGATCTTAGTAATAAGGTTTTGTACCAAAACCGGTGTTTGATCCTTCGAACTCATAAATAACACCCAAGAGTATCTTGAATAATCATCAGTCACTACAAGACAATACCAATCCCCAGAAATACTCGCACGATTCACAGGACCAAACAATCCATATGTGTCTTCTTCTTCTGCTTGCCCTTTTTGCATGCAACGCAGTGATCGGATAACTTAAAATTCTTTATCGAGACACCCTCAACTAAGTCATTTGCCATTAAATAATTCATCTTTTTGGCATGTATGTGACCCATTCTACGATGCCATAGAATCGAGTCTTTCTCGGTTGCTTTCGAGACAAAACATGTTTCGATCGATGTGGATACCTTAGAACTCATATTTAAGACATAAATATCATTTGATCGTGGTGATCGCATGACAACCATGTCCTCGGGAATAACATAACACGGTTTCAAGATAAGACATTTTTTGTCAGTAAATATCGTAGTGTACTTTTTATCACAAATCTGCGATACACTCAATAAGTTATGATCAACTTTATCACAATAATTTACTTTCTCAAACGTAATATGACCATTTGAAACTTCACCCTCTTGTGTGATCATGCCCCCAGAATTCCCAGCAAACGCTACATAACCCCCTTGAATACTTCTTACGTTGGTTAATAGGTCGAGATTCCCAGTGATATGACGAGAACATCCGCTATCCATAATCCAGTTTTCACCAGAGATGGTCTTGATGAACCCTACACACAAACAAAAGTGATTAGTTCAAAAAGGCAGCCCAGGCCTCAGTCTTGGGCACCTTTTGGT
Organism: Bidens hawaiensis; assembly: GCF_021521415.1. Lineage (NCBI taxonomy): Eukaryota > Viridiplantae > Streptophyta > Magnoliopsida > Asterales > Asteraceae > Bidens > Bidens hawaiensis. The sequence goes on from NW_027491034.1 coordinate 3,243,592, forward strand.
TTTCTCTTTGATCATTAACTTGAACAGATTTCAACTGTTGTTCAGCCATTTGTGAATAAGTTACCGGCTTCCTAGACTTTCGTCTTAAATAAGCTACCTGAACAATGTTTGAATTCTTGTTCTGACATATGGGTTCAGTTGGAACGAATTTTGGTTTCACTTGACCATGTGTCTCATTAACATGAAGAACCTTCCGAGGATTCACATTAGAGAACAAAATATGAGTATCATCAGCATACGACACAGGTCGTTTCAAAATCTCATTGACCAATGGAATTGGCTTAGATTTGTCCTTGATAAAAGGATGAAGATTCTGATAGTTCTGCTGACTACAATTCCTCACAACATGACCCTGTTGACCACATAAGAAACAACTTCGCATGTCTACACGATGTTGTTGCAAGGTATTTGGAATGAATGACCCAGAAGTTTGATGATGACTCACATTTTTAGTCATGCTCTTAACAAACTCATCAGATAATTCAGATTTCTTCTTTAAATAAAAATCTAAATTAGAACAGTTCGAAAAACTTTTTAATGTATTTGTCCCATTTGAGTTCACAAAGTTAATTTTCTTAGCTTATTTTAAAAGTTGTTTTGCCTTAGTCAATGAGTCAGATTGAACTGATGTTTTTGTTTGAGCATACACACGTTCAAGTTCTTGAATTTTTGAAGTTTCATTGACAAAGACACTCTCAATAAGTTCAGGTTTGATGATACTTATTGGAATATTTTTTTCAGTGAACATCGTATCCATTCCCTTTAACTTAAAAATTCTAGCCGATGAAGACTTAGAACTCGAAGGATTAATGAAACGTATTAAGTCCTCGTCAGAAATCTTTGGTGTAACTGACTTCTTTGCCCTAACTGGTTTAGTTTTCACAGTTTCTTTCTTGTTCACTTGAGACTTGAATGAACCATACACAGCTTCCTCAAACTCTTGAGGTTCGCAAAGAATATGATTAGAACTAGGAATGTTCTTATTCTTGTGTATTATCTCAGGTTCAAACACATCCTCAATAATCACTTTTTCAACATTTTCAACAAAGACCTTTTTACTTTCCACATGAGGTTTTTGAGGAGCAACTTGGGGTTTGACAATTTCAGGTTTAAACAATTTAAGTTTTTCAGAAATCACAGATTCTTTTTGAATCAAATCCTCTTCTTTTCTTGCAAAAGGATTAATTTTATAATCATTATGGAAAGGTTGTGGAATTTCAACAAAACCAATACCTTTCTTGGAATCCTTTTGTTTTCCAGATACCTCAATGATTTCATTCAACAGAAAAGATGAATTTCTAAATTTCCCCAATTTGTTCTTCAACTCAAGAACCTCAGTCTCAAGCTCAGTTATCTTAGAACGATGTTTCAAAATTTCCTGAAACTTTTGGTCATTAATGGTCATTTTCATAGATAACTCGGCTTTGAGATCGTGGTTACTTGTCGACAATGCTTCAATCTTTTCTCGAGATCTCCTTTGAGATTCAAGAGATTGTCGATAAGTATCCTTAAGAGAAGCAATTTCTCTTATTAGACTATCATTTTGATTTTTCAATGCTTCTAACTTAGATTTGTTAGATTCACAGTCAACACATGATGCTTTAACAAATGAAGTAGCAAAAATAGAGTTACTAACCTCATTGATCTTGGCCATGCAAACAAACATTGATTCGGAAGGCTTGTCGCAAGAGTCGTCAGAATCAGATCCAGAATCATTATCGGAAGACATCTCACTACCTGTTGCATGTTGACAATCTTTATGTAACCCAAACATAGCCAAATTTGCTTTAACATCATTGCATAGTAACCGTTGTGACCAGTCGGTTCCATCTGCTAACATTGCTTGTGTTGTAGAAGAAGATGGTTTCTTTTCAGCATCACTTCCTCTTGGTGTAGAAGCATTTTGACTTTGACCACGAGGACCAGTGTATTCTTTTCTTGGTTTGTCACATTCCTTCGCGAAATGCCCAAATTCTTGACAATTATAACACTTTACTTTTAATTTGTCAAAACCCAACTTCTTGTTTAAAGCTGGAAGATCTATTCCAGTTCTCTGCATGAATCTTTTAACTTTACGAACGATCATAGCCATGTTCCATTTTAAATCCATGATTTCTAGATCATCTGGATCTATCTGATCATATTCCTCACCTGTTAAATCACTTGTGGCAATCTTACTACTCACTAAGTTTTCATATGAAGACATAAAAGCTGTCAGAAAAGCAAAGTTTTGCTCAGCTTCCTTCATATTAACACTAGGTGGTGTAGCAAATGGATTTGTATTAGTTGAACTTCCAGAACCACCCGAATTACCAGCAGAGTAGAAACAAACTTTTGGATCATTAAGCATAGTTGATTCTTTTTCACTGGCAACATGAGTAAGAAAAGCAGTAATTGGAGAGATCGTTGAACTAAGAGGCATACTTCCACCATAGAAAGCAGGATCTTGATTTTCTTTGGAGGATTTTTGACACTTAAGATCGTATTCTCTAGCTTCGATATTTTGTAGAAATTCAAGTGCCGTCAAGTCTTCATTCACAAAATAGTCATTCTCTTTCAAAACCATTAGAAATGTTGAGTAAGAACTTGGAAGCACACTTTTAATAGTGTCAATTTTATCTCTTTCAGAAATTTCCATTTTCATCTTGTCCATTTCAGCAATTAAATGACTAAATCTTGTAGTCATCTCTTCAACTGTTTCTCCCTTCAATAGATTAAAGTTTCGAAACTGAAACTTGAGCATCACTTTCTTACTCTCAGCTGTGTTTCCCATACTTCTCATACGCAGATGTTGAAATAAAGACGCACATCTCTTGATACTACCAACTTGATGAAAGATATTTTCTGGCAATACCATAGTCAGAGTAGAATAGGCTTTTATCTCGATTTCTAAAGCTTTCTTCTCTTCTTGTGAGTATTGAGAAACAGCTTTAGGAGTATACCCAATAGTATTATCACCAATCATTGGTGCCACATAAAATTCATCAAGACAGTAAGAGCAATCAGGATGAACAGATCCCAAATGTGCACGAAAACGAGGTTCCCACTTGGCAAAGTCACTGAACTTCATCAATCTTGGACATTTAGAATGCGAACCTATCTCGGTATTAAGTTGCAACATCTGTTGCATCAACATGTTTTGAGATGCTAATGCATACATACCAGCCATATTTGAAAATTAAACAAGTTTAAAGAACTAGGTTTAACGAACTGGGTAATGAATTGTGAACTATTTTAGCGAACTGAGAACAGTTATAGCGAACTGTGAACAGTGTTTAACGAATCAACTCTTAACAAGGTTAAGATTGAGAGTTAGCGACTCACAAATAAGGTTAACAAATCAACCAAATGGCGAAACAGATAACGAATGAGATGAAGGTTTAGCGAATCACAAGTCAACTTAACGAATTGACGAAGTCAACTTAACGAATTGACCAAACGAATCACAAAGAATTAGTTTAGCGAATCACAAATCAACTTAACGAATCAACTTAATGAATTGACCAAGTCAACTTAACGAATTGACCAAACGAATTAACCAAAAAATACTTAGCGAATCACTAAGGAATGCTTAGCGAATCAGCTACAGTGGATAGCGAATCACACTATAGCGAATCAGGTTGTTACAACCATTTGTAACAAACTCTGACACCTTATGCCACGTGGCAAAGGTTGTTATGACACAATTCCCAAGTTGGACGCGTGTCACACGAATCGGTTAATCTAGATAGCGAACTAGATTACACGAACCAATAACTCACACGAATTGATTAACGAACTAGGTAGCGAAGTAACAAAATTGATAACGAATCACAGATAAACATATAGCGAATCACCATACAGATGATAGCGAATTACGTTCATCTTCAAATCTTCAAACATTCAAAGTAATTTTCCAGAAATTATGAAGATCAACCCAGAAATCCAGAAATACCAAATCTGTAATACTACTTCGTTTCTCAACCAAAACGCACAAATAACCAATCAAAATCCTCGTAATCACCTCGCGATTTCAACACCACAATCCTCGTAATCGATTGTCCTCAATATCCAAACCAATTTTGACCAAAACACAACCCTGTTTCGGACTTAAACCGAAATCAATAACAAACCACTCAAATCCAAATCAAACCTCAATTCCTCAAATCCGAACCTCTACAATACCTTAACCAACACGAATTCAATCCAATTCGTCCATAATTCAACCAATTCAAACCAAAATTGATTCAAAAACTATAAAACAGAAAAACTTAATAACAATAACAATTGAAACACCAAATCATGTGTAAAACGAGCACCAACAGCTTTGATACCACTTGTTTGATCCCGGATTACCAATCAATAACAATAACATATCTCAGATCTGTGAATATCCGATTAGTACTAGATCTAGCTCATAATTAACATCGATTCAGTGTTGTATATATGTATATCTACTATCAATATATTATCAGTAACATTTGTATAATATTAGGTGAAGCTTGAGAGAGAGCAATTCGTTAATTTAACACTCAAAAACTCTTTTTCAAAACTTACATTAAAAGTGAACATTAGTTGACTATATATAGAAGGTGATCTGGTTCGCTAACATCCCCTATCGAACCAGCTTCCCCTTCGTTACATAAATAATCATAGCGAAGCACCCCCTGATTCGTTAACATCCCCTAACGAATCAGGAGGGAATACATTACTTGGCTAGTTCGCTAACATCCACTAGCGAACTAGCCTTTAACTTAGCGAACTGGCTATTAATTACATTAATTATTACATTAATTAATAAACAAAAATGTTAACGATAAATACAAAGACTCTAGACGCAAAACCGTGCACTAACATGATCGATCAGTGAAATATCCTAGGGGCATAGTTGAAAACATGTTAGTCAAAATTGATAAATTTGTTTTTCCGGTAGAATTTGTAATCCTAGATATGGACAAGGACAAATCGGTACCCGTTATCTTAGGAAGACCATTTCTAGCCACCGCTAGGGCTCTCATTGATGTTAGCACAGGCAAACTCACACGAAGGGTTGAATATGAGGAGGTAATATTCGATATAGTCAGATCCATGAAACACCCGCAACACACTGATGATTCAGTTTATTATATTGACGTGTGTGAGTTTATAGTAAGTTGTCACCTTTGCGAAACCATTGAAAAGGAAGCATGCAACACTAAGCTAATTGAGAAAAAGGCATACTCCATCATCCATGAGGAGCAATCCACTGAGGATCAGGAGGCAAGTGAACATCAAGAGGCGTACGAGACCGTTGACCGCAAATTGGAACCAAAGGCGAAACCTTCAGTTGAAGACCCACCAGTTCTTGAACTTAAGGAACTTCCCTCCCATCTCGAGTACGCCTTTCTCGACGGTGAATCTCAATTACCCATCATCATCTCTTCCTGTTTATCAAATGAGGAAAAGAAAAGATTGCTTGAAGTTCTCAAACTCATGGACATCAAAGGAATCAGTCCATCATTTTGCACTCATGGACATCAAAATCCTAATGGAAGAGGACTTCAAACCAGTCTTGCAGCATCAAAGACGTCTCAATTCCAAACATGCAAGACGTTGTAAAGAAAGAAGTCATTAAGCTGCTCGATGCTGGAGTGATATACCCAATCTCCGAGTCCCCTTGGGTAAGCCCAGTTCAGGTGGTACCAAAAATGGTGGTATGACGGTTGTAACAAATGATAAGAATGAATTAATTCCTATGAGAACCGTCACAGGCTGGAAAGTTTGCATTGATTACCACAAACTAAACGACGCCACAAGAAAAAGTCACTTCCCCCTTCCTTTAATTGATCAGATGCTTGAGCGTCTATCAGGGAAGATGTATTATTGTTTTCTTGATGTTTTTTCTGGATACTTCCAACTTCCTATCTCCCCTGAAGATCAGGAGAAAACGACATTCACATGCACTTATGGAACATTTTTTTACCAGCGAATGCCCTTTGGACTGTGTAATGCCCCAGCCACTTTTCAACGTTGTATAGGGGCTATTTTTCATGACATGATCGAGGAATCTATGGAGGTATTCATGGATGATTTCTCTGTTTTTGGAAATTCTTTCGATCACTGTCTTGAGAATTTGAGAAAAATGTTAACAAGATGTGAAGAAGCCAATCTTGTATTGAACTGGGAAAAATGTCACTTTATGGTCAGAGAAGGCATTGTCTTGGGACACAAGATATCCCAGGCAGGACTCGAGGTCGACAAAGCAAAGATCGAGACCATTTCAAAGCTTCCGCCACCCACGTCTTTCAAATCCATTCGAAGTTTTCTTAGCCATACTGGTTTTTATCGCCGCTTCATAAAAGACTTTTCAAAAATAGCTCGGCCAATGACACAACTTCTAGAAAAAGATGCTCCCTTAGTGTTCTCAGAGGAATGTCTAAAAGCATTCCAATTATTAAAGGATAAGCTTATTAATGCCCCAATCATGGTAGCTCCGGACTGGACACTCCCATTTGAACTCATGTGTGATGCAAGTGATTTCGCAGTTGGGGCAGTGTTGGGTCATAGAAAAGATAAGCACTTTCATCCTATTTACTACGCCAGCAAGACTCTCAATGATGCTCAAGAAAACTACACCACCCCTGAGAAAGAGCTGTTGGCAGTAGTATTTGCATTTGATAAGTTTCGTTCTTATCTTATCCTTTCCAAAACCATTGTCTACACAGACCATGCAACCATTAAATATCTTTTTAGCAAACAAGATGCTAAACCTCGCTTAATCCGATGGATTCTGCTTCTTCAAGAATTCGATATTGAAATCAAAGATAAGAAAGGCACCGAGAATGTAGCAGCCAACCACCTCTCCCGTTTGGAATGCCCAGCTTCACAAGAATTAATGGGGTCCCATATAAATGACAAGTTTCCCCATGAACTTCTTATGTATATCCAAACAAACGAAGAGGAATGTCCATGGTTTGCTGACATTGCCAACTATCTCGCAAGTGGGGTCATGATCAAAGGTTTGACACATGAACAAAGAAGAAAATTCTTTCCAATGTCAAACATTATTTTTGGGAGGATCCAAACTTGTTCAGGATCGGAGCCGATCAAGTCGTTCGTCGATGTGTGTTCGGAGATGAAGCAACCAAAATCCTCCAACATTGTCATGAAGGACCCATAGGAGGATATCATGGGGTCACATCCACCGCAAAGAAGGTGTTTAATGCCGGTTTCTTTTGGCCCACCATCTTTCGAGATGCTCATGACCTTGTAAAATCTTGTGATGCATGCCAACGGGCAAGCAACATTTCTGCATGAGATGAAATACCTCAAAAGGCCATACAAGTTTGTGAAGTGTTCGATGTTTTGGGCATTGACTTTATGGGACATTCCCGACTTCATTTGGAAATCGGTATATCCTAGTTGCTGTCGATTATGTTTCAAAATGGGTGGAGGCTCAAGCTTTACCCACCAACGATGCTAGGGAAGTTGTTAAATTCCTAAAAAAATCATCTCACGCTTTGGTGTCCCAAATGCACTCATTAGTGACCATGGAACACATTTTTACAATGCCCAGATGTAAAAGGCATTGTCTCGTTATGGTGTCCACCACAGATTTTCAACATCATACCACCCACAAACCAGTGGGCAAGTTGAAGTCACTAACTGGGGCATTAAGCGTATTCTTGAGAAAACAGTCGGGAAAAATCGTAAGAATTGGTCTGAAAAGCTAGATGATGCATTATGGGCTTTACGAACCGCTCATAAAACTCCTATCGGTACCACACCGTTCAGTTTGATTTATGGAAAAGCTTGTCATCTTCCTATTGAATTGGAACACCGAGCTTATTGGGCGTTAAAGGCCGTTAATCTTGACTTGGTCGATGCGAGCGAGACTCGGTTCATGCAAATTCATGAGCTGGAAGAATTAAGAAATCAAGCTTATGCGAATTCCACAATCTACAAGGAACACACTAAGTTGTTACACGATAAGCGTTTGAAAGAACACAAAGATTTCAAAACGGGTGATCGTGTTTTGCTTTACAGCTCTAGGTTGCGTTTATTTCTCAGAAAAATTAAATCTCGTTGGTCTGGCCCATACATGGTAAAGAAGGTTTTTGATTACGGGACCGTGGAAATCGAAAATGTAGATGGTCAGATATTTAAAGTCAATGGTCATCATTTAAAACTCTATGTTGAAGGACGAACTGGAAACGTCTCGGAGGTAATGCTCCTCCATTCCAAGTACCCTTGAAAGAAATGCTTGGGTCTCGCCAACACCCAGATCAAAACTAGGCAATTGTAAGTAGTTATCTAAAAAAAACTTTCTCGGGAAATGTCTAGACAATTTTTCAGCATATTTGGGGTACTGGTTGTTCTGTGCCCAGTCTAGACGTTTATGTTGTTTTTTTGGATGGTTGTTGCTTCTTTCGTTGAAACATCTACCTGGAAGAGAAGTGTGGATTTCGGGGGCAACCCTTGGCCACCGACATATAGGGGAGTTACTTTTCATCTTTTCCTTACATTTTGTATTGCAATTTTGTATATCTTTTCACATTGAGGGCAATGTGAGAGTCAAGTGCAGGGAGGGGTTTACTTGAACTTTGTTTTGTCCAATAAATATTTTCAAAAAATCTCTCCAAATTTTAATTTTTGTGTCAATTATTTAAAAAAAAATATTATTAATAATAATAAATAAAGACCGTTAAGCCATTAATAAATTTTTGACAAAACCAAGGGTTAAGGTTGTTTTCCGAAAAAATGCTCGTACAAACCAACCACCGAATCAACTTTAACTTAATGTGAACACCGAAAATATGGTTTGTATTTCTTGAGAAAATCTTTATGCAAAATGTGGCGTTTAAACCCAATCCCTCCGTTTCGTGAGAAAAGCTTCAAGCCTTATTACAATATATCATCGGTTACGTTTTGGCGGATTGAGTGAGTCATTTGTTTCGTGTGAATTAGAACTTGTTTGGGCATACCTTTCGAGATCCGAACGAAATGTTTATATAAAGATGGAGGTAATATATGACCTACCCAAACATTTCCTCAAACACCATCACAAACCACATTAACCCTACTCCAAAGAGACTTTTCCTTTTACCCATCACAAAATCATCTAACCACATCAACCTCTTCAATTTCAAACAATTTTACATCATTTTTACCTCAAGATCAAGTTTCAAGAAGACCAACGGAAGTCAAGACATATGTTTCAATTGTTGGTCACTATTTTTGTATATCTTCATATTAAAAAAAATCAAAAGAAGATCACCATACACAAAAGGTGATGAAAGGAACAAATTTTGTGAACTCAAAAGGCATGGAAGATTTATCACAGCTCCCGATCAAGTTACATTTGTTTATAATTACTTTTCTTTCAAATCCATATAACCCTTAAACCAACAAACCCTCCACACTCTATCCAAAACAAACACTAACATTTATTACCTCCATGTTTATGCAAACATTTCAATAAGTGGGTGGAGAATGGATCCCTCAATCAATCAATTAATCAATCATACCCAGTTAAGTCCCACCAACAGCAAAGTTATAAGTAGGGTCTGGGGAGGGTGGTATGTAGGCACACCGTACCTCTATCCAACGGAATAAAGAGGTGGCTTTCAGAGAGACCCTCAGCTCTGTAATACATATGTATGAGGCAATATATAGTAAATGAGATAATAATAATAATAATAATAATAATAATAATAATAATAATAATAATAATAATAGTATTAATAATAATAATAATAGTAATAATAAAACAATACTAGTAATAATAAAATAATAATAATACTATATGGTGTGTGACCAAAATAAGGTAAATAGAAGCCTTAAGGTGCTCCTTTCTCCCTAAAAATCTTTAACTTTAATCCTACTTCTCCAAGAATTCCTATCTCCAACCATGTCCTCGGAGAGGTTTAGGTCTATCAAATCACGTCTAATCCTCTCTTCCCAAGTCAATTTAGGTCGTCCTCTACCCCTCCTCCCCTCTATAGTCATGTTTTCTATGGATCTAATAGGATTCGTCAAATGTCTTCTCTTCACATGTCCAAACCATCTAAATCTCCACTCTCTTATCTTGTCTGATATGTTTGCTACCCGTAATCTCTCCCGAAACACATCATTTCTTATTCGGTCTAACCTTGTGTGCCCACACACCCATCGTAGCATTCTCATTTCTGCTACCTCCATGTAAGGCCCCGTTACCGGTAGCCCTACTTTCGTGTTAGATTTACTCATCAACGCAGTTCTAAATATCATAGTTAATTAAAACATTCGCGGAATATAAAAGCTTTCATAAAACATTTCATAACAAAACACCTCTTGTCTTAAAACAACATCTTGTCTTTCAAAATAAACAAAACATTAAACTTAAACGTCTTGAGTCTTCCGATGCCAGCCCCTTATTCAGTGCCACATGTCTCCTCAAGCGAGCTGCCTCATCCTACTCACCTGCGTGCATACTAAAAGTCAGCTACGCTGAGTGAGTTCTAGTTAATCACATAATCATACAATACCTTCTTACATTTCATACTTAACCTCTTAACTTTCTTACATACACACGTATGTGCATATACTTTCATTCTTACCTTCATACTTCCTTTACATACATAATCATACGTTTTAAAGAGCCTTTCGCCCCTATAACCTCACAGATATTATTAGGGTCCGGTCCCTAACATCACAGATATTATAAGGGTCTGGTCCCTAACATCACAGATATTATTAGGGTCTGGTCTCAAACATCACAGATATTATTAGGGTCTGGTCTCTAACATCACAGATATTATTAGGGTCTGGTCCCTTTGTTTCGTGTAACTGTACCGTACCTGTTCATACATACTTTCCTTGTCAATACGTGCAATCTCCGAAGAGCGTTCACGTACCATCATCATAACATACATACATTATGCATACATCATATATTCATACATACATCCTATCTTTCATCATACTTATCAATCATATCTTAACTACCACCTGACGGTACATGCAATATCCGAAGATCGTTCACGCACCGTTAAACAATCATCATACAAGGCATACACTTACCACTTAAGATAAGTGTATTAACTATCACATCGAGTATGCACACAGCCCCGAAAACATAACAAGGAAGTGGGGCTAGAAACTCACCTGAATCCTGTTACGCTCTCCGTTAATCGTTATTCCCTTCTTGAGCTGTGCACGGCTAACTGTATAATATTTACATGTATCAGTTAACTGCTACTACTACTCATGTTGTATTTCTATCTTTATATAACCCACAACGAACGGGGGTCCGGGGGCAGCGCCCCTGGCAGCGGGCTGCAAGGGGCGGCAGCCCCTGGCAGGGTAACTGTCGTAACACATTTTCCATTATAATTTCGAATCATTAATTAATTTGCTAACTCAAAAGTTCAAGGGATGAATTGTAATTAGTTCATTCTTTTTCTAAGTCCAGGGACTGTTCTGTCATTTTATTAAACTTTCTAGTTCGTTATTCAGTCTTTAACGAATTGACTTATCTTAGCGAACTGGTTCTTGTAACGAATTAGAACCTTTAACGAACTGGACTCTTAACGAATCCGTCCTTGTACGAACCAGTCCACATAGCGAATCAGTTCAAGTAATGAATTGGACCTTCTAATTCGTTATCTCCCTTAACGAATGGCTATAACGAAATGGGGGGGTTAATTCGTTATCTTTTCCTTAACGAATCAGGATAGGAACTAAGGCTAGTTCGTTATCTTTCCTCAGCGAATCTACTTAACGAATCACCCTTAATTCGCTAAATTCCTGTTAGCGAACTAGGGTTAGGTCAGGGAATGTCAGAACATTCCCTGACATACCCTTAACCTCGTATTACTTTTCCGGCGCCGTCATTGCCGGAAAGCCGCCGGAAAAACGCGAACTCACCGGAAAAAACGATTTTTAACTCGTTTTTCACCGTTTTTCGCCCCATTCGATCCAGATCTGAGCTAGGGTAATCCCTAAGCTCATCATAGGTTCGGTTTATACCCGATTCCACCCAGATCTCGTGATTTAAACGGTTTAACGGTGTCAGATCGTTGTTTCGCAAATTTATCTAACGGGTTAAGCTCTTACAATATTAAACTATCGTTACCTCGGATCGGTGCTCGGTTTCCTTCTTGATTTCGGCTAGAGATAAGGAAGAACTAGAGAGAAATCTTAAGTGTGTGTTTTGGGTGGTGTATGGAATATGTGCGAATGAGGATTAAATGGATATTAAGGGTTTATATATTTATGGATCATGGGCTTAAGCCCATGGTCTTTCCTTCTTTCTTTCCTAACCCAAGTCAATAACCCATATTCATTTACCCAGCACTGGCCCAACTCGTATTCTATTTATCTAAACCGATAACGACCTACTATGAAATAACGAAATTTACTTTTATTATTATAATAACCGAAAGTAGGATGTTACACTCCATCTTCCGCACTTGTGCCTTCTTGGTGGCCCAACAATCTGTTCCATATAGCATTGCAGGTCTAACTGCGACCCTATAAAATTTTCCCTTTAGTTTAGTTGGGAAACTCTTGTCGCACAATATACATGTGGCTTCTTTCCATCTACACCATCCTACCTGGACTCGATGGGTCACATCACTGTCTAATTCCCCATCGCTCTGAACATATAATTCCCCATCCACTTTTGGAGAATGGATCCCTCGACAAGCTTATTTTTCACAAGTTGCATTTTGACAAGAGTGTTCATATATACATACAACATTACATGTATGATCAGATATAAAACCGAGTGTGAGTGAACATTGTGAAAACGTGTAATTTTGCATAAAAAGAAACTCATAAATACAAACCACGTTTTCCTATGTCACTAAATATATTCATAAGATCTCCGTTAGTTGGGTTGTTCGTGTATCTTTCTTCGGGGCCACCTTAACTCGTTATCCTTTGCCTTTTGGAGAATTTTTATGATTAGCTTGCTTGAGGAAAAGCAAGGTTCAAGTGTGGGGATGTTTGATGTACACAAAATTATACATCTAATACGCTCCAATCTGTGGTATTTCTTGGTAATTTTGGTTAGAATTGATACTTAACTTGTTTAATTTGAATTTCCAGGGATAAACGAGCTAATAAAAGAGAAACGAGCAATTTTCTAGAAGAAACGGAGATGAAATGAACTTCCAGCGCAAAGCATGCCCCATGCTGAGAAAGACACAGCCCAATGCATAGTCAGGCACAACCATGCACTCATTAAGGCACAACCTGATGTCTACCTTAACAAATAGAAAAGTACAATTTGTCATATAGCAAGGTTAAGCACAGCCATGTACCCACTTGGCACAACCCGATGCTTAACATGATGGAAGCAAAAAGTACTATTGTCTGCCAACAACGGTTCACATAGCCCATGCTTGAATTGGCACACCCCGATGGTCAAATGTGTGCACATGCTTCAAGTACAAAAGATATTCTGTCAGAGATTTGAGGACCAGCATGGGTTGTGCCGAATTTGGCATACCATGTGCCTCCTGCAGCAGTTTGCCTATAAATTGGCCTTTTGTGTTCTCTTCTATAGACAACGACTTACATACACAAAAACACTCCCTTATCACCATAATTCCAGAAGATTGAAGGCATGAAGAAGCTCTTGAAAATCCATACAACATCAAGGAGTTCTAGCATTCACATAATCATCTAGCTTGGTTCTTGGGTTAGATTATCTTAAAGTTAATTATGAATGCTTTGTTCTTTTATTTTGATGTATATTCCATTATTATCATGAGCTAAACTCTTCATATCACCTTAACTTATGATGAAACTTGATAACTTTTGATGGTTTGAAATAATATATGGTAATTTTATGTTGAAATAATGATTAATTCTTGGTTATCCTTTGATGAAATATTGTGTTTAAACAATTGAAATTAATATACAAGAATTATAAATGGTATGTCTTGTTATGTTGAAAGACTCTTGATTTTATTATTTATTTATAAATGTTGTTCTTGCAACTTTATAACTTTTAATCTAGAAATAGTTATAATAATTCTTGCATATTAACATGAAAATTGGTTAAACACATATCCTCATGTTTAGATTTGAAAAGATTGAACATTTTTTATGAATTGATATTCTTGTCAAGTCATATTTTAAGTATTTTGTTAACACAACTATTTTGATATTACACTTTGGTTGAAAATTCATAAATTAAAGGAATACTTGAACTTTTTCTAATTTAATCAACCATATGTGGATTAGGTGTTTTTCATGTAATCTTTCCGAGCGGTTGTTAGATTTGAGTTTCGTAATTGAATGATAATCTATATCCTTAAATTTCTACATAAAGGTTCACTTACAATTATCATTTGAGGTGATTAGTTTGTATAATTCATACTAGATTTCCAAAAAATAAAAGAAATAGTTATCTATAACTAGTGACTACTCTTTTCCATAAATAAATTAAAAGAGTTAATTTATCATATATTTGAATTTACCATCATAAGAAGTCAAGTGGATTCTAAAGTTAAGGTGATAGCTTTTAAATCTTGAATCTTTCCATCATCATATTTTTGCTTGTTTTATATTATTGTTATAAGTCACTTTAAAAATTACTTTTAAAAACTAAAACTTTTAAGATATTTCTTACGGTTATTTTAAAAAGCAAAGATTTAAAATTGAAATTTACGTGTCCACGGATTGATACTCGGTTCTTACCACGACTATATTACTTACACGATTGGTACACTTGCCATTTATGTGTGTTTTGTTAAGTTTAAGTGAAAACCTATTTTTAAAACCTGACAAAGTGTGAAAAATCTTTAATAAAAATATATATATCACACGCACATCAATATACGATTTAATTTAAGTGTTGGTTTCTTTCTATTTTCTTCATCTCATCACATCTTCCATGGAAGTCATCGCCTCATTCACTATAACACCACCTTTTATCTCTGATTGCATCATTTTTACAATATAAATGGTAATTGAGCTAAATAATTGTAGAATAAGAAGAATTACAAAGAAGAAGGGGATTTGCTCTCAAGTCATTGGCTACCTTCATTCATCTCATCCCGGCGTTTAAGTACAAATGACTTAAATGGTAATCGAGATAAATAATTGTAGAAGAAGAACAAGTACAAAGAGGAAAGATATTTACTCTTAAATTATTGGCTACCTTCATTCATCTCATCCCGTCGTTTAAGTATAAATACTACAAATGACTAATTAAGTACTAAATAGAAACAATATATACATCTGGATCATATATAACATGAAAATGTTTATAAATAAAATAAAATCAATTTATTAAAATATAAAAATACATGCAACAAATGATTTTCTCTTTTAAAATATGTCATATTAAATGATAATTTGAATAAATGTATTAAAAACATATAGCAAACAACATAAATGAATAACTTTTTTCACTAATCATGTTAAACAAAATGACAATAAAATGCAATAACTTTTAATTCCATCCCAAGTTTCATTTCATTTTGTTCGACCAATAAACTAATCAATACCTAAATAAATAACTACCCGCTATAATATATCATAACTCCGTGAATCTAACATACTTTTTCTCCCTTATTTTACATTTACCCTTCCGTATTATATAAGTTTACAACTTGCAAAACATAAACCTTGCAAAATTTATTTAAATGCGAAACAAATTAGGTTTAAGAAAAAATTGATATTCATCTCACCAACTCAATTTCAAATATATCTCATGTCAAAATATTGCTCAATTTCAAATATATCTCATGTCAAAATATTGTTGTATAGTTTCTAAATCTTCATTACTAACTATTTAAAATATTTTTTATTTAATATCATGACATTAACTGTGTTAATTTGCTTGTGTGAGCCAATGTGTCATGGTTGACATGCAAATGTTAAAGTAACACGAACATTAATCTCAAACAACTTATATATATTAATTTTATTTTAAGGTTTCGAGTAACCTTGTGTTGTGTTGGTTTTTGTTACACTCCGACCAAAAGGCGGCGGAACATGCCGGGGCGAGACGTTTGATTGGACTTAACACAATGACACTATTAAGTGACAGTAATTAATTTATACATTTCATTCAATAACTCAAGTATAACTTATTCAAATAACAAAATACAACCAATTACAACAATATTTAATTCATTAGAATACTATAAAGGTATAATATAAGTGATGAATCTTCAATCTTCATAATCAACTTAAAAGTAAACCTATATATATATATGTGTGGGATGGATCTTGCGAGAAGTGATATTACAGCGAGAAGTGAAGGTGTAACTCTAATTTCACTCTCATTCTTATGATGTTACCTACATGTATGTAGGTTGGTTGTATTTATGTCTTAGCTACACACATACAAACCTACATACACACATATACATGCGTACTTACACACATTCAAACCTACCTACACACATACAAACGTACGAGCCACATACAAACATGCGTACCTACACACATACAAACATACATACACATATACAAAAATACGTACCTACATTCGCACCTACACAATACGAAAGGGAGTGAAATTAGGGATTAATGGAGTTACACATTCACTTCTCGCTGTAAAAAAACTTTTGAAATGATTCAATACCTATATATATATGGTTTTAATCAAGGTTCAGAAAAGTGGATAGTTAAAAAGTCAGTTTTAATAAAATATTGATTACTGATTATAGATAATATTAATAATATAACTTAAATGATTAATATATTAAATATAAAAGCTTAAAAGTGTTAATACAAAAAAAAAAAAAAAATAAAAAGAACCAAAACGGGTTAGGGGTGGCTCGAACCCGCGCCACCCAACCACAACAGTCTTAACATGCACACACCTAGCCACTGGGCTAGGGGGTTAGTTGGTTATAGGTCTGAAATGAAAATTTATAAACAAACAGTTGCAAACCCATAATACAATATGAATCCTAGATCAATCAATCAGCTAAAAAGTTAAATGTTTGGCCGATTGATTATAGGTTTAAGATAGCTACCAAGATGAGGATCATGATCATATAACAAATTACATATAAAGATGTTTAAATGATGGTTAATTAGATCGATATGTAGCCGGAAAGGAGCAGGCTAAGAACACCAATTAGAAGCTTGTTATAATCCAATTAGTTATGGGGTTTTGAGGACGCTAGTATATGGATTGTGCATGAGCATTGAATTGAAATATAATGATTGTTATATGGTGAACCCAAAACAAGCTATGACGGGTTGGTAAAATAAGCAATTCGTATCATAGTTTGATCGATTTAACAAAATTGCGAGTGTCGGTAGGCCACTTATGGCAAGTATAACCAAGTTGATGATTCAATTTCCAAGTTTGAGTCGTAAATTGAGGTCCAAGATAGCTAATGGGTCTCGGGTTTGCGATAAGGTTCGGGTTGACTAATGGGTATCTGGGTATTGTATAATAATATAATATTATTACAGATTTTGCAAACTGGTCCTTCAAATTTAGATGTGGATACATAACCAGGTTAAAGTAAGGTCTAGGGTTAAAATTGTATTTAGTTTAAATTTGTTTTCATAATTAAATAAAATTTTAAACAATAATATTAAAATAATAATAATAACTCGATAAACGTTATATTTTATAGACAAAAATAACCCGAACATAGAAATGGTACACGTAACGGATTAAATACTTTCTAAAAAATCCGAGTTGTTACATCAATTCCTTTGTCTGCACTGCTTTCCTCAATTGCAGTCTCAATAGCAGCCGCAACACCAACTGTATCACAAGCAGCAACCTCAACATCAGTAGTCTCATTTGCAATCTTATCCATTCCTTTGTTTGCAGCATCAACATCAACAACTACACCAACTGTATCAACATGTTCATACGCGGCGGCATATACCTCATCTTCATCATTTTCAGCATCATCTTCTAAAGGAGGACCATTATTATACAAGTATCTCTCCATCTTACTAAGAGTTTTTGTTGTTATCTAATTGACTGCAGATGTTGTGATGGGAGCCCCAAATGGACCATATTTGTTTTGGAACTCATGCGTGTAAAGCATCACAAGGAAGGTGACAGGACCGTTGTATTGATCGGTGATATCTTTCCAGTCTTCCTTTGTCATCTTCAAGTTATCAATCACATAGTTGCAATAATCATATTTGTAATATCTGAGAATGTCTCGATTGCGGTGATGAATCGTTGATTGACTGTGTTGATTTTGTCATAAATCCAATACATGTGTTGAACAACACAAGGAAATTAATCTTAAACAAGCCACCAACTCCTTGATCTTCAGCCAATTTCTCTCTCACATGTTTTATAATTATTATTGCAGTCGGGAATTGATTTTTGAACAAATCTGTAGTTAAATTATCCCCCAATCTTAGTCTATTCTTGTCTAAAACTAGTACTTTACCCATTGGTATCCCCAACACTTCATGCACCTTTTTTGGTGTTATCTTAATAATACGGCTTCCGATGTTCAATTGATTTAAACGGTGGTCATAGTTTATCAGCAACCAAAATCCCAAAATTGTTAGATTTTGGGTTATTTCTAGTCTTAACATTGACCCGAAACCCATTTCTTCCATGCAAAATTTTTGATAAGACTTCATTTCCTTCACTACATCAACAATATTATAAGGGGCACATCTCATTCTCAACTTTTTGTCTAAAAAATCAACAAAAGGTTTCCTCGATATCCTCTCAGTTGGCTTCTTTTCTTTAACAACTTTCTTCTTTGAACGTTGAAAGTTCGAGTCAGAGGTACTGTCTTCCACGTCTTTCCGCTTTGCTAACAACTTGTTAATTTGTGTTTCAAAGTTTGAATCAGAGTTTGCTTCAACAACATGTTTTGTTTTAACCTTTTTCATTGCGGCAGCAAGTTGTTTAGTTTTCTTATCAACAGTCTTTCTTTTAACATCATTCTTTTTCTCACATGGCTTGTTACATTTAAGTTGATTTTCTTCTCATTTGGATCCTTATCTTTATCAGGCTTGTTTATTTCAACAACTGAATCACATACATACAAAAAACAAGGTGTGGGGGATAAGAACAGGAATTATAAAACGCTTATAAAACGTAACACCACATCTAGTTTACTATAAGAGAAACATATCATACAAGAATTATAAAACGCTTAACACCACAGTTAGATTAATAAAGCGCTTAAAACCACATCTAGTTTACTATAAGAGATACATAACATACAAGCATTATAAAATGATTATCAAACTCTTAACACCACAGTTGGATTAATAAAACGCTTATAAAACGCTTAACACCACATCTAGTTTACTATAAAAAAACATATCATACAAGAACAATAAAATGCTCTTAAAATGCTTAACTCCGCAATTAGATTAAAAAACGCTTATAATACACTTAACACCACATCTAGTTTACTATAAGTAAAACATATCATATAAGAGCAATAAAACACTCTTAAAACGCTTAACACCACAGTTAGATTAATCAAATAGAAAATTATCATACAATAACCATAAAACGCTTATCAAACGCTTCACACCATAGTTAGATTAATCAAATAGAAAAATATGTACCTAGTAGTTTCTTATTACACTTAAATGTAGAATTGAATTGTCTCCGTGTTATAACTTATAAGATATTTGATTTGTAGAGAGATTCAGTTGATTTTGGGTATGATTTTCGGGATGGTTTATGGGAGATTACTTGAAGATTTTACCCTTTTAGAAGAATTGAGGTGCGTGTTTTTTTAATTTTTATCGGACGTTTATAGTGGTCACGTACCTATCGTACAATTAAGCATTATTGTACAATAACCTCACTATATATATACACACACATACTAGTTGAAAACTCGCTCGCTGCGGCGGGATCCGAACAACTTATTATACAACAATATAAGGAAAATATAAATATTAAATGTGCACGTATATAGGTATGAAGATCATATTAAAAAACCAATAGATCATATTTAATAAATCAAACGATCAACTTGTTCACAAACATCCCATCTCGCTATAGCAAAATATGCCTTCTCACACTTCTTGACCATTATTCCCATTAGGACTGTTCAAAGGGTAAGACCTGACCCTTTTATCTAACACCCTACCCGGACCATTTACCCTTTTAAGAAGATTCGTGGACCCTAGACCCTACCCTCTAAACAATAAAAGGGTCGGGTATAAATAAGGGTTCAACCCTTTACCCTTTAAGACATTAATCACATTTTCTTTTTTGCATTTATTAGTTGCATATCTCATATATGACTTTAATATATGAATCCTAGAACAATTATACTTTCATTTACTAACATATTAAGTATAACCTCGAAATTTATCAACCATTTAATTGATGCAAACAGTATTCACATTCACAAATTACATGTAGAAGATTTCTATATATATGTTTCCATTCAGTAGTATGACCCTTTAATTTTATTTTTCTTAGTAGTTTGGAAATTTCTGATGAATCATATATGAAATAAAAACTTATAAATTTCAGATTAATCGTAAATCTAATGTATATCTATCAAGTAAACGGGTCAAGGGTTTGAAAAGGGTCGGACCCTTGAAACCATTTTACCCTTTAAGGTGAAATTTCAATACCCTTTACCCTACCCATATTATTTATTCGGGTCTAATTAAGGGTTTTAAGATTCAGGTAACCGGGTTTCAAGGGTCCGACCATTATCTTGCTCACCCCTAGTTCCCATATTACAAATGTCGTGTATCAACGAGCTTGAAAGTTGCATTTGGTGTTGCCAATTAAATTAATTTAGACTATTAAAGTTATAATGCAAGATTGTAAAAAAATAATAAAAAGAAAAAAAAAAGAAACCTTACATGTCTTACTAACTCAAGTGTAGATGGTTTCCCTCCATTTCATGAAGTTAGTTCATTATTATATATAATAACTAGTGGGTTGACCCGCCACGATGCTTTAGATGACAATTAACAAAGCTAAAATTCAACCAACACAACTAATAATGGAAATAATCAAGGAGGGTTGTTTTGTTGCTTCGACAAAAAAGTGTACAATTTCCTTGCATTGCAGGCAATTAAAAGTTTCAAAATACACATTAAAAGAAGAGAATGTTTGCCTTCCTCCATATCCAATTCAACTGCAGTCTCATTTCTTCATCTTCATCGACTCATTTCTTCATCTTCATTTACTGTGATTCAACACCACAAATTCAATTTTTTGTAACAAAAATATATATACTGCATGCTATTTTTCAACTTTATTTGTAGTAAAGGATAACAAAATTATAAAATACAACATCACACTGAAGGGCTGCAACATCATTAAAATGTAGTGAATGTTATACTATCATCATGTGGCTGAAACTGTTAATAGAAGAACATGACCCATTAACACTCACCGAACTCAGATTGATCTTTATCAGTCATTGACGAAGACATTTATAAGTTCTAATACTAACCGAATAAAGCCATCAACACTTACTAATAAAAATGAAATCAATACCACTAAACAAAAAAAACTTTTACCTCAAAGATGCTAGTAACAGCTTCCACAAATATGTCACAACCTATAACCTGAAGTAATAAGCAAAAATATCAAAAGAGACATCATTTCCATGTTGTGGTAACTACTAAACATAAAAATTTAAAGAGTGTATGATTCTAATGTAACATCCACATCAATAATCACACTATGATCAGTAGCATACAACCTATAAAAGCATGACTATCCCTTCTCCAAAATTTAGAAAATTTGGCATCGAAAAACACACTTTCTATCCTAGTTTGCCCATCATCATGTATTCATAGATGGCTTGGTGATTGCATATACCGTGTTATACAAATTCTATATATGTTATACGTGATCACAAAAACATTTATCAACCAAACAGCCCAAAGTTGCCGAACGCCCTCGTTGGCAATAGTGTACAGAGAAACGAAACATTCACCATAGATGTCAAGCGGGTCATAATGTGTTGTTTTCAAACTTGGTTACAGGAAAATCTAAAAATGGTTGAAGTAAATAATAGGCGAATCCAAGAACCGACCCTATTTTCTATATTCGGGCTAGGTCCTAGGTGGGTTTCACGGGCTAGCGCCTTGTTTCGAAACATCGAACCGATTTTGTATTTGGGCCTTCAACAAAGTTTGTTAACAAAATTATTGGAACCGAGAAATGATGTTGGAACCGTTTGTGCTTTACACAATAGTTGAATCTTTGAAAATATTTGTTAACAAAATTCAATACACTCAGATGTTGCAAATCTAGTCGTCATAGCTCAGCATGCATAGTGTGCGTCATCATCACTGGGTATGAGAACAACAGAGAAGAGATCTGGAAAGTGCTGCAAGTTGTAGCTCCGACGCCGCCATAGGCTTTCCGGCACTCTCCACAAAAAATCATCGTTCAGTTCCGTCACAATCACAAGCAGTGGGTCGTCGGCAAAATCCGATGAGAGAGTCGGTGAAGAAACTTAAGAGAAGAGAGAGAGGCCGGATGAACTCAAATGAAGATATGATACGTGGAAAGGTATCAACATCAACATTCTACATACAGACAAATCAGAATGTACAAACCAAGAAGCCCACCCACCCCTAAAATTGTTATTATATAAATTAGAAAGTTTGGTGCCGCTAAGTGTCGATTTGGCCACTTGGAAGCACCGTATTGTACATTATCATTTTGATTTTTTTTTTTGTATTTTTTAGTTTCGGTACCATAACGGACCGAATTCGCGTAGACTCACAACCTTAATGATCGTGACTGACAATGTTTGGTTTTACCAACGTCAAAGTTTACCGATCGAAGTCACCCATTGGTCCACCTCAAATTTTATATTTTTACCATTTTCTAGCTTCGGTATCATAAGGAAAGTAACCTAAACCGACCGAATTCTTATCAAGTTACCGCCTCAAGGCCCTGGACCAACAACGCTTAGATTTTACCACTGCCCGGGTTTACCGACCAAATAAACATCAAATATTTTTTTTATTTAGTTTAACAAATTTATTTTTTGGCTTTAACGCATAAGTTTTACCAACGGTGTCTATACCTTAACGAGTATAACCGATAATGTCAGAATTCACATCGACTTACCGTCATAACACTCGGGGCATTACATCACCCGGGTTTCAACGTTGGGTTTTAATAGCTGTTCTGGCGCAACGCGCTGAGTAAACACTAGTTATATATATAGATAAACATCCATCGGTGCCACAGCTCTTTTTAGGAACATTCAGTTTGTGTATTTATGAATTTAGTTTCATGGTTTAATCAACTTTGTCAGTATAGTGGGTTGGCTAAATTACAAGTTAGTTTTACAACTAAAAATTAATTACAAATATAGTACCTCAATTTTACTCAAATTTTGTTATTTTAAGGATTATTTACATATTTAACCCCTCATGTTTATATAAATATTATTTTCTTTTGATATGTTTTACAAAAATATGATTAAAGGTACTCATATCATATAAATATCAAAATAATCAAGGCGAACTTGAGTTTAAGATTTTATCTTTAATTTCGAGTTGAGCTGAGTCGGCTCGGTATGATATTCGACTCGAGCTAGGCTTGGCTTGCTAACAATCTATTAAGTGTTGTTTCCCGCTACATCGTGCGGGCATCTGACTTGTATATTAAAAAGAATGAATCGGGAGAGGAAATACGTGAAATTACTTGTATTAAAGTGACGTTATAAGGCAGTGCCTAATATTTTAACCACTAAATTAACCAACGTTTTCAAACGATTAGATCGATTAGTTCCTTAAAACATATCACTTTTAAACTCTTTCAAAATTGCCCCAAAATCATCCTAAAGCATGGCTTTCAGTTCTTAAACGTTTAACCGTAAATACATGGTTTAACCTTTTTCAAGAATCAAGACCTTTAGCCTTTTGTATGTGTTCAGACCCAAAAACATTTAAAATAAAAGGATTGATCAACCTTTTTTGAGACAAACGGACCAGGTAAATTTCTTTTAGCCAAACAAGCGAAATAAACCATTTTAGCCGAAATAACCAAAAATCAAACTGAAATAACCGAACTCAGTGGTTTGATTTTTTAATTTATGGACTAATTTTATACATGGTTCGCTTTCGTTTTACTAAGGAGTGTTCACAGTCCGGTTTGAACGGTTTTTGGCTCAAATCGTGAGCCAAAACCGAAACCAAACTTTTGAAATTTAAAATCAAACCGAACCTAATCGTTACTAACGATTTGGGTCCGGTTTGGTTTCTCAGTTTGAGATTTATTGATACTGCCGGTTTTCGCCATAAACCGCAAACCAAACCATTCATTAGGGTTTGAAAACTTTGAAACCGACCGAAAGTGAAAGAAAAAACCCGACTATTAAATCAAACCGATGACCGGTTTGGGTGGTTTCAAACCGATCCATGAACACCTCACTTTTACTATCGATCCAAAACTGAACTGGGCCATAACAGGAAAAAACCAAATTTTAGTGTTTGTAGAAAAATAAATGTTATATCCCAAATTTTAAAATATTTAAGATTTAATTTTATTTGTTTACGTTCATGAATTGTTCGTTTAGGTTTTAAACGAAAGAACACAAACATACCCATTTTCTTAATGAACAAGTATGAACATACAATTTGTCCGATTATATGTGTTCGCGTTTGCTTAAAGCACAATCAAGCAAAACTAAAAAAAAAAAACACGCTCAGCTTCTTTGTCGTATATTATCATTATCACCTAAGTCACACATACCATAGAAATACGTAAACATAAAACCTAGACACGTCATACATATACATACACACAGCATATACAAAGAAATACATACATGAAAATACATATATACACAAACCATACACAAGTTATTCCTGCAAGTAAATAACAGAGGCTGAATTTCTCTAACCCAACAGGCAACAGCACCCTGCAATACTACAACCGAAACAGTTATATAGACACAAATATATACTAACATACATGGACACATACACATACAATCATACATACATATAGAAAGACTCACATGAACACAACTACATACCATAGAAAGATTATTCCCACAAGTAGAGAAGGTAATTGTCACACCCCGATCAAAGGCGGCGGAACATGCCGAGGTGTAACGATTGCCCATAAGCACATGACACTATTTAAATTCATTTCACAACATCAAAATGTCACATAAACATACTTGTTCACAAAATATTTATAACAAAAGATAGCAAATAAATATTATTCATTTTTGCTAATATCCTAACGGTCATTGATAGCGTTTTCTCCAACTTCATAATCAACATAAATGCAAACCTGTAACATTTCATAAAATAAAGTTTATCAATACAAAGGTTGGTGAGTAATTCATAGTTTTGAGCATATATGTATATAATAAGAAATGCCACAATCTTGTATACGAAACAACAAATAAATCCAATAATTTGGATAATATGAGATCGCTAATAAAATACATTAGCGGCACCGTCTATAAGAGAATACCAAATAGATTCGGATTTCATGAGGTCGTTAATAAGAATACATTAACGGCACCGTGCTATAAGAGAATACCAGATAGTTCACGGATTTATGAATCAACCTTCCAAAAGCGGTAAACACATAAACATAGAATACCAAATCGAGCATTTATTTAAGTAAAGTATACAATAACGGTTGTGGTTTAAGATTCAAGTATAAAGCATTTAATTTGAATAAGTATGAAATGTCACCCCCAAAACTAAAGATGGAAAACGGGGTATGAAAGTACTCACATTTTAAGTAAGAAAGTTGATTCGGAAAAAGTCGGGTAATTGGAAGAACGAGTCTAACGAGCAAGGCCTAAATAAAAGTAAAAGCCTTGAATTAGAAGGGTTGTTTTGGGAAAGCTTTTAAAATAAAAGACAAGAAATGTAAACAATTAAAATTTAAGGTTTATAAAGTAAATATTTTAGAAATTATAGAAATAATCCTTTAAAAATTTAAGTTTGCTCGAAACCGGGTTAAAGTATCTAACCTTAATATTTACTCAACCTATGTTAAGTAATAAGGTGGGTAAAAATGCAAGAATGCAAGTCCCTTTGTAATAAAGATACTAAAACGGGTTTTAACGAGTGTTCGGGTTGTTGGTTCGGGTCTTGATAATTGGTCAAACCCAAAGTCAACTTTCCAAAATATTAAATGTTATGAGATAACTCATAAAAATATAATAACACTTAACCAAGTATGTAATTTTATTGTTTTAGAACTAACAACGCACGTTAAGCAAGTGTTCGGTTTTGTCAGTCCAACTTTGTTATAAGATCAAGTTGGATTCAACATTCCAAGTACTTTAATAAAATATTTAGAATAAGTTTGTAAAGTATTTATAAAGATTTATACAAGTCTTGATAGCTAAAAACACATTTGTGTGTCTTAAGCGAGTAAAAATCGGTTTAGTTCGGTTTGGTTCGGTTTCCATCTCACATATAGTTCATAGATGGTTTCCACATGCCCAAATATCATAGAACTTATAAAAATGATTTTATAAATTTAAATCTAACAAAAAGCATTTTTAAACAATTATTTAAAAAAGCTAGTAAACAAGTTCGGTTTATGGTTTGGACTATTTACGGTTAAACCGAGGCTAGTCTCTACAAACCTATGACCATGGAACTTCATAAATATGACAAAAAACTAAAATGAGCATGGTTAGTAAGCAATAATAAAGTTAGATGGTTAGATGCGGAAAATATATAACAATGACCACGAAAGTCCTCCATGTAGCCTTGCCTTACGAGACCTGAAACTTAACCAACCGGGGCCGGATAAGTAACTACCAAAGGTAACAAGGGGTGTATATTATATATATGTTGTGTCATATTCTTTAAGTATTAAGTTAGACTAAGATATACAAATAAAAATGAAGAACTAGCATAGTTTGGCTTTGGAAGTCAAACTTGACATAAACTTGAAAATAACCTTGAATGATTCTTGAATTTTGAGTGGGGAAAGAGTTTATGAGCAGGGATTTTTGTGGGAATTGGGTTGGGTATTTATAGAACAAGCTTAATTTGGTTAAACAAGAGGTTTGTTGGTTAAAAATCGGATTCGTTGGACAATAAACCAAACAATGAGACCAAGGGGACAAATCTGTCTGCAGGCGGCCGCGCTACGCAGCGGGTGGGCTGATGGTATTTTTTTGCAACTTTCAAAAATGACAGTTTGGCCCCCGAAGTTCATTTTAGGTGATTTTAACGCGTTTTAAGGCCCGAAATGGATGTTTTCAAGACCCAACAAGTGTAAAACAATATTGTAACATAAAAACCATCATTTTGATTATATCTAAGTTTGGGTTTACAAAACGGGTCGGTTTACATGATAAACGCATCATAAACGAATACAAACGAGTACAAACGGGACCAGATTTTGACGAATGTCACAATAATAGCAAATTGCTTTGATCCAATATTGTCTTACAACACCACAACCGAGAAAGAACACATAACGTAACAAACGCCATTGTCTCAAACCGTTGGTAACATAATCCTGTTATTAAACATATGCAATTAAATGCTCACATTATTATCAGATTATGATGATTTAGAGCATTAATAATCATAAAAAATATCGATTACATGGGAAATTGTTAACTATAGAAGCTTCAAATTAGCACCCAATTACAACTTTTTTAGTCCTAGTTTTGAAAACAATATGTAACTTTACATGCTACAGTTATTTATTTCTGTGTTAGCAAATTTAATAATTGAACACTAAAATTCTAATAAAGAATATGAATAAGGCCTACTGGTAAACCACACAAATAGTAACTCAGTTTGTGTATTCTGGTTGTTTTGAATCTATTGATTCAAACTTAACAAAAATTAAGTGAAGATAGAACATGGTAACGTCAAATTAGGGCTAATTAGCTTCCTTTGAATGAAAACAAGCAAAATAAATTTAGACTTGAATTGACTTGGTGTGGGCATCCTATATATCAACCAAATAACTTAATTAGAAATCAACTTCCTATAAACTGTTAATTAGGCTAACCATGTGAGTAGTATATAGGTCACCTGTTTGAACCCGAAATTAGCAGAAGTGATGACCCATAAATTAATAATAAAGCACTCTAACATACCTTGTGAAGCTGTTGAACGACCTCCTTTTGATCATTTTCTCCATAAATTTAAAACCACTCGTCAAAGGTTTCAGCTAAACTCATAACATCAATATAGTAAGATAATCTCATTAAGTTCTATCACATTGTTAAACAGATCGCGTTCATGTCAACCCTCAAAAATTAGTGTCATATTTAGGTTCATCGACATGACTTTCAGGTCTGGTTCAACCCGTAAAAACGACCTGCTTAACATCCCTACAGTTAAATTTTTATTAAATGAGCTTTTGAACAAAAATTTAGACTTCTACAAATCACACACATCGCAATTAAGCCCTTGTCCGTGTTCGTTGAAAGTTAAATGAATGAACACACACATGCCCTTGTTCGTGTTCGTTCGGTTTATTTACATGCCTAAATTCACAATCACCTCATATTAGATGTTGCACTTGAAGTTGCTACAACAACCACCATCGTTCTTCTTTCACTAATCTTCAGTCTTGGTGATTTTGGTTTTGTACGTAATTCTTTTTAGTGACCTATACAAATACCAACAATCCAAAACATCAAACACAAATGAAACAATTTACAATAATTCAATATTGTTAATCTGGTTAAAGCAATTAGGCACCGGTTTTACATGTGAGACCAATGTCCTTAATTGTTTCATTTTAATGTTTTCTCTTCCTCCATCTACATAACAAAAATTCAGCACAAATTAAATAAAATAAAATTATCACAATTACTTGATTTTCTTAAGAATGTTAAAGAGCCCACCCACTTTAAAATTGGCTTGAAAAATGAGCCCGAGCCTAAAAATAAGCTCATTTAACAAAAAAGACATTATTTATATAACTTTTTATTTAAAGTACCAACTATATATATATATATAATAGATATTAAGAATTTAAGATTATATTTAAAAAACTATGTATACATAATTATATAACTCAGATACATAGACGAATGATTACATATAGTTAATAACAAACCTTTCAAAGAAAGCTTGATAAAGATTACCTTATTTTTCAAGCATCCTACTCAAACACATGGTGTTTCTGATTAAACTACATCTATAAATAACCAAGATTTTCATTCCTCATCAATTACAATCGCTAACTCAACCACCGTTTTATTTTCTGGTGTCCACAGCTTCTTAAATAAGGCCACCTATCAGGGCTTGCAATTCAAAATCATATGTGCGAGCTAACCAAACATAGATACTCAAACCTTTGGATTTGAATAAACACTCCAGTCTTTCTTATTGTGGCAAACAACTTCAAAATATTTCTCAAAATTCATAGCATTCTAAAAACAATAGCAAATCGAACAATTCCCCTGTTGTAAATAAACATTAAAAGTCAACTTCGCAACATAAGCAGGTCAAATTTGATATAAAGCAAAAATTTTCAAGTCGAAATTGGCTAGCTTAAAAGGTCATCTTGTGAGGTTTTGGTTGATAAAACTACCTGTTCACGAAGAAGGGTATTTAAAACCCTATGTTTACCAAACTGATCAGCCAATCCAGTTGTGCAAATCCCACATCTTCCCCAAATATGTAAGAAGTATGAACAAAATGAACACACATATAGAGATTATAAAAAACAAAACCATATAATAAAGAGATTACTCCATAAAATAGTAACCAACTTTGAAAGTTGTTCCAATCATGTCACTGATAAAAACTTTTGTTCCAATCAGGTCACTGAACTTTCAATTTTGTTCCAATCCTAGATATTTTACCCGGATAGCAGGTAATATATGTATTTTTTAATTTTTCAATTTTTTACTTTGCATAATAACTTTTAAAGGTTGCGAAAATTAGTAAAAATGAGAAATATAATTTTAAAATTCCGAAAACTTGCAAAAAAAGTTCGGAAAATTGAGGTTCGGGTTAGAATGGGTCAAGGTCGGAACAGGTTAAAACGGGTTTCGGGTCAGTTTTTTTTAACCAACGAATCAGCGCGTTTTCAACACGTTACAGCTCGTTTTAATAGCAAAAGCTCGTTTAAGCAATTTTTAAGTTCGTTTCAGCACCTAACAGCTCGTTTAAGCAATTTTTCAGTTCATTTCAGCACTTAACAGCTCGTTTAAGCGGTTTTTCAGTTTGTTTCAGCACCTAACAGCTCGTTTAAGCGGTTTTTCAGTTCGTTTCAGCCCCTAACAGCTCGTTAAGCGATTTTTCAGTTCGTTTCAGCATCTAACAGCTCGTTAAGCGGTTTTTCAGTTCGTTTCAGCACCTAACAACTCGTATAAGCGGCTTTTCAGTTTCTTTCAGCACCTAACAGCTCGTTTAAGCGGTTTTTCAGTTCGTTTCAGCACCTAACAGCTCGTTTAAGCGGTTTTTCAGTTCGTTTCAGCACCTAACAGCTCGTTTAAGCGGTTTTCCAGTTCGTTTCAGCACCTAACAGCTCGTTTAAGCGGTTTTTCAGTTCATTTCAGCCCCTAACAGCTCGTTAAGCGGTTTTTCAGTTGGTTTCAGCACCTAACAGCTCGTTTAAGCGGTTTTTCAGTTCGTTTCAGCACCTAACAGCTCGTTTAAGCGATTTTTCAGTTCGTTTCAGCACCTAACAACTCGTTTAAGCGGCTTTTCAGTTTGTTTCAACACCTAACAGCTAGTTTAAGCGATTTTTGAGTTCGTTTCAACACCTAACAGCTCGTTTAAGCGGTTTTTCAATTCGTTTCAGCACCTAACAGCTCGTTTAAGCGATTTTTCAGTTCGTTTCAGCACCTAACAACTCGTTTAAGCGGCTTTTCAGTTTGTTTCAGCATCTAACAGCTCGTTTAAGCGATTTTTAAGTTCGTTTCAACACCTAACAACTCGTTTAGGTGCTGAAACAAAATGAAAAACCGCTTAAACGAGATGTTAGGTGCTGAAACGAACTGAAAAACCGCTTAAACGAGCTGTTAGGTGCTGAAACAAACTGAAAAATTGCTTAAACGAGCTGTTAGGTGCTGAAACGAACTGAAAAACCGCTTAAACGAGCTGTTAGGTGCTGAAACGAACTGAAAAACCGCTTAAACGAGCTGTTAGGTGCTGAAACGAACTGAAAAACCGCTTAAACGAGCTGTTAGGTGCTGAAACGAACTGAAAAACCGCTTAAACGAGCTGTTAAGTGCTTAAATGAACTGAAAAATCGCTTAAACGAGCTGTTAAGTGCTAAAACGAGCTGAAATATCCCTTAATCGAGCTGTTAGGTGCTGAAACGAACAGAAAAATTGCTTAAACGAGCTGTTAAGTGCTGAAACGAACTGATATATAGCTTAAACAAGGTGTTAGGTGCTGAAACGAACTGAAAAATCGCTTAAACGAGCTATTAAGTGCTGAAACGAACTGAAAAAATCACTTAAACGAGCTTTTGCTGTTAAAACGAGCTGTAACGTGTTGAAAACGCATTGATTCGTTGGTTCAAAAAAAACCCTGACCCGAAACCCGTTTTGACCTGTTCCAACCTTGACCTGTTCTAATCCGAACCTCAATTTTCTGAATTTTTTTTGCAAATTTTCGGAATTTTAAAATTATATTTCGCATTTTTACTAATTTTCGTAACCTTTAAAAGTTATTATACAAAGTAAAAACATTGAAAAATTAAAAAAAAACCTATATTACCTGCTATTCAGATAAATTATTTAAGATGGGAATGAAAATGAAAGTTCAATGACCTGATTGGAACCAAAGTTTTTATCAGTGACCTGATTGAAACAACTTTTAAAGTTGGTTGCTATTGTATGGAGTAATCCCTATAATAAAATGTAATAAAAGCCCCTTGATTTTGTTAATTTTAGTAAATAAAGGAAACTCTAGCTTTAAATTGGCACAGATTTGAAACGTTCAAATTAAAGGAAAGAAAGCATCAAAAGGGGACTTTATTTAGAAGACGAAAAGCAGTCGTTAAGCGAGGTGAAAGTTGGAGTGGACGTTACCGACAATAACAACAATACTCTTCTTCGCCACTCTCTTTCCTCTCCGATTACCTTTTATCTCAGTTGACGTGGCAAGGAAGGTTGGGGATGAAAGTGGAGGGCAGGGAGAAAGAGGCTATTAGATCTGGAAACTCGTTGGAATTCAAAATTTGAACGTGATTGTGAGGGTATAGTCATAGTCTGATTTGAGCGGGATAAGTAATGAAAGTTTCCATGTTTTAAACACTTTTTTTGTGCAAGATCCATTTTTATTTTTTAGGGTAGTGAAAGATTCATGTACATTTTAATCTTTACATAAGAACGTGGGAAATAATACCAATGTATAAAAAATGAGAACTTAATAAACAATACCAACTACAATATCAATATGCATAAACAATTATTTATAATAACAAAAAAAAATCCTATAAATTACAACAAATAATCAAAATTAAGAATAAAATAATAACACCAAATACCAACAAATACTTATAACAACAAAAGAAAAAATATAATTGTAATAACAAAATATAAATCAGCAAATAGTTATAACGTCTCTTAATTAAAAATTAGCAAATACGAACAAAAAATAACAGCAAACAACTATAAAATAAACCTAATAATAATAAATTGGTCACACTGTTTTCATGTTAAATAAAATGTATTTGATCCTAACTATGTTTCATTTGTTATATAGTTCTTATTTTTCAATCTCTCACCCCAATCTCTATTACTTCCTCCGTCTCATTATAAATGTCCTGGTTTGATTTTTCAAGTCTTTCTTGTTTAACTTTGACCGATAATATTTTTGTTTGTGTTATATAATACTTGATGTAAAATATATGAATGGATTGGGTTTTAAATGTATTTTACATAGATATAATTTTCATCAAGTATTATATGACACGAACAAAAATATTTACGGTCAAGTTTATAAAAGAAAGACTTGAAAAGTCAAACTAGGACATTTATAATGGGACGGAGGGAGTATATAATAGGGGGAAGGTTAACGTACAAATGAAATTAACGTACTAAACGTGATAATCAAGTAGAGTAATTATATATACAAGTAATTATGTAATTACATCATAGAATAATTATGTAATTACTCTATGATCTAATTACATAAGTACTCAACTTGATTCTCATGTTAAGCACATTAATTTCATTATAATTAATCATTTATTTATGTTAGAATTAGTTTTTCATGTTTGGTCATGTATGTAAGACTATATATATAGCTTACGTTTATGTTTTTCGGATATGAATAAAAATGAATTAAAAGTGTATGTTCTATCTAGTTTCTAATCTAGATTCTTTCTACTTACTCGTTTCTAATGACACAATATTTCTGAGTTTTATTATGTTCATCGCCTTGACTCGACCCTAATAACGACCGACCCCGAAAATTTTGTGAACCGAAAAATTGGGACCCTATTGGCAAAAAATCATGGGTCCGCCACTGTATTTAATATTTAGCTAGTGTTATTATTCTGTGACATTTTCTTTCTTTATATATAAGTAGTAAACTGTTTACGATATATGATACATAAACATAATCAACAAATTCGTTGGTAAAAAAGATTCTCTCAAGGGGTGGTGATGGTTGACCGTGAAGATTCATGGTCTTGGGCGGTTGGTAGCTGCAAAGAGTTCGAGGTTTCGGCGATTAAAAGATGGATGGTGCGGTCCGTTGTGGATGCTGGGAGTTTCAGTTTCCAATGGAGCGATTGGGTCCCGAAAAAATGTAATATTTTTATGTGGAGGGCCGTTCTGGATAGTCTTCCAACCAAGCAGGCTTTAGCTAGACGTCATTTGCATTGTGATGATCATAGTTGCGCTTTATGTGAGAGTAATGAGGAATCGCTCGAGCACTTGTTAACCGGGTGTTTCATTTCTATGGCCGTTTGGAATGCGATTGGTTCATGGTGCAACATCCCTAGATCTTTTGTTTTTCATGTCAATGATTTGGTGGAAGTGCATAAGGTTTGTGGTGCGACGGGGAACAAGAGATTGATTATTCATGGAATTGTCATCATTACTTGTTGGAGGATTTGGCGGGCTAGGAATGAAAAGATTTTTTCGGGCAAGAACACTAAGGTGGCAGAAATGGTTGCGGATATAAAATCTTTGGGTTTTCTTTGGTACAAAAATAGATCTAAGATAGGGGTAGTGGATTGGAAAAGATGGTGTTTATTTGATGTAACGTGATTGTTGTTTTTGGTTTTTGGATTTCAGCGTCTTTCTCCGTCTTGGTGATAGTCGTTGGTTGTGTTTGTTTTTAATGAAAGTCAATTTTCAAAAAAAAAAAAAATCTAAAATAAATATTGTGACCCGTTTGAAAAGTTAGGATTCCATCACTAAAATAGACTCACTCGCCCATACTATATATAGTGTTATTTGAAACAAGTGAGATTTATTAGGATCAAATACTTGAGAATGATTCAATCGATGCGAACAAAACTACTCTGTCATTGGGCTTTATAGAATAGACCATGCATGCCTCATCAACCTATCTCAAGAATCTAACAGAATTTTGAATCTGCAAACTGATTTCCGAGAAATTAATGGTGGATGAAGCAACAAAATTCGAGGATCAAAGGACTAACGACTCCGGTAAACACAGGGGCGTTCGATCCGATGGAGAAGAAGACGACACGTCTCTTAGGCAGGGTAAGGACATTGTAAAGCGCCACCCTCTCGAACACTCATGGACCTTCTGGTTCGATAATCCATCCGCTAAGTCAAAGCAGGTTGCATGGGGCAGTTCGATCCGTCCGATTTACACTTTCTCAACCGTTGAAGAATTCTGGAGGTCTCGTATTTATATATATAGTTGATTAATAATACCTTAAGATGTTTTCATTTTGTATGACAGTCAATGTCATCATAATAATAATTTACAAAGACTAGCATGAATAATTGGATATATATATATATATAACAATGTACGTGTTTGAATCCAGCCTTTACAACAATATACATATACCGAGCAGATTGGCTGCAGGCGCAGACCTCCATTGTTTCAAAAACAGGATTGAGCCCAAATGGGAGGACCCGGTTTGTGCTGGTGGAGGAAAGTGGACTATGACTTTTCCTAAGTCGAAATCCGACACGTGTTGGCTTTACACGGTACTTAATTGATCAAACAGCCGTTAAGTATTCGAGTCTTATTTGTTACATTGGGTCTAATATGTTTATATTTGTGTGATGTGAAAGTTGCTAGCAATGATTGGAGAACAATTTGATCATGGAGATGAAATATGCGGGGCGGTTGTTAATGTGAGATCAAGGCAGGAGAAAATAGCTCTCTGGACCAAGAACGCTTCCAATGAGGCTGCACAGGTACTAATATTTCATAGCATTGTAAATTTATGGAGTAATTAATTAGCTTGTGCTATTTTAAGCATATTTTGCATAATTAATGTTTGTTTGCAGATGAGCATTGGGAAACAGTGGAAGGAGCTTCTTGATTATAATGACATGATAGGATTCATATTTCATGTAAGTATAAGAGTCTTAGAATGAATATTTGTTAATGTGGATTTTGGACTCATATTTTGCATTATATCTCAGGAGGATGCGAAGAAACTCGACAGGGGTGCTAAAAATAAATACACAACATGACGCGTTTTGTGTATCCGATCAGTCTACCCAGATGCAAGCTCGGGATGTTATGTAGGGACTCCGAATGCATCCACTTGTTTAGAAATTTGTATGCATTGATCCAATCATTCTCAAGTAGTTGATCCTAATAAATCTCACTTGTTTCAAATAAGACGGTATATAGTATGTGCGGATCTATCTTAGAGGTGGAATCGTACTTTTCAAACGGGTCACAACATTTTTTTTAGATTGTTTCAACTGACAAAAGTGGTGATCATGAGAGAAATGATAGAATCTTTCTTATCAAGGAATTTGTTGATTATGTATCAGATACCATAAACACTTTACTATTTATACATAGGAAAAATGTGACAAATAATAATTAATAACACTAAATACTAAATGCATACTATTCACCTTGTACATCACAAATAAAAGATAAATAAAATATTGGTATTAGTACATTAATATCGGTAACTTCAATTCGTTTTCAATATGTTATCAAGTATTGTAAACGTTATATTACCAAATCCTAACAAATTAAAATAGTATAAATACATTTCAAATGAACAGGCTATGAAACTCATAATGATCTTGGTATTAGTTACTAATTTCTCACACTCATACAAACAGGTTCACACACTTTTTGATATGGTCTTGGAGTTTCAAACGCATTGGAAACTCATAATGACATGTTGGGCAATCCTTGTCTTGTGTTTCTTTTCCTAAAACTGAATTGCTATGTATATAAAAGGGGCTTAGGTTGGATTTGGTCATGTCCAAGAAAAAGAGACGTACAGTTTGCAATAGTCCTTTGTATTATCAAAACTTTAACAATAGAGTATTTGCTAATACTAGAATTAAGGAGTATTTGGTGGTGCATATAAGCTTTTCGACAACAATTAAGTTGCCTAAAACTGGTTGTCTGGTTGCATACGGTTGTAGTACTTGGGACTTGGACAACAGATGTTCGGGTGCGTTCATGTTTCGGCCAACAACGACAGGACATGTGAATAATAACAAATCTAAAGGCCTTCGTGTTTCATCACGAGTTGGTTAATGTGGGTTCGCGTATGCCAACCAAATGAGTGAAAGTTATGCATGGACATGCGCCTAACTTGTTTAAAATGTATTTATAACTGACGTGTAGGGGTGGAAACAAGCCGAGCCGAGCCCGAGCTCAAGCCTAGGTTAATGTGGGTTCGCGTATGCCAACCAAATTAGTGAAAGTTATGCATGGACATGCGCCTAACTTGTTTAAAACGTATTTATAACTCACGTGTAGGGGTGGAAACGAGCCGAGCCGAGCCCGAGCTCGACTAGGCTCGAGCTCGGCTCGTTTAACTTACACAGAGCTCGAGCTCGAGCTCGGCTCGTTTCGAGCTTTATTTTCAAAGCTCGAGCTCGGCTCATATTCGGATTTTGAAGCTCGAGCTCGGCTCAGGCTCGGCTCGTTCACTATTTATCAATTATTATTTTTATATAATTATAAATATTTTATATATTTTTTCTATTATAATTTTATGTATAAACGAATATATATTATTTAGTTATTTTTATTTATTTTTTCGTAACATTATATTTATTAATTAATAATTATTAAATATATATTTTAAAAAAACTATATAAATGACAGGCTCGTTTAGGCTCGCGAGCCGGCTTGAGCTCGATAAGTAAAGCTCGGGCTCGGGCTCGTTTATTAAACAAGCTTATTTTTAGGCTTGAGCTCGGGCTCGAGCTCGAGCTCGATAAAGCTCGGCTCGAATGAGCATTTTAACGAGCCGATCTCAAGTAGCTCGCGAGCAGCTCAGCTCATTTGCACCCCTACTCACGTGTTATATACACTAACCTCTAACACGAAAAACAATCTTACACACACGACTTTTTTGAGACAGGGTACCCCCCTTAGGAGCCATTGGATCTAAAAAGTGAACGGATGAGATAGTTAGAACTCACTGATAATAGCCGGATTTGAGATTGACGGTTAGACTTCAAGAAACATTAGAGAGAAAGAGTCAATAAAACTTTACTAATTTTCTTCTTAAATGATTAATTTAATAAAAACAGTTAACTAGTACATGGAATAACGCAAAGGTGGAAATGTAAATGTGCATTAATTTAAATAATCCTAAAATGCATGCAAATTGTAACGTGGTAAACGGACACTATCACTCACCCTCTATATTAAATTAAAATGATTGATAGGCAGGTTAGAAGAAAAAAAAAGCAGGAAACTATAATAAATAATGCTTAGATATATCGGGTCAAGTGTACTAGTTCACCACTCATCTTATTTCTTTTTCTTCTTCTCTCCATATTTTCACAAAACAACCTTATAATATGGATGAGGAAAATCTTCAATACCAACCTAAAACAATATCCATAATCAACTTCTTTCTTCTCTTATCAAAAGCTAAAAGTTCATGAAGTCGGTGTCAAAAATTAATGGCAGTCGGTTGGGAATCGACTCATACATATAGTATTAAAATAATTTTTTCATAGGGTATGATCGTCCCTCGAAAGAAAGTTGTAGGTCTGCCCTTGGATGCTACCACCTACATCCATACATTCATAAATCATATTTATTTAAAGTTAAAATACAAAAGACAATAAAAATGAGAAGGGTGATAAAGAATTTAGTCAATTGATCTTAGATTTGAATGGTTGAGATTAATTTAATAAATAAAAATTAATGTAAAGGGCATGAAGGTAATAACTCACATTTGTTGACTTTCTCTCTCCACATGCAAGGCACATGTCAAATTTCTCTATTATTTTAAAATTTCCATAACTTTTTCATACGACATTATTTTTTTTAAAAAAATTCACTATAATAATATGCGTTTTTTTATCTTTAATATGAGTATCATATTGTTATATAAAAATAAAAAAAATTAATGGGTTTTTAATTGTGTTTTTTGTTGTTCATTGTGTAATATGTTGTTTTCATTGTGTTATATATATTCACCATTGTGTCTTACGTTTTAGGTCATTGTGTTATACGTATTCACCATTGTGTCTTACGTTTTAGGTCATTGTGTTATACTATTCACCATTGTGTTTTACGTTTCAAGTTATTGTGTAACATGTATTAATTATTGTGTTTTATGTATTAGATAATTTGTTGTTATTTTATCGTTATTTTTACATATTATTATTACACAACGGTGTTATTAGTATTTAAAAATCATAATGATGAGTTGAAAGACACAATGACGAAAAAACACAATGACAAAATAGACACAATGGTGTGCGAAAAGACACAATGACGAAAAAAGACACAATGATAAGCGAAAATACACAATGGTGTGAGAAAAGACACAATGACGAAAAAAGACACAATGATAAGCGAAAAGACACAATGGTGTGCGAAAAGACACAATGATAAACGAAAAGACACAATGGTGTGCGAAAAGACACAATGACGAAAAAAGACACAATGATAAGCGAAAAGACACAATGGTGTGCGAAAAGACACAATGACGAAAAAAGACACAATGATAAGCGAAAAGACACAATAGTGTGCGAAAAAACACAATGATAAGCGAAAAGACACAATGGTGTGCGACACAATGGTGTGCGACACAATGGTGTGCGAAAAGACACAATGACGAAAAAAGACACAATGATAAGCGAAAAGACACAATGGTGTGCGAAAAGACACAATGATAAGCGAAAAAACACAATGGTGTGCGAAAAGACACAATGACGAAAAAAGACACAATGGTGTGCGAAAAGACACAATGACGAAAAAAGACACAATGATAAGCGAAAAGACACAATGGTGTGCGAAAAGACACAATGATAAGAGAAAAGACACAATGGTGTGCGAAAAGACACAATAGTGTGCGAAAAGACACAATGATAAGCGAAAAGACACAATGGTGTGCGAAAAGACACAATGACGAAAAAGACACAATGATAAGCGAAAAGACACAATGGTGTGCAAAAAGACACAATGGCGAAAAAAGACACAATGATAAGCGAAAAGACACAATGGTATGCGAAAAGACACAATGACGTAATTTTTGTTTTAAATTTTATATAACAAAATCATACTCATATTAAAGATAAAAAAATGCTTGTTACTATGATGATTTTTTTTAAAAAAAATATCATACGGAAAAGTTATAGACGTTCTAAAATGATGGGGGTATTAACATGTGCCTTGCATGTGGAGAGAGAAAATGTGTACAATTACCTCTATACCATTTTCCTTTTGGTCCACACTTGACACATGTCAATTATTCATGGTTTCTCACACTTCTCATTTTTGTAATCCTTTGTAGAATAACTTGACCCTATGTTTGTACCCTCTTTTTTATCTTTGAAATTAATATGTTTTATTCTTTATGTTTACAAATCCTATAGTGTTTGTCCTTTAACTTTATTTCAGTTAGTTTTTTCTGTTAAATTCAATCATATGCAAGACAATTCGTCCCTTTACCTTTTGGTTGAAAAAAAAAATTTCAATAATCAAAAAAATTATAGCCTTATCAACATAGAACCAATTTCTAAAAAACCCTGAGAGTGTGTTGATTTCACAGAATTCGTGGAAATTCAAAGGAGTTGGAATTAAAATCCTATGACATGGTGTGTTCGTTTCGTTAGAATTAGAATCTTAATTTCATTTTGATGTGTTCGGTTCAAAGAATTGGAATTGGAATTCAATTCCTTTAAATTAAGGAATTCCAAATCCTTCCAAAATGTGGAGGAATTCAATGTAATTCATTGAAATCTTTTCTCAAGTTTTTTTAAGAGGACAACAAATAAAACATTTTAGCTTTTTTTTACCTTTTTTGTTTTTTATTTATATTTTGAGTTATGAATTTTTTTTATTATTATTTTTTAATAATTTTTAAGGGGTTTTTGATATTAATAAAAAAACCCATAATAAAAATTCAAAAAAAAAAATAAAAAAAAATCATAAAGCAAAATATAAATATAAAATAAAAAATCTAAAAAACTAAAACGTTTTTGCCATTATCCTTGTTAGAAAATAAATAAATAAATAAACCAATTCCTACTCATTTGTCAAACGAACACATTAAGAATGTAATTGAATTTCAATTCCCTCCTATTCCTATTGGAATGTTCATATTCCAAATTCAATTCATTCAAATCTCAAATCTTATGCAAATTCCAATTCCATTTTATTCAATTCCATTCCATGAAACGAACATGCGCCCTGATTCTTTCACTAAACTTCACTAACCTATTATCACCACCACCACCATAAACCACTAAATAAACTCCCACCACCTGTGGCCACCAAATCTGGTCAACATCGTCATCTCCTTCACCCCTCTGAACAAAAACCGGCCAGATCTTGACCAAAAGAAACTTAATTAAGAGTAGATTTGGTGGCAGTGGTTACGGAGGCGGCTCTGTGTTTGCATGGTCGTGCACCGAATATTAAGAAGAAAAAGAAGAAGACGATGCTTGCGTGGTGTCGGGATTGAAGACAAATCGGACCACTATCACCCTCGATTCCAGTCTCTAAAGTGGTCGACGATGGGGGTTGTTGTTGTTGGGTTCCAGTGGTGATCAGTCAACGGTTTAACAATTAAACCCGGTTTTATTGATTTCATAATTATTAATCAAATTAATAATAAATAAGAAAAACACAGCGGAATATTAAATCGAATAATCACCAAAAACGGAACCGTACAGGATCCGGTTACATACGATACGAGTACGAGTCAAAAACAACCAAAGTAAATAATTACATACATGACAATATTTAACTTTTACCTCGGTTAATCAATAACCGGTTGAGACACCGAGGTTCAACGAACGATGCTAGGTGACGAACCGAACGAGCGGGACGGCGGCGGTGCACTACGGCAGCGGCGCAGGCAGGGGCTGTTGGCTTCCGATGTTGCAGCAGCGGAAAACCGATGTCGGAGATGGACGGAAGATCGAGCGAAACGTGACGGCCGTGAGTTTGGTTTGGTTGACTTCCAATTCTTGGTTTCCAATAATTCACGTACGTAGGGTTATATTCACCCATAATAATATGTATTTATATATATATATATAATATTATAGTTATCTCAAATAAATATTAACCGGGTCTCAAAGTCCATCTCGATCCAACTCTCGTCCAAAGCCCGAACCAGTTTACTTAATCAGTAAACAAACGTTATTAATTTATTACTTATATTTAGTATAAATAATAAATTCCGTTAGTTGTTCGCCATTACCGGTTAAGCGAGTTAAGCGGGTTTATTGTCCGTTGCTCAAGGTGTAACTCTTACGGGTCAAAACCATGTCGGCCGCGTTGACTTAAGCGGACAGGTCCATAATTCCAACAGTCTCCCACTTGGACGGATTCGGTTAAGTTTCTCAACGCTGACAACCAGTAGTGCTCTAGCTACACATGGCTACCCCCAACAGGTTATGACATTTTAAATTCATTAACCAAAGGATCTTGGAATACACTATTACAAGATAATGAAAATATAGTAATCGTTGTCATCTATCCTTTCCGTATAAGACACCAATTGAACAATGAGACATGGATAAGATCAATCTCATATGGCGTTCAATCATTATCGTTTTCGTTCTCGAGTCAAAGTGGTCCAATCATACACACAATAAGTTTGGGTTAGGCCTCACACTTCACCAGTTTGAATCAACGAAGGCGCCAAGATGTCTAACTGTTACATATCATGTAAGAGTACAGAATCCCATCTTGATTACATACAACTCCCACTGAACTTCAGAATACTCCCAACCAATGCCTTTATGACTGGCAGTTACTCGACAGCGTTTGACACTGATCAAATAATACCTTTAGTAAACGAAAGTTCTAATATGTATCTCAGGTCTAAGGATACTAAATGAGCATACCAATATCAAATGCATCTTATGACTAAGATCCATGAAGATGATTTGATGCGAGTTACATCCAACGTCATTCATAATGAGGTCTGTGAGTTTGGAAGTCAACCCTTTGAGTCCAAAGTCAGAATAGTCTTATTTCATAATCACTCCCACGAGTCTGACCGACTACAGATAATTTAGAATACAATATTCATGGATTAAACGTATTAAAATGAACACAGTTATAATATTCAACGTTTGCATTTAACCATTAAATCAAAAGTGAACTCAAAAGTATTAATGTTTAAATGTTCATACATCCAAATACTAAATCAAAACAAATTACTAGCTAATCTAAGACCGATAGCATCCATGTGTTGGTCATGCTTGTCCTGAGTCATCGGCTTAGTGAACGGGTCTGCTAGGTTTTGATATGTGTCTACTTTGCTTATTATGATGTCACCTCGTTCCAGTATATCCTGTATGAGGTGGAACTTCCTTGGAATGTGCTTGGCTCTGTGATGAGATTTGGGCTCTTTGGCCTGAGCAATAGCACCTGTGTTATCACAGAACACCTCGATTGGTTTGCGAATACTCGGAACCACATCGAGATCGGTGATGAACTTCTTCATCCAAGCAACCTCTTTAGAGCATCCGATGCAGCTATATATTCGGATTCGGTTGTAGAATCCGCCACTACACTCTGCTTGGAGCTCTTCCAATAAATGGCTCCTCCATTGAGAGTGAAAACGAAACCTGACTGTGAGCGAGAATCATCTCGGTCAGTCTGGAAGCTAGCATCAGTGTAACACCTTACAATGAGCTCCTCTTCCACTCCCCCAAACACCAAGAACATATCTTTAGCCCTATTCAAGTACCTTAGAATATTCTTTACAGCAGTCCAATGGGCCATGCCAGGACTCTGTTGAAAACGACTGGTCATACTCAAAGCATACGAGACGTCAGGTCTGGTGCATAACATAGCATACACGATAGAACCAACCGCAGAAGCATATGGAATTGCTTGCATATGCTTAGATTCAATGTCCGTTGTCGAAGATTGCGATTTGCTCAACGCGGTTCCTTTAGTCATTGGAACAGCTCCTTTCTTGGAGTTTTCTATTGAGAAGCGTTCCATTACTTTGTCTATGTAAGTACTTTGACTTAGCCCTAGAATCCGCTTAGATCTATCTCCATAGATCTTTATTCCTAGAATATAAGCGGTTTCTCCAAGATCTTTCATTGCAAAACAAGATTC
This sequence comes from Bidens hawaiensis, assembly GCF_021521415.1. Classification (NCBI taxonomy): domain Eukaryota; kingdom Viridiplantae; phylum Streptophyta; class Magnoliopsida; order Asterales; family Asteraceae; genus Bidens; species Bidens hawaiensis. The sequence goes on from NW_027491034.1 coordinate 3,287,137, forward strand.
CAACCAGTGCTTAACTTCCTTAAGCAAGGAATGTTATTTCCAATGATCAGTATATCATCCACATACAATATGAGGAATGATATAGTGCTCCCACTAGCCTTTCTGTAAACACAAGGCTCATATTCATTTTTGACAAAACCAAACTCTTTGATTTTCTCATCAAAGTGAAGATTCCAGCTTCGAGATGCTTGCTTAAGTCCATAAATGGACTTATTCAATTTGCAAACCCTATTAGGATATTTTGGATCGATAAAACCTTCAGGCTAAACCATATAGACATCTTCAGAAAGATGTCCATTAAGAAAAGCGGTTTTGACATCCATTTGCCATATCTCGTAGTCATAGTACGCGGCTATGGCAAGTAATATCCTTATTGACTTAGTCATAGCAACGGGCGAAAAGGTTTCATCATAGTCAACCCCTTGAGTTTGAGTAAAACCTTTCGCGACTAGCCGTGCTTTATAGGTTTGCACATTTCCATGCATGTCGGTCTTTCTCTTGAAAATCCATTTGCTCCCTACTGCCCGACTATCGGGGGGTAGCTCAACCAAGTTCCAAACTTGGTTATCCTGCATGGATTACTTCTCGGCGTTCATGGCATCTTGCCATTTCTCGAATTCCGGATCCAAGATAGCAGATTTGTAGTTAGTAGGCTCTTCGCCAGACTCGGCTACTAATAAGAGACTTTGGGACCATCTAGATGCCATAAGTATCTAGAATTTGGTACGGGAGTCCTACTACTTCTGCGAACGCTCGTTTTCCCGTCTGATGTATCAGCAACAACAACTTGTTGATCAGACGCTCCAACTTCCTCAGCGGTTTTTTGTGGTTCTTGAATTTCTTCAAGATCGACAATGTTATCTCCAGTTCCTCGATTGAGAAATTTCTTCTCAAGGAAGTGGCCTTTCCTCTTGATAGAAATCGTATTTGTATCAGGATGAAAGAAGTAATAACCGCTTTGGTTATAATATCAGACGAAAACAACTTTTACGCCGCGGGGATCAAGTTTGTCATCAGACTCACTTGAGATGTAAGCATCACATCCCCATACTCTAAGGTAAGACAATTTGGGCTTCTTTCCCTTGTGCCATATCTCATATGGGGTTTTGTCTATATTCTTAGTTGGAGCTAGATTGACAATGCGGACGGGGGTCATAAGGGCATAGCCCCAAAAGGAGTGAGGCAAGTTAGTTCTACACATCATCGATCGAACCATGTTAGCAAAGTTCGATTTCTCCTCTCACTCACGCCATTATGTTGGGGTGTGCCAGGCGGAGTGAGCTGTGAAACAATTCCATGCTCTTTTAGATGAGTGATGAACTCTGAGCTGAGATACTCTCCACCTCGATCGGATCGAAGCATTTTAATAGTTTAACCAAGTTGTTTTTCCACTTCGTTTTGAATCTCTTTGAACCTTTCAAAAGTTTTGTGTTTGTGTTTCATAAGATACACATAAGCGTATCGACTATAATCGTCGATAAAAGAAACGAAGTATCTTTCATGGTTTCTAGTCATGGTTCTGAAAGGTCCACATACATCAGTATGTATGAGTCCTAACAGATCACTTGCTCGTTCACTTTTAAGAGTGAAGGAGTCTTTGGCGAGTTTTCCAGATAAGCAAGATTCACAATCATCAAACGAGTCCGGTCCTGTGGATTCAATAATCCCTTCGGATTGGAGTCTTTTAACTCTTGCCTTGCTTATGTGGCCAAGTCGGCAATGCCATAGAAAAGTATCATTGATGCTAGTCTTGATACGTTTTGAAAGATGATATACGTTATTATCTGGTTGAACATCAATCTCATAAATACCATTTCGAGGTTTTGCCTCAAAATAAAAGATATCGTTTAAGTAAGCAGAAATAGCCATGCCATTAAAAACGTACTTAAAACCTTGTTCAAGCAACAATGAAAATGAAATGATGTTTCTGGTCAAACCAGGAGCATACAAACAATTATTCAAAGGAAAAACTAGGCCAGATGGACAAGTAAAATGAAAAATTCCAGTTGCCAGAACTGGTACTCTCTTCCCATCTCCAACGATGAGTTCCATGCTGCCTTTATTCAGTTTCCCCACTTCTCAGGCTCCTGCAAGACATTAACAATGTGGAAACCACATCCGGTATCAAATACCCATGTGTTGCTAGAGACAATGAAAAGTTCAATAACGTATATGGAAATACCTCGAGAAGTGCCTTCACCATTGGTCTTTTTCTTTGCTATCTCAGCTAGATGCTCGGGGCAGTTACGCATCCAGTGCCCCATCTTGTTGCACTTGTAGCACTGGCGCTCCTCAGGAGGCGGCAGTGGTGCCTTTGCAACTTTCTTGTTAGTGTTGGTGGCAGATTTGGCAGCAACAGTAACTTTCTTCTTGCCTTTTTCTCTTATAAGCCTGATTCTTGGGTTTAGGCTTCTTTACACCAGCAGATCGGATCATCAGAACTTGATTGTTCCTAGAAGGAATGTTTATCTCAGCCGTTTTGAGCATGTTGTGCAGCTCCGACACTGTCTTTACCCATCCGTTCATGTTGAAATTCATTACGAACTGGTCGTAAGAGCTGGGGAGAGAGTTGAGGATGAAATCCGCTGCCATTTCATCGGGCAGGGGATAATCAAGTTTCTTAAGCTGATCTATGTGCCCCTTCATCTTAAGAACATGCGCACTGACGGGAGACCCTTCTGCCATCTTGCAACTAATGAGTTGTTTCATGGTATCGAACCGTTCTTGACGGGCTTGTTTCTGGAACATGCCCTTGAGTTGTTCTAGCATCTCATAGGCACCAAAGTATAATAAGCCCTTAGCGAGCTCAGAAGTCATGGTGGCTAGCATAATACAGGAGACATCAGCCGAGTCATCCCTATGCTTCTCAAGAATTTTTCGAGCAACGGCTGTGTTGTTTTCAGGCTCGGCTGGAACAGGTCCATCGAGAACATACAAGCTCTTTGCCATGGTGAGAACAAGTCTCAAGTTGCGGTGCCATTCGATGAAGTTGGTACCATTCAGTTTATCCTTCTCAAGGATAGACTTAAGGGAGTAGGGTGAGTTTTCGTTTGATGACATCTGATTAAAAAGCAAAAGTAAATTAAATTAGTATTTTCGATGTTATTATCCTATTATTAATAACCCAGTTAACATTAATAAAATAGGGATTTGAGAATCTGGCTTCCAATTAGTAATGGCAGCTGTAGCACACAACATTAGTAAGTGGTTAGGCAGACTGACAACAATGGCCAATTGTGAATAAAGCACAACTCTCGGTTATGAGGCCTATTAAGACAACAATTGCCTAAGTAGATACGTTTAGCCTCATCCATGACCACTTTAGTCTTCAGACAGCTGTAGCACGTAACAGAAGAGTAAAGTAATAGTCGCCCTAGTACAGTCACGTGTAAAAGGGCCGAATGTGTCAACAAAACCCTTCCACCTTGAAGGGATAGGCTAGAAAACAAGTGCGGTGCTGTAGCTCCAAACAGTTGAAATTTTGCAGTATGCCTCAAGTGTGGCTTATAGTAGGATGAAATAAACTATTGATTTTAAAATTAGGATTAATTTTAGAATTTACCAAATAGAGTAAAAGTCCAGTTTTACTGTATTAATCGGGACAACTTAATGAACCCTTTCATCTCTCAGGACACTTAGTTTTTATTAACCTATTAAAACTAAGTTTGTCGCGATATGACTAACCAATTTTAAGTTAATAGTTAAACTATTAAATTTATAAGGTTTTTTGGAAAATCAAATTTAGTTTAATTTTGCAAAAACTTAATCGGTTAATAAAAATTTATTATAATATATTTGGTATTAGGTTGGTGGTATTATAACCTATTATAATCAAGCAAGCAACCACAATAGCAAACAAGAATATGTAAATCTTAAATGGCCAAAAAGGTGATTGGTCTTGCTAGAGCCTATTAGCAAGACCAATCAGGTCAAAGGGGTCACAACACAAAAACAACCACATGGATGGACTCTTGTTTCACAGAATTCGTGGAAATTCAAAGGAGTTGGAATTAAAATCCTATGACATGGTGTGTTCGTTTCGTTAGAATTAGAATCTTAATTTCATTTTGATGTGTTCGGTTCAAAGAATTGGAATTGGAATTCAATTCCTTTAAATTAAGGAATTCCAAATCCTTCCAAAATGTGGAGGAATTCAATGTAATTCATTGGAATCTTTTCTCGATTTTTTTTAAGAGGACAACAAATAAAACATTTTAGCTTTTTTTTACCTTTTTCGTTTTTTATTTATATTTTGAGTTATGAATTTTTTTTATTATTATTTTTTAATAATTTTTAAGGGGTTTTTGATATTAATAAAAAAACCCATAATAAAAATTCAAAAAAAAAATAAAAAAAAATCATAAAGCAAAATATAAATATAAAATAAAAAATCTAAAAAACTAAAACGTTTTTGCCATTATCCTTGTTAGAAAATAAATAAATAAATAAACCAATTCCTACTCATTTGTCAAACGAACACATTAAGAATGTAATTGAATTTCAATTCCCTCCCATTCCTAATGGAATGTTCATATTCCAAATTCAATTCATTCAAATCTCAAATCATATGCAAATTCCAATTCCATTTTATTCAATTCCATTCCATGAAACGAACATGCGCCTTGATTCTTTCACTAAACTTCACTAACCTATTATCACCACCACCACCATAAACCACTAAATAAACTCCCACCACCTGTGGCCACCAAATCTGGTCAACATCGTCATCTCCTTCACCCCTCTGACCAAAAACCGGCCAGATCTTGACCAAAAGAAACTTAATTAAGAGTAGATTTGGTGGCAGTGGTTACGGAGGCGGCTCTGTGTTTGCATGGTCGTGCACCGAATATTAAGAAGAAAAAGAAGAAGACGATGCTTGCGTGGTGTCGGGATTGAAGACAAATCGGACCACTATCACCCTCGATTCCAGTCTCTAAAGTGGTCGACGATGGGGGTTGTTGTTGTTGGGTTCCAGTGGTGATCAGTCAACGGTTTAACAATTAAACCCGGTTTTATTGGTTTCATAATTATTAATCAAATTAATAATAAATAAGAAAAACGCAGCGGAATATTAAATCGAATAATCACCAAAAACGGAACCGTACAGGATCCGGTTACATACGATACGAGTACGAGTCAAAAACAACCAAAGTAAATAATTACATACATGACATTATTTAACTTTTACCTCGGTTAATCAATAACAGGTTGAGACACCGAGGTTCAACGAACGATGCTAGGTGACGAACCGAACGAGCGGGACGGCGGCGGTGCACTACGGCAGCGGCGCAGGCAGGGGCTGTTGGCTTCCGATGTTGCAGCAGCGGAAAACCGATGTCGGAGATGGACGGATGATCGAGCGGAACGTGACGGCCGTGAGTTTGGTTTGGTTGACTTCCAATTCTTGGTTTCCAAGAATTCACGTACGTAGGGTTATATTCACCCATAATAATATGTATTTATATATATAGATAATATTATAGTTATCTCAAATAAATATTAACCGGGTCTCAAAGTCCATCTCGATCTAACTCTCGTCCAAAGCCCAAACCAGTTTACTTAATCAGTAAACAAACGTTATTAATTTATTACTTATATTTAGTATAAATAATAAATTCCGTTAGTTGTTCGCCATTACCGGTTAAGCGAGTTAAGCGGGTTTATTGTCCGTTGCCCAAGGTGTAACTCTTACGGATCAAAACCCTGTCGGCCGCGTTGACTTAAGCAGACCGGTCCATAATTCCAACAGTTGTCTTCACCGAAGATGGTGATGGTGGTTCTCTCTCTTCCATATCTCTATATATTTCTCTCTTTAGGGTTTGATTAGATACGATTTGCACAAGGATTTGAGTGGGGGCTGGGGTTTGACGAAGACGATGCTGATGGTAATGCATCGATTAGAAATAGAAAGGGAAAGTTGGTAGTGGCCCATGGTTTACCAGCGGTGTCGTTGTCAGCTCCGGTGAAGACAGCGGGCGACTATGACGGTTAAACTTGAGGATCGTGACGATCTTGTATTAGGTGGTTGTGATTACACAACTGTTGAAGAGTCTAGATCTGGTTTTTGATGAAATAGTGTTAGATCGAGACACAAAGATGAAGGTGGTGGTGGCGTTGGGTTGTCATGATCTGGATTTGGTTTTTGATGAAATTTACTATTAAAATATTTTAGTTAAGGTAAAATGATCAATTTAACCTCATGTACAATGCACATCTGAATTAACGAGAAAAAATAACTGGGTTAGGATCAAATGAAAAACATTGTTGGATTTTATAAATATAAAGAATAAAACAAATCAATTTTGAGGATAAAGAACAAAAAGTAAAATTTGGTACAACATAAAGAGCAATTGATGTAATTCTATCTATATAAACTTACCAAGTTGATGTTAATTCAAATGACTCACTAATTTTATAGTTTATACTCAAATACGCACTTTAATTGTGAAAAACATTCACGTTACCGTGTCTGCATTAGAAATTGTATATTTAACTTTTCTAACTTAACAATTAATCGTCATCACGCGTTTCGGTTAAAGCGTCAATGCAGGTACACTCGTGCATTGCGACGCAGATGACGATAAGTAAAAAAGTTATTGTTAAATCGTAATATAATGTTTATAATAATATCAAAATACTAACGAGGGCCAAAAATATATAACAAGTTAAATTAAAATTTATGGATTTCATTTTCAAATGTTTCTTCGTAGTAAATTTTTCGTAAGGCGATTGTTTCTATCATATCCTCTACTTGTGGCCTAGTGATAGGAGACTTTGGGTTCTCCAGTGTAGACCCAAATTCGATCCCCACTTGTAGCACTTGGTTAGATATTGGCAATGAAATATTTGAGCTAGGCCTTGCGAGGTTGTTAATTAGAATACTGAGTCCACCCGTGTTTTAGTCCCACCGTGTGTTACGCCAGAGAGTAATGCTCTTGTAGTGGCACAACGACTGTCAAGTAGCAACCGACGGCATGGTTCCCAGGAAAAGCCCAATTCAAACTCTGAAGTCAGTGTGGGTCCAGTTAAGACAACATAGTCTAGCCGGAGTGGGGTAACAGGGTTCTTTAATGGAGACCGAGTTCGATACCCAATAGTGGCACTTTGGGTGAATATTGGCAATGAAAGATTTGAGTTAGGCTTTGTGAGGTTTTCAGTTTGAATCTCAAACCCACCGGGTTCTAGTCTCACTGTGTGTCATGCTAGAGATTTTTGCTCTTGTGGTGACGCTATGACTGTCACGTGGAAGTCGGCGGTATGGTTCACGGGGAACGCCTGAGTCAAAATCTGAAGCCAGCGTGAGCCCGGTAAAGACAACATAGTCTGGCAGGAGTGGGGCAACGAGGCTCTTCAGGGGAGACCCAAGTTCGATCCCCACTTGTGGAACTTTGGGTGGATATTGGCAATGAAGGTTTTGAGGTAGGCCTTGTGAGGTTGTTAGTTTGAATCTCGAGCTCACCCGGGTTTTAGTCCCACCATGTGTTACACCAAAGAGTTATGCTCATGTGATGGCAAAATGATTGTCAAGTGGCTGCCGAAGGTAGTGTTCCAGGGAAATACCCAAGTCAAACTATGTAGCTAGCGTGGGCCAGGTTAAGACAACATAGTATGGCTGGAGTGGGGCAACGAGGCTTTCCAATGGAGACCCAAGTTTGATCCCCATTTGTGACACTTTGGGTGTATATCGGCAATGAAGGAATTGAGCTAGGCCTTGCGAGATTGTCAGTTTGAATCCCAAGCTCACTCGGGTATTAATTCTACTGTGTGTTAGGCCAGAGAGTTCTACTATTGTGGTAGCACAACGACTATCTAGTGGAAACCGACAATATGGTTCCCGGGGAACGCCCATGTCAAACTTTGAAGCTAGTGTGGGTCCGGTTAAGAAAACAAAGTCTGGTCGAAGTGGGGTAATGATGTAGTCTAAAATATACATTAATAATATCAATATTTCCTACACTTTGAGTGGCTTTTGAATTAGTTTTATTAAATTTTGATCTCAATTCTCAAGTGGTTCGTACAACGATTTTGAAGGTTTCTAAAGACAACAAGTTAAAATGACGTGTTTAAACTACACTTGAAACCGACAAGTGATAATTTTTGTTTATTATTGTTAACCACTATTTTAACTTAAAGTAAATTTATATAACTATCATCTATATTAAGTAACATGATATCACATGTTTTAAAATCAAAGTAATCTACTTTTATGTGAAGTCATATAGTAATGTTGTGCGAATAACATGAAGTTTTTTTCATGTTTAGTAGATGATAAGTCCAGGCCGTTGAACCGATAAAGGCTTTCAAGAATTTATATTAAGTCATAAACAATTATGCAGGCCCGCGTGATATCAACTTAAAATGCAGCTACAATTAATATATTACAATCCACTACTTGTGAATTCAAAAGTCCATATTACCCCTCATTTTATTAAACCGACTTTCATAAAACAAAAAAGAAGAGGCAGTCGTGGGATCTGAAGGTCACGGGGGCAGAAGAAGGGGCCACCCCTGTTGGTGTTGGTTGTGAGCTCGGAACATAGAAGAGAAAAGGAAGCTAGCAGGTCTCATATATTATATTATTTGATGAATCGTAATATATATTTTATATTTGTTTCTTTCATAATTATGAAATGCTAAACTGTTATACTGTCTGGGTTTGGATTAATACTTTTTAGACTCGTTTAACTTTTGGTTTATATATTGATTGGTTCATACTTTGGTAAAGTTTTATTGTATTTGGTTGTGATGCATGTGCGTATTCGGTATTAATTTATGATCAATTAATTGTTATTTATGCGTCTTTGTAAACGTCTTTCATGTGTAGATGCATGTTAAGTTGTTTATTGTGTGTTTACAACTAGTTTATGGTTTATTGTTAACGTATTCTATATGAACGGTAATTGAGAGTTTAGAGATATCTTATATTCTGCCACTTGAGAGACCGGGAGGTAATTAACTGTCGTCTGTTTTGATATTTTGCGGGTTTGGGTAGTGATTGCATGGGAGTGAGTTACCCTAGATTCCCTTAGATTCTTACTGACGTACATATAAATATACATCTTTTCGGCAACAAATAATCTCTAAAACTGCAATTTATATCCAATAACATAGCATGAAAGACTACTTATCATAATAAAACAAAATTTCAGGTGAAACCAAGCCTCAAACGAAGAAGCAAGCAAAAAGACGAAGAAAAACATAAGAAAACACAAGAAAAAAAAGAAACACGCCCTCATGCTTCTGAAACAAGAAAAGACAAAATCTGGAAGCAAAAGCACGGGGTCGTGCTCATCATGCACGGGGCCGTGGACGGGAACACAGAAAAGACAAAAAAGAATTGAGCACATGTCACTAAAAATCACGGGGGCGTGCCTTCCAAATTACAAAACCCAAAAACCCGTTATCAAATTATAAGGAAGAAGGTAATATTTACACCATTCCATCAAACCCGTTATCAAATTACAAAACCCAAAAATCCGAACACTTTATCCATTTTCACCGGTAAAATACAACACTGGTCTTTTACCGGTAGACCCTAAAGAACTGGAAATGCATTCTTTCGATTTCAATTTCCTTTGCTGCATACATTTCGCAAAACCTAGGTTGCCTCCAGAACTTAGGGAAAGAATCTTTCTCTTTAGCAATGGAGTAAGGAAAAATTGGAGCCAAGACGAACAAAGGCCACAATTCTGTGGAATTTCCAAAAACGCAATGAAGAGAAGAGAAAAAAGATATGAACGATGTTTAGGTTGCAGAAACTGGTCACATGAAGGAAGATGTAGAAAACGTCAAACTCGGTGTCAGCATGAATATACCGAACTAATGAGAGTGGGGGCTATTAGGCTCAAAGCCGAACGATCCATTAGTGTTGGAAGTTATATTCAGAACAGGATTGAAGAAGAATTGATCCACATCCTCGATAAAACTGGTCTTGACGATCCGACCTTAAAAGAGTCATTAGATATATATATATATATATATATATATATATATATATATATATATATAAACTCTCAGAGAAAAAGGAGCTAACCATTGAAGACATCTCAAAACTCCCAAACAAGTAGAAGTTGTATTTACCATTAACCCTTGAACCACCACAAAATACCAATTCCGACTCACACTAAACCAAAACCCCTCTTTACCTTCTAAGCTATGCAACCCTTCAAAAAGGTGGAGATTTAAACTTGTTACAAGCTTATTTATCACAGGTTGCATTTTGGCTAAGAGTGTTCACATACTTACATCACAGGTATGATCAGATATAAAACCGAGTGTGAGTGAACATTGTGAGAACGTGAAGTTTTGCATAAACAGAAACTCATAAAAACAAAAGTTCTCTCTTTTATCACTAACATAAAGATTGGTTATTTTGTTTCGTCTTCTTAAAGCTCACTTAAGGGGTAGCTATGATCTAAGTTTGCTGTTTTTAGAATATATCTATAAGAGGATTGCTTGAGGACAAGCAATGTTCAAGTGTGGGGATGTTTGATGTATATATAAATATACATCTTTTCGGCATCAAATAATCTCTAAAAACTGCAATTTTTATCCAATAACATAGCATAAAAGACTACTTATCATAATAAAACATAATTTCAGGTGAAACCAAGCCTCAAACGAAGAAACAAGCAAAAAGACGAAGAAAAACATAAGAAAACACAAGAAAACAAAGAAACACGCCCCCAAGCCTCAATAAACACGCCCCCATGCTTCTGAAACAAGAAAAGACAAAATCTGGATGCAAAAGCACGGGGCCGTGCTTATCATGCTCGGGGCCATGGACGGGAACACAGAAAAGACAAAAAAGAATTGAGCACATGTCACTAAAAATCACGGGGGCGTGCCTTCCAACCACGGGGCCGTTGCCAGCTCACACAAAAGATAAAACAAATCTGGCACATGTCATAAAAATGCACGGGGTCATGCTCATCAAGCACGGGGCCGTGCTTCACACTCCAGATTGCCTATAAATAGTGGCTCTTGTGCCATTTGAAGAGTGTGCTTTGAAAAGAATTCTCTCCGGTTTTCACTTATAAAAACACACACTAACACTCACTTTGAAGATCTAGTGAAGAGTTTGAAGGTTTGGAGGTAATCACTACTAATCATCATCATCTACCATCATTAAGAAGAAGGATTCATCTACATTTGGTTAGATTGTTCTAAGTTTAATCATGTATTTGTCATTATCAATCATTCAAATGTTCATCATTATGCTCATTATGAGCTAAACTCCTTTTACTATCTAAAATCTATGAAGAAGCTTTGTTTTACTTGATAATTAATCAAGACATGTGATGCAGTCTACTAAAGTACATGGTTATATTACAATTATCTTTTGATGAGAAATGTTTCACCATCTTAAATCACTAAATCAAAGTTGGTGGTTGTCAATATCTTTGGCAATCGTTCATGATCGATTCATGTTCTTGAAAGATAGAAATACTTTGATACATTATCGAAACATGGATCCTTATATTGTACTTAGAAATGATGAGATATAAGTCATGGTGTATTTTTCTAAACCTTGGTAATCCGAAAATGGCTTTGCTTAGGATATCAAATTAGTTAAAGAAACCATATGTTAACGGAATGTATAATTATAACCTACATAAATCAACCAAGGGGAGGTTGTGTGATGAACTACAACCACCCGAAGTTGTTAGAATTGGTAGTTGAAAAATCTAAGTCAATCCTAATCTTTCTACTTTACGAAACTACTTGTCAACTCAAATCGACATCATTGAGATGGTATGACATTAGGAAAGGGTGGACTTTAAAAGGCGCATACCATCTCCTTAGTGCCGAAGATACTCACTTAAGGTTTAAGGAGCTATCTATCATATATTGCTACGTCAAGTTTATCACATGTCTGCATATTAATTATCAATGCTAAAATGGAGTGGATTCTTGATCTTAGATGGTAACCTTCGCATAATTGAACAACTCGTTTAGAATCTCTTTTCTCGGTCACCTATATATTATAAATATAAGTATTTATATTTAATAAAAAGTTTAAAAATCAACCCCAAAATGATTAAAACCTCCAATTGAAGTAAAACAACGATTTATTATTAGAAACTTGTGTGTCCACGGATCGATACTTGGTTCTTACCATTACTATTCTACATATACGATAGGTACACTTGCCTATTTTGTGTGTGTTTAGTCTTTGTAGAAGTCACTTTTATAAATTTAAAACACGATCTTATGCAAAAGAAAATCATCCAACCTTTCATAATATTACTACCACACGCAGCACACACCATCAAGTTTTTGGCGCCGTTGCCGGGGATACACAGTACGTTTCTATGAACGATCCAAGTTTTAATTTAATCATTGTCTATAATTGTACAAATTTTTTTACTTATATTTTATTTTATCTTTAATTTTTACTAAATATAAAACTATATAATTTTACGGCTAGCCTACTTTTTACCTTTAGTTACCTTACTTTACTTTAGTTTAACAAACTTAGACAATCGTATAGTTTAAAATAGCTTAGTTTAACTTAGACTAACCTTTAGATTAACTTTAGCTAACTTTTACTTTATTGTAATTTTGATTTAGCCTCATGTATGTCCTCTACTTTTGAGCGTGAGCTTGTTTCTCCAATTTCTGAACCGGAACGACTCTTTCGTCGACGAACTCGTAAACGGACTTCAGAAACGGCAGAAGCAATCAAAGACGAATCAGTAGACACCACCGCATCAGGAGAAAATCAAACCAAAGAAATGATGGCGGCCCAGAACAATGAGCCGAACATGAGCCAGTATGCCAAGCCAACTCTCGAAGGCTATGGCATTGGAGTGGCTCCACCCGAAATTACCGAAAATTTCGAAATCAAATCTAGCACCATTCATATGGTGGAAAGTCAGTTCAATTTCATGGTCTCCTCGACGAAGACCCTCTTTCTCACATATCTCGATTTCTACGAATCTGCGGAACCTTTAAAATTCAAAACTGTTCATGCGATCAAATCAAACTTAAACTCTTTCCTTTCTCTCTAAGGGGCCAAGACTTAGATTGGATAGAATCTATTTCCTCTGGTTCCATCACCACTTGGGACCAAATGGTTGAACAGTTTCTCCTCAAATATTTTCCGCCTGACAAAATTGCCAAATACCAAGCCAGCATTACCGGATTCCGGACCGATGATGATGAATCGCTACACGCAGCATGGGAAAGATACAAAAGTCTTCTGAGAAGGTGCCCACATAATGGACTTAGCGTGTGGTTACAAGTCCAAACTTTCTTTGACGCACAATCCAGTCAAAACAAACAGGCCATCGACCAGATCGCTGGTGGAGACCTGGGATCCAAATCACCTAACGAAGCATTTGAAGTCATGGAGAAAGCCGCAAAGAAGATTTTCGCTTACAACCCACCAAGATCTACACCTACCCATAAAGGAATACACCACGTAGACTCCAACACTCTTGTCACAGCACAGCTTGAAGCTCTTTCTAAAAAATTCGAACAACTTCAAGCCGAACTATTAAAAACCAGACTCACCTATGACACTTGTGGAGGAAGTCATAAGACGAGTGACTGTAAACAAGTCATTATGGCCATGGAAGAAGTCGATTTCATCGCTCGACAGAACAACGCTTTCAGCAATAACTACAATCCAGGATGGAGAAACCACCCGAATTTCAGCTGGAAAGACGGAGGTAACACTCAACCTTTATCCGGATTCGAAAAGAGACCTATGAATCAACCCTTCCAGCCTAAACCTCAATTTCAAAATCAAAGTTCTAGTAGCCATCAAAACCCAAGCTACTCGAAGATCGAAGAAATTCTAATTCAATTGATGACAAAAACAAATGAAGCAGAAAAGAAAGCCGACTCAAGAGCTGTTGATATCAGCGGAGTATTATTAAAACATGAAGCCGATCTCAAAAGTCAACAAGCATCGCTTCAGAACCTAGAAACCCAAATTGGACAAATTGCCCGACAATTATCCGAAAGACCACCTGGCACTCTTCCAAGCAATACAATCACCAACCCGAATGCGACAGCTAACGCCGTCACACTCAGGAGTGGTACAACCACTGTTGTTCTACCAACTTTGGAGAAAAAGTCTCCTGATGAAACACAGGAAGGACTAACCCCAACAAGCACAGTACAGCCTAAGGAACCAGTCCGAACCTATGTTCCGCCTATTCCATACCCTGGAAGACTGAAGCAGGAGTGATTGAAAGCCCAGTACGGTAAGTTTCTAGAACTTTTTAAGCAACTCCATATCAACATCCCTTTTGTCGAAGCTATCGCTCAAATGCCAAAATACGCCAAGTTTCTCAAAGAAGTGCCGACAAACAAAAGGAAGCTGGAGGAACTCTTGCATGTCACCCTAAGTGAAGAACGTTCAGCTATCCTCCAAAGCAAGCTACCAACAAAGAGGACCGATCCAGGGAGCTTTACTATCCCTTGTCTCATGGGAAATTTATCTGTTAGCAATGCCCTGGCTGACCTAGGAGCTAGTATTAATTTAATGCCTTATGCGGTTTTTGCAAAACTAGGGATAGGAGAACCAAAGCCCACCCGCATGAGCATTCAGTTAGCTGACCGATCCGTTAAATACCCTCGGGGCATTGTTGAAAACATGCTTGTCAAAATTGACAAGTTCGTTTTCCCAGTAGATTTTGTGATTCTAGACATGGAAGAAGACAAAAGTGTACCTCTAATTTTAGGAAGACCCTTTTTAGCCACTGCAAAGGTTATCATTGATGTTTGCACCGGCAAACTCACTCTTAGGGTCAATGACGAGGCAATCACTTTTGACATAGGAAAATCTATGCAATATCCATAACAACACGATGACACCTTATACTGGGTTGATATCATAGACTCCATCGTAAGTTGCTATATGCGAGATTCCTCCATAAATACTCCCCTAGAAACACAAGTCTTAGACAAAACACTAAACAAACCAATTTTCGTACTCAGTATATCCCACCAATAGCAATGCTATGGTAGGGTCTGAGGAGGGTAAGATGTAGACAGCCTTACCTCTATCCCAAAATTTTAGAAAATGAAAATTTCAATAACAACTACCACGAAGAATCAGAAACGTTATACGAAATCATTGAAAACAATGAAAAATCAAAACCATCAATCGAAGACAGCCTTAGATTTAAAAGAACTGCCAAAACATCTCGAATACGCCTTTCTAGAGAAAGATTCTCAACTCCCAGTAATTATTTCATCTCACCTTTCTAAAGAAGAGAAAGACGAACTTCTTAAGGTTCTCAAAAACCATAAGAAGATCATGGATATCAAGGGCATCAGTCCTTCATTTTGTACCCACAAAATCCTCATGGAGGAAGAATACAAACCCATGGTTCAACATCAAAGATGTCTCAACCCCAACATGCAAGATGTGGTGAAGAAGGAAGTAATCAAACTGCTTGACACCGGATTAATCTACCCAATCTCATATTCACCTTGGGTAAGTCCTGTTCTGATGCAGCGGTAAAACCAAACAGAAGTTCGAATCACGTTGATTCAATCGGATACCGTGATGAACTTCCAAACCCTAAAAATCCCACCCAAAGGTCAGGGAAAATGAAGAGAAAAATTATTTATTATAAAATTCAAGTCTATCTCTTCAGATTACATCAACATAATATAAATAGAGTTTCAAATACGAAATGGGCCTAAAATGGGCCATGGGCCAAACACAAACCCAAAAACAAAAACATAAAAACTGACAAAAAAAACATATAATGGCCCATAACTTTATTTAGGAGTCATTTCTGGTCTTCGTACAGGGGCCAAACCACCGTAGGCGTTTGCCACAATGTGCTCCTCGTCTCAAGCTTCAAATTGACTGGTAATGGGCCTGAAACAGAGCTTCGTGGCCCAAGTTATGCCCGTTTTCGTGGGTCACCTTTGGAGACACGATCATGGGCCTCCAAATATAACATGGCCTGTTCTTCAATACTTGGGCCTTCATCATTCCCTCCTGGATAGACAAAATTCGACCTCGAATCTGCAATGACCTCATCATCAGATGAATCCCCATAAAATGGCAGCAAGTGTTTGACATTAAAAACATCCGAACAACGAATATGACTTGGTTACTTCAGACGGTAAGCATTCGGATTTATTTTCTACACAATCTCCACTGGCCCGATTTTCTTGGCTGACAATTTGTTATACTCCCCAACTGAAAAACGATCTTTAGTTAAAATAGCCCACACAAAGTCTCCTTCTTCAATATCAACTTGTCTTCGCTTTTGATCAGCAGCCTGCTTGTACTTTGAATTGGCTCGAACCAGGTTGTCATGCACATATTTATGAATTTCATGTAGCCCTTCAACAAAATCTTTCACCTTCTTAGTTACAGAACCAGGAAGAGGAAGTGACATCAGGTCAAGGGGACCACGTGGCTGAGCAGAATAAACCATCTGAAAAGGACTAAACCCGGTACTTCTATTGACAGCATGATTATGAGCAAACTCAGCTTGACATAGCTTTTGATCCTAAGACTTCACATGATCACCCACAAGACAGCGTAAAAGATTACCAAGTGACCGATTAACAACCTCCGTTTGCCCATCCGTTTGAGGGTGATAGGCACTACTGAAGTTAAGCTGAGTGTTCACCATTTTCCATAGGCTGCCCCAAAAATGACTCAAGAAACGAGTGTCCCGGTCAGAAACAATAGAAGATGGCAAACCATGCAAACGATAAACATCCCGAAAGAATAATTGAGCCACATTAACTGCATTTTTCGTCTTCTTGCAAGGAATAAAGTGCACCATCTTGGAGAACCGATCAACAACAGGAAAGATCGAATCGTTACCCCTCTGAGTTCGAGGTAACCCCAACACAAAATCCATACTAATGTCAGTCCAAGGCTTTGAAGGGACTGGTAAAGGCATATAGAGACCCGCATTAGTAGCAGTGCCCTTTGAGACTTGGCAAATTCGACACCTTTTGACATAACGATCTACCTCTTTTCTCATAGTAGGCCAAAAGTAGGAAGATTGCACCAAATGTAAAGTACGGTCAGGACCAACATGACCCTCCCCATGTAACTCCTGAATAATTTCAACTGAAGACTGGAGTCAGGAATACATAGCTGATTCCCTTTGAACAAAAACCCATCATGCAGAAGAAAATCTGACTTCTGACCCGCTTGCACATCCTGCAACACAACTGAAAAATATGGGTCAGTGGTTAACTGCTCACGAATAACATCCAACCCCAGCACATTGATTCTCACAGCAACAAGCAGATTCCCCCTCCTGCTCAAGGCATCAGCAACACGGTTTGAAACACCAGTTTTGTGTTTAACCACAAAAGTAAACTTTTCAAGAAAAGCTAACCAACGCCCGTGCTTATGAGATATCATGTCTTGCATGCGAATATGCCTTAGAGAATCATGATCAGTGAATAAAACAAACTCTTTATGAAACAAATAGTGACGCCAATGCTTTACAGCTTGGACCACTGCATAAAACTCCAGGTCATAAGTACTATATCTCAACATTGCCCCTGTTAACTTTTCACTAAAATAAGCAATTGGTCGACCCCCCTGACTGAGGACCCCGCCAATCCCAACCTTCGAGGCATCAGTATGAAGTTCAAAAACTTGTGAAAAGTTAGGCAATACCAGAATTGGTGCGGTAGTGAGCTTTTCCTTGATAACCTGAAAAGCTAATTCTGCTCCCTCTGTCCAAACAAACGTCTTTCCCTTCATGCAATCTGTCATAGGGGCCATAATGGAACTGGAGTGTGGAATGAACCGCCTATAAAAAGAAGCAAGCCCATGAAAATTGCGGACTTCGGTAATGGTGGTAGGAGTTGGCTAGTTTTGAACAGCTGCAATTTTAGATTCATCCACCTGTATCCCGTCCCCTGAAATAACATACCCTAAAAACAAAACTTTAGGGGTCATGAACACACATTTCTTTGTTGCTGCATAGAAACTTTCTCTGCGAAGCAAGGCCAAAACTTTCTTGACATGCACGACGTGCTCACTGAAAGAAACACTATAAATAAGAATATCATCAAAATATACCACCACGAACTTCCCAATAAAAGGCCTGAGCAACTGATTCTTCACACGCATAAAAGTACTAGGCACGTTTGATAAACCAAAAGGCATCACCAACCACTCATACAATCCTTCACGAGTCTTGAAGGCTGTTTTCCACTCATCCCCAGGTCTAAGACGAATCTGGTAATACCCACTCTTCAAATCTAACTTTGTGAAAATAATGGCACCACTAATCTGGTCAAGCAAATCATCAAGGCGAGGAATAGGAAACCTGTACCTCACAGTAATCTTGTTGATGGCTCGACTATTGACACACATCCGCCAGGTACCATCCTTCTTTGGAGTTAACAAAGCAGGGACAGCACATGGACTCATACTTTCACGAACATGGCCCTTAAAAATCAACTCCTCAACCTGCCTACGCAGCTCTTCATGCTCTCTCGGACTCATCCTGTAATGTGGCCTATTGAACAATTGTGAAACAGGCTCCAAATCAATATAGTGTTGGATGTCACGCAAAGGTGGCAGCCCATCCGGCAAGTCATCGGGGAAAACATCAAAAAATTCCTCAAGTAAAGGAATCATAGCTTCAGGAATCTCAACTTCCTCGGGCACCGGTTTCCCTATCAAAACAAACACACTGTCTGCCTCCACCAACTCATCTTCAAACTGACTAATGGTCAACAGGTTACCCGACTGCTTTGTGGTTAGCTGCTTCGGCTTGCTAGGGACAAGCGTTATCTTTACCCCACCAAACATGAAGCCATAAGAATTTGATCGTCCGTCATGTTCTATACTTCGATCATACTCCCAAGGTATACCCAACAACAAGTGACACGCAACCATAGGAACCACATCACACACAACATCATCTATATATGTGGTCCCGATAGAAAAAGAAACAAGGGCTTTTTTTGAGACCGATACCTCTCCCCCTTTTTTAAGCCATTGAAGCTTATAAGGCTTGTGGTGACTCTTCGTCTTCAAGGCCAACTTTTGGACTGCCTCTTCAGAAATCAGGTTGTCACAACTTCCTGAATCGATAACGAATGTGCAAACCTTCCCGAGAATGGTACATGTGGAGTGGAAGATGTTATGCTTAAGCCACCCGTCCCCATCAGCCTTTGGTGTATAGCAAGAACGCCTAACCACCAAGTTCACCCCCACATCACCGGTCACAAACTCCTCCTCATACTTGGGTTCTTCATCATACTCTGGGGCCTTTTCATATTCTTCATACTGTTCATCTTCGGATTCTACAAGCAAGTGCCTCTTACCCGCCTGTTTACAGTCAACTTGCCGATGACCCATCTCACCACATTTGAAACACTTCACCCCGCTACTACTAGCCCCCTTAGAAGTCGACCCAGTGTTGTTGGCCCCCGACCTCTGTTGACTAGGCACGACACGAGGTCCTCCACTACCCGACCCCGAATTTTCCCCAGCAGGGGCTGGTGAATACGAACCGCCCACCCGACGGTTTTGTTTTTCAAAAGCCAAGGCCCTTTGGTATGCCTCGGCGACCGTTAACGGATCAAAAAGATTTACAGAGTCCATTATTTGAACCCTTAAACCTCCAATATACCAAGCAACAAGTTGTTCATCAGTTCCTTGAATATCATTACGAGAAATCAAATGATAAAACTCGGTCGTATATTCATCAACCGACCTGGATCCCTGTTTCAGATTCTGCAAACGTTGATACATCAACCGTTGAAAGTTGTGAGGTAAAAAAGTGTCCCGCAAACACTTCCTCATCTTGGCCCATGTCACGATCGTGACTTCCCGAGTCTATTTCGTGTCATCTTCAACTGTTGCCACCAAGCTGACGCCCTCCCACGTAGCCTAGTAGCGATCAAAGAGACCCGCTTATTTTCAGGGACCTCTCGGAACTCAAACACGTCTTCTACAATAACCAACCAATCGATGAACCCCTCCGGATCCAAACTAGTCCCATCAAATTATGGGATATCAGTACGGATCCCAGCATCCCAACGCCGGTTTCCATCCCCACGTTCTGGTCTTGGTCCCCTCTCGTAACCTTCTTCGGAAGACGAATCATCATTACCAAAAAACGAATTATCGAAATCCCTATTTTCTGGGGCCGGCCTTCGACGATTCATCAAGTCAGCCATTCGATCAGTGAGTTGATCAACCACTTGATCCAATCGTTGCTCCACCCGCGCCATAAACCGTTGTTCTAACTCTCGTTCGTAAACCTCATCGACCGGTCTTCGCCTTGGAGGCATTTTTGAACAAGAAATTTGGCTTTGATACAAACTGATGCAGAGGTAAAACCAAACAGAAGTTCGAATCACGTTTATTCAATCGGATACCGTGATGAACTTCCAAACCCTAAAAATCCCACCCAAAGGTCAGGAAAATTGAAGAGAAAAATTATTTATTATAAAATTCAAGTCTATCTCTTCAGATTACATCAACATAATATAAATAGAGTTTCAAATACGAAATGGGCCTAAAATGGGCCATGGGCCAAACACAAACCCAAAAACAAAAACATAAAAACTGACAAAAAAAAAACATAAAATGGCCTATAACTTTATTTAGGAGTCGTTTCTTGGATTCGGACAGGGGCCAAACCACCATTGGTGTTTGCCACAATGTGCTTCTCATCTCAAGCTTCGAATTGACTGGTAATGGGCCTGAAACGGAGCTTCGTGGGCCAAGTTATGCCCGTTTTCGTGGGCCACCTTTGGAGACACGATCATGGGCCTCCAAATATAACATGGCCTGTTCTTCAATACTTGGACCTTCATCACGTTCAGGTAGTACCCAAGAAGGGAGGAATGACAGTCGTAATGAATGAGAAGGACGAACTAATACTAATGAGGACCATCACAGGCTGGCGAGTTTGCATCGATTACCGGAAGCTTAATGATGCCACAAGAAAAGATCATTTTCCACTTCCTTTCATAGATCAAATGCTCGAACGATTATCTTGAAAAATGTTCTACTGTTTTCTTGATGGATTTTCCGGATACTTTCAGATCCCCATTGCTCCTGAATATCAGGAGAAAACCACTTTTACATGTCCATACGGAACCTTCGCTTACCGAAGAATGCCATTTGGATTATGTAATGCTCCAGCCACCTTCCAACGCTGCATGGTGGCCATCTTTCATGAAATGATCGAAAACTCTATGGAAGTTTTCATGGACGACTTCTCAGTCTTTGGAGATTCCTTCGATCATTGTCTGAAAAACCTAGACAAAATGCTAGCTAGGTGTGAAGAAATAAATCTAGTGCTCAATTGGGAAAAATGCCACTTTATGGTAAAGGAAGGCATTGTTCTAGGTCACAAGATTTCTCAAAACGGACTAGAAGTTGATACGGCCAAAATAGAAACCATATCCAAACTCCCACCACCAACTTCAGTCAAAGCCATTAGAAGTTTTCTAGGTCACGTCGGTTTCTACCGCCGCTTCATAAAAGACTTCTCAAAAATCTCAAGACCTATGACCAAACTTCTAGAGAAAGACGCACCATTCGTCTTCTCTGAGGAATGTGTTGAGTTATTCAATACACCGAAAGACAAACTTTTCAACGCACCAATCATGACCACACCCGATTGGACCCTTCCATTCGAGATCATGTGCGATGCAAGTGACTTTGCAGTTGGAGCCGTACTCGGACAATGCAAGGAAAAACACTTTCACCCAATTTACTATGCTAGTAAGACTCTTAATGATGCACAAGAAAACTACACCACAACAGAAAAAGAGTTACTAGCAGTAGTCCTTGCCTTTGAAAAATTTAGATCATACCTCCTTCTTTCCAAAACCATAGTTTACACCGATCATGCCGCAATACGATACCTATTCAACAAACAAGAAGCCAAACCTAGACTCATCCGATGGATCCTACTACTCCAAGAATTTGACATCGAAGTTAAAGATAAGAAGGGAGCAGAAAATGTAGCCGCAGACCATCTTTCACGATTAGAATGTCTAACTCCCGAAGAGCTTCAAGAAGAAATTATCAACGATAATTTCCCACATGAGGTTCTCATGCACATTCAAGGAGTGATAGAAGAAAAGGACGAAAGTCCCTGGTATGCCGACTTCGCCAATTACTTAGCTTGTAGGATCCTCAGAAAAGGACTTACTCATCAACAGCGGAAGAAGTTCTTCTCCGATCTTAAGTTTTACTTCTGGGAAGATCCACACGTGTTTAGGATAGGTGCGGATCAAATCATTCGTAGGTGCGGAGCAGGAAAAGAGGCCTTAGATATTCTCAAACACTGCCATGAAGGACCAACAGGCGGCCACCACGGTACAGCCACCACGGTCAGGAAAGTGTTTGATGCAGGATTTTTCTGGCCCACTATATACAAATATACACAAACTTTGATCCAAGCATGCGATGCTTGTCAAAGAGCCGGGAACATCTCATCGAAAAATGAGATGGCTTAAAAAGGCATTCAAATTTGTGAAATATTTGATGTATGGGGGATAGATTTCATGGGGCCATTTCCTAACTCATTCGGAAATAAATACATCCTTGTAGCAGTCGATTACGTGTCTAAATGGGTAGAAGCACAAGCTCTTCCCACCAACGATGCTCGAGTAGTTGTACGATTTCTGAAAAAGTTATTCTCAAGATTCGGTACTTCGAAAGCCCTCATCAGCGACAGAGGTACTCACTTTTGTAACACCCTGATGGACAAGGTCTTAGCACGATATGGAGTTAACCACCTACTGGCAACACCATATCACCCTCAGACCAGTGGGCAAGTAGAGGTCTCGAATCGAGGAATTAAAAGGATTTTAGAAAGAACTATAGGAATGAATCGCAAAAATTGGGCAGAAAAGTTAGATGACGCATTATGGGCCCTCAGGACGGCCTACAAAACTCCCATAGGAACGACACCCTTCAAGCTCGTTTACGGGAAGGCATGTCATCTACCAGTGGAATTAAAACACAAAGCTTATTGGGCTCTCAGAGCGGTGAACTTTGATCTAACGTCCGCTGGAGCAAACCGGGAAGATCAAATTCGTGAGCTCGAGGAGCTGAGAACAATAGCCTACGAAAATTCCTGGTCCTACGAGGAGAAGACTAAACGCATACACGACGCTCATTTAAAAGGAAATAAAAAATTTCAAGTTGGCGATCGTGTACTGTTATACAACGCTCGTTTACGTCTTTTTCCAGAAAAACTGAAATCCCGATGGACATGTCCATACGTAGTTGAAACAGTTTTTGACTATGGAACCATCGAAATTTCAAGTTCAAACGGTCAAAAGTTCAAAGTCAATGGACATCGATTAAAACCATACATCGACGGTCCACTTAAAGAAGGTTTGGAGGTACTAACCCTCCAAACTTTTTAAATAAGACATTAAGGAAACAAGGTCTGGCCAAGACCTTCACAAAAGTAGGCCTTGTAAATATTGTTTTATTTAAATAATAATAATAATAATAATAATAATAATAATAATATAAATATAAAATTTTTCAGAAAACCACGGGGGCGTGCTCCTTAAAGCACGGTCCCGTGCCTAAAAATGCGGGTCGGCATCTACGCTGCAAAAATCTCAGTCAGACTGGTTTGTAACAGAATTGTCAGAGTTAAAACATGGGGGCGTGCTTCCATAAGCACGGTGCCATGCTCGGTTTTCTGTTTGGTTATAAAAGGTACCTTGTGTCATTGCATTCCTTGCACAAACCAAAACCAAAACAAAACAAACAAAAAAAACCTCTGATAATTCAGCATGCCAACCGAGATGAATGAAGCAATTCTCGTTTCCCAACATCCGAGAAACGATGCCCGCCATGTTTCCAAAACCGAGCTTTTCTTGAAACTTCAAGAACTCGTAAGAGAACTCACCGAAATGAATGTCCTCGCAGAGATGCGTCTCATGCAACTCACCGAATCGGTGGAGAACATGAAAATGGAACTCCGAGACATCAACGAGAAACTCCAGTTTCAAGTTCTCGGTTTCACGTATTTTCCACCACCAGGACCGTTAGGAGGGGAGCGCCTTTCGGTGAGCTCTAGGAAACTTAATTTTATGTTTTTATATGTTAAAAAGTGCATTAAGCACAATGTGTTAGGACTTCGGGCTTAACCTGATTATTTTCTTTTCTTAGGAAACCCGGGCTTATCCCGTAACTGTTCTAGGATCTTTATTTAATGAAAAGTAATCTTTAGATGACCAAACTTCCAAATTATTACAATAAACGTCATTCTAAAAATTTCGGATCATGAATCATTTAAAAACTAAAAAAGAAATACACTGTGACAAAAACCACGTGCCATGCTTTCCTAAGCACGAGGCCGTGGTCACCCAGAATCTTCAGCATGATACGCGCTGACTCCGTACAATTCTATGACTCAGAAACATTTATTCTTCTAGCAGCACGGGGCCGTGCTCCAGTAAACACGGTGCCGTGTTCAACTTTCCAGTCTCTATATAATGCATGCATAAATTCACTATTCCATTCACACCAAACAAAAACTACCTAAATGGAAGGAAAACAAGTTGAATGGAAACCAGTGAAGAAGGGGAAACAACATGAATCTTCCTTCCTTGAGGAACAAATCATGAGACTCCAATGCATCGTAAGAGACCAAGTTGAGAGCAACATGCAAACCGAAGCTCGAGTAGTCGAGTTGATCAACAAAGTCGACCTGCTTAGGTTCGAGAACTTCCATGTTGTGGATGGCCACCACAAAGATGTGACTTCCAAACTTAACTTTCTCAACCGAGAACTCGTCACGCTCAACAAAAGGCTTGACGAACTTTTGGAAGCCAAACGAGCACCACCACACATCCAGGACTTGTTCAGGGGTGGTGGCCGTTGAAGTTCTGACTTTGTCTCGTGTTTAAGTTGTTCCCGCTAGTACTATGTGTTAGGATCCGAGAGTTTTTGTTGTACTTTTCGTTTCATCTATCTTTAATTATGTCTTTAGTTTTATGTTTTAATGAAATCTAGGATTTTTAATTACCATGTTAAAATAACTAGAAAATAAAAACCCAGTAAAAACAGAACCAATCTCGACAAACAAAATAAACAAAACACTACAGTCTGCATTAAGCAGCATGGTACCGTGCTCCAAAAGCACGGTGCCGTGTTTTTGGTGTCAGGGCAGTTACGAGTTTTAACTTAATAAAATAACTGTCTCCAACCACCAACCTTATTTTTCACTGTGTTCTGAACCAAGAAACCGCCGACCTTCAATTATTTTGCTAATTTCTTCATCTAATCTTCGAATCTAAACCTAAGGTTTGTTAATTTAACAATTGTATTATTCAAATTCGTAATTTTAGGTCTAGATTAACCCAAAATTTATTCAAATCGACCAAATCGGGTCAAAACCCAAAAAGGGTATGGGTTATTATGCTTGATTATGATGAATAAATTGTTGAATGTTTGATGGTTAGGGATTAAATGAAAGAAACAATTCGGGTTTCGGGTGTTAGGATAAATACCCGACAAACAATTAAACCCAATTGATATAACCGGTTAGAAACGAGGGTTCGAGTCTAAGTAAGATAAAAATCGGTATTAGGAACACGAGCCGTGCCCAAAACAACACGAGCCGTGGTCAACAAAAAGTCAAACATCAAAGGAATTGAACCAGAAGCAGCAGCACGGTACCGTGCTTCTGAAAGCACGCCCCCGTGCTTTGCTCTCTGTTTCAGCAAATTGGAAATTTTTCATGAGTTTGGACTAATTTAAGTTTAAATTGCAAGTGGCCGAGTATGGGGAAGAGTTTCATGCATTCCTAGTCTTCGGAAACCGGAGGACTAAGGACCGATCGGCAAACGAAAGATTAACCTATCTCAATAAAAGATATCCTGAAGCTCACTTCCATGCATGCGAAGAAACCCTCAGACAAGTTAACCAATGGGAGCACTACCAGAACATCGTCACAGGGCCGTGGAAATGAGTTTTTAACCAGACAGGGGATTCAGTAACCGAACTTACAAAGGAGTTCCTAGCCTCATTCAACATGAAGAAGAAAAGGTTCGACATGTGGGATACCAAGGCAATAAAGTTCCGATGTGGGGGTATTTGGAATACAACCTCTGTCACTCAACTGGGAATCGATGTGGGTATCTACACAACCGAGGAAACTGACACAGATATCTGGTTCGAGGCCAAAACGACTTTTACAGATGAAGGTGATGATGACGAGGCTGAAGCAGGTGCCATTAGGGACGAAGCTTGGGAACAGTTGAGTTATGGAACAGCAAGCTATAGGCCGAGCGTTTCAAAGAGCACAGCACTGCGTGACCCACTCATGAGGTACATCCACCGTTTGCTGAGTCATACCGTCACAGCTAGAGGTCAGAGCGAAGGGGTTGTTAACCTAAGGGATCTTTGGGTATTGTACTGCATGAAAAACGAAATACCATGCAATATCACTATGCTATTCTGCAAGCTTTTCATGTCAAATGCCACTGCCCGAGGAAATACCCCGATATTTGGTGGTCCCTGGATCTACAACCTCTGCAGGGCCTATGGTGCAGACATAGAAGGAAATCCGAGCCCATACTCGATAGCTCTCAACCTTGATTACTGTGAGAGCATGCAGATGGTACAGCAAATCAGCCCGGGTGTGTGGAGATTTTGTGACAAGTACAATCAGGTTTGGGACCCAGAAGACCCGTCAGATATGATGATACAGGATGTGCATGAGAGACGACAATCACCGCCCAGACAACACCGCCGCCGAACCTACCATCAGACAGGAGGCCCATCTTCATCAGGGGCCAGCCCCAGTTCATCACATGATAGCCGATACTCTTTGGAGGGTATATATGGACTAATCGATCAATTCTCAACTAAGACTACCGCCTCATTTAACAGGATCAACGAGCAAATGGCTGCATCCGATGCACAGCGAGCAGCCGAGTATGAAGCAACGAGGCGAGAGATTGAGCGATTGGGCTATCGCATGGACAGGCAGTGGGGACCGTTTGACCCGGACACGGGTAACTGATGACTGTCGGCACAGGTAGTTGGGCATGGGCACTGGCATGGGTTGGTGTTAGTTCATGAACTTATTATTATTTGTGTTTGAACAATTTGCTTTTCGTCGTACTTGTTTATTGTGTTTGTGTTTGTTTGGATACTATTATGGCCATGAGTGCCAAAGACATTTTATTAGGTACTAATTTAGCCCGATAAGGAAAGGGATGGATGATTCCATACCCAATTTTCAGTAGTTATGCTTGGTTGTTTGTGGATATTTGCAGTTTTATATTATACAGGTACAAAAACAGGAAAACGGACGAAAAACAGGGACGCTCTGTCGAAATTTCGTTAACCTGTAGGGAAGTAACTCTCCATTTTTACCCATAAATTAGAATTTTTATATTTTCATGAATCTTGACACATTGAGAACAATGTGAGATTCAAGTGTGGGGAGGGGAATTACTTGACCAATTGTTTGTCCAACTAATCATAAAAATTCTCCAAAACAAATATTTTTTGCAGCAGACAAAGATTATTCTAAACCTAAAATCCAAGAAAATTTTTTGCAAATAACCAATCATTTAAAAGTGAAAAAGTAAGAAAAGGTTTTGTTATATTGAAAATAAATTTATGCAAAATATGGCGTTAATACCCAATTCCTCCGTTACCGTGAGATAAACCTCATATCGTATAAATATTTTTTCGGAAGCTTTGAGTGAGTCATATGTTTCATGTGATTTAGAACTTGTCGCAATTATTCATTTCAAGATCGAACGAAGAGTTGTATAAGGAAGAAGGTAATATTTACACCATTCCATCAAACCCGTTATCAAATTACAAAACCAAAAAACCCGAACACTTTATCCATTTTCACCAGTAAAATACAACACTGGTCTTTTACCGGCAGACCCAAAAGAACTGGAAATGCATTCTTTCGATTTCAATTTCCTTTGCTGCATACATTTCGCAAAACCTAGGTTGCCACCAGAACTTAGGGAGAGAATCTTTCTCTTTAGCAATGGAGTAAGGAAAAAGTGGCGCCAAGACGAACAAAGGCCACCATTCTGTGGAATTTCCAAAAACGCAATGAAGAGAAAAGCAAAAAGATATGAACGATGTTTAGGTTGCGAAAATGGTCACACGAAGGAAGATGTAGAAAAAGTCAAACTCAGTCTCAGCATGAATATACCGAACTAATGAGGGTGGGGGCTATTAGGCTCAAAGCCGAACGATCCATTAGAGTTGGAAGTTATATTCAGAACAGGATTGAGGAAGAATTGATCTACATCCTTGATAAAACTGGTCTTGACGATCTGACCTTAAAAGAGTCATTAGATATATATAAAAAAAAAAACTCTCGGAGAAAAAGGAGCTAACCATTGAAGACATCTCAAAACTCCCAAACAAGTAGAAGTTGTATTTACCATTAACCCTTGAACCACCACAAAATACCAATTTCGACTCACACAAAACCAAAACCCCTCTTTACCTTCTAAGCTATGCAACCTTTCAAAAATGTGGAGATTTGAACTTGTTACAAGCTTATTTATCACATGTTGCATTTTGGCTAAGAGTGTTCACATACTTACATCACAGGTATGATCAGATATAAAACCGAGTGTGAGTGAACATTGTGAGAACGTAACGTTTTGCATAAACAGATATACATAACAATAAAAGTTCTCTCTTTTATCACTAACATAAAGATTGGTTTTTTTGTTTCGTCTTCTTGAAGCTCACTTAAGGGGTAGCTATGATCTAAGTTTGCTGTTTTTAGAAGATATTTATAAGAGGATTGCTTGAGGATAAACAATGTTCAAGTGTGGGGATGTTTGATGTACACATAAATATACATCTTTCCGGCATCAAATAATCTCTAAAAACTGTAATTTCTATCCAATAACATAGCATAAAAGACTACTTATCATAATAAAACATAATTTCAGGTGAAACCAAGCCTCAAACGAAGAAACAAGCAAAAAGACGAAGAAAAGAGAAGAAAACAAAGAAACACGCCCCATGCCTCAAGAAACACGCCCCCATGCTTCTGACACAAGAAAAGACAAAATCTGGAAGCAAAAGCACGGGGCCGTGCTCATCATGCACGGGGCCGTGGACGGGAACACAGAAAAGACAAAAAAGAATTGAGCACATGTCACTAAAAATCACGGGGGCGTGCCTTCCAACCACGGGGCCGTTGCCAGCTCACACAAAAGACAAAACAAATCTGGCACATGTCATAAAAATGCACGGGGTCGTTCTTATCAAGCACGGGGCCGTGCTTCACACTCCAGATTGCCTATAAATAGTGGCTCTTATGCCATTTGAAGAGTGTGCCTTGCAAAGAATTCTCTCCGGTTTTCACTTATAAAAACACACAGTAACACTCACTTTGAAGATCTAGTGAAGAGTTTGAAGGTTTGGAGGTTATCACCACTAATCATCATCATCAACCATCATTACCATCATTAAGAAGAAGGATTCATCTACATTTGGTTAGATTGTTCTAAGTTTAATCATGTATTTGTTATTATCAATCATCTTAATGTTCATCATTATGCTCATTATGAGCTAAACTCCTTTTACCATCTAAAATCTATGAAGAAGCTTTGTTTTACTTGATAATTAATCAAGACATGTGATGCAGTCTACTAAAGTACATGGTTATATTACAATTATCTTTTGATGAGAAATGTTTCACCATCTTAAATCACTAAATCAAAGTTGGTGGTTGTCAATATCTTTGGCAATCGTTCATGATCGATTCATGTTCTTGAAAGATAGAAATAATTTGATACATTATCGAAACATGGATCCTTATATTGTACTTAGAAATGATGAGATATAAGTTATGGTGTATTTTTCTAAACCTTGGTAATCCGAAAATGGTTTTGCTTAGGATATCAAATTAGTTAAAGAAACCATATGTTAACGGAATGTATAATTATAACCTACATAAATCAACCAAGGGGAGGTTGTGTGATGAACTACAACCACCCGAAGTTGTTAGAATTTGTATTTGAGAAATCGAAGTCAATCCTAATCTTTCTACTTTACAAAACTACTTGTCAACTCAAATCGACATCATTGAGATGGTATGACATTAGGAAAGGGTGGACTTTAAAACGCGCATACCATCTCCTTAGTGCCGAAGATACTCACTTAAGGTTTAAGGAGCTATCTATCATATATTGCTACGGCAAGTTTATCACATGTCTACATATTAATTATCAATGCTAAAATGGAGTGGATTCTTGATCTTAGATGGTAACCTTCGCATAATTGAACAACTCGTTTAGAATCTCTTTTCTCGGTCACCTATATATTATAAATATAAGTATTTATATTTAATAAAAAGTTTAAAAATCAACCCCAATATGATTAAAACCTACGATTGAAGTAAAAAACGATTTATTATTAGAAACTTGTGTGTCCACGGATTGATACTTGGTTCTTACCATTACTATTCTACATATACGATAGGTACACTTGCCTATTTTGTGTGTGTTTAGTCTTTGTAGAAATCACTTTTATAAATTTAAAACACGATCTTGTGCAAAAGCAAAGCATCCAACCTTTCATAATATTCCTACCACACACAGCACACATCACTTACATATCCGAATTATAACCGAATTCAGTCAAAATACCCCTTTACGCCTTAGGGTGTTTTGTGATTAGAGAAACTGAGAGGTAATTTTGTCTATGGGTACCTTAGTATAGTTAGGTAAGGTGAGACCGGGAGGTGATCCAAACCATTAGACCGTTGAGCTTTACATGATATTTAGGGTTCTTAAGTATTGTTGGTGAGACCGAGAGGTGATCTAACATACTTTAGTTATTCCTTAAGTTTCATATTTCTAGAATCTGATGCCAATCATATATCAAATTCCGAGAGTTTACAAGTTTACTAGTAGGATTCCTTGCCTAGATAGTTATTTCTCCTATTTAAGTTCCTGCCCGATATGTTTGTGTCTAGTCTCTTTGTCAGTTCTAGTTTAAATATTATTTATTTTATAGTTAATAACTAAAAACACAAAAATCAATTAAATCGATTATTTAAATTATTAGTCATAGTCTAGTTAGGTGTCGCTAGTGTCTTGTGGATTCGATATCCGGACTTTATTAGGCTTTACTACAGTCGATAGGTACACTTGCATATCTAGTGGTTTAGCATTAGGAGAGTCTAGATTTATAAATTTAAAACTAGAGTGTCTAGTTTATGTTAAGTTTTTAATAGACAGTTTTGCTCATCAGGTGATGTGCTAAACGTAGTTATATAATTTTGGGATTACTCTATATAATAGTATTCAAGTTTTGAAATTGTTCCAATCAGGTCGCTCATAAAATATTTTGTTCCAGTCAGGTTACTAAAGTTTCTTTTGTGTTCCAGTCCTAGATATTTTACCTAAATAACAGATTATCTAGTTTTATTGTTATTTTTAAATAGTTTGATATTGCATAGTATTTTTTTTAAAAACAAATTGTAAAAATTAATAATTCTACTATTAAATATTTTAATATCAACTAATTATCTTTTTGAAAATTTTCTAATAAATGGTAGCTTTTTATAAAATAATCGTAACTTAAAAATAAGTTGATTTCTTAGTACCTTTTTTTTGCAATTTTTCTTTTTCTTTCGCATTTTAAAAACTATTTTTCTCAATTTGTACTAATTTTTTCAATTAAAAAAAATACTTTGCGATTTCAAACTATTTAAAAATATAAAAAAAAGCTTACATAACCTGTTTTCAAGGTAAAATATCTATGATTGGAACACAAATAAAACTTTAGTGACATGATTGCAACAAAATATATTATGAGTGACTTAATTGGAAAATTTTCAAAACTGGGTTACTATTTTATAGAGTAATCCCTATAATTTATTAACTAAAATACGTTAATCTAGATACCCTAATGCATCAATTATCAAATGGTTGAGAAAATGCTAAGTTATGGAACCGATATCTTAAATTATTCACTTAAGGGGTAACCGAACAAAATTATCGACCTTTCTCAAGGAAACACCTATAGAACCCTAATAAGTTCTTAAAAATACCAGTGTTAATCCTAGACTTACTCACAATTATTCATTTAATTATAAACGAGTACCTTTAAACTAAATCCTACCTTACACCATGGAAATCGAAGGTAGTTTAATAAATTCATTCGACTCAATAGACAAAGCTGACAAATCAAACCTAGACGGACTCCTTACGAATAACTAAATCTAGCAATTTAATCAACAGAGACCTATCAAATAATCTATCACCTTACAAATTTTTAGATTAACAACACACTTTTATTTATTTGATTAATAATATCGATTCTATGATCTATTATAAATCAATCACAAGTCAAGAACACATAGTAAATAACCTAACAAGATCATATTATATGAAACAATCACCAAAGACTTTGCGAAACAATAAAACTTATCAAATAAAACCAAGCACATATATGCATCGAATAAATAACATCAAACTTTATACTGATTCATAACAATAACCAAAAGCAATAATCCAAGAAAAATCAAACGTCAACGATAGTTCATCACAATCCTAGGCAGTCTAATAAGTCTAGCCTAGCATCGGTAAATCAAACAAACAATAATGAAAACACAACCAGGATTCATAGTGACAAAACAAATTTAAAAGAATAAAGAAGTCTGGATGATAAAAACCCGTGAATTCTTCAATCTTGCACTTGTAGCTTTTCAAACCGTGATTCCTTGCCTCCGAGAACTCCAAAACTTACAATATTGGCTCCGAAATTCTTCCTTGGCGGCTTCTGGTTTGTCTCTCTTATGGTTAAGGTTAAGTATGATTATATTGATGTTTTGGCCTCCAAACCCTTGCAAACGGCGAAACTTTATGGAAATTTAGGCTCCCCGCATCGCACGGAGAGCAAAGGATAGGTGAATATGGGGCGTGACGCCAAAGAAAATCCAAGGCTTCACCACCACGACGCGTCGCGTGATGTGGTCACTTATCATGGTCGCATGGCGCATATTGCATATATTCGTTGGTTTGCATGATGGATGGTTTGGCCCGGTTCTCCATTAAAACTCATTTTAGCTCCTTTTCAACTTTTCAACCGTTTATAACTCTCGAGGCCTTAAAAACATCATTTAGTTAGTAGTATATAAATTCTAAATAAAAACTAATTAAAACTAATCAATTACGATACGAACTATATAAGCGAAAACATATATATATTTAGCAATATATCATGGGGGCAACATGGCTATCTAAGAGCATCCACAATGGTTAAAACTTTCATTTGTTTGGATGATGTGTCAATGCAACAAACTTAAGGTGATAGTAATTCACCATTGTGTGCCCAAGTCCATGGACCAGCAAACATAAAGTGTAGGCCCCACTCCTCTTATGCACACATAATATATATACCTATACAATATAAACACATATTTAATATTTTTAATGAGGTTTGTTGTTATGGAAAAAAGTTCGGTTTTTAAGAAAAGTTTGGAATCTGATGTGGCGATGATATGTCGGTTTGTATGGGTTTGTTGTTGTGGATGCTCTAAATTAAAGAGTGCGGTGGTTTAACACACAAAAAAGTCGCAAGTAAAAAAATATATTATAACCAAAATTTATGTATGGTATAAAACGTCACATTATTTCCCAACTTATTATTTTTCTTTATATAAAGCCTCGGAGGGAGTTATCGATAAGCTCGAAAGAATCAGTAGGGTGTTCTTTTGGGGCGGTTCAGAGGAAGATTCAAAAATGAATTGGGTAGCATGGCAGAGAGTTGTTGCTCCGGGGGTCTCGGGCTTGGGGAAATGAATCTAACCATGCTTGCGAAGTGGTGGAGATTTATAAGTGAAAAAGACGAGCTATGGAGGAAAATTATTTGGCGAAGATTTCGATCCATAGGCCGTGGAAACATATTGTGAATATTAACCAGTTCGAAATTGACTTGGAAAAAGTGATTAGGAAAGAAATAAAAGATGGCTGGTGGGGTGACGTTGCAATCCATTTGAGATTTCCACAACTGTATGCACTCGAAGGTTGTCGTGTTTTCGACCGGCTATTGATGTATGTGTGGTAGGTGGGGTTGGAACCGTGCGCCTTTAGGGGCTGTTGAGGTGGGGGAACTTAAGGATTTGTTGTTCAAGTGTCAACATGTAAGGTTGGGAGAAGGTATGGATAGGATAATTTGGAATTTGGATGTGGAAAGTAGTTTTTCAGTGACAAGTTTGAAGATTGATTTGGAAGAAAATGGTGAGTTGGATGGTAATTTTGTCATGGAGTGGAACAATTATGTTCCTAAAAAAGTTGGAATTCATGCGTGGAGAGTTGAGACGAGAGAATTCATGTTTTATTTTCGTTGGTAAAGCAAGGTATATCGGTCCCGTCTGTTGTTTGCTCCGCACTTGATGATTTCATGCGATTTCGCTCAAACGATTTGGAGCGTTATTACTTTGTGGTGCAAGGTACCAACCATTTACGCATTTACGGTTAAAGATTTATTAGAATTGCATAGTATACAATTTTTCCCAAACGAAAGGCGAAGGCGTTTTATGCGGTTTGTTTGACAACGGTATGGTGTATTTGGAGGGCAAGGAATGCGTTGGTCTTTGAGGGTAAACCAGTTAGACTTAATAATGTGATGGGTGAGATTAAGGCGTTAAAGCTTCTTGTGGATGAAGGTGGGGGAAACACTTGGATCTTGCTTTGATTGGCCGTTAAAAAAAATTCCAATTAAAGGTGCTTTATAAAATATTAATGTGGAAAGTACAATGTTTGACTTTTCAACAATGAAAGTATGAAACCACATACGTGATCTTTGGTACAACATTAAATTTTCTTCCATACTTCCCATTTAATTCTATATGCCGTTCAATTTTTTTTTAACTATATATGTACAACCACAACTCTTTTTGGATGTGTAGTGCGATCACTAGATTAACGGCAGCTAGAGTTTACAAGATTTTGTGTTATTTGGGTCCAACATTTTAAGTTTTTCAACTTGGTTTCTGGCTTGGGTGTTGACATTTTCAGGTGAGTTATTTTTAGTAAAATCCATCCTCAAAGTTCATACATAGTTTTTGCTAGATTATTAAAACTCATGAGTTTGTTGGAAATTTTGAAAAGCAAGTCTGAGTCTATGTTGGTATAGGATTAGCGTAGGGTGTGGTGATCATCATCATCATCATGCTTGTTTATTTACTGTATTTATATCAGATGCGAAACCCAAGAGGTCGACTCATACTCACTTTTATCTTCTTTTGTCACCAAATAATAACAAACATGTATGTTAGTTAAATTGCACTCAAAGCAAATTATTTTTGAAAGTAGACTGTTTGAAATTTGAGGGAGGGTAGGATGGGATAAACCTTTCCTATATTCTAATAGATAAAGAGACACTCAACATAAAAACTTTGATGACATATTGCGTATAACATCGAAAGATCATTAAGTGAGTCAAGGAAACAACATCAATAACAACAAAACAATGTGTACTAAAAATACTAGGATAAGATAAAAATGTGAGAAAATAATTTTTGTAACGGATTTAAAGAAGGAAAATAAATCAGACCAAAGAGATACAAATGAGGTGACGTAAGCCAACTGAAAGTACCTATACGTCAAGATCGCACTATGGTAAAATAGGCTAAGGCAACCAAAAGTGTTTTTCTTCTACAATATTTATAAAAAAGACTCAGTTATTTTTCGTTGGGATTCCGTTCCATATTTCATATAGATAAAAGTCTTTTGCTACTATTACTATATGTTAAATGAGATAAAAAAAAAGACGAAATGATAAAAAAAATTCTAGATTTTAATAGAGGAGATCACGATGTGGAAAACAAGACATGAATTCTTTACATTGTAGACAAACGGAAGGTGAAAAACTAAGTCTGACGATAAAAACTAACCAAAATTTTATTTAAAATCTCACCTCTATTAGTCATTTCATGGTGGATAATGAATGTTCCATTGAGTTTGACTCATATGTCATCACCGTTAGGGTTAAGCCGATTAGGGTTTGGTCGTTTTGTCAACATATATATAAGCATGTACATAGACGGTTTGATACGCACAAAATTTATAAACATGTAATAACAGCTCTAGTTTTTAGTGAATAGAGCTCCAAAATTAACAATTTGTATGATGAATAGGTCCTGAGTCTCAAGTGGGATTTCGCGACGACGTTTATATGCCTAAAACTGACCCTCAAGTGGGGTTTAGTGACGAAGCACGTAGGTCTGAAACTGAATCTCAAGCGGGGGTTTAGCGACAAAGTTCGTAGGCTTGAAACTGAGTCTCAAGTGGGGTTAAGCGACGAACAATGTAGTCAGCCTGAAATGCAAGTTGACATAGAGCATGTTTGGGATTGAATTTGAAAAATGCTTATGGCTTTTCAAAAAACCATTTTAAAAAGCCAGGATTTGAGGCTTTTCGAAAACTGCTTTTTAACCATTTCAAAAGCTAAAATAGAAAGTTTTTTTTGTGATTGTCAAACACAATTTAACTTATTGGCTTTTTAAAAAAGCCAATAAGCCAATAATAATTCTTTTAATCTTAGTACCATAAAGTAAGAGGTGGACTTGGTCTCGCTTATAAGGTAACATACAATTTTCATGATCCTTGAATGTTTTTATATTCTATATATTTCAAGAAAAGAAAAAAAAATAAACTCCCTTTGTAGGGAATTCTAGAAGATGGAACAGAAATAACATTGCAATAGTTATCAGAGGCTCTGAAGAGTTTAAGGCCGAAGTACAACTAATAATAAATCTTCAATACAATAATTTAGTTTGGTTTTTGGGTTATTGTGCAATAGGGCCCGAGCACGTTCTTGTCTACGAGTTTATGGATAACAATGACCTTGGCACATTCCTTTTTGGTACGTATTTGTTCCCTCATCACAAAATTGTTTTTTTTTTCGGGTCATTTATCCAAAGATTTTATGCGACAGATGATGACAAGTGTAAAGAATTGGACTGGGCTCAGCGTTTTAACATTGCGATTGGAGTTGCAAAGGGACTTCGATATCTACACAAAAACTCACGCCTCAAAATAATCCACCGGGACTTGAAGACCAACAATATTCTATTGGACAATAATATGAACCCTAGAATTTCATACTTTGGCACTGGTAGAGTTTTTGGAGTCAGTCATCACATGGTCCAAAATTATCCAGCCGGCAAAGTTCTTAGATGGATCAGTATCGCGTTATTACATGTCCAAGAAAAGCCTCAGTTGCAACCAACGATGTCGGATGTTGTGATCATGCTCGAAGGTTTGTGGGCCTCGAGTCTTCCTACACCGTCAGGACCAAAATTTTCAAACAATGATGTCGGGGTACATCCCTCCAATGATTGGTCCCACGCTTCCTTTACCAAGAAAACTGTCGTTGTCGTTAGTATTTATGCACTCTTTTGAACCAACTATGAAAAGTGGTGATGTGGGTGCGCATCCATCAGTCTATCCAAGAAAATCAACAACTTAAACTAAAGAGATCCTAGGAAAAAAAAATCATGATTTTAATGAAACCCAAGAAAACAATCACATCTAATGATCAATAGGTGACATCCATAAGTTGCAATAATTAATATGTAAATATGTAGAAGTTAATGGCCTATGGGTATAATCGGAAGATTGCATTTTTTTTGTTTGGAAAGAGAAGCTACTTAGCCGAGTCAAACGGGTTATGTATAGTAAGGTTATGTCTTCAAGATTTATCTATGTAATTTTTAAAAAACTTGGTTTTGCAATTCAAAATGAGATAGCGACGTAGCTTGTTGCCCATTTACGTTTTGTTTTGATGTAAACACTACTTTTTTTTTTCTGTTTTTCATCATTGTAATAAAATATGACGTTTATTGTTTTAAAAAATTTAGAAGACTGCAGTCACCATTGACAAAAATTTCTTAAAAACTTCATTATTTCTCCTATTATTAAACTTTAATCATAAAGATTTAGGATAAGTTGTTTTACATACATCCTCTCTTTATTTTACATAAAAGATCATCCAGACCTTTATTTTATTCATACACATTTTCTCTCTTAGCACTCCTATTTCTCACTTTTTTGTATAGAAGTACCAAAAGTAGTTTGACTGCACATTTGACCTTCCATTGTCAAAGTCAAATTACATATATGACCACCTACATGTGGTCAAACTATACTAAATCTTGGCATGGACTAACAAAACAATGTGCAAGAAAGAACTATAGAGGAACTCTATAAGTTGGATCCACCATTCTTAATATGAACAAATTTCCTTCATTGCCTCTTGATATCCTGCAAACATAAAATCGAATCAACTAATCAAAGTCAAAGTATAGTACACGAGCATATAGTGTTGTGTACCTTAACTCTTCATCCAAGTATTTTATTTCCAGTTGACCACGACCACTTCCACGAGCTGCTATAGGTATCTGCAAATCAGCACAAGTGTTGTTTATTTATACAAATTCCAGTACCATTTTCTTTTAAAGGTCCAATCTCTATCTGTTGTTTTTGTTTAATATCAAGCAAACAAGATGCACAGTTGTACCACTATTTCTTATACAATTAACTTAACAAAGATTCGCCTACCAGGCCGAATACTTTAAAAGCATCAAACTTGACAGCCACCCGTTTTGCATTGAGGGGAACCAGATTAGCAGTAGCCTGCAAAGAAAGTAAAAACATCTAAAAGTTTAAGATACTATATATTGCAAGATACATGATTGTACAATTATTTCATGATTAAACATAATTAACAGCAAATGAAGTTAAGAGTAAAGATTGGAAACTTTTGAGGAAAATAGGGACAAGTACCTGGTTAAAGAATGGCCACGTTTCCATATTTTTGAGCTCTGAGAGTGTCCACATTAATTGCCTGGTAAATCTTTCCGTTTGCTCGTAAAATTTTAGGCCTCTACAAGTAACAGCAAGCAAGATAAATAAATTGATAGTAATATATTCAAATGTTAAAAGAGTTAAAGAGAGATGTCACCTTTGTCTGCAGGATTGACTGAGATGTTGTGTACAAAAGCTCCCATTTTCCATTGAGCAAGTCGGATTTAAGTGGCTCCTTTATCTTATTAACCGCTTCAAGTTTACGTGCGATCTGAACATCAGCCATCATAAGGAGATTAAAGCAATTTCCCCATGCCTTTCTCATCTTGATCTTCTGAGTCCCATCTCGTAACGAGATATGACTAAAACATCATCATAATTTAAAGCGTAAACATTTGAAGTTACTATCATTTTTGCAAGGTTTCTTTACTAGCAAAGATTCAATCTCATAATGACCACTTTTCACTAAAACTGATATCA
Organism: Bidens hawaiensis; assembly: GCF_021521415.1. Classification (NCBI taxonomy): domain Eukaryota; kingdom Viridiplantae; phylum Streptophyta; class Magnoliopsida; order Asterales; family Asteraceae; genus Bidens; species Bidens hawaiensis. The sequence continues at coordinate 3,326,398 of NW_027491034.1, forward strand.
TTGTTCCCAAGATTTCTTTATTATGCTATTACAGGAGGAGGTTGTTGACAGTTGAATAATAATTACACACCACTAATCAAACTTTAGTATTTTTTAGGGACAACCTGTTACCGGGGCTTATAGAGGTAGGGTACCAAAAAGACCCAAATACCCTTAAGTAACACCCGTGGGTTAACTAGAAGTCCCTCATAAGGCACCCATGGGACATATGAACCATCCGCATAAATCATCTGAGGAAGAAACAACCTCAAGGCACATGCGGAAACATCCTGGCACCCTCAAAAGTCATCCGCAAGAAAGAATACCCTTCCGCGTAAATGACCACGAGGTAATGCTCCAGGCCAGCTGTCGATAACTAATTACCTTCTAGAAGATTTGCCAAGATGCTTTCTTGGGCAATACGTGATCCTTCGGCCAATCAGCAAGTGACACCTGGCAAGGCCGTTATAACCGTGCACATGGTTAGTACTACCCATGGACCAATATCAGAAGGACATGTGTCCAGGTTGTTATACATGCACATGCAACGTATAGGTTGAACCTATCATACGAGGACACTTGTCCAGGCGGTTATAAAAGCATCTTCTAAAGGGACAGCTGGCCCAATTACTTCCCTACACCCTTCGGCTATAAATACCCTCTCAATCATCATAAGGTATCCATTCACTCCCACTGTACTCTCTCAATTTACTTAAGTGCATTATCTTCATCAGAATTGTACTTATTCTCACGCCGGAGGATGGTTACGGGAAGACCCCCCTCCCCCCTCTTGTCATTCCCGTAACGAGCTCACGGTGTCTGTTTTGCAGGTCTTCGTCACTGGACTTTGGGAAATTGAGTTCATATCGTGTTGGCAGTTAACCATATCCTACCCTGTAGATTCATTGGATCTAGGACCCATTAGTGGGGAGTAGATCCGTGTTTCTTCATTGACGCCATTCGTACTTTTGTTAGAACAACAAAAAAATTCGTCCTCTTTACGATATGAATCAGTTACCTAAAGGGCCGACAGAGAATCAAGCACAATCTTCACGTGGTCCCAACCTTGAAACACGTGAAGGAGCAACGTCTGTGTTTGCTCGAATTTCGACTCCTGTCGCAAGAACCGATGTCGTCAACCCGGGAAGTTTTTCCATCGGTGGTTCGACGGCTCGGGGGTTGTTTGCTCAACAAGAAGGTGTTACTCCAGTAGACACCGGAAATGTTGTTAGACCAGCTACTGATTTGGGGCACGTTACAGCTCCAAGAGGGTCCGATCTCAGAGATCTGGACCAATTTATGAGAGATGCTAATCGAACTCACTCAGAATTAGGCTTGGATGAAAATTCCGGTGATTATGCTCAAAGGAGAGTTCGGCAGCATAATTCTAGATCTGAAGATGAATGGCTCCGCATTCAACAAGAAAGTCTGGTCGCTGAGTATGAACGTAGGGTACGAAATGAGCGTTTCCATGCTCGTATCCTGAAGTACGATGACTCTCCCAGGAGATCTGTTTCTCCTCCCTTAAGGGGAAGTCATATTCAATATAGTCAACCAGTGGAGCAAAACCTAGGAGCAATCCCAAGGTTACGTCCTCGTCCCCGAATAGATATGCGGGTACCGGCTTACGAGGAAGAACTAGACGGACACGACTCAACATATCGTCCGGAAGGTAGTTATTATAGCGGGGATAGCCGTCTCCCTTCATACGGAGGGGCCAGTCACCCGCGACCAGCTGTTCGCCATGCGGAATATTATAGTAGTGCTGAACACGATTTTCTCAAACCATACCGTCCGGAATCATTCGCAGAAAAATCGAAGTTCATTCCGGCCATCGCGACGGCCCTAATCCGATAAACGCAAAAATTCCAACATCTGTTGGAACATATAGTGGAATGACAGATCCTAGTGACCATCTGCTAAGATTTGAAGCAGTATGAGGAGTCAGTGGTTGGACTCTTCCATATTGGTGTCACATGTTTGCACTAACATTCATGGGGGCGGCGCGAGAATGGTTCGAAAAACTACCATGCAGGCAGATCAAAAGTTGGAAAGATTTCGTAGCAAAATTCTCTCAACACTTCAGCCAACAAAGAAAACATACACGCGACCCTTCGGAAATACTAGATGTTGAAAGGCGAAATAATGAATCCATGGAGGACTTCATTACTCGATTTAATAACGAGAGCCTTAACATCAGAGGGGTTAGTGAAGATATGCTGCGGGGAGCGTTCCGCAAAAATGTCCATAGTGATGCCCTGATCCGCACACCAACCGGGAAAGACGGAATGCCCGAGTCTTGGGATGAAATCATGACAGCGGTTAAGCTGTTTGCAAGAATTGAAAAAACGTTGGGGTCCAGCAGCCAGAAGCAATTACCAAGGGTCGAGTTCCAGACTCCAAGACAAAACAAACAAGCTAAAGGAACAATATGGTCAAGGCTACAACCGACCACAGAACAACCGAAGCAGTTCGATGCAAGATCGTTGATTGGCAACAAGAACAAGCGTAACTTTCCAGCACGATCTTCCAAAAACAGTTGGACTCAGTTGTGAAAAACTCCTTCAGAGATCCTCACAAATGAGAATTTGACTTTCCGCAAGCCTCAACCGTTACCGAGAAAATCATTCCTCGATAATAAAAAAAACTGCACATACCACAACGATATAGGGCACAATACAAACGAGTGTGTGGCCCTAAGGAATGAAATAGAGGTAGCCGTAAAGAACAGGAAGTTAGATCAATTGGTCAAAAGTGTGCTACCAGGGACTGGTAAACCTCCCGCAAAGGATAACCAGGGCCCGCCCAAAAGGCAAATAAAAGATCTGAATGTTCACATGATTCAGGGAGGTCAACACATCAGTGGTAAGAGGAAAGAGTTTGCGGATGAGGAGTGGAAAAACGAGCCAGTCATTTTTCCGCGTATCAGAAGAGGACCGTGCAACAAGAATTCTCTAATAATCACTGCTTTATTTGGACACTATCGGTCGCAATATGTATTCTTTGACACTGGTAGTACATCTGACATTATGTACGAACAGTGCTTCGAACAGCTTGAGGAAGATGATAAAGAAAGATTACGACCTATTCATGCACCCGTTTCTGGGTTTGGTGGGGAAATAATGCACCCTCGGGGTGTCATTACACTCCCAGTCACACTTAGTGATGGGGTCCACTCAAGAACTGAGGAAGTTGAATTTTTAGTTTTACCGGCAACTTCCAAACATGATATTATCCTCGGACGAGAAGCAATCGGTGACTTCAATGCCCATCCGTCCACAGCTCACGGAGCAGTAGGGGTTCCGACCCGCAATGGAGTAGCAATAATTCATGTTAATCGACATTGCTTCACGACCGAAAGTTTGAGGCCAGGTAAAGTTTCAAAGCAAAATCAGAGGACTGAACCAGAGAAATGTATTATTAACAAGAAATTTCCCGATCAAACCGTAATAATTGGTCCAGCTATTTCTGAAATCGTCAGAATCTTCTTAAAACAATTGTTGACGAAGAACATTGACATTTTTGCATGGCAACCCGCAGACATGACAGGTGTCCCGCGAAACATTTCGGAGCATAAGTTAAAGGTGAATCCACTAATCACCCCAATTGTACAAAAGAAGCGAAAGATGGGCCCGGAACAAACGAAAGCCATGAATGAGCAAGTGCAAGACCTTCTTCACACAGGGATTATACGAGAAATCAAGTACCAAACGTGGGTGGCCAACCCAGTGATTGTCCCGAAAAGCAACGGAACGTGGAGGATGTGCATAGATTATAAAGATCTAAACAAGGCATTTCCGAAAGATTGTTACCCACTTCCGGAGATCGACTTGAATGTAGATGTTGTGGCCCCATTAAAATTCAAGTGCTTCCTCGATGCCTACAAAGGATATCACCAGATTCATATGGCAGCTGGTGACGAGGACAAGACAGCGTTCCACACTGACCAAGGAACATTCTGTTACAGAATGATGCCTTTCGGGTTAAAGAATGCGGGGGCCACATACCAACGACTGATGGATCAGGCCTTCAAGGGTCAGATAAGTCGAAATCTCGAAGTTTATATGGATGATTTAGTGATAAAAAGCATCGAAGAAGACCAAATGTTGAGGAACATAGAGGAAACTGTTGAGACGTTGAGAAGCATCAACATGAAACTCAACCCAGCAAAGTGTTCCTTCGGGATGGAGGAAGGAAAGTTCCTCGGGGTAATCGTTACAGGCACGGGTTTTAAGGCTAATCCGGACAAGATACAAGCAGTAGCCCACATGCCATCTCCCGCATCCCTCAAAGAGGTTCAAACACTTAACAGGAGATTGGTAGCGTTAAACAGGTTTCTGGAAAACCACGCTGCTAAATCTTACCCGTTCATTTCAACATTGAGGAACTGCCTCAAAAAGGCACAATTCAGATGGACCCGAAAGCCGAACAAGCATTCCAGGAAGTCAATAAGTGTTTAATGGAATTACCCATGTTAACTGCTCCTCACGCAGGTGAACCATTAACACTATATTTGTCGGCATCCGACATTGCTGTGGGGGCTGTCCTATTGACAGATAGAAAAAATGTTCAAACTCCAATCTATTACGTCAGTAGAACACTATCGGACCCGGAAACAGGGCACTCGATGTTGGAAAAGTTGGTTTTGGCATTGGTCTATGCCGCCAGACGGCTCCGCAGATATTTTCAGGGTCACCCCATCAATGTGTTAACCGGATACAAGCTCAAGAACGTGTTGAGTAAGCCTGAATTGTCCGGGCGATTGGCAAAGTGGGCTATCGAATTGGGTGAACATTCGATAGAATATAAACCAAGACCGGCAATCAAAGGGAAAGTGCTGGCGGACTTCGTTACAGAAGTCCCGCAGAACAAAGAACAAGAATGTTTAATTGAACAACAACCCCCAAGCACCTCCTTTTCAAGGGCAAGTTTGGTCATTGTTCACGGACGGAGCTTCGAGCAGTGAAGGGTCAGGTGCGGGCTTAAGGCTAGTCAACCCTAAGTGGCATGAATTTACATACGCCATCAAGTTAGACTTTAAAAGTACCAATAATGAGGCAGAATATGAAGCCTTCCTGGCAGGACTGCAGATAGCGAAAAAGCTTGGGGTGAAACATTTGGAAGCACAGGTGGATTCCATGCTAATTGCGGGACAAATAAATGGAACATATGAAGCCAAAAACGATGTCATGGCTTCTTATTTGTCGCAAGCAAGGGTCTTGATTCGCCAATTTTCCTCTTTCAATGTTGTGCACATTAAGAGGAGCGAGAACAAATCAGTGGACGCTCTTAGCAAGCTAGCTTCAACGAATTTTGAGCATTTCACCAAAGATATTTGTGTAGAAGTTCTAGACCATCCATCCGTTCCACAAAACTAAGTCCTGGTAATTCAAACTGGCGTTGAATCTTGGATAACACCCATTAAAGCTTACTTATCTTCCGAAGCACTTCCAGCAGGAAAGGCTGAGGCTCGGAAGATTAAGCACAAAGCTCTGAATTACCAGTTGACTGATGGTATCTTATACCGAAGATCATTTCTTGGTCCGCTATTACGTTGTGTGGACGCAGAAGACGCAAAGTACCTAATTCGAGAAATTCACGAAGGCATTTGCGGGTTACACACGGGACCAAGAATGACAGTTGCAAAGATCATGAACGCGGGGTACTATTGGCCTGGCATGCATTTGGACGCTGTGCAATAAATCAGAAAATGTGATTCTTTCCAGCGTCACGCCCCCAATACTCTGCGCCCCAAAAACGAACTGATAAATCTGCTTGGCCGTTCCAGAAATGGGCTATCGACATTATGGGACCTTTCCCAGAATCCCCGGGACGAGTCAAATTCTTGATAGTGGCCATTGATTACTTCACCAAGTGGGTGGAAGCCAAACCAGTTGCATCAATAACGGCATCAAGCGTGAAAAAAATCCTTCGGGAATTCATCATTTGCCGGTTTGGTCTTTCGCAAGAACTGGTAAGTGACAATGGGACCCAATTTGCTGACAGCGGACTATAAGAATTGTTGAAAGAACTTCAAGTCATTCAAGTTTTTACATCTGTAGCTCACCCTTAAGAAAATGGTCAGGTCGAAAGGACCAACCGAACTATCAAAGAAGGGATCAAGGCAAGGTTAGGTACTAAACGGACGGGTTGGGTTGACGAATTGCCACATGTACTCTGGGCATTCCGAACCCAAAAGAATTCTAGCTACTTGGAATCGCCGTTTAGTCTAACCTATGGCACCGAAGCCATGATACCGGCAGAAATTGGGATTCCATCCGCGAGGGTTCTTCTAATTAATAATAATGATCACGAACTCAAGATGAATCTTGATTTACTTGAAGAAAGAAGAGAATTAGCATCGATCCGCGAGCACAATTACAAGCGACAACTTTAGAAGTATTATAACTCGCGGATCCAGACATGTGGATTCGATGCGGGAGACTTTGTCTTCCGCAACAACGAGGCTTCCGGTCAGGAGCCTCCGGGCAAGTTAGCCCCAACTTGGGAGGGACCTTATAAAATCAAACAAGTACTATCCAAAGGTGCCTACAAGTTAGAGAAGTTGGATGGGACTGAAATCCCTCGAACTTGGAACACAACACAGTTAAAGAAATGCTATATGTAGCAGTTTTATTTACTCTTTTATTTTGGCATGCGTGCCCACATAGACTAGAAAGTTATGCAATCTCCTTTATTGTAAGAAGGTTTATGCCTAATGTATGAAAAATGTCGAGTTAGTTCCATGTTATTTTGATAAGTTGTAATCTTTTATTGAAAAAAACGAAGTTCCGGACAGACACTTATATTATAGTACATAAGACAAAGTGCACCGGAAGAAAACAAGACTTTTTATTAATAGTCAAAAGAGATTACAAAAGGGAAAAATTTACAAGGGAAAACATATATACATCTACGGGACGATATTCTCGTCTTCCGCAGTATTATCGGCTTCACCTTCTTCTTCCTCCTCATCAAGATCTAATAGCTCCTTTAGTTGTTCTATGGCATACTCCTTATCCGCGAGCTCCGATATATGGTCGGAAAGGGAAAACTTCAGAGTATCAAAATCCTTGGTTTTCTCAATAAGGATAAAAGCAATGTCCTTGCCGGTCAAGACATACTCCTCTGGAACCCAGCCCTCAGAACCAAACTTATATCCTTCTTCAAAGCCCATTTGTCGGCCTGCTTTCTCGGAAGCACGGAGAAGCACCGCAACACAGCTCCCAAGATCGTCACTATTCCGAACGTCAGTGATAACCTGTTAAGTCAAATAAACATGTGTGAGCACATACACATCAGAACTGATTATGTTAACAAAAAGACTTGATACCTTGGGAATCGCCGTCGCTAGAAGCCACTTTTTATCCGCCTGAGCCTGGATAAGATCCATCTTATGACCAGCACACTCCAAGGCTTGGTCTCGATTCTTGCCATTAAGGTCGGATAAGCGCTTGTCCTTAGCCGCTGAGTCAGCCTGAAGGGTCTTTATCAGCTTAGCTTGTTCTTCCAGCTGTTTCTGGAGAACAGTCTTAGCTTCCTCAGCGACAAGGCGTTCGACTTTCTCCTCCCCCATGGCCCGATGGCTATCCCGGGCGTCAGTTAACGCTTTAAGAGCTTCTTTCTTGGCGTCAAGCAAGTTTCGCTCGATTTCCTCTAGCTCCTCATTCATAGCTAACCAATCCCGGCGTATCTCCTGGTTGGTGGAAACAGTGTTCGCCATGTGATAGGAATTTGAGTCCAGTAGTTCTTGGCGAATACGACGACGTTCTCGCTCCCTCTCGGCGGGAGGGAGACTTTCCTGGAGATATTCATGGAAAACGTCCGCGTCGCTTAAAACTGAATTCTGACGCAATGACCAGTGAGGGTTATGCGGAGCAGTATCCTCCTTCACTCGAGATGAGGAAGCCTGCCCCCCATAAGTAAAAACACTGACCCCACCCTGATTTCGGAAGAAATGCTCGTGATGGGGTGGAGATGTGCGGAAACGATCAGTTTCACCTACCTCTTTTTCTCCGATAGGAGACGTATCCGATAAATTGATCGGTTCTTGAACAATGTTTAATGGTGAGGTTGGTGGAGTCGGAAGCTTTGCAGCAACTGAACTCTTGATACCTGAAAATTTCCAAAATAAAACTTTTTAAGTCACCGAGGAGCGACAAGTTCAACTATAATCATAAGGGTTCAAATCTTACCCTTAGAAACATCTTGGGCGGAAAGCTCTCGAAGCCGAGCCCCCAAGTCCGGAAGCTTGACCTTCGCCTTCTTCTTTTTCTTCTTCTTGGAAGGGGCATCATCGGAAGGTTGTGCTTTCCGCTTGCCAGCAATCTTTGATGCACCCGCTTCCACGACTTGAAGTTCGCCCTCAACGGATTGAGGACTACCTTCCTCACCTATAGTCGGATCGGTCGTGCACTTCGAATCTTGCTTACGGGTAAAACCTACAGCTAAATGCGAAGGATTAATAGCACCACTTGATAATCCTTCTTCACAGAGTGACGACTCCTCACTGGATGAAAGAAGTACTATCACTCCGCTCGAAGTAACGGCAGTTATAGGGCGGGGTTGGGGAATACCTTCACACTTTTTGACAAACTCCTCACCTTGTGCGTACATTTCCTCGGAGACAACAGGCTCCGGACTGAGGGTAGTGGAGAAAAGGAAGTTATTCTGCGTGCGATCCAAAAACGGCACGTCATGCTGTGCAATAGGGCAGCATACCATCATGCCTCCCACCCTATCCAGCAGGGTAGTAAAAACTGTACCTTCACCTGCAATCAGTGAATGTTATAGTAAGAAAATGGAAAATCCAGGTTGCTACAAATGAAGACTTACCTCCGTCAGAATTCTCATAATAGGGCTCCAAGGTAGGAAACGGCCACAACCGACTCATCTTCACATAAACCATCGCTCCTTCGTGAATAGGGTGCATGGGCGTCGGTGTTTTGGTCAAAGTGTTAAACCACTTATGACCCTCATACTCAATGGTCGGGATCTCGGGGGCCGCTTCTTCCGGTTTTCGTCGAGTCATTGTAAATGGAATAGTATCCTCCCGAATCCAAAAGAACTTGGATTTCCACCCATGTATACTCCGGAGCCATTCAAAGCCAATCGGACCCTTCCGGGTGGTGGCGAAACCATACCATCTGTCACGATATGTCATTTTATAAAAAATGGCAAACATGTTGACGGATGGGTCATAGTTATGGGATTGGCAACAGAATTCGAAGTGTCGAATTCTCAGCATCCCAAATGGGTGGGTCTGGGATAAATGAAGCCCATAGGCCCTCATTATGGACCGAACGAATTTTGACACAGATAACCGGAAATTACCCGTAGTAAAATGGTCCACATAGATGGCAATCTTCTTTGCCGGAGGCACCGTTGCAATTGCCCCTTTAGATGGGCGTTCGGCTTCCCATTCCGGTGGAAAGCCATATACGTTTTTAACATCCTGGAAATCTTTGTCTTTTATATCACACCCGACTTCATGAATCGCGGGTGGATTTTTCTTCTGGGCAGCCATTAGAATCGAATATAAAAGACGGATGTAAGAAAGCAAAATTTCTCTGGTATGATTGAAGGAGAAAATATGTAAGTAATAAGAATGGGTTGAAGACATCAAGGCATATTTATACCCATCGCAATTAATGTGACCGTCTGACTGACAGAGGAAAGAGAAAATGAGGACCACGGGATGACTGACACGTCAGGCGGGAGATTCGAAAAAGCGTTTACAGGCTATCAAACAGGCGTTCTACACATCTTGTCAGCCACCGCTTAAAACTCTCTCTCCGCCACGTCACCAGTACTATCCAATTTACACAAGTACAAAATGCAAAGAAAAGATATTTCACAAAAGATATTATCAACATGAAGTTCTTTTCATTAATATTCAAAAATGGTGATTACAAAAACATGAAAAGAAAGTACAAGTTCAGTTTTAGCTCCTAGATCTATCCTATGGGTTAGGGGCCGAAGTGCCTTTCGGAGCATTGTGGGAAACATCTTCAGACTTGTCATCATCAGACTCATCATCAATATAGACCCGCAACTGCTTTACGCCATCTTCAGTCAAGGCAAACTCTGGAAGCATATGTTACAGCGGGAAGGTCAGATCTTCATATTCTTTTATCTGCATATCCAATTCTTGCTTCGCGTCGAGGCCATGAAGCGGGTGACTCTCAATAGACTGTCCGGATTGGACGAACGCCAACCCTTCATTAAATCCCTTCACCCGGCCAACGCCTTCTGAAGCAGTTTTTAAGTTCACGAAGCAGTCAGTAAGCTCCGTACTCTTCTTGATATGACGGATGACCTAACAACAAAACATAAGGGACATATTAGCACACAAAACTTGAAGTGCACAGACAAAGCAACATACGAGAAAATATTACTGAGTCAAGGCCACGGTTGAGGAAATATTTTCTTTCCCGCTCAGCACGCTCCGCCCTATCGCGAAGCACTTACAACTCGCCGGAGGTGCGAGTTTCAGCTTCAATACGAGACTGCAGCAAGGAGTCATAAGCAGACTACATCTCAGCAGCAGTCCTATCTTTGAGCTCAGATTGCTCCTTCTGCAATCTCAGTTCTTCCTCGAGCTCTTGGATCCGGGTGTTTTGACAAGACACCTCGTCATGTGTCTTCGCCAAATCATCCCTCTTCCTTTGAGTTTCAGCTCGGGAAGCTTCAAGAGTGGCTTTAGACCTTTCACTGGCCTCTTTCCAACTCTTAGCAGCAGCAGCACTTTGATCTTTTTCCAGTTTAATTGCAGCCTCGGCATCAACTTGTTTCCATTTAGCCGCGACCGCTGCTTTCCGCTGCTCCTCGGCTTCCTTCTGCGCAACCTTCATGGCCTCGGAAGCTGCACCAAGCTTCCCGCCCATTATTCGCAACTCTCGTAAGATTTCTTGACAACAGGCTAAGCTGTTAGTCAAAGAAATGGACAAGTCAGTATGAAGTTCCTGACGGGAGCGAGTTGTTGGTACGCCACTTCAGCCGGCGGCATACAGTGCTCAACAAAACTCATGCAGGTCTTGGGATTCGAAACCCGAGACCCATTGACAATGCCCCAAGATGGGACAAACAAGTTATAGTCTCCCCCCAACTGTACGTTCCCGAAATATTGAGAACTTGAAGTTCCGAGACGAACAGGAGTGGAGGAAGACTGTTGTGGGGCACCCTGTGAAGAACCTCCTCCGGCCTCATGGATAGACGGTTCAAAAAAGAAATCACCTCCCCCACCCGACGTAAAAGGCGAGGAAGTAGAGTAAAATTGAGGAGCGGATTGAGGAGGAGATTCATTAACCCTGAAGCCCTCTTCAGTAACTTCGGGGTTATCATTTTGAGGACCGGTGGCATCCCCACCCTAGAAAAGGTAATCCAGGGATCCGGTAGTCACCGGCTGAACGTTGGACCCCTCCACGGTCGTCTCAATAGGAGGGGTAACAGGATTATCAACCTCCTTCTCCGGAGGAGGCGACGGTTGTTTTTCAACATTTGGTGTCGGTGTCGATTGCCTACCAACCGCATGACCTTCAGCAATGGACGGATCTGCATAAGAAAATCATAATCAGATCTCATTATCAAAAAACAACAAAGTTAACAAGTAAGAACTCACCAGTCACCGTCCCCAGACGCTCCGCAAGGCTGGGCGGTGGTGGTTTCCTCGGACGATGTGTCCGACGTTTCTTCGTCTTCGGCCCCTTCCTGGCATCCGCAGAACTAGTACCTGCGTCACTCGCCTGAGATACGTGGAAGGGCCTCTTCCGGTAAAGTTCTGCCAGCAAATGAGAGACAAATGAAAATTCAGAAGCATCATCTGAGCTTTCTTCCTCAAGGATGGCAGAATCGTCACTTGAATGACGATTGTCCCGTCGGAGGTCAGCGCATTAAGAGGCGGAGGGTTCAGGATGTATGCACCTGATTCGAAGATAGCCTCTGAGACAACTGGTTCAGCACGCACTTTGACTGGGAAGAGGAAGTATTTAGCAGTCCTTTCAAGGATAGGCGTATCCTTTGCGTCGCGAATGGTCTTACCCACGCAGCCCTTGCCGTCATCCAGGGCGTTCAACATTGATCCGAAACCTGAAATAAACGGAAACGTCAACAATAAAACCTCAAAAACGGAAAGGCAGAGGAACAAAGTAGTAAAACTCACGGCCATCTAGCTCAATTAAAACAGGCTCCATGAAAGGGGAAGGCCACAAATGGCTCATGCCCGCCCATACAAGGGCTTCCTCAGGAAGTGCCCGCATTGACGTAGGTGAAGAAGTTAGCTTGCGGAACCGGTCGCGCTTCTCATGGGAAGCAGGAGTAATGTCAATGAGAGCATCATTAACAGCGCGACGGACCATGGCTTTCGGTACCACGTCCTCAGAGATCCAAAAGAACTTTTTCTTCCAATCCTAGGAAGTCTCCTCGGTCACGTTGCCGATAACTCTGTCCGGCAAGCTGTGGCAAGTAAACCATCCATTCCAGTTGGCCATCTTGTAGAAAACAACGAACCGGTCTAACCGAGGCACTATCTCTTGTGCCATACACACGAACTCGAAGTGACGAATTTGCATGACGGCACGAGGATAAAGTTGAGATAAGTGAATCCCAAACGCCTTGACCACTCGTTGAAAAACTTTATGAGGGGAAGGCGAAAGTTCCCACGGTCAAAGTAGTCGGCATATAAAGCCATCTTCCCAGGAGGTGGAAAGCTGGCAATAGAACCGGGAGAAAGGAACTCCGATCCCTATTCCGGCGGAATGCCGTAGGTCGTGATGAGTTTCTGGTACTCATCCAAGTCCCATTGGACCTCTATTTCATCAACTTCAGATTGCACAGCTGCCATTATGGAAAACACTCGGTGAAATATTTGGATTATTTCTAAAGAAATTAAAAGAAAGATCGAAAGTTTCAGAGAAATAAAGCAAGTTAGTATTCAGAATTCAAAAGCGATAAAACTTCAAAAAGAAGTTAACTCCCTCTATTTATACCCACCGCAATTAATGCGATGGGACGCGAACAGTGGAGAGAGAAAAAATCGTCCAATAAATGATCGACACGTCACACGGGGAATTCGAAAAAGGGAAAAAGTTGTATAGTCGGATACAGTGACAGCCGTCATAAACGTCCTGTCACCTGCACACGTGCCTGCGAGTGGTCAACTTGTCCTTTTTTCATGATTATCCACAGCAACAAAAGATATTTCTCACCAACTTGCAAAGTTAATAATCCCCAAATTCACATTAAATCCAGAATTTCACTCGCATAAAATACTTCACACGGAAGAAACACTGAACTGTGGGGACTTATAGAGGTAGGGTACCAAAAAGACCCAAATACCCTTAAGTAACACCCGCGGGTTAACTAGAAGTCCCTCATAAGGCACCCGCGGGACATATGAACCATCCGCATAAATCATCTGAGGAAGAAACAACCTCAAGGCACATGCGAAAGCATCTTGGCACCCTCAAAAGTCATCCGCAAGAAAGAATACTCTTCCGCGTAAATGACCACGAGGTAATGCTCCAGGCCAGCTGTCGATAACTAATTACCTTCTAGAAGATTTGCCAAGATGCTTTCTTGGGCAATACGTGATCCTTCGGCCAATCAGCAAGTGACACCTGGCAAGGCCGTTATAACCATGCACATGGTTAGTATTACCCATGGACCAATATCAGAAGGACGCGTGTCCAGGTTGTTATACATGCACATGCAACGTATAGGCTAAACCTATCATACGAGGACACGTGTTCAGGCGGTTATAAAAGCATCTTCTAAAGGGACAGCTGGCCCAATTACTTCCCTACACCCTTCGGCTATAAATACCCTCTCAATCATCATAAGGTATCCATTCACTCCCACTATACTCTCTCAATTTACTTAAGTGCATTATCTTCATCAGAATTGTACTTATTCTCACGCTGGAGGGTAGTTACGGGAAGACCCCCCCCCCTTCTTGTCCTTCCCGTAACGAGCTCACGGTGTCTGTTTTGCAGGTCTTCGTCACTGTACTTTGGGCAATTGAGTTCATATCGTGTTGGCAGTTAAACATATCCTACCATGTAGATTCATTGGATCTATGACCCATTACTGGGGAGTAGATCCGTGTTTCTTCAGGGCTCAAGACTCCAAACCTGACAGCCCGCGAACCGAACCCAGGTCCCTAGCATCAACAGTGTCGGGTTGGATTAATCCACCCGAACACGACCCATATTTTAATTTGTGTCAAAATCATCAACCCTAGCCAACCTACACTTAAAAATCGTATTAATCTAAATGTTTTAAAAGGTGGGGGGGTTGGCGGGTAATAATCAAGTTGTAAACAGGTTGGGGGGTTGTAAAAAAAAAAGAGGTTGAACAGGTGATAATCAGGTAAACGTATAACAGGTTGGCATGTATTGTTTAACTAAAGTGGTTAAACAAGTGAAACTGAAAACAAGCAGTAGACACCGAATTTAAGTGGGTGTTTGGGATTTCTTTCTTATTTTATTAACTTATTATCAAACATGATCTCCTAAGTTTTGTGAGAGAATAATAAGTTAAATTAAATAAATGCAAGTTGAGAATTGGAATTCCAATCAAGTCAACAACATACAATACATGAACATGATTAGAATAGAAAACCTGATCAACTTGGTCCAGTTGTTGGGAAGTAGCATTTGCACCTCGATCGAGTGGGGCTTTGCTCTCAAGTAGCTCCTGCTTACAACTCTTTGCCGGAAAGAAACTAGAGACTCTGGATGGAATCCATAAGCTAATTGCTCTTGTAGTAGGTGGTGCTGAGTAAATTGAAGGTGATGTTAATGGCAGATGATGATGAGGTGAAATCAGGAGGTGATGACCATTTGTGGTTCAACTTGTTTGCTACGCTTTATTTAGCGACGACCAAACGTGGTACACGGTGGGAAAAAAACATTATTTGTTTTGTTCATGTGTTTTTACCAAATTACTTATTTTAATTCAAAATAACTTTTAGGCGTTATCAATTCGGTGGTTTTATGTTGTATCGGTTTTAGTCCAGCCAATTAACTCTGTTAATAATTTTATTAAATATAAGCCACACCAACACCATCATTAAAGAATACCATCCATTTCAATTTTACTTCGGTGGCAATTGAATGTCTGAACAACCAAAAACCCGTTTTTTTAGTAGGTTTGTATGCATCGAATCATTCTCAAGTAGTTGATCCTAATAAATATCACTTGTTTCAAATAACACTATACATAGTATGAGCGGGTCTATTTTAGTGGTGGGATCATAACTTTTCAAACGGCTCACCATTTTTTTTATTGTTTCAATATACAATAGTGATAATGAGTTAGAGATATGATAGAATCTTTATTATCAAGGAATTTGTTGATTACGTGTCATATACCATAAACACATTACTACTTATACATAGGGTAAATGTCATAGGATAAGAAGAATAAATCTAACCATCTATATAATTGTCTTTATGTGTCGCTCCCCACCCGTTCTAAAGTTACCAGATTTCTTGAATTCTGAATGGAAACCTCTCATTGATTTAACCCGTTCAACCTTTACACGAGTTAACATCTCAAACCTCCTTTAGTCGTTTATCCTTATTACCTTTCCCCATCACCTCCGCATCCTCTCTACATCCACCATATTCCCTCACAAAACACTCATAAAACCTAACTCAGCCCCCATCGCTTCCGTGATATGTTAAGACTTCCACAAATATGCTGATTTGGAGCAAGATGAACCCAAATTTACATTCAGGCTTTGGAAATTGGGCTTTAAAGTTTGCGGATGGAAGACTATCAATCTTTGAGTCTTTTAAATAATTACTCATCATTAATTTGACCTGCTTTCACCAAGAACACATTGAAATGCCCTAGACGAACGTTGTCATGCCAAAGGTTAGTGTTGCACAGCCTTTTGTTCCTTTTGTTGTTTTATATTTATAATTAAATTTCTAAATCAATTGTTAGTAAAATTGCTGTTAGGCTTTGGAGTTTGGAGTAAATGGTGAGAATGGTGTTAAAGTATTCTTTAATTTAACTATAATCAAAGAATAGAATACTATTTTCTATCATCATACTTAAGAACTTGTGCTCAAGTAAGAAAATAAAAAGGAAATTCTATTTATAGCTGATTTTAAGCTTATGTTAAGTATACAATTTAGAACGGGCGGGTTGGTACATTTGATGGTAAACATTCCCATCTTCACTATCACAGTGGAGGATATACGAAAATTAGAATCCTGAATTGATTGTTGGATGATCTCCTCAGTTTCTAAACTTAGTAAACTGTTTCATATCACTGTTGATCAACTTGCAAATTATTTATATATCTTATATTTTCATATACAAAAATCTTATTATCATTTCCAGATTTGTAACATTTTTAAAATCATAATAGAAAACAGCTTAGTTGGGTTGCCCAAAACAGCTTCATATGTTATGAATATAGATATTATTATGTTTCTTATTATGATTATCAACCACCAAATATAGATTGGCTTGTTCCTTAAGTTTTCCTTCTCTTATAAATACCAATTGGTATTTCATTGTATGACACACCGATAATAATATAAACTTATTCTCTCCCTAATTCTCTTCTCATCTTCTTGATAGTAGGCTTGTTATAAAACACGTTATCAGCACGAATTGCTTTTGTAGTTGAAATGTATGTCACTATAGTTAACTTGCATTTATTTTCTAAGGTAATCCATATTGTAATTCATATGATTTTGGGTTGCATTAGAGTATTATTTTATTACGGGTTTTATCAAGATTTATTATTATACGATTATTAATTATGCATAGCTTTGAAAATTGAATTATTCTCGTTAATCTTTATATATTGCAAGATTGGCAATAGGTTGTGTACATGTTGAAAGATTGTTGGAACTTTATTAAATTAGAATTATCACAACAAATAAAGGGTATTCATTATTTAATCATTACTATTTTTTCTAGAATTATGAAAACTGATATCCATTACAATTATTAAAAGAGATTCAATAATATCTCTCTATAAATTATAATGTAATATTTTGAATAATATGATTTGAAATCTTTATACGAACTCGTATTAACATCAAAGAAATACTTTATGGAAACGCAATAAACTAGGTTATCAGATTTGATGTCATTATAATAATGCTACATCGTTAATTTCTGTTTTCTTTTCTTTATTAGTTATATGTGACAAATGTTCATTAACTTTTATATTTGAGATACCTCTATTAATCTTAAGATATTACTATTGTTCATCCTGTTAACATTACTTCACGGTTTACTTTTATGTTCATGTAATAATTGTATATCAAATATTAATTCATGTGTATCGTTACAATATAGTTCATCATGACGAATCTTGCAAACTTGAGTTTTTAGCTCTTGACATTACTGGAAAAAATTATTTGTCATGGGTATTGGATGTTGAAATCCATTTGGATGCTAATAATCTTGGTGATACTATTAAAGAAGGAATAAATCAACTACCCAAGATAAGGCAAAAGCCATGATTTTCTTACGCCATCATATCCATGAGGCTTTGAAAACTGGATACCTAACTGTTAAGGATCCACTTGTCCTTTGGACCAAATTGAAAGAAAGGTATGACCACCAGAAAACGGTAATATTACCGAGAGCTCGTTACGAGTGGATTCACTTAAGATTGCAAGACTTTAAGTCTACAAGCGAGTATAACTCGGAAATGTTTAGAATCACGTCACAACTGATTCTGTGTGGTGAAAATATTACTGATAAGGAGATGTTGGAAAAGACATTCTCCACCTTTCATGCTTCAAATATGTTGCTGCAGCAACAATATCGTGAAAGGGGTTTCACCAAGTATTCTGAGCTTATATCTTGTTTGCTTGTGGCTGAGCAAAATAATCAACAATCCATCAAAGGTAAAGGAGAAGAAATTGAGACACATTTCACATATGATGATGGAAATGTTGATAAACCCGGTGGTCAAAAAGACCTTAATGAAGATACTCACATGGATGTTGGTGATTTTACTAATGATGCAACTAAATTGGATTATGATTATTTCCTTGTTGATCCAATTAATTTGGATTCTGGTGATATTTTGGCTGATATAACCCAGTTGGATGCTTCCAATTTTTTTTTTACATATGAATGATTTGGTTTAAGTTATGTTATTTGCTTGATGTTTCTTTAGACTTTATGTTTGAGATTATGTTTTGTTTTGAAGCACACTAGACATTATGTTTTGGTATTTTTTTATGCTTGAAATATCTTAAATGTTTTATTTATGCAACTTTATTTTATTTTATTTGAAGCATATGGAGTGGTTAACTAAACACCCTATTAATGGCGAAGATATATGTTTAATAGACAGTGAAACTACACATACAATTCTCAAGAAAAGGAACTATTTTTCTAATTTAGTTATAAAAGAGGCAAGCGTTAGTACTATATCCGGTAGTACAAAACTAATTGAAGGTTTTGGAGAAGCTTTTATTGTGTTACCTGGTGGAACACAATTAAAATTTAACAATGCTTTATTTTCACCATTGTCTCAAAGAAATCTAATAAGCTTTAAAGATATTCGTCTAAATGGATATCATGTTGAGACAATAAGTGATGGTCATAATGAGTACCTTCAAATCACAAGTATGAAATCGGGTAAAAAGCATGTATTAGAAAAGCTACCCGCGCTTGCCTCCGGTTTGTATTGCACTAAAATTATTGCAATTGAATCTAATATGGTCATAAACAAGAAGTTTATGAACAAAGAAAACTTTATGGTTTGGCATGATCGGTTAGGCCATCCCGGTTCAATAATGATGCGAAAAATTATAGAAGATTCATGTGGACACTCTTTAAAGAACCAAAGGGTTCTTCAGACTAAGGACATTACATGTGTTGCATGCTCAAAAGGGAAGTTGATTACTCGCCCATCACCAGTTAAAGTGGAGAGTGAATCCCTTGCTTTCTTGGAAAGAATACACGGGGATATATGTGGGCCTATACACCCCCCTAGTGGACCATTTAGATATTTTATGGGCTAATTGATGCATCAACGAGATGGTCACATGTGTGCTTACTATCAAGTCGCAATATGGCATTTGCACGACTACTTGCCCAGTTGATAAGGCTAAGAGCAAATTTTCCAGATCACCCCATTAAGAAAATTCGATTGGATAATGTTGGTGAATTTACATCCCAATCATTTAATGATTATTGCATGTCTATTGGGATAAGTGTAGAGCACCCTGTACCTCATGTACATACACAAAATGGACTTGACGAATCGCTTATCAAGCAACTTCAAATGGTTGCAAGACCGATGATTATGAAATCAAAACTACCAGTTACTTCTTGGGGGCATGCGATTTTACGTGCAGCAACTCTAATTCGCATCAGACCAACAAGTTATCATACTTCATCCCCATTAAAATTGGTTTTTGGTCAGGAACCAAATATTTCCCATCTAAGGATTTTTGGTTGTGTCTTATATGTTCCAATCGCTCCAGCACAATGCACAAATATGGGACCTCAAAGGAGGCTAGGAATATATGTTGGGTATGAATCAACATCTATCATTAAGTATTTAGAGCCATCAACAGGAGATTTATTTACGGCTCGATTTGATGATTGTCATTTTGATGAATCAACCTTCCCAACATTAGGGGGAGATGAAAAACAATTGGAAAACAATATAATTTGGAATGAACTATCATTATCTCATCTTGATCCTTGAACTAAACAATGTGAAACAGAAGTTCAAAGGATAATTCATTTACAAGAATTAACAAATCAATTACCAGACGCATTTACTGACCCGAAAAGAGTGACTAAGTCACATATACCATCTGTTAATGCTCCAATAAAAATTGGTGTCCCTGATGGACAACCACGTATTGGTAATAAGTCTAATGTCCGCCTAAAAGGTGGTAGACCAATCGGTTCTAAAGATAAAAATCCTCGAAAGAAAAAAGAGCAAGTAATATAGATGGTCTTGTCGAGGTAACTTCAATGCCTGAAAAGGAGTCTCTTGAAGAGATACTAGACATAATGGTTCCAGAAGAACCTCATGTACCTGAAAACGAAGAGATCTCAATAAATTATATTATGTCTAGAAAGGTTTGAAACCGAAATATAGTCGACGTCGATGACAATTTTTCATACAATGTAGCACTAGAAGTAATGGAAAACAATGTGGATCAAGAACCAAAATCTGTCAATGAATGTAAAAATATAAAAGATTGGCCAAAATGGAAAGACGCAATTGAGACAGAATTAAATTCCCTCGCGAAACGAGAAGTTTTTGGACTTGTAGTCCATACACCTGAAGGTGTAAAGCCCATTGGATATAAATGGGTCTGTGTGCGAAAACGCAATGAGAAAAATGAGATTACGCGATATAAGGCACGATTGGTAGCACCGGGATTTTCTCAAAGACCTAGGATTGATTATGAGGAGACATATTCTCCAGTGATGGATGCGACGACGTTTCGTTATCTTATTAGTCTGGTAATACAAGAAGGGATTGATGTGCGTCTAATGGATGTTGTGACAGCCTACCTTTATGGCTCACTTGATACTGATATTTACATGAAACTTCCGGAAGGATTCAAATTGCCAACATCATGTAAATATAGTTCTCGAGAACATCTATCAATTAAGTTAAACAGATCTTTATATGGGCTAAAACAATCTGGACGTATGTGGTATAATCGCCTTAGTGAATATTTGTTGAAAGAAGGATATAAAAATGATTATGTATGTCCATGTATTTTTATAAAGAGGTCAGAATCTGGATATGTCATAATTGTTGTATATGTCGATGACTTGAATATAATTGGAACTCCGGGGGAGCTCCAAAAGGCAATTGAGTACTTGAAACAAGAATTTGAAATGAAAGATCTTGGAAAGACAAAGTTTTGTCTTGGGTTACAAATTGAACATCTTAAAGATGGAATCCTTGTGCACCAAGAAAATTACACAGAAAAATTACTCAAAAGATTTTATATGGAGAAATCGCATCCACTAAGTACTCCGATGGTTGTAAGGGCACTGGATGTTGAGAAAGACCCATTTCGACCTCCGGGAAATGGAGAAGAAATTTTTGGTCCAGAAGTACCATATTTAAGTGCAATTGGTGCACTAATGTTTCTTGCTAGCCATACATGACCGGATATATCGTTTTCTTTAAACTTATTGGCAAGATATAGTTCATGCCCGACTAGGAGACATTGGAATGGGGTCAAACAAATATTTCGATATCTCCAAGGTACAAAAGATATGGGTTTGTATTTCACTAACCAATCGAAAACAAATTTGGTTGGTTTTGCAGATGCAGGTTATTTTTCTGATCCTCATACGGGTCGATCTCAAACTGGATATTTGTTCACATATGGAGGTACTGCAATTTCATGGCGTTCAGTAAAACAGACAATCACCGCTACTTCATCTAATCACGCAGAAATAATAGTGATCTATGAAGCTAGTCGAGAATGTTTTTGGTTAAGAAGGGTAATACAATATATTCGTGGATCTTGTGGTATTTCTTTCAAAGACGAGGGGCCAACGGTTTTACACGAAGATAACGCAGCATGCATTGCTCAACTTAAGGAGGGCTATATCAAAGGTGACAAAAACAAGCATATTTCGCCAAAGTTCTTTTTCACACATGATTTGCAAAAGAGTGGAGATGTTATCGTCCAACAAGTTCGTTCCAGTGATAATTTAGCAGATTTGTTTACCAAATCACTCCCGACCTCAACATTTAAGAAACTGGTTCATGGGATCGGGATGCGTCGACTCAAGGAGCTTAACTGATTCTCATCAGGGGGAGAAAATACGCCCTGCACTCTTTTTCCCTTAGCTAAGGTTTTGTCCCACTGGGTTTCCTGGCAAGGTTTTTGATGAGGCAGCATAAAGCGTATGAAGTTGATAATCAAGGGGGAGTGTTATGAATATAGATATTATTATGTTTCTTATTATGATTATCAACCACCAAATATAGATTGGCTTGTTCCTTAAGTTTCCTTCTCTTATAAATACCAATTGGTATTTCATTGTATGACACACAAATAATAATATAAACTTATTCTCTCCCTAATTCTCTTCTCATCTTCTTGCTAGTAGGCATGTTATAAAACATCATCCAAAATTTACTACTTTTTAACAGAGTTTATTTTGACAAATATGATTTGTGTGACTTTAAACATTTGATTTGTTTCGTTATAAGCTACCTTTTAAATCATGTTTACATGTTTGAGCCATTAAACATGGCCCGAATCAAGATGTTCATAGTTGTCACGTCTAATGTTTGGATTTATCTTCCCTATTTTTGTATACAATTACATGTTTTAATCTTCATTACCAATTTGACTTCCATCAAAAGTCAATGGCCACTTCACCATTTGACTCTATTACAACTCTCACAAGGATGACGCTACCGAAACCCAAACAACTTCCATTTCAGTGTACCCTTAATTTCAATATAACAATTATTTTTAAGCGTAAGTTATAATCGGTGTTAATTCGCTACTGGCGATAAATATCGTGCTTCTGGTTGGGTTTGGGTCAAGTATTGTCTTAAATATTAATTTTCATTATTATAAAAATTTTCAGGCAATTTATCACTCTTTTACAGCCCCTAACCCTGAGGACATTTTTGATCTTGCTTATGAAAAAACACGTTCATCCGTTAAACATGGAGCAGAAGACATGGCTAAAAAAGCTGATTAAAACAGAATTGTGGTTGAAAACACAAATGAGGAGGTATGGAATGGACATTAAAGCAATATATAATTTGTTTCTTTTTTTGTTTAAAAGCTGCAGATATTTGTTATGGTTATTACGAACAATTTATAATGTCCATTCAAAAAGAGGTGGCGACACAGCTTGTTGCCCGCTTACCTGTCTCTTTGTTGTAATTGGATCATTTTATTTCAAATGACAAGCAATTTATACAAAAAAAAATTTATAATGTTATTATGGTTTCACAAATTAAAAGGATGGTAAAGTTTGTGAGGGACGATAGTTTCTGGTGTACGGGCAGTTGACCCAAAACCATGGAGTTATATTTTTCTAATTTTTTATTTTCATCAAATAGTTAGTTGTATTATTTCAAATAAATTATCATTGTTAACAAAATGATTTAGAAGGTTTATGATGCATTAGAAGCCTACTCTAGGTGACTTTTGACCCATTCCTTGAGTTTTGTTTTCCTTCTTTATACACTTTAGAGTTCACAGAGAGAAAACATAATTTAAATCAATCCATATATAAGTAAATGGGTTGTGGCTGTCAGTTCTACATACCATGAATAATTGGAATTGAGTGTGTAAACGAGCCAAGTCACGCGTGAGCTACTTGAAATTAGACCACTAAAGCCTAAAAATAAGTTTTTTTTAATAGTGAGCATGTACCCTAGCTTCACTTATTGAGCTTGAGCTGGCTCACGGATCTAAACAAGCCGTCTTTTATTTAAATTTATATCTATAATAGTTCTAATGAGACACTGTTTGAACCCGAACTCGGTTAGCGAACCCGAACCAAATCCATCCAAAACTTATAAACTTTCTGTTGTGTTTTTGTATAAAAATATAGCAACATATTTATGTTTTTTTTTGTTTAAGTTTCTGTGCTTATTTCTTCACAAATTTAAGACAATACATAATTTGTTATTTAGTGTACTTGCTAACAACTTTTGTCCCAGCTTGCGGAAGATGGTTAGTGGCTAGCAAAGGGACAGTTTAGGCCGACTGCCAACCTGGTGGTCATGGGAAACTTGCGTATGAAAAAGGCGTTTTTCAAAGGTTTCTTTGATCATGGATGAGAATGTGAAACTTTTCAAAAAGTCAGGCTATTACAACGGAACGGGATTACCACAATTGTTTCTGAAAAAGGTTGGAGCCTAGCACTAATTTTGTGTTACCAAAATTAATTCACATGTGAAGTTTGGCTTTTCTCGGTCAAACTTCAGACGAAATGTACCAACACCACCAGACGAAGATACAAATGTGCTGCACAGGAGGGAGGGGATTACCATATTCAACTAGAATAGATGAATGTAATGATTTCTTAAAGTGTTTGTATTATCTGAATACGCGAGTCATATAATATTTAATTCAGAAAAAAGATCAACATGAGAAGCTTTTGTGGAATTTGCAAGTTCGGAAGATTCAAAGGCTGCATTTGCCAAAGATCTGATGACACTTGGCAGTCGTAACATTGAACTGTATATGTCATCACCAGAGGAGATGAGAGATTCAGTTTTAAGTAGAAGATCATCATCATCATCATTATCGTACTCAGTATATCCCACTAATAGCAAAGCTATGGTAGGGTCTGAGGAGGGTAACATGTAGACAACCTTAGCTCTACCCCATAAAGATAGAGAGGCCGCTTCCGATGAGACCCTCGGCTCGATATATTCGTTAATTTTTTATACATACAATACGTCTTTTGTTTGACTTTATGTTGGGTTGTGAATGAACTTTGAATTTCTATTATGGTAATGTGATGAGAAGAGATGGTTGTTATTTGAGTAACAATATATGTGGAATCAATAGAGATGAGAATGTATAGGTAGTTGTTTGTCTTGAAAATATATTATATTTTCAACAATTTATTAAAAGTTCAATGCACTATTAAGTCCAAATTTCATATTAAACAATAAAATATTATGACACATTAATTGATAGATCTATGAAATTTTAAAGTGATCCAATAACAAGAAAATATTGGGCCACATTAATTGATAAACTCATGAGACCCATTTAAGGTGACATACGTTCTACATCAAGAAGTCAACAATCAACCATAATAACTCCATACAACCGAAAACAAAACAAACTATACTTTAACTAAAACTTAAAAAACATAACATATTCTATAGATTCATGTAACATTTAATTTTAATATCTAAACACATCATACATGAAAATATATATTCACAATGATTTTAGAAAAAGAAATAAAGTAACCCCACGTAACACGCGGGCTAAAAACTAATACTAAATATATAATACTATTCACCTTATACATCACTAAATAAAAAATAAGTAAATACTGGTATTAGTACATTAATATTGATAACTTCAATTCGTTTTCAATATGTCATCGAGTATTGTAAACGCACTTCACCAAACTTGACATCTTAACAACTTAGAATTGTATAAAAAAGGAAAATTGGATTTAAATAATCTCACCTTTAATGTATTAGCTAATAATAATCCCTTCGGTATTTCTCGCTGGCAGTCCCACCTTATCAAGGTTTTTTGTTTTATGATCCCCGTTAAAAATAATTAACGGGGTTAAGTTTTTGTTGATGTGGCTGGTGACTTGGCATTTTAAATATCCTACATGGCATTTATTTAGTTTTTCCCCCTCTATCTGATTAATTACATGGCTTTCAGTTTCCCATTAACTTCTTCTTCACTCCATCAATGGAACACGATCAATCCAAGTTCCTCCTCGATTACTATTAATCTAGTTCCACCGTCAAACCGCCGCATCAAGCGTCGTAGACGACCACGTCACCACCGTCGGATTCTCATCCTCAGACTGTGACGAAAGCATCGTCTCATCACCACCACAACCACCTCGCCGGAAGATGAAATTAGGGTTCCGGTGAAGGCCAACAAATTAATATTATTCTCACACAGAGTCACCAAATCATCACGCGCTAAAACGCAGCCTAACGTCTCGGTAATCAAGAACCTCAAATTATCACTAAGGGAATCAAAGCACCTAGAGATCTCCTTATTACTATCAGTAATGAGTTTACCGAGGCGAAAAGACGGAATGGCAGCGAGAATGGAAACGGCAGCGATAATGACGTCAGGATCTGGAAACTCGAGGTCATTGTGGATGCCAGTGCAGACGGTTTCCCAGAGATTGGTGGTGATGTGAGTGGATCGGATGATGTTAGGCGAGTGGATAGTATTAATTAAGTATTTACAGTTTTTAAAAATAAGAGAAATGGTTTTAATGCCAAGTCACTCGCCATGTAGGATTATGACACTGCCAAGTCACCAGCCACATCAGCAAAAACTTAACCCTGTTAATTATTTTTAACGGGGGATTATAAAACAAAAAACCTTGAAAAGGTGGGACTGCCAGCGGGAAATACCGGAGGTGAGATTATTATTGGCCAATACATTAAATGTGGGATTATTTAAATCCAATTTTCCTATAAAAAATACCTTTCAAATATGGTTTCGTTAGTTACTAGTTTTTATCCCCCGTATTACGGGGTTGTTTTATATTGTTTGTTCTAATATTTATTTATTTTTTTGAATTTTTTTTATTGTATGAAAGTTAATAATATACTTATGGTTTGATGATAAACTGTTTCACATATAAATGAGATGTTATAACCTGGTTTAAAAGCTATATGGTTTTGATGAGATCCAAGACCTGTTTAATTTTTTTTAATTATAAATAATATTTATAAAAATTAATAATACACTTATGGTGAAAATTTTTATGTTTTCGTTTATATATATTATAGATACGTAGAGATGACGAAATCTTTTAATTTGCCATATATATCAAGAGCCACCTTGTGTTTATAATTTTTGGGATGTTTACATATATATATATATATCTATCTCGTCCCTAAAGCTCTTAATTAGCCATGTGAATTTACCATACCAAAGGGAACAAAACGAAGTGAGGTCTTGCTCCCTCGGAGATCGCAGGCAGGTATGTATAATTTCAATCTTTTGATTGATAGTTGAATCTGGGTTAATGATTAAGCCATCGATTGATACCCCTTGCCGACCGGTTGTTTTCTATTCCATTTTGCAGCACAAACCCTAGCAGTCATTTCTTTCATCCCCTAATTTAGGCGTAATTAATTTCAATTCTTTAACACCTGCTACTTTAGTTTTCAACTACAAAACTCAACAATCTTTCATATTTTATGTATTGTTTGGTTACTTGCAGCCTAGAGCAATGGGAGTTTTTAATCTTCGCTCCGTTATCATTTTCTCTGCTCTTCTACGGGTGTTATTGATTGTCTATGGCGAGTGGCAAGATACACATATGGAGGTTAGGTATACAGACGTTGATTATCTTGTTTTCTCCGATGCTGCTGCTTTAGTAGCCTCTGGAAAATCCCCTTACAAAAGATCCACATACCGTTACTCTCCGTTAATCGCATTTATTCTCGCACCAAGTTCATTTATTCATCCCTCATGGGGCAAATTTCTCTTCTCTGCTTCGGGTAAACAGTTTGTTTCAAACATTTGGCCCATTAATGCACATTTTACTATTTGAGTTGAAACAGGTGTAATGTTACATTTAAAAATATGCAGATTTACTTGTGGGATATTTTATCCGCATAATTCTGAACCTTCGTGGAGTGCCTGAAAATCTAAGCATGTATTCTGTAATTGTATGGCTTTTTAATCCGTTTACTTTTACTATTGGAACACGAGGCAACTGCGAGCCTGTTATTTGTGCCATCATTCTGTGGATTATTATTTGTCTAATGCGAGGTACAATTTTTCTATAATAAGATAACTTTTGCCTTTTGATTAAATAGGTTATTATAAATCCTTGGATATAAGTTCAACTCATGCATGTTTATGGCTACTTATTTAAAGAAAGATGATAAGTAGTCGGTTAGAAGGGTTAGAGGGGACAGTTTGAACTCGTTATGTGGAAATCGGTCTGTTTAAGCTTTTAAATGAACTGACCAAACACGAACATGCTATGTTCATGCTTGTTCATTTAACTTTAACTGAACAAACGATTGAACACAGACTATAAAAACAGGGTGTTTTCTTGTTCTTGTCTGTGTTCGTTCGTTAACAAAATGAACATGTTTGTGGTCGATTATCTTCATTCTTTAACAATATACAAACTGTTTACGAAAGTAAATGAACATAACTGAAAAAAGATGAACGAGTATAACATAGCTAAAACTAGTTAAAATAACATACTAGGCCTAAAGATTTATAAAACTAGACTAAGGTGGAATGGGCCATATTTTTTTAGTGAATACATTAATGAACAAACATAAATGAATGTGCGTAAGCAAACAAACATAAATGAATGAAGTTCACGAACGTAAATGAACAAATGAGACATGTGTTCATGTTCGTTTGTTTAACTAAATAAACAAATCTTTTGTTTATGTTTATGAACTTCCTGCCAAACGGTTCACGGACTCTTCACTGAATGGTCAATGCATTTACAGGCATATCTGTTTGTGTTATATTTTAATTTCTAATGGGTTATATTGGGAACTTTACAAAATAATTAAAAACGAAACAGGTGACGGTTTAGAAGTTGCCTGCAGACAGCTGCAGTGTACCAGACCGCTTACGACCTTCTACTTTGTTTAATTAAAAAAATGGATTAATATTTAAGTACTAAGGGGGTGTTTGAGATTTCTTATTTTAGCTCCTTATAACTAATAACTTATGGGATATAAGTTATAAGGTGTTTGGGAAAGTTAGGCTTTGTGAGTGTATAAGGTATAAGTTAGAACTTTGTAACTTATAACTTATGCCTTAAATAAGTTATAAAGAGGTAAAATAAGGAATCCCAAACACCCCCTAAACATCTTAACTGTATTTAATATTTTAATCATTTGTGCTATTGCAATTTGCAAGGAAGAAAAATAAAAGTGCTGGCCGGTCAACCAACCGCCCCAACCCATTCATAGATGTTTTAACTCTTAATTTGATTTTTGTAATAATATTCAACATTCAGTATGTTTTGTTTTGTAGGTAATCTTTTTCAAGGGGCTGTTTGGTACGGGCTCGTTGTTCATATGAGAATCTACCCTATAATATACGCCCTTCCTATTATCCTAACCCTTGATCCGAACCATTTCCAATCCGGTAAAAACCCCTCCATCACAAATTGGAATTCAAAACAACCCAAATCAAACAGAACTTTGGGCCCCACCAATATTTTAGATCTTAATCAAATCTTTACAAGATCAAGAATCTTGTTTGGATTAATATCAGCAACAGTGTTTTTCTTTTTCACTGGAATATTCTTTTATCTATACGAATGGGAGTTCTTGCATGAGGCATTATTATACCATTTAACTCGCACGGATCCTAGACATAATTTTTCCATATACTTTTATCACATTTATCTCAATTATGAACGGCAATTCGCAGTGTTGGAAAAACTTATCTCGTTTCTGCCTCAGTTAATGGTTCAGATTATTTTAGTTTTCCGGTTTGCACAAGATTTTCCTTTCTGTTTCTTTGTTCAGACGGTGGCGTTTGTTGCATTTAACAAGGTTAGTTGTAGTTGTTTCTGCAATTATTATTAATATACTTAAGGGCGTATATAGAGGATATTTATAACTAAATTTAGGGTAGTGACGAAAGAAGCCTATCAGAAATATGAAAAATGTTATATAACTACCTCGCGTCTCACTTACGTGATGCGTTTCCTTGTCGCCTTGGTTTAAAAAAGCGTTAGGCGAGGCGAGGCGAGGCGTTTTGGTCCAAAAATCCGAAGCGCAAAGCGCGAGGCGAGAGCTTCACGTACGTGAGGCGCTCAGTACAAAAATACTAAAAATTAATTATACATGCCATATTCTACTTGTTAATCAATCATAAAGATAAAACATATTTATAAAACTAAACATGAATGCTTTATACTTAGTTTAAACATTACAAAATCATACTTAAAAGTTGCAAAACACTTAAACATTCTTAAAAAACAAGCTGATTAAATATAAAAAAAATGTATTACACTTTTGTTTAATAACAAAAGAAAGTATAAATGTATAGCAAAAAGGAATAATGAAGAAAACATGCCTCGAGTCATAAAAAGATGTGTAATAATTAGGAGAGGATAAGCTTGAATTGATTAAAAAAGACGGGAGTAATAATCGAGGAGCAGATAAACTTTGACTATGAAAATTAAAGAGTGGTTTGAGTTGAAGATAGAATGATAAATGTATATAATATGACTGATAATGTTTTACAGATGGGCCCCAACGTTAATATGTTAAGCAAATGGGCCCAAGCAGTTACATTTTTAATTTAATTCAGACTGCATCACATGAAGCGCTGCCTCAAACGCCTCATGCCTCACCCACTGATGCGCCGCTTCAGGGCGCTTCATGTTATTTCTCGCCTCACGTGAAATAAGGCGTTTTTCATAACGCCTCGAGCGCCTCACGCCTCAAGCGCGCCTTTTTAAACCAAGCTTGTCGCTAGGGGTGTAAACGAGCCAAGGCGAGCGTTTTAACTTACTAGAGCTCAAGCATGGCCTTGGCTTGTTTCGAACTCTATTTCCAAAGCTTGAGTTTGGCTTGTGAGTTGCTTTTCATACTCTCCTCAGGCTTAGCTCTTTTATTATTTTTTTAGTTAGTTTATTCACATTTATAGTTATTTATATATATTTAGTTTTTTATTTTAACTTTTATATATACAATATATATATATATATTTATTTATTTTATCATAGTTTTATACATAATAATGATTATTAAATGAATGTATATATATAATATCAAATAAAATTTGTATAAATAACAGGCTCGTTTAGGTTTGCAAGTCAGCTTGAGCTCGATAAGTGATCCTCTTGCTTGGGCTCGGTTACTAAGCAAGCTTATTTTTAGGCTTGAGCTTGTTTAAGTTTGGCTTGATTCGAGCTTTTAGCAAGCCGGTTTTGAGTAGCTGACAAGCGGCATGGCTCATTTACACCCTTGCTTGTCGCCTTGAGCTTTTTAAAACCATGTTAAGGGGGTGTTTGGATTTTCTTCCCTAAATCCTGTAAATAGTTTAATGTGATGATATAATATATGCCACATTTTTCAGGTAATAACAGCTCAGTACTTTGTGTGGTTTTTCTGTCTGTTGCCACTAGTACTACCATGGACCAAAATGAAGCTGAAATGGGAAGGTGTTTTCTGCATATTGTTGTGGATTGGAGCTCAAACTCATTGGCTGTTTTGGGGTTATATGCTTGAATTTAAAGGCAAGCAAGTCTTCTTACAACTTTGGGCTGCAAGTTTATTATTCTTTGCTGCTAATATGTATGTCATGATCACCATCATTCTTAGACACACGTATTCTCCCGTTTTTAAACGTCTTCTCACTTCACCCTCACGAAAAAAAACCAAGTGAGTAACGGGAAGATGAATGCGTTTATGCAATTTTGGCTCATTGACCCGAGTTTGACCATTTTTGGGTCAGATGTTTGTTGTACTATAAGTGACTCAACATAAGCTGTGTTGACCATTTATTTATTAACCTGAAGATGCTTTTTAGTATTGTGAATAGACTTGTGCAAATAAAACAAAGGTAATCTAAGATATTGTATTTTTCTTTTATTAGTTTGAATGCTTCCTTCCATATGAGTAGATGAGATCTTTTGTGACATGTTTTTTTTACTGTTTATGTCTCTTATTGATAATTTCTAAGAATTACAAGTTGTATATCTGACCTAGGAATCTAGAACAGCCTTATGTTGTTAGTCTATTATTTTTCTCTCTTATGAATATCATGTTTTCTGATTTTAAAAGCTTGTTCTTTGTTGGATGGTCTTGAAAGACTTGATTACTATTAATTTCTTTTTCTAATGTTTTTTATTTATCTTGATTGTTGTAAATCTGAATGTTCATCTTTGGTATGTATTTATCAATATTTTTGTTGTAGATTTGAAGTCTACGCTAGTTTTTCATCTTGTTCATGTTTTCGGCTTTTTGTTTATCTTTGTGATCTGTTTATCAAAATTAGACATTGACCTATGAAACGTTATCGTGTTTTACGACAACTGACCTTCCAAAGCTGGATCATAGTGATTATTAAGAGATGAGCAAATGGTAATAGGTACCAGTACCGCTACTGATACAGTGAAGAAACGAGAATTTCGGTACCGGTAACAAGTTTTTTGAAAAATCAGGATCGAGAATTTGGAATGGGTACGTACCGGTAACGTATTTACTGGATTTTTGTATTTGTTATCGGTATCGTACCGGTGTCCAACCTAACATTTCGGTATTGGTACAAAGTTTTTTGGAAAAAACGGGATTGGAATTTTTGGGATCAGTATTGGTTTGGTACCGACTACCGAGCTCATCCTAACTATTATCCTCACTTACATTTTTTTTCACATTAGCTTAAAATGAGTCTCCAACTTAATAGTATATCAAATACAAAATAGAATTTGACCAAGTTTAGTCTCATGTAATAGTATATCATGAAGATACACAACATTCATCATTATCATACCCCTTTCGTTCACACATCATAAGCATTCGGGTGTAGCACGTCATAACATAGCATAGCACGATAATATATCTTAGAATATCATAGCATTACACAACTATTGTATCCATCGCTGGACGGCCTCGCTGCCATCTTCGTCGCCTAAACACCACCTAATAGTCTTCCCTTTCACTATCGATGACACAATCAACATCGCCACTAGCCACATACAATTCTAATTTTCAAAACGATTCCTATCAATCCAACTTCATTTTGGTCAAAATCCGTTTTTAACTTGAATGAAATATATAGTTCTTTTTCTAAAAACAACTAACTTTAATCTAAACTCATTTTGATTCTATTAAGTGAAACCAGGGCCGGCCCTAGCAGTCGACCACCCAGCCCGACACCCCGTTAGGCCAGAATTTTTTTTAAACATATGTTTTTTTTACGAATGGGTATAACTCCCAACCAAAATGTTGTGGGTTCTAGTTTCACTTGAGACATGTTTAAACTAGTTTTTATACAAAAAAAGTTTAAATAACCCAAATCATAACCAAGTTAGCTTATTTAAAAATTAAATTGTTTAAACCTAACAAAGTACTTATTTTACTTGATGCCCAAAATATTTTTTAACTTCTTAGAGTCGGCCTTGGCTGACTGACCCGACAATCTTAGTATTCATATATGGAGACTTGTTCCATCATATCCATAGCTGGACTTGTATCGCATCGTATCCCTATCACACAGTATCCATAACTAGATCCGAACTGAACTTGAATCGCATCGCATCTATAACTAGACCCCTGCCACATTGTATCCATAACTAGACTCGTAATTGGAGCTTAGTCACATCGCATCTATAATGAGACACTGATCATGTTACTCTATATTTAAGATAATTCATTGTTAATCATACACAACTTTAAATACTTTACTAAGTATGCACGCCATCCAAAACAGTTTAACATGATGACCCTTGACATTCATGCTTTCGCCTATTGGTTTTAGACGACTCTTGTAATAGGTTTCGCTCAACTTGTTACTTGAGCAGTTAACAACTATGAGTTTGAAGGTCTCCTTGTGAAACTCGATGAAATTCAGCCAAGAATTTTTATTTTTTTTGAGTTTTAGATCAAAAATGTAAAAGCTAAAACTCGCTATTGAATTTTATAATTTCACTTTCCCTTTTTTAGGTTCTTTTTACCAATCCAACTATTGAATTTATATTTGTTTTTGTAATTTAGTTTTCAATATTAATTTGTATGTTAACTTTAGATCCGAGATTTTCCCCATCTATCGACTAAGTGGTGTTTCGGGGGTGAGGATAGGGATCGTCTGGTTTGGTTAATTCTCAGACTTGAACCAAACATGGTCGATATCGTCCACGCTACAGAAGAGAAAATGGCTTGAACATACTAATTGATAAGATTGTAATGGGTAAAATGTCATTCATATTCATTTCAACATTCATTGTAAAATTAACTAGGGACAACCGTCGGTAAAGTTTTAAATGTGTCGTTGGTAGTAAAACGCCACTAATAGAGTCTAAGTGCCATCAAAATCATATTTATGATGGAGCACCACTGGCGGATTCTTGTCGATAACCCACTGCACTAACGGTTTTCTAACAAAACCGACCATAAGTGATCGTGGTTTGTTAAGGTACAAACGAGAGTGCACCATATTTCCTATGTAATACCATATGTTGTCTTTATCCGTGTGAAGTAGTAATTTACATTGGAAAGGTTATTTATGTATTAACTTTTTTATAAATGGGTTAAGTTTGACGAAAGTGATCTCAAAATATCAATATACACTTTGACTATAATTAATTTAAGCATTAGTAAAAAATGCATAGAGCAAATCGAAATTTTCTTATACAATTTTGCGTTTAAGCAATGCAAGTTGTTAATACAATTCATTAATTTCATCATCGGGTTAGAACTTAAATTGCCGTCTCAAAAAAATATACAGAAATATATAAAACTACATAAATTATCATAATTATTTGATATTTTTAATATTATAATTCACTTTTTAACTATTCAAAATTTGTTAAAAAAAGACAATGCTTATTAAAATAATTGGAAATGAAAATGAAACAAAGGCAGGTTTTTGATGTCTACATACAATTGACCAATTATCAAAATGCAAACATGACATAATAATATTTGGGAAAAAAATGAAATTTGAAGCATCATGTGTAGTTGACAATAGAAAGTGGGAGACAAGAAAAAGGGCGTTTTACCATAATTTCCTTTTTGCAGCTTGTCATGCACTAAGTAAGAACAACCACTAAACACATGAATTTTAGAATGGAAAGAAAATCCTACTCTTTGCTTTCATGTTTGTACTTTCGGATTTTGGACGATAAGCCAATAATTTTGATAGCATTCTTTTTCTTTCTTCCAACGATAACACGATAAAAATCAAGAGGAAAAAGGTAAGGTGATTTTGATGTTTTAATGTAGAATTTATTAGACCGCTACGTGTCAACTGTATCAAGGATTGAGATGAAGACATGCAGAAAATAAGATTTTTGATGTTTAGTATGTTGATGCAACACTTAGCCGGGCTAGGTGTAGCCAGTAGTGGGCGAGTAATGGAGGGCGACAAAAAAGGCGATTTGGGGGTGGACGACTAGTTCTTGTCACATGCCATCTTTGTTTTTTTATTATTATAATTATATGTGAGTGATATATATATATATATATTTAGAAAAGAGTTCAAATAAAAAACAAGTGTTTTGTGAGAAGTGTGAAAAGAGCTTTAAAATAAAATAAATCACCTAAATATGACACTATACAATGTAAATATGAAACAATACAATTATTTAGAAACTACCAATCTCAACCACTAGATTATAGATCCAAAGGCCTAGATCTATTTTTATTCTTCTCACAAAAATATTGTTTTTTATATTAACCCTACCCTATATATATATATATATATATATATATATATATATATATATATATATATATATATATATATATATATGGGCTACAACACCATCACACCCCTAAAACAAAAACTCACTATTTGCTGACTGGACGCCACATGACGCAAAACACTTCATTTTGTAACCCCTCCACTACACATAGTCTTATAAGTGTGACACTAGAAATGTCTCACATACTCATGGTGATACTGCCTAGTGTTGCCTAAGCTTTTATAGTTTGAGGTTTTGTTCACCCAAGCTAGCTAGTGGTTGGAAATTAGATTGTGTTAGGGCTTGTTTTTGCTATTGATTCTCGTTGTAATAGAATAAGAGAGATTTGTCTCTTATATGTTTTCATCGTTTATTCTCTATTTCGGATCTTGATTACCACATCTATTGGTAAAACAATGATCTTAATTGTTGTGTAATCAAGCATCCATGAGATCTAGAGATAAACAAGCCTACAATTTGGTATCAAAGCAACACTCACACGATACTGTATATTTTTTTTATTAGTAATGATACTTTATATTTTTCGAACGATAACACAATAAAACCAAAATAACGAAAAGTAAAGTGGTTTTGAAGTTGGGTTGAAATTTTCAGTAGCGTACTTAGGTTTAATGATATTGTATATTTTTGAATGATAACACATTAAAACCAAAAGAATGAAAAGTAAAGTGATTTTGAAGTTGTATTAAGATTTTTAGCAACAACGATATGGTATATTTTTGAACGATAAAACGGTAAAACCACAAGAATTTAAAGTCAAGTGATTTTGAAGTTGTTTCAAGATAATTTTACAATGACTTGAATTGTGACATTCGTCAATTTTGGGTCTCGTTTGTATTCGTTTATCATGTAAAACGACCCATTTTGTAAACCAAAGCTTATGATATAATCAAATGATGGATTTTATGTTACAATAATGTTTTACACTTGTTGGGTCTTGAAAACATCATTTTTGGTCCTTAAAACTTCTTAAAAATGACTTAAACCAAACTTTGGGGACTATTATTGTCATTTACCAAAAACTTGTTTGACCATTTCAACCATCACATGCATATTTACCCTATTTGTATGAACCATACTCTTACCATTATAAAATCAAGGCTCCATACACCACTTTGGTTGTTCATCTTCTCCAAAATCTCTTTCAAATCCAAGTATTCATCTTCAACATTTTGCTATTTTGACTACTTAAGGTCAAACTAAAAGCTAACATTGTTCTAACTAATTCTTATTACTTGAATATGGTGGTACAACATATATATAATACACACCCCTTGTTACCTTTGGTAGTTACTTCTCCGACTCGGGTTGGTTAAGTTTCGGACCTCGTAAGGCAATGCTTCATGGAGGACTTCGTGTTCTTGATATATATACACACACATAACTTATTTGCACATACTAACCATGACTAACTTTTACTCTTTTTAGTTTTCTTTTGTCATATTTTATGAAGTTCCATGGTGGGGTTTGTAGAGACTAACCTCGGTTTAACCGTATATAGTCCACACCGTGAACCGAACTTTTGCTTACTAGTTTTGTTAATATAGTTGTTTAAACATGTTTAATGATAGATTCGAGTTTCAAAATTTTTTTTACAAGTTCTTTGATATTAAGCATGTGGAATCCATCTATGAACTCGTTGGGAGATGGAAACCGAACCAAACCGAAACTTTTGCTTAAAAGACTTGTTAACTTTTTCAGTTGTAAAACTTAAATATTTTTCATTTATAAATTATTATACCACATCTATGATATTTGGGCATGTGGAAACCATAAAGGAACTTATTGTGAGATAGAAAACGAATCAATCCGATTTTTACTCGCTTAAGACACATAAGTGTGTTTTTAGCTATCAAGACTTGTATATTTCTCTAAAAATATTCTCTAAAAATAGTTTACAAAATGATTTTAATTATTTTCTTAAGTACTTGGAAATGTTGGATCCAACTTGATCTCATAACATAGTTTGGACTGACAAAATCGAACACTCGCTTAACGTACGTTGTTAGTTCTAAAATAATAGATCTACATACTTGGTTAAGTATTATAAAGTTTTATTGAGTTATCTCATAACATTCATTATTTTTGAATGTTGACTTGGGGTTTGACCAATTATCAAGACCCGAACCAACAACCCGAACACTCGTTAAAGACCCGTTTTAGTATCTTTGTCCCAAAGGAACTTGCATTTAGCCTTTTCTCACCTTATTACTTAACATAGACTAAGTAAATATTAAGGTTAGATACTTTAACCCAATTTCGAGAAAACTTACATTTTTAAAGGGTTATTATTATAAATTCTTAAATAGTTACATTATAAACCTTGAACTTTAATTGTTTACTTTTTGCAACAGTTATTTTATTTAAATATCTTCAAGACAACCTTTCTAAATCCAAGACTTTCTTTTATTTAGGCTTCATACGTTAACTCGTCGTGCCGGCAAATCTCCAAATAATCAATCTTTCAAGTTTATTACTTGAACGTGAGTAACTTCATACCCCGTTTTCTATCTTTTGTTTTGGGGATGACATTTCATGTTATCTAAACTAAATGTTTAATACTTGGGTCTAAAACCACAAACGTTGTTATATACTTTACTTGAATAATTGCTCGATTTGGTGTTCTATGCTTATTTTCCTATGTGTTTATCGCTTTTAGATGGTGGAATTATAAATCCTAGACCATTTGGCAACCCCTCATGGCAAGATGTCGTTAACGTAATGCAATTAACGATAACTATAAAATCCTAAACTATTTGGCACCCCTTATAGTTGGGTGTCGCTAACTTGTTAGCAATAACTATTTTATCCAAGTTTATAGCTCTTATTTATTGTTTCGTATACTAGTTTTGTGGATTTCCTTACTATATACTATTGTTTCTAAAACTTATGAATTGCTCACCAACCTTTGTGTTGACAAACTTTATTTTATGAAATGTTACAGGTTTGCATCTCGGTTGATTCGATGCTTTTTTTTATCGAATGTCAAGATCTTTAAGTTATTAGCAAAAATGAACAATATTTGATTTGCTATATTTTGTTATTGACTATCTCTTGAATATTGTTATGTGACATTTTCGATGTTGTGAAATGAAATGAGTTTGTTAAATATTGTCGCTTTAATTAGTGTCATGCGCTTATGGGCAATCGTTACATCTCGGAATGTTCCGCCGCCTTTGGTCAAGGTGTGACAGATTGGTATCAGAGCCATGACAATTAGGATAGGTGGTTAGACGTAACGACCTAGAATTGTTATGCTTATGGTCCTATACGTGTGTTCATACGTGTTTACTCTATTTTATTATTCATATCGCATGTTTATTTATAAACTTGTTTAAAATTCACCAATATCCTAAATGTTCACATACACACACTTTCATAGTATTTCCAAGGTATCCTTACCTTAAAAGGCAAAAGTAGATTTTTATTGTGTTTTATGGATTACAAGATTAACTTGGATCCCATTGTTTCAAATCCCTTAAAGGTTGCGTTTATATCGGGTTTGTAGCCATCATAGAAAACGAGACATTATAAAATGACCATTTGACAAAAAGATTCCAAGGATCGAAGGTGATTTACTTACCTGGGATGGTTGAGTTATAGTGCTCGTTTTCTAGGCCACAAATCATGTTATATATGTCAATTCTTTAAGTAGTCGAATGCGAGCGTTCCGGTCGCCATCCTAATTTTCGGTGTTAAAACAATAGAACTACGGTGGTTCGTGGACTAGTGTTTTGACATGACGTTGTATCTCGATTTATTGTGTTATTATTGTTATTTGAGTCTAAAACATGAAAAAGTCGCGGTGATTCGTGCGCATGTTTAGACTCCAACATGGTGTTTTATAAACTTTTTTTAGTGTTGGAATATCAAGTCATGGTGGTTCATGCACGATTTTTCGACTCTATAAATTTCAAAATCTCAAATTTTTCAAGCTTTAACCATCTCAAAATCATTTACGTTTTTTTTTACGGTTTTGTTATTTATATACAAAGTTTTATATTTTATCTAACACTAACATCTTCTCCTTACTAACTATAGGATTCACAATAAAAAAAAATAAAAAAAATGATATCTTATTTTATTTTACACACTCATTTATTCATTTCTTTTTACCCAAAAAACTTATCCCATTTTCTTTATAAATTTTAGCATGCCTCCGCTAAGAAGCCAACTGCGCAAGAACTCCACCCGACGCATGGCCGCTCTCATCGCCAAACAAATGGCGGCTGTGATTCCCGAACTTATAACCCAAATCCAAGCTACCCTACACGCACCCGTTGTTGCACCCGTTGAACCCAAACCCGCATCCTACCTGCTTAAGCAATTTTCTAGTGCTAACCCGTCCGAGTTCTGTGGAACCAATTGTGCGACTACCTTGTTGCAATGGTTCAAATCGACCGAGAGTGTGTTCCGACACAGCGAACGCCCCGACGCGAAAAAGACAAATTTCGCGTCAAGCATATTTAGAGAAACCGCTCTAACATGGTGGGGTATTGTTATGCACCTCCAAGGTTCGGATACGGCTATGGCTCTTCCATGGGCCGATCTCAAGGCGCTTATGATGAAGAAATTCTGTCCCAAACACGAGCTCCAAAAGCTTGAGGTAGAATTTTGGAACCTAAAACAAGAAAGTGGTGATAACGCCGCTTACTCACTCCGCTTCCATGAGTTGAGCATCCTTGTTCTTCATTTGGTTACCCCAACCGAACGTGAAATTGACAAATACATTGGGGGTCTGCCGATGCAAATCCGGGACTCTTTTATGAGTAGCAAACCCGTGACCCTCGAGGATGCCATCACTTTGGCCGGCGCGCTGTCGGAAAATCATGTGAAAGCGGGTACCCTCACCATTAAGAAAACGATCGAGAAAGCCAAAGTCGGGCCCACTAAGGTTGAACCCGCACCACAAGCCATCAACTACTTCAACTCATCCTGTCACAACAACAACAACAACAAAAAGAAACCCAAAACCAACTACCGAAACTATGTCGTCACCCAACCTCTACCACAACAACAAACCCAAACCCTTCCCCAAAACCAAAAACCTTATGTTGGTAACGCCACGCTATGTAACACTTGCCAACTTCACCACCCACCAAACATGCCTTGTCGCCATTGTACCATTTGTAACCGACTTGGCCATCTCCACACCACATGCCGATCCACCCAACGAACCCAACCTAACCAAACTAACCAACCAAGAACCTTTCCCCAAAATTCCCACACCCGATATGCACCTTACCCACCAAACCAACCTCAACAACCCCAAGCTTGCTTTAATTGTGGTGACCCTAACCATTTCCGCAACAATTGCCCATGCCTAACCTTTGCTAACCAAGCCCAAACCATAACCGTACCCTACTACCAAACCCAAGCCTACCTAGTCCAAACTTACCAACCCCAACTTCCCCAACTCAATGCACCAATCATCTAACCCATCCAAGCAATCCAAGCACCACCTCCACCTCCACAACAAGCACCACAAGTGAACCATGGCAACCAAGGGCGAGCTTTTATGATGATTGCAAATCAAGATCAAGTGGCGAACGATGTCGTGAACGGTATGTTTTTGGTGAACTATCATTTGGCTTCTATTTTATTTGATACTGGTGCCGATAGAAGTTTTATTTCTTTGAAATTTGAGTCGAAACTTGCGATGCCTCAAACTAAGCTTTCCCGGCCGTTCTCTGTTGAAGTCGCCAATGGCAATTCCATTACCATCAATTCCGTCGTCCGTGATTGTTCTCTCATTCTCTCCAAGCATAAATTCTCCATCGATCTCATCCCGATGCAAATGGGAAGTTTTTAATGTTATAGTAGGCATGGATTGGTTATCTTTGCACTGTGCCGAAGTCGTTTGTTTCGATAAATTCATTCGTATTCCGCTTGTCAACGGTAAAATTCTTAAGGTCTTCGGCAACGCAATGCCTCGAAGGCTTAATCTCATGTCGTGTGCTCAATCGCAAAAGTACTTACGCCAAAAGTACGTTCCGTTTTTAGCTCTCTCGGTGACAAAAGACAAAAAGGAAAGGAAAATCCAAGATATTTCCATTGTTCGTGATTTCCTCGATGTCTTTCCCCATGATGTCACCGGTCTTCCTCCCGTTCATCCAATTGAATTCCGAATCGATCTTGTGCCCGACGCGATACCCGTGGCCAAGGCTCCTTATCGTTGAGCCCCGTCGGAAATGCAAGAATTATCAAACCAACTCGAAGAACTTTTCGATAAAGGCTTCATTCGTCCAAGCTCTTCTCCTTGGGGCACTCCCATTCTCTTCGTGAAAAAGAAGGATGGTTTGTTTCGTATGTGCATCAATTACCGAGAACTTAACAAGCTTACTATTAAAAATCGTTATCCGTTGCCACATATCGACGAATTATTCGACCAACTTCAAGGCGCAACTTGTTTCTCCAAAATCGATCTTCGATTGGGTTACCATCAATTGCGTGTTCGCGAAGAAGACATTCCTAAGACCGCTTTCCGTACTCGATATGGACATTTCGAATTTTTGGTTATGCCATTCGGGTTAACAAATGCACCCGCGGTATTTATGGACCTCATGAACCGCGTTTGTAAACCATTCCTTGATAAATTCGTTATTTTCTTTATTGATGAAATCCTTATTTTTCTAAATCCAAAGCCAAACATGAACATAATTTGCGTTTCATTCTCGAACTCCTTAGAAACGAACGACTCTGTGCCAAATTCTCCAAATGTGAATTTTGGCTTGAGGAAGTTCAATTTTTGGGACATATCGTAAATGAAAAAGGTATTCATGTTGATCCCGCTAAAATTGAGGCCGTTAAGGTGTAACACCCCGTAACCGCAGCGGAAACGTAAACGGGATGCAACAGACACCTCTGATATCAACCACATTGTTTATAAAGAAAACTGAATACATTAATATACTTTAAATTACATTATCTCATAATTCATTACCGTCTATGTGATACACACATCATACAATACGATACATAATTCTATGTAATATAATGTATCCTAACATCCCACACGCAAATCTTACACACATCAAGCACTTAGCACGTAAGCAATCACTTCATCTTAATTGTACCTGAAAAGCATGTGGGAAAACGGGTCAACTACGAATAGTTGGTGAGTTTCACAATTCGAGTAAACCATGATAAATCAATATCAAAATATAATATTATCGATGTAATTATGCTGAGCCCACAAGTGAAACCTCTGACTATCCACACACAACCCCGTGGCATACTCCGCCCACGGACCTGCCCCAAACCGCTATGTCTAACATTACATAGCAAAATATATATAACAACAAAATAGACATGTGCAACTGGCTGGGAAACATCAGCAAATCCATGCCGGACCAGTTGGGTTTGTCAGACCAATAGTACTATCCACACTCTACCGGCTTTCAGTTAATCACTCGTGTTCCGGGGCCTTAGAATGTTAGCAACTCAGACAATTACCATCTTAGTACATTTCCGTACGATTCCCGTAGAATAAAATATATATAAATCCACGCAAATCCATGCGTTCAGTATGTACTTAAACATTTCAGTTGTAACATGCTTCCGCCCCGAGAAAATATTTAAAAACAATTCAAAAAAAGGGGCTCGTGAAACTCACCTTAGCACATGCAAGCAGGTAACAACAGTCATTATTAGTTAACACGTCCAATCCGTAATATGATCCCTACGATCGTTATTATACAATTATAGTTTATATAATCTTTAACCGTGTTAACCGGTACATCTGGGGACACTGTTACCCAGTACTGTACCCATTCCGGGGGCAATGTTAACCCAGAAACACTTCTAGGGACATCTGGGGACACTGTTAACCCAGTACTGTACCTATTCCGGGGGCAATGTTAACCCAGAAACACTTCTCCGGACTCAGATTGTGATATCGTTTAGAGTTCAGTAGTCAAAATTCTATTAGTTTGTTTTCCCCGTTTAGCGTGCCTAGCACGGTTATCCGTTTTTACGTTTCAAAAATGAGTTTGGTCACACACGACCCGAAAATAGTCGTTGACTGATAATTTAATTAAATTTGTGAAATTAGAGCTCGGTTTAGACGCCCCGATTGGCCGCGGGACCCGTTTCCGCCTTTAGTGCACCGGAAACTGTTTTATCGGATAAAATTACCCAAATCATCCGAATTATTTTCGGATAATTTATTTTTACTTGTTTAACTCAGTTATATGAAAATAGTTCATTTTTTGGGTTTTTATACACCGGTTAGCTCGTTTAGGCGAACTTTACCGGTTTACGCGTTTTAAACTTTAAAAGTTTGATAATTAGCACAAATAATTATCCGTTTAATCTCGGATCTTGAAATTTTGCACAAATCACTTTTTGACAGTGGGGAATTTTATAAAAATATTTCCAGAATTAATTTTTATATTTAAAATTTATTTATCTATTTTTAAACACCATTTAAACACTAAATATGTCGTAAATACCAAACGGCCTTAGAAAAATCCCAAATTTTTCCTGGATGTCCCCTGCCGTCCACATAATCCCCTGTAATTTTTCCAGAACCAAAATCTCTTTTTACATGCCATTTTCACTAAAACCGAGCTAGAAAACCCTAGAACTCGTTTAACCGAAAAGCCTACTTAGACTTCTCCAACTGACCTAAAATTTTGTGTGTGACTTATACATGTTATAAAAAGCTTATCTGGAATTTTCCAGAATTTTTCATGATATTTAACTATTTTTCACCATTTTTAGCCAAAACCGAGCATTAAATTCACCAAATATTCATCCTTTGTCCAAAAATTACCAAACAATTTCACAGAACTCATATTTTCATGTATTTAACACCTCTGTAAAATTTCATGACCTAAC
Source organism: Bidens hawaiensis (assembly GCF_021521415.1). NCBI lineage: Eukaryota > Viridiplantae > Streptophyta > Magnoliopsida > Asterales > Asteraceae > Bidens > Bidens hawaiensis. The sequence continues at coordinate 3,370,327 of NW_027491034.1, forward strand.
TCTAAACCGTTCACAATCTGTCCAAAAATCCATAACCGAACATAAACCGAATATACCTTTTGTTTTCCGCCACTACAAGCTACAAACTCGTCTTTCCGCCTTATCTACCACTAAATATAGAACCTACAACCAACATACCACAATACCAAGCAAGTTACACTCACAATCAAGCCTCTTACACTATAGTTTCGGTTATTGTTTCAAAACTAAAGTTTAAACCGTAAAAATTCGTTTTTGGTTCGTTTAACTCCCTTCTTGGACCAAGATCCCTTGTATAACCCGTATACATCACTTGATCATGCAAGAATCTGTTTTCATCTTTGAAACCTCATTTTCTTGCAAATAAACTCAAGAAACGAAGAAGAAAACGTAAATAACTCGATTTTTACCTCGGTTTTCTTGTTACAATTCCGGGTTTTTGGATCATAGAATGGAGAGGAGCTTATGAATGGTTAATTGTTTGTGAAAAAAAAAATGAATGGGGTGTAACCCCTTAATGCCGATCGGAATATGAGGGGGGTGGGGTGGGACCCACCTCTCCATTTCTAGCCACATGTTTGGATTCTCGAAATCCGGATAATGTTTTGGATAATCTGGTTCAGTTCGTTTTTCGGTTAAATGTCTAATTCGGCTTAAAACGAGGTTAAAACGGTCGTTTTCGGCTTAAAAAAAAGAAATTTATATAAAACCGATTTAAAAACTTTAAAAACTTAAACCATGACATTTATTAACTTAAAACATCATATTATTAATTATTGCGCATCTTTTTCGGCTTGATTGATTGTCTCTTGCTCGGTTTGGTATTAAAGGTTTCGTTTAACGTACCGACGTACCATTAAATAGAAATTCTTTTTCTGTGCCGTACTTTACTTATCCCGAAGCATTAATGCTTCGTAAAAGCACTAAATATTATAGATATCGTCTATAATTGAACCCTCGATTCGTTCGGGTTTCAAAAACTATCGATCGATTAATCGCATATTCAATACGATGAATTATATATTCACGTACAATCAATACAGTGAACCATATATTCTCGTATAATTACTATGGTAATTCATGTACCCGACATTAAATATAACGTAACTATTGTCTACCGGTGAGGGTATACCTGGTTTCGTCGGAATCGTTACATTCTCCCCCCGTTGAGAAATTTCGTCCTCGAAATTTTACACGCCCACTATCCCCTTCCGAGAGATAGGTGGGGGTTTTTCCTTCAGAATTCACCCTCGCGTTACCAGGTATAATCTGGTCCTCGCTGTGAATTCCACTTAATCTTAATCAATAAAGCTTGGTATGTCCAAACTGTTTAGTTTTCCCGTCTACTATCTCTACGGAATTATTTATGATATCAAGCATGTCTTCTATGAGTACCTCCATTACTGGTACTTTCGTTGCCTCATTGCTTAGGTGCTTTTCAATCCGTATACATGGCAAAACATCATGTATAGTACTTAGCCCTTGGAGTACTTTAATCGATAAACTAAATGACCAATTATGGAGATAGTCTCATAAGGTCCAATATATTAAGGAGCTATTTTCGGTTTTGCCAAACCTTATATCACATCTCTAAGGTGATGCCTTAAAAATGCCTCGTCACCTCTTTCCAGTGACAATGGTTTCCTATGAATGTTGGCATAAATCCTTTGCCAATCTCGCGCTGCTTTCAACTTATCTTAAATATTATAAATCCGATTGGTTGTTTCTCGCATCAATTCAAATCTTATGGCTTGAGTGACGCCCATTTTCATTTTAACAAATTGGTGATAATTACTTCACCCATAGAAAGCTTCAAGCTCTCGATGCTTCCTTCCCCGCATTCCAATAATGGAAGTAGGATGACTATTTCGATCTGAGATAATTGAAAATGGTACTCCACGACGAAATACCATTTCACCATCATGAATTTGGGCGAGAATTCATTGTGGTAATCGCCATGGATTGGGATGAAATGCGAGGATTGGTTAATCGATCCGCGATTACCCAATTTACATCATGCCTTTGATATATCTTGGGAATTTGCGTCCCGAAATCCATTGTAATTTATTCCCACTATCATTGGCGAATTTTCTGTCGTTGTGGCGTTCCCTAGGGTTTTCGGTGTGCAGCCTTATCTCTTGCATAACTTAAATATTCACCAACATACGTAACCATATCTTTCTCCAAACTCGGCCATTAATAAAATCCTTTCAGATATTCGTATCATCAATAGTCTAATCCGATCTTTTCTACTTAATCATCGGCTACTATGTTAGCCTTGCTGGGGTGATAACGGATGTCACAGTCATAATCGCTTAACAATTCGACCCATCTTCGTTGCTATAAGGCCCCGTTACCGGTAGCCCAACTTTCGTGTTGGATTTACTCATAAACACAGTTCTAAACATCAGAGTTAATTAAAACATTTACGCAGAATATAAAACTTTCATAAAACATTACATAATTCATAACTTGTCTCAAAACATCCTTTGTCTTTCAACATTAACGCATTAAAATTAAAACATCATAAGTCTTCAGATGCCAGGCTCTTGTCCAATGCCACGTGTCTCCTCAAGCGAGCTGCCTCATCCTACTCACCTGCGTGCATACTAAAAGTCAGCTACGCTGAGTGAGTTCTAGTTAATCATACACTATACAATACACATAAACTTATATTCTTTCATTCATACTTTCATATTTTCATACTTTCATTCTTTCATACTTTCATTCTTTCATACTTTCATTCTTTCTTTTGTATTAACTTACCTTCATATCTTACGTTATAAAGAGCATTACGCCCTACATTCCTCGAGTATTATTAGGGCTTGGTACCCTCCTTCCTCGAGTATTATTAGGGCTCGGTACCCTCCTTCCTCGAGTATTATTAGGGCTCGGTACCCTCTTTCCACGAGTATTATTAGGGCTCGGTTTCCCTCTTTCCACGAGTATTATTAGGGCTCGGTTTCCCTCTTTCCTCGAATATTAGTATGGTTCGGTTCCCTAGTTCTCGAATATTAGTAGGGTTCGATTCCCTCTTCGTTACCATACAACCATATATCATACCTCGAGTATTATTAGGGCTCGGTACCCTTTTCGTAACCATACAACCATACAACCATCCTTTCCTTCTTTTATTAACTTTATCACGTTCATACACATAAGCATACATATCATACTTACCTTATACATAGCGTTACAACCTGACAGTACGTGCAATATCCGAAGATCGTTCACGTACCATCAAGAAATCATTCATACATTTCACATTATTCACATAAGGCATACACTTATCTCTTAGGATAAGCGTATTAACAAACATATTGAGTATGCACATAGCCCCGAAAACATAACACATAAATGGGACTAGAAACTCACCTGAACACGGTTACGTTCACCGTTAATCGTAATCCCTTTCTTCAGTTGTGCACGGCTGACTGTATAACAAGTACACGTATCAAACAACTATCACTACTCATATCATCTTTCCAGTCTTAACTACTACCCACAACGAACGGGGGTCCGGGGGCAGCGCCCCTGGCAGCTGGGTCTAGGGGCGGCAGCCCCTAGCAGGGTCCAAGGGGCAGAGCCCCTGGCTGGAGTCGAGCTTAGATTTTTAATTTATTTTCTAGTCGAACTTGACTTTAGGCGAAGTTAAACCTTAGGCGAACTTAGCTTTAGGCGGAGTTGTCATCAGGCGAACTTAGCTTTAGGCGAAGTTGTCATCAGGCGAACTTAGCTTTAGGCGAAGTTGTCATCAGGCGAACTTAGCTTTAGGCGAAGTTGTCATCAGGCGAACTTAGCTTTAGGCGAAGTTACCAGTTAGGCGAACTTGGTCTCAGGCGAAATTATCGCTTTGAAGGCGAAGTTGCCCAGTTGCAGGCGAAGTTGCCCAGATCAGCCACGGCTTTGATTTCTGTCCAGCATTTTGGGCGATTTTAACACCCTTGTTATTGTTCGACATCACCCACTACGTTTCCCAACCATTTTTGGTCGTATATACGCTATAAAGCTCGGATCTTTAAACTTCAAAGATCAAGAATCATACCTTTTTGAGCTTGTTTGGATCTCGTTTACTCGTTATCACAACTAATCGCTCTCTCTCTCTCGGATCTGCCCGGTTCTTCCCTCGGCCGGCGGCGAAGTTGTGTGGTGTGTGTGTGTTTTGGAGTGTGTTAGAAAAGTGATAGAATGAAAGATATTTTTGGGTTTAGGGGGTATTTATATCCCTTAAATCCCATGGACCTAAGGCCCATTCTCATTTAACCCATCTCAATTAATCCAAGTCCATGATCCGCTCCTTACCCGATATTAATTAATTACGCGAAATCACTAAACATAACTTCCTTTATTCAACATTATAAATTTTAGGATGTTACAGTTGCCTCATATTCAGTTCTTTCTGATCGAATATGTGCTGCAAACTTTTATGATCGGTGAAGATGGTGCACTTCGTACCGTAGAGATAATGTCTCCAGATTTTAAGTGCGAAGATAACCGCTCCCAGTTCTACGTCGTGAGTAGTGTAATTTTTTTTTCCTCGTGTACTTTTAACTGTCGGGAAGCATAGGCTATAACCTTATTATTCTGCATCAACACGCATCCTAACCCTCTACGCGATGCGTCACAATACGCGACAAAACCATCATCTCCATCGGGGAGACTTAGAATCGGCGCTTGGCACAATTTTTGCTTTAACGTTTGAAACGCCGCTTCCTGCTCTTCTCCCCAATCATACTTTCGATCCTCTTGAGTCAGGAGAGTTAGAGGTTGGGAGTTGCTGGAAAAGTTCTCTATATATCGACGATAATATCCAGCTAAGCCTAAGAATTGGCGGATTTCCTCTGGCGATTTAGGCGCTTGCCAATTCTTAATTGCTTCAACCTTACTCGGATCAACGTGTATTCCTTGATGGTTTACAACGTGACCGAGGAATTGCACTTCTTGTAACTAGAAGTTACACTTGGAGAATTTTGCATACAACTTCTCCTGATTCAGAAGCTCTAAAATTATTCTTAAGTGTTGCTCGTGCTCTTCTTTACTTTTCGAGTAGATCAAAATATCGTCAATAAACACGATGACGAATTTGTCGAGGTAGGGTTTACAGACTCGATTCATGAGTTCCATGAACACTGCCTGCGCATTGGTTAGCCCGAAAGGCATAACTAAGAACTCGTAATGGCCGTAGCGAGTCCGAAACGCTGTTGTTGCAACGTCCTCCTCTTGGATTTTCATTTGGTGAAACTATATCTAAGATCAATTTTCTAAAAAATAAATCGCCCCTTGCAGTTGGTTAAACAGATCATTTACTTCGAAGAAGTGAATACCTATTCTTGATCGTCACTTTATTCAATTCTCCCTAATCAATACATATCCTAACACTTCCGTCCTTCATTTCCCAAATAACACTGGTGCACCCCTTGGTGACTAACTAGGTCGTATAAAACCTTATCCAATAATTCTTGCATTTCAGTTGGTGCAAGTCGGTAAGATGCTTTAGCAACAGGGCCAACTTGAGGTATTAAATCGATTCTGAATTCGACCTGTCGGGTTGGCGGTAATCCAGGAAGTTCTTCCGGGAAAACTTCTGGATATTTACATATCACCGAAACATCTTCTATATGTTTTCTTTTAAATACTTTTCTCTGTATCTAATCGCTTCATCGTCCGAAAGAGAGCTTCTAATCATCTTCTTTTCATATTTGATTTCAGCTTCATGTTGAGTTAGCCAATCCATGTTAACTATTACGTCAAAACTTCTTAACTTTACTGGTCGTAGATCAATAAGGAAAGGTTAATCGTTCAGAATAATAGGACAATTCCGAACAATTTAGTTAACCATTAGGGATTTACCGTTAGCGATTCTACAGTATAGGGTTCTATAGTTTCACTAATCGGTATCTTTCCAAATGGTAGGAGGTTAACAGGAACTAACTTCTATCGGCGACCGTAAAATTATCACTGAAGCCTATTGCTTTAAAACTACAACATATTTAATACCACCTTTGGATCATGACGTGCTTTATTCGAATTACTCACAAAAGCACGGCTCCTTGCTTGATCAGAGGTTGATGCTTGTCATGAGGTTCGTCTTCCAACGACACCTTAGTTCAACTTTGGGCAATTTCTCTTGAAACGTTCTGTACTGCCACATTCATAGCAAGTACAACTGTTTGGCATAATTTGATTTCTTTGGATGGATTGTTATTGAAGCTGTTGGGTTCGGAGTGGTTGTACACGAAGGGGTTGGGGTTGCCGGTTCACATGGCTTCAATTGGTTCTACAATTGGGGCATTACATCCATCTGTACCACACCTGTGGCCTACTATCCCTCGACATTCTCCTTCCTGCCGATAACCATATTTTCCACATTTAGGGAAGGACCCTTCATGCGGTTCATGTTTTCACACCAGAACTAGTCTTAGTATAATTTAGGGTTGTAGGACATACCTACTTATTCGAAAACCTATCTTGCACTATACCTTTATTATTTCTCTTCTTTAACACTCGACGTCTCATCTAACGTCCTTCCAGTCCGCTTCCCATAGAGTCAAATATATCAATGCTGGCTTGTGACACAACCCTTTCAAAGGTTGTATATTTTACAGGATTGACTATACTCCTTATCGATGGAGTTAGTCCCCAATATAGCGCTCACTTCGCTTAGTTTCAGGAGTAATTAGCCATGTTGCCAGACATGACAATTCCTTCAAACGATTAGCGTGTTCTAAGTGATCAGCACACAACATTTCTATCTTCCATAGCTCAGTTTCCAATCTCTGAACTTAATTACTTGAATAAAAGTGCTCTAGCATAAGAATTTTAAATTCCGACCATATCATCTGAGTAAAAATTTTCTAACTATAATTTTTTACCATCGTGTTCCATCACGATACAACATAATCTACCAACATATCTGTAGCATATTTCACTACACAATGTTCTAGACTCTTACCAATATCTTTAACCATTTCGATCTTTTCTATCCACTCGCTAATCTATTCCTCCCTTTACCATCAGTAAACTATTAATAATTTCCTTAACACAACCAACAAACATATCCTTCATACCGGATCTAATTCATTACGACTACTATTCATGTTTAGTTTATAACTAATACTTGTAGTCATAATAGTATTGGGTGGGACATTATCACTCTTAATAATACCACTAAGAATTGAAATATTCATATTCATGTGATTGCTCGATCTATAATTCTGCGATCACATTTGCATCAACACTAGCAGTGATCTGTGATACGACATTCGGTATCATCATCTGCTATCTTTGAGCAATCAACTGAATCATATCAATCTCCATCATTGGAGTTACGCTTTTTATGTCATTCTGCCGTACTCATCCCGTACGCAGTAATCAATACTAATCTCACCGTATAGCTCGTTACCAGCTCAATCATAACAGCAGGTACACATACACACCAAATATTATCATACATATTACACATACCAGTATCGAATATATATGTCCCACAAATATAATAACATATGGACTTAACCTGACGTCGGTTAACGTTTAAATATGTTCCATAACCCTTGTCACCAACTGACATATAGATCTTTCTCAACAAAGATTAATGTTTAATATGCTTGATTTCACTATCCTTCTGCATGTCAGCATAACCGATACATGCTTACCGTGAGCACCAAACGATTACGTACCACGGAGTTATAATATCTGTGTCTATTTGTATATCCGGCATACACGGTATACCACCTACGAGCGAATAACCAACTATGCTATAATGATTCCAACACCTCTTTGTGTATGGGTAATCATTCTATTCGAGTATACATGGGTATAGGCATCTAACGGATGTAAGGTTAACATAGGGAGTTGCAAGGTTCAAGGTAATCGCGCAACCCATGTTGCCTTCAAATATTATCAATTACTATTATGGGAAACTCTATCACTTGCTCAGTCAATGTCCTCAGGCGTTCTAGGTTCGCTAAAATCGGTGATTCTCGATCTGGAGGTGGTATGACTCATATGTTTGAGAGTAAGAAATACATATATATATTTCTATATATTATTTTTATCTGCTCATTTATTATCAAATTTATTATTATTATTTTATTTTATTTTATTTTATTTTATTTATTTATTTATTTATTTATTTATTTATTTATTTATTTACCTTAATGGAATAAGAATGAGTTCAGGTACAGGTCCGTCCGTATGTGAGGGTCGGCGGTTCGGGTGAACATAGGGGGTTATTAGGATATACAGTACCGGTGTTGGTAGGGTAAGGGATTTATCAGTTTTGGTTGGGAGTGACGATTACTAGATATTTCTGGTTAATGTCAAACGGGAGATCTAACTTGGCACTATCATAACTATGGCCCGATAAGTCAGACTTATCATCAACCGATGCTCTAGAAATTTCAGCATCCTCGGTACTTTTTATTATTTTATCCCCCGGTTTCTTATCCGGGTCCTATTTCTCAATACATGTATCCACAAGATATGTACATATATATATATATACACATTAGCACGCATAAATAATATTATATACTTTACACATATGTTGCCATTTTTACCTATTAATGTACCCCGTGACTTCCCCTGAATTCCCTCGTGCGGACAAGTCTGTTATTATGTTCCGGACCATAATAACTCAATTGTCCATCCAAGTTCATCCAGATCTCGTCACTATAAATTATTAGTTGATATTCAGATCCTATAATACTTGAGCTACTGGTTATATTTTAGGTATCTTTTAAAGACTTCCTAATTCTTTATAACCAACGGCTCTGATACCAACTTCTGTAACACCCCGTAACCGCAGCGGAAACGTAAACGGGATGCAACAGACACCTCTGATATCAACCACATTGTTTATAAAGAAAACTGAATACATTAATATACTTCAAATTACATTATCTCATAATTCATTACCGTCTAGGTGATACACACATCATACAATACGATACATAATTCTATGTAATATAATGTATCCTAACATCCCACACGCAAATCTTACACACATCAAGCACTTAGCACGTAAGCAATCACTTCATCTTAATTGTACCTGAAAAGCATGTGGGAAAACGGGTCAACTACGAATAGTTGGTGAGTTTCACAATTCGAGTAAACCATGATAAATCAATATCAAAATATAATATTATCGATGTAATTATGCTGAGCCCACAAGTGAAACCTCTGACTATCCACACACAACCCCGTGGCATACTCCGCCCACGGACCTGCCCTAAACCGCTATGTCTAACATTACATAGCAAAATATATATAACAACAAAATAGACATGTGCAACTGGCTGGGAAACATCAGCAAATCCATGCCGGACCAGTTGGGTTTGTCAGACCAATAGTACTATCCACACTCTACCGGCTTTCAGTTAATCACTCGTGTTCCGGGGCCTTAGAATGTTAGCAACTCAGACAATTACCATCTTAGTACATTTCCGTACGATTCCCGTAGAATAAAATATATATAAATCCACGCAAATCCATGCGTTCAGTATGTACTTAAACATTTCAGTAGTAACATGCTTCCGCCCCGAGAAAATATTTAAAAACAATTCAGAAAAAGGGGCTCGTGAAACTCACCTTAGCACATGCAAGCAGGTAACAACAGTCATTATTAGTTAACACGTCCAATCCGTAATATGATCCCTACGATCGTTATTATACAATTATAGTTTATATAATCTTTAACCGTGTTAACCGGTACATCTGGGGACACTGTTACCCAGTACTGTACCCATTCCGGGGGCAATGTTAACCCAGAAACACTTCTAGGGACATCTGGGGACACTGTTAACCCAGTACTGTACCTATTCCGGGGGCAATGTTAACCCAGAAACACTTCTTCGAACTCAGATTGTGATATCGTTTAGAGTTCAGTTGTCAAAATTCTATTAGTTTGTTTTCCCCGTTTAGCGTGCCTAGCACGGATATCCGTTTTTACGTTTCAAAAATGAGTTTGGTCACACACGACCCGGAAATAGTCGTTGACTGATAATTTAATTAAAGTTTTGAAATTAGAGCTCGGTTTAGACGCCCCGATTGGCCGCGGGACCCGTTTCCGCCTTTAGTGCACCGGAAACTGTTTTATCGGATAAAATTACCCAAATCATCCGAATTATTTTCGGATAATTTATTTTTACTTGTTTAAATCAGTTATATGAAAATAGTTCATATTTTGGGTTTTTATACACCGGTCAGCTCGTTTAGGCGAACTTTACCGGTTTACGCGTTTTAAACTTTAAAAGTTTGATAATTAGCACAAATAATTATCCGTTTAATCTCGGATCTTGAAATTTTGCACAAATCACTTTTTGACAGTGGGGAATTTTATAAAAATATTTCCAGAATTAATTTTTATATTTAAAATTTATTTATCTATTTTTAAACACCATTTAAACACTAAATATGTCGTAAATACCAAACGGCCTTAGAAAAATCCCAAATTTTTCCTGGATGTCCCCTGCCGTCCACATAATCCCCTGTAATTTTTCCAGAACCAAAATCTCTTTTTACATGCCATTTTCACTAAAACCGAGCTAGAAAACCCTAGAACTCGTTTAACCGAAAAGCCTACTTAGACTTCTCCAACTGACCTAAAATTTTGTGTGTGACTTATACATGTTATAAAAAGCTTATCTGGAATTTTCCAGAATTTTTCATGATATTTAACTATTTTTCACCATTTTTAGCCAAAACCGAGCATTAAATTCACCAAATATTCATCCTTTGTCCAAAAATTACCAAACAATTTCACAGAACTCATATTTTCATGTATTTAACACCTCTGTAAAATTTCATGACCTAACTCTAAACCGTTCACAATCTGTCCAAAAATCCATAACCGAACATAAACCGAATATACCTTTTGTTTTCCGCCACTACAAGCTACAAACTCGTCTTTCCGCCTTATCTACCACTAAATACAGAACCTACAACCAACATACCACAATACCAAGCAAATTACACTCACAATCAAGCCTCTTACACTATAGTTTCGGTTATTGTTTCAAAACTAAAGTTTAAACCGTAAAAATTCGTTTTTGGTTCGTTTAACTCCTTTCTTGGACCAAGATCCCTTGTATAACCCGTATACATCACTTGATCATGCAAGAATCGGTTTTCATCTTTGAAACCTCATTTTCTTGCAAATAAACTCAAGAAACGAAGATGGAAACGTAAATAACTCGATTTTTACCTCGGTTTTCTTGCTACAATTCCGGGTTTTTGGATCATAGAATGGAGAGGAGATTATGAATGGTTAATTGTTTCTGAAAAAAAAATAAAATGAATGGGGTGTAACCCCTTAATGCTGATCGGAATATGAGGGGGGTGGGGTGGGACCCACCTCTCCATTTCTAGCCACATGTTTGGATTCTCGAAATCCGGATAATGTTTTGGATAATCTGGTTCAGTTCGTTTTTCGGTTAAATGTCTAATTCGGCTTAAAACGAGGTTAAAACGGTCGTTTTCGGCTTAAAAAAAAAGAAATTTATATAAAACCGATTTAAAAACTTTAAAAACTTAAACCATGACATTTATTAACTTAAAACATCATATTATTAATTATTGCGCATCTTTTTCGGCTTGATTGATTGTCTATTGCTCGGTTTGGTATTAAAGGTTTCGTTTAACGTACCGACGTACCATTAAATCGAAATTCTTTTTCTGTGCCGTACTTTACTTATCCCGAAGCATTAATGCTTCGTAAAATCACTAAATATTATAGATATCGTCTATAATTGAACCCTCGATTCTTTCGGGTTTCAAAAACTATCGATCGATTAATCGCATATTCAATACGATGAATTATATATTCACGTACAATCAATACAGTGAACCATGTATTCTCGTATAATTACTATGGTAATTCATGTACCCGACATTAAATATAACGTAACTATTGTCTACCGGTGAGGGTATACCTGGTTTCTTCGGAATCGTTACATAAGGATTGGAAAACTCCAACGACTCCCACGGAAATTCGATCCTTCCTCGGTTTGGCCGGATATTATCGGCGTTTCATTCGGAATTTTTCCAAGATCTCTTTGCCTCTTACCTCTGTCACCCATAAAGGAAAACCTTTTGAGTGGGGTTCGAAGCAAGAGGAAGCCTTTTGTACTCTCAAGGACATTCTTTGCAATGCTCCCGTTCTAACCCTTCCCGATGGAAACGACGATTTTGTCGTATTTTGCGATGCATCCCATCAAGTCCTTGGTTGTGTTCTCATGCAACGAGGTCAAGTCATCGCCTACGCATCAAGACAACTAAAGGTTAACGAGAAGAACTATATGACTCACGATCTCGAACTTGGTGCCGTCATTTTCGCTCTCAATATCTGGATACATTACCTTTACGTTACAAAATGTGTGGTTTTTACCGATCATAAAATCCTTCAACATATTTTTGACCAAAAAGATCTCAACATGAGACAACGACGATGGGCTGAATTACTTAGTGATTACGATTGCGAAATTCGCTACCATCCCGGTAAAGCGAATATTGTCGCCGACGCCTTAAGTCGAAAGGTTAATGTTAAATCCGTTCTGCTTCTAAGCGTTGTTGTTCAAACCGATCTTCAAATTCGTATCTTTCAAGCTCAACGTACCTCCTTTGAAGAAGGTAACATGTAAGAAGAAATGTCATGTGGAGCCGAACTTCAACTCGAAACCAAACCCGATGGTCTTTCGTACTTTCTAAATCGCTTGTGGGCTCCTGATGGCGATGACCTTCGTATGCGTATTCTCGAAGAAGCTCACAATTCGCATTACTCCGTTCATCCCGGTGCGGATAAGATGTACTTCGATCTTTGTGCTACCTTTTGGTTGCCGAGTATGAAAAAGAACGTAGCGTTGTTTGTATCTAAATGTCTTACTTGCTCAAAAGTCAAAGCCGAACATCAAAGACCTTTTGGTCTACTCGAGAAACCACCAATTCTCGTTTGGAAATGGGAAGACATTTCTATGGACTTTATCACCAAATTACCCAACACCCAAAAAGGCAACGATAGTATTTGGGTGATCATCGATCGATTGACCAAATTTGCTCATTTCATTCCGATCCACGAGAAATATTCCGTCGAGCAGCTTGCTCAAATCTATGTTCAGGAAATTGTGTGCCGACACGGTTTGCCATTGACTATCATCTCCGACCGTGATGCCCGTTTTACCTCTCATTTTTTGGCGTTCACCTCAAGAATCTTTGGGAACACGTCTCGATCTTAGCACCGCTTATCATCCTTAAACGGACGGTCAGTCCAAACGTACTATTCAAACACTCGAGGATATGCTACGAGCGTGTGTTCTTGATTTTGGTGGAAATTGGGATTCTCACATTCCGTTCATCGAGTTCTCGTATAACAATAACTACCATTCTAGCATTGAAATGACTCCGTTTCAAGATCTTTACGGTCGTAAATGTCGTTCCCCGATTAATTGGAACGAAATTGGTGAAGCTCAAATCACGGGAACCGAAATGGTCCAAGAAGCCGCCGATGTCATTGATCAAATCCGTAAAAATCTCTTAGCCGCTAGAAGTCGTCAAAAGAGTTACGCCGAAAATGACGAAAACCTATCGAATTTAATGTTGACGATCTTGTCCTTCTAAAAGTATCTCCTTGGAAGGGGGTAGTCCGTTTCGGAAAGAAGGGTAAGCTAGCTCATCGTTTCGTTGGTCCTTTCAAAATTCTTGAACGTGTTGGGAAATTAGCTTATCGACTCGAATTACCGCAAGAACTTGCCGGTGTTTATCCAACATTTCATGTTTCGAATCTTAAAAAGTGCTTAGCCGAGGGTAATCTCCATATACCTCTCGACGAAGCGCATGTTGATGAGTCGATGATCATGGTTGAACGACCCGTTGAGATCATGGATCGCAGCGAGAAGAAAACCAAGCGTGGTCGTATTCGGTTAGACATTCGTCAATTTTGGGTTTCGTTTGTATTCGTTTATCATGTAAACCGAACCATTTTGTAAACCAAAGCTTACGATATAAGAAAAATGATGGATTTTATATTACATTATTGTTTTACACTTGTTGGGTATTGAAAACATCCTTTTTGGTCCTTAAAACTCCTTAAAAATGACTTAAACCAAACTTTGGAGACTATTATTGTCATTTACCAAAAACTTATTTGAACATTTCAACCATCCCATGCATCTTTACCCTATTTGTATGAACCATACTCTTACCATTATAAAATCAAGGCTCCATACACCACTTTGGTTGTTCATCGTCTCCAAAATCTCTTTCAAATACAAGTATTCATCTTCAACATTTTGTTATTTTGATTACTTAAGGTCAAACTAAAAGCCAACCTTGTTCTAACTAATTCTTATTACTTGAATATGGTGGTACAACATATATATAATACACACCTCTTGTTACATTTGGTATTTACTTCTCCGACTCCGGCTGGTTAAGTTTCGGACCTCGTAAGGCAATGCTTCATGGAGGACTTCGTGTCCTTGATATATATACACACACATAACTTATTTGCACATACTAACCATGAATAACTTCTACTCTTTTTAGTTTTCTTTTGTCATATTTATGAATTTCCATGGTGGGGGTTTGTAGAGACTAACCTCGGTTTAACCGTAAATAGTCCAAACCGTGAACCGAATTTTTGCGTACTAGTTTTGTTAAAATAGTTGTTTAAAAATGTTTAATATTAGATTCAATTTTCAAAAATCATTTTTACAAGTTCTTTGATATTAAGCATGTGGAATCCATCTATGAACTCGTTGGGAGATGGAAACCGAACCAAACCGAAACTTTTGCTTAAAAGACTTGTTGTTAACTTTTTAGTTATAAAACTTAAATATTTTTCATTTATAAATTATTATACAAGATATATGATATTTGAGCATGTGGAAACATCAAGGAACATATTGTGAGATGGAAAACGAACCAATCCGATTTTTACTCGCTTAAGACACATAAGTGTGTTTTTAGCTATCAAGACTTGTATATTTCTCAAAAAATAGTTTACAAAATGATTTTAATTATTTTCTTAAGTACTTGGAAATGTTGGATCCAACTTGATCTCATAACATATTTTGGACCGACAAAACCGAACACTCGTTTAACGTATGTTGTTAGTTCTAAAATAATAGTTCTACATAATTGGTTAAGTATTTTAAAGTTTTATTGAGTTATCTCATAACATCCATTATTTTGGAAAGTTGACTTGGGATTTGACCAATTATCAAGACCCGAACGAACAACCCGAACACTCGTTAAAGACCCGTTTTAGTATCTTTGTCCCAAAGGAACTTGCATTTAGCATTTTCTCACCTTATTACTTAACATAGGCTAAGTAAATATTAATTGTAGATACTTTAACCCAGTTTCGAGAAAACTTACATTTTTAAAGGGTTATTATTATAAATTCTTAAATAGTTACATTATAAACCTTGAACTTTAATTGTTTAATTTTTGCAACAATTATTTTATTTAAAGATCTTCAATACAACATTTCTAAATCCAAGACTTTCTTTTATTTAGGCTTCATACGTTAACTCGTCGTTCCGTCAAATCTCCAAATAATCAATCTTTCAAGTTTATTACTTGAACGTGAGTAACTTCACACCCCATTTTCTATCTTTTGTTTTAGGGGTGACATTTCATCTTATCTAAACTAAATGTTTTATACTTGGGTCTTAAACCACAAACGTTGTTGTATACTTTACTTGAATAATTGCTCGATTTGGTGTTCTATGCTTATTTGCCTGTGTGTTTATCTCTTTTGGATGGTGGAACTATAAATCCTAGACCATTTGGCAACCCCTCATGGCAAGGTGTCGTTAACGTAATGCAATTAACGATAACTATACAATCCTAAACTATTTGGCATCCCCTTATAGTTGGGTGTCGCTAATTTGTTAACGATAACTATTTTATCCAAGTTTATAGCTCTTATTTATTGTTTCGTATACTAGTTTTGTGGCTTTTCTTACTATATACTATTGTTGCTCAAACTTATGAATTGCTCACCAACCTTTGTTTTGGCAAACTTTATTTTATGAAATGTTATAGGTTTGCATCTCGGTTGATTCGATGCTTGTGGAGAATATGAATGTCAAGACCTTTAAGTTATTAGCAAAAATGAACAATATTTGATTTGCTATATTTTGTTATTGACTATCTCTTGAATATTGTTATGTGACATTTTCGATGTTGTGAAATGAAATGAGTTTGTTAAATATTGTCGCATTAATTAGTGTCATGCGCTTATGGGCAATCGTTACACCTCAGCATGTTCCGCCGCCTTTGGTCAGGGTGTGACATGAATCAGAATATCGTTTATATGATTACTGAAGAAACACGGATCTACTCCCATTGACGGGTCTTAGATCCAATGAGTCCACAGGGTAGGATACAACAACAACCAACACGATATGAGCTCAATCTCCCAAAGTCCAGTGATAGAAGCCTGCAAAACAGACATCGTGAGCTCGTTAAAGGAAGGACAGGAGGGGGGGTCTTCCCGTAACCACCATCCGGCGGGAGAATAAGTACAGTTCTAATGGAGAGAAAGTACTTACGTATTTAGAGTAGATAGTTGAGAGTGAATGAATACCTCATGCAGACTGTGAAGGTATTTATAGCCGAAGAGTGTGGGAATGTGATTGGGTCAGCTGTCCCGTTCTAGAAGATCTCACATAACCGCCTAGACACGTACCCTCATATAATAGGTTGAGCTATACGTCATATGTGCATGGTTATAACGTGTTGGCACGTGTCTCTCTGTGATAGGAAGAGATAACCCTGACCATGTGCACAGTTATAACAACCTGGCCAGCTGTCCTCCATTCATTGACTGAAGGGTTACGTATTCTCCAAGAAAGGATCTTGGTGACTTTTCTAGAAGGTAGTTAGTTAATTACAGCTGTCCTATGACATTGCCTTCTGGTCATCCTAGCGGGTAAGGATACATTCCTATGGATGACTTTTGAGGGTGCTTGGATGCTTCCGCGCATGGTCTTTAAGGCGTATCATTATTCTTCCTTTATTGAGTTATGCGGGTGATCCGTATGTTCCGCGGGTGACACATGAGAGGCTTCCCTCTGACCCGTGGGTGATACTTAAGTGTATTTGGGTCTTTTTAATACCCTACCTCTATAATTACCAATTCATCATATTGTTGATCATAAATTGCACATTATAATTGAAAGTTTGGTTCATTTAAGTGGCCCGATCCATCATAAAAAAGATTCTCAGGACAATGATGACACCATAAAATATTTCTGAGGTCATCACTCCCTAACCAAGGGAAAGCAAAAAACGATAACAAATTAAATACATAGCCATAGTCTTATATACATTAATATAACAACGAAACCCCAAGTTGGTTTGTATAAGTGAAACTACAATTGTTAAAACTTTTGACAAAATGAACTGAAATAGTAATTTGAGTTAGGTTGCACGATTTAAATGTTCACTTAAGAATGTCATATATATATATATATATATATATATATATATATATATATATATATATGAGAGAGATATTTTGAGAACTTGATGAGTTGTAAGAATTTTAAGAACTCAATTTTGGATCACACATTTAATTAAATGAATTAAAATATGTGGTTGAAATTAAATTTGATTAAAAAATGAATCAAGAGAGGGAATAAATATTTTTGTTGATTACACAAGTTTAAACTTTAGTTACACATATGTAAAAAGTCGATTCGGTGTGTAAAATGTTACGGTAATTTTTTGTACATTACTTGCACTTACATATTACACATGTGTGAAAAAAAATTCAAATTTTTTTTTTGTTACATTGAGTTCTTTCGAGTTCTTAAAACTCAAAACAGTTCTCAAAAGAAATCAATCATATATACATATATATATAGGATCAGGATCATGAGAGAACCTTTTTAAAATTGAGAACCATGGGAACCATTTTGGACCACAAAAAACCCAAAAATAAAAAAAATTATAAAATAAAAAAAACACAAAAATTAAAAAAGTATAAAAACCAAAATTCTTATTTTATCATCCCGGTTTCATAAAAAAAACTCGGTTGAACTAAATTATATACACATATGTATAATATATACATATATGTATATTTACATGTTTTTTTATACACATGTGTATAATTTAAGATAAATGATACTGTACATATGTGTATATTATGTAACTAAAAATTATATAAAATTATACATATGTGTATAATACGACGTTTTTTTTTGTTTTTTGTTATTTTTTTAATGAAACCGGAATGAAATATAAGAATTTTGGTTTTTTTACTTTTTTAAAATTTTTATTATTTTTTGTTTTATGATTTTTTTAAATATTTTTTAAAGGTGTTTTTAGTGTTCCAAAATGGTTCTCAAAGTTCTCAATTTGCAAAGGGTTCTCTTAGGATCATTACCCTATATATATATATATATATATATGTATGAGTAAAGTGCCAAAATCGTCCCTGAGGTTTGGTCTTTTTTGCGACTTTAGTCCAAATAGTTTCTTTTTTGCAACTGCAACCTTGAGGTTTTCTGATTGCTGCCAGTATCATCCAAATCACTAACTCGGTTATCTTTTATCGTTAACACAGGGGTAATATGGACATTCCCTATATTTATTTTTCTTATACAGTACTAATAATAATAATAATAATAATAATAATAATAATAATAATAAATATAAGTAATTAAATCCAACCCCCAACCCCATCCCCACCCCCACCCATGACCGCTTTCTTCCCCACGCCCTTGCCGGCCACACCCAGTACACCGCTTACACTTCTCCGGCAACCAAACCCCACCAATGGCCACCACCTACAAGGCTACGACCACCGACGAAGCCTTAGCACCCGACAAAAACAATTTTCCAGTTGACATCCCCTTGCCCTAATTCCTGAAACCTCAAGGTTTACGATGAAATACGGAGAGAGTAGAGAGATTAGCGGTTCAAGGCTGAACCCAATCACCGTCGCTGCCTGAAACATCCACCGCCGATGTTTAGGTGTGAAATTGTGTGAGTGAGAAACTAGCGGCTAAAGGTTTACGATGAAGAAGATGCGACAGTGGTATGTTGTTAATTTTGTGGTTTATTTTGTATGTTTAGCTTGGTACAAGAAAGAGACGCATTGATGAGTCGCCGGAGACGATGGTGGTTGTGGGCGGTGGTGTGGAGGAGGCGTTGTCTGGAGAGGGGGGGGGGGGGAGATGAGGGGTCGGTATCGTTTCAGGATCTTGAATTGGTGACGAAAGAAGAGATTGAGTTCTTTATCTTTGCCGCCGTCACCGGAGTTCATGGAGGTTTAAAGGAAGAAATGAAAAGCAAAAAATGAATTTTTTTTTGGGAAAAGTTCTGATGATTCTTGTCGCTCTTTTATGTATGGTCTTTCTTTTATATTATTATAAATTTGTTATTTATTAAATGATTTAATAAAGAAAACAATAAAATGTCCAAAATACCCTTTGAGTTAACGGTATAAATTAACAGAGTTAGTTATTTGGACGATATCAGCAGCAATCAAAAAACCTTAAGGTTGCAGTTGCAAAAAAGAAACTATTTGGACTAAAGTCGCAAAAGTGACAAAACCTCAGGGGCGATTTTGGCACTTTACTCTTTATATATATATATATATATATAGGTGGGTTATAATAATGGTTGAGATTTATCAATCAATGGTTGAGATTTAAAATTACCAAAAATCGTCATAGTTTCTTAGAATTACTCTTTCACCATTATAACCGACATAGTTTCCTAGAATTATACTTTCACCATATGTTTTAATGCCAATTGTCAAAATTCTATTGGTTCTTACCATTCCTAGGAAACAACTTCTTTTTATTTGAACCATTTTCTATATATATAATATATCTATAATATATATAAACGAAGACATAAAAATCTTACGTGTCGCGATGTGGTCGCTCCCCCTTTTTTTGGAGTCACCAGATTTGCTTGATTTTTAAATGGAGGCTTCTCATGCATTTGACCCGAATTCAGGGTATGGGTCTTACCAAACCCAGATATTCCTTAAACGAGTTATAACATCTCATTAAATTAAAAAATAATCTCACCAAATATTTGATACAAAAATCCTATAAAGTAGGAATATATTAAAAATAAATATATAATTTATTTAAAAAAGATATATAGTATTTATAATTAAAAAACCAATTTTATAGTAAAAAAAATAAACGGGTCTTGGATCTCATCAAACTCATATAGCTTTTAAATCGGGTTATAACATCTCATCTATTTGTGAAACAATTTAATATCAAACTATAAGTTAATTATTAACTTTAATACAATAAAAAAAATAAAAAACAAAAAATTGATAAATATTAAAAACAAATAATATAAAACAACCCCCGTAATACAGGGTATAAAACTAGTATATATATATATACACACACTAGCATGGTGCCCGCACAATGCAGCGGGGCGCACGCGCAACTCAATATTTAACGCATAGTCTGTGTCGGTACATAGGTCACCTGATGACAGTGAGCACGTAGCCTAAAATTGGGCGTGTAACTTGCGCAAAGCCAGTTGCGTGTAATCGAAGATTGAACACGTGTAACCGGACGGAAATGCACGTTACCGACATTAATACATGCTTAACCAATATATAGTAACTTGAAATAAATCATTTTCTAAACCAACCCATTTTGGCCCCAAACCCGTTCTGACTCGACAACGTTCTGATCTGGCCCATTTCTACTCGAACCCAAACCATAACCGCCCATTTCTACTAGAACCCGAACCATAACCATTTTTTTGTATCGACTCATTCCGACCCTATTGTACTTTTATAAATGACCCGAACTCGCCTGACTCGACTTGTTACCCGGTTCTAAATGGTAAGCGCGTAACATGCTAAATTTTTAAAACTAAAAACCATAACAATATTATACTCAAATTAAAGAGAATAAAATCCTCGTTTTTATGACGTAATTTTTTTGAAAAAATATTAACTTGTGAAAAAGTTATGCCCGTTAAAAGGTCATGGGATAGTTGGTTTTGAATTAGGAGTCATATGTGTAACTATTATTAAACTTTACAAAAAAGGTAGTGAAGTTGAAGGAC
This sequence comes from Bidens hawaiensis, assembly GCF_021521415.1. Lineage (NCBI taxonomy): Eukaryota > Viridiplantae > Streptophyta > Magnoliopsida > Asterales > Asteraceae > Bidens > Bidens hawaiensis. Next base: position 3,391,369 of record NW_027491034.1, read on the forward strand.
CAAAATTGTAAGTATATTTTGAAAGAATGAAAGTTACATAAGAATTATAAGTAAAGACTTAATTACTCTTATTTTTTAAATTTTGATGCATTAGGTGTTGTATATAAAGCAACAAGTTTGATACCTCTTAAAAATTAAGAGGTCCATCACTCATGATTTATATATATATATATATATATATATATATATATATATATATATATATTACCTGACATGTCAACGACACGTTCATCATATGTACGTACACCACAAAGATTTTCATTTTAACGACACGTTCATCATATGTACGTACACCACAAAGATTTTCATTTTAATTAACCAATTCATCTATCTTTCACACATCCTTGCATTTTTTACATCATCACTAAGCCTAGTAAATAGGCTGGTATATACAGGATCAAAATGAATTTAGATCAAAGTAAGTTATTACTAGAAAAGATAAATATATTTCATTCAGGTTACAACAGATTTTGACCCAAATGAAGTTGGATTGAAATGATCCGTTGTTTCAGGAGGGAAAAAAACTATAATAGTTTCACTTAGTATAATCAAAATGAGTTTATATCAAAGTAAGTTGTTTTTAGAAAAAAGATCAATATATTTCCGTTAGGTTAAAAACGGATTTTAATCAAAACGAAGTTGGATTGATACGAGTCGTTTTGAAACGTAGAACCCCATGTGGCTAGTGGCGATGTTGATGTTGATTGTGTCATCGATAATGATAATGAAAGGGAAGACTATTAGGCGACGCTAGTGGTGGTGAGACGGCAGTGGCAGTGGGAGCCCGGCAGCGACACTGTTGGATATGTTATTGGCGGAGCAGGCATGGTGGTGTCGATCGGTGGGGGAATGACGGCGCACGCATTGATGAATGATGATAGTTGTGGACCGGTGATCATGATGTTGTCGATGACGAGTAAGTGGTGGTGACAAACATTGGTCACGAGTGATGCTTACCCATTCCGACTATTTTTAAGTTAATGAGCTAGTTTTCAGTTACTTATCCATTTTAAACCCCGACTAAATTGAGTAGATCTAATTGACCTTTAACTAATTTGAACTTCCCAAATAACTCATGTATAACCGTCATTTTTACGTTTACTTTTCACAACTAAATTATTTGTCATAGTAAACTATTATCTTTTTGCATCATATAAATAAGTTGTTAAACTTTATATACAAATTTTCAATCTCACATTCAAATACATATATTATTATGTAACTTTTATATACTACAAAATATAAATATAACATAGTCTGTTTCTAGAAGTTGCATAATATATAACCAAGTCAAAAGGAAAATAAAATAGAGTCGTACAGAAACCATGCACGCTCATGCACCTTTCCCATGAAAAGCTACTCTTCCACACCCTCACCCCCCCCCCCCCCACACACACACTCCCCACCATCATCATATATACATACACTAGGTTAAGATCCCGTGTGCAACACAAGTTAGAATAAATAAATTTATTCAACAACGACATAATATAAAACACAAATAATATGTTAAATTGTTCATATAAGTATTTTACAGTATAATAAATTGCATATTAAACGATACGGTGTATATATATATATAGCTTTATATTCCTAAATCTCTAAATATTTCTCTGTATATAACATTTATAGTTATATATGTAACTTTACTGTATTTGTCTCTACATGTATTTCAGGTCATCCTTTTTATCTTTGTGTTCTTAACAACAAATATAGGATATCAAACTATACAACATTTATAGTCCTAATAACATTAAATATTTTTAAAACTAAGTAACCATACACAATAAATCATGAAAGGGCTAATGACAAATTTAATGACAAATGCATTTTATAATAGTTGGCTTCATTATTAACTTCTTTCTTGAGCAATATGGGATGGGATTAAATTTGGTTTTTTTATTGTAATGTGCCAAGTGGCACAAGAATCAAGATGGTCTAATTATAAGCTAAGTGACACAATCATATTTTTATTTATTATATTAAGGATTAAAGATTATGATTATACTATTAATGATTACTTATAAAGGATACAAAATTGTTGAACTTAGAAAAACCGAGCACTTATTATTTACGCTAAAGTCCTTTTATTTTGTTATTTAAATAATAATAACAATGATGATAATAAGTAAACAATGTATTTCATTTTCTTATCCATGAAAGAATAATATGCACTTACATGTCCATGAAAATACTACCATTCTTGAGGTCTTAAAATTTAAAAATTACAATTTACAGCGACACACATTTATTATTGACATTTATTACTGATTACTAATCAATTAACTCATAATAATATGAGAAACATATTTAAAGAAATGTTCGGTTACCATTTAACAATTTTAATTATTCTCTCCTAAATAAAAAATAAAAGTTTTAATGATAGAGAGAAAACTTGCCAAGTGCCACAACTATGGTATATTAAATGCCAAGTGACACAAATAGGTTTTTGTTTATTATAACAGTGGATACCCCCATTAACCCAAAGTCAACATTTGACTTTAATCAGTAATTTTCCTTAAAACTAAACTGACACAGTTTGATGCTAATTATGTTAGATTTGGTCTAAATATATATTCGTAATGGGTTAGGCTAAATGTACCCCCCGGTTGCTTGTCATACCCCCCCCAATTGGAAAAACCAACTTTCATATTAACCCTTAAAATCATATAATTACCAAATTAGCACAAAAGTAAGGATTTAATATTATTTTTTTTACAAGTTGCATTTTCTTTTTATGATTTCGAGTTTAGGGTTTTGGGTTTCGGTTTTAGGGTTTAGGTTTCGGGTTTAGGGTTTCGGTTCGGTTTCGGGTTTCGGGTTCGGTTTTAGGGTTTCGGTTTTAGGGTTTAGGGTTCGGTTTCGGGTTTAGGGTTTAAGGTTCGGTTTCGGGTTTAGGGTTCAGTTTCAGGTTTAGGGTTTAGTGTTCGGTTTCGGGTTTCGGGTTTAGGGTTTCGGGTTTAGGGTTTAGGATATTGCCCTTGGTAAACAGTTTCGGGTTTAGGGTTTAGGGTTCGGTTTCGGGTTTAGGGTTTAGGGTTTAGGGTTTTGGGGTTTTGGTTTATTTTGTAAAAGATAAAGTGGTAAAATAAGGATATTATAAATATATATACTATTAAAATTAAAAAAAGATATTATAAATATTTATAATATTAATATTAAAAAAATAAATTAATAGTAATACTTGATAGTTTTTAATTTGATATATGTAGTGGAGGTTATCAAATGAAAGTAATGTTGTAGGGACTAATATGTATATAAATAATGTTAAGAGCTAATTGTAATTTATGTAATAAGTTCAGGGAGAGAATATATTTAATAAAAATGGAGTAAGGGGAGGTATATTTAGCAGCACCCTTAGTAATTCGGATGCGTTTTCTCAGTAACAAGTTGAGAATATATAGAAAAGAGATAAGTATTTATTGATTTAAGTGAAATTAAATCATTATGAAATGCTCAAGGATACGTACTAACAAACTATATATTAGCATTTTCATAATCCTCAAGGGAATTTTTGATATATTCATGGAAATCTAAACATTTTAATTAAAATAGATCAAACCTTGACTAATTAATGATGTTTTTGTAAAGGTAACTAACTTAATTCCTTTTTATTTCTGATCATAGTTACATATAAAATGTTGAACTTTCCCAAAACCATATTCAAAATTGGATCGTTGATTGCTGAGTGGGACGTGGTATGTGATTGTTCGGTTTTACCTTTCATGGATAATTAATATCGTTCATTAATTCTTTTTTTTATTTTCAACTTATTACATATATAGTTGTTGGTGAAGGGTATGTTGGTAAATTCAGATTTGGAGACCTTCGTAATTTCAAGCAGTGATGACTAACAATGTTAGTCATAATTGTCTGAACAATTTTAAAATACAGTTTAGTACCCCTAGTGGTTTTACATATATATAGTTATGATCTCACTAAAATCCCATGAATTTTATAACCCTCGATCTTGCATCTCTCTCTCTATATATCACACACACACACATCTTTCTTTCTATGTCTCTACCAAATTACCTCAAAGATTCAATATCTCTCTTGTTAAAAGGAGGGAGGGTTTCTCATGGACATACATACAGATCCAGTTTGGCATTCTGTCCACCTCCGCGTGGATGTGTTCGATGATGGTGGCGATTTCCGCCCCGTTGGGAGGTGGTCAGCCTGCTAAACTAGTTCTGTAAGTTTTTTCATGACAAACGTACACATTAAGCTAAACAACACATGAAGTTGATATGTAGGTGTGTATATATGATCCTATATATGAGTTGTTTTGTTTTTAAACAACTTGATGATCATCGCATACAACCATAACCAGCAAAGTCTTTGTATTTACTGGTCAGGTTGGTATGTTGACAAACCTTACCTCTATTTCAAATAATATAGAGGTCGTTTTCAGTGATACCCTCAGCTGTATGGATTATCATCATATACAAGTTAGAATGTTATCTGATATAGTTTCTTGCATCTTCAACTTTCAATTGTGCTTAAGTATTGTCAATATCTTTTATCCTTTATTTTCACAAAGGAAAACAAGATTGTGCAAGTATTCTTCAAAATCCATATTTAATAGTTTTCCCATTTTATGTATACCAATTTTTATGGAAGTGGTAGTTTCAAATCAATATACTTTCTCAAATGAAAGTTATGTTAACAACATTAGGGTTTTCTCTTGTGCCCTCTAATATCAAGTTTCTTTTGTAGTATGTTGTAATTAAGATTTAATTACATCTTCTCGTCTCATTCATTTATATTTTAATTAACTTTCAATGTAGACCATTCTTGGTGCTATCACATTTACTGATGACTCGCCCTTGCACACGGGTCACAATTCTCCGGTCATTCCCTCCCACAACCTCAGCACGCAGGCACCGATGATCTAATTAATAACATTAATGTTCTCAAAAGACAAAGCATTTGATGGCATGAGTTTTAATTAGATTTCGGGTTTTTTTTTAGTATATTAAAGCCATGATATATGGAAATCGAATGTTGATTTGGGGTAGTCAACCCATAAAAAATAAGTATTTATTTATGGAAAATGTAATAAAGGATGTAAAATTGAACTTTTTGACTTTTGTTTTTGATATAAAAGTGGACAACTTAAAGGGTTAAAACTTTGTCAGTCGAAAATGATTTTAAACAAGAGATGGTGACATAACATGTTCCTTTCAATACTTGATCATGATGATATGCATAACGATTGTGTGCTTTCAGCGATGGAATTCCCACTTAAAGCATTGGATTCTTGTGAGCATTATTCCTCGAATTCCATCCATTCACTCTCTCACTCTATAACTATTAAATATAAATGAAAAAAAAAAAATCATACGCAAAGGACTGTTAACGTGCAAATATACGAATGATTATAGACCATTAATCTAGGATACGTGGTTGCGATTAAAGGAAACACTTTTCAAACTTTTCAAACAAGAAAGTTTATATTTTGACGCATGAAAAAGGATTTGGATGGGTAAAATTGATGGCCTTTTTTTTTAAGTTCTCCCAAATATTTTAAATGCCAATTGATTCTTTCATATATATTATAAAAAAATTATTAGTATTAGATTGAATATTTTATTTTCTTTAATTTAAAAATAATCTCTTTATATGTTTCAATTAACAATATGTAGTATATTGTGCGCCATTATATGCATAAGAAGTTGTAATTACAAATATATGTAGCGTAATTATTAGCATAGGTTGTGTAATCATTTTTATAAATTACGTAATATTTATATTTATTTATTTATATACGTTACATAATTATTGTGCATAGTGATATACATCTCTAATGTGCCACATGTACTTGCCTTATAATATTCTTAATATCAAATATTTATTATTGTTATTATTTTAAATCATAATATTTAATCATTTTGGGAATTTTACAAATAATATGGACCAGTGTGGTTGCGTTTTGGCCCTTCTAACTTCAAAGGATGATACGTTAAAAAGTAAAAATTATGTTGTCATGTTATTTGCTAGGGCATACATGTCCAATATAATTCTTCAACTTGTTTTCTTTACTCTCATTTTTTCGAAGGTCTTCTACACATTACATAATAAGCTTTAAACAGACAGCATGAGTTGTGTTTTATAAATATTTGAATACCAAAGGTCTTCTTGATCAGCTTGGATAAAATATCAAATACGCAATGTCCACGATGACTACACACCATTAATGTTGCTAAGAGCTGTGTTTTTTTTATATATTTTTAATTGTTTGAATGACCAACACCATACAAAACAGTGAAACACCCCTTACAAATTAAAAACTCTCCAACATATATATCCATGTTACGTGGTTGAGTTTCGACATGTGTTAGAACCCAAAGAAAGCTAACCGCCTTTATCTCTTCCACCACGTCGATTAGACGAACTACCACCCTCTCCACCTCTTGTCAAGAATATCCCGAACCCAATGGCGAGAACTCTATACCAACACGAAATATATAACATGCCATAAACCTTGGGCTAGACCACACGGAACAAAAATATGTTACATAGTTTCTTAGAAATCCCCGCAAAGAGCGCACAAGACCGAGGGGGCAGCAGCGAGCCACCAATGTCACGCGGGTTGGAAGACGCCCTCCACGCCACCAGATTAACAACCCAATTATTCCAATTGAACCCAAAATCAGGCGATTCACCACGAACATCTTCTAGGTGCCCCTATTGACGATACACAAAGTTCCCGCTCAAACGCTTAAATCACTTGTTATATTTGGATGAAATTTCTTCTTTATTCTTTTCCTTATTTATTGTAAATCAATTCCACAATTGTAGGATTGTAAGCCTGCATATAATCTTTTACTCTGTGTTTCTGAGTCTCATTTAACAAAGCGAGGGGAGGGAATGGGGAATTATGACAGAAAAGAAAGCTAGGGGAAGGAAAATGTGTGATTTTATTTATGTTCCCGAGTTTAATGAAAAGGGAAGGAAAAGAAGGGAAATTAAATATTTTAGGTGTTCCCGAGTTAAGAAGAAAATAAAAGAAAGATACATTTTCCTATTATACCCTTTAAGTAAACTATTATATGAAGTTAGATATAAGGGTAATTTAGGAATTGATAAAAGTTATAATTAAACATAAATATTTTCTCTCCCAATCTCTCCAATTTGGGAGGATGATAATATGTTTATATTTTCTAGCATTTTCCCTCCATTCCCCTCCCCTTTCTTTCTTAAAAAATCTCAGGAACATGATTTTTTTATATTTTCCTCTCTTTTCCTTCCTCTCCCCTCATTAAATGAGACTCGGGAACACAGTGTTATTGTAATAGTGAAAAATACGATTGAATATGTTCTTATATGGTATCAATCAGGTTAACCCTAGCATATCTCTAAACACGCCGCCACACATCCTTCTTCGTCACAAACCTGAGACCTGCAACATCTCTTCTCCTACATCCCAATGGCAACCGTCCCCTCACAATCATCATCCATCATCGGCACTATACCACTCACCAACTCATATTATCTTACCCTAGTCTCCTTTCCTGTCTCGCTTAAGCTTACTACTACCAATTATTTGAGTTGGAAAACTCAGATTGAAGCTTTACTTTACGGGCTCGACCTGTACAAGTTTATCGACGGCACCTTAACTGCTCCCAAACCTTCTGTCAACAAAGAAGGCAAAACCGTTCCCCAACCAGATTGCAATGCATGGTTTCGACAAGATCGACTTCTATTTGGTGCTCTAGTCGGTACTTTATCTCTTCCATTGGTCTCGATAATAACCAATGCTAAAACATCCCTCAAAGCATGGAAAGTCCTCTCCGAAACCTTTGCCTCCACTTCCCGGGGACACATCAAACAACTTAAATATCGACTCAAACAATCTTCTAAATCCCCAAACCAAACCATTACAGACTTCATGCAATCAGTTAAAGCCATTGCCAACGAACTTGCTATTCTTGGCAAACCGCCTGACCCCCGAGGACCTTACCGACACCATCCTAAACGGCCTTGACCCCACATCCTACAAATCTGTCATTGATGCGGTCCATGCTCGAGACACAACAATTACCTTTCATGAGCTTCATGAAAAGCTCATACATGAGGAGTTATCCCTCGCCCAACAAACTCCTGCTTCCAGCCTTCACCAACCTACAACCGCATTTGCTGCTCACACTCTCCAAAAGCCATGGCAAAATCGCAATCCAAATGCGGGCATTCTACCCCCAGGTCTCAAGTTACTACCCAACCAAATCCTACCAGCCGCCCATTCCTTGGCAAATCTCAATTTTGCTTTACTAAAGGACACTCTCTAACATCGTGTCCTGCCTTCAAGAAGTCATATCCGCATATCGGGCTGCCATCACTACCAAAAGGACCACAAAGGTCATCTCCAAAAGCAAACATGATGCAAGTTCCAAGTATAAATAACAATGACAACCGACCATGGCTTTGTGATAGTGGTGCTTTGTACCACATCACCAGTGATCTTAGTGATTTATCCATGCACGCTCCATATGATGGCACCCAAGAACTCGTTATTGGTGATGGGTCGTCTCTTACTATTACTCATGTTGGCTTTTTAACACTTCATTTTGATACCGTCTCTTTGGTCCTACATAACGTTTTATGCGCCCCTTCTATATCTCGTAATATCATATCTATTTCTCGTTTATGTCTTGATAATAATATACTAATCCAGTTCTTTTCTCTAAATTTTGTCATCAAGGATTGCCACTCACATCTCCCCTTGTAACACCCCGGCTAAAGCAGAATACGCCCGAGTGTGACGTACAGATTGCCCAAAACACATGTGACACTATTAAGTGACAATATTATCATTAATTAATTTAAACATCAAGTACACAAGTTTGTAACAAGAAATACAAGGGAAATACGAGAACAATTGACAACTTGTCCATTTATTAATATAATCTAAGTTCTAGTGTCTTCTCCGTTTCATCCTCTAATAATTGTACCTGTAACATATATATAAAATAAAGTCAACTAAATGAATAGTTGGTGAGTTCACACAAGTTTTGATATACGTACATAAAAATCATACAATTCCATGAACAAGTGTAAATGAGAAAGTAATGTCCTTTCCAACTCGGATTGTGTACCAGCGTACTCAGATAAGCGCAAGTAAGGTCCTTTCCAGTTGGGATTGTGCACCAACGTAATCGGATAATGAGGCCCTTTTCCACTCATAACAACAAATGTATTGAGCGCAAAGGGGGGCGTATGATCATACTATCTTGAAGTAATCCATGAGCAAGTAATTTGTAGCAAGTAACAAGTAAACACACAAGTCCATGTAGCGAATTGTAATTTGTAAATAATGAATAAACGAAATCGTAATGTTGATAGGATATATATACTACCCCCAAAATATGTGAAAGCGTTAAAAAAGGGGGTGTGAGAAACTCACCTTGAACTTGAAGACAAAGTTGAAATAAATCCGAAAGTGTGTAAATGAAACCGAAGCAATTGAATGTCACGAACTAGAATTAAAAAGTACAAAATTAGTTGTTACTAACAACTTAAAAGTAATTATATCGGGTTGTCGGGAACTAGAAGTATTGAATGTATATTTTAATATGGGGTTGGATATTGTAATATGATTTTATACATTAACGAATTTTAACGAATTTATTAATAAATTGTTAATTTAATATTAGTATACATTATGAGATTTATATCAAGTTTGAATATTATAAATGGTTACAGAAATATTGGTGTTCACGATATATTTTATTTTGAAAACGAAAATGTTAACGAATTATAAAGTTTAACGAAAAATACATAATTTATATAATTTAAACGAGTGTAAAACGAATTTTTCGAGTTTGAAAGATTGTTTTTAGGTGACAAATCATATATATGATTTACATACTAATTTTATTTAACTTAATATCATTTCATTTGATTTATATATTTTTTATAAATTTTATTTGATTTATTATATAATAGGAAAAAAGTCTAAAAAGAAAACAACAAAAAAAAGAGGCCTGACCCGGGTCCTTTAGCCCACAAACACAAGAACTAACCACTAGACCAGAAAGTAGTTTGTTAACAGATCAAAACAGAAAGTTTAAAAATTATAACCTAGGTTCATCATCTTCTTCATACAAACCCTAGGATTCAAACATGATATTCCGTTCCTATGTTTGATCAATTAAATTTAGGGGTTATTTTAGATGGCCAAAAACTATGACAAAACATATACTAATTACCTCATATGGTTTCGGATTGACGGAGAATGGAACCTCGCCGGAAAACGAACTTGATAGATTGTTACGAGTTATAGAGAGCGTTTGAGGCTTAAAAAGTTGTTGGTGCAAGTTTAGACGATACCTAGCATCCTATTTATACTAGTAATTGAAGACTTATCGTTTAAATTGGTCGTTAATGCGTTGTAATTACTTATGACCGTTCTTGCGTCGTTACAGATCAATTAAACTTTAGTTACGAGTTATAATAACAATTTAATGGGTCATTAACATATCTCGGTCCATATCAAACGTCATTATATGATTTAATTGTTTTAAAAACGCGTTAAAGTAGGTATACGAGGCTCGCCCGAGCCGAATTCCGGCGGCTGGAAAGGTTAGACGGAAAAACGGGAATGGGGCTGCTGGGATGTTGTTGTTATTATTATTATTGTATTATACATTTAATTTCATATTTACGCTTAAGACCCCTCATCTTTCATTTTATATTTAAAACATAAATAAACTGTAATTACCATTTGAACCTTATACTTTTAAATATCATATAAATGTAATAAAATGTTATGGATTATTTTTATATTATACCCGACTAGTTTGCGAATTGTTTAAATATTGACATTAAATATCGGAGATTCGTTATTTGAACAAAAAGACTAGTAACGAACGAATAATAACATAAACCATAGGAAATGTTATATTCAGGGTAAACAAATGACAATAATACGTTGGAATAATAAACATGTCTATTTAACGAATACAATTATATAAAAACGACGTATGTCACATAATATGAATGAAAAGAAAATTTATTAACATATTTATATATATAATATATATGAACGAAAACCGAAAATTTAAAATGGGTCGGATTTTCGGGTTTGAAAAGTAACGAATGTTATAGGACTTACAACTTTTGGAAATTTCGTCTCGAAAGTAAAAATAAAAATAGAAATTTTAAATTAGAACAACTAATATACGGAGTTGTTAGAAATTTTAACCATTTTATACATATATATTTAAAATATAATAACATCGATCTTTGAATGACCCGAAAGAACGCCACAAATAGAAAATATGAAAAGGACACTTATATATAGGATGTACCATCGGCGTATCCACCATGCCCTTATCATATTGTATATGTCCCGTTCCTCAAAATCAGTCCAAGTTCCAAGTTATTCCACACAACTGGACTTATATTTTCCATGCGAGGACATTGATAATTATGTGTCGACCCATAATTACCTCTATCATTGGATGGTCCATATAACTTGCTCTATTGTGTGGTTTTAGGACATAGACCTTACATAAATAATAAGATTCTCATACATAACGTTAAAAAACAAAAATAATGAATTTAAAGGGTAACAACATTACAAAACACATTGATAGACCATTCAGGCCAAGGACAACGCGAAAAACAATAAGTCAAATAAATAAAATCATCGTGTCTAAAGCAAGAAAACGATGTTAAAACGAACTAAACGAGATAATGAATTTAAAGAATGAAACATTTAGAATTATAAACATCGTAACATGTAATTGAAATAATGGAGTCGAAAATAACATGACATGTAAACATAGCGTTTAACCAACGAAATATGAATACGCAACTTGATAACGCATTGGGTTCGAGAATAGCTTAAATGAACGAAACTTTTTAGTATCAGAATATCATGATGTTTAAAAAACATGAAAATCTCCAATAGAACATCGACGTGACCAATGGCAACGTTGAGATGAATAAACAATTATATCTTACAAACATGTAAATTGATAATAACTTGAAATGAAATGGATAAAAGGAAATTTTAATATTAAAATATTGAAATCGATTAAGTTTGTGAAAAGAAAAATTTCCAATATTAACTTTGTGCTTATCAAGTATATAATTAAAACTTCGAAATTAAAATAAGGTATTTGTCTTAGATTGATGAAATTAAGAACAATCAATAAAATGGTTCAAATAAAACATTGAGTGGAAGGGAAGTACAAGAATAAACAAAACAATTTGTGTAAATATATAACATCAGATAAACTCGGCATGTACATGGGACACAGTCCCGGTTTTAAGTAAACGAATTCGTTTGGAGAGAACTGGTCACCGATAGTAAAATGTAGAACTAAAATAAAAATACGGTTTCTATTAAGTAATTATGTACACATACATGTTCATAGTCCCAATTTACACTTAACGTTGATGGGAAATTGGTCGTAGATCCCAAGATTTGAAATAACAAACGTAAACGGATTTAACAAAGCGAATAAGGATGTGTACGAATTTACGTTTCGTAAAATACAAACGAATACGGTTCCAAGATCAATGGACAATCAAAATAAACTTCGTAAACAATATAAAAAAAGAAGTGGATGTAAAAATCACTTGGGTAAGTTCGAAACATACGTAAAGGAGAAAATAAAGAAAAGTAAATGTAGCTTGCGACGCTTGTCTTCTCGAGTGTCGGTTTATTTGGGGTTGAGAGGTTGGCGTGGGGGGTGGTGCCATGATTTCTTGTCAGAAAATCATTGGCGTTAACGAAGGGGAAAGAGAGGAAGAGATACAACATATATTTTAATTTTCAAAAAAAAAAAATCGGTTGTAATTCGTGGTGTTTTTATATCTCATGGTGAAATAAGATTTATTCTATTTTAGTTAGGTAAAACGTTTTTAACTAGCGCTAAAACTTTATGAAATCCTTAACGTAAAAAAATAAATGTTTTATTTTGGCCATCAGCCTAGGAAAAAGATTGTCAGGTAACCCGATTTGTTGAATGAAAAATGGCCTTAAAGGGCTTAAGACTTGTTTGAAACAAAATTTTACTTTAAATCTTGTTTGAAAGAATAATTACATTATTATTAGTGGTGATGGTAATACTAGAATAATAATATTACTAATAATAACAATAATAGTAATAAAAATTTTATTACTAATAATATTGATAATTATGGTAATAAAAAATAATGATGACGGTAATGGTACTAATAATAATGGTAGTAGTAATATTAATAATGATGATAATGTTAATAATTTTAATAATGATAATAATAATACTAGAGGTAATAAATCCTTTTTAAAGAAAATCTATTTGATTGAAAGTTAAAAATAACTGAGGATTTGGGATTAGGTGCGAGGTGTTAGTAAAAGAAATAGAATGTAGGAAAGTATGCAAAAGAAAATATAGACGAGTTTTGTAAGGATCTAAGTATTAAAACCGGAAAATTGTATAAGGTCGACAAAGGATGCGGGGTTAATGTATTGCACGACGGAAACAAGTTAGGCCTTCCAAAGTATGGTGAGTGTGTTAAGGTCACCACATTGTTAGTAGGCTTGAATCATGAGGTCAAACATGTGATTGAGACAAATGGTTAGGTACAGGTCTTGCAGATGGGTGGGTGGCGTTGAGTTTGGGTAGGTTTTAGCAATAAGTTGTAACTGAATCTACCACAGATTGAAGCATATCAACGTTTAAGGGAAGTAAAGTGGTGGGATTTACACATACCGTACAAAGGGCGTGTTCCAGCGTGAGGCTTTTCGGTTGGGTTTAGTTTGTGTTTCCAAGAATGGTGCTGGGTTTGAATTTGAATTTACTATAGCGATGAAGGTGGGTGCGGTCAAACGTGGGGTGATCGGGATCGCGGAGGCCATTTTCTTGATATATTGGATTGTCATTTTGTGAGTTGAGTGTGACAACTAGGAAAACGAGAAGACATGATACGAAACGTGAAGAATTCGCGTGACTTGGGACGTAAGTATGAAAACGACGAATAGATACGTCAATAAAAACAAGTAAAGAAAAGAAATCGCATGAAACAAATTTGAAATCGAAATTGGAATTTCCATGAAACGTCATGAGTTTTCACAATGTCAATAAACCAAAATCTCATAAATTATTTGAATAACCATATGGAACAAAAATATATTAAACTTAACAATAAATAGTGAAATCGAATTGAAAATCGAGTGTTTATGAACCACCATGACTTTTTAAATTTTCACTTCTAAAACATAAGGGCAAATGAATATGGAAATAAGGTAATCAAATTGAAATTCGACCATATATGCATTACCATGACCTTTTGAATTTTCAATTTTAAAACGTAGTAGTAAAGTAATAAAGGAATCGTTTGAAATTCAGGTATTAATTTGCAAACTTTTAAAAGTTTAAGCCGTAAATGAGCGTATAAATAAAGAAAACGTGTCACGAAATTTTTTTGAAACTTAACTATTCTCGTATAAAAATGCGCAATTAAATTGAACCGAAAGCTGGGTATTCGTGTACAGACTTCCAGTTAAAACACATTGTAAAACATACATGAGTGAAACCATATTCTTTTCACAAAGAGAACATGGTCACGTTTGAAAACTTAAAGTTGCGATTCATATGGTGTTGAAAGTGGTCTGCTTTAGCTTAATAGAGTTCATGCTCTTTCCTAGCTCTCTTGGTAAGCAACCGGGTCCCGCGTTTGATTGGGATTTATACGCATTGTTTATCCTTAGGTTTCAATAACCTTGGTGTCAAGAGTTTCGGAAAACAGGCACGTCCCCCTTACAGTTTACTACATACCCGCCATAATGAACCATCTTTAAGAGGAAGAAATATCGGGCAACCAAAAATCAAAAATCTGATTATTGAAATTGAAAATCTTTGCGTTAGGCATAAGCCTTGGACTTGTGTGTACTTGTGTAATTGAAGTAATTGAATCATCAGTATAATAGTATTTGCGTACATGAAGCATAAACACATCAATAATAACCAAATAATGTGCATCGAACAATCAAATTGGGGTCACATAATTTCTAATCATGCAACCTAAACAATTAAGCAAATAAACTATAACCAACTAGGACACTACGTCTAATGTCCTATCTTATTGTCACGGCTCTGATACCAATCTATAACACCCCGGCTAAAGCGGAATACGCCCGAGTGTGACGTACAGATTGTCCAAAACACATGTGACACTATTAAGTGACAATATTATCATTAATTAATTTAAACATCAAGTACACAAGTTTGTAACAAGAAATACAAGGGAAATACGAGAACAATTGACAACTTGTCCATTTATTAATATTACCTAAGTTCTAGTGTCTTCTCCGTTTCATCCTCTAATAATTGTACCTATAACATATATATAAAATAAAGTCAACTAAATGAATAGTTGGTGAGTTCACACAAGTTTTGATATACGTACATAAAAATCATACAATTCCATAAACAAGTGTAAATGAGAAAGTAATGTCCTTTCCAACTGGGATTGTGCACCAGCGTACTCAGATAAGCGCAAGTAAGGTCCTTTCCAGTTGGGATTGTGCACCAACGTACTCGGATAACGGGGCCCTTTTCCACTCATAACAACAAATGTATTAAGCGCAAAGGGGGGCGTATGATCATACTATCTTGAAGTAATCCATGAGCAAGTAATTTGTAGCAAGTAACAAGTAAACACACAAGTCCATGTAGCGAATTGTAGTTTGTAGATAATGAATAAACGAAATCGTAATGTTGATAGGATATATATGCTACCCCCAAAATATGTGAAAGCGTTAAAAAGGGGGGTGTGAGAAACTCACCTTGAAGTTGAAGACAAAGTTGAAATAAAACCGAAAGTGCGTAAATGAAACCGAAGCAATTGAATGTCACGAACTAGAATTATAAAGTACAAAATTAGTTGTTACTAACAACTTAAAAGTAATTAGATCGGGTTGTCGGGAACTAGAAGCATTGAATGTATATTTTATTATGGGGTTGGATATTGTAATATGATTTTATACATTAACGAATTTTAACAAGTTTATTAATAAATTGTTAATTTAATATTAGTATACATTATGAGATTTATATCAAGTTTGAATATTATAAATGGTTACGGAAATATTGGTGTTCACGATATATTTTATTTTGAAAACGAAAATGTTAACGAATTATAAAGTTTAACGAAAGATACATAATTTATATAATTTAAACGAGTGTAAAACGAATTTGTCGAGTTTGAAAGATTGTTTTTTAGGTGACAAATCATATATATGATTTAGAAACTAATTTTATTTAACTTAATCATTTCATTTGATTTATATATTTTTTATAAATTTTATTTGATTTATTATATAATAGGAAAAAGTCTAAAAAGAAAACAACAAAAAAGAGAGGCCTGACTTGGGTTCAAACCCGGGTCCTTTAGCCCACAAACACAAGAACTAACCACTAGACCAGAAAGTAGTTTGTTAACAGATCAAAACAGAAAGTTTAAAAATTATAACCTAGGTTCATCATCTTCCTCATACAAATCCTAGGATTCAAACATGATATTTCGTTCCATGTTTGATCAATTAAGTTTAGGGGTTATTTTAGACGGTCAAAAACTATGACAAAACATATACTAATTACCTCGTATTGTTTCAGATTGACGGAGAATGGAACCTTGCCGGAAAACGAACTTGAAAGATTGTTACGAGTTATAGAGAGTGTTTGAGGCTTAAAAAGTTGTTGGTGCAAGTTTAGACGATACCTAGCGTCCTATTTATACTAGTAATTGAAGACTTATCGTTTAAATTGGTCGTTAATGCGTTGTAATTACTTCTGGCCGTTCTTGCGTCGTTATGGATCGATTAAACTTTAGTTACGAGTTATAATAACAATTTAATGGGTCATTAACATATCTCGGTCCAGATCAAACGTCATTATATGATTTAATTGTGTTAAAAACGTGTTAAAATAGGTATACAAGGCTCGCCGGAGCCGAATTCCGGCGTCCGGAAAGGTTAGACGGAAAAACGGGAATGGGGCTGCTGGGATGTTGTTGTTATTATTATTATTATTATATTATTATTATTATTATTATACATTTAATTTCATATTTACACTTAAGACCCCTCATCTTTCATTTTATATTAAAAGATAAATAAACTATAATTACCATTTGAACCTTATACTTTTAAATATCATTTAAATGTAATAAAATGTTATGGATTATTTTTATACTATACCCGACTAGTTTGCCACTCGTTTAAATATTGACATTAAATATCGAAGATTCGTTATTTGAACAAAAAAACTAGTAACGAACGGATTAGGAAATGTTATATTCAGGGTAAACAAATGACAATAATACGTTGGAACAATAAACATGTCTATTTAACTAATACAATTATATAAAAATGACGTATGTCACATAAGATGAATGAAAAGAAAATTTATTAACATATTTATATATAATATATATGAACGAAAACCGAAAATTTAAAATGGGTCGGATTTTCGGGTTTGAAAAGTAACGAATGTTACACCCCTCCTCCGGGGCACGACTAAACATGGGATCTACGAACTCCACCCCAAGTCACAGCCACGAGCTTTTCATGCTCAAAAAAATAAGTCATCCTTGTGGCATCATCGACTTGGACACCCGCACTCATAAGTGCTACAACATTTATCTTCCCTTATTTCGTTTATTTCTTTTTCCAAAGAATCGTGTAATTCTTGTTGCGTTAATAAGAGTCATAAAATCCCTTTTAATATTTCGTCTATTAATTCAAATGCACCTTTACAAATTATATTCTTGGATGTGTGGTCCTCCGCTGTTTCTTCTTACGATGGATATAAATATTATATAATTTTTGTTGATTATCACACAAAATACACTTGGATTTGCCCCATGAAAAATAAATCTGATTCCCTCGATATCATTATTAGCTTTCAACGTCTTATCGAAAATTACTTTCAATGCAAAATAAGAAAATTTTTTCCGACAATGGTGTCGAATACATAAAACTCGCTTCTCATCTTTCATCATGTGGCATTTATCACCTTACCTCCCCGCCACATACACCCAAACATAATGTGTAACAACTCGGACTTTTCAAAAAGTATATTTTTATTAAAAAAAACCGACCCGTCTTGATGTTTGGGAAATTATATCACATTTATCGAGAAAATTTAATTATTATATTATTATTTATTATATAAATATATAATATAACTTTCATATTATGTCAAAGTTAACGCAAACTTAAAACTTTTACCAAATTGTGTTTCCACCTTCAACGTTCAGGGACTAATTAGCAAATTTCTTATAACTCATCATAGAATCTGGATAACTCGTTAATCCAAACCCATTTCTTTATAGACCCGATTATAATCAAGTTTCTTGGACCAAAATTCTCGCAATCAACTTGGAAATCGAATCTCTATACATATTAGTCATTCCTTAATCGGCCTAACCGACACATGTATTATGTTAATTAAATCAAAATCAAGATATGCAATGTATTAACGAGGCTGACATTAAACTGAGCTTGTTATACAAGCTAATGGTCATATTAATTCAATTAAGGATCCAGTTTATTCTACCACTCCTCGTCGTCCTAACCCCAGTATTCAATTGTAATATCGTATTGGTTTGATTCGTTTTCTGGAACTCGTTAGTGCCGAACACGGTTTCTCATATTTAGCCGTCTTATAATCAACGATTAAAGTATTTGATTATTTGGTTTTGATCGCGTTGATCTCCACTGCAATAGCCTTAAACTCAATTGATCAAACGTATAACGTATTGATCGATCGATTGATTGATTAGAATTTATGTTTCAAATATGGTGCAACAGGCTTTTAGTTATTTTGTCCTTGTTTGATGTTTACACGAACAGATCAGTTAGTGCAGTTGGCTGTTGTTGTTGTTGCGTTAAAGGCTTATGGGCGCTGGGACCCGGGTTCGAATCCCCCAGCCCCGTTTTTGATTTGGTTTTGTTTTTGTTTTTTTTTAAATTCCTTAAATCATATATATTAATATATTAAACTTTTAAATCTTATTAATAATATCTTGTATATACTAATAAATCACTATTGTTACAAAACCGACATATTAACTCGTAATTTTCCGAACCTCGGTTAGAACTAGATATATATATATGTATGTATGTGTGTATGTATGTATGTATATATAAAAGTTTGTTAAAAGTTAATAAAGGTTTATATAATAAACATTTAAAATGGTTTTTTTATTTAAAATACATAATTAAAATAGAAAATATACCTTATTATTATAAACAGTTATTTGGTTAGGTATTTTATAAACAGAAGGTAATTTTAAATATATATATATATATATATATATATATTAAATAGTACAGGTTCAAATATATATAAACAATTATATTTTATACAATATTAATTTATAAGGAATCTTTTTAATAATAAATTTTAAATAAATTAATTTATACCCTTAAAACCCGTTCATATCTCGTTTCCTTATTAGTCTATTTAATGATACGTCGTTTTCCTCGTTATTACACCTGTTAGGATTTTCTTTGCTACGTCTCGAAAAGCGTGACGTCTCTTATATCTTCATTCTTATCCCGTACTTTCACTCTTGCTTACTTGCTAAGGTGAGTATTTCACTCTCCTTCTTTTACTTATTTTTTTTTACTGTTTTGGGGACGTATGCGTTCGTAGATATTTTCTATTATATATAGTATTCAACTGCAACTGTCTATCATTGTGTGTTTATCAGTTTGCCTAACTTGCTATTTGCTTACTTGCTTTATTTGAACACTATTGCTTACTTTGGCAACCGATGCCCATTTTTATGGCAATAGTTTAGTCCTTGCTTGGTAACCGGTGTCCATTTATATGGATTGGTTGAGCCCTTTCTTATGGTTTGATTGATTGTCTATGTGCTATGGCTAACTATCTCACGGGAACAGTTTGTACTTATACTTATTATTGTTATTTATGTTATTATTGTTATAGTATCTTAAATCTGGTGTTATACTCACTCAACCTAGTGTTGACAAAACATATTTGTATTTTTAACGCATATGCAGGTTATCGTGTGACGTGATTACAAGATTGTTTGAAGCAACTTAGGATGCATGTTAGAGAAGAAGATACAAGAAATTAATTTTGGATATTTATTGTACTTGTTTATTTATGAGTTTGATGTACTTAGCTATTTAATAAAATTTAATAGATATTGACACTTTTGATATTGCATAATAGTACCTTGAGAGCTGTGGGCAATCAGTTCACGCCCCGACATTTCCGTCGTAGGTTGGGGTGTGACATAATGGCTATGCCGAACGCAGACACCGTCATATAGCCGAAACGGGTCTCGCCCTCTTATCTCATGCCAACATGCTCCTTAAATATTGGCTTTTTGCGGTTACCACCGCAACCTACCTAATAACCCTCTCCCTACTTCCACACTTAAAAACGATTCTCCTTACTTTCGTTTATTTCAAAAATTACCAAACTATGACAAACTCCGTAGTTTTGGTTGCCTTTCTTACCCTTGGCTTCGACCTTATTCCGAACACTAACTCCAACCTAAATCTAAACAATGCATATTTGTCGGTTACTCCTCTACCCAAAGTGCATACTATCTCTTAGATCCCCAAACTAATAAAATTTATACTTCCCGTCGCGTACACTTTGTGGAATCTCACTTTCCCTACGAGATTCTATCCCAAACATCCACTCCCCCATCTCCAAATCTAGACGATTGGCTCCCCCTCTATGTTAATATTACTCCAATACCACCATCCACTTCAACAACTTCCAACCACAATTATACTCAAAACCTTCCACTGCATTCTAATGAAAACCTTACCAACTCACTTCTATCTAATAGTCAAACCCCTCCAACACCCAACTCACAAACATTACCTACTTTGCAACTTCCAGCCCACAACCCTTCTAGCTCAACTACTCAACAAATCCACAATCCAATTGATGTGCGAAAATATATATAATTAATAAACATGAATCGCAACTAAGCTTTAAAAACCAAAAAATCTATCCTAGTTCACATAAATGGCATGTGTACCGGTTGCGTGTAGGAAAGACAAGGAAAGTCAGGATATCGAACTCGAAGACACGTGAGAACGGCTCATGTTAAAAACCCTAGTCCAAGTCCTACCTAATAATATTTTATTGATTTTATATTAATTTATTTTAAACTAATTTAATTAACTAGATTACTAACTCAACTTAACGAAACTAACTGGGTACTTAACGAAACTTAACAAGGTTTTAACGAATATGGAGAAACGACTACCTAGGCAAGAATCCTATGGACAATTCAAGGGCTAACGGAATTAACTATCACACGACAACGGGATCTTAAAATAATCAACTAAGGCTCATTAAAGTTCGCTAGATCACCTCTCGGTCTCACCAACTAACCCTCACAAATCTAAGAAGATTGAATAAGTGCACAAGGATAAAGATTACTAAGGCACCCTAATGATGCATCTCCTCTCCTCTCGGACTCAACGACACAAAACCCGCTTAAATTGGTACTAGCAATTCTAGGGATAAAGGGGTAACAAAAATCTAACTCGATCTAAGACACTTATTTGCCCACAAAACTAAACCAGATAAGACCAAAACTCGCTCTCGCGCAATTCTAACCTAACCGTATAAAGATAAGGGACAAACCGACTTCCTATTACCTCTCGGTCACAAGGAAGGTGAACCTATTAAATATTAATAATTAATCGCACTAAAGATTCCTATGGTAGTACTAACCATGACAAGATAAAAAACACAAAGTCTATGACTTAAACGTAGAATCCTAACCGAACGACACAAAATCAGTCAATCAAAGTCATTCGGGGAATCACAAGCAATAATTATATAAAAACATTATTTTAACACATCAAAGATAGAATTAAATAAAGCTTTCAATAATAATACATCGTGTAACTAGTCAAAACCAAATAAATCGTCAAAAAAGTCAATACTCATCTCAACCTAGGTAGTTATAGAGGTTTAGCCAATAATCATACTCAAGTACAAACCAAAATATGTAACGTTAAAGTCTGAATTCATAAAATAATAAATCAAACCAGAAAAATAATAATGTTTGGTTGAGTAGATGTGAACCGGGAGCTCTCCAATTGAATAACACTTGTCTGCTTCTTCCCCTATCGCGTCTTCTGTTCTCCCCATCTCCAACCTCCAACTTGCGGCTGCTCTTATTCCTTCTTGTCAAACTTTTTTTCGGCCATAGGGTTTTTTTTACCAGCCCATCTAATCATTGGCATATATTAAATTCTCTCTCGCCCAAATTCACGAAATATATGAAGCTGCATAAAAAGTTTTGTTGTGTATTAATTCATTTATTTAGTTGGAGCAAATAAATGCACTTTGAAAATTTTAGTCTTAGGTTGTAAGGTGTGGATGCCGGGATGCCGTTGAAAGAGCCTATGTGGCGGTCGGTGTGGGTGGTGAACACCGCCTCAGTCACGTCGGCGCCACCCACAGTGAATTTTTGGAGGTGAAATTGCCGATAAAAATGCCGCTGTCTTCCTCCTTTAACGCTTTTGTTTAGTTTATTTTTTTAACAAATATTATAAGATAGAGAGATAGCCAGATAAGTGGATGCTGTACTGAATAATAGATTGAGGGGAGGGGGGATGATGAAGAAGACAATGGTGTTTTGAAAAATGGATAAGAGTTGGGGTGTTTGGAGAAATGGAGAAGAGTTGGGGGTGTTTGTTTGTATTTATATTATTAAAATTTAGTATAATTTTATGTTTTTATTATTATTATAATTATTTTTGAAACATAAATTTCTTTTTATACATAATATATCAATTTATGTTTTATTTTAGTTATATCAATATTATTAAAAACCTAAAAAGAAGGGAATGTATTGTATGTGACGAGAGTCGAGTTCAGTCGTTTCGTTTTTTATTCACACAATTTTAATTTTAGGTATGTTGAATTAGTTTTAGTTTAATAAATGTAATTATTTTATTTGAAAAAAAGAGGAAAGTTGTATATCGGTGAATTGGTAACTATTTCCATGGTATTGTGAAAGATAGTAGAGAGAAGTGATGTATGATGTGGGGCTCACGTGGAATTATAAAGTAGAAAGGAAAATGGTATCCATACCCTTTAGTCTTAGCACCTACGATTTGAGGTTAAACACTTAAACAATATCATTTAATTTCATTTAATTTGTAAATTAAGCCCATATTAAGAATAATATAAATCATAAACATTGAAACAAAAATGATATATATGCCATTATTAATCGATTAACATAAAACAACTTAATTAAATATTATTTTTAGATAAGAACGAACATAAAACCTTTTAAAAGTGTAGAAATTATTTATAAAATTTTTATATAGTCAAGACCACATCAAATATCTCCATTAAAGAGGAATGTGTTCCATCATGGGAAGACAAGTGGTGATGAGTTGGTGGATTTTACAGTCATGGATGAAGGAGAGTTTGACCCACTTGGTGATATGAAGTTGCTCGAAGATTTATTGTATAACGAACCAAGTGTGGGGACCAGAGAGGGGCCTTGTGAAAAGAGCCATGAGGTAGCAGTTGATTCAGTTCTTCCGACATTATACTTTGATTGTGAAAACCAAAACATGAACCACACTCAATCTTCATTCGGGACGTGTCGAGGTTTAAAAAGTTGGCTAAAATAATTAGAAGGAGGATATTTGGGCTCAAGGATCATAGTACGATGAAGAGTTTGAATTCCCCACCTTATTTTACTGAATCATTTTTGGGGGAATTTAAGAAGTGGTGGTTCGAGCTGAATTCAGATTTTCAGGATCACATGAGTTTTGCAGTTGATTTCTTTCCCTACTAATTGTAAACGGAGAGTGTTGAGGAGCAATGATGGGAAGCGGATAAAATAGAAGCCTCCTGAATGAGGTTTAGGAAGTGAGTCTGGCTGAAGACTCTTATATAAACTTAGCGCTTCCTGGGAGGCAACCTGGTAATATGTTTCATTTTATTTTGTTTTAGTTTTAGTTTTAGTTTTGTTTCTTCGATAATCCAATTGCTTCTTTTCTTTTCTTGCAGGTTGTTCAATGGTTGTTTGATGACGGTTGATGGGATGATTATAAACAAGTGTGGGGATGCCACTTGTTTTAGATGAGTGCCGCATTTGTTCTTGAGTGACTTCTTGGTAGAGAGCACTTGAGTACGAGACTCGCGTTCAAATCGGAGGGCACATAACATGACTCATGACACACGCTCATGTTAAGGTTAATGGTAGTTTATATAGTGAAACAGAGCCCAAAACCTGACAATTCGTGGAAAATTTTGGAATCTCCCCTCTAGGCGCCGGGCGACTAGAATATGGGTCTGGCCGTGCGGAGCGACGTGCTCCTAAAGGCCGGCTTCAGCCGGTCCGGCCTGTTATCCTTTTGGTTCCTTTCCTGACTTGTTCTGGCTTCTCGTTTAGGCTTATTTTGACTCATTTTTCGCCTTTTACAACTACACTCAACTTCCGGAACCTACAAAACACAAATATGCTAGTAGTATACAAATCGTAACTAAATATAAACAAAAACTAATGATATATTATAAAAACTATACAAGAGAAATATATATAAATATCAGTATATCAAGTAGCTCTTGGTATCTAAATTTACAAAAGAAAGGGGGGTCCCATTCATTGTTCATGGCCGGAAAGAGAGGAGGATTGGTTTGGTTAGTTTAGTATTATTAGAAATTGGTTTGGTTAGTTTAAATGGGTTAGTTTGGTTAAATGGTTTTAATGTTTTATTTTAGGGAGTGTTGGTAATTTGATGACGTGATCTTACTAACATAATTTTATATGTACTAGATTACAGTATCACATGACATGTTTGTTTGTTTGTTTGCGTAACTCATATATACGCATCTATATGAAGATGAAAATTTTATACAAAGTCATGAAGTTGTGTTATGTCAAATTTTTAAGTTTTTGGACCTTAGTGTACAATATAAAGTTTATATCTTGGACTATTGGACTATGCTTTGGTTTTATAAAATTTTAGTACCAATGTTGTTTAAGTTGCATATGTGTAAGAGTAATTTCCTCGGGTTAACTTGCATATGTGTACTAGTAATTTCTAAAATTACATAACGTATGATAATGGTATGTATGGATTCTCTAGACTTTATATGACTTAGGTAATGTTGTTTAAGTCAAACAGAACTCATAAAATGTAAATGCATTTATGACATGTACATATATTGACCTGAAATTTGGCTGCTGTCACATCTTTCATGTGATGTTATCAAAATGTAAATGCATTTATGACATGTACAGATATTGATCTGAAATTTGGCTGCTGTCACATCTTTCATGTGATGTTATCAAGAGAGCTGAGACCTTTACCGATAACTTTGAGAAATATTTATTTAAATTTATATTTCACACATAAGTTACCACACTATGATTCAGAAGTATTTCCTAATTCAAATTTCAAAAATTTAATTTCTGTTTATATTATATTATTTTTATGTTTATTTCTTTTTCATTTAGATTGTTAAGATTTCTTGTTTAGATAGTTTTTTAGTTGAATATAAATTAATAGGAACTTTTTTCCTAAAACCTTTGGTTCAATTATCGTATTTGATTATCATAAAGTATATTGAGCCATTTTTTCAAAACTACATCACTATTGCATTAACTTATGCCACATGTAGAACACAATGCATAACTTGTGGAGGTACACACTACTCTATCACGTTATCATGCTTTAATACATAGTCTACAATGAGATTATTTTAAGCATAATCTGATTATACTCTATGGTATTTGAATATTCAATTGAGATTTGTTAGCCATCGTCATTTAACGCATTTAGTATCAGTACTCAAGAATTTCAAGTATATACATAAATTAACACATTATAATCAAACAATTCCATACAACAACAGTATGCCTTACTTTTGACACATGGGCAATTAATAACATCTTTACTTTAACAAAGGGTATAGACTCACATGTCACATGGATCATTTGAATTCCTACTTCTTGATTTTTGTACACTCCTCGTTGAAGTTCAATTGGGTAGCTTGGAATAACTAGAAATATGGTGGGATCGGGTTAGGCTTGTTGAAAGATGCTAGCCATGTTGGCTAAATGGTGGTGGCGATTTAAGGGGGGAGGGAGTGTGGTCTTTGGTGTAGAATAATATGGTCTCTCCATCATTCTTTTAGGTCTTAGCAGGCGATTCCCGCTAGGCTCTCGGCTTCGGGACATTGTAAGCATATTGTGAAGATCTTCTCTGAATTAGCAATTACAAGCATTGATCTCGGCTCTATTTTAAAGTACATGGTTAGGAATGGAGTTACAACGTAATTTCGGTTGGAACTTCGGATTGGAAACGGAGCTCCCGCACCTTTTCTTGGTCTAGGACGAGAAAAAGTGTGTGGTTGCGGACCGGTACATTGTACGTATATGGAATCGAATTTGATATTCGGATTATGGTCAATGGGGTTGTGTTCGAAATTTGGCTACGTAGGTGGAATTGAAATTTTAAACATTTGCTTGCCGTTTGTCAATATGTGGTGTTAGACTCAGGTGGAGACAATTGGGATCTTAATTGACGAGGATGGGGCATTCATAGTGAAGAGTATAAAGGGGATATAAGAAAATATTCAATCGTATTTTTCACTATTACAATACAAATTTCATCCAAATATTTTGGAATTGATTTACAATAAATAAGGAAAACAATAAAGAAGAAATTTCGTCCAATATAACAATTGATTTAAACATTTGAGAGGGAAATTTATGTATCGTCAATATGCCCCCGCAAGATGGACGCTCGAGAGGTAAGACCAATCTTGAAAAAAAGATTATGAAAACGTGGTCTTAGTAACGGTTTAGTTAGAGCGTCGGCAAGCTGATCGTCACCGGAGATGCGTGTGACCCGAATGATGCGTTGTTGAACCTTTTCCCTTACAAAGTGAACGCCAAATACTAGGTGTTTCATTTGTGAATGGAACATCGGGGTTGCCGAGTAATGTGTAACACTTAAATTATCACAATATATTGTTGGAGTAAAAATAGAGTTATAACCAAGTTTAGATAATAATGAGATAATCCATTGTACTTCGGTAGTTGTGGAGGCAACGGCTTCGAACTTGGATTTAGTGGAGGACCGGGCCAAGGTTAGCTGACGTTTAGACGTTCAAGCAAACCTATGTATCCCGTGGTACTACGATAGGTAGACATGTCACTAGCCCAATCGACATCGCTGAAAGCATGGAGATGTAGAGGTGAATTAGGTTTGGAAAATAACCCGTGGTGGAAGGTACCATGAAGGTAACGAAGTAGTCATTTGAGGCCGCACAATGTAAGTTAGTGGGCGAGTGCATGAACTGAGAAAGTTTGTTGACCGCAAAAGAGACATCGGGTCTAGTAAGTGATAAATATTGCAAGGCCCCAACGAAAGCACGGTATTCAGTGGGTGTAGTGAGAGGAGTACCATTTGTAAGGTGAAGGCGATCCGAGAAAGACATTGGGGTGGACGTCGGCTTGCAATCACTCATGTTAGCTCGTTTTAACAAATCAAGAATATATTTTTATTGAGAAAGAAATAGACCATTTTTGTGAGGAATGACTTCAAAACTTAAGAAATAGGTGAGGGAACCAAGGTCTTTTAGAGAAAAACGTGAAGCAAGAGTTTGAATAAAACTGTTGACAAGAGATGTGTCGGAATCGGTGAGAATGATGTTGTCAACATAGACGAGAAGAAAAATGGGAGATTTGGTGACATGGTTAATAAATAGAGAGGGATCTGAGATGGTTGGTTTGAAGCCGACATATAGAAGATATGATTTTAGCTCATCATACCACGTGCGAGATGCTTGTCAAAAGCTGTATATGGCTTTATGTAATTTACAAACGTCGTTTGGAAAGGAGGGGTCGACGAAGCCGGGTGGTTGTGACATAAAGACGTCTTCCGTCAACGTACCTTGTAAAAAGGCATTGTTAATGTCAAGTTGACGAGGCATCACTATTGAGAAGTAGCTAGAGAAATAATGAGGCGAAGAGTGGCTGGTTTGATAACGGTACTAAAGGTCTCAACATAATCTAAACCTGGACGTTTATTATGTTGGGCCTAGTTTTGGATGGTTTGTACTTTGTCCAATTGTATTTGGGTTTAGCATGTATGTGGGCTTAGGTCACGGGTTTATTGTGTAAGCCGAGATCTCTTAAGTGATCTCGGTGGGCTTTTGGTTCGTTTGGGCTTAGGTGTTTTGGTTCCCTATATATAGTGCATATATTGTATAGGGTTAGGTTGTTCGTTCATTGGGGTCTTTGGCCGTCTAAGAGTTACTAGACGCGCGAGTATTGTAAGTGCTTAAGCACCCGACGTATATTAATAATATGTGTGCTTTGAAGCAATCCCGTTGTTACGTTCTTGTGTTTTTGATTCACCAAGTGTTGGTATTCCGCACCAATACTTGTTTATTGATATCATAATTGTAGTGATCCAGATTCAGGACTTACAATTGGTATAAGAGCTTTAGACCTTATTCAGGCTCGTTATTGTGATATCAAAGAGTCAAGAAGTGTGTTCCTTGGTGGTGGTGCGGTTTTCCGGCGATACTGTGACCGGAGAAGAAGAGGAAGATAACTTTTGGGAAAGATTTGATTTTGATTTGGAAATAAATCAAAATCCCTTTATTCTCGGGAGTTTGTTATGTTTAAGATTGAATCTGTTGATCATCAGGGTTCTCAGCTGAAATAAGTAGTTGTTCTCGGCTAATTCTGGTGTTCGTTGGGGTTTGTTCTCGGCTACACTCAGTTCTCGGCCTGAACTTAGTCAAAAAACATAGTTCTCTATCAAAGATCTGGGTTCTCGGTCAACATTTGGTCAACATTAGCTGTTTTCGGTCAAAGTTTGGGTTCTCGGTCAAAGCTCGGTCAAACGTTTGAGTTCTCGGTCGAAGTTTGGTCAACTTGGTAGTTCTCGGTCAAACTCAGCCATACATTGAATTTTCAGTCAGACTCGGTCAATCAATGTGAATTTGTTAAAAGTCCAGTTAATGCTTTGGGCCTGTTTGATTTGGACTTAAGTAATATTTGGACATAAAATTATTCATTAACCCAATAAAAATGGCCCACTTAACAAATGGTAGCAATTCAATCAATTCATCACTTCATCAAGAACTTGATTCCATCATGGGGATTGCCACTTGTATACCTCGTCTCTTATCTTATGAGGGATTCAGTGAATGGAAATTTCGTTTTGAACATTACGCCAAGATGAAAGATTCCAAAATTTGGAAAAGTATTGTTAGGGGACCTTAAAGGATCACCTAGCAAAAGGATGGCTCTGATGAAGTTCTTGTGAAACCAGTTGCACAGTATGACGATGATGATTTTGTTAAAGTTGAGGAAGATGAGAAAGCTCTCTCCACTCTAACCATGGCACTCTCACCTGAGATTGTTCTTCAGTTTAGAGAACTTCAATCTGCTAAAGAGTTATGGGAGGCACTGATCGAAGTATATGAGGTGAATGAAGATATGAAGAGAAGTCGCCAAGATCTGCTGCGACAAAAGTTCAATATGTTTAATCATGTTTTGGGAGAATCGTTGGAATCCCAACATCAAAGATTTATCTCACTTACGACTGAAATGAGATCAACATGGATTTATTTGCAAACTTCAGAAATAAACAACAAGCTAGTGAACTCACTGCCAATGAGTTGGGACATGAATTTTGTAGTTATCAAAAAGACTAAGGACCTCAACAGAATGGGTATGAGTGAAATGATAGCCACTATTAAAGCATGTGATATGGATGATAAGCAACGTGTGATGTACATATAAATATACATCTTTTCGGCATCAAGTAATCTCTAAAAACTGCAATTTCTATCCAATAACATAGCATAAAAGACTACTTATCATAATAAAACATAATTTCAGGTGAAACCAAGCCTCAAACGAAGAAACAAGCAAAAAGACGAAGAAAAACAGAAGAAAACACAAGAAAACAAAGAAACACACCCCCATGCCTCAAGAAACACGCCCCATGCTTCTGACACAAGAAAAGACAAAATCTGGAAGCAAAAGCAGGGAGCCGTGCTCATCATGCACGGGGCCGTGGACGAGAACACATAAAAGACAAAGAAGAATTGAGCACATGTCACTAAAAATCACGGGGCCGTGGCCACGTCACAGAAAAGACAAAACAAATCTGGCACATGTCATAAAAATGCACGGGGGCATGCTCATCAAGCACGGGGCCGTGCCTCACCATCCAGAATGCCTATAAATAGTGGCTCTTGTTGCACTCATTTGGTGTGCCTTGAAAAGAATTCTCTCCGATTTTCACTTATAAAAACACACACTAACATTCACTTTGAAGATCTAGTGAAGAGTTTGAAGGTTTGGAGGTCATCACCACTAATCATCATCATCACCAACCATCATTACTATCATTAAGAAGAAGGATTCATCTACATTTGGTTAGATTGTTCCAAGTTTAATCATGTATTTGTTATTATCAATCATCTTAATGTTTATCACCATTCTCATTATGAGCTAAACTCATTTTACCATCTAAAATCTATGAAGAAGCTTTGTTTTACTTGATAATTAACCAAGACATGTGATGTAGTCTAGTAAAGTACATGGTCATATTACAATTATCTTTTGATGAGAAATGTTTCACCATCTTAAATCACTAAATCAAAGTTGGTGGTTGTCAATATCTTTGGCAATCGTTCACGATCGATTCATGTTCTTGAAAGATAGAAATACTTTGATACATTATCGAAACATGGATCCTTATATTGTATTTAGAAATGATGAGATATAAGTTATGGTGTATTTTTCTAAACCTTGGTAATCCGAAAATGGCTTTGCTTAGTATATCAAATTAGTTAAAGAAACCATATGTTAACGGAATGTGTAATTATAACCCACATAAATCAACCAAGGGAGGTTGTGTGATGAACTACAACCACCCGAAGTTTTTAGAACTAGTATTTTAGAAATCGAAGTCAATCCTAATCTTTCTACTTTACGAAACTACTTGTCAACTCAAATCGACATCATTGAGATGGTATGACATTAGGAAAGGGTGGACTTTAAAATGCGCATACTATCTCCTTAGTGCGAAAGATGCTCACTTAAGGCTTAAGGAGCTATCTATCATATATTGCTACGGCAAGTTTATCACATGTCTACATATTAATTATCAATGCTAAAATGGAGTGGATTCTTGATCTTAGATAGTAACCTTTGCATAATTGAACAACTCGTTTAGAATCTCTTGTCTCGGTCACATATATATTATATATATAAGTATTTATATTTTATAAAAAGTTTAAAAATCAACCCCAAAATGATTAAAACCTCCGACTGAAGTAAAACAACGATTTATTATTAGAAACCTTTATGTCCACGGAACGATACTTGGTTCTTACCAATACTATTCTATATATACGATAGGTACACTTGCCTATTTTGTGTGTGTTTAGTCTTTGTAGAAATCACTTTTATAAATTTAAAACACGATCTTGTGCAAAAGCTAAATCATCCAACCTTTCATACTTTATACAAGCTACGCGCACGCATATCAAAGTTTTTGGCGCTGTTGCCGGGGTCACGGTACGTTTCTAAGAACGATCCATGTTTTAACTTAATCATTGTCTATAATTGTACAAATTTTTCACTTCTATTTTATTTTATCTTTAATTTTTACTAAATATTAAACTATTTAATTTTATGGCTAGCCTAATTTTTAACCTTTATTTACCTTACTTTTGAAATAGTTTAACTAACTTAGATATTAGTTTAGTTTAAAATAGCTTAACTTATAGTTCAACTTAGACTAACTTTAACTAACTTTTACTTTAGTGTAATTTTGATTTAGCTTCATGTATGTCCTCTACTTTTGAGCATGAGCTTGTTTCTCCAATTTCTGACCCGGAACGACTCTTTCGTCGACGAACTCGTAAACGGATTACAGAAACTGCAGAAGCAATCAAAGACGAATCAGTAGACGCCACCGCATCAGGAGAAAATCAAACCGAAGAAATGATGGCGGCCCAGAACAATGAGCCGAACATGAGCCAGTATGCCAAGCCATCTCTCGAAGGCTATGGCAATGGAGTGGCTCCACCCGAAATTCCCGAAAATTTCGAAATCAAATCAAGCACCATTCATATGGTAGAAAATTCAATTCAATTTCATGGTCTCCTCGATGAAGATCCTCTTTCTCACATATCTCGATTTCTACGAATATGCGGAACTTTTAAAATCCAAAACTGTTCAGACGATCAAATCAAACTCAAACTCTTTCCTTTCTCTCTAAGGGGCCAAGCCCTAGAATGGATAGAATCTATTTCCTCTGGTTCCATCACCACTTGGGACCAGATGGTTGAACAGTTTCTCCTCAAATATTTTCCGCCTGACAAAACTGCCAAATACCGAGCCAGCATTACCGGATTCCGGACCGATGATGATGAATCGCTTCCCGCAGCATGGGAAAGATACAAAATTCTTCTGAGAAGATGCCCACATCATGGACTGAGCGTGTGGTTACAAGTCCAAACTTTCTTTGACGCACAATCCAGGCAAAACAAACAGGCCATCGACCAGATCGCTGGTGGAGACCTGGGATCCAAATCACCTAACGAAGCATTTGAAGTCCTGGAGAAGGCCGCAAAGAAGAGTTTCGCTTACAACCCACCAAGATCTACACCTACCCATAAAGGAATACACCACGTTGACTCCAACACTCTTGTCACAACCCAGCTTGAAGCTCTTTCTAAAAAATTCGAACAACTTCAAGCCGAACTATCAAAAACCAGACTCACCAGTGACACTTTTGGAGGAAGTCATAAGACGAGTGACTGTAAACAAGTAATTATGGCCATAGAAGAAGTCGATTTCATCGCTCGACAGAACAACACTTTCAGCAATAACTACAATCCAGGATGGAGAAACCACCTGAATTTCAGCTGGAAAGACGGAGGTAACACTCAACCTTTATCCGGATTCGAAAAGAGACCTATGAATCAACCCTTCCAACCTAAACCTCAATTTCAAGATCAAAGTTCTAGTAGCCATCAAAATCCAAGCTACTCGAAGATCGAAGAAATGCTAATCCAATTGATGACCAAAACAAATGAAGCAGAGAAGAAAGCCGACTCAAGAGCAATTGATATCAGCGGAGTATTACTAAAACATGAAGCCGATCTCAAAAGTCAACAAGCATCGCTTCAGAACCTAGAAACCCAAATCGGACAAATTGCCTGATAATTATCTGAAAGACCACCTGGCACTCTTCCAAGCAATACAATCACCAACCCGAATGCGACCGCTAACGCTGTCACACTCAGGAGTGGTACAACCACTGTTGTTCCACCAACTTTGGAGAAAAAGTCTCCTGATGAAACGCAGGAAAGACTGACCCCAACAAGCACAGTACAGCCTAAGGAACCAGTCCGAACCTATGTTCCGCCTATTCCATACCCTGAAAGACTGAAGCAGGAGCGATTGGAAGCTCAGTATGGGAAGTTTCTAGAACTTTTTAAGCAACTCCATATCAACGTCCCTTTTGTCGAAGCTATCGCTCAAATGCCGAAATACGCCAAGTTTCTCAAAGAAGTGCTGACAAACAAAAGGAAGCTGGAGGAGCTCTCGCATGTCACCCTAAGTGAAGAATGTTCAGCTATCCTCCAAAGCAAGCTACCGACAAAGATGACCGATCTAGGGAGCTTTACTATCCCTTGTCACATAGGAAATTTATCTGTTAGCAATGCCCTGGCTGACCTAGGAGCTAGATGCCTTATGCGGTTTTTGCAAAACTAGGGATAGGAGAACCAAAGCCCACCCGCATGAGCATTCAGTTAGCTGACCGATCCGTTAAATATCCTCGGGGCATTGTTGAAAACATGCTTGTCAAAATTGACAAGTTCGTTTTCCCAGTTGATTTTGTGATTCTAGACATGGAGGAAGACTAAAGTGTACCTCTAATTTTAGGAAGACCCATTTTAGCCACCGCAAAGGCTATCATTGATGTTTGCACCAGCAAACTCACTCTTAGGGTCAATGACGAGGTAATCACTTTTGACATAGGAAAATCTATGCAATATCCGCAACAACACGATGACACCTTATACTGTGTTGATATCATAGACTCCATCGTAAGTTGCTATATGAGAGGTTCCGCCATCAATACTCCCCTAGAAACACAAGTCTTAGACAAAGCACTAAATAAACCCATTTTAGAAAATGAAAATTTCAATAAAAACTACCACGAAGAATCAGAAACGATATACGAAATCATTGAAAACAATGAAAAATCAAAACCATCAATCGAAGAACCACCAGCCTTAGAATTAAAAGAACTACCAAAACATCTCGAATACGCCTTTCTAGAGAAAGATTCTCAACTCCCAGTAATTATTTCATCTCACTTTTCTAAAGAAGAGAAAGACGAACTTCTTAAGGTTCTCAAAAACCATAAGAAGGCTATCGCATGGAAGATCATGGATATCAAGGGCATCAGTCCTTCGTTTTGTACCCACAAAATCCTCATGGAGGAAGAATACAAACCCGAAGTCCAACATCAAAGACGTCTCAACCCCAACATGCAAGATGTGGTGAAGAGGGAAGTAATCAAACTGCTTGACGCCGGGTTAATCTACCCGATCTCGGATTCACCTTGGGTTAGTCCCGTTCAGGTAGTACCCAAGAAGGGAGGAATGACAGTCGTAATGAACGAGAAGGACAAACTAATACCAATGAGGACCATCACAGGCTGGCGAGTTTGCATCGATTACCGGAAGCTTAATGATGCCACAAGAAAAGATCATTTTCCACTTCCTTTCATTGATCAAATGCTCGAACGATTATCTGGAAAAATGTTCTACTGTTTTCTTGATGGATTTTCCGGATACTTTCAGATTCCCATTGCTCCTGAAGATCAGGAGAAAACTACTTTTACATGTCCATACGGAACCTTCGCTTATCGAAGAATGCCATTTGGATTATGTAATGCTCCAACCACCTTCCAACGCTGCATGGTGGCCAACTTTCATGAAATGATCGAAAACTCTATGGAAGTTTTCATGGACGACTTCTCAGTCTTTGGAGATTCCTTCGATCATTGTCTGAAAAACCTAGACAAAATGCTAGCTAGGTGTGAAGAAGTAAATCTAGTGCTCAACTGGGAAAAATGCCACTTTATGGTAAAGGAAGGCATTGTTCTAGGGCACAAGATTTCTCAAAACGGACTAGAAGTTGATAGGGCCAAAATAGAAACCATATCCAAACTCCCACCACCAACTTCAGTCAAAGCCATTAGAAGTTTTCTAGGTCACGCCGGTTTCTGCCGCCGCTTCATAAAAGACTTCTCAAAAATCTCAAGACCTATGACCAAACTTCTAGAGATAGACGCACCATTCGTCTTCTCTGAGGAATGTGTTGAGTCATTCAATACGCTGAAAGACAAACTTATCAACGCACCCATCATGACAACACCCGACTAGACCCTTCCATTCGAAATCATGTGCGATGCAAGTGACTTTGCAGTTGGAGCCGTACTCGGACAACGCAAAGAAAAACACTTTCACCCAATTTACTATGCCAGTAAAACTCTTAACGATCACAGGAGAATTATACCACAACTTAAAAAGAGTTACTAGCAGTAGTATTTGCCTTTGAAAAATTTAGATCATACCTAGTTCTTTACAAAACCATAGTTTACACCAATCATGCCGCAATACGATACCTATTCAACAAACAAGATGCCAAACCTAGACTCATCCGACGGATCCTACTACTCCAAGAATTTGACATCGATGTTAAAGACAAGAAGGGAGCAGAAAATGTAGCCGCATACCATCTTTCACGATTAGAATGTCCAACTCCCGAAGAGCTTCAAGAAGAATTTATCAACGATAATTTCCCACATGAGGTTCTCATGCACATTCAAGGAGTGATAGAAGAAAAGGACAAAAGTCCTTGGTATGCCGACTTCGCCAATTACTTAGCTTGTAGGATCCTCAGAAAATGACTTACTCATCAACAGCGGAAGAAATTCTTCTCCGATCTTATTTTTTACTTCTGAGAAGATCCATACGTGTTTAGGATAGGTGCGGATCAAATCATTCGTAGGTGCGTAGCAGGAAAAGAGGCCTTAGACATTCTCAAACATTGCCATGAAGGACCAACAGGTGGACACCACGGTACCGCCACCACGGTCGGGAAAGTGTTTGATGCAGAATTTTTCTGACCCACTATATATAAAGATACACATACTTTGATCCAAGCATGCGATGCTTGTCAAAAATTCGGGAACATCTCATCAAAAAATGAGATGGCTCAAAAAGGCATTCATATTTGTGAAATCTTTGATGTATGGGGGATATATTTCATGGGGCCATTTCCTAACTCATTCGGAAATAAATACATCCTTGTAGCAGTCGACTACGTGTCTAAATGGGTAGAAGCACAAGCTCTTCCCACCAACGATGCTCGAGTAGTTGTACGATTTCTGAAAAAGTTATTCTCAAGATTCGGTACTCCAAAAGCCCTCATCAGTGACAGAGGTACTCACTTCTGTAACACCCTGGTGGATAAGGTCTTAGCACAGTATGGGGTTCACCACCGACTAGCAACACCATATCACACGCACACCAGTGGGCAGGTGGAGGTCTCAAACCGAGGAATTAAGAGGATTTTAGAAAGAAGTATGGGGATGAATCGCAAAAATTGGGCAGAAAAGTTTGATGACGCATTGTGGGCCCTCAGGACGCCTTACAAAACTCCCATAGGAACGACACCCTTCAAGCTCGTTTACGAGAAGGCATGTCATCTACCAGTATAATTAAAACACAAAGCTTGTTGGGCTCTCAGAGCAGTGAATTTTTATCTAACGTCCGCCGGAGCAAACCGGGAAGATCAAATTCGTGAGCTCGAGGAACTAAGAACAATAGCCTACGAAAATTCCTGGTCCTACAAGGAAAAGACTAAAATAATACACGACGCTCATTTAAAAGGAAATAAGAAATTTCAAGCCGGCGATCGTGTACTGTTATACAACGCTCGTTTACGTCTTTTCCCAGGAAAACTGAAATCCCGATGGACAGGTCCATACGTAGTTGAAACAGTTTTTGACTGTGGAACCATCGAAATTTCAAGTTCAAACGGCCAAAAGTTCAAAGTCAATGGACATCGATTAAAACCATACATCGACGGTCCACTTAAAGAAGTTTTGGAGGTACTAACCCTCCAAACTTTTTAAATAAGACATTAAGGAAACAAGGTCTGGCCAAGACCTTCACAAAAGTAGGCCTTGTAAATATAATTTTACTTTAATATATAAATATATATATATAATTTTTCAGAAAACCATGGGGGCATGCTCCTTAAAGCACGGTCCCGTGCCTAAAAATGCGGGCCGACATCTACGCTGCAAAAATCTCAGTCAGACTGGTTTGTAACAGAATTGTCAGAGTAATAACACGGGGGCGTGCTTCCAAAAGCACAATACCGTGCTCGGTCTCCTGTTTGGTTATAAAAGGCACCTTGTGTCATTGCATTCCTTGCACAAACCAAAACCAAAACCAAAAACCTCTGATAATTCAGCATGCCAACTGAGATGAATGAAGCAATTCCCGTTTCTCGACATCCGAGAAATGATGCCCGCCATGTTTCCAAAACCGAGCTTCTCTTGGAACTTCAAGAACTCATGAGAGAACTCACCGAAATGAATGTCCTCGCGGAGATGCGTCTCGTGCAACTCACCGAATCGGTGGAAAACATGAAAATGGATCTCCGAGACATCAACGAGCAACTCCAGTTTCAAGTTCTCGGTTTCACGTATTTTTCACCACCAGGACCGTTCGGAGGAGGAGAGCCTTTCGGAGAGCTCTAGGAAACTTAATTTTATGTTTTTATATGTTAAAAAGTGCATTAAGCACAATGTGTTAGGACTTCAGGCTTAACCCGATTATTTTCTTTTCTTTGGAAACCCGGGCTTTGTAATGATTCCGACGAAACCCGGTATACCCTAACCGGTAGACAATAGTTACGTCATACCTAATGTCGGGTACATGAATTACTACAGTAATTATACGAGAATACATGGTTCACTGTATTGATTGTACGTGAATATATAATTCATCGTATTGATTATGCGATTAATCGATCGATAGTTATTGAAACCCGAACGAATCGAGGGTTCAATTATAGACGATATCTATGATATTTAGTGATGTTACGAAGCATTAATGCTTCGGCATAAGTAAAGTACGGCACAGAAAAAGAATTTCGATTTAATGGTACGTCGGTACATTAAACGAAACCTTCCATACCAAACCGAGCAGGAGATGATCGATCAAGCCGAAAAAGATGCGCAATAATTAATAATATGATGTTTTAAGTTAATAAATGTCAGGGTTTAAGTTTTTAATGTTTTTAAATCGGTTTTATATAAATTTCATTTTTAAGCCGAAAGACGACCGTTTAGCCTCGTTTTAAGCCGAGTTAAACATTTAACCGAAAAACAAACTGAACCAGATTATCCA
Source organism: Bidens hawaiensis (assembly GCF_021521415.1). Taxonomy (NCBI): domain Eukaryota; kingdom Viridiplantae; phylum Streptophyta; class Magnoliopsida; order Asterales; family Asteraceae; genus Bidens; species Bidens hawaiensis. The sequence goes on from NW_027491034.1 coordinate 3,429,891, forward strand.
AAACATTATCCGGATTTCGAGAATCCAAATGAGTGGCCAAGAATGGAGAGGTGGGTCCCACCCCACCACCTCCTTTATGCCGATCGGACCACATAGGGGTTATACCCCATTCCATTTTTTTTTTACATCAACAACTCAACAATCTTCACTCTCTCTCAACATATTGAACTAAAAACCGAGAGTTCTAGCAAGAAAAACAAGGTAATGATCGAGTTATGCGCGTGTTCATCTTCGTTTCTTGAGTTTATTTGCAAGAAAATGAGGTTTCAAAGATGAAAACCGATTCTTGCATGATCAAGTGATGTATACGGGTTATACAAGGGATCTTGGTCCAAGAAAGGAGTTAAACGAATCAAAAACGAATTTTTACGGTTAAATATTTAGTTTTGAAACAATAACTGAAACTATAGTGTAAGAGGCTTGATCGTGAGTGTAACTTGCTTGGTATTGTGGTATGTTGGTTGTAGGTTCTGTGTTTAGTGGTAGATAAGGCGGAAAGACGAGTTTGTAGCTTGTAGTGGCGGAAAACGAAATGTATATTCGGTTTATGTTCGGTTTTGGAGATTTGGACAGATTGTGATGTGTTTGGAGTTAGGTCATGAAATTTTACAGAGGTGTTAGATATATGAAAATATGAGTTCGGTGAATTTTTGGTAATTTTTGGATAAAGGATGAATATTTGGTGAATTTAATGCTGGGTTTTGGCCAAAAATGGTGAAAAATAGTTAAATATCATGAAAAATTCTGAAAAATTGCAGATAAGCTTTTTATATCATGTATAAGTCACAGACAAAATTTGAGGTCAGTTGGAGAAGTCTAAGTAGGCTTTTCGGTTAAACGAGTTCTAGGGTTTTCTAGCTCGGTTTTAGTGAAAATGACATGTAAAAAGAGATTTTGGTTCTGGAAAATTACAAGGGACTATGTGGATGGCAGGGTACATCCAGGAAAATTTGGGATTTTTCTAAGATCGTTTGGTATTTACGACATATTTAGTGTTTAAATGGTGTTTAAAAATAGATAAATAAATTTTAAATATAAAAATTAATTCTGGAAATATTTTTATAAAATTCCCCACTGTCAAAAAGTGATTTGTGCAAAATTTCAAGATCCGAGACTAAACAGATAATTATTTGTGCTAAAAAGAAGATAAAAACAAACTTTTAAAGTCTAAAACGCATAAACCGGTAAAGTTCGTCTAAACGAACTGACTGGTGCATAAAAACCCTAAAAATAAACTATTTTCATATAATAGACTTAATCAAGTAAAAATGAATCATCCGAAAATAATTCTGATGATTTGGGTATTTTTAACCGATTTAACAGTTTCCGGTACGCTAAAGACGGAAACGGGTCCCGCGGCCAATCGGGGCGTCTAAACCGAGCTATAATTTCACATCTTTAATTAAATTATCAGTCAGCCACTATTTTCGGGTTGTGTGTGACCAAACTCATTTTTGAAACATAAAAACGGATAACCGTGCTAGGCACGCAAAACGGGGAAAACAAGCTATTAGAAATTGACTGTTGAACTCTAAACGACATCACAATCTGAGTCTGGAGAAGTGTTTCTGGGTTAACATTGCCCCCGGAATGGGTACAGTACTGGGTTAACAGTGTCCCCAGATGTACCGGTTGATACGGTTAAAGTTATATTAATAATGAGTGTATAGTAACGATCGTAGGGATCATATTACAGATTGGGCGTGTTAATTGATAATGATTGTTGTTACCTGCTTGCATGTGCTAAGGTGAGTTTCACGAGCCCCTTTTTCTGAGTTGTTTCAAATATTTTCTCGGGGCGGAAGCATGTTACTATTGAAATGTTTAAGTACATACTGAACGCATGAATTTGCGTGTGTTTATAATTATATGATTGTACAGGAATCGTATGGAATGGGTACAATACTGGGTTAACAGTGCCCCCAGATGTCCTTAAAAGTGTTTCTTGGTTAACGTTGCCCCCGGAATGGGTACAGTACTGGGTTAACAGTGTCCCCAGATGTCCAAAGAGGTGTTTCTGGGTTAACATTGCCCCCGGAAAGGGTACAGTACTGGGGTAACAGTGTCCCCAGATAATATTATATTATGATATTGATTTTATCAAAGTCTACTCAAATTATGAAACTCACCAACTATTCGTAGTTGACCCGTTTTCTCACATGCTTTTCAGGTACAATTAAGATGAAGTGATTGCTTACGTGCTAAGTGCTTGATGTGTGTAAGATTTGCGTGCGGGATGTTAGGATATATTATAATAAATAGAATTATGTATCGTATGGAATGATGTGTGTATCGCCTAGACGGTAATGAAATACGAGATAATGTAATTTGAAGTATATTAATGCAATCAGTTTTCTTTATAAACAATGTGGTTGATATCAGAGGTGTCTGTTGCATCCCGTTTACGTTTCCGCTGCGGTTACGGGGTGTTACAGAACTTGGTATCAGAGCCATTGGTTATAAAGAATTAGGATGTCTTTAAAAGATACCTAAAATATAACCAGTAGCTCAAGTATTATAGGATCTGAATATCAACTAATAATTTATAGTGACGAGATCTGGATGAACTTGGATGGACAAGTGAGTTATTATGGTCCGGAACATAATAACAGACTTGTCCGCACGAGGGAATTCAGGGGAAGTCACGGGGTACATTAATAGGTAAAAATGGCAACATATGTGTAAAGTATATAATATTATTTATGCGTGCTAATGTGTATATATATATATGTGCATATCTTCTGGGTACATGTATTGAGAAATATGACCCGGATAAGGAACAGGGGGATGAAATAATAAAAGTGCCGAGGATGCTAAAATTTCTAGAGCATCGGTTGATGATAAGTCTGACTTATCGGGCCATAGTTATGATAGTACCAAATTAGATCTCCCGTTTGACATTAACCAGAAATATCTAGTAACCGTCACACCCAACCAAATTTGATAAATCCCTTACCCTACCAACACCGGTACCGAATATCCTAATAACCCCCTATGTTCACCCGAACCGTCGACCCTCACGTACGGACGGACCCGTACCTGAACCCGTTCTTATTCCATTAAGGTAAATAAATAAATAAATAAATAAAATAAAATAATAATAATAATAAATTTGATAATAAATCAGCAGATAAAAATAATATATAGAAATATATATATGTATTTTTCACTCCCAAACATATGAGACATACCTTCTCTAGATCGAGAATTACCGATTTCAGCGAACCTAGAACACCTGAGGACATTGACTGAGCAAGTGATAGAGTTTCCCATAATAGTAATTGATAATATTTGAAGGCAACCCATGTTGCGCGATTACCTTGAACATTGCAACTCCCTATGTTATCCTTACATCCGTGAGATGCCCATACCCATGTATACTCGAATAGAATGATTACCCATACACAAAGAGGTGTTGGAATCATTATAGCCTAGTTGGTTGTTCGTTCGTAGGTGGTATACCGTGTATGCCGGATATACAAATAGACACGGATATTATAACTCCGTGGAACGTAATCGTTTGGTGCTCACGGTGAGCATGTATCGGTTATGCTGACATGCAGAAGGATATTGAAATCAAGCAAATTAAACATTGATCTTTGTTGAGAAAGATCTATATGTCAGTTGGTGACAAGAGTTATGAAACATATTTAAACGTTAACCGACGTCAGGTTAAGTCCATATGTTATTATACTTGTGGGACATATATACTAGATACTGGTATGTGTAATATGTATGATAATATTTGGTGTGTATGTGTACCTGCTGTTATGATTGAACTGGTAACGAGTTATACGGTGATATTAGTATTGATTACTGCGTACAGGATGAGTACGGCAGAATGACATAAAAAAAGAGTAACTCTAATGATGGAGATTGATATGATTCAGTTGATTGCTCAAAGATAGCAGATGATGATACCGAATGTCGTATCACAGATCACTGCTAGTGTTGATGCAAATGTGATCGCAGACTTATAGATCGAGCAATCACATGATTATGAATATTTCAATTCTTAGTGTTATTACTAAGAGTGTTAATGTCCCACCGAATACTATTATGACTACAAGTATTAGTTATAAACTAAACATGAATAGTAGTCGTAATGAATTAGATCCGGTGTGAAGGATATGTTTGTTGGTTGTGTTAAGGAAATTATTAATAGTTTACTGATGGTAAAGGGAGGAATAGATTAGCGAGTGGATAGAACAAATCGAAATGGTTAAGGATATTGGTAAGAGTCTAGAACATTGTGTAGTAAAATGTGCTACAGATATGTTGGTAGATTATGTCGTATCGTGATGGAACACGATGGTACAAAATTATAGTTAGAAAATTATTACTCAGATGATATGGTCAGGATTTAAAATTCTTGTGCTAGAGCACTTTTATTCGAGTAATTAAACTCAGAAATTGGAAACTGAGCTATGAAAGATTGAAATGTTGTGTGCTGATCACTTAGAACACGCTAATCGTTTGAAGGAATTTTCATGTCTGGTAACATGGCTAATTACTCCTGAAACTAAGCGAAGTGAGCGCTATATTGGGGACTAACTCCATCGATAAGGAGTATAGTCAACCCTGTAAAATATACAACCTTTGGAAGGGTTGTGTCACAAGCCAGCATTGATATATTTGACTTTATGGGAAGCGGAATGGAAGGACGTTAGGTGAGACGTCGAGTGTTAAAGAAGAGAAATGATAAAGGTATAGTGCAAGATAGGCTTTTGATTAAGTAGGTATGTCCTACAACCCAGAATTATACTAAGACTAGTTCTGGTGTGAAAGCATGAACCGCATGAAGGGTCCTTCCCTAAATGTGGAAAATATGGTTATCGGCAGGAAGAAGAATGTCGAGTGATAGTAGGCCACAGGTGTGGTAAAGATGGACGTAATGCCCCAATTGTAGAACCAATTGAAGCCATGTGAACCGGCAACCCCAACCCATTCGTGTACAACCACTCCGAACCCAACAACTTCAATAACAATCCATCCAAAAAAACCAAATTATGCCAAACAGTTGTACTTGCTATGAATGTGGCAGTACAGAACGTTTCAAGAGAAATTGCCCAAAGTTGAACCAAGGTGTCGTTGGAAGACGAACCTCATGACAAACATCAACCTCTAATCAAGCAAGGAGCCGTGCTTTTGTGAGTAATTCGAATAAAGCACGTCATGATCCAAAGGTGGTATTAAGTACGTTGTAGTTTTAAATCAATAGACTTCAGTGATATTTTTATGGTCATTATAGAAGTTAGTTCCTGTTAACCTCCTATCATTTGGGAAGATACCGATTAGTGAAATTATAGAACCCTACACTGTAGAATCGCTAACGGTAAATCCCTAATGTTTAACTAAATTGTTCGGAATTGTCCTATTATTATGAACGATTAACCTTTCCTTATTGACCTACGACCAGTAAAGTTAAGAAGTTTTGACGTAATAGTTAACATGGATTGGCTAACTCAACATGAAGCTGAAATCAAATATGAAAAGAAGATGATTAGAAGCTCTCCTTTGGATGATGAAGCGATTAGATACAGAGAAAAGTGTACGGTATTATGTTACCACTCTAATCTCATCTTGAGATGTTATAATATTTACGACAAGAAGACGTGGTGTATTTAACAAACGCGATTTCCAAAGTATTTAAAGGAAAACATATAGAAGATATCCAGGTGGTACGCGAATTTCCACAAGTTTTCCCAGAAGAACTTCCTGGATTACCGCCAACTCGACGGGTTGAAGTCAGAATCGATTTAATACCTCAAGCTGGCCCTGTTGCTAAGGCACCCTACCGACTTGCACCGTCCGAGATGCAAGAATTATCCAATCAGTTACAAGAATTGTTGGATAAGGTCTTATACGACCTAGTTAGTCACCATGGGGTGCAACAGTGTTATTTGGGAAATGAAGGACGGAAGTGTTAGGATATGTATTGATTAGGGAGAATTGAATAAAGTGACGATCAAGAATAGGTATTCACTTCTTCGAAGTAAATGATCTGTTTAACCAACTGCAAAGGGCGATTTTATTTTTTTTTAGAAAATTGATCTTAGATATAGTTATCACCGAATGAAAAATCCAAGAAGAGGACGTTGCAACAACAGCGTTTCGGACTCGCTACGGCCATTATGAATTCTTAGTTATGCCTTCCGGGCTAACAAATGCGCCGGCAGCATTCATGGAACTCATGAACCGAGTCTGTAAACTTTATTTTGACAAATTTGTCATAGCATTCATTGATGATATTTTGATATATTTGCAACGTAAAGAAGAGCACAAACGACGTGTAAGGAAAATTGTGGAAGTGTTAAAGCAAGAGGAGTTGTACGCGAAGTTTTCGAAATGTGATTTTGAATAAAGAAGGCATAATCCCTTGGTCATGTTGTAAAGCAACAAGGATTTCACATAGATCCAAATAAGATGGAAACCATTAAAATTGTGCCAAGCGCCGATTTTAAGTCTCCCCGACGGAGACGATGGTTTTGTCGCTTATTATGACGCATCGCGTAGAGGGTTAGGATGCGTGTTGATGCAGAATAATAAGGTTATAGCCTATGCTTCCCGACAGTTAAAAGTACACGAGAAAAATTACACTACTCACGACTTAGAACTGGGAGCGGTTATCTTCGCACTTAAAATCTGGAGACATTATCTCTACGGTACGAAGTGCACCACCTTCGCCGATCATAAAAGTTAGCAGCACATATTCGATCAGAAAGAACTGAATATGAGGCAATGAAGATGGGTCGACTTGTTAAACGATTATGACTGTGACATCCGTTATCACCCCGGCAAGGCTAACGTCGTAGCCGATGCCTTGAGTAGGGAACATCGGGTTAAGCCATTGCGAGTGAAAGCGCTAGGGATGATAGTCCAGTCGAACCTTTCGGACCTGATTCGAGCCGCTCAACGTGAGGCGTTGAAAGAGGAACATTTGGAAAAGGAAGGACTTTACGGCAATGAGAAGAATTTCTAACAGCGTGTGGACGAAATTCTCTATTTCAAAAATCGGGTTTGGATCCCGACCCTCCATGACCTTCGTGAAATTAATCATGGACGGAGCGCATAGATCGAAATATTCCATACATCCGCGATCGGATTTGACTATTGATAATACGAATATCTGAAAGAATTTTATTAATAGCAGAGTATGGAGAAAGATATGGTTACGTATGTTGGTGAATATGTAAGTTATGCAGGAGATAAGGCTGCACACCGAAAACCCTAGGGAACGCCACAACGACAGAAATTCGCCAATGATAGTGGAAATAAATTACAATGGATTTCGGGACGCAAATTCCCAAGATATATCAAAGGCATGAGGTAAATTGGGTAATCGCGGATCGATTAACCAATCCTCGCATTTCATTCCAATCTATGACGATTACCACAAGGAATTCTCGCTCAAATTCATGATAGTGAAATGGTATCTCGTCGTGGAGTACCATTTTCAATTATCTCAGATCGAAATAGTCATCCTACTTCCATGATTGGAAGGCGGGGAAGGAAGTATCGAGAGCTTGAAGCTTTCTATGGGTGAAGTAATTATCACCAATTTGTTAAATTGAAAATGGGCGTCAATCAAGCCATAAGATTTGAATTGATTCGGGAAACAACCAATCGGATTTATAATATTTAAGATGAGTTGAAAGCAGCGCGTGATTGGCAAAGGATTTATGCCAACATTCAAAGGAAACCATTGTCACTGGAAAGAGGTGACAAGGCATTTTTAAGGCATCACCTTAGAGAGGTGATATGAGGTTTGGCAAAACCGAAAATAGCTCCTTAATATATTGGACCTCATGAGACTATCTCCATGATTGGTCATTTAGTTTATCGATTAAAGTACTCCAGGGGCTAAGTACTATACATGATGTTTTGCCATGTATACGGATTGAAAAGTACCTAAGCGATGAGGCAACGAAAGTACTAGTAATGGAAGACATACTTGATATCATAAATAATTCCGTAGAGGTAGTAGACGGGAAAACTAAACAGTTTGGACATACCAAGCTTTATTGATTAAGATTAAGTGGAATTCACAGCGAGGACCAGATTATACCTGGTAACGCGAGAGTGAATTCTGAAGGAAAAACCCCCCCACCTTTCTCTCGGAAGAGGATAGTGGGCGTGTAAAATTTCGAGGACGAAATTTCTTAACGGGGGGAGAATGTAACGATTCAGAAGAAACCCGGTATACCCTAACCGGTAGACAATAGTTACGTCATACCTAATGTCGGGTACATGAATTACTACAGTAATTATACGAGAATACATGGTTCACTGTATTGATTGTACGTGAATACATAATTCATCGTATTGATTATGCGATTAATCGATCGATAGTTATTGAAACCCGAACGAATCGAGGGTTCAATTATAGACGATATCTATGATATTTAGTGATGTTACGAAGCATTAATGCTTCGTGATAAGTAAAGTACGGCACAGAAAAAGAATTTCGATTTAATGGTACGTCGGTACATTAAACGAAACCTTCCATACCAAACCGAGCAAGAGATGATCGATCAAGCCGAAAAAGATGCGCAATAATTAATAATATGATGTTTTAAGTTAATAAATGTCAGGGTTTAAGTTTTTAAAGTTTTTAAATCGGTTTTATATAAATTTCATTTTTAAGCCGAAAAACGACCGTTTTAGTCTCGTTTTAAGCCGAGTTAAACATTTAACCGAAAAACGAACTGAACCAGATTATCCAAAATATTATCCGGATTTCGAGAATCCAAATGAGTGGCCAAGAATGGTGAGGTGGGTCCCACCCAAGCACCTTCTTTATGCCGATCGGACCACATAGGGGTTATACCCCATTCCATTTTTTTTTACATCAACAAATCAACAATCTTCACTCTCTCGCAACATATTGAACTAAAAACCGAGAGTTCTAGCAAGAAAAACAAGGTAATGATCGAGTTATGCGCGTGTTCATCTTCGTTTCTTGAGTTTATTTGCAAGAAAATGAGGTTTCAAAGATGAAAACCGATTCTTGCATGATCAAATGATGTATATGGGTTATACAAGGGATCTTGGTCCAAGAAAGGAGTTAAACGAATCAAAAACGAATTTTTACGGTTAAATATTTAGTTTTGAAACAATAACCGAAACTATAGTGTAAGAGGCTTGATCGTGAGTGTAACTTGCTTGGTATTGTGGTATGTTGGTTGTAGGTTCTGTGTTTAGTGGTAGATAAGGAGGAAAGACGAGTTTGTAGCTTGTAGTGGCGGAAAACGAAAGGTATATTCGGTTTATGTTCAGTTTTGGAGATTTGGACAGATTGTGATGTGTTTGGAGTTAGGTCATGAAATTTTACAGAGGTTTTATATATATGAAAATATGAGTTCTGTGAATTTTTGGTAATTTTTGGATAAAGGATGAATATTTGGTAATTTCTCGGGGCGGAAGCATGTTACTATTGAAATGTTTAAGTACATACTGAACGCATGGATTTGCGTGTGTTTATAATTATATGATTGTACAGGAATCGTATCGAATGGGTACAGTACTGGGTTAACAGTGCCCCCAGATGTCCTTAAAAGTGTTTCTTGGTTAACGTTGCCCCCGGAATGGGTACAGTACTGGGTTAACAGTGTCCCCAGATGTCCAAAGAGGTGTTTCTGGGTTAACATTGCCCCCGGAAAGGGTACAGTACTGGGTTAACAGTGTCCCCAGATAATATTATATAATGATATTGATTTTATCAAGGTCTACTCAAATTGTGAAACTCACCAACTATTCGTAGTTGACCCGTTTTCTCACATGCTTTTCAGGTACAATTAAGATGAAGTGATTGCTTACGTGCTAAGTGCTTGATGTGTGTAAGATTTGCGTGCGGGATGTTAGGATATATTATAATAAATAGAATTATGTATCGTATGGTATGATGTGTGTATCGCCTAGACGGTAATGAAATACGAGATAATGTAATTTGAAGTATATTAATGCAATCAGTTTTATTTATAAACAATGTGGTTGATATCAGAGGTGTCTGTTGCATCCCGTTTACGTTTCCGCTGCGGTTACGGGGTGTTACAGGCTTATCCCGTAACTGTTCTAGGATCTTTATTTAATGAAAATTAATCTTTAGATGACCAAACTTCCAAATTATTACAATAAACGTCGTTCTAAAAATTCTGGATCGTGAATCATGTTGAAAACTAAAAAAGAAATACACTGTGACAAAAAGCACAGGCCGTGCTTTCCTAAGCACGAAGCCGTGGTCACCCCAGAATCTTCAGCATGATACGCGCTGACTCCGTACGATTCTCTGACTCAGAAACATTTATTCTTCTAGCAGCACGAGGCCGTGCTCCAATAAACACGGTGCCGTGTTCAACTCTCCAGTCTCTATATAATGCATGAATAAATTCATTATTCCATTCACACCAAACAAAAACTACCTAAATGGAAGGAAAACGGGTTGAATGGAAGCCAATGAAGAAGGGGAAACAACATGAATCTTCCTTCCTTGAGGAACAAATCATGAGACTCCAATGCATCGTAAGAGACCAAGTTGAGAGCAACATGCAAACCGAGGCTCGAGTAGTTGAGTTGATTAACAAGGTCGACCTGCTTAGGTTCGAGAACTTCCATGTTGTGGATGGCCACTACAAAGATGTGACTTCCAAACTTAACTTTCTCAACCGAGAACTCGTCACGCTCAACAAAAAGCTTGACGAACTTTTGGAAGCAAAACGAGCACCACCACACATCCAGGACTTGTTCGGGGGTGGTGGCCATTGAAGTTCTGACTTTGTTTCGGGTTGAAGTTGTTCCCGCTAGTACTATGTGTTACGATTCGAGAGTTGTTGTTGTACTTTTCATTTTATCTATCTTTAAATTATTTCTTTAATTTTATGTTTTAATGAAATTTAGGATTTTTAATTACCATATCAAAATAACCAGAAAATAAAAACCAGTTAAAAGCAAACCAGCTCGACAAAATAAACAAAACAGTACTGTCTGCATTAAGCAGCACGGTACCGTTCTCCAAAAGCACGGGGCCGTGTTTTTGGTGTCAGGGCAATTATGAGTTTTAACTTTGATAAAATAACTTTCTAACACATCTAACCCTAATTTCACTGCACTCTAAACCGAGAACCGCCGACCTTCAACCATTTTGCAAATTTCTTCATCTAATCTTCAATCCTAAACCTAAGGTATGTTAATTTAACAATTCCATTACTCAGATTCGTCATTCTAGGTTTAGATTAACCCTAAAGTTGTTCAAATCGAGTCAAAACCCAAAAAGGGTATGGGTTATTATGCTTGATTATGATGAATAGATTGTTGAATGTTTGATGGTTAGGGATTAATTGAAAGAAACAATTCAGGTTTTGGGTGTTAGAATAAATACCCGACAAACCATTAAACCTAATTGATATAACCGGTTAGAAATGAGGGTTCGAGTCTAAGTAAGTTAGAAATCGGTATTAAAAACACGAGCCGTGCACAAAACAACACGAGCCGTGGTCAACCAAAAGTAAAACATCAAAGGAATTGAACCAGAAGCAGCAGCACGGTACTGTGCTCCTGAAAGAACGCCGCCGTGTTTTTCCTTCTGTTTCAGCAAATTAAAATTTTTTCATGAGTTTTGACTAATTTAGGTTTAAATTGCAGATGGCCGAGTATGGGGAAGAAGTTCATGCATTTTTAGTCTTCACCGGACATGATGCAAGAGATAGGCAAGCCAATGCAAGACTAAGCCACTTGAACAGGCGAATCCCTGAACCAAATTTCTATGCTTGCCAAGACACCCTACGCCAAGTTAATCAATGGAACCGATACAACATGTTTGTGACGGGGCCGTGGAAGAGGTTTTTTGAGTAAACAGGAGAGGCCATAACGGAACTAACAAAGGAATTCTTAGCATCCTTTAACATAAAGAAGAATTCAGATATGTGGGATAAAGATGCAATTGAGTTCAGGTGTGGAGGAGTGTGGCGCAGAAAGTCTTTCACCCAACTCGGGATTGATATGGGAATTTACACAAAAGAAGAAACAGAACAAGTAATCTGGACCCACGCAAGGGTAGCATTTGAAAAGGAAGACAATAACTGGTTTGGAGATACACAGACATGAGCGTGGGAATTGTTGGGCTTCGAGGATGAAACAAACCACATCAATGCGTCGAAAAGCACAGCCTTACGAGATCCATTGATGAAATATATTCACTGGCTACTAAGCAAGACGCTAACAGCACGTAGCAAAAATAAAGGAGTGGTGAATTTACGGGATTTGTGGGGCACTTTACTGCATAAGAAATGAAATTGATTGCAACATTACTTATCTCTTCTGTCAACTTTTTAGAACTAATGCAACAGTTGAATGCCCAAGAACTCCACTCCTCGGTGGCGCATGGATCTACAAGCTTTACAAAGCTTATGATGTAGACGTGGAAGGGACCGAAAATCCGAAACCTATTGCTCTTGACCTCAACCTCTGTTACAAGTTGTAGATAGCTCAAATCCTTAGTGTAAGACCAGAAATTTGGAGGTTCGTGAACAGCTGCGGCCACATTTGGGACCCGAAAAGCCAGTTGGAAATGATGATGGAAGACGAACGGAGAAAAATAATAGAAGCTGAGTACAAACGAACAAGGATCCGTTTGACCTAGACACAGGTAACTGACGATTGACGACACAGGTAGGTTGGGCATGGGCACGGGCACGGGTTGGCAGTATTTTATGAACTTATTATTATGTGTGTTTTGAACAATTTACTTTTCATCGTACTTGTTTATTTGTGTTAATGTTGGTTTGGATACTATTATGGCTATGAGTGCCAAAGACATTATGCTAGGTACTATTTTAGCCCGAAAGGGCAAGGGATGGATGATTCCATACCCAATTTTCAGCAGTTTATGCTTGGTTGTTTGTGGATGTTTGCAGTTTTATATTATATAGGTATAAAAACAGGAAAACGGACGAAAAACAGGGGACACTCTGTCAAAATTTCGTTAACCCGTAGGGAAGTAACTCTCCATTTTTACCCATAATACTCAATTAGAATTTTTATATTTTCATGAATCTTGTCACATTGAGGACAATGTGAGATTCAAGTGTGGGGAGAGGAATTACTTGACCAATTGTTTGTCCAACTAATTATAAAAATTCTCTAAAACAAATATTTTTGCAGCAGACAAAGATTATTCTAAACATAAAAAGAAATCCAAGAAAATTTTTTGCAAATAACCAATCATTTAAAAGTGAAAAAGTATGAAAAAGTTTTGTAATATTGAGAATAAATTTATGCAAAATATGACGTTAATACCCAATTCCTCCGTTACTGTGAGATAAAACCTCATGCCATATAAATATTTTTCGGAAGCTTTGAGTGAGTCATATGTTTCATGTGATTTAGGATTTGTCGCAATTATTCATTTCAAGACCGAACGAAGAGTTGTATAAGGAAGAAGGTAACATTTACACATTTCCATTAAACCCATTACCAAAATTACAAAACCCAAAAAAACCGATCACTTTATCCATTTTCACCGGTAAAATACAACAGTGGTCTTTTATCGGCAGACCCTAAAGAACTGGAAATGCATTCTTTCGATTGCAATTTCCTTTGCTGCATACACTTCACAAAACCTAGGTTGCCTCCAGAACTAGGGAGAGAATCTTTCTCTTTAGCATTGAGGTGAGGAAAAAGTGGCGCCAAAACGAACAAAGGCCACCATTCTGTGGAATTTCCAAAAACACAATGAAGAGAAGAGCAAAAAGATATGAACGATGTTTAGGTTGCGGAAACTAGTCCCACGAAGGAAGATGTAGAAAAAGTCAAACTCAGTCTCAGCATGAATATACCGAACTAATGAGGGTAGGGGCTATTAGGCTCAAAGCCGAACGATCCATTAGAGTTGGAAGTTATATTCAGAACAGGTTTGAGGAAGAATTGATCCACATCCTCGATAAAACTTGTCTTGACGATTTGACCTTAAAAGAGTCATTAGATACTTAAAAAAAAAAAAACTCTCGGAGAAAAATGAGCTAACCATCGAAGACATCTCAAAACTCCCAACAAACATTGGAAGTTATATTTACTATTAACCCTTGAACCACCACAAAATACCAATTCCGACTCACACTAAACATAAACCCCTTTTTACCTTCTGATCTATTCAACCCTTCAAAAAGGTAGAGATTTGAACTAGTTACAAGCTTATTTATCACATGTTGCATTTTGGCTAAGAGTGTTCACATACTTACATCACAGGTATAATCAAATATAAAACCGAGTGTGAGTGAAAATTGTGAGACGTGACGTTTTGCATAAACGGAAAGTCATAAAAACAAAAGTTCTCTCTTTTATCACTAACATAAAGATTGGTTATTTTGTTTCGTCTTCTTGAAGCTCACTTAAGGGGTAGCTATGATCTAAATTAGCTATTTTTAGAGGATATTTATAAGAGAATTGCTTGAGGACAAGCAATGTTCAAGTGTGGGGATGTTTGATGTACATATAAATAAACAACTTTTCGGCATCAAATAATCTCTAAAAACTGCATTTTCTATCCAATAACATATCATAAAAGACTACTTATCATAATAAAACATAATTTCAGGTGAAACTAGGCCTCAAACGAAGAAACAAGCAAAAAGATGAAGAAAAACAGAAGAAAACACAAGAAAACAAAGAAACACGCCCCCATGCCTCAAGAAACACGCCCCCATGCTTCTGACCCAAGAAAAGACAAAATCTTGAAGCAAAAGCATGGGGTCGTCCTCATCATGCACGGGGCCGTGGACGAGAACACAGAAAAGACAAAGAAGAATTGAGCACATGTCACTAAAAATCACGGGGCCGTGCCTACCAACCACGGGGCCGTGGGCACATCACAGAAAAGACAAAACAAATCTGGCACATGTTATAAAAATGCACGGGGGCGTGCTCATCAAGCACGGGGCCATGCCTCACCATCCAGAATTCCTATAAATAGTTGCTCTTGTTGCACTCATTTGGTGTGCCTTGAAAAAAAATTGTCTCTGGTTTTCACTTATAAAAACACACACTAACACTCACTTTGAAGATCTAGTGAAGAGTTTGAAGGTTTGGAGGTCCTCACCACTAATCATCATCACCAACCATCATTACCATCATTAAGAAGAAGGATTCATTTACATTTGGTTAGATTGTTCCAAGTTTAATCATGTATTTGTTATTATCAATCATCTTAATGTTTATCACCATGCTCATTATGAGCTAAACTCCTTTTACCACCTAAAATCTATGAAGAAGCTTTGTTTTACTTGATAATTAACCAAGACATGTGATGTAGTCTAGTAAAGTACATGGTCATATTACAATTATCTTTTGATGAAAAATGTTTCACCATCTTAAATCACTAAATCAAAGTTGGTGGTTGTCAATATCTTTGGAAATCGTTCATGATTGATTCATGTTCTTGAAAGATAGAAATACTTTGATACATTATCGAAAATGGATCCTTATATTGTACTTAGAAATGATGAGATATAAGTTATGGTGTATTTTTCTAAACCTTGGTAATCCGAAAATGGCTTTGCTTAGGATATCAAATTAGTTAAAGAAACCATATGTTAACGGAATGTGTAATTATAACGTACATAAATCAACCAAGGGGAGGTTGTGTGATGAACTACAACCACCCGAAGTTGTTAGAATTGGTATTTGAGAAATCAAAGTCAATCCTAATCTTTCTACTTTACGAAACTACTTGTCAACTCAAATCGACATAATTTAGATGGTATGACATTAGGAAAGAGTGGACTTTAAAATGCGCATACCATCTCCTTTGTGCCGAAGATGCTCACTTAAGGCTTAAGGAGCTATCTATCATATATTGCTATGGGAAGTTTATCACATGTCTACATATTAATTATCAATGCTAAAATGGAGTGGATTCTTGTTCTTAGATGGTAACCTTCGCATAATTGAATAACTCGTTTAGAATCTCTTGTCTTGGTCACCTATATATTAACGTGGAATAAATCATGCTAGCTCTTATAGTGCGGCTAGATACAATGTTACCTCCAACAGTGCTCTTATATCTCAAGACAGTTTCTCACTATTCAAGGCTAATCAACAACCATCTCAGGGTAACTTCCAGATGTTCTCATCCATTCGAGGTCAATCATCATCATCATCATCCATTCCACCCCAACCAGCTCCAGTTTTCTTCACCAAGTCTGGACAGTCTTCTAATGATACTGGAAAACCTACTCACACTTCAAGTCAGAACCTCAGTCAGATCCCTACCATATCAAAAGATACCTAAGAGAATATAGCTCTAATGGCGGGATTCTTGAATTGATATAATGCATTTTTGGCTGGAGACTTGGTTCAACCGGTGGTTGCTGCTGAACTGGATCAGATTCATCCCGATGATGTTGAAGAAATGGACATCTCATGGCAAATCGCCATGGCAGTATTTCGTGCGAAGAAGTTAACTAAGAGGACAGGTAGAAATAATTGGAACATGCCTAATAATCAAAAGGTGGGTTTTAACATAGACACTCTTAGGTGCTATAACTGTCACGAGCCTGGTCATTTTGCTCGTGAATGTACTAACCCAGCGAAGGATGGTAATACGGAAAAGGCATTGGTTCAAGTTGGGAATGCCAGAGGTGAGGCTGGAGGTAGTTCTGGTAATGGTGAAAGAAGTATGATTGCTTAACAGTTCTCTTCGGAAGGTCAGATGACTGCGCTCAACATTGGAAATCAGACTGCGAACTTCGCCAATGTTGAAGACACTGCAGAAGAAGATGCTACTGAGAAGAAGGTCAAGGAGCTTCAATTTGCATATATGGCGTTCACTTCTCCAAATTCATCTGAGGTAAGTTTCCAACCATGTTCTTTAAATTGTGTTGAAAAAATAGAAATGTATAAGCTTCATAACGATAGCCTAAGTAGAGATATGGAGAGAATAAAATCAAAAAACTTCAAACTTAAGAAAAATGAAAAGGGTTTTCTAGACAAAATAGAAGCACAAAAGAAGGACATTTCTAAGCTTAAGTCTGATTTTAGCATAAAAAGTTGTCACCACCTAGATGCCAAACAAGAAATTGCTGAGTTAACTGCTAAACTGGAAGCCTCCAAGTTAGAAATCTTGAATCTAACTAGTAAGTTTGAAAATGCTGAACTTGATTTTAAAAAATTCGATGGTTCCAGTAAAGTAGTTAACTCAGTGATTGAAAACCAATAGTGGTGGAAGGAAAATGATGGTGAGGGAATAGGATACAGTCAAGTTCCCCCACCTTACAACCAGAATTATGTTCCTACCCCTGTCACCAAAGAACCGGAAGAAAAGATAAAGGACATGAAGTATGGTAAACAAGACGAAGGTGATGGGACCAGTTCTGTGAACGTTGTTCCGTCCACTTTAAATATGAACGATTCTAATGTATCTACTTCATGTGCAGAAGAAGTAATTATGAAGGAGTGGACTGATAAGAATGACGACCCTAGTTTTGAATTTGTTAATGACATTGTTTCTGATGTTTCTTTAAAGCTTCCCTTTTTAAATTTGTTATTCCAACTGTTTGTGTGGGCTCTGTTTTAAAGAGCAAGGATTCTTGTGTGGTTGATTCGGTTGAAATTTTGAACTCTAATAATGTGGTTTCTAATAAAACTAAAAATTCAAAAACATTCAAAAAATACGTGGCACCTAAATTTGTCAAAGAGGGATGCTCTAACGATAAACAAGGTGATACGTTCCAAGATGAGAACAGGTGTTCTCGCAGATTTAAGCAGACTGGTCCACACAACCAGTCCAGACAAGGAGCTGCTCAAAATGATTTTTTCCATAAAACGTCAAACTTGCTTTAATTGTGGCACTCCTGGTCATATTGCCAAAAATTGTCCACATCGTCCATATGTTCCTTATTATGGATTTTATCAAAGGAATGTGCCCTACATGCCTCATAACGCGTACATGCAAAGGTTCAAGCATTATCAGTCTAGTTCCTTTGACGATGATTGGAATCGAAACAAATCTGGCAGGTTTAGTCCTCATCAGACCAAACCTGACATGTCTAAAATAAAGGCCAGAAAAGGTATTTCGAGTTCAAATTCAAATATGAACAATAAGTTTAGACCAAAACAGGAGAAAAAGGCTGATTCGTCTCCTTCTACATCCAAACACCGGAGGTTACGACAACCATTCGAACCTATAATTCCAAATCATACAGACACAGATTGTTTCCTAAATCTCCGGTGAAAGTTTCTACAAAATCTATGTTTGACGATCAAAAGGACATGTTATGGCAATCCGTGACAACTGTAGATTAGTCAGGGTCACCCAGTGTAACTATGGATTGGGTACCAAAATCTAACTAATCCCGCGCTTTGTGCAGGGAGAGCTATGGAGGAATATCATCAGACCTTGGTATGTTGATAGTGGTTGTTCCAGGAACATGACATGAGGCATTACCCAACTACACGGCATTCAAACATTTAACGGTGGGTATGTGTTTTTTGCGGGAGGAGAGAAAGGAAAGATCACTCAGAAGGGTACTATAAGTAACGGTGTTCTAAAGTTTGAAAATGTTAATTTTGTTCCTGAATTGAAGCACAGTCTTTTGAGTGTGACACAAATTTATGACATAGATTTTTCAACTCAGTTTACTAAAAAGGAGTGTTTGATTCTGAGACCTGGTATAATTATACCAGAAGACTGGATTGTTGTTCGATCACAACGAAAAGATAATGCTTATGTGATCGACAAGAATAAAAAAGTTCCTGATGAAATAACTTGTTTGTTTTCAAAAGTGTCAGATTATAATGCCATGTTATGGCATCGTCGTCTTGGTCATGAAAATTCAAAAAACCTTAATCGTCTTGCTAAAAATAATTTGGTACATGGACTACCCATTAAGGATTTTGTTACTATTGAAAAATGTGTGGCTTGTGCTTTGGGTAAACATCATCGAAAATCTCACAAGCCGAAGTTGATTAATACCATTTCATCAGTTTTTCAATTACTTCATATGGACCTTTTTGGGCCTGTCCATGTCTTGAGTTTATCTCGTAGCTCTTATTGTCTTGTTATTACTGATAATTACTCATGTTTTACATGGGTATTTTTCTTGTCAAATAAGAGTGAAACTGCAGATCTAATCAAGAAGTTTGTTGTGCTCATGGAGAATCAACTAAACCTAAAGCTGAAGGGAATCCGTTGTGATAATGGAACGGAATTCAAGAATGCAACATTGAATCATTTCTGTTCAGAAAAGGGGGTACTTCGTCAGTACAGCGCCCCATAGACGCCTCAACAAAATGGTGTAGCTGAAAGAAGAAACAGAACTCTTATCGAAGCAACAAGAACAATGTCGTATGACTCTAAACTGCCACTGTTTTTCTGGGCAGAAGCTATTAATACAGCCTGTTATGTTCAGAATCGAGTGATAATCAACAAATCCAAGATGAAAACCCCGTATGAGATTGTTTATGGTCATAAACCCACTGTTTCGCATTTCAGAGCTTTTGGGTTTCCGTGCACCTTCCTGAATCTCGAAACTACTCCAAAATTTGGGGACACAGCCGATGAGTGTTACTTTGTTAGGTATGCGGGAAATACAGCTTACAGGGTCTACAACAAGTCAACCAAGCAGATTCTAGAGTCCTATGAAGTTCGTTGGTTAGAAGAAAATGAGACTGACGCTCGTGTTGGTCCCGATTGGTTATTTGACTACAACGAACTTTTCAAACCATTCAACGTTTTTCCAGTCATCAACACATAACCTTTATGTGGTCCCACAGTGGAGGCTGCAAAGGATAATTCACAGACAGTGTCTCACATTTCTCCACTACTAGATAATGATGTCGCTAAGTTAAGTAATGATTCTCCTGCAACTGGCACTCAGCCCAAGGAAACTTTAGAAACCGAGTGTTCGCCAAACACGTCTGAAGATGCTGCTAATGTTGAGGGGGGAGTTCTATTTGTCAGATCTTCGGGAGCACATTGTTTCCCGATGACATTCCAAATGAATATGTCGCCAGCACCTCGTACTCTCACAATACGACGACATCTGGATGGAAGAATCCTTTGTTGATGATATTGAGAACCTGTCAAATTTACAATCTACTGATGATGTTTCTGATTTGTTAATTCCATCAAGAATTCAGAAAAATCATACAATTGAGAATGTCATAGGTCCCATTGAAGCGGGAGTGTCCACCAGAAGTCAGACAGGACATATTAACAGCTGTATGTTTTCTTGTTTCATCTCTCAAATTGAATCGAAGTCAGTAGAAATGGCTTTTCAAGAACCTAGTTGGGTTGATGCTATGCACGAAGAATTAAATCAGTTTGATAAGTTAAAGGTTTGGAGATTGGTTAAGTCACCGGATGGAAAGAAAGCTCTTGACACAAGATGGGTTATCCGAAACAAGCAAGATGACAGAGGGGTTATTGTTCGAAATAAGGCACGATTGGTAGTTCGTGGTTTTCGTCAAGTTGTGGGATTAGATTACAATGAGGTCTATGCCCCAGTGGCTAGACTTGAGGCCATTAGAATTTTTCTAGCCTACGCACCATACATGGGGTTCACAGTGTCTCTGATGGATGTTAAGACCACATTTCTGTATGGTGAAGTCAAGGAAGAGATTTATGTTGATCGGCCATCGGGTTTTGTTAATCGTAAGAAACCAAGTCATGTATACAAGCTAGACAAAGCATTATACGGGTTACATCAGGCTCCACGAGCGCGGTATGCTACAATGACTGCGCATCTTCTTGATCGTGGATATAAGCGGGGAACTATGGACCAAACCTTGTTCCGAAAAACTGTCGGAAAAGATTTGATTCTCGTTCAAATCTATGTCGATGGTATCATTTTTGGATCCACCAGCGCTGAGTTGTGCACAGAATTTGAAGGTGTAATGAAGAAGAGATTTGAGATGACTTTGTTGGGTGAAATGACAACGTTTCTGGGGCTACAGGTTCGACAAAGGTCAGTAGGAATCTACTGCATCAAGGGAAGTATGTTGAGGATATGCTGGAAAGGTTTGAGCTTTAAGATTCCAAGAGTGCCAACACTCCCATGACAGAAAGACCACTACTCTCCTCTGATCCTGAAGGGAGTCACGTAGATCAAACATACTATCGATCGATGATCGGGTCTCTGATGTACTCACAGCCAGCCTTCCTGACATCATGTTTGCAGTCTGACAATGTGCTCATTTCCAGGCTAATCCTAAACTCTCTCATTTAATTGCTGTTAAACGTATCTTTACATATCTGAAGGGACAACCAAAGTTAGGTCTTTGGTATCCCAAAAAATCAGATTTTGATCTTTATGCTTTTGCTGATAGCATTGACAGTTCTTAGGAGACCGTCATTGACAGGAAATCCACGTCAGTTGGTTGCCAGTTCTTAAGAGACCGTCTCATTCATGGCAGTGTAAGAAACAACAACCGGTGTCTACCTCGACCGCAGAAGCGGACTATGTTGCTGCATCTGCTTGCTGCTCTCAGGTTATCTAGATGCAAAACCAATTGTTGGATTACGGTTTGGAATTTCTTGACACTCCTATTTTTTGTGATAATGATGCGGCCATTGCAATTGTGAAAAATCCAGTTCAACACTCTAAAACCAAGCACATCGATATTAAAATTCTTTTTGTTCGTGACTGTTTCGATCGAAAATTGATTCACCTTGAACAAGTCCACACTGACAACAATGTGGCGGACTTATTTACAAAACCGGTCGGAACAACAAAATTTAATCTGCTTGTGGGTTTTCTTTAAATGCTTCGTTTCGAGGATTGAGTCTTTTTGGGTACAAATTTGTACATATTTGTTTAATCCTACACAAATTTAGGGGGAGAAAATTCAAAAAGTCAAAAATAGTGTGTGTGTGTGTGTTGTTTTTATTATTAAAAAATTCAAAAAGTCAAAAATAGTGTGTGCGCGTTGTCTTTTTTTTTTTTTTTTTGGTCTCACAATTCATTCTCGCTAAAAATTATGTCGGTTGCTCAAGTTTGAAGGACATATACTCGTATATGGTTGGTCCGGTGTTCTACTTGTAGTTTCACAGGATAGCCATTTACCCAACGACTGAAAGCACCTGGGGCGATTATGATGTGTTTTGTGTTCTTTCACTTAATACTATGTCGGTAACTATGAGCTGGAAGGACATGTATGCTCATACATGTTTGGTCTGGTTAACCACTTGTGGTCATACAGGATAGTCATTTACCCAAAAGCTTAATAGTGACCGGGGTGACTGAATTCTTAACACATGTGTTTTATGTAACTCCCTGGGAAGTGATATTATTATTCAGTTAACAGCTTTTTAGAAGCTTCAAAATATTTTCAAATGAAAATTGATCCAACCTCTGGAAAATGATAGATAAATTGTTTTTGTGTGCCTAACGGGTGAAGTTATTAAACTTAAAAGACTCTAGAACAGTCATTGATTTGTATGGCAGCTTTCCATGATGCGTAAAAGTTGAAGTGATATAAACTAAATTTGCTAAAATTAATGTGGAGAGTCATTTTGAAGAAATGTGCAAGTCTTCATATACATCTCTCCGAAGGATAGGCAGAAAAGCAATTACCCAGTCATACACGAGCCCGTTAGTGTCTTGATCACCAAAAATATTGTGTTGTTAACTTATTATTATTATTAAGTTGCAAAAAAAAACTACAAAAGAGTTTATTTTATTTTATCCTATTGAAATTGATTTAAAAGCTTAAAGGGTCAAACTAGAACTACAGAGATGGGGGCACACAAGTAAGTCCTGTCATGTCTCGAATGAAAGGCTTGTCAGTTCACTGGCTTGTAAGTCCAATGTTCAATCTTAAAGCTTAAATTTTGGTTTATTTAAAATATTTTGATCAAGCACTAGGGGGTTGGAGTCAAATTGGGGTGATCTGGGGAAAGCCAAATACGCTTTGAGAAGAGAGAGAGAGAAGGCATCACAGTTCCATGAGTGATGTCCATCTAAGCTTTATGCTGAACTGAACCTAATTCATATCACTGATGCAATGAAAATCATGCTAAGTTTGTTATACCTGCTATCAACCTGTCTCTTTCTGTCATAATAACGCTGAACATGAATCCTTGTGACAACCTCTTAAACGATATGATTCCATGTTCGGATCTTTTCAATAAAAGGTGGCATTTTTATCAAAAACTGAAATTTGATCTCGATCTTATGAAATTAAAGGGAGTTCTTTTTTACGTTAATATGTATATTCCTTTTATTTAATTTTATTTGTTTTGTCTGTTGACACTTTGGATATGAAGTTAATGGGACCCAACACATTTGGGTTAATGAAACAGTCTAGAAAAGGATCTAAGATTGTGTATCAGGGCCTCAATGCTATGGTGAAATTTGGATGATTTGCTGAAACAGAAGATGAGCCAGTTATAGCTCAGGTTGCTGATGAGCATGTGGCACCAGTTCAGCCACGTGTTGCGACCTTTGAAATTTCTGATGATGAAAGTGAAGAGATAGAACATCGTAACTTGGAGACGGCTTCAAGTGCCCAAGATTTAGAAGATTTTGAACGATTTAAAGAACAACTTCAGTCAACTGCTCTGAAGCCTCCTCAGAAAGCTGCTGAAAACATTGAAGAAGATATAGCTGAAGATCCAGCCGCAGACCTCGGTCCACGCAAACGAATAAAGAAAGATCTGAGGCCTGGCGTGCTGGTAAGTGAACATGAAACAACCACTACACCAACCACGGGTGCAACAAATAGCCCATTTCAACAAACTCAACAACCCGAGACACATGCTCTAGAAACTCAAGATGAACCAAGTACACCCACTGCTGAGCAATTGATTCAAGATCAGTTGTTTGATGACTTTGCTCGTGATTTTGATTTTGAATAAGATATTCCACACACTGATGAGGCCAACATGCCATTTAATGCTGCTCCCTCCAGCTCATCAGGCCCAGGAAATCAAGGCTAGTCAAGTTCGAATGATACTGATAAGATTTCTGAGATTCTTGTCATGCAAGAAAAATTTATGCAGAACAACGGAAAGGGCAGTGTGTTAGAAGATGCTCCGGTTGACTTGTAAGCTCTCCAACGTCGAGTGTTTGAGCTCGAACAAGACTCAGTTGTTAAAGATGTCCGTATTCAAGAGCTGGATGTAGGTAACGCTGATAAAGATACCAAGATTAAAGAACTACAGTCCAACATGGGAGAATTAATGGCTTTGTATATTGACCTCCAACAAAAGTTGTTTCAGAAGTTTGGATATGAGTTTAAAGGAAGTGATGATGTGGCCTCTAAGACGCCCAACGTTGATCAATGTGGTAGCTCTACTACTCGCCCTATAGAGATCATTGATGAGTCTGAGACACTGAAACAATATATGGACGCACCACCAATCTCCAAAGAAATTCCGATTGAATTCAGAAAAGGTTGCTGGTAATGAAGAACTCAAATCAAAATGTCCAATCATCAGATCATCCAGACAGATACATTGTCACTTTCCCAAAAGGCTTCTCAGAAAAATATGGTGATCGTTCGGTAGTTGTGTCATGGGGCTTCGATGCCGAAAAGAACATGTGGTGGGTTAAGAGGAAGACCGGGACCATCGAGTACTACAAGAAGATGAAAGATTTTGGTTCCTGGACTAAAGTAGATCTAAGTGACTTGATAAATTCTCCTTTTACCAACCCAACCAATGACAAGCGTGGTACAGATTTTTGGAACTTTTTGAGAAGTCAAGTTGATAGAGGCTTTCCTAATATGACAACTGCTGAATCCTTTTTGAAGAAAGCAAAGGGTCAAGGATCCAAGGACAGGGAAGACAATGGTAAACGTTATGTGGCCTGCTACTAATAATGCCACTCACATTCTTGTACCTGATGCAATTCCAGACGACACCTTAGACAACATGAAGTTCTGGATGTATGACAGTGTAACTGCCACCGTGGTCGTCAAATTACAAGATGGTAAAGGGCAGTATAGATTTGTTGAGCCAAGAGATTTGTTGAAGTTTGGAGAAAGGGATATTAAGACTCTCATCACGTTTCAGATTATCGCTGATCCAATTTTTGAAGTGGCTGCTAAGAAATACACGAGTATGGTCGCGTCTATTATCAGATGCAAGTTTTGGGTCGGCGCGTTGAAGGATGCCAACATCGATTACATGGAGCATGATTAAAGACCAAGCTACAAACGAAGGGGGAGATTGTTGGGCCTAGTTTTGGATGGTTTGTACTTAGTCCAATTGTATTTGGGTTTAGCATGTATGTGGGCTTGGGTCACGGGTTAATTGGGTAATCCGATATCTCTTAAGTGATCTCGGTGGGCTTTTGGTTCGTTTGGGCTTAGGTGTTTTTGTTCCCTATATATAGTGCATGTATTGTATAGGGTTAGGTTGTTCGTTCATTGGGGTTTTTGGCCGTCTAAGAGTTACGAGACGCACGAGTATTGTAAGTGCTTAAGCACCCGACGTATATTAATAATACGTGTGTTTTGAAGCTATCCCGTTGTTACGTTCTTGTGTTCTTGATTCACCAAGTGTTGGTATTCCACACCAATACTTGTTTATTGATATCATAATTGTAGTGATCCAGATTCGGGAATTACAATGGAAACCTTTAGCTACTAAACGAGCCTTTAGACGGTCAATGGTGTCGTCCTGAATTGCGTGCTGAAAACCAATTTGCAACCAACGAGGTTGGGTGCGGACTCAGGTGGTGCAAGATACTAGGTGCCATTACGAGCTAGAGTTTCAAACTCGTCTTGCATAGTCTTGCGCCAAAGTGGGTGCTTTAGAGCTTGGGTAACAGTTGTTGGTTTTTGAGGATGGGATGGAGAGGCATTGTATAAGGAAAATATTTCATTATGATATTTAGGATTGGCTTTACGGGTTCTGGTTTGGATTGGTTGTGTGGTAGAGTCATTTTGTGTAGTAGTGGGTTGGATAGGAGTGTGAGATTGTGTGGTGGGGGCTGATTGGTGCTGTATCGTGGAGGATGGGGTGGATTATGTTGAGAAACCACCGTTGACCGTCAAGAACACTCGGTAATAATATCATTTCCTTTTCAATGCCTCATTTTCCGCACAAAATTTAGGACGACACCGTTGACAGTCTAAAGGCTCTTTTAGTAGCTAAAGGTTTCCATCAACGTCACGGTTAAGATATGTTAGGACCTTTAGTCCTGTTATCAAACCAGCCACTCTTCGCCTCATTCTTTCTCTAGATACTTCTCAACAGTGGTGCCTTCGTCAACTAGACATCAACAATTCCTTTTTACAAGGTACGTTTACGGAAGACGTCTTTATGTCACAACCACCCGGCTTCGTCGACCCCTCCTTTCCAAACTACGTTTGTATATTACATAAAGCCATATACGGCCTTCGACAAGCATCTCGGCTTGGTATGATGAGCTAAATCATATCTTCTATATGTCGGCATCAAACCAACCATCTCAGACCCCTCTCTGTTTATCAATCATGTCACCAAATCTCCCATTTTTCTTCTCGTCTATGTTAACAACATCATTCTCACCGGTTCCGACACATCTCTTGTTAATTCTTTTATTCAAACTCTTGTTTCACGTTTTTCTCTGAAATACCTTAGTTCCCTCACCTATTTCTTAAGTGTTGGAGTCATTCGTCACAAAAATGGTCTATTTCTTTCTCAATCAAAATATATTCTTGATTTGTTAAAACGAGCTAACATGAGTGATTGCAAGCCGATGCCACCCCAATTTTTTTCTCGGATCGCCTTCACCCTACAGATGGTACTCCTCTCACTACACCCACAGTATACCATGCTTTCGTTGGGGCCTTGCAATATTTATCACTTACTAGATCCGATGTCGCTTTTGCGGTCAACAAACTTTCTCACTTCATGCGCTCACCCACTAACTTACATTGGGCGGCCCTCAAATGACTACTTCGTTACCTTCATGGTACCTTCCACCACAAGTTATTTTTCAAACCTAATTTGCCTCTACATCTCCATGTTCAACGATGCCGATTGGGCTAGTGACATGTATACCTATCGTAGTACCACGGGATACATAGTATACCTAGGTTCTAATCCCGTTGCTTGGACGTCTAAACGTCAGCCAACCTTGGCCCAGTCCTCCACTAATGCCGAGTTCAGAGCGGTTGCCTCCACAACTACCGAAGTACAATGGATTATCTCATTATTATCTGAACTTGGTTATAACTCTATTTTTACTCCAACAATATATTGTAATAATTTAAATGCTACACATTACTCGGCAAACCCGATTTTCCATTCACAAATGAAACACCTAGCATTTGACCTTCACTTTGGAAGGAAAAACGTTCAACGACGCATCATTCGGGTCACACACATCTCCGTTGACGATCAGCTTGCCGACGCTTTAAAAAAACCATCACTAAGACCACGTCTTCATAATCTTTTTCCCAAGATTGGTCTTACCTCTCAAACGTCTATCTTGCGGGGGGCATATTGACGATACATAAAGTTCCCGCTCAAATGTTTAAATCAATTGTTATATGTAACATCCTACTTTTGATTATAATAAATAAATGAAATTTCATTTATTCAATAAAGTGTCGTGTGTCGGTTTAGATAAATAAACTATAAGATGATGGGCTTGGACTTTAAAAGATGGAATAGGAGATGGAATGGGCTTTAGGTCGATGGGCTTAAGGGAGTATAAATACCCCTTAAACCTTAAACCTTTCCATCTTTATCCATCTCTACACCATAGACTACACCATCAAAAACACGCACAAACACTATCATATATCCCGAGACAAGATCTGAAGGTGAAAACCCGAGCTTGTTGGTGTTGGAACGTCGTAACGAGCCAAACCTACATCAATACTAGATCGTGTCCGTAGATCGACTCGTTTAAGGTACGTTTATATCGAGAACTTGTTCATCTAGGTCCGGATTACGTCTAGAAATTCTAGATCTGTTTTTAGTATGTTAAAAACGAATCCAAAACAATAAATCCTACTGAAATCCGTTAACGTTTGATAGGTTAATTGTAACCCAGCCAGGGCTCTGCCCCTTGGACCCTGCCAGGGGCGCTGCCCCCGGACCCTCATTCGTTTAGGGTAATAATTAAATTAGAAAAGCGATATGGGACGTGATATTAATTAATACGTATAATTGTTATACAGTTAGTCGTGGTCAACTAATGAAAGGGATTACCATTAACGGTGAACGTAACCGCATTCAGGTGAGTTTCTGGCCCCATTTCCTTGTTACGTTTTCGGGGCTGTGTGCATACTCGATGTGATAGTTAATACACTTACTTTAAATGGTAAGTGTATGCCATGTATGATTTATATGTTAATGTAAACGAAAGCTTGTCGGTACATGAACGATCTTCGGATATTGCACGTATTGACAAGGGAGGTATGTATATGAATTATGAATGTGTATGAAGGTATATGTATGACATGTGAGTAAGTATGAATGAGTAAAGAATGTATATGTATGTTACGGGTATGTAAAGACATAATTTACGAAGATGAAGAAGTAAGGGATCAGACCCTAATAATATCAGAGATAGAGAAGAAAGGGATCACATCCTAATAATATATGAGATAGAGAAGTAAAAGGGATCAAACCTTACTAATATCTGGGATAGACAAGACATGGATTAGACCATAATAATATCTGAGATAGACAAAGGAAAGAGGGATCATACCCCAATAATATTTCAGATAGAAAAGGAAGGGATCAGACCCTAATAATATATGATATAGAAAGGACAGTAATTATATAGTATGAAAGTAATAAAGTATGAACGTGTGTATGAAATTATGTAATGAAAGTAAATTAGTAAAGTAATTATTATGTCTCTTCGGATGCATAATTGAAGGTAAGTACATGTATTGTATGATGTGTGGTTAACTATAACTCATTCAACGTAGCTGACTTTTAGTATGCACGCAGGTGAGTAGGATGAGGCAACTGGCTTGAGCGGGGACACATGGCAGAAGAATAAGAGTTTGGCATCTAAAGACTCATGATGTTTTACATTTAATGTTTTAATTTTGAAAGACAAGAATGTTTTAAGACAAGTTATGAATTATTATGTAATGTTTATGAAAGCTTTATATTCCACGTAAAGTTTTAATTAACTATGATATTTAGAACTATGTTTATGAGTAAATCCAACGTCCGATGTAGGGCACCGGTAACGGGGCCTTACAAGTTGGTATCAGAGTGGAGTTTGAGAGATTTAAGCATCCTACATGCTTATACTCGAACAGAGAATGAGATTTAAGTGAGAAAAGAAAGAAGATGCTACCTCAAGAATGCCATGTGTCACTCAAGCAAGCTCAGTAACGGTAATGTGTATGGTTAAATAATGTATATTGATGTTAGCTTAATTGCTAAAGAAAGGATATGTGTATGTTAGGGATAGGAATTCTTGACTGTTTGATTGATTAACTGTTTAAGAGTAGACTTCGCACAAATAGACTCATAAAGGGAAGTGTATAGGACACGGAAAGTAACATGATCAGCTAATCACAGCTGGCCACTGTTATTACCTGTTAGCCTTACTATCCTGGAACTAAATAGTTCCTTGAGTGATGATGTTTGTGTTTTCCCTTCCAGAATACGATGGCTGGATCTAGGGAAGTTGTTGGAGCAGGAGGCCGCACTGGATGTCGTGGAAGGCTTCGTCATGTCCGACAGCCTTCGGTAGAAACAGCTTCCAACACCGGAGATGAAGGAAGCGCAGCTGGGCGAAAACCAAACAACAACGAAGGGTTTCAACTTGACCCTACAATTCAAGCAGCTATTGTTCAAGCTGTAGCCACTGCTGTGAAGAACTTGAATCCTGAAGGGTCTGCTGGAGGCCGTGAAAGAACTGCTGAAAGGGCGGGAGGAGATGGTAAGAAAGATGATGAAAGGGAGAGGGAGGCCTCAAGTGTGGTTAAGTCAGTGAAGTTTGATGATAGGAGGAGGGGCCGAGGTGGGTGCAACTACAAGTCATTTGAAGGTTGCGACCAGTTGAAGCTGACTGGTTTGGGAGACGCAATCGCTACTCTCCAATGGATAACCACTATGGACAAAGTTATCCGCATTAGCGAGTGTCGTCCCGACCAAGCTGTGGGTTATGCTACCTAATCCTTCAGAGATGAAGCAATGTATTGGTGGGAATCGGTTGAGCAGAGGAAGAGTCTAGAGGAGATCAAGGAAATGAAGTGGGAGGATCTGAAAAAGTTGGTAATGAAGAGGTTCTGTGCTGACGCAGACGTTAAGAGGGCGGAGATGAAGTTTCTGAACTTGAAAGCTGGAACGATGACACATCGTGAGTAAACCACAGAGTTCAACCAAATGTCTAGGTTGGTACCCGATATGGTTAACACTCAGGCTAAGAGAATCAAGTGCTATGTGAGGAGATTGCCACAGAAGGTCCGCACGTTAGTCAGGGCGAATAAACCTGCTACTTATGACTCTACTGTCGAACTCGCAGAGATGGTTTATGAAGACCTGGTTGTGGATGATGTTGTGGTAGAAGAAGAGAAGAAAGATAAGAAGTGGGTCAATCATTCTAAGCGACCCGGTACTCAATTGTGGAACCCTAAGAACAAGCAGCCGAGAGTTTGGGAAAAGAGGTCGTGTAAGAACTGTGGAAAGATGCACGGGGATGACTGCAAGTGGGGCAAGGGATCTGATGTTTGTCATAAGTGTGGTAAGGCTCACGGAGGAGAGTGCAGGCTTGGTTCGAATGCCTGTTATAAGTGTGGAAAGGTGGGGCATTATACTCCCGATTGTACTGCAAAACCCGCATGCTACAAGTGCGGTAAGCCGGGCCATTTTGCCAAGGAATGCACCGATGATGGGACTGGAGGAAGTGGAAAGAATGATGTCGATCAGAGTAGGCCGAGGAACAGAGATTACATATTAACCCAAGATCAAGCCAAGCAGATTCCAGATGTTGTCACAGGTACGTTTCTAGTAAACGGTGTATCCGCTTCAGTATTATTTGATTCGGGTGCGAATAAAAGTTTCTTAACCACACCATTCAGTAAATTAGCTAAAATGAAATGTTGCCGAGTGTCTGAAACTTTTATAGTAGAAAATGCTAGTGATACCTCGGTTAAAAGAATAAGAATGGTTAAGGACTGTAAGATAGAGTTAGAGGGATATGAGTTCCCTGTTACTTTGTATGTTATGACCTTAGGAGGGTTCGATGTGGTTTTGGGGATGAATTGGTTGTCTGAGTATGCAACTCAGATAGTTTGTAAGGGTAGGATAATAAGGTTAAAGTCCTTGGATGGTAATGCGGTGATGGTTTACGATGATAAGGAAAGTTCTGGGCTTAATGTCATTTCGATGATAAAAGCCGAGGGTTTGTTAAGGCGAGGGTGCGGTGCCTACCAGGCGTATGTTGTCAACGCTACGGCCGAGACAAAATAAATGAAATATGTTCCTATCGTGCGCGACTACCTAGAAGTATTCCATGAGGATCTTCCGGGGTTGCCACCGGAGCGAGAGATAGAATTTCAGATAGATTTAGTACCAGGAGCCCAACCCGTCACAAAAGCATCTTACCATCTAGCACCGTTCGAGATGAAGGAATTGATGTCCCAGCTACAAGAACTCCTTGACAAAGGTTTTATAAGGCGGAGTGTTTCTCCGTGGGGCGCACCGGTGTTTTTTGTGAAGAAGAAGGATGGAAGTATGAGAATGTGCATAGACTATCGCGAGTTGAACAAGTTTACGATAAAGAATAGATATCCTTTGCCAAGGATTGATGATCTGTTTGACCAACTGCAAGGTTCAAGTTGGTTCTCACGAATATATCTTAGATCAGGCTATCATCAATTGAAAGTGAAAAGAGGCATACATCCCTAAGACAGTTTCGGACGCGGTATGGACACTACGAGTTCCTCGTAATGTCATCTGGTCTAACAAATGCTCCTGCATCATTTATGGACATGATGAATAGGGTGTGTCGGCCGATGTTGGATAAATCAGTTATCGTCTTCATCGATGATATATTAATTTATTCCATAAGCAGGTCTGATCATGTTGAGCATCTGAGAGAGGTATTGAAGACTCTAAAGAAAGAGAAGTTGTATGCTAAGTTTTCTAAATGCGCGTTTGGGTTGCGATAAGTGCAATTTCTAGGTCACGTGATTAATCCTGAAGGGATTACTGTGGACCCAGCTAAGATTGAGGCAACAACGAATTGGAAGAATCCACTAAATCCGACTGATATACGAAGCTTCCTAGGGTTAGCTTGCTACTATAGAAGATTCATCGGAGGCTTTTCTAAGATAGCCGCACCGTTGACCGGTATGACCCGAAATTCGGTAGTATTCTGTTGGGGTAAATTTCAAGAAGAAGCTTTCGAGGAATTAAAGAAAAGACTCACGCAAGCTCCAATCCTTGCTCTGCCCGATGGTGACGAGGATTTGGTTATTTGTACTGATGCTTCGCATTGTGGGTTAGGTTGCGTGTTGATGCAATGAGGGAAAGTGATAGCCTACGCGTCTAGACAGTTGAAAGTCCATGAGAGTACTTATCCGACGCATGATTTAGAGCTAGCAGCAGTAGTGCACGCTCTCAAGATATGGAGGCATTATCTGTATGGTACTAAGTGTACTATTTACACAGATCATAAGAGTTTAAAGTACTTCTTCGAGCATAAAGAATTGAACTTGAGGCAGATAAGGTGGTTAGAATTGATAAAGGATTATGACTGCGACATTAAGTACTATCCTGGAAAAGCTATTGTGGTCGCCGACGCGCTAAGTCGTAAGAATGAGGAAGTCATTGCAACAATGAAGTCATACAAGTTAATTATGAACTCAAGCCTATTTGAAGAAATCATTAAGGTGCAGTCAGAAGTGCTGGTAGATGAAGGGCTAGTAGAGAAAGAAAGGATTTTCGGTTAGCAAAACTAGTTGATGGAAAACACTCATAGTGTTAAGACTATGTTTGACCGTATGTGGATCCCACGCCATGGAGATCTTAGAGTTCGAATCTTAGAAGAAGCTCATAAGTCAAGATATTCGATTCATCCAAGAGCTACGAAGATGTAACAAGATTTGAAAAGAGATTACTGGTGGCCAGGAATGAAGAATGATGTGGTAGATTATGTCGGTAAGTGCTTAACTTGTTTACAAGTAACAGCAGAGCACCATAAGGCTTATGGGAAGATGCAACCTCTAGAGATACCAGAGTGGAAATGGGAACACATCACCATGGATTTCATAAATAAGCTACCTTGTACAACTAAGCATCATGATATCATCTGGGTGATTGTGGACCGTTTGACCAAGAGTGCTCACTTTCTGCCTATACGAGAGGCTATCTCGTCAGAAACGTTAGCAATCTTGTTCATAAAAGAGGCTGTGTCTAAGCATGGAGTACCATTATCGATCGTGTCAGATAGAGATACTCGGTTTACTTTGAGGTTTTGGAAGAAGTTCCATGAAGATATGGGAACAAGGTTGAACATCAGTACGGCGTATCATCCTCAAAAAGATGGACCGTCTGAAAGGACGATCCAAACCCTTGAGGATATGCTACGTGCTTGTGTTTTAGATTTTGGTGGAAGTTGGGATGATCATCTGCATCTAGCAGAGTTCTCCTGTAACAACAGCTACCATTCAAGTATTGGTATGCCACCGTTAGAGATGCTTTACGGTAGACGATGTAGAACCCCGGTATGTTGGGGAGAGATTGGTCAGAAAGAGATGGGAAGTTTAGAAGTGGTTCAAGAAACATCTTCAAAGTTCGATTAGATTAAAGCAAGAATGAAAGTTTCTCAAGACAGAAAAAAGTTTTATGCTGATAAGCGGCGACGACCGATTGAGTTTAACGTTGGTGACAATGTGATGCTCAAGGTCTCGCCTTGGAAAGGAATCATTCATTTAAGGAAGAGGGGAAGTTGAGTCCAAGGTACATTGGACCGTTTAAGATTTTGGATCGTGTTGGTGAAGTGGCTTATAAGCTGGATTTGCCAGAAGAGTTAAAATGAATTCATTCAACCTTCCATGTTTCTCATCTGAGGAAATTTCTGGCGGATGGCACGTCTCATGTGCCATTAATGGACATTGAGGTTGATGAACAGTTGAATTACATCGAGCAATCGATCGAGATAGTTGACCGCAAGGAGAAGCAACTTCGTCACAAGGTTATACCTTTAGTGAATGTGATATGGAAGCATCGCAAGGGTTCAGATGCTACTTGGGAAGCTGAGGATGAGATGCACAAGTTTTACCCGAATTCGTTTATGTAATAGTTAGGTTTCGGGGACGAAACCTCTTTAAGGAGAAAAGACTTGTAACATCCTACTTTTGATTATAATAAATAAATGAAATTTCGTTTATTCAATAAAGTGTCGTGTGTCGGTTTAGATAAATAAACTATAAGATGATGGGCTTGGACTTTAAAAGATGGAATAGGAGATGGAATGGGCCTTAGGTCCATGGGCTTAAGGGAGTATAAATACCCCTTAAACCTTAAACCTTTCCATCTTTATCCATCTCTACACCATAGCCTACACCAAAAAAAACACACACAAACACTATCATATATCCCGAGACAAGATCCGAAGTTGAAAACCCGAGCTTGTTGGTGCTGGAACGTCGTAACGAGCCAAACTTACATCAATACTAGATCGTGTCTGTAGATCGACTCGTTTAAGGTACGTTTATATCGAGAACTAGTTCGTTTAGTCCGGATTACGTCTAGAAATCATAGATCTGTTTTAGTATGTTAAAAACAAATCCTAAACAACAATCTTACTGAAATCCCTTAACGTTTGATAGGTTAATTGTAACCTAAAAGACCCGTAATTTAGATGCATCAATCGCACCCATTAGAACGTAATACTTAGATGTTTGGGTGATTGGGGTTTGTAGGCGATGTGATTGCGAGTTCAATGATACCAAAATCGTGTTTTTTCGTTAAGAACCGGGGCTTTAATCGCAGATCTGAGGTAGGTTGACTGTTGGGTGTTCTTGGCGATTTTGATTTTGACTTTGACCATTGAGTCAAAGTCTGGATAAGGTTGATGCAATTCGTTATGATAAGGTAATGAATTAGTTAACCAATTCGTCATGGTAAGATAGTGAATCAGTTTCCCAGTTCGTTATGATCAGATAACGAATCAAATGATTCGTTACTCACCCAATTCGTTATGTTAAGATAACGAATCGGGTCACGTCAAGATAACGAAATAGATAACAAACTAATCTAACGAATCAGATCATGTAAGATGACGAAACAGATAACGAATCAGGTGATTCGTTACTCACCAATTCGCTAAGTTCTGATAACGAATTAGACCACGAATCAGGTTATGTTCAAATAACGAATTAAGCTTAATTCGCTATAACGAATGAGTGGGAGAATAAAATAATAATTTAAAATCCTAATGGAAATGTGTTAAGGCGGTTAATGGAAATAATAATTTAAAATGTGTTAAGCCAAGGGTTCTTCCCCTTGGAGCCTGCTAGGGGCTGCCGCCCCTAGAACCTCGCTGTCAGGGGCACTGCCCCCGGACCCCCGTTCGTTGAGAGTAATAATTAAACTATAAACACGATATGGAAAGTGATAGTAATTAATACGCGTAATTGTTATACAGTTAGCCCCTAGAACCCCGCTGCCAGGGGCGCTGCCCCCGGACCCCTGTTTGTTGAGGGTAATAATTTAACTAGAAACGTGATATGGAAAGTGAGAGTAATTAATACGCGTAATTATTATACAGTTAGTCGTGCTCAACTAAAGAAAGGGATTACTATTAACAGTGAACGTAACCGCATTCAGGTGAGTTTCTGGCCCCATTTCCTTGTTATGTTTTCGGGGACTTGTGCATACTCGATGTGATAGTTAATACACTTACTTTAAATGGTAAGTGTATGCCATGTATGATTTATATGTTAATGTGAACGAAAGCTTGTTGGTACGTGAACGATCTTCGGATATTGCACTTATTGACAAGGGAGGTATGTATATGAATTATGAATTTGTATGAAGGTATATGTATGACATGTGAGTATGTATGAGTGAGTAAAGAATGTATATGTATGTTACGGGTATGTAAAGATAGAATGTACGAAGATGAAGAAGTAAGGTATTAGACCCTAATAATATCTGATATAAAGAAGAAAGGGATCAGATCCTAATAATATATGAGATAGAGAAGTAAAAAGGGATCAGACCCTACTAATATCTGAGATAGACAAGAAAGAGATCAGAACCTAATAATATCTGAGATAGACAAAGGAAAGAGGGATCAGACTCTAATAATATCTGAGATAGAAAAGGAAGGGATTAGACCCAAATACTATCTGAGATAGAAAGGACAGTAATTATATAGTATGAAAGTAATAAAGTATGAACGTATGTATGAAATTATGTAATGAAAGTAAATTAGTAAAGTAATTATTATGTCTATTCGGATGCATAATTGAAGGTAAGTACATGTATTGTATGATGTGTGATTAACTATAACTCAATCAGCGTAGCTGACTTTTAGTATGCACGCAGGTGAGTAGGATGAGACAGCTGGCTTGAGTGGGGACACATGGCAGAAGAATAAGAGTTTGGCATCTGAAGACTCATGATGTTTTACATTTAATGTTTTAATTTTGTAAGACAAGAATGTTTTATGACAAATTATGAATTATTATTTAATATTTATGAAATTTTATATTCCACGTAAAGTTTTAATTAACTCTGATATTTAAAACTATGTTTATGAGTAAATCCAACGTCCAAAGTGAGGTACCGGTAACAGGGCCTTACATTATATTTGGATGAAATTTCTTCTTTATTCTTTTCCTTATTTATTGTAAATCAATTCCACAATTGTAGGATTGTAAACCTGTATATAATCTTGTATTGTAATAGTGAAAAATACGATTGAATATTTTCTTATAGGCCCTTTATACTCTTCACTGTGAATACCCCATCCTCGTCAATTAAGATCCCAGTTGTCTCTACCCGAGTCTAACACCACATATTCACAAACGGTTAGCAAATGGTTAAAAATTTCAATTCCACCTACGTAGCCAAATTTCGAACCCAACCCCATTGACCATAATCCGAATATCAAATCCGAGTCCATGTACATACAATGTACCGGTCCGCAACCACACACTTTTCTCGTCCTCGACCAAGAAAAGGTGCAGGAACTCCATTTCCAATCCAAAGGTCCAACAAAAATTACGTTTTTACTCTATTCCTAACTATGTACTTTAAAATAAGCCGAGATCAATACTTGTCATTGCTAATTCAGAGAAGATCTTCACAATATGCTTCCAATGTACTGAAGCCAAGAGCCTAGCGGGAATCGCCTGCTAAGACCTAGAAGAATGATGAAGAGACCATATTATTCTACACCAAAGACCACACTTTCCCCCCTTAAATCACCACCACCATTTAGCCAACATGGCTAGCATCTTTCAACAAGCCTAACTTGATCCCACCATATTTCTAGTTATTCAAAGCCACCCAATTGACCTTCAACGAGGATTGTACAAAAATCAAGAAGTAGGAACTTCAAATGATCCATGTGACATGTTAGTTTATACCCTTTGTTAAAGTTAAGATGTTATTTATTGCCCATGTGTCAAATGTAAGGCATACTTATGTTGTTTGGAATTGTTTGATTATAATGTGGTAATTTATGCATATACTTGAAATTCTTGAGTACTGATACTAAATGCGTTACTTGATGATGGCTAAAAAATCTCAATTGAAAATTCGAATACCATAGAGTATCATTAGATTATGCTTAAAAGAATCTCATTGTAGTCTATGTATTAAAGCATGATAACGTGATAGAGTAGTGTGTACGTCTACAAGTTATGCATTGTGTTCTACATGTTGCATAAGTTAATGCAATAGTGATGTAGTTTTGAAAAAATGGCTCAAGATACATTATGATAATCAAATACGATAATTGAACCAAAGGTTATAAGAACAAAGTTCCTATTAATTCATATTCAACTAAACAAACTATCTAAACAATAAATCTTAATACTCTAAATGAAAAAGAAATAAACATAAAAATAATATAATATAAACACTTTTGAAATTTCATTTAGGAAATATTTCTGAATCATAGTGTAGTAACTTATGTATGAAATATAAATTTAAATAAATATTTCTCAAAGTTATCAGTAAAGGTCTCAGCTTTCTTGATAACATCACATGAAAGATGTGGCAGCAGCCAAATTTCAGGTCAATATATGTGCATGTCATAAATGCATTTACATTTATGAGTTCTGTTTTACTTAAACAACATTAACTAAGTCATATAAAGTCTAGAGAATCCATACATACCGTTATTAGACGTTATGTAATTTTAGAAATTACTAGTACACATATGCAAGTTAACCCGAGGAAATTAATATTACACATATGCAACTTAAACAACATTGGTACTAAAATTATATAAAACCAAACCATGGGCCAATAGTCCAAGATATAAACTTTATATTGTACACTAAGGTCCAAAAACTTAAAATTTTGACAAAACATAACTTCATGACTTTGTATAAAATTTTCATCTTCATATAGATGCGTATATATGAGTTACGGAAACAAACAAACAAACGTGGCATGTGATGATGTAATCTAGTACATATAAAATTTATGTTAGTAAGATCACGTCATCAAATTACCTACACTCCCTAAAATAAAACGTTAAAACCATTTAACCAAACTGACCAAACCAATTTCTAATAATAACTAAACTAACCAAACCAATCCTCCTCTCTTTCCAGCCATGAACAATGAAGGGGACCCCCCCCCCCCTTTCTTTTGTAAATTTAGATACCAAGAGCTACTTGATATACTGATATTTATATATGTTTCTCTTGTATATTTTTTTATAATATTTCATTAGTTTTTATTTGCTTTTAGTTAAGATTTGAACACTACTAACATATTTGTGTTTTGTAGGTTCCGGAAGTTGAACGTAATTGTACAGGGCGAAAAACAAGTCAGAATAAGCTTAAATGAGAAGCTGAAACAAGTTAGGAAAGAACCAAAAGGATAACAGGCCGGACCAGCCGAAGCCAGCCCTTTGGAGCATGCCGCACTACACGGCCAGGCCCCCTCTTCTGGTCGCACGGCGCCTAGAGGGGAGATTCTAGATTTTTCCACGAATTGTCAGGTTTTGGGCACTGTTTCACTATATAAACACCCTTAACCTTAACATGAAATCTACCCTACGACCACCAGACGAATTTGGATTTTTTTGGAGCTATTATTCGAGTTATTTGGCAGTTTTGAAGGCAATGAATCATCCGTTGAAGAGATTTACGTTCGAGATTGAAGACTAGGGGTTTTATCACCTTTAATATTCCGTTTTCATTATTTTCACCTGTTGGGCCTAGTTTATATGGTTTGTGCTTAGTCTAAGTGTATTTGGGCTTTTGGTGTGTATGGGCTTAGGTGGTTTGTTTTCTCTATATATAGTTGATGTCATGTGTAGGGCAAAGGTTGTTCATTCATTTGTCTTTGAAGTATTGTGTATTGTAAGTGCTTAAGCACCCAACGTATCTTAATATACGTGGGTTTTGAAGCAATCTCGTGTTACTTACTTGCGTTTATTCGTGTTCTGAATCACCAAGTATCGGTATTCCGCACCTATACTTATTATATTGATATCATAATTGTAGTGATCCAGATTCGGGACTTACAATTGGTATCAGAGTCTTAGACCTTATTCAGGCTCGTTATTGTTATATCAAAGATTCGAGAATAGTCTTTTCGATGGCATTTGTGTGTTTTCCGGCGAGTGTGTGATCGGAGAAGAAGAACAGGAGATATTTTGACCAAAGATTGCTTTATCTTTGGAAACAGTTTGAATCCCACTAAAATAGGGATTAAATTGTTGCCAAAATAAACTGGTCAAACGATTTTTCGGTGTTCTCGGCTTAATAACAGGGTTCTCGGCGAAGAAAGTGAGATCTTGGTTGTTTTTGATCTTTGTCATTGGTGGTTGTCGGCCACTGGTGGTTGTCGGTCAAGCAGTTCTCGGCCATCAGCAGTTCTCGGTCAAGTTTTGATCAATCTCGTAGTTCTCGGTCAAAATCTTGGTCAAACATGGGGTTCTCGGTAAAGATTGGTCATCTTCTGTGTTCTCAGTCAATGCTTGGTCAAAATCTGAGTTCTCGGTCAACCTGTTTGGACTTGTTCTCAGCCCAGTTAGTTGTTTTGGGCCTGTTCTACTTGGACTTAGTTTTAATTGGACTTAAAATCAATCTCTAATCAAATTAAAATGGCCCAGTTAACTAATGGTAGAAACTCAAACCAACTCATCACTTCATCATGAACTTGATTCCATCATGGGCACTTCTACTCGTATACCCCGCCTATTGTCCCATGAGGGGTTCAATGAATGAAAATTTCGTTTTGAGCACTACGCCAAGATGAAAGATTCAAAAATTGGGAAAAGCATTGTGAGGGGACCTCAAAGGATCACCTATCAAAGGGTTGAATCTGACGAAGTTCTTGTGAAACCAATTGCACAGTATGACGATGATGACTTTGCTAAATTTTAGGAAGATGAGAGAGCTCTTTCCACTCTAACCATGGAACTCTCACCTGATATTGCCCTTCAGTTTAGAGAACTTCAATCTACTAAAGAGTTGTGGGCTGCACTAATAGAAGTCTATGAAGGAAATGAAGATATGAAGAGAAGTTTCCAAGATTTGCTGCGACAAAAGTTCAATATATTTAATCATGTTTTGGGAGAGACGTTGGAAGCCCAATTCAAAGATTCATATCTCTTGTGACTGAAATGAGAACAGCAGGGATTTATCTGCAAACTTCAAAAATAAACAACAAGTTGGTGAACTCCTTGCCGAAAAGTTGGGACATGAATGTTGCGGTTATCAAAAAGACTAAGGACTCAACAGGATGGGTATGACTGAAATGATAGCCACTATTAAAGCCTGTGATATGGATGATAAACAACGAGCAATAAATCATGCTAGTTCTTACAGTGCTGCTTGATACAACGTTGCTTCTAACAGTGCTATTATGTCTCAAGATAGTTTCTCGCTGTTCAAGGCTACTCAACAACCATCTCAGGGAAACTTTTAGATGTTATCATCCACTCTAGGTCAATCATCATCATCCAATTCACCCAAACCAGCTCCAGTGTTCTTCACCAAGTCAAGACAGTCTTCAAATGACACTGGTAAAACTACTCACTCTCCCAGTAAGAACTTCAGCCAGATCCCCACCATACCAAAGGAGAATCAAGAGAATATAGCTCTAATGGCGGAATTCATGAATTGTTATCATGCCTTTCTGGCTGGAGACTTGGTTCAACCTGTGGTTGCTACTGAACTAGATCAAATTCATCCTAATGATGTTGAAGAAATGGACATCTTGTGGCAAATTTCCATGGCAGTTTTCCGTGCAAAGAAGTTTACTAAGAGGATGGGTTGAAATAATTGGAACATGCCTAATAATCAAAAGGTGGGTTTTAACAAAGACACTCTCAGGTGCTACAACTGTCACGAGCCGGGTCATTTTGCTCGTGAATGTACTAACCCAGCTAAGGATGGAAATACGGAAAGGGCATTGGTTCCAGGTGGAAACGCTCGAGGTGAGGTTGGAGGTAGTTCAGGTAATGGTGAAAGAAATATGGTTGCTCAACAGTTTTCTTGGGAAGGTCAGATGGTTGCGCTTAACATTGGAAATCAGACTGCAAATTTCACAAATCTTGAAGACACTGGAGAAGAAAATGTTGCTGAGGAGAAGGTCAAGGAGCTTCAGTTTGTGTATATGGCGTTCACTTCTCCAGACTCATTTGAGGTACGTTTTCAACCATGTTCTTTAAATTATGGTGAAAAAATAGAAATGTTTAAGCTTCATAACGATAGTCTGAGTAGAGATATGGAAAGAATATAATCAGAAAATTTAAAGCTTAAGAAAAATGAAAAAGGTTTTTTAGACAAAATTGAAGCACAAAAGAAGGATATTTCTAAGCTTAAATCTGATTTTAGCATAAAAAGTTGTCATCACCTAGATGCCAAACAAGAAATTGCTGAGTTAACTGCTAAACTGGAAGCTTCCAAGTTAAAAATCTTAAATCTAACTAGTAAGTTTTAAAAGGCTGAACTTGATTTTAAAAAATTAGAAGGTTCTAGTAATGTAGTTAACTCAATGATTGAGAACCAATTGTGGTGGAAAGAAAACGAAGGTGAGGGAATAGGATACAGTCAAGTTCCCCCACCTTACAATCATAATTATGTCCCTACACCTGTCACCAAAGAACAGGAGGAAAAGACAAAGGACATGAAGTATGGTAAACAAGACAAAAGTGATGGGACCAGTTCTGCGAATGCTGGTCCGTCCATTTCAAATATGAACGATTCTAATGTATCTACCTCATGTGCAGAAAAAGTAATTGTGAAGGAGTGGACTGATGAGGATGACGACCCTTGTTTTAAATTTTATAATAACTTTGTTTCTGATGTTTCCTTAAAACTTCCTGTTTTGAATTCTATTATTCCGACTGTTTTGAAGGCAAGGATTCTTGTGTGGGCTCTGTTTTGAAGGCAAGGATTCTTGTGTGGTTGATTCGGTTGACACTTTGAACTCTAATAATATGGTTTCTAATAAAACTAATAATGTAGTTTCTGATAAAACTAATATATACGTTGCACCTAAATTTGTCAAAGAGGGATGCTCTAATGACAAACAAGGTGATAAGTTCAAAAATGAGAACATGATTTCTCGCAAATTTAGGCAGACTGGTCCACACAACCAGTCCAGACAAGGAGTTGCCTAAAATGATTTTTTTTATAAAACGTCAAACTTGTTTTAATTGTGGCACTCCCGTCATATTGCTAGAAATTGTCCACATCCTCCGTACGTTCCCTACTATGGATTCTATCAGAGGAAAATGCCATACATGCCTCATAACATGTACAGGCAAAGATTCAGACATTATCAGGCTAGTTCCTTTGACGATGATTGGAATCGAAACAAATCTGGCAGGTTTAGTCCTCATCAGACCAAACCTAACATGTTTAAAAGAAAGGTCAGAAAAGGTGTTTCAAATTCAAATTCTAATATGAACGCTAAGAGTAGACCAAAACAGGAGAAAAAAGGCTGATTCGTCCATCTACATCTAAATCACCGGAGATGACGACAACCATTCGTACTTATAATTCCAAATCATACATACATAGATGGTTGCCTAAATCTTCGGCAAAAGTTTTTACAAATTCCATGTTTGACGATCATAAGGACATGTCATGGAAATCCGTGACAAATGTAGATGAATTAGGGTCACCCAGTGTAAGTATGGACTGGGTACCAAAAACTAACTAATCACGCGCTTTGTGCAGGGACAACTATGGAGGAATATCATCAGACCTTGGTATGTTGATAGTGGTTGTTCCAGACACATGACAGGGGAAATAACCCAGCTACACGACATTCAAACATTTAACGTTGGGTATGTGTCTTTTGCGGGAGGAGAGAAAGGAAAGATCAATCAGAAGGGTACTGTAAGTAACGGTGTTCTAAAGTTTGAGAATGTTAATTTTGTTCCATAATTGAAGCACATTCTTTTGAGCGTGTCACAAATTTGTGACAAAGATTTTTCAACTCATTTTACTAAAAAGGAGTGTTTAATTCTGAAACCTGGTATAATTATACCAGAAGACTGGATTCTTGTTCGATCACAAATAAAAGATAATGCTTATGTGATCGACATGAACAAAAATGTTCCTGACGAAATAACCTGCTTGTTTTCAAAAGTGTTAGAACATAATGCAATGCTTTGGCATCGTCGGCTTGGTCATGCTAATACTAAAAATCTGAATCATCTTGCTAAAAATAATTTGGTGCGTGGTTTATCAATCAAGGATTTTGTGACCACTGAAAAATGTGTGGCTTGTGCTTTGGGTAAACATCATCGAAAATCTCACAAGCCAAATTTGATTAATACCATATCGTCTGTTTTTCAATTACTTCATATGGACCTTTTCGGGCCTGTTCATGTTTTGAGTTTGTCTCGTAGCTCTTATTGTCTTGTTATTACTGATGATTACTCACGTTTTACATGGGTATTTTTCTTGTCAAATAAGAGTGAAACTGCAGATCTAATCAAGAAGTTTGTTGTGCTCATGGAGAATCAACTGAATCTAAAGCTGAAGGGATCCGCTGTGACAATGGAACGAAGTTCAGAAATGCAATTTTGAATCATTTCTGTTCAGAAAAGGGAGTGCTCCGTCAGTATAGCGCTCCACGGATGCCTCAACAAAATGGTGTGGCTGAAAGAAGAAACAGAACTCTTATCGAAGCTGCAAGAACAATGTTGTGTGACTCTAAACTGTCACTGTTCTTTTGGGCAGAATCTATTAACATGGATTGTTATGTTCAGAATCAGGTGATAATCAACAAATCGAAGATGAAGACCCCATATGAGATTGTTTATGGTCATCAACCCACTTTTTCACATTTCAGAGATTTTGGGTGTCTGTGCACTTTACTGAATCTCGAAACTACTCCAAAATTTGGGGCCGCAGCCGATGAGTGTTAGTTTGTTGGGTATGCGGGAAATACAGCTTACAGGGTCTACAACAAATCCACCATACAGATTCTAGAGTCTTATGAGGTTCGGTGGCTGGAAGAAATTGAGATTGATGCTTG
The DNA here is from genome assembly GCF_021521415.1 of Bidens hawaiensis. NCBI lineage: Eukaryota > Viridiplantae > Streptophyta > Magnoliopsida > Asterales > Asteraceae > Bidens > Bidens hawaiensis. The sequence continues at coordinate 3,474,493 of NW_027491034.1, forward strand.
TGTTGGTCCCGATTGGCTATTTGACTACAACGAATTTTTCAAACCATTCAATGTGTTTCCAGTCATCAGCACTGAACCTCTATGTGGTCCACTGTGGAAGCTGCTAAGGATAACTCACAGACAGTGTCCCACATTTCTCCACTCATTGATGATGATGTCGCCGAGTTAACTGATTCACCTGCAACTGGCACTAAGCCCAAGGATACCTCAGAAACAGAATATTCGACACACACTTCTAAAGATACTGCTGCTGTTGATGGGGAGAGTTCCATCGGTCAGATATTCGGGAGCACACTATTTCCCGATACCATTCCCGATGAATATGTTGTCAGTACTTCGTATTCTCATAGTACGGCGACATCTAGCTGGAAGAATCCCCTTGCTGATTTTAGTGAGAATGTGTCAAATCTTCCACCTAACAATGATGTTTCCGATCATTTAATTCCTTCAAGAATTCAAAAGAATCGTCCGATTGAAAATGTCCTATGTCCTATTGAAGCGGGAGTGTCCACCAGAAGTCAGACAGGACACATAAACAGTTGTATGTTTTCTTGTTTTATCTCTCAAATTGAACCAAAAAATGTTGAAATGGCTCTTCAGGAACCTAGTTGGGTTGATGCTATGCACGAAGAATTAAACCAGTTTGATAAGTTGAAAGTTTGTAGAATGGTTAAGTTACTACAAGGAAAGAAAGCTCTTGATACAAGATGGGTTTTCAGAAACAAGCAAGATGACACCAGGGTTATTGTTCGTAATAAGGCACGATTGGTAGTTCGTGGTTTTCGTCAGGTTGAGGGGTTAGATTACACTGAAGTCTATGCCCCAGTGGCTAGACTTGAGGCCATTAGAATTTTTCTATCATATGCATCATACATGGGGTTTATAGTGTATCAGATGGATGTTAAGACCGCGTTTCTGTATAGTGAAGTCAAGGAGGAGATTTATGTTGATCAGCCACTGGGTTTTGTTGATTCTAAGAAGCCAAATCACGTCTACAAGTTAGACAAGGCATTATACGGGTTACATCAAGCTCCTCGAGCGTGGTATGCTACATTGACCGCGCATCTTCTTGATCATGGCTACAAGCGTGGAACCATCGATCAAACCTTGTTCCGGAAAACTGTCGGAAAAGATTTGATTCTCGTCCAGATCTATGTCGATGATATCATCTTTGGATCCACAAGCACTGAGTTGTGCACAGAATTTGAAGGTGTAATGAAGAAGAGGTTTGAGATGAGTTCGTTGGGTGAAATGACAACGATTCTGGGGTTATAGGTTCGCCAAAGCTCGGAAGGAATCCTACTACATCAAGGGAAGTACATTGAGGATATGCTGGCAAAGTTCGAACTTCAAGATTCCAAGAGTGCCAACACCCCCATGGCAGAAAGGCCACTACTGTCGTCTGATTCTGATGGAAGTCTCGTAGATCAAACATACTATCGATCGATGATCGGGTCTCTGATGTACCTCACAGCCAGTCGTCCTGACATCATGTTTGCAGTCTGCCAATGTGCTCATTTACAGGCTAACCCTAAACTCTCTTATTTAATTGATGTTAAACGTATTTTTAGATATCTGAAGGGACAACCAAAGTTAGGTCTTTGGTATCCCAAATAATCAGAATTTGATCTTTATGCTTTTTTTGATAGCAATTATGGTGGAGATGACATTGACAGGAAATCCACGTCAGCTGGTTGCCAGTTCTTAGGAGACTGTCTCATTTCATGGAAGTGTAAGAAACAACAGACAGTGTCTACTTCGACTGCCCAAGCGGAGTATGTTGCCGCATCTGCTTGCTTCTCTCAAGTTATCTGGATGCAAAACCAACTGTTGGATTACGGTTTGGAATTTCTTGACACTCCTATTTTTTGTGATATTGATGCGACCATTTCCATTGTGAAAAATCCAATTCAACACTCTAAAACCAAGCACATCGATATCAAAATTCATTTTATTCGTGACTGTTTCGATCGAAAATTGATTCACCTTGAACAAGCCAACACTGACAACAATGTGGGGGACTTATTTACAAACCGGTTGGAATAGCAAAATTTAATGTGCTTGTGGGTTTTCTTAAAATGCTTAGTTTCGAGGATTGAGTCGTTTTGGGTATAAATTTGTACATATTTGTTATTTTGGCACAAATTTAGGGGGAGAAAAACCAAAATGTCAAAAATAGTGTGCGTGTGTTGTCTTTATTATTAAAAAAAATTTCCTTTCAAGATTCATTCTCGCTTAAATTTATGTCGGTTTCTCAAGTTTGAAGGACATATATTCGTATATGGTTGGTCCGGTGTTCTACTTGTAGTTTCACAGGATAGCCATTTACCCAACAACTGAAAGCACCCGGGGTGATTATAATGTTTTTTTATCTTTTTTTGTGTTCTTTCACTTAAAACTATGTCGGTAACTCTGAGCTGGAAGGACATGTATGTTCATATATGTTTGGTCCGGTTAACCACTTGTGGTCATACAGGATAGCCATTTACCTAAAAGCTTAACAGTGACCGGGGCGACTGAATGCTTAACACGTGTGTTTTATGTAACTCCCTGAGAAGTGATATTACTATTCAGTTAACAGCTTTTTAGAAGCTTCAAAATATTTTCAAATGAAAATTGATCCAACCTTTGGAAAGTGATAGATAAATTGTTTTTGTGTGCCTAACGGGTGAAGTTATTAAGCTTAAAAGGCTCTAGAACAGTCTGATTTGTGTGGTAGCTTTCCATGATGCGTAAAAGTTGAAGTGATAAAAATTAAACTTGCTAAACTTAATGTGGAGAGTCATTCTGAAGAAATGTGCATGTCTCCAGATACATCTCTCCGAATGATTGGCAGAAAATCAATTACCTAGTCATACACGAGCCCGTTAGTGTCTTGATCACCAAAAATATTGTACTATTAAGCAATTGTTATTATTATTAAGTTAAAAAAATTATTTGAGTTTATTTTATTCTATTAAAACTATTTTAAGAGGCTTAAAGGGTTAAACTAGAACTACAGAGATAGGGGCACACAAGTAAGTCATGTCATGTCTTGAATGAAAGGCTTGTCAGTTTACTGACACTAAGTCCAACGTTCAACTTTAAAGCCTAAATTTGCTTTTATATAAAATCTTTTGATCAAGCACTAGAGGGTTGGAGTCAAATTGGGGTGATCTGGGGAAAGCCAAATACGCTTTGAGAAGAGATAGGAGGCATCACAGATCCATGAGTGATGTCCATCTAAGCTTTATGCCGAACGGAACGTAATCCATATCACTGATGCAATGAAAATCATGTTAAGTACGTTATACATGCTATCAACCTGTCTCTTTATGTCATAATAACGTTGAACATGAATCCTTGTGACAGCCTCTTAAACGATATGATTCCATGTTCGGATTTTTTCATAAAAGGGCGGCGTTTTTACTAAAACCGAAATTTGATCCCGATTTATAGAATTCAAGGGAGTTCCTGTGTATATTAATGTGGTTTTATTTTTCTTGTTTTTGTTTAATTTCATTTTGTTTTGTTTTATCTATTTTATTTTTTTATTATTCCTCGAAATTACTCTCCTCGAAACGCTTGTATAAAATTGAGCTTATTTTCAATTTGGGTTTTGAAGGTTTTTGGGTCATCTGTCTATTTGGACATGTTTTGCTTGGGCCATTCACTGTTTTGAGCCCACTTAGGGTTCTCGGCCCGATTCAGTTACTGTATAAGTACTGTTAAAGTTTTTTATTATTATCACTTTCATTATTTTCACTAATTAAAAAACTTTATTTCTCTCACAAGCTCCTTAGCCGATTACTAACCTATCCTCACTAATCACATATTAGTGTTTGTTTGATTGATTCACAAGTAATGAACAAGGTCTTGTGAGACTTATGTATCGACAGTTGTTTGTTTGATGTTATCTTGAATTGGTTTCATGGATGGTTTAATAAGTTAAATTGGAATCATTAGTAATTAGGGTTTTCGGTGGACATCTTATGGTTTAACAGAGGGTTTTCGGTTGTTTATCATAGATTAGTTGCAGGTTTCATGGAGATCTCGGTGATTTGGAGAAGATGGCACGTTTCCCAAGGAGGAACCCAAGGGGTTCTCTGTCCCCAGCTGTCAAGGGGCTCTCGGTTGACTTTCGTTGACTGGGAACACCTTGTCTTGATAGAGAACTTACGTTCTCGGTCAAACGTTGACCGAGAACTCCCGTTCTTGGTTAAATGTTGACCGAGAACTCCAGTTCTCGGTTGATTCCTTTGACTTTCGTTGACCGAAAACTTATTCGTTGACCGAAAACTTCCCTAGTTGACCGAAAACTTCCCCAGTTGACCGAGATCTCTCCATTTGGGCTTAATTCTCACTATTAGGTCTTATCCTATACTAGTTAATTTTGGGCCTTCAAATGAGCCCTATTTGGAGCCTGGTTCAACTTTTTGGCCCAAATCACTTATAAGTCATGAATTTTTTAATTTTTTTTAAATACTATCAAATTAATCTATATATTATCTAACTTGATACGTTTGGTGCAGAAATGGCTGATCAAAATTCGTTAAAGGTTGTTGATACGCACAACATAGCTGGATACTTATATGATCCACCTCTGACTCACAAGGAATTCAAGTCTATGATTGTCGGTCTTAACACATGCAGGATCTCTCACGCACTATGAGAGAATCCTGTCATATGTAAGAAGATGATCACAGATTTTTGGAACAACGCTTCAATCAACCTACGAGGACAAGATGGAGTTGTGTCCATAGACTCCAAAGTTCAAAAGAAGCCAGTTAGTATCACTAAGGCTATCGTGAGAGAAGTGTTGATGTTTGGTGATCAACCTGATTACCCGACTGAGTACCCCACTGTTGATGTTACTGAGGTCCTCACCAAAATGGGTTATGAGGGCACCTATCCTCCGGCAATCAAGAAGTTATTTCATCCATACTGGAGATTCTTGATTCACACGTTCTTCACATGTGTGTCCGGTAGGAAAGGGGGCTCTGATGAGATTAGTCATGTTCAGATGTCGGCTATCACTGCTCTGATCATGGATTGGAATTACAACTTTTCCAAGTTCGTTTTCAATGAAATGATGAGCAATGTAAAAGGGAAGAAGAAGGAGATGTTCCTCATGTATCCAAGATTTGTACAAATGATCTTCGACTCTCACTACACAGACCTTGTCAAGTCTGTTGATACCTTGGATATGAAGTCAATGGGACACAATACCTTTGGGTTGATGAAACAAAAAAGAAAAGGATCCAAGATTGTGTACAGGGGCCTCCATGTTCTAGTTAAATTCGGACGATTTGCGGAAATAGAAGTTGAGCCAGTTATAGCTCAGGTTGCTGATGAACATGTGGCTCCAACTCAGCCACGTGTTGCATCATTTGAAATTTCTGATGATGAAGAAGATGAGACTGAACACCGTCAGTCAGATACCTCTCCAAGTGCTGAGAACTTAAGTGCTTTGGAAGCTGTAAAAGCTTTATTAAAGTCAACTAATCTGAAGCCTCCTCAGACAGTTGCTGAAATCATTGAAGAAAATAAAGCTAAGGATCCAGCCGCAGACCTCGGTCAACGTAAATGAAGAAAGAAAGATCTAAGGCCTGGCGTGCTGATAAGTGAACTTGAAACAACCACTACACCAACCGCAAACGCAACAATTAGTCCACAACAACAAACTGCTCAACCTGAGCCACGTGCTCTAGAAACACAAGCTGAACAAGATACATCTACTGCTGAGCCTTCATTTCATGATCTGTTGACTAGTGATTTTGTTAGTGAATTTGATTTTGAGACAGATATTCCACACATTGCTGAGGCCAACATGCCATTTAATGTTGCTCCCTCCAGCTCATCAGGCCCAGAAAATCAAGGTCAGTGAAGTTCACACGTTACTGATAAGATTGCTGAGATCCTTGCTATGCAAGAAAGGTTTATGCAGACTAAGGGCAAGGGTATTGTGTTGGAAGAAGATGTTACGGTTGATGTGAAAGCTCTCCAACGTCGAGTTTTTGAACTCGAACAAGTTTCAGTTGTTAAAGATGTTCGTATTCAAGAGCTGGAAGCAGGTAACTCCGATAAAGATGCCAAGATCAAAGAACTACAGTCCAACATGGGATAATTAACGGCCTTGTATCTTGACTTCCAACAAAAGTTGTTTCAGAAGTTTGGAGATGAGTTTAAAGGCAGAGATGATGTGGCCTCTAAAATGCCCAATGTTAGTCAAGGTGGCAGCTCTACTACTCATCCTGTAGACAACATTAATGAGTCGATTCACTGCAACAATACATGGATGCCCCTCCCATCACCAAAGAGAAATCGGACAGAATTCAAAAGAAATTACTTGAAAAGGGGAAGAAGAAACTGCTGGTGATGAAGAACTCAAATCAGAACGTTGAATCATCGGATCATCCAGACAGGTTCGTCGTTACTTTTCAAAAGGGGTTCTCGGATAAATATGGTGATCGATCGGGGGTTCTATCATGGGGTTTTGATGCGGATAAGAATATGTGGTGGGTAAAGAGGAAGTCAGGAACAACTGAGTATTACAAGAAGATGAAAGACTTTGGCTCCTGGACCAAAGTGGATCTTAGTGACCTGATTAACTCTCCTTTCACCAACCCGACGAATGATAAACGTGGTATAGACTTCTGGAACTTTTTAAGAAGTCAAGTCGATAGAGGTTTCCCAAACATGACAACTGCAGAATCTTTTCTAAAGAAAGCCAAACGAGTCCATGATCCAAGGACTGGAAAAACAATGGTTAACGTCATGTGGCCAGCTACGAACAAGGCTACTCATATTCCTGTTCCTGAATAGATTCCAGATGGCACATTGGACAACATGAGATTTTGGATATATGATAGTGTCACTGCCACCGTTGTTATTAAGCTGGCGAAAAGAAATGGTCAGTACAGATTTGTTGATCCAAGAGACTTATTAAAGTTGGGAGAAAGGGACATCAAGACCCTCAGTACTTTCCAGATAACTGCTGATCCGATTTTTGAAATGGCTGCTAAAGAATTCACCGGTATGGTAGCTTCTATTATCATATACAAGTTCTAGGCAGAAGGATTGAAGGATGCTGATATAGACTACATGGAGCATGATTAAAAGACAAAGCTACAAACCAAGGGAGAGATTGTTGGGCCTAGTTTATATGGTTTGTGCTTAGTCTAAGTGTATTTGGGCTTTTGGTGTGTATGGGCTTAGGTGGTTTGTATTCTCTATATATAGTTGATGTCATGTATAGGGAAAAGGTTGTTCATTCACTTTTCTTTGAAGTATTGTGTATTGTAAGTGCTTAAGCACCTGACGTATCTTAATATACGTGTGTTTTGAAGCAATCTCGTGTTACTTACTTGCGTTTATTCGTGTTCTTGAATCACCAAGTATCGGTATTCCGCACCTATACTTGTTATATTGATATTATAATTGTAGTGATCCGGATTCGGGACTTACATCACCATGTTTTCTTCTATTATTATTTTGTTTGATTTTAAGATGCTAGGCTAAACATTATAGACTGCCTAGGATATCGATGAACCTTTGTTGATGTTTGATTTTAGTTGGATTATTTCTTATATCGTTATGGTTTTATGAATCAGTAAATGGTTTGGTTTATTTAATGGATGCATATGTGTACTTGGTTTTGTTTGATCTAGTTTTATTATTCCACATTATCCTTGGTGTTTTTTTTTCACATGATAAGATTTGTAGGTCATCTATTGTGTATTTTTGACAAGTTTGTGATTAAATTTGAATAAGATCATAAGAATAATATTATTAGTCAAACGAATAAAAGTGTGATGCTAACCTAAAAACTGTAAGGTGATATGTTATTTGTTAGAGTTTTGTTAATTAAGATTACTAGATTTAGTTCTTCGTAAGGAGTTCGTTTTATGTTTGATTAGTTAACATTGTCTAACGAGTCAATTGAATTTATTAAATTACATTTGATTTCCACGTTTTATTGTAGGATTTCACTATAAATGTAGTTTTTCATAATTAATTAAATAACCTTATGGAAGTTTAATATATAAAACTGGTGTATCTTAAAACTTATTAGAAACTCATATGTGTCTTCTTGAAAAGGGTCAGGGGTCATGTTCGGATTTTCTTTTAAGTGTCTATTTTATGATCTCCATTCCATAACAATTATTTTTTAACTATTTGATAACTGAAACTTTGGGGATTCCGGCCTAGGTGGTTTTACATCAACATTTGAATCAGTTGAACTAAATTCTCTTGTGTTTTATTACTTGTCTTTTCTTAATTAGTTTAGTATTAATTAATTTAAAACTCCTTTTAATAATTATAAAATAAATAGTCGTGTCAGTTTGTCGAGTCTAATTAATTAATTTACGTAATTAAAAGAGTCTCGTGGGTTTGATATCCGGACTTACTTAGCTTTACTAGAGTCGGTCGGTTCACTTGTCGGTCGTTATTTTAGTCGAGTTTTAAAAAGTCTAGAGTATTACTTAGTGTCTAGTTTAACATAATTTAGTTAATAATTATTTGACTACCTTTAGCACATCACTACTCTTTTATTTGTTACATGTATTTCTACAACTAACAACTCCATTGTTAACCCAACAAGTTAATTATCCACTACACTCCACTTAATTTAAGTGTATGATGGTTCAATGGATTAACTAAAGTGCAAGTCTTTCTATATTGTTTATTTAATAAACATATACCATAAAGAAATTCAAACCCATCCAAACCTCACATATCTCTCACTCCCTCTCGACACTTTTTCAACAAGCCAAACCCACCCCTCCAAACATCAATTTATTTCACCTATTCATTTCATGATAAGCTCAAGAACACTAACAATAGATGCATGACGATTCAAGGGCAAGAAGGCTAGAGTGGTGCTAGGAGCTCAAGCCTCTTCTTTTCTTTTTCTCATTTTTTTTTTATTATCTACTCTATCCTTACCTAGGTAAAATCTACATATAAATCTTTCATATTCTTTGTTTAAAATACAAGTTTAAAAGCTTGTATGAAGGAAGTGTTATTAAAAAGTTGGATGAACATAGAATAGCCACTAAAACATCATTTTATTTTAACGAATTATATTAATGAAGTTTAAACATGCTAACGATCTCTAAACATAAGTTTTAATGAAAAATATAGGTAAAAGAGGAACATTTTCTTGTAAACTTTAACTTAATATATGTGGATATAAGTATGACTTGTCTTGGAACTAATTAAGGTGGTGTGTTCATCCCTCTTTAAATATGAGAAAACAATCAACTTATGTAATTTATGTTGTGTAATAAAACTTACAACAACAATAACTAACCAAAGAACATGGGTAAAACCAAGATCTATAAGAACAAACGTGTGAAAGACAAGAACTACAGACAAAAACAGAACTATGAACCTATAATTGTAATCAGCATATAAATGTATTAAAAATCTAGAACAAAATACCTAAAATTATTGTAAACATAATGCTAAACAAGCTTATAAACCATTGACCAAAGGATAAATCACTACACACCTAGGAAATGTGTAAAAATGGCTCAAGAGTATAATTATAAGTAGACAGTGAGCTACCAGTTTACATAACTCAGTTTCGCAAGGTCATAACTTAGTCAATATTTAACCATAATGTATTATTCTTGATTCTAAAATATAATACTTCGAGTCTAGTTTTGATACCCCAAACGGACTTCACAATAACACGTGTCAAAACTGTCATCAAGGACTCATAACTCAGTCATATCAAATCCAAATGAAATTATTATTTTTTGAAAATGTACCTCTATGTCTTAAGTTTAAAATTTGTACTCACACTCTTCATGAAAATACGTTTAGCTCAATCAAATAAACGTTTTCCCACAGACTATCAAATCATTTAGCAGTACGACCCTTGTCACTAATAAATATGGTTGGACCCCATAAACACGTCTAAAAATTATGTATAATAGTTTTATGGAAACCAAATACATGTGAGAGTATTTTATAAAAGTTTCAAATTAAAAACTTTTCGTTTGATGCAAGAAAATACGGTCACTTCACACCCCGAAAATAGCTAAAGAATCTTTGAAGAGTTTATGGACACTTGAAATAATGAATACTAATTCTAAGTCATCAAACCCCAGTATGAAACATACATGAGAACTTATGAACAAATAATAGAAAGCTTAATATATATAAACTTATATATATATATATATTGATCCAAAACTTAGACGTATGATAAAACACATATACAAATCATCAACGGTTAATCGGGATACACGTTAACATTTAACACATACACCAACAAGTCTAATATATTGGGTGGACTTTATACAATATCAACTTGTAATTTGATATTATACTATGGGATTCTAAATAATCATAACTGATTTGGTCGCGGTTAGGAGAAATCCCACGCTTGTTTTCGATTTTCGCTAGCTTTTCGCTCGAAAACTTAAAGGTGAGTTTCACGGCCCCTTTTACGTTTTTAATGTTTTATAAACTAGGGGGAACATACTCATACTCGCTTTTATACGGTACTAATAAACAAGTCCCGACCTTTATGTTTACATGAGTTATCACTTAGAGCTCGAGAAGTCCCATGTATCAACATACCAATAACCATTAGCTTGTATTAGCCTAAAATTCTGTGAATAGTACTGTTATGATTGACGCCCCAGTCTTGGTTAGTCGCGTCAACCGCAGATCCGCATGGTTGAATGACTGCATAGTGACTACTCGCTTGATCGTGAGGTACGAGTGAGGGGCGAAATACACATGTCTTGGTTTGGTTATGCCTCGTGTAGTTCATAATTATCGTATTCTTAGCTAGCTTACGATGGGTCAAACAATTACTTGTTAATATTTAACATATACATGAAACGCTTTTAAACAAAAAGGTTTTACAAACTTTTAAACGCTAAAACTTATGAACTCACCAACATTACGTTGACATTTTAAAGTATGCTTTTCAGGTACTTAAAGTATAGTCGCTCAAGTGGAAAGTGTCGTTGTAACATTCGTTAATTTTCAAACCCGAAACCCGACCCATTTTAAATTTTCGGTTTTGTTTATATATATATATATATATATATATATATATATATATATATATATATATATAGTTTCGTTTCATGTATTTTATGTGACATTCGTCAGTTTCTATTATTTGTATTGTATTCGTTAAACCGACCCATCTTTATTGTTCGATGTGATTCGGTTAGTTATATGAATACCCATATGTTATATATTTCGTATGTAATAGTTTTTCTTTCCTAAAATTATTTAATGATATTAATTGTTACTAATATATAAATATATATATATAACATTTAAATATATTCCTACATTATTTAAATTTTGGTCAAATCTTCTCCCTCAAATCACTATCCTAATCAATACTATCATTAAAATATTCTTAAGAATAACCTTATTATTTTAGTATAAATAGGAACTTACTCCCACCCTTTTCATTCTTTACACCACTCTTTAACAAGTTCAAGAGAAATAATATCTTAATTTTTTCCATTTCAAGGGTAGGATTTTAATTATTCAAGTCTTCTTCATCTTATTTCTATTTATTTTGATTCTTATTCATACAAGTTAATCAAATGGTCACATGACCATAACACAATCATGTCTAAGAATCCATATTATCCATAAACCATGGTGTATAGGGTGGATGAGACAAAGAACACAAGTCACACCAACATCCAATCCTTCCACTCACCAATCAATGTGAGTTTCTCACATCCCTTTTTACACTTTTACTTTTGGGGTAGCATACATATCATAACAAAATACATAGTTTTACTTCGCTTTGTATATTCAAACTACAATTCGTTATCATGGATATGTGTGTTTACTTGCTTACTTGCTCAAAGTTTACGGGCTCATGGTTTCCTCAATAAATATGATCATACCCCCTGCACTCGGGACCTTGTTGTTATGAGTCGAAAAGGGACCCCCAATCCGAGTACATTGGTTGTTACCAATTGGAAAAGACATTGCTTGCGCTATTACTACACTAAGTTTCATATAATTGTATTACATTTATGTATTTATATCAAACTTGTGTGAACTCACCAACTATTCAATTAGTTGACTATATTTTATATGTATGCTACAGGTACTCTATTAGATGACGAATTGGTGAAGACACTAGAATTAGGATATTAAAATAATAGATAAAGTTGATGTTTGTTTATTTCCTTCCATTGTATTTGTTTACTTGAACATTTGTGTATTTGTGATTTAAATGAATTATTGATAATAATGTCACTTAATAGTATCACATATATTTTGAGCAATCTGTATATCGCACTCTGGCATTTCCACTTAAGCCGGGGTTTTACAGATGTAGGATAACATGCACACAAGTGTTGGATATACATTTTGGAGGATTTTACTTGTATAACCCACGTGTTGGGTCATATGGGAGAAATCTTAGAAACAATGTCTTTTAATAAAATGTTTTGATACTTAAACATGAATTTGGGGGTGTAAACTCTAATTCTTAACTATGTATCCAACTTGTGTGTTTGTGTTTGCAATAATCATATGCTTTGACAACCATGTTCGTCTCCCCTCGCGATTCCACTATGGCAGGGTGTGACAAAAGGATAGAATATTGTTTTCATTTGAGAAGTGTCTCAATGAGTCTTAATAGAACTTTACAAACTCTTCATAAGTGAAACTATATTTAAGACCCCGTCGCGTTGCGGCGGGGACGTTAAGCTTGATAGAGGTGTTGTTTACATAATCAGCACTACATGATATTGCCATAGTAGGCACAAAAAGATTAAAAGGTAGGTTTGGGGATCACCTTATTAGATGGTGGCCATATATTGACCTTTTTGTCATCAAGAAAGGAAATTTACCCCTGCTTTAACCACCTAGAACTATAAAAAAGCATGAAGCAAACCATATGCCCATGACGTAAGCAAAATAACAAAACGTGGTAACAGTAGTTGTTTTAGCTCTTGAAACTCGATGCGTTCAACTTCTAAGTTAGATCTATTGACAGTATTAACATATATTTTAGTCTAATTATCATTTCCATTTTCAAAATCATGTACTCATATTTTCTCACAAAATGTATACAAAGTTAAATAATGACAATAACTAAATACATAAGAATAAGATAGTTTTGTTGTTTTTGATGGTTTGACAAATTCCTCGTAGTTTGCAATATCAGTTGCATCATTATGTGGGAACATAACAACACCATCTTTGCTTGCTAAGATGTATGTTTATATGAAGTCCTTGCTTTGTATGGTGTTAACCTGACCCGTTATGAAGAAAGTGCAAGTTGATGAAATCCGAGCATCGATCTCAACAGTTTTTCTAACAGATTGAAACCTGTAATTTGAACCTTTGTGATCTGCAATCTGACAAAAAATATCGTTTTCAATTCTTCGAAACTGCCAACTTTGATGAATACATGAAACTCGACATTTCATCTAACATAATCCAATAGAAATTTCTTAGGTTAACATAAAAACAAAAAGGTATTACATCAAACAGCTTACATGTGTGCAAAGATGCCATACCAGATTCAAAAACCAAATCGAACCATGAGTTCTTTCGACAAAGATTTCCTGAACAAATGACAAACAAAATTTGTCACCTAGAGTTCCTAAATGGAACCCGAAAACAACGTACAGAAATCTGTCACAACCATAACCTCGGTTTCATGAACAGAATCCGGCAACAACATGGACAAATCAGCCACCGCCATGTCGCCGCCACCAAGGGTTCTGTATCAAAACCCGGAAACGGCGTGTACAAGTGATTTATAACTTGTACCACAAAGACGAAGCCAACGACGATGAAGGCCAGTGAACCACCACACCACCACCGTATACCTTCCACAACCACCACTCCGTTGCAACCACTAAGAATTCTGAGTAAATGGTATTTAGTTGAAGCTTTACTTGTATGAGAGTTGCACGATTTAAATCCAGCAAAATAGATTAAATCGGGAGGTCGATTCACGGCAATGACAAACCATCATCCATAGGCTCAAATACATTGTCATCATAGTGCTAGTCAACCAAACCTACCTGAAGTCATCTCTACAAACAAAAATATTTAAAATATGTAAAAACATTTACAAAGGATTTAAACTACAAATGTGTGATCAAACTGTTTTAACAACATATAATGCATAATCAAAAACAACGACCACGACTTATCGGTGACCAATAGATCTGGATCGAAACCCGACAACAATTGATGTGATGCGTTGAGTGGTTAAAGATTGGAGATTTAGATTTCGCACAAGATCGTGTTTTAAATTTATAAAAGTGATTTCTACTAAGACTAAACACACACAAAATAGGCAAGTGTACATATAGTATATGTAGATTAGTATCGGTAAGAACCAATTATCGATCCGTGGACACAAATGTTTCTATTAATAAATCTTCGTTTTACTTTAATCGGAGAGTTTAATCATTTTTGTGTTGATTTGTAAACTTTAATTAGAAATACTTATATATAATGCATAGGTGATAAGAAGAGAAATTCTAACGGAGTAAATCAAATATATGAAGATTACCATCTAAGATCAAGAATCCACTCAATTTTTCCTTGATGATTGTTAAGTAAACATGTGATAAACTTGCCCTATTATTACATGATATAATAGCCCCTCATTTCTTAGTGAACATATTCTATGACATAAAAGAAAGTAGCATGCATATTTTCAAGTCCATCCTTGCCTAATCTCATACTACCACCAGAATGTCAATTTATGTAGGCAAGTAGTTTAGTAAAGTAGAAAGATTAGGATTGACTTCGATTTCTCAAATACCAATTCTAACAACTTTGAGTGGTTATAGCTTACTCACATAACCTCCCCTTGGTTGATTTAATTAGGTTATAATCACACATTCCATTAAAATATGATTTCTTTAACTAGCATGATAAGCTAAGCAATCGGGTTAACAATATTATTTCAGAATTATCAAAACTAGAGAAATAGATCATATCTTATATCTCATTATTTCTAAGTACAATATAAGGATCCATGTTTTATCTTGAATAACTTATCAGTGTATTCTTTTTACCATTTCTAGTCTCCAAGAACATGACTGAATCATGAATGACTGTTAATCATCAACCTTGATTTGTTGAGTTAAAGTGATAAAACATTTTTCAATAAAGGATAATTGCAAGATAACCATGTACTTTACTAAACTAAATCACATATTTAAGATAATCATCAAGTAAAACAAAGCTTCTACAAAGACATTAGATGGTAAATGGAGTTTAGCTCATAATGAGCATGGTTATGAACATTAAAAGAGATGAAGATAACAAACACATGATCAATTAGAACAATCTAACTAAATGTGGATGAATCTTCCTTCTTCAATGGTGATGGATGATGATGATGATGATGATGATGGATGATGGTGATGATAACCTCCAAGCCTTCAAACTCTCCACAAGACCTTCAATATGAGTGTAAAGTGAGTGTTTTTATAAGAGAAAGTCGTATAGAAGTTTTCTTCAAGCACACCAAATGAGTGCAACATACTCCTCTATTTATAGGCTGTCTGGGTGATCAGGCACGGCCCCGTGCTCCTGAGGCACGCCCTTGTGTCCATCTGTCCTCTCACATATAATGCTCTGTTAGATCATACATGATGACTCACCATGGAGGCGTGCTCCATGAGGCACGGCCCCGTTTTTTTGGTGTTTCATTATATTTTCTTATGTCTTTTCTGAAAGGTGACTACAGTCCCATGTCTTCAGAGGCACGACCCCGTGTCCATATGTCCAGTATTTTGTCGTTTCTGGTAAATTTTTGTATTTTCTTTCACAAGACAGCATGGGGATGTGTTCCTTGAGGCATAGGGGGCTTGTTTCACTGTTTTCTTTGATTATTCTTTGGCTTTTCGTTTGTTTCTTTGTTTGGGTCTTGGTTTTACCTGAAAATGCATTTTAACATGATAAGTAGCTCTTTGAACTATATTATTTGATAGAAGTTGCAGTTTTTAAAGATTATTTGATACTGAAAAGATGTATAATTTTATATACATCAAACATCCACACACTTGTAAATAATCTCTAAAAATAGCAAGTTAGGACCATAGCTTTAAACATTCCCAACATAGTTCCAAGAAAATGGGAACAAAATAACCAACCTTAAATCATAAGAATATATGTAGTGATATAAAAAGGCGATTTATTTTTATGAGCTTTTGTTTATGCAAAACGTCACGTTCTCACAATGTTCACTCACACTCGGTTTTATATCTGATCATACCTGTGATGTATGTATGTGAACACCCTTAGCCAAAATGTGACATGTGATAAATATGCTTGTAACAAGTTCAAATCTCCACCATTTTGAAGGGTTAGGATCAGAAGGTAATATAGGTTGATTTTGTTTGAGTAGGGATTTTGTATTTTGTGGTGGTTCAAGGGTTTAGGCTAATGAGGATGAGGATGGTAAATACAACTACTGCTGATTTTTGGGAGTCTTAAGATGTCTTCAATGGTTAGCTCTTTTCTCCCGATTGCAGATGATGAATTTTTTTTTCATAGACCTGGTGACTCTTTTATGGTCAGCTCGTCAAGACCAGTTTTGTCGTAGATGTGAATATGTTCTTCCTCAATCCTGCTCTGAACATAACTCCCAACTCTAATGGATCGTTCGGCTTTGATCCTAATAGCCCCCATCCTCATTAGTTCGGTATATTCATGTTGAGACTGAGTTTGACTTTTTCTACATCTTCTTTCATGGGACCATTTTCCGAATCCTAAGCATCGTTCATATCCTTTTGATCTTCTTTTCATTGCGCTTTTGGAAACTCCAAAAAATGGTGGCCTTTGTTCGTCTTGGCGCTACTTTTTCCTCGCCTCATTGCTAAAGAGAAAGATTCTCTCCCTAAGTTCTGGAGGCATCCTAGGTTTTAGGAAATGTATGCAGCAAAGGAAGTTGAAATCGAAAGAATGCATTTACAGTTCTTTAGGGTCTGCCGGTAAAAGACCAGTGTTGTATTTTACCGGGGAGAGGGATAAAGTGGTAAGGTTTTTGGGTTTTGTAATTTGAAGAATGGTTTGAGGGATTTGTGATAATATTACCTTTTTTCTTATACAACGCTTCGTGCGGTCTTGAAATGAACACTTGAGACAAGTTCTAAATCACACGAAACATATGACTCACTCAAAGCTTCCGAGAAAATATTTATTTGGCATGAGTTTACCTCACAGTAACAGAGGGATTAGGTATAAACACCATATTTTGCATAAATTTATTCTCAATATTACAAAACTTCTTTTTATTTTTTTCACTTTTTTATAGTAGATTTTTAGTTGGTTATTTGCAAAATATTTTCTTGGATTTTCTTTTGGTTTTGTTACAAAAATAGTCTTTGTTCGCTACAAAATTTTTATTATTAGAGAATCTTATAATTAGTTGAGCAAGCAATTGGTCAACTAATTCCCCTTCCCACACTTGAATCTCATATTATCCTCAATGGGAAAAGATTCATAATAATATTCAAATGAAGTATGGTGGGTAAATGGAAAGGAACTTCCCTACGGGCTAACGAAATTTCGACAGAGCGTCCCCTGTTTCTCGTCTGTTTTCCTGTAGTGTACCTAAATAATAAAAGTCGCATACAACCAACAAACAACCAAAGCAAAATAGTACTGAAAATTGGGTATGAAATCATCCAAACCCTGCCCACACGGGCTGAATAAGTCCATAGTCAAATGTCTCGGCACACCCGGCAATAATAAGCAACAAACAAACAACCAAATAAAATTGTCTCAAACAATCACAATAATAATAATGTCATCAAGTACTACCACATATGCCCATACACAGACCTACCATCGTCGTCGCTCGTCAGTTACCCGAATGTTCCGGGTCAAAGAGTCCCTAGTGCCGGTCCATACGCTCACCTAGCTGGTGAATCTCCTGCCTCGTTTTCACATACTCTGCGGCACGCTGTGCGTCAAATTCAGCAATCTGCCCTGATAACCTGTCAAAAGAAGCGGTAGTGTGAGTCTGAAACTGGTCAATGAGCCCATTTAACCCCTCAAACGAGTACTGGCTATAATATGACGAGCTGGGGCCGGCTCCTGATGATGATGGGCCGCTCTGCTAAGAGTAAGTGCGGTGGCGGGTCTGTTGTGGTGGTGATCCAGTCCTTCTCTCCGGTATGTCCTGAATGGTCATTTCTGCGGGGTCTTCAGGATCCCAGATCTGGTGAGGGCATCCTGAAACCTCCACTTTGGTTTGTTTCGATCAATTTGCTGGACCTTTTGCATACTAATACAGAGATTGAGATCGAGTGGTATTGGGCTCGGGCTTAGTGTTCCTTTGTGGTCTGTGTCGTAGGCTTTATAGAGCTTGTAGATCCATGCACCACCAAAGATCGGGGTATTCAAGCTTTTTACATTTGCATTTGTTCTAAACAGTTGCCAGAATAGGTACGTGATGTTACATGGTACCTCGTTCTTGATGCAATAAAGTGCCCACAAATCCCTCAATCCCACGACCCCCTCACTCTGGCCACGCTGAGTGACTATGTGGCTCAGTAGGCGGTGAATGTAACGTATCAATGGGTCTCGTAAAGAAGTGCTCTTGGTGCTGCTTGGATAATAATGTTCATCTCCATAACTCAACTGTTCCCATGCTTGTATCCTGGTGTTTCTTGGGTCACTTGTTTCCTCACTATCTTGGTCTGCAAAATCGTCCCGGCCTCATACCATAAAGGAGAGTCGGTCTCATCGGAAGTACAAATGCCCAAATCAATCCCCAATTGTGTGACGAAGTATCGTACCATGCTCCACCGATTCTAAACTCAATAGCCTCTTCATCCCACATAGACAAGTCCTTCGTTTTTATCGAAAACGAAGCCAAAAATCGCTTAGTTAGTTCGGTTACTTATTTGCCCTTTTATCTATGAACACGCGTCCATGGCCCCTTAACGAACTTTTTGTACCTTCCCAATTGATTTACTCGCTGTAGCGTACCAGTACATGCATAGAAGTTTGGTTCTGGGTGTCGGTTGTTTAAATAGTCCAATCTTTGTCGGGCGATCCTATCTCGCACCGTGTTCTCGGGGAAAACCAAGAAGGCATGCTCGTCATCCCCATATTCAGTCATCTGCAATTTTGAACAAGATTAGGCAGATGATAACGAAATTTAACTGAAAATATGGAACAAATGTAACATTCGTTAATTTTTAAAACCGACAAACCCGACCCGTTTAAATTTTCTGTTTTGTTTCTATTTTAATTTATATATTTTTATAATATTATTAATTAATCTCAATTTTTGTTTCATGTATTTTATGTGATCATTTCTATGCAATTATACTTTTCACTACCCTTGTAGTATTGCATACTCATTTAAAACATTCATAATCAAATATCAAATATTCTTGTACATGTCCCATGCAATTTACTAGAATCACTATTTAGCTAATACTACTACTTTTTATTATTATTATTATTATTATTATTATTATTATTATTATTATTATTATTATTATTATTATTATTATTATTATTTTTATTATTATTATTATTATTGTTATTATTATCATCATCATCTTTTCATATGTTACTTAACTAATAAAAACTAATTAATGTTTTAATTCAATAAATTAATTAAAATAGTTAAACCTTTTGAAAACCCCCATTAAACTATTTTTAATTTGTGTTTTAATTATATTAAACATGATTTAATGTTTTAAATTATATAAATCATAACCACTCTAAAAAATCTCTATAAAAGGAGGACTAATCCTTCATCTTTTTCACACCTCAATACATTATTTTTAAGCTTAGGAGCACTTACAAGTAAGTTTTTACCATTTCATGCATTTTATAGCTTTTGTTTTGATTTTTACCTTGAATGTTCATACTTGCTCTTAAGTTTTTCTTCATGATCATGTTACTTTTATCATAAAAATTTTATATATTGGTTTTAATAATCATTATGATCATGGATATCCAAGATAAACACTTTGGGTTTTCTAAATCTTGGATCAAACCTAGTTATTTTGCAAGAACAAGCATGAATATATATTTATCTAAATCTTATGAGCCGTTGATCATCATAAACTTATAAACTTTCTTTTAAATATTAAATAAGATGATTTATAAAAAAAAATTCTTTTATTTAAAATATTTTACAATAGATATAACATACTTCATATCTTTAAATTAATAATTGAGTATATTAATTATTGTTCATTTTATTTCAACATAAACTAATATTTATGATTCCTTTAAAAGAATTCATGCAAAACATTGAAGTTAATTAATTAATTATGTTACTTAAAAAAAACGTTTAATCATAAATTTTTATTAATATTGCTATTTAATCTTATATTAATAAGTTGTAATTATTTATCTTCAAATCATTCTTCAACTAATAAACATCAAATAATTTATATAAAATTTATTCATTTTTGTTAAACTCGTTAAAAATCCCCAAGTCCCCATTCGCCATAAGTTAATGAAATAGATATTAAAATAATGCATAATTCCTAAAACTAATATTTTATAATCCTGATAGTTAGTCTTTAAATTTTGTATTTTCTTTTTAATTATAGTTTGTGAGGTCTGATCGTTTCAATTTTCTTAAACGCACTTTCGGTTATTATTTCAAGTTGTCTTCGATCTCAAATGTGAGTTTCTCACTCCCTTTTTTTTAATGTTTTACATATTTTTGGGATAACATATATATCGTATTCAAACCCATTTGCTTATTTGTTCTTATTACAAATTACAATTCGCATCATGGACTTGTGTGTTTACTTGTTACTTACTCAAATATTACGTGCATGGATTTCTTTGATAAGTATGATCATACGTCCCCTTTGCACTAATGATCGTATTTCGAGCGGAAAAGGGACCCTGTACGTTGGTGCACAATCCCAACTGGAAAAGACCTTCATTTATTCTTTACACTCAGGACATTTGATTCGAGTGTAAAGAACCCTTATTTGCTTTTCACAAGTTTTCATGGAATTGTATGGTTTTTATGTAGTATTTAAACTGTGTGAACTCACCAACTAGTAAGTTAGTTGACATTATTTTATATATATGTTACAGGTACAATTATTAGAGGATGAAACAGATGAAGACACTAGACCTACGATATTTTAAATAAGAATTGAATGTTTCATTTTCATTGTAATTTCTTTATTTGCAATAACTTGTGTATTTGATGCCTTTAAATGAATTAGTGATAATATTGTCACTTAATAATGTCACACTGTCACATGTGTTTTGAACAATCTGTACGTCACACTCGGGCGTATTCCGCTTTAGCGGGGGTGTTACAACAGACAATGAAGCACGCTCCTGTGATTCTAGAGGCACGGCCGCATGTTTATGTAATTTTGGCAGATTTGACCATTGTAACCAATTTTCACTTTTGGTTGACCTTTAGTTGACAACGAGGCGTGTTTTGCAGAAACAGCCCTTGTTTTTAAATCGAATTTTGAAAATGTTAAGATTCGAACTTGCATTTTAACCCGGTTCTTGGGAAATATCATCCGGGTTCAATTTTCATGGTATGGGTTGTTCAAAACCCGAACCCGAATGATTTTTCTTCACAAACTCTTTCAATCCTAAGTTCTAATCGGTTCAAACCTTTTCAATAAATCAAAACCCTATACTATGACAGTTAATCATCCTATTTTCCGGGTTTTGACCTGATTCAACAACAAATGGAATGAATATCATATTTGGGGTTCGATTTTGACCTAGAATGATGAATTAGACTTATAGAATCATCAAATTGACATACCTTTTGTTGAGAATCGAAGGTTTGAAGCAAAGATTGGAATGAAGTGGCAGAGTATGTTTTTAGGGTTAAGTTATGAGAATTTTGATATTTTAATGAAAATTTCCGTAACTGCACTGTAGGTTGGGGCACGGCCCCTTGCTGCAAGCAGCAATCAAGTCCTTTTGTTTATTTGTTTATTTGGTTGTTTATAACTGATTTTTCTAAAGAATTAAGGTTAAAAACATAAAAACCTACGGAATTCCATTAACCTTTTCAAACATTACATCGAAACCAACACGAACCAAGAAACACAAGAACTAGCTTAAACGAGAACACATCCTAGGAAAACAAAACAAGGCTTATCCTATTCGAAACTACTAACGACCGCCATTCTCGAACAGGTCTTGAATGTGTGGTGGGGCTCTCTTTGCTTCCAAGAGCCCGGAAAGCTTTTTGTCAAGCTTCCCGATTTCTCGGATAAGGAAGTTGAGTTTGAAATCCACATCTTTGTTGTGACTCTCAACAATGTGGAAGTTTTCAAACCTCAGTAGTTCGACCTTGTTTGTCAACACGATTAAGCGAGCCTCCGCTTGAATGTTGCTCTTGACTTGACCGCTTGAAGGTGTGAAGAACTTTCACCATTTTTGAACTTCCTTACTGGTTTTCATTTCATTCTTTTGTTATCCATTTGAGGAACTTTTAGTTTGGTATGAATGGAATAGTGAAGATGGCTTGTAATATATAGAGAGACTGGAACGTCGAGCACGACCCGTATAACAAGTTACACGGCCCCGTGTTTTTGAGGGAATAAGTGTTTCTGATTCTGAGAATTTTACGGAGTTAGCACGTATCATGCTGAATATTCTAGGGTGACCACGACCCCGTGTATAAGAATGCACGGCCCGTGCGTTTGGTCACTGGAATTTTATCTCTGATTTTCAGCAAAACGCGAGAGCATGAATTTTCGGAACGATGTTTAATATGTTAATTGAAAAATTTAACGTCCTAAAATTACTTTTCATTAATAATAAGGTCCTAAACATAGAATCGGGGTAAGCTCGAATATCCTAAAACATGAAGTTAAATCGGGTTAAGCCCGAAAGTCCTAAACTTTGTAGCCTAATGCACTTGATTACACATGAAAAATATGAAAATGAGTCTAGATTCCATTGAATGGATCTCCTCCAATGAAAGGTCCGGGTGGAGAAAAGTAGGTAAAACGGAGGACTTGGAACTGGAGTTGTTCATTGATATCCCGTAGTTCCATTTTCATACTCTCCACTGACTCGGTGAGTTGAATGAGACGCATCTCTGCGAGGAGATTCATTTTTGTGAGTTCCTTCCCAAGCTCTTGAAATTTGATGAGTAGCTCGGTTTTGGAATTGTGTCGTGTTTCGTTTCTCGGTTGGCGAGGAACGGGTATTTCATTGTTCATCTCAACTGGCATTTTGATTTCTTAGAAGGAAGAGTTTGTGTTTGGTTTGGTGCAAGAAATTCATTGGCAAGAGGTGCAATTTATAGCCAAATAGTTGCCAGGCACGGCCCCATACTTCTAGGAATACAGGCTCGTGCTTTCAATCTGATAATTCTGTTACGAATCATACTGAATGAGATTTTTGCAGCGAAGATTCCAGCCTGCACTTTGAGGCACATGACCGTGCCAATTGAGGCACGCCCCCGTGTTTTTAAGACACTTTTTTTAGTTTTAGTAAAACAAAGGAACATATATGCAAGGCCTATTTAATGAGGGTCTTGGCCAGACCCTAATTCCAGTATGTTCATTGGTTTTGGTGGAGCATTACTACCTCTGAGATGGACTCGAATGGTACATCGATGTATGGTTTCAATAGATGCTCATTAACTTTGAACTTGGGGCTATTAGAATTTGAAATCTCTATTGTCCCATAGTCAAAAACTTATTCAACTATATATGGGCATGTCCAACGAGATTTCAACTTTCCTGGGAAAAGAAGTAAGCGTGTGTTATATAACAGTACACGATCGCCAACTTGAAACCTTTTGTTTCCCTTTAGATGGGCGTCATGTAAACATTTAGGTGTTGTTTGTTTTTTCGGAGGTAAAATGTATGAAGTATGCGGACCACATCTGCAAACATCTGTAGTAAAAGAGGTGGACCAAACCTCTGCAGTCTGCAACAAGAAGACTGTTTGTTTCTTAACGTCTGCATACTGCTAAAATAAAATTAAATTTAAATAAACTTTCTAGAAACAAGAAACAACAATTCTATTAAAATAACAATTCGTCAAACCTAAACTTTCTACAATTTTTTTCAACTACAAACTAATAACAATAATTTTTCAAACCTAAACTTTCTACAAACTAATAACAATCTAACGAAATTAACAAAAAATTTAACAATTAACAAAAAAACTACAAACTTTATTCAACAACAAACTAATAACAATATTCATCAAACCTAAACTTTCTACAAACTAATAACAATAATTCGTCAAACCTAAACTTTCTACAAACTAATAACAATTTAACGAAATTAACAGAAAACTTTAACAATTAACAAAAAAACTACAAACTTTATTCAACAATAAACTAGTAATAACATAACAATTACAATAATGATGATAAAATAAACATACCAAGAAAGGTAGATGGTAGATGGTGGTGGAGGTGGCAACTAGAACTGGAGGGAGGAGGCAGCAACCAGGGAAGGTGGTAGCGGCGGGGGCCAGGGAAGGTGGCAGATGCGGCTAGGGGAGGTGAAGGATGTGGCGGCGGAAGGTGGGTGGAGGAGGCGGTTGGCTGGGGTAGGTGGAGGAGGCGGTGACGGTAGGTAAAGGAGAGGCGGTCGGCTGGGGTAGGATAGGTGGAGGTGGCTGGGTTTGATAGAGGAGAGGAGAAGAGATTAGGGTTTGAGGAGAGAAGAGGGTCTGATGAATAATGAATAACATGTGTGAGAAGAGGCCAGAAGTGCTTGGACCATGACTGCACCAGGAAGTCGGCGCGCAGACGTTTTTTAATAAAACGTCTTCTGAAAAACAAACACTCTGCGGAGGGCAAGGTCTGTGCGTGGTATGCGCGGCGCAGACAAAAGAGGCCAGGAAGAGGTTTTCAGAAAAAACAAACACCACCTTAGTCTTTTCTTTGTAAGACCAGGAATTTTCGTATGCCAGTGCTCTTAGTTCTTCGAGCTCGTGAATTTAATCTTCCCAATTTTTATCGCGGACATTAGATTAAAATTTATTGTTCTAAGAGCCCAGTAAGCTTTGTGTTTTAGTTCTACAGACAGATGACATGCTTTAACATAAACAAGTTTGAATGGTGTTGTTCCTATGAGAGTTTTGTAGGCTGTCCTAAGGGCCCACAAATCATCATCTAATTTTTTTTCTCAATTTTTGCGATTCATTCCTACAGTTCTTTCGAGGATTATTTTTATTCCCCGATTCGAGACTTCCACTTGCCCACTAGTCTAAGAGTGATATGGTGTTGCCAGACGGTGGTGAACTTCATATCGTGCTAAGACTTTGCCCATTAGAGCATTGCAAAAGTGAGTGTCTCTATCGCTGATTAAGGCTTTTGGAGTGCCGAATGGAAAAAATTTCTTTTTCAGAAAACGTACAACAACTCGAGCATTGTTAGTGGGAAGAGCTTGTGCTTCTACCAATTTAGACATGTAGTCGACTACTACTAGGATGTATTTATTTCCGAATGATATGTATTTATTTCCGAATGAGCTAGGAAATGGGCCCATGAAATATATTCTCCATACATCAAAGACCTCACAAATTTAAATACATTTTTGAGTCATCTCATTTTTGGCTGAGATGTTTCCGGCCCTTTGGCAAGCATCGCATGCTTGGATCAAAGTATGTGCGTCTTTATATATGGTGGGCCAGAAAAATCCTGCTTCAAACACTTTCTTGACCATGGTGGCGGTACCGTGGTGTCCACCAGTTGGTCCTTCATGGCAGTGTTTGAAAATATTTAAGGCTTCATTTCCTGATACACACCTACGAACAACCTGATCGCCTCCTATCCTAAACAAGTACAGGTCTTCCCATACGTAGAACTTAAGGTCGGAGAAAAATTTCTTGCGTTGTTGATGAGTTAGCCCTTTTCTAAGGATTCCACAAGCTAGATAGTTCGCGAAATCGGCAAACCAAGGACTTTCATCCTCCTCTTTCATGAATGATTAGATATGCATAAGAACTTCATGTGGAAAATTATCATTGATAATTTCCTTGTGATGTTCTTTTGAAGCTGGGCATTCTAAGCATGAAAGATGGTCTGTGGCTTCATATTCTGCTCATTTCTTGTCCTTAACTTCAATGCCGAATTCTTGGAGTAGTAGAATCCATCGGATGAGTCTGGATTTTGCATCTTGTTTGTTGAAGAGGTTTCGTATGGCGGCATGCTCGGTGTAAACTATGGGTTTGGAAAGAACTAGGCAGGATCTATATTTCTCAAAAGCAAAAAACTACGGCTAATAACTCTTTTTCTGTGGTGGTGTAATTTTCGTGTGCATCATTAAGAGTTTTACTGGCATAGTAAATTATGTGAACATGTTTTTCTTTGCATTGTTCGAGTACGGATCCAACTGCAAAGTATATTTGCATCGCACATGATTTCGAATGGAAGGGTCCAATCGGGTGTAGTCATGATTGGTGCGTTGACAAGTTTGTCTTTCAATATGTTGAATGATTCAACACATTCTTCAGAGAAGACGAATGGTGCGTCTAGAAATTTTGGAAAAGTCTTTTATGAAGCGGCAATAGAATCCTGCGTGACCTAGAAAACTTCTAATGGCTTTGACTGAAATTGGTGACGGAAGTTTGGATATGGTTTCGATTTTTGCTCTACCGACTTCTAGTCCTGCTTGGGATATCTTATGACCAAGAACAATGCCCTCTTTGACCATAAAGTGGCATTTTTCCCAGTTGAGTACTAAGTTTACTTCCTCACACCTAGCCAACATTTTGTCTAAGTTTTTAGGACAATAATTCTAAGGAGTCTCCAAATATTGAGAAGTCGTCCTTGAAAACTTCCAAAGAGTGTTAGATCATTTCATGAAAGATGGACACCATGCGACGTTGGAAGGTGGCCGGAGCATTACACAGTCCAAATGGCACTCTTCGGTAAGCAAAGGTGTCATACAGACATGTAAAGGTGGTTTTCTCCTGATCTTCGGGAACAATGGGAATCTGAAAGTATCTAGAGAATTCATCAAGAAAGCAGTCGATCATTTTTCTAGATAAACATTCACGCATTTAATCGATAAAAGGAAGTGGAAAATGATCTTTTCTTGTGGTGTTATTAAGCTTCCGATAGTCAATGCAAACTAGCCAGCCTGTGATGGTCCTCATTGGTATTAGCTCATCCTTCTCGTTCATTAAAATTGTCATTCATCTCTTCTTGGGTACTACTTGAACTGTACTAACTCAAGGTGAATATGAGATTGGTAATTTAATTCGGCATCAAGGAGTTTGATTACTTCTTTCTTCACCACATCTTGCATGTTGGGATTGAGACGTCTTTGATGTTGGACCACGGGTTTGTATTCTTCCTCCATGAGGATTTTGTGAGTACAAAAGGAAGGACTGGTGCCCTTGATATCCATGGGATAGCCTTCTTATGGTTTTTAAGAACTTTAAGAAGTTCGTATTTATCTTCTTTAGAAATGTGAGATGAAATAATTACTGGGAGTTGAGAGTCCTTTTCTAGAAAGGCGTATTAGAGATGGTTTGGGAGTTCTTTTAACTCTAAGGCTGGTGGTTCTTCGATTAATGGTTTTGATTTTTCATTACATTCGGTGATCTCGCATACTACTTCTGATGCTTCTTGATTGCTGTTGATAGCATCGAGATTTTCACTTTCTAAAATTGGTTTAGTGACAGTTTTGGTTAAGACTTGTGTTTCTAGTGTGTTACTAATGGAGGAAAGGGTCTTCCTGAAATCAATAATAGCCTTTGCAGTGGCTAGAAAGGGTCTTCCTGAAATCAGAGGAACACTTTTATCTTCCCCCATGTCTAGAATTACAAAATCTATTGAGAAAACAAACTTGTCAATTTTAACAAGCATGTTTTCAACAATGTCACGAGGATATTTAACGGATCGGCCAGCTAACTGAATGCTCATGCGGGTGGGCTTTGGTTCTCATATCCCTAGTTTTGCAAAAACCGCATATGGCATTATATTAATACTACCTACTAGGTCAGCCAGGGCATTGATAACAGATAAATTTCCTATGAGACAAAGGATAGTAAAGCTCCCTGGATCGGTCATTTTCAGTGGCAGCTTTTTTTGGAGGACAGCTAAGCATTCTTCACTCAAGGTGACATGCGAGAGCTCCTCCAGCTTCCTTTTGTTGGTCAGCACTTCTTTAAGAAACTTTGAATATTTTGGCATCTGAGAAATGGCTTCGACGAAAGGGATGTTGATGTGGAGTTATTTAAAGAGTTCTAAATACTTCCCGTACTGAGCTTCCAATCTCTCCTGTTTCAGCCATCCAGGGTATGGAATAGGTGGAAGATAAGTTCGGACTGGTTCCTTAAGCTGTACGGTTCTCGTTGGGATTAGTCTCTCATGCGTCTTATTAGGGACTTCCTTCTCCATAACTGGTTCTAAAGTTGGTGAGGCAACAGTGGTTGTGCAACTTCTCAATGTAATAGCGTTGGTTTTCGCATTAGGGTTTATTACCATGTTGCTTGGAAGAGTGCCAGTTGGTCTTTCAGACAATTGTCTGGCAATTTGTCCGATCTGAGTTTCTGATGTACATAAAATTATACATCTTTCTAGCATCAAATAATCTCTAAAAACTGTAACTTCTATCAATTAACATAGCTCAGAAGGCTACTTATCACATTAAAATGCAATTTCAGGTAAACCTAAGCTTTAAACGAAGAAACAAACGAAAAGACGAAGAAAAATGAAATAAAACCCAAGAAAATTCCCAACCACGCCCTCGTGCCTCCTAACCACGCCCCCATGCTTCTGAACACAAGAAAAGACAAAAATCCGCAACTAAAGACAAATACTGGACATAGAAGCACGGGGTCGTGCTTTAGCAACCTTGGGGTCGTGTTCACTTTTGAGAAAAAGACAAAAAGAATTATCACATGTTACAAAAAATCACGGGGTCGTGCTTCAGAGAGCACGCCACCGTGGTGAGTTATCATGTACGATCTGACAGCATTTAATGCAACTGGACACCTGGACACGGGGGCGTGCCTCTAGAAGCACGGGGCCGTGCCTGTCTCTTCAGAATGCCTATAAATAGAGAAGCATGTTGCATTGATTAAGTGTGCTTGAAGAAAATCTCTAAACGGGTTTCTCTTATAAAAACACCCACATTACACCCGTATTGAAGAGATTGTGGAGAGTTTGAAGGCTTAGAGGTTACCATTGTTATCCATCATCATCATTAAGAAGGAAGATTCATCCACATTTGGTTAGATTGTTCTAGTTTAATCATGTGTTTGTTATTATCATATGTTTTAATGTTTATAACAATGCTCATTATGAGCTAAACTCCATTTACCATCTAAAATCTATGAAGAAGCTTTGTTTTACTTGATGATTATGTGAAACATGTGGTTTAGTTTGGTATAGTACATGGTTATTTTGCAATTATCCTTTGATGAAGAAATGTTTTATCACTTTAACTCAATACATCAAGGTTGATGATTAACAATCATTCATGTTCTTGGAGACTATAAATGGTAAAATGAATACTTTGATAACTTATTCAAGATAAAACATGGATCCTTATGTTGTACTTAGAAATGATGAGATATAAGTTATGATCTATTTCTCTAGTTTTGATAACTCTAAAATAACATTGTTAACGCGATTGATTAGGTTATTATGCTAATTAAAGAAATCATATGTTAATGGAATGTGTAATTATAACCTAATTAAATCAACCAAGGGGAGGGTGTGTGAGTTAACTACAATCAATCGAAGTTGTTAGGATTAGTATTTGAGAAATCGAAGTCAATCCTAATCTTTCTACTATACCAAACTACTTGTCTACTTAAATTGACATTCTCGTGGTAGCATGATATTAAGCATAGGATGGACTTGAATATACGCATGCTACTTTATTTTATGTCATAGAATATGTTCACTTAAAAATGAGGGACTATTCTATCATATATTATTAGGACAAGTTTATCACATGTTTATATAATTATATGGTAACCTTCATATAATTGAATTACTCACTAATAATTTTTCTTCTTGTCACCTATATATTATATATATAAGTATGTTATATTTTATAAAAAGTTTGAAAATCAACTCCAAAATGACTAAACCCTCTTATTAAAGTAAAACGAAGATTCATTATTAGAAACATTTGTGTCCATGGATCGATACTTGGTTCTTACCAATACTATTTTACATATACTATAGGTACACTTGATTGTTTTGTGTGTGTTTAGTCTTAGTTGTAATCACTTTTATAAATTTAAAACACGATCTTGTGCAAAAGCTAAATCTCTTATATTTTAAGCACACGCACACATCAATTTTTTGGCGCCATTGTCGGGGACACTGTACGTGTCTAAGAACGATCCCATTGTTTGTACAAAAAAAATTTTAAACTTTTATTTTATTTTATTACTAACTATTAAATTATATGTTTTTAAGGCTAGCCTAACTTTTACTTTAGCTTAATTAACTTATACCTTAGTTTAGTTTTAAAATAACTTAACCTAACTATTAGTTTAACTTCAACTAATAGTTAGTAGACGCCACGAGATCAGGAGAAAATCAAACTGGAGAAATGATGGCGGCCCAGAACAATGAACCAAACATGAGCCAGTATGCCAAGCCAAATCTTGAAGGATGCGGAAATGGAGTGGCTCCACCCGATATCAGCAAACATTTGAAATCAAATCAAGCACCATTCATATGGTGGAAAATTCATTCAATTTCATGGTCTCCTCGACGAAGACCCTCTTTCTCATATATCTCGATTCTTACGAATATGCGGAACCTTTAAAATTCAAAACTGTTCAGAAGATCAGATCAAACTCAAACTCTTTATTTATCTCTAAGAGGTCAAGCCCTATAATAGATAGACTATGTTTCTTCTGGTTCCATCACCACTTGGGACCAGATGGTTGAACAGTTTCTCCTCAAATATTTTCTGCCGGATAAAACTGCCAAATACCGAGCCAGCATTACCGGATTCCGGACCGATGATGATGAAACGTTACATGCAGCATGGAGAGATAAAAAATTCTTATGAGAATATGCTCACATCATGGACTGAGCGTATGGATACAAGTACAAACTTTCTTTGACGCACAATCCAGTCAAAACAAACAAGCCATCGACCAAGTCGCCGGTGGAGATCTGGGATTGAAATCACCTAACGAAGCATTTGAAATCATGGAGAAGGCAGCAAAGAAGATATTTGCTTATAGCCCACCGAGATATACACCAACACATAAAGGAATGCGCCACGTCGATTCCAAAAATCTTTTCACCGCACAGCTTGAAGCCTTTTCTAAAAAATTCGAACAGCTTCAAGTTGAACTATTAAAAACCAACACTTTCAGCAACAACTACCATCCCGGTTGGAGAAACCACCGGAATTTCAGTTGGAAGGACGGAGGTAACACTCAAACTTTACTCGGATTCGAAAAAAAGCCGATTAAACAATCTTTCCAGCCTAACCTCAATTTCAAGATCAAATTTCTAGTAGCCATCAGAATCCAAGCTACTCAAAAATTGAAGAAATGTTGATCCAAATCATGACCAAGACAAACGAAGCAGAAAAGAAGGCCGCTCAAGAGTCGTTGATATAAGCGGAGTATTATTAAAGCATGAAGCTAACCTGAAAAGTCAACAAGCATCGTTACAAAATCTAGAAACTCAAATCAGACAGATTGCCCGACAATTGTCTGAAAGACCACCTGGCACTCTTCCAAGCAACACGATCACAAATCCAAATATGACAGCCAACACCATCACATTAAGAAGTGACACAACCACAGTTGCCTCACCAGCTTCAAAACCAGTTATGGAAAAGGAAGCCCCTGACAAAGCACAAGAGATGCTAGTTCCAATAGGCACCGTACAACCTAAGGAACCAGTCCGAACTTATGTTCCACCCATTCCATAGCCTGGACGACTGAAACAGAAGAGATTGGAAGCTCAGTACAGGAAGTTTTTAGAACTCTTCAAACAACTCCACATCAAAATCCCTTTCGTCGAAGCCATTGCTCAAATGCCAAAATATGCAAAGTTTCTCAAAGAGGTGCTGACCAACAAAAGGAAGCTGGAGAAGCTTTCGCATGTCACCCTAAGTGAAGAATGTTCAGCTATCCTCCAAAAAAAGCTTCCACCAAAGATGACCGATCCATGGAGCTTTACTATCCCTTGTCTCATAGGAAATTTGTTTGTTAGCAATGCCCTGGCTGACCTGGGAGCTAGTATTAACTTAATGCCTTATGCGGTTTTTGCAAAACTAGGGATAGGAGAACCAAAGCCCACCCACATAAGCATCCAGTTAGCTGACCGATCCGTTAAATATCCTCGAAGCATTGTTGAAAACATGCTTGTCAAAATTGACAAATTTGTTTTCCCAGTAGATTTTGTAATTCTAGACATGGGGGAAGACAAAAGTGTACCTCTAATTCTAGAAAGACCCTTTTTAGCCACTGCAAAGGCTATCATTGATGTTTGCACCGGAAAACTCACTCTCAGGGTCAATGATAAGGCTATCACTTTAGACATAGGAAAATCTATGTAACATCTGCAACATCACGATGACACATTATACTGTGTTGACATCATCGATTCTATCGTGAGTTTCTATGTGCAGAAACCTTCCCTTAATACCACATTAGAAACAAAATCTTAACTAACACTATTACCAAACCCATTTTAGCAAACGACAATCTCAATACTGTCAACAACTATCAGGAAGCATCAGAAGTAGTATGTGAGATCACCGAATGCAATAAAAAATCAAAACCATCAATCTTAACTTCCAAACCATCTCGAATACGCCTTTCTGGAAAAAGACTCTCAACTCCCAGTAATTATTTCATCTCACCTTTCTAAAGAAGAGAAAGACGAACTTATTAAGGTTCTTATGAACCATAAGAAGGCTATCGCATGGAAGATCATGGATATCAAGGGCATCAGTCCTTACTTTTGTACTCACAAAATTCTCATGGAGGAAGAATACAAACCAGTGGTCCAACATCAAAGACATTTTAATCCCAACATGCAAGATGTGGTGAAGAAAGAAGTAATCAAACTCCTTGATGCCATATTAATCTACCCAATCTCATATTCACCTTGGGTTAGTCCAGTTCAAGTACTACCCAAGAAGGAAGGAATGACAGTAGTAATGAACGAGAAGGATGAGCTAATACCAATGAGGACCATCACAGGCTGGCAAGTTTGCACTGATTACCGGAAGCTTAATGACGCCACAAGAAAAGACCATTTTCCACTTCCTTTTATTGATCAAATGCTTGAACGTTTATCTGGAAAAAAATTTTACTTTTTTCTTGATGGATTTTCCGGATACTTTCAAATTCCAATTGCTTCTGACGATCAAGAGAAAACTACCTTTACATGTCTGTATGACACCTTTGCCTACCGAAGTATGCCATTTGGATTATGTAATGCTCCGGCCAGCTTCTGTAAGTCCCCCCGGGGCGTCGATGATCGATACGAGATCCGCACGATGTCATGAGTGCGGAATCCTCCTAGACTCGTTTATGGTGTTGGAGACGAAGAACACGATTACAAACAAACATACACACGAACGAAATAAACAGATCTGCAGACCGCTTTATATATTAATCAAAACATATTACATACCGAAAGAGAAAACATGTTACGACCAACCCGAGGTGAGCTCTACCTCGGGTCTGCCCACGAGACACACCCTATCTGTTTTGTCTAGACAACTTTTCTGCTCTCACTCTCTCTTTTCTGATCAACAACTCTTAACCCTAAACATAACACACATATATATAGATAAACATCTTCGCGGGCTTGGGCTTGGGCCTCAAATTGAAGTTGTTCCTAACTTCACCAACACGTGAAGTTGTTCCTAACTTCACCTATGGCGAAGTTGGCTCCGTCCACAACTTCTCCCCAGCTGATCGGAATTGCATAGAGACGGTCACAAAATGCACCAACAGACTCCCCCTTGACCGTTGCTCTCAATTCTAACAAACACTAAAGATCATCTTTTACAAAACATGCACCAACACCTTCCAACGTTTCATGGAAGTTTTCATGGAGGACTTCTCAGTCTTTGGAGACTCCTTCGATCATTGTTTAAGAAAGCTAGACAAAATGTTGGCTAGCTGTGAAGAAGTGAACTTAGTACTCAACTGGGAGAAATGCTACTTTATGGTCAAAGAAGGCATTGTTCTTGGTCACAAAATATCCCAAGAAGGACTAGAAGTTGATAGGGAAAAAATCGATACCATATCCAAACTTTCGCCACCAACTTCAGTCAAAGCGATTAAAACTTTTCTAGGTCACGCAGGATTCTATCGCCATTTCATAAAAGACTTTTCAAAAATTGCTAGACCTATGACCAAACTTCTGGAGAAAGACACACCATTCGTCTTCTCTGAATAATGTGTTGAATCATTCAACATATTAAAAGACAAACTTGCCAACGCACTAATCATGACTACACCCGATTGGACCCTTCTATTCGAGATCATGTGCGATGCAAGTGACTTTGCAGTTGGAGCCGTACTATGACAACGCAAAGAAAAACATTTTCACCCAATTTACTATGCTAGTAAAACTCTTAATGATGCACAAGAAAATTACACCACCATAGAAAAAGAGTTATCAGTAGTTTTTGCCTTTGAAAAATTTAGATCCTACTTAGTTCTTTCCAAAACCATAGTTTACACTGACCATGCCACCATACGATACCTCTTCAACAAGAAAGATGCCAAACC
The DNA here is from genome assembly GCF_021521415.1 of Bidens hawaiensis. Taxonomy (NCBI): domain Eukaryota; kingdom Viridiplantae; phylum Streptophyta; class Magnoliopsida; order Asterales; family Asteraceae; genus Bidens; species Bidens hawaiensis. Next base: position 3,509,155 of record NW_027491034.1, read on the forward strand.
TAGACTTATCCGATAGATTCTATTACTCCAAGAGTTTGACATAGAAGTCAAGGACAAAAAAGGAGCAGAGAATGTAGCCACATACCATCTTTCACGCTTAGAATGCCCAGCTTCAAAAGAACATCACGAAAAAATTATCAATGATAATTTTCCACATGAAGTTCTCATGCATATCCAAGCAGTCATGCAGGAGGAAGATGAAAGTCCTTGGTTTGCCGATTTCACAAACTACTTAGCCTGTAGAATCCTAAGAAAGGGGCTAACTCATCAACAACGGAAGAAACTCTTCTCTGACCTTCAGGATAGGTGCCGATCAGTTTGTTCGTAGGTGTGTGCCGGGAAAGAAAGCCTTAGATATTCTCAAATACTGCCATGAAGGACCTACTGGTGGACACCACAGTCCCGCCACCACAGTCAGGAAAGTGTTTGATGCCGGATTTTTCTGGCCTACCATATATAAGGACACACATGCTTTGATCCAAGCATGCGATGATTGTCAAAGAGCCGGAAACATCTCAGCCAAAAATGAGATGGCTCAAAAGGGCATTCAAATTTGTGAGGTCTTTGATGTATGGGGAATAGATTTCATGGGCCAATTTCCTAACTCATTCGGAAATAAGCAAATCCTTTTAGCAGTCAACAATGTGTCTAAACGGGTTGAAGCACAAGCACTTCCCACTAACGATGCTCGAGTAGTTGTGCGATTTCTGTAAAAGTTATTTTCACGATTCGATACGCCAAAAGCCCTAATCAACGATAGAGGTACCCACTTCTGAAATGTGTTAATGGACAAGGACTTAGCACGATATGGAGTTCACCACCGACTGGAAACACCATATCACCCCCAGACTAGTGGGCAAGTAGAAGTATCGATTGAGGAATTAAAAGGATTTTAGAAAGAACTATACGAATGAATCGCAAAAATTGGGCAGAAAATTTAGATGGCACTTTGTGTCATACCCCGACTAGGTAGTTGCGGAAGCGTAATACGGGAATGTAACAGATAACACTGGTATCAACAACAATGTTTATACAGAAATTCACAAACTAATTTACATCATATTACATGGGTTGGTACTATGTTTACAAACTAGATGAGAATCACATAACCGGTTTACGAGCATTTTATTTAATATTATATATATGCGTCTATTCACAGCTATTCAACTCTTCTTCTAACACCAAGCACGTAAGCAAATCATTCCACTTTTGCTTTACCTGAAAAGCATGTTAAAACGGGTCAACTACGTCTAGTTGGTGAGTTTCAAGTTTCACGAGTATCAACGAAATCAGTATACGAGTTCGTAAAGTTTAAAGTGTGTATGTATATATGTATGTGTATGATGTATTATACTAAGCCACAAGTGAAACCGAAACGAGCTAAAACACATGGCCACCCCTGCCCATGCACTCCTGTTGGCATTTAACAGCCACTTTGCCCCAAGTATGTACTATGTCTAACACCACATAGCAGTATGTAATAAGTTTAAATGACAATGTGCAACTGGGTTAACATGTTCCGGCATACCCCACCGGCTCTGTCAGTTGTGTTTGTCAAACCGATAGTACAATCCACACGTCACCGGCACGAAGTTAATCACTTGTGTTTGTGGGGACTTGTCAAGTGTTAGTACTTAGATAATCCACATCATCACACGTTTTCAAGTATATGAGTATATGTAAACATGCTTTTCACCCCAAAAGTTCGTAAAACAGTTTAGAAAGTGGGGGTCGTGAAACTCACCTTAATGTTGTTCAAGCTGGTGGTACGTATCGGTAACTAGAATGTCTCGATTATAGCTTGACTCCTATAACCGGTATCGTACTGTTAATACTAGTACAGTGTTTAAACCAAATCGGGCTGTATAACTAGTATGGGTATAGCTGTTAGGCCCAGAACATGATTATAGTCATAGATTGTGACGTTGTATACTATGAAAAGACTAAAACTGGATTTGGCTCAGTTTCACCGTTTCCCGAGCCTAGCCAAGTTGATCGTTTATGCGTTTCGGGATTAAATAAGATCACATAAACTTAAGTAAATATATTGATTGATAAAATGATTTGATTTATGAAAGAATTTTAAGGTTTCGGTACCTGGTTTGATCGTAGGGTTCGTTTCCGTTTTCACACGGGTTTGATAATACAAAACGCGTACAATCCACCCGAATTGTCCGGAATTCTCGTAAAAAGTTCGTTTTTGTCAATTTCATTCAAAAATATGATATTTGACCACTTTTGACATTTTGACATACCAGTCAGTCCGTTAAACACAAAACTGCCGGTTTCGTTAAAACAATTATAATTTAAATCTTTGATTAATCATAACTAAATATGTACTTATATATAAATTATGTAAATTTTTGTAGAAATACATTAAGACATGGAGAATTTTATAAAAATATTTTCAGAAATTTTATGATTAATTATTTACTTATAAAAATTCATTTAATAGATTATAATCGTGTAATAAATTGCCTGTTTATATATAACTACCTCCGAAAAATCCGATAATTTTTAAAAATGGCCTCAATGTTATTATATAGCTCCTGAAAAATCTCCAGAACCTAACTCTTTTGACAAAATGCCTTTTTGTGCGTTTTTCGGCTGTTAAGATTCGGTTAAATCATAATTGCCCAAACCATACTTAGGCATTTCCAATGATCCCAAAACTTTACCAGTGATCTTACCAACACATATTAATCTCCAAAACCAAGTTTCATAATTTTTCAATATGTTTAGCTATTTTTCCCAATTAAACGCTCATAAACGGAAATAAATTCACCAAATATTCTCCGTTTATAGAAAAATTACCAAATTTGAACAGGGACTCATTTATATGATCTCTAATGTTCCTGCAAATTTTCACAAGATAACAACAAAAACGTCACAACCTAATACTAAACAGCCCCTAAACGAGTGTTACAGGTTTACCTTGTCGGTTTTCGATGAGTTTTGCTAGCTTAAACGACTCTCCGGGTATCGGGTTGCAAACTCAATGTATCTACATATCATATAACATCAAACCAAGCATAAATCATCCATGTGACAGCCTTGATAATTAGGGTTTCGGTTTTGGGTTCAAACCGAACTTTCAAACCGTAAAAATGTTGTATTCATGTTCTAATCCGTGTTTTTGACCAAAAAAGTATATGTTCCTGGTTTGTAAACATGTTTAACATCAAAAAATGATTTTACTTGATTTTTATGATTTTTGGATGGTTAAACATGTTTAAAACTAATCAAGGATTAATTTTTCATGGTTAAACTATGTTAATCATGGTTAAAAATCAAGGAAAATCACTATTTACCTTAGGGTTTTGATGAAGCTTGATGAAGAAGAACAGCAAAGGTGTATTCTCTGGAAAGTTTGGTACAAAATATCTCCAAATATATTTTTTATATAAAAGATACTAGATGGGGGTGGGATGTCCCCTTTTGCGGCCGCAAGGATATAAGGGCCCATTGGGCCTCTTTTTGGCCAATGGTGCCTCGGTTTTCGTGCCACGCGTAAGAGTCGGTCCAAAATTTAGTTCGGGTTCGGTTTTTCGCAAGAAAACTAGTTCGAGTGCGAAAACCAGCGCGAAAACGAGTGTTTTTCAGCCTAGTTTTGTAAAATAAGAAAAACGTACTGACTCGTTGTAAAATTCCAAAATATTTTCACCGATTGCTTAGAACATGTCATATAAGTGTTTTATAAATCTTTTCGGCTTAACGGATGCTACAATGCTCGTTTTGATATTAACGATTGCGTTTAAGCTTATAGCGTATCGATAAACGAAACCTTTTTCGTTTAAAGAGTTTTAAACGTACTGGGGCCTAAATATCAATATGTTAGCCTCAATAATATATATATAACTCGTATATGACCCCTCAGTATGTATACGGGTCATAATTAGTATCGGTCGGTTACTCGTTTAAGCACTACGAACTAACCGATTTATCGTTTACTTGTTACATAGTGAATATAGTATACCTCGTTTTGTCGTGAATGTGACAATCGTCAATTTCAGGTTAACTCCGTTAACTCAACTCCGTCAATTCAACCTTTAAGATCGTTAAATCTATAACGCACACTTCATTACATTTAAACTAGGGTTTAAATGACGCTTAACACTTACTACATGTGTAGTCTTTCGGGATTTGCACCGAAACGCAAACGAGTTGACGCAAACGATTGATAAATAAACGAAAAAACGTCAAAACAATAATTATGTGATAATTATGTGTTAGATATATGTGTGTTACTTGATTTTGTTATGTGGAATGTTAAACAAGAAACAAGAACCAATTAGTTAGGCTAGAGATGTAACACTTGAAAGTAGAGGGACTAGAGTGTAACTTGTATCATTATAAATATATCCTTAACTAAACTCTAACCTATTATTTTCTAAACCTGCAACCCCGATCGGCCTCTCTCTCCTTTGTTCTCCACGGCTGCCGTCCACAAACACACACATATACACATCAAATCAAGTGTTTGATCCAAGAACAAGGTGCTAGGAAGGTATAATTGATCATCCCTTACCTCCTTGTTGTTTAATTTTGATGTTTAATGGGTTAATCAAAAACCCTAGGCAGCCGATTTGGTTGTATATGTATGAGTTAACATAAGGGTTGTTGAATTCATGATGATTGATAACTAGTATTGATGTTGATGCATGATTGATTGTTGTCTTTGATTTGAGTTGAAATACAAACCCTAATCTTGTATGCATGGTGTAATTGACATGCATGGATAGTGGTGGTAGTGTCTAGCATGTTATATGATTGATTTATGGTCCATAGATAGTTAAATTGTTGAGTTTTGATGTGAACAGATTCTGGACAGAATGTGTATACGATGTTTAAGTGACTGTAACGAAGTGTAAACGTGAAAATTGGTTGAGATTGTGGGTACTGCAGTAAACTAGGTTGAGTCTAGTTTCTATAAAGTATAAGTTTGTAATTTTTGGACAAGTAGAAGTTTACTTTTATGATTTTACAAAAACGTTGTGCAAAGCTGAGCTGTTAGACCTGCTGTTAGGTTATGTTGTAAATGTTATATCTCATGAACTACGAGACCAATTGGGTTGGTTCCACATCTAGAAGTTGGCTCATTGAGTTAGGAACCAAACCCAAGTGGTCTTGCATTTATTGGATTTTTCGTTTAACGGGAATTGCAAATAACATTCTGTTGCGCATGAATCTGACTGATATGAGTTTGCTGTAATGTTTTGGTCATTATAAGAAAAATATGTGGAATAAAAATAAGATAAAGTATTTTCCGGAAACCTAAGACATGTATGTTTGAGTGGTGATTTTTGGTGAATTAATTGAGATGATATGATCGGTGAAATAGTACAATCTTTCAAGTAGAAAATCTGTCACAGTGAAACTAGCTGCTGAGTTGTGTATAAATGCATGAAATATGATATTTCTTATATAATTGTTATGTTTTGACCAAAATACCCTTGCGGGGAATAGTTGCAAATTGATTGCCATGATTTGACCAAATTGCCCTTATGGGGAATAATGGCTAGTAATTGTTATTTGTTGACCAAAATGCACTTACGGGGATAATTGCTAGTAAAGTATGTTATTAATACATGACACAAAAGTAATTGTTCACTCACGTATCGTATCACAATTGTACTTGTTTAAGTCACACACGATTCACAAACGAAACACGAAACATGTTACGTGTATAGGTATTATGTGCCGAGTCTAGAGACTCGTTAAACATACCGATACTTAGAAAATCTCTTTGTTATTTAGAACGCTAGAGAGTTTCTACGACGCGCATCACTTGGTGATCTAATTCGGGATATTCTTCGCAAACGGTGAGTTCACTTACCCCACTCTTAAATTGTTTTCAAACGTTTTTCACTTGGGGGAGATAACATACTCCGATAAACGCATTTTCTGAGATAAACGCATATTTAAGATTTCGTTATAAAATATATCTCACTTGTAAAGGCTAAGCGGCAAACGTAACATTTGAAGTCCCACACATCGAACCGGTTAATATTTGGAATAGCGAGTCACTGTTGAGTAGTACTACTGGGTTTGACAAACCCCACCCGACGCTAAGCTCAACTGGAGGTTGAGTGGGTGTAATTTTGGCTAACACTTACCATGGTCTGGGTTGACCTGGTGACGGGCACTTGATAAACAGTCAGCTTCGGTCTCGAACCACTTAGCGATACTTGTTGTATAGATTAGCTACCTATCGATATATAATTTGACGTAACACTATCAGGTAATGCAAAACACTTAAACGCCGTAACGTGGTTACGCAACACTTAAACGCCGTAACGTGGTTACGCAACACTTAAACGCCGTAACGAGGTTACGCAACACTGAAACGCCGTAACGAGGTTACGCAAAACGCCAAACGATTTATCTTATATAACTTGTGAACTCACCAACCTTGTGTTGACACTTTTAGTATGTTATTCTCAGGTAGCCGAGGCGGGCGCGCGGTTTAGGAGCATGCATTAAATGAAAACACTTTTATTCTGCAAACTTATTTTTAACAGTTATCTTTGGTTTTAAGTCGTCCTGCGTGACGCAGCTTTTGAATTAAGGTTTTTACGCTTCCGCACTTATTTGCATTTAAACGTTTTTATGGTTTGATTATAACTGATGATTCCGATCCTGCCAGTTCACATCCTCTGACGGTAAAACTCCGTTAGTGGATTTTGGAGGGTGTGATAGATTGGTATCAGATCCATTGGTTATAGCGAACTAGAAGCTGCATGCATACTAGACTATAACCGCGACGACCCATTAGTTATAATGATACGCACTGCATAGGTTTGTGTAGTCTGGTAATCTTATCTCTTTACCTCTTTCACTCATACGCGCGCATACACGGCTTACCTGTAGGAATGTCGACGCCACCCTCATCATCATCCGATTCGATGACGCATGCTCACGGGAAGGAACCTCAGTTACCTACCGCCTCGCCACCCCGCGTAGTCCCGGAACTCGAAGCTCCCGCACCGAAGAGGTACCGCCTATCCGGAGGCCTTTACGAAAACGACGTAAGCTGGGATTGGTACCCTAACATGATCAGACGTATGGTCTATCGCGAACAAGTTCCCCCGTTGCCTCACCCGAACCATCCTGCTTATCCCAACACTCTACCACCCATAACCGAACCTGTAGAGCGAGTTCTCGCAGCTGTTGTTTCATGCTTGGAGCGTGACGTGGGTTACATGCGCTATACGAGAGCGAACGTTTCCGGACTGTTAAAAGACGGAACCGAGACAAAGGAGGAGATTGCTCGCATGGCAGCGGCAATGAAGGAAATGCAAGAGGCTAGTGATCAACAGATGAAGATTATGAGGAAGATGCAAGCCGAGATGATAGACTTGCAAAAGCAACTCCAAGTAGCAAGGACCCGAACCGAGATAGCTCGAGAGCGTTGCGATGTCTTACAAATGCAAATTGCTCAGAACGCAGCCGAACCTGAGGCAGAGCCTGAGGCCGAGCCTGAGGCAGATCCCGAAGAGGAGCCTGAGGAGGAACCTAAGGAAGATCCCGAGGAGGAACCCGAAGAGGAACCGGAGGAAGAACCGGCTGAGCCAGAGGCACACTCAGAGGTGTCCCCAGACGATGTGCAGATGTGCAAATTCTTGGATTGGAACTGGCTAACGCGATGAACTGGGAGGAGTTCAAGAGCATGATGCGAGAGGAGTACTGTCCGAGGGAAGAAATTTCGAAGTTAGAGTCGGTGTTTTGGTCGTTGAAGATGGTGGGTTCGGAAATCGAAGCCTACACCACTCGTTCGCACGAGTTGGCTGTGATGTGTCCGCGGATGGTGGATCCGCCGAGCAAGAGAATAGAAATGTACATTGATGGTTTAGCACTGCAAATTCAGGGCATGGTGACGTCTTCCCGACCAGCCACGATCCAACAAGCGATCCGTTTAGCTCACAAACTGACGGATCAGGCTGTGACCCAAGGTGCGTTACCACCTAGGGGTTCGACCACTAAAGCCCGTGACAACCCGAGTAATGACCACGTCAGCAATAGTAACAGCAACAGCAACCCGAACAGCGGGAAGAGAAAGTTTGACAACACCAGATCTTCATCCTCGAACCTCCCACGCAACACCACTACCGTAAGCCCGAATTTACTCGGAGCTTTAACACTCAGAATCACAACAACAACACCAACCACAATGGTAGCGGGCAGGTTTCGAGCGGATATGCTGGGAAATATCCAAGGTGCAACAGGTGCAACTTTCATCATGTTGGCCAATGTGACCGTGTCAAGTGTCAAAGATGCGGAAAGATAGGTCACCAAGCGAAAGAATGTAGAGGAGACCTTGCGGCAAAGGGTGCTCCTAAGCCACCGATGACAACTAAGGGATGCTTTGAATGTGGGCAGGAAGGTCATTTCCGGAAGGATTGCCCAAAGCTGAAACAGAATGACAATAACGGGGGTAATGGAAGTGGCAGTAATGGTGGAGGCAATGGCAAAGGAAGAGCGTTTGTGATTGGATCGGGTCAAGCCCGCAATGACCCGCATGTGGTGTCTGGTAAGTTCCCTGTAAACGATTGTTTTGCTTCTGTTTTGTTTGACACTGGAGCTGATAGGAGTTTTGTGTCGAAAGCCTTTAGCCAACTTTTAGACCTAACTCCAACTCCGTTAGATGCTAAGTTTCCTGTTGAATTAGCTGACGGTAAGACTATAGTAACGACTCATGTACTTGCGGGATGTAAGTTAAAACTGTCAGGTCATGTCTTTGATATCGACCTTATTCCTTTTACGCTTAGTAGTTTCGATGTCGTTGTCGGCATGGACTGGTTATCCGAGAACCGAGCGGAGATTATATGCCATGATAAGATAGTCCATATTACCACCCCTTCCGGCGAGATCATTTCGGTCCGAGGCGAGAGAAGCGGCATGACCACTAGCGTCATTACCCTTTTGAAGGCACAGAAGTATCTACGAAAGGGTCATCCGGCAATTTTGGCGCAGATTGTTGAGAAACCCGCGGAGGAGAAACGAATTGAAGACATACCGGTTGTGCGAGACTTTCCGGAAGTTTTCCCAGAGGATTTGCCCGGACTCCCTCCTATTCGTCAAGTCGAATTCCAAATCGAGTTGACACCCGGTGCAGCACCCATAGCACGAGCCCCGTATCGGCTCGCACCGGCGGAACTTCAGGAGTTGTCCACTCAGTTGCAAGATTTGTTGGATAAGGGTTTTATCCGACCTAACTCATCGCCATGGGGAGCCCCTGTCTTGTTTGTCCGAAAGAAAGACGGGACTTTCCGAATGTGCATCGACTACCGGGAGTTGAATAAGGTGACGGTCAAGAACCGTTATCCTTTACCCCGAATTGATGATTTGTTTGACCAGCTTCAAGGATCGAGTTACTACTCGAAGATTGATCTACGATCCGGTTACCACCAGCTGAGAGTGCGCGAAGAAGATATCTCAAAGACGGCTTTCAGAACACGGTATGGTCACTACGAGTTTTCGGTTATGCCTTTTGGCCTAACCAACGCGCCAGCCGTATTTATGGATCTCATGAATCGAGTATGCAAGGCGTACCTCGACAAGTTCGTGATTGTTTTCATCGATGATATTCTCGTCTACTCCAAGAACGAGACTGACCACGAAGAGCACCTAAGGGTAATTCTGGAACTATTGAAGAAGGAACAACTGTATGCTAAACTCTCGAAATGTGAATTTTGGCTTCGCGAGGTTCACTTTTTAGGACATGTGATCAACGAGAATGGTATACATGTCGATCCCGGTAAGGTAGAGGCCATCAAAAACTGGGAAGCACCTAAGACTCCGACTGAGGTGCGACAATTCCTAGGACTGGCCGGCTACTACCGGCGTTTCATAGAGGGATTTTCAAAAATTGCTCAACCCCTCACCGCTTTGACCCACAAGGGCACTAAGTACAACTGGGGTGACGCGCAAGAATCCGCTTTTCAACTGTTGAAAACCAAGCTTTGTAGCGCCCCTATTTTAGCCCTCCCCGAGGGAACGGAAAATTTTGAGGTACACTGTGACGCATCTATACAAGGTCTCGGTTGTGTGCTGATGCAACTCGAGAAGGTTATAGCCTACGCCTCTAGACAACTACGGGTTCACGAGAAGAACTACACGACCCATGATTTGGAACTCGGAGCTGTGGTGTTTGCTCTTAAGATATGGAGGCATTACTTGTACGGTACCAAGTTTACCATTTACACCGACCACAAGAGTCTCCAACATATCTACGATCAGAAGGAGCTGAACATGCGACAGCGTCGTTGGGTCGAGCTGCTTAAAGATTATTAAGGCAGCGCCGTTTGAAGCGCTGTACGGACGGAAGTGTCGATCACCACTCTGCTGGGCAGAGGTGGGTGACAGCCAAATCACTGGTCCGGAACTGGTACTCGAAACCTCGGAAAAGATTGTTCAAATCCGAAATCGCATGGCAGCAGCACGAGATCGCCAAAAGAGTTACGCCGACAAGCGCCGAAAACCTCTCGAATTTCAAGTGAACGATCGGGTGTTACTCAAAGTCTCACCTTGGAAAGGTGTGGTTCGCTTTGGAAAGCGAAACAAACTCAACCCACGGTATGTTGGTCCGTACCGGATAACTGAGCGCATTGGTCCGGTGGCGTACCGACTGGACCTACCAACAGAACTCAGTGGCGTACACGATGTATTCCACGTATCAAATTTGAAGAAATGCTTATCTGATGAATCCCAAGTAGTCCCTTTGGAGGAACTACAAATTGATGAACAGTTACGTTTCATTGAAGAACCAGTCGAGGTTTTGGATTGGGAAACCAAAACGCTCAAACACAGCAAAATTCCAATCGTTAAGGTTCGTTGGAACTCGAGACGTGGATCGGAGTTCACGTGGGAACGCGAGGATCAAATGATGAAAAAGTATCCTCACCTTTTTGAAGGGCTAACCAAACACAGAAAACCGCGAAACTCGGCAAACCGTCAAACATCACCGGAGGTATGAATTAAATTTCGGGACGAAATTTCTTTCTACTAGGGGATGATATGACAAACTGAAAAATTTTTTTTTACTCTTTCAGACTCTCATCACGACTTAACTCAAATTTTCAGGACGAAAATTCTTTAACATGGGAATGATGTGACAATCGTCAATTTCAGGTTAACTCCGTTAACTCAACTCCGTCAATTCAACCTTTAAGATCGTTAAATCTATAACGCACACTTCATTACATTTAAACTAGGGTTTAAATGACGCTTAACACTTACTACATGTGTAGTCTTTCGGGATTTGCACCGAAACGCAAACGAGTTGACGCAAACGATTGATAAATAAACGAAAAAAACGTCAAAACAATAATTATGTGATAATTATGTGTTAGATATATGTGTGTTACTTGATTTTGTTATGTGGAATGTTAAACAAGAAACAAGAACCAATTAGTTAGGCTAGAGATGTAACACTTGAAAGTAGAGGGACTAGAGTGTAACTTGTATCATTATAAATATATCCTTAACTAAACTCTAACCTATTATTTTCTAAACCTACAACCCCGATCGGCCTCTCTCTCCTTTGTTCTCCACGGCTGCCGTCCACAAACACACACATATACACATCAAATCAAGTGTTTGATCCAAGAACAAGGTGCTAGGAAGGTATAATTGATCATCCCTTACCTCCTTGTTGTTTAATTTTGATGTTTAATGGGTTAATCAAAAACCCTAGGCAGCCGATTTGCTTGTATATGTATGAGTTAACATGAGGGTTGTTGAATTCATGATGATTGATAACTAGTATTGATGTTGATGCATGATTGATTGTTGTCTTTGATTTGAGTTGAAATACAAACCCTAATCTTGTATGCATGGTGTAATTGACATGCATGGATAGTGGTGGTAGTGTCTAGCATGTTATATGATTGATTTATGGTCCATAGATAGTTAAATTGTTGAGTTTTGATGTGAACAGATTCTGGACAGAATGTGTATACGATGTTTAAGTGACTGTAACGAAGTGTAAACGTGAAAATTGGTTGAGATTGTGGGTACTGCAGTAAACTAGGTTGAGTCTAGTTTCTATAAAGTATAAGTTTGTAATTTTTGGACAAGTAGAAGTTTACTTTTATGATTTTACAAAAACGTTGTGCAAAGCTGAGCTGTTAGACATGCTGTTAGGTTATGTTGTAAATGTTATATCTCATGAACTACGAGACCAATTGGGTTGGTTCCACTTCTGGAAGTTGATTCATTGAGTTAGGAACCAAACCCAAGTGGTCTTGCATTTATTGGATTTTTCGTTTAACGGGAATTGCAAATAACATTCTGTTGCGCATGAATCTGACTGATATGAGTTTGCTGTAATGTTTTGGTCATTATAAGAAAAATATGTGGAATAAAAATAAGATAAAGTATGTTCTGGAAACCTAAGACATGTATGTTTGAGTGGTGATTTTTGGTGAATTAATTGAGATGATATGATCGGTGAAATAGTACAATCTTTCAAGTAGAAATTCTGTCACAGTGAAACTAGCTGCTGAGTTGTGTATAAATGCATGAAATATGATATTTCTTATATAATTGTTATGTTTTGACCAAAATACCCTTGCGGGGAATAGTTGCAAATTGATTTCCATGATTTGACCAAATTGCCCTTATGGGGAATAATGGCTAGTAATTGTTATTTGTTGACCAAAATGCCCTTACGGGGATAATTGCTAGTAAAGTATGTTATTAATACATGACACAAAAGTAATTGTTCACTCACGTATCGTATCACAATTGTACTTGTTTAAGTCACACACGATTCACAAACGAAACACGAAACATGTTACGTGTATAGGTATTATGTGCCGAGTCTAGAGACTCGTTAAACATACCGATACTTAGAAAATCTCTTTGTTATTTAGAACGCTAGAAAGTTTCTACGACGCGCATCACTTGGTGATCTAATTCGGGATATTCTTCGCAAACGGTGAGTTCACTTACCCCACTCTTAAACTGTTTTCAAACGTTTTTCACTTGGGGGAGATAACATACTCCGATAAACGCATTTTCTGAGATAAACGCATATTTAAGATTTTGTTATAAATTATATATCACTTGTAAAGGCTAAGCGGCAAACGTAACATTTGAAGTCCCACACATCGAACCGGTTAATATTTGGAATAGCGAGTCACTGTTGAGTAGTACTACTGGGTTTGACAAACCCCACCCGACGCTAAGCTCAACTGGAGGTTGAGTGGGTGTAATTTTGGCTAACACTTACCATGGTCTGGGTTGACCTGGTGACGGGCACTTGATAAACAGTCAGCTTCGGTCTCGAACCACTTAGCGATACTTGTTGTATAGATTAGCTACCTATCGATATATAATTTGACGTAACACTATCAGGTAATGCAAAACACTTAAACGCCGTAACGTGGTTACGCAACACTTAAACGCCGTAACGTGGTTACGCAACACTTAAACGCCGTAACGTGGTTACGCAACACTTAAACGCCGTAACGAGGTTACGCAACACTGAAACGCCGTAACGAGGTTACGCAAAACGCCAAACGATTTATCTTATATAACTTGTGAACTCACCAACCTTGTGTTGACACTTTTAGTATGTTATTCTCAGGTAGCCGAGGCGGGCGCGCGGTTTAGGAGCATGCATTAAATGAAAACACTTTTATTCTGCAAACTTATTTTTAACAGTTATCTTTGGTTTTAAGTCGTCCTGCGTGACGCAGCTTTTGAATTAATGTTTTTACGCTTCCGCACTTATTTGCATTTAAACGTTTTTATGGTTTGATTATAACTGATGATTCCGATCCTGCCAGTTCACATCCTCTGACGGTAAAACTCCGTTAGTGGATTTTGGAGGGTGTGATAGATTGGTATCAGATCCATTGGTTATAGCGAACTAGAAGCTGCATGCATACTAGACTATAACCGCGACGACCCATTAGTTATAATGATACGCACTGCATAGGTTTGTGTAGTCTGGTAATCTTATCTCTTTACCTCTTTCACTCATACGCGCGCATACACGGCTTACCTGTAGGAATGTCGACGCCACCCTCATCATCATCCGATTCGATGACGCATGCTCACGGGAAGGAACCTCAGTTACCTACCGCCTCGCCACCACCGCGTAGTCCCGGAACTCGAAGCTCCCTTACCGAAGAGGTACCCCGCCTATCCGGAGGCCTTTACGAAAACGACGTAAGCTGGGATTGGTACCCTAACATGATCAGACGTATGGTCTATCGCGAACAAGTTCCCCCGTTGCCTCACCCGAACCATCCTGCTTATCCCAACACTCTACCACCCATAACCGAACCTGTAGAGCGAGTTCTCGCAGCTGTTGTTTCATGCTTGGAGCGTGACGTGGGTTACATGCGCTATACGAGAGCGAACGTTTCCGGACTGTTAAAAGACGGAACCGAGACTAAGGAGGAGATTGCTCGCATGGCAGCGGCAGTGAAGGAAATGCAAGAGGCTAGTGATCAACAGATGAAGATTATGAGGAAGATGCAAGCCGAGATGATAGACTTGCAAAAGCAACTCCAAGTAGCAAGGACCCGAACCGAGATAACTCGAGAGCGTTAGGGAACCGAACCGGTTCTCCCACCCTCGGACCCCTAACCGGTTCTTACCGGTTCCTACACTGTAACCGGTTCCAACCGGTTACAGTGTAAAAAAAATTTTTTTTTTTTTCGTTTTTCGTTTGCGATTTGGATTCTAAACTACGATTTGTATTTGTATAGCATGAAAAATAAACAAAACAATTAACATAAAATTCATTTTATTTACTTTAAGAAGTTCAAAAAAAAAAAGGTTACATGTTTTAAAATCTTCAAAAACAAACTAACAAAACATTAAACTTATAAATATAAAGTTGTGACATATTATTTCTAGAAAAGCCTTCTTGTTCGTCGTAATTATTGAGCGGCGACTTCTTCCTCGGAATTACTTGTAGAAATGCCTTCTTGTTCGGCGTGCACTCGAACATCAAGTGGTGTTTCATCTTCAAGAGTGGTTACGTGTTGAATACGATCAATTGAGTCCAAGTGATCCTTTAAGCAAATGCACATCTCCACCGACTCCGAATTTAGTCTTGTTCTTCTCACCGATATTACCCTGCCACTAAGAGAAAAAGCGGATTCCGAAGCTACCGTAGAAGCTTGGACGGTTAGTAAATCACGGGCCATGGTGGCAAGAATCGGAAACTCGGTTTCCTTTACCTTCCACCAAGCCAAAACATCAAAAGTGCCATATTCCTCTTCGGATAAACCGGTAGAGTGATCATTTGCACTATACCTTCCTAGTTCGCTTGAATGGGTGTTACCCCTTTGTTTTTTAGCCGTTACGTTGCGAACGGTGTTCATAAGGCTAATCATGGGATCTCGTACTCTAGTAGCACTTGAACTTGATGAAGACCCCCCCGGCATAGGCATGTGTATGTTTGACCCATATTTATTTAAATAAAAGTCATACATAAATTTAAAATTCAAGTTAAAATAATTTTTTGCCTCTGTTGAAAAGTTTGGGTCAATTTCATGCATATCTAAGGCTGAAAAAATTTCGTCTATCACACATTCAACCCCCGTAACATTTAACATTGGGTTTAAAGCGGCGGCGCAAGTAAAAACCGGTGGCAATTCAAGAAAATATTTTTTTTAATTTAAACTTCATTAGTAATATGATGTTTGAAAACATTGGACTTTTATTTTCAAATTCTTTAAGATTGTTAACCATTAAAAATAACTCCGAAAGAACCAAGGGACTTGTCGGATAATACGTTCCCGATAGTTTCGTAGTTGATGTTTTAAAAACTTCAAGAAAAGTCGATAAGTCATTAATAATTTCCCATTTCTCATTTGAAAAGGGGATTGCCAAATCATTCTCGGCAAGACTAGAATGAAACATTTGTAAAGTTTCTCTTTGTTCCAAAGCACTTTGAAAAATTGTGCAAGTGGAATTCCATCGATGAGGTACATCCCAATTAGCTCCCAAAGCTTTTCTTCCCGTATCTTTACAAAATTTTCTATAATCCATTTGTCTTTTTTTACTTTTCTTAAAAACTTCATGTAGCATTAGTCTAAAATCGTTTATAACCGATGTAACCTCATCCGAAGCAAGTCCGTCTTGCACGATTAAATTAATGATATGTGCAACACACCTTGAGTGAAAAAATACACCATTGCAAATCGGCGTATATTTTAATTTTAATTTATCAACCGCCGATGTATTATTCGACGCGTTATCAAATGCCATTGAAAATATTTTATTTTCTAGTTTATAAGTTTTTATAACATAATCTAAAATTTCAAACAAATTATCTCCCGTATGTGGATACTCAAAGTGTTCGAAAGCAATGGTGCGTTTCATCATTTCCCACGATGACGGGTCTACCCAATGAGCGGTGACACAAAGATAAGATTCGGGTAGACCATGTGGAGCCGACCAAACATCACTAGTTAAGTTTATTCCCGTATTTATATTTTCAAAATATGCAATTAGTACCTCTTTGGCCTTCTTCCACAATTTTAAACAATAACGTTTAAGAGTATGACGACTTACGTGAGTGTATTGTGGTTGAAGCGTATCTCGAATCATGGCGGTTAAGCGAGGGTTGTCGAAGTGGCTAAACGGCAAAGCTTCTTGAATCACAAACTTCGCCATACGATCTTGAACTCGATCAATTTGGTATGTAAATATTCCGCCTTCACTATCCATTTGCGTTTGTTGCGAATCGACGTTCTTTTTCAACGCCTTGCAATACGGTTTTTCAATGTGTTTCTTCAAATTTGAATTCGAAAGTGGGTTTAAATAAACCCCACAAAACTTGCACCGAGCCTTCAATGAATGGTCACTCAATTCAACCAAATCCCAATTGCACCAAATCTCTTGATTACGATTATGAGGTACAATACGAACGAAACTTGTTTCGGCGTTGGAACCTTGACCAACCGATGATTGTGAGGCAGCCATAACAACAAATATGAATATAGAAGAAGAGAAAACAAGAGATTAGAGAACTCAAAACATTGTAATAGCGTTTTTTTGTATTTCTTTGCGTTCGGGTTTGCGTTTTGAGTGTTGTGATGAACCCAGGACACCAAATACCTATTTATACTAGTAGTGGGGGCTTGGGGGAGCCAAAAAACGGCTATTTTTGACCCCAACGGTCAAAAAATGATTTCCAACGGTTTAATCGATCCAACGGCTAGAACCGGTTCTTAACCGGTTCCGGATGGAACCGGTTAGGAACCGGTTCCGGTTCGGTTCCGGTTCCTACCCGCCCCCACTCAGAAACGCAAGAACCGGTCACGGATCATCGGGTTGAATCAGATAGGGTCCGGTTCCTACCAAAAACGGGTAGGAACCGGTTCGGTTCCGGTTCGGGTCCACCGGTTCGGTTCCAGGAACCGGTTTTTTTGATCAACTCTACTCGTGGAATTGACAATCATGTGAGATATACTTTTTATTTAGTTTACTATTTTTATTACTTCTATGAGTGGTAAAAAATAGTACTTGAGGTAGTTAATATGATTAAATGAAAGTTTTTTTAACCTATATGAATAAGGGTTCTTCTACATCACTAGGCCTATGCGGGTCGTATAGGCCTATACGGGGCCGTATAGACAATTTTTTTGGACACAAATTTTTGACAACCATATATTTATGTGATTTATGACTTAACATCTTATGTAGCCATCATCTAAATATATTATCTTACTTGCATCATCAGTTTTTAGCAATTTTAGCCGCTCTCCTTTTCGACCCTTTCATGTTTTGTTTCACTCGTATAGAATTATGTTTTCTATTAAAAAGTTGAATTATATGATATTTTAGAATAAAATATATTTTCATTTGGCTAAGTAATTTGTAGCACTACACGGCTCGTATAGGTTCGTTTTCTGGCAACGATTAACAGTGTTCAAAGGCAAAGGCAAGTTGAGTTCAACTGTAAATTTTCTAGACAGTCGTATAGCCCTATACGACCGTATAGGTTTAATGGTGTGTTAGGGAGCAATACGAGCCTTTAAACGCTTATACGGTCGTATAGACTGCAAAAAGATGTTCTTTGTCCCATGTCAGTCATGCGTAGCCTATACGGCCTGTATAGGCATATACAAGCCGTATAGGCCTGTCTAGTCAACATGGGGGTGGTGTATGAGTTAATAAATCATCTTATGATTACCGGCAATAACGTGTTAATCAACTTGTACAATCCTAAAAAAATCTCAAATAATGATTTTACTTTTGTTATATAAAACAGCAAAGTAAACCAAAGCAACTAAGTTTTCTTGCTATTAAAACACCTGAAAAACGCCTTCAATATAACTTGACATGCCATTCAATTCTCTAAAATAAGATTGAATATTAATCATTTCCCCATTTCGTATAACAGTATCGTAATATTCAACCCCTGGAAAGCAACTTGCAAAAAACCGCCAAACAACTTGATCCAGCAAACCCAACCCCGTCAGTTTGGTTTGTCGCTTTTTAAAACCACAACTTGCGGTACAGCCTAAAATTTTCATGAAAACCAGCCCAATCTAACCATAAACACCTACAATGACTACAATATAGACATGGATTCTAACACCTTTGAAGCCTCTAATTAGGTAACAAAAAAGCTCGAATAATGGATAACCAAACATAGTATAGAATCACCACATTTCCGGTACAGATTTCTAGCAAAAAAAGGTATCGAAAACACGCATCGTCTCAAACAATCATATGATATAACTGCTTTAAAGCAAAGAGCATAAAAAGTAACATAACTTATGAGGACTCGATATCTGACCCTTGCAAACCTTCTTGATAGACCTCAAAATCCTCGGGACTCCATCTGCATATCAAGTTAAGCTTGAAGGTAGCCATCTTTGTTCCCAACAAACGCTGCATTCACATCAAAATCAGAGCCAAGTATAGATGTAAAAACCCAGAATAATAATAATAAATTCATAATATTAAAACACGTGGTACTCACCAATATGCGAGACGCCTCGGGTGATATGGGATTACCCTCCTCGCATACAACATAATCTCCAACAAGCTCAACCACTCCTATTTCACATCAAAGGGACCAACATAATATTAGCAACACTAAAAAAGTATTATTCAATAAGAAATCATACTTTTTTCTCTGAAAAAGAGAATGCAAACCTTTATTTAACCGCACTGGCAACCCTTGCTTCCTCAAAAAGGGTTCCATCTCATGTGTGAACTGCTCAAGAGGACCTTCTTTAAGTTCCACCTGAACACTCAAGTATTACACAAAATCATACAAATTTATAATAACAAGAATTGTAATTACTGTAATTATGATAATATTCATCAATATGGGATATATGAAGTACATCAAACTACTAACCGTTTCTGTAGCAATACTTCCAGTCCTAGCAAAGTCGTAGTCTTCATACTCGTTAAATATTCTGCAAGATATGTAAAAGCAATAACAAATTAAAAAAGTAGAAGAAAATCGAACAAAACACTATCGTGTAACAGATGTCATCTTTTGGGGCAGGTTAAATGGGCCAGGTGGAGTTCACTTGACCCGCAAAAATAACTTATAAAATGAATAATAATAATAATAATAAAGTACTAACCTTTGAGCTTCTTCTACAGGCATGTTGGTTAAACAAAGACCAGAATCCCCTCTAAGAAGCTGTATGCAAATACGACTAAATTTAGCATACAAACAAAATTATAACCACACTGCTGTTTACGTAAGTATTAATTAGGCCTGTAACCGAATCAAGCGTTCGATGAACAGTTCAGCGAGAAGTTTGTTTATGTTAGTTTATTTAACAAATGAACAAAAACAGAAATTTGAGGTTCATTGAATTAAACAAACTAACATAAAGACATGTTTCATTCGTTCTTCGCATAAACAAACACGAGCATGTTCATTTCATAATCTAACAAACATGAACACAAATATTCGTCCAACTAAGTGTCCATGTTCGTTTAAAGTTAAATGAACAGACCTAGCCTATTAACGTGTTCACCTTAGAAACCTTGTGAAGCCCTGGTCTCACTTCATCCGAGTCGGCCCGGCCTAAAGCAACCTGCATCACTTTGTTCGATCCTAAGAAAAAACTATAACAGAAAATACATAAAATAAATTTACTCCAAACTGAAAAATTGAAAACATTATCTAGTGAAAAAAAATAAAAAAATGAAGGGTTTAAAGCACCTGGTGGTGGATTTGAGTTGCTCCCTGAACTGCTTAAACTTAAGATTCCTCATATTCTCAAAGCTGAAAACATAAATGGAATTATAACCCTCAACGGCTTCTCTGATTGAGCTCACTATGCTCTCCTTATGCTCTCTTCCTTTCTTCTTGGTTTTTGACAACGTCACTGCATAATTATTATTATCATCATACAAACCCTAACACTGAATGAAATTACATAGATTTACCTGCTCTCTCTCTCTTTGATTTCGGCATCTTTCTTTCCCCTACCCCAGCAGTTACTGAAAATTGCAGTCGCTTGTGTAGCCGTTGTTGCTCTCTGCTTCTTAAACACCCACCGCATTAAACCTCCAAGATTTTGATGCTAGGGTTTTAAGGCCATGCCTTCTGTTTTGTGGGCTTATGTTGGATCACCATAGGCCCATTACTATAATTTCTGTTTCTAAGAGTCACAGCTGCACAAAATACCCGGTTCCGGACACAACCTGATTCCAACCCGTACCCGACTCGTGGGTATGACCTGTTATAGGATTTCTCCCTTGAGTCGTACCCGGAACCGGACCCGCCAGAAATATCTAGTCAAAACCCGAGCCTACCCTACCCAAAACCTGGAAAACCCGCCTACCCGCCCGGTTTTGACTTTTATTGACCATACTGAAAACCAGTTTTGGTTACTGAAAATACCCTGTTTGTACACCTCTACTAAAAGTTATATACTTATATTTAGGTACGGCCCAAAACTACCCGCAAACCTAATATTTGAAATCAAATATGGGATTAGTAGTTTTCACGGCTATGATATTTGATTTTACTCGACTCGAAAGATACATATATAGTTACTTACGGATACTTGAACCATCCTTTTTTATTCACTTTTTCTTGGCTAAAAAAATGTAACCTACTTTTTTGTTTGGTGATGGCAACCCAAGTTCACTGGCATGCATGTTCATAGCTCAGGTGTGTTCAAACCTTAGATGAGATTTTAACCGTGCATCGTTAGTTTAACACTTGAGGATGGTGCCAACCCTTACCAAGAGGAAACCAACAACTTGTAAAACTCTTTGACTTGCCTACGCCTGAAAGCTCAATGACATCCTTGTAAATGGCAGCAAGATTTTTGTGTTGAAGGTGGGATTCGAACTTGTGACTACAGGGTAACAGAGTCTTATCCACTTCAGTCGGTGTCAGTGAACCAAATAGCCATCGACAATAAAGTAATCTACTAAGTCACAAATTTTTGCCTTTTATTTTTTTTATTTTCTTTGGTTAATAAAGTTTTATAAAATTTAGTATAGTAAGAAATAAATTTAGAAATTCCAACAATTAATTTTCAACAAATTAAAAATAATGATACATGTCAAGTATGCGACGAGGTTTAGACACTGTTCTACAATCGGATAAAGACCGGAATTACCAACACATGTCATAAACCTATCTCATTATCACACCTTGTTATATTTTGGGTTAGTGATAATAACATGTTATAAAGAAATGTTTTTTCACTAAACCAAGTTGCAAATATTGTAAATTGATTTTATTTGATTGTGTGAAGTTACAACTACTTAATAAGACTATTTACATTTGTCTTTGTTAAATGTAAGAAGGATTTCAAACAAATCTGATAATATTACAAGTTGAATTGTAATTTGTAAGTCTGTTTGGATTCTTTTGGTGACCATGCGGTGCATTGCAAAGAATTGTCTGGCTTTAAATACAGACATGATTTAGTTAGGGATGTCTGTGTGATGTTCTTAAACGGGCAGAGATTTCTGCTAAAAAGGAGGCCCCTATTAACTTTCTCACGGATCCTCTTGAAGGGAGGTCTACTTTACGACCAGCTGATATTCTTATGTTCGGGTGGGCAGGGGGGAAACACGCCTGTGTGGATCTTACAGGAGTGTCTCCTCTTGTTGGGCTCAGGGACCGTGGGTTTGTTGTGGGTTAGGCTGTGTTGAAGGCTGAATCGGGCAAAGTTGCTAAACACGAGAAAGCTTGTTTAGATAATCAACATGTCTTTCTACCATTTGCCTTTGATACATTTGGTTTTCTGGCCCCAGAGGCTGTGAAATTTTTGAGTAGGGTTCAGCGCGTCGTACTCGGAACCTCTTCAGCTTCTAGGTCCCAAAGCTTCGTTTTTAGCAGGATTGGTTTTGCTATTCAAAAGGAGGTTGCAGCGCAGCTTGTTGTCCATTTGCCTACCACTTTATTGTAATCGTTTTATAGTAAATTATATATAAAATAAAAAAAGACCATTTGATCTGATTTGTGTAAGTGTCCATGACTGTTTAATAGCACATGCCTTTTACGAGCCATATGTTTAATATAAATGTTCAAAAAGTCGTTGGACGTATGACTCATGGTCATTCATGTGAGCCATATATGCCAGCATGGGTATATGTCGGCCTCAACATAGTAGCCAATAGCGCGCTAAGGTTCTAAGGTGAGGTGAGGCATCAAACACACTCGAAATAAAAAAAAATACCTTTAAGCGGGCAAAAGTGGCGTGAAGTTCCATCGAGATAGAACATGGGGTCAAACCAGATGAGTTAAAGAGGCTAACTTGTTTCTTCTATGCGTAAAAGGGGTAAGAGTGTTGGTAGGATGTAACACTTCTAATAAATAGTGAACAATGAATATATAGTAAACTAGTTCAGTTATAATAGAGTAATGATGTAATAAGATGCGTAGTAATTTAAATTAGTTATAGAAAATATAAAAAGCAAATTAATTGTTGAGTTTCAATTTTTTTTAGCAGCATTACTAATTGTTATGTTTAGATCGGCCGTTGTGGACTTCGAAGGAAGGGGCGATTTGAGTGAACACCGGAGGTGGGGTGGGTAAAGGTGGGCAATTTGGGGAAGGGGGCTACATCACGATGAAGGGTCCATGTGTGGGTGGGGGGGCTACATCTCTCCCCCCCCCCCCTTCTCTCTCTCTTTATATATATACTAGATGGGTGCCCGCGCGATACAGGTGTTTATGATTCGGTTAAAACCTTGAAATCGTTTAAATCGGTCATTGGTTTGACTTATTCTTTCTTTTTACTTTTGGTTTGTTGGTCGGTTTCAAAATTTTCAAAACATAGTGAACAGTTGGTTCGCGGTTTATATCGGCAACCGACTATATGAAACCAGAAAAGACTGTAAATTAACCTAATTGCAATATGATTCCTTTTTGTAATCTTTGTTGTTATTATTTCACGTCCTAGCTCTTCTATTAATATTTACCATTTATGTGGCTAAAATTATCATTTTTTATTTATGATCATCTCAAGTATCATATTATGTTGGTTTTTAGTTAAAATTGACGGTACATTTAAATTATTAATTATTTTAAACTACATATATTATTAAAGTTTAAACTGTGAAACCAAACTGGAATCAGGCCGTTAGTAATTATTCGGTTTCAACTTTCAATGGTTGAGTTTGGTTTTGGACGACAACAAATCAGTATTAACGGTTGGACTCACAAGTTTAACTTAAAAACCATCAGAACCGACACTGAGCACCCCTACGTAACATATTAAAAAAATTACAACAATATCATATCCAAATTAAAGAGAATAAAATGCTCGTTTTTATGGTGCAATTTTTTAATAAAAATATTAACGTATGAAAAGGCTATAGTCGTTTAAAAATCATGGATGGTAAGTTAGTTTACAAGTTAAATTAAAAACATTTTATGGTTAAAGAAGAGGGACCAAACTTGTAAGTTAAATGAATTATGTTTAAAAGACATGTTTACTCTTACTAACACATGTACCTCATGCTTTAATTGTTGTAAATTACTTAATGTTGATATTGCACTTTCATCGCTATATCCCCAAAATTAGAGGAGCATCCTAAACAATGGTCGTATTGCAAAAATAAGATGGTCTAAACATTATCCAGGTTAATTGATATACGATTCTGGTATGATTTCCTATTTGTGCATATTCTATCTTTCGTATTATTTACAAGATAAAGTTTATGACTTGGTATTGGTTTGTTGAATAAAACTTAAACTGTTAGTAAGAAATTTTTCATTTCTAACAAACTTAATTTTTTCTCTAAACAGAAAAATGGAAAGGATACCAATATAAGTCATAAAAAGTTATACTAATATTATCATGCAGGAAAAAATGATTAGGGTTTCACTCAAAACGGAGCCCATCCACCCGAACCATCGTATTGTTCTAAAAGCAGGAAATAAAAGACGGTTTGGGCTTCGTCCTGAACCAGGATCCCTCCACCCAAACCATTATCCTAAGCATGTCATATTATCCTTACACAACCAAAATAAAAATTGTTTTGACAACCATCACAAACACATTAACACAACCGGAACACCCGGTTCAAGCCTTGTCACCTTCACCATGATCACCCTCCTTTTTCTCCAACTCCGTCACCTCACCAGCCTTGGTTTCCTTCACCTCCTCACTAGCACCAGCATCCTTGATCACTTCAGAAGTACCTGCCACATCATCCTCTTCAAACTTCTCCCCCCTTAGCATCTTCAGCTTCTTCTTCCAAGCCGTGGAGTTCCAGGAGTCCATCGTGTAGCCCTTCGCTTGCACTTCTTCTGACATCTTGAGCATTGACTCCAGGATACTGGTGGCTACACACTTTTGGCTTCTTCAATAAATTCAGTCTTCTCCAACTCAAATGAGGCTCTGAGATCCACAATCTTTTTATCCTTCTTTTTGAGTAACTTATCCTTTATGTCAACAGCATGTATAAGATCGGCAACCTTGACCTCAGCCTCTCTCTGAGCCGATTCAGCATCTTGGGATCTCTGACGGTAACCTTCAGTTTTCTGTTATCCCCAAATTAACATAAGTTTTTCTGCAGTTTACTATTTTCAGGATAAAGAGAAGCACTTACTGTTCCAAGAAAGTTGGCAAGAGCTTGTAGCTTCTCCACAGCATCAGTGGTGCTCATATCGGTAAAAGGCTCGGTCTCAGCTGAAGTAGTGGCTTTCCTCTTCTTCTGTGCAGCGCTTTTCTGGCGAGTCGTCGGAACTCTCACTACCGGGGAGAGGGTCTTGGAGTGTTCTTGTTTAACCACGGTCCTATCCTCGATAAGGTCATCCAGGTCGACTAAGCTGAAAGAAGACTCTGGCTTTGGTATCCCTATATAACAATTTATCAGGTTATTCCCAAGAAATTTAAATCCTAAGAATTTCATAAAAAACCCAAAAAACTTACCAGAAGACATACTCTCAACAGACTTCGCGGCGGTCACACTTGTTTCCCCTGTTTCTACTTCTACCCAGAACTCTCTATCCACCGATGAAACCTTAAACAACGCTTTAAGCCTTCTATTCGTATCCTTCCTATACTTTATCAAATCTTCAAACACAACTGCCAAAAAATAAACCGTATTAACACAAATTATTTGCAAAAAGAAATCTTATCCTAAGAATTTCCTACCCTTGTGAACCCATTTAATAGGCAAGCTCATTCCGTCGGGAATAGAGTCGCGACGCATGTAAAATTTTTTTTTCTTCCAATCAGGGTCACTACCGGACACCTTGGGAACCATATAAAGACGGCTGGATTTGGATTGAAGACAATAGCGGAAAGATCCGTGGGTACGGAGGTTATACGTCGCGGATATCTCAGGTACGCCTATCGACAACCCATGGGTTTTATTCAATCGATCTACAGTAGCCAAGACTCTCCACACCATTGGCATGACTTGGGAGTAAGAGAACCCGGTGACATCAAAGAACTCTTTGATAAGCGGAGAAAACGGATATGAAAGGCCGATCGAAAAGGGATAATAAAAGAAGCAAACCCAGGTTTTTGAAGAAAAATCAGCCTTTACTTTGGGGTCATACGGCCTAATAATAGCTTCAGCAGGTAGTAAGCCCGATTCTTTCAGAAATCTAATATCTAGATCTCTAAACAGACACTGGACTTCATCGGTGGCGGGAATGTGAGTTTGGTCAACGAAATCTTCCGAGGTTACGAAGGAGAAAGGATTGGGCGCTCGAGGGGTTCTCTTCCTCATTATCGTTCGAATCGGAAGAAAAAATTTCAAGAAATTAAGAAGACAAGAGAGAAGAACTGACCTGATGGTGAACCGGTGGAGAGATTATTATTATTTTGAGATTGGGAAATGATTTGATTATAACCTAAAAGGACGGTTTTAGGGTCTCCTCAATCCACGTGCATGTCCTTTCAGTTAATAGAACATATTTTTACTTTTTAAAATTTGAATTTTTTACAGCTGTCACGCGCAATCTGCAAAAATTGGGGGCAATTGTTGGGTGTAGATTTTTTATCCTTGGGATGAGCTACGATTCAAGGATTCTGAGATATCCTGTCAACGCTAATATTCCGAGGATGATATTTGACTAATTCAATTGTCCTATATTACTTATATTTGTTTTGCATATAAGATCACGTGCTAAATATGCTAATTTGAACGTGGACTTACAACGGCTAATGCTTGGACTTCGTCAATTGGAACGTGGGCAAGCAACGGATTATGGAAGAAATAGTTTAGGGTTTCCGGATTATTCGGGATAACAGTTGTAACTTTTTTCTTATATAAACGAGCTGATAATATCATTAGAACACACACCTTCACTTACCTAGCTACTAGCATACACTGTAACAAATAGTTTACGATCACTTATCAGTTCCACCACTTGTAACCACCATTTTATTATTAATAAAAGTGACGGTGATAGTTTTCACCGTCCGGGGGTTTTTTGTGCCGGAGATTATCATAATCAAGGGTTTTTTCCCTCGTAATCACATCATTGTGTTCAATCATTTTACCATTAAGCACCCCACCTCACGCACTAATTTGATCAAAAGTTAGTTTGCTAATTTTTGACCGAAACAATATATATATATATATATATATATATATATATATAGGACAACAAGTGGACGATAAACAACAGTGGGGTATTGTGGAGAGGGGCTTCGAAGACCCATTTCTTACGTGGCAATGTGAAGGGGCAACATTACACCCCTCCACAGAGGATACCCTTAGAGGTTTTATCTATGTGTCTTGCATGTCTATGGTATGTGCATTGTTTCCTAACGCCTAGGAGATAGATGAGACCTTTCCGCCTTGAGCCTTTATGAGTGAGATGTTCCATGTTGAGTCTATAAAGACGAAACAATGAATCCCTATTGTATGTGGCATGAAAGCCTATTTATTAGGTTGGAAGGAGTTCATCTTTCCATACTAAGTATTGCTAAAACATCTCATCAGAATCACATGGGATGTTTCCCTTCTTTAGTCATCCCTAAACTCTTATAATACAAATTTCTTCATCCCTCCATCACTAAACCATTTTTTAACAAGTTAAATTAAAATAAATAAAAAGTCGTCTAAAAGATAACTTATTAATACAACAATATAAAACTTGTAAATAAAATAAAATTTCATTAGTTAAAAAACCTGTTAAGATATATATCATGACAAGAATGAGTGGTTAAAATTTTAAAAAAAATTGGTGATTATATAGCAATGTTTAAAGATGTTTTTAAGTTTTCTTATAATGAGGGTTCTGCGTTTTAAAAAAATGGTTATTTTTATGATTTGTGCCAACCGACTAAATAGTTTTTGTTATGGTTTAAGGCCATAAGCCCATCACCCACCCAAGGTGGATGAATTCAACAAGACATCAAAAAAGAAACAAGACACATCCATAAATCTGAAATAAGAATGTTTTCTGATTCATAAATTTTAGGAAACACAACAGGTCTAGGGAATCAGTAAATTACATACAGAAATTAGAAGACTTTAGTCAACACAAACATGTGTGGTCAACTACTGAGTCAAAATAAAAATAAAAACTGCATTCATTCTTCTTCTGTCAAATTTCCAACTTGACAGGAAGCAGAGAAGCATACAAACAAACCACTTGTCCCTTTTATCCTTGCTAAAATTAACTACATCTTCCTGATCCCCTTCTTTACATTCACTTTTTTATACATCTACGTTTGACCGCCGTTGAACAGCCAGTTCTGGTTCATCATCCGCCTACGTCTCGCTGCCTGCCGCCGCAAACGGTTAACCAACGACATCCCATTGTTATCATCAACATCACCACCACCACCACCACCGCCATCGTCATCGTCATCCTCCCCATCCCGCCTTCTAATCCCGCCAGCGCTTCCACCGCCAAACGCGTGAAGCAACAAAAGCACGTTAACCAGATTATTATCAGCACCTGTATCAAAACCCGCCTCGGTGTCATACGCATTCCCTTCAATCACATAGTCACCAAACACCATCGACCCGGGCATGGAAGACGTGATGGTGCTGATGACATCATCACGCTCTCGGTCCCGTTCAAGACGTCTCCATCTCTGTTCTTGATCCGGGTCAACCTCACGCGGGTTGACCGAGAGATGCTCGGACCTCACGTGTTTCTTCAACTCTTTGTACACTCCAACAAACGAACACTGATCATGCATACAGCTTCTTTTCTTCGTGTTGAAATATTCACGGGCCGATTCCACCACTGTCCACCCTTTGACTTGACCTCTGCAAAGTGGGCACACGAGCTTGGTCAACTCTCCACATTTCTCAACAGGCATGTTGGCGTTTTTATATTGGTCGAGGCAGTTGGAGTAACGGGAGCTGGTCCCACACATATAGGGTCGGCAGCCTTTATCGTGAAACGAGCATAAAAGAAGAACAGCATTGTGAGGATATTCCATGCATACAGAACAGACGATGTCTTCCCAATCTTTAATGGGCTTGACGGTTGTGGGTTTGTTTTCGTTCGCCCCGTTGGGCCCACGAGTTAGCATTGGGTATGGGTGTGTTCTGTGGTGTCGTGAAGCGATCCTGCGTCTTCCCTTGATGCTTTTTGCCATTTTGATGATACGTCTGACATGAAATGAACGAATGCGTTATTATAAAACTTCAGATAATTTATCCATTTCTGTACTCTTTTATTGAGCAATAAGGAGAAAAACGCATGCAGACACTATCTACAACTCAATTTCTACATCTAAGACCATCTCCAATGCAAGAGGAAAATATGGCCCTTACTTGCCCTTGATGATGTGGCTTCATGACATGGATGAGAGAGAGTGGAAGAAGCCCTTAGCTAAGGGCATGAAAAAGAAGAAGAAAAGTGTGTTTTGTGAGGGGAGATGGGGGACCTACATGTTAGATGTTTGTTGTAAAAGAAGTTGGGCATATGAGGTGTCATAGTGAATGTAAGAAGGGCTTAAAGGAAGGCACTTTGCATTATGGATGGTCTAATTATCTGATTGTAAGTAATACAAATAACAAATCACATATTATCTTTCAAAACTGTACATCCAAACATCCCTTAAATTACCCTAAATAACATTAATAGACACGCATAAGCACATAGAAGTAGTTGTGAAAATGCATAAACAAGCATGTAGATGTGCATAATTATTTTGCTAGAAAAAGACATAAACAGAAAAATACTTTGGACCTTATCTAAAATAATTAAAAGAGAAAAAACAGCTACGTGATCATTATTATACCGGTTCTCGGATGACTAATTATGGCGTTAAGGGGTGGATGTCTGATTAGCGTGACGTGTAACAAGTTTCAGTGTTGCAAAAGAAGTTAATATCCATCCAAGTGCAGAAACAAAATTACTTATTTAAACCTGATTAAGGAGAGTTTAATGTAATCGTCACAATTATCAGTCGGCAACACAACCAGAGTTTCTGAAACAATAAGAATCAGTTTTTCAGTCGAGCATGACATGATCTTATAATTAACAACTTCAAACAGCAAACGCACATCAGACACCGTAGACTATAGCTGGTAATTTCTAACCATATACATCAATGGCCACCAAACAAGGAAAAAATCTAACTTTTGTCTACAGAATGCATAGATCCATGATTCATTAATATAAACTGAAATTGATCAAATTCAGAATGTGGGTCAACATCTAAAACTGCAATTAGACTAGCAAGCATGAAACTAGCAACTGCTGATAGCAAATGAAACCCTAAAATTCAAATTAACCATACAAAAGAAAAGAAGACGTAATTTGTTGGTTTGAAAATAATAATAATAATAATAATCTTGATTTATGAATCGGAATCGAAAGGATAATGAAAACCCAGATAGATCGGATTAGTGAAATTGAAAGGTGTAGAAAGCGTTAAATGACAACAAATGTTAGCTTACCTGGGAATTGGTTTTGTGTTTGTGATTGTGAAGGAGATTGGATGAGATTTAATTATTTATAAATGAACGGAGAGATCGAAGAGGAAAAAGGATATGAATATTGAAAAATTGGGGAAAGGATATTCGATTGATTTGAGAGAGAGAGAGAGAGAGACGCACACGCACACACAAGAGAAGTTTGGCTCGCAGGATCCACGCACTTCTAGTGAATTTAACTAATAGTAATTTTTAGAAAAATTTTGAACTAAAGGTGTATTTGTTTTCAACGGTCTACAACTAATTGAATGTTAACTCTGTTAGTTTGGCGTTTACGTGACACCATATGTGTCAAAATTTGCTTATGTGGCAGCTAACATGGCATGTGTCTGTTTAAATTATTTATAAATATATTATATATAATATATTAAAAAATTATTTAACCTTATGTCACAACCCACCCCCACCCCCTTCTACAGTCATACCTTCATCTCCGGCAGTCCAACGAGCCGCCACCACCACCATCTACGGCGAGCAACCACCGCCATCTCAAACTCAAATATTGAAAACCAATATTGTTAGGACCCTTCCTCTTTCACCATCGTCTTCTCCATTTGTCTTCCTCTCTGATCGAAGAAACATCACCCACCATCGCCGTCCAGTATGCCCAAACACACCACCTTTACCTTTGTTGCTGGATTCAGAATGGGAATCTTGATATCTGATGCTAGTGGATTTTGAGAGATAGATTTCAGATTTGATTTGAGTTGGGAGACGAGATATGGGCGGTGGCGACACAGGCGATTAATGGTGATGCGGATAGTTAGAGATATGTGTCGCCTGAAAAATGGAATTGAAGATCGCCGTAGAAGACGACTACGCCGGAAAAATGGGAGTTGCATGTCATCTTTTCCCATTCGGTTGCCTCCTCCACAACTATAGAAATCCCCTACTCTCCGGTTGCAACCGTCTTCACCATTCTTCTACCTTGGAGAACAAGACTACCATTGTTCACCGTAAAACCGTCGGAGAAGTGTAACAACGATGAAGATGATGCAAACATGGCTGGAACAAGATAGTCCCATCCAATGTTTTAAAAACTGGTTTTTACTCATACCGGTTTGGGTTAAAAAATGGTACAACCGGTTGAACCGGTTTGTACCGGGAGATTCAACCGGGTTGAATAATTTACTTTTATTTTCATATACATGCAACTTTCACTTAAAAAATAAACCAAATGTATATGATTCAATTGAAAAATATAATTTAAAAGTTATTCTATAATAAAAAATAATAAAAAAACACTTGATTTTCAAAAAAATAAGCCAAAAGTTTACTCTTTTAAATGTTAATCGCTAGGTTAAAATTAATTTTTTGAAAATATGGGCCGCCAATATCAAAAGTCTATTGGACTTAAAACCGGTTTAAACTGGTATTTTAGAAAAAACAGCCGGTTTGATGGCTAGCAAACCGTCCAAAAATACCGGGCTTAAGATACCGGCCTAGTATGCGAAATCCGGTATTACCGGTTCAACCGGCAGGTACGAACCGGTTTTTAAAACACTGGTCCCATCTGATATTATTTATCAATAGTTTATATTTAATTTATGACCAAAATTAAAATTAAAAAATGTACAAATTAATTAGAAAAGAGGTGGCCTGCAAATTTGACACCTATGCTGCCACGTAAGCGTCAAACTAACAGAGTTAACATTCCGTTAGCTGTGGACCGTTGAAAACAAATAAACATTTAGTTCGGACCGTCACCACCCAAGTGTTAAGTTGGGACTGTTATTTGCCAATATGGCATAGTTGGGATTATTTAAAACCAATTTTTCTAGTTTTTAAGATAAAAACTTCATTATATATCTTTTATCCTCAGGATTATTTTACATTTTTTTTGTTTATAATAGTTATATATTTTTTAGGATTTTATTTTTTTTATTGTAAATAAGTTAATAATATACTTATCCCAAATTTAGCCCTATTTGTTTTTGCCGCTATCTCATTAACAGATGACTAACATCATTAGTGAAGATTCTGATGTAAATGTTTAATTAACTAAGTTACCATGCTTATGTGCTATATGTGGGTCCCCAAAGACCATCATATCATCTTCTTCATCATATTTGCCCTAGCCACCTCCACCATCATCAATCTCCACTAGGGATGAGCAAAACCGGTACTAGTACCGGTTGGTCCGGTACCGATTTGATATCGTCGGTACCGAATCGATACCAAGTTTTGAGTTTCGTTACCGGTACTTCTCGAAATTTTACCTTTAATACCGGTCTCGTACCGGACAGTTCCGGTACCGAACAGTATATTTCGGTACCGGTACCAAGAATTCACGATTTTCAGGACCGGGACCGGTCGGTACCGGTACAGTACAGGACCGACATTTCTCGAAATTTACCTTTAATTCCGGTCCCGTACCGGACGGTTCCGGTACCGAACCGAATATTTCGATACCAATACCAAGAATTCTCGATTTTCAGGACCGGGACCGGTCGGTACCGGTATGGTCCTGATCTCATCCCTAATCTCCACCACCGCTAATCCTCCAACTCCTCAACCACCGAACTCCACAACCACCAAATTACATTCAACTTCTCCGCCATCGATGATCCTGGTGATTAAGCAGGCAACATATGGAGGTCATGGGCGGGCTCCGGCAGTCGCGGATAGGCTAGAGGCTACAGGCGTACAGTGGCCGCAAGCAATAACATGTTTTTTTGATCTCATTGGCGAAAGTATGTAATTCGGGTAAGATCAATGACGATATTGGTGGTTCTTATCTAGATCTAAGATGATGTATGTAAATTGGCTCATATCTGGATCATAAGAATTCTTCGAAAAATCTAACGACGGCATTGGTTGGGGTGTTGTTGAGATTCGAGGCAGAAGTGGTAGGATAGTTGTTGTAACATCCAGCAAAAATGATGAACTTAGGGTTCTAACGACGAGCATGCTCTTTCAAGTTGTATACTTTTTTCCGGCAAGCCAAATCAAACTTTTTCCTTTTTTTAATAGAGTAATTTCCATGCAAGCAGGCCAGATCAAACACATAACGTCCACATCAGCATCTCCACTAATGACGTTAGCCGTCCGTTAGCGAGGGAGTGATAAATACAAATATGGTTAAAGTTGGAAGCGGTGGGTGCCAAAGTGAAAGTTGGGAGTGTTATAAGTCACCAGGTGAAACTCGGAAGTATTAAATGTCACACCCCAAAAACCTTAACTTAGCAGCGTAAGACTTAATAAACTAATTTGAGCGGTGATAGACGTCGTTTAGCCATCGGTATTTAAGCACAACATATTCACATACAAATTGGACTTTTATTTATTATTAAATTTCATAAATCACACGTGTCAGAGTACACAGGTTATTTAAAATACAAGTACAACATTCACGTATTACACCTGTTTTCCCACATCATCTCCACGAAGCATCCGCTTTTCATTTACCTGAAAAACACGTTTAAAATACACGTGGTGAGTTCCCAATGTTAAAAACTTATATTTTGAAATACAGCTTTTCTTGGTTTCATAAATACCACTCCGCCCATACGGCCCAAAGTCAACGTTCGTTGAAATAGCAAAAGTAGTATTAACGGCTCACAATAATAAAATTATTTTAAAGCAAAATTCCCTTGTTAAAATATTATTAAAGTATTGACTCGTCCTTATTGGCACGAAATCAAACATCACATCGAAACCAGTCTTTGTCCAATGAAATCTGTTAGACCCCTTTCGCTTAACGAAAGTGTCGTTTTAACACACTTTTTCTTTGTCAAAACAAAGCCAATAATTACACACAGTCCCATTTATCTCAAAACTACTTTGTCCATGCTGGATTAAAGTTAATGTTTTACCTTGCCCCTACTGGACCAAAGCCAACTTACACAAAAGTCGTTTAAAATCAGGTCTTCGCCACAACGACAGACCAAGTGGACCCCTTTTGTCTCACAACGAAAGTATCCACAATTCAACATTTTATTCTTTAACAACATGTGATAGTTATAAACTAGCAAGGAATATAACAAATGTAAGACTCCATTAAACCTATAATCAAAGCGTACAATAATTCAAAATATTTATCATTTACCCCACCGGCGCGACCAGTGATGATTGGGCGCCACCCCGATAGATCTATCAAAAGTTCTATGCATGTTAACCGTTAATGATTATAAGAATACAGTAATTTTCTCGATATTTGCCCTCGACAGCCCGACCACGTTAATAAACGTTGGTCAAATTTAAAGTCATTCCAATACCAAAATTATCAAAAATAAAACGCGTTTTAAACCCAAACGTGTTTGCCCCCAAAACATTTATAAATCGTTAAAAACATTTAAAATGGTGGGGATTTCTGAGAAACTCCATTTGTTTCGGCACAATTTACACATGCAAGAGGACACACGACCAGTTGATGCAAGATCTTAATAACAGTCATCAAATGATAACTGGATTCATATGTTTAATACAAAATATATTAACACATAAACATATCTACAAATATGAACGTATCTTAACTTAACTCGTTTATCCTCACGTGTTTCATTTATCATAATTGTAGTGTATAATTACGAACTTTTATTGTTTTAGAAATTTGTAACCGAATCAAATGTTTGAAAATGTTGTATAATTATAAACAACTTAGTTTCAAACAATCGTTGTAAAACTAATTTCTTGAAACTAAACATGGGCGTTATTTAATAAAAGGTATATATATTTATTTTAAAATATAATGATCTTTTATTAACCGATTATCTGAATAAAATATTTTTGTCCAAATATCGTATATATATATTTATATCACAAATTTACATGAAATGATCCAAATCTCGATTGTACCGTTTTTAACACTCGATATTAACTAACGGTTTTTCTTATAATTATTAACAAGATTTTCATTGTCCAAGTTATTTCCGATAACGATATTTATACTAATCTCTCGTATCCAATTCTTTCAACACTTAAAGATATAACTGATATACCTCATCGCGTACGGTTCAAGACTAGAAATCTGCTCAAAACCCGCATGCAATGCGATCCGGATATATCAGTGCGTTCGTTTTTGAGTCAATAACGTTTCTCCGGTCTCGTATCATCGGTACGGCACCTCAAAACCTACATGCATCTGACCAGTAACTTACGAAGCTTATAACTCAACATCTAAACAACTGATCATCGATTCCTTCGGTGGAATAAAATATGTATATGTTAGTTAGGTTCACCGAAAAATTTAGCTCGATCCGGTGGTCAGATCTCCAGGAATCTACATTTCTTTAGAGTTGCGGTTTCGAAATCCGCCCAGCGAGCTGAACACTAAAACGGGTTTAGAAACCCAACTTAAGCAACTCCAATCCTTATCTCCACCGTTCAAAATATTGGGTAAGGTGGCCGAATCGGTGGCAATTGGTGCATACCCGACAAGTGGCTTGGGCCGGGTGGTGGCGTTGGCAAGTGTTGCAATACAGGTGCGGGCCGGTGTAGTGCTTCTTCTTTAGAGGTGTTTGTTGGGCTTGTGTTGGGCTAAGACATAATTTTGGGAGTTGGGTTTTGACTTGTGGTTGCGGTAGTGGGATGAGTTGTTGTGGTTGTTATTCTTGGAGGATTCAGGCTTAAAGGATTCGGGCTTAGATTCCTTAGTGGGCTCAGTTTTAGGCTTATCATTGGGTTTCTTAGAACTCTTCCGCGTCAACGTCCCGGCCTTAACGTGGTTCTTGGTGAGGGTACCGGCTAAGATGATGGCATCATGCAGGGTTTGAGGGTCACGACTTAGAATGAAATCTTGGATTTGCATAGGCAAACCCGAGATGTACTTGTCGATTGCACATTCAAGGGGAATGACCATGTGGGGAATGAGAAGGCTTAGTTCATGGAAACGATCGTTGTAGATGGTGTCATTACCACTTTCTTGTTTCAAATTCCAAAACTCCTCTTCCAACTTTCGAAGCTCATGTTTCGGGCAAAACTTCTTGAGCATGAGTTTCTTGAGGTCATCCCATGGCAAGGCCATGGCAACCTCGGCGCCAAGCGTGCGTTTCTCACCGTTCCACCAATTAAGGGCATTATTCTTGAGTACGCTTGAGGCGTAAGTGGTTTTCTTGTCCTCGAGACATTCACAATGGAGGAACACGCTCTCCATTTCTTCACACTGTTTGAGGAGAATGGTAGCACCGTCGATACCGAAGTATTCGGGCGGGTTGTCACTCTTGAATTGTTTGAGGGAGTAAGCAATTGGGTTAGGAGTTGTGGATGATGTAGAAGCATTCACAGTTTGCAATTGGGAGATGATCGTTGGGAGGGCTTCCACGATGCCCTTAGCAACGCGGGTTGACATGTTGCGGCCAGAGTTGTCGGTGCGACGGTTACAGTTGAGGAGGCGAGAAGACATAATGCAAGGGTAAAAGGTGTAAAGTTCGTAAGACTCGGGTGAATGTTGCAAGTATAAATAATTGACGAAATATAGTAATCGTGCATTGAGGTTGTGATTGTGTTTGAGGTTGAGAATTTCATTACTTACGAGACTTGATTATATTAAATTTTATCATCTTTAACATTTTGAGAAAAATCAATATATAATAACAACATACCTTAAATCAAAATACATGGGCTCATTTGTTGGTTAGGGCTTCATGAACCACCATGGGTCCTTCTAACAAATGAAAAATATCGAACACCAAATAAACAAAATCAACCGAAAATCAAATTTGAGGGGGGTGTTGAGGTAGATGGTTGAAGTAGTTCGGGAACCACCCCATTGTACATACTTCATCCATCCGCTCAACAAAACACAATACGGAAAAACCGAGTTTAGCCACGAATCACCGTGAATTCGGTTATAAATTTAAGGATGTGATCGTCACATGACCACGTTCGATACAATGAGGGTAGTAGATTCGGATACGTTTGGGGTTATATGCTTTAGCCTAATAAGTTCCACAGCCTTACCGAACACTCGGGCAACCAGGTCTCGCGATTGATTGAGATTTATGCGCATTGCACTTCCTTAGGCTCGCAAGCCTTGGTGTCAAGGGTTCGGTAAACAAGTGCATCCCTCTTACAGTTACTACATATCCGTCCCACGAATCATCCTCAAGGAGATGGGAGTAAAAAGGTGGGATTTCATAAGGAATTTCCCAATTAAAAATCGTCCTAGAGTTGTTTTTTTAAAAAATAATTTATTTTGAGAGTGAGGCATAGCCTCGGATTAATTGTGTGCTTTTATGTACAGTTGTATATGATGAGCAATATAAATATTCTAAGCTATGTACAAAATTTAAACAAGTAGCGTGCACGTATAGGAACACGTATGGGGACCCTAAGCATGCTACTAGGCCGTTACGTCTAACCACCTATTTTATAGCCTTCGGATCTGATACCAAACTGTCACACCCCAACCTACGACAGAACATGCCGGGGCGCGACATTGATTGTATCATAGCTCAGAAGACACTAAATAAAATACACGTGTCAATAACTAAATTATTCATTCATATATCAAATTCCAAAAGCACAAACATTGTCTCCAAAATACCGTTACAAATCAATAATTCGAAGCATAAATAATTTAAAACAAAAGTGTTCTTCATTTATCAAAGTAACCTAAGGTCTCATCTAACTTCCAATACTTGATTCATTCGATAAAGCAACCCGCGTCATGCGTGAAAATATATATTTTTGTCAACGTAAAGTTGAGCAAGTAAACCACAGTTTTTGAGTATATATAATAATAAAAGGATAATTCCATGCAATAATCGTAAATTACCACAACTAGTAAAAAATAAATAAAAGTTGTCTTTTCAACCGAATCGCATTGATAACGGTTTAGTTCGACGGTGTATGATCATACTAATGAGGATGAGGTACCAACCAACATAAATTAAACACATAGTCATATTCGCACGTAACAACTAATCGAGCAATTACAATTATGCATATAACGGAATTGTAGTGAAAACAATAAATTGATTTTGAACGCATAACGCCCCCAAAATTTTAAAGTGGTAAAAAGGGGGATGTGAATTTACTTATATTTAATGGGTGGACTAATTGAGGAGAGATAATAAAAAAAAGTACTAAGATGAAAGCGGTCAAGCTCCTCGAGGTTCACCGACAAATATTCCTAGTTGTTGATGAAAACAAGAATTAGATAAAATCATAGCGAGATAGTAAGATTTATGACGGGTTTTGAGATTCGATAAGGTTGTGTAAGATTAAAATATTACTAGGTACATTTTCGTTAATTACAAGGGTTATTGTTATATTTATATTTGTTATCATTATTATTGTTATTATTGTTATTATTATTATTATTATTATTATTATTTTTATCCGTGTTTGCTTTCTTTACGTTAATAAAATAGATGTTTTATAAAGCGATATAAAAGTTGGAAAGTTAATACGCACATGAATCTTTAAAAATGAAAACAATTTGGACTATTAAACGAGTTATCATTACACACACACACACATATATATATGTATATATATGTATACATTCATACATATATATAAAAGATTTTATGAAGAAAACGACAAGTCTAGAGGTCCGGTATATTATATTTACGTTTTTTAAATGTTATTAATATACAAGAAATTGATTAAAAGTCTTAAAAAAATTAAATAGCAAAAACTGGGTCCAGGGGGGCTCGAACCTGCGCCTGGACTGGTTAACAACCCACGCACCAGCCATTGGGCTGGTGTGTTAATTTGTTAGTTGAGTCAGTTCGTTTAAATATAACCAGTTACTCCCAGAACCCAAATTCATCCATGAACCCTAGAATTTAAAATGTCAAATTCGTTCATAGATTGATTAAATTGGGTTGGGGTTAATCTTAACTGGTTAAAGGCGATCAGGAAGCATGCCTTAATTACCTGCTATGGTGATGAATTGACGGGGAACAAAGGACAAGAAGGTGCGGCCCTGTTTGATCTTAAACAGATTCTTGGCGGCTTTGTTTCGTGATAATAAGTTAGAGTTTGGGTTCGCGATGATGCCAAGATGGTGTGGTGTATTGAAACATAAACGAGTTTATATAGGGTTTTGAGTCAATGGCAGCCGCGGTTCATTCTCAACGAATTAGCTGTCAAATGTTCATAATTTACCATGTTAAGGGTGTCAGTAAGATCGTATTAATGTAAGGATTGATATGGTACTACCAATTACGCGATTTGGTCCGTAAATTATGGTCCAAGATAGAGGGGGGTATGGTGTCGGCGACGTGAGAGGGAGAAGAGGAGGGAAAGAAAATTGTAAATTATTTGCACTCTGGTCCCTCTTCTATGGTGGTGGGTTCAAAAGTATATTAAAGTTAGTTAAAGGGGTTGTTTTTGCATGTTATTCATAGTTGTGATCAAATATAAAAACATAAAATAAATAAAAATATATATTAACCAAAAACAGACTTTATTGATAAAATACCCAAACCCGAACCCGGGTCGGGTAAAGATTACAGAAACGAGAGGTTCGAAAACCCGAAAGGTTACAGCATTCCCTACTTTTGGAAATTTCGTCTCGAAATTAGAGATTAAGCCGTAACGAAGAGGTGCGGGTACTTGGACTCCATTTGGTCTTTACGTTCCCAAGTGAACTCGAGACCACGTTTAGATTTCCAACGAACTTTGACATGCGAAACATGGCTACGCTTGGTTTCTTTGTCCATATGATCCACGATTTCAACGGGTTTCTCGATAGTACGCATAGATTCATCAACATGTACTTCATTGAGGGGCATGTGGAGATTCCATTCGGCTAAGCACTTCTTGAGATTGGAAACATGAAAAGTTGGATGAACATTGGAGAGCTCTCCGGGGAGATTGAGACGATAAGAAACTTTACCAACCCTTTCAATGATCTCAAACGGGCCAACAAAACGAGGGGATAGTTTATTCCATTTGCCAAAACGAACTACCTCTTTTCAAGAAGATACTTTAAGGAGAACACGATCACCAACAATGAACTCGAGAGGTTCACGGCGCCTATCGGCGTAGCTCTTTTGACTGCTACGAGCGGCAAGAAGATTTTGACGAATAAGAGCGATTCGATCGGAAGTTTCTTGAACAAGTTCGGGACCGGTGATTTGCGATTCACCAACCTGGTTCCAACAAATCGGGGAACGACATTTCCGGTCATAAAGAGCTTGAAAGGGTGCCATGCATAACTTGTTTTATGTTAAGAACCAACACGTATGACATCAAGAAATCAATATAGTCAAGACGTATGAATGCAATCATGGTGCAAGGCCCATCGCAAAATACAAATGACCAAGCCTAAAGATGAAGGAATGATCAATGGGGATCGAAAGAAAGGGTTCACCAAAATCTTAAACTAGATTATTGTCTCAACAAACTCCTAATTAGAGAATCCACTTTTGTTTTAGCACAATGTTATACGAATGGACGGGTGACTTGATGATTAAAATCGCTTCGTAAATAGTAATTAACTATTATATTATACTCATAGGCCATCACAATAGAATTTCCTAGAATTCTCTCGTACATGTAAATTAATAATTACGTGATATCAAGTGTAATTGCCAATTTACCTTACATGATCATTCTTGTATTCTCCTATTGTGGGTCATAATTATAAGTATGACAAGTTTACACATAGATACATGTATTAAGTTCTAATCGCATAATCCACCAATTTAATTTTTAGAATCCATACAAGGACTTTATTTTGTGTAACCCGCGTACACAAAAGTTGACCAAGTCTTCACGCCACAGTTGGAATATTTACACAGAAATATTAGGAATTGTTAAAATCCCTGTCATTTCACCCTTGGCTTTTTCACTATTCTAAAACAGTGTTAAAGTGTCGAGAGATTAGTTGAGATAATCCTTTAGAGTAGGTCGGTAATCCATATCTTCTACTAGCACAATTGTGTCTTGTTTTCAGTGGCATATTGTCGTTTATGTTATTCTCGGATAACATAGATAAAACAACATTCATTATAATTATTATACGCAGGTGACTAAATATAGGAAATAATCAGTTCACACAATAATCAATAAATCAGCCAAAAGATCATTGTGACATTTTAATTTGGAAAATTATAATACTTGTTTAGAAGTTAATAAAATAACTATTAAAATAGGTGTGAATACGCATCAACACCAATCGCAAGTACTCCATCAATGGTTATAACACCTAAATCACC
The DNA here is from genome assembly GCF_021521415.1 of Bidens hawaiensis. NCBI lineage: Eukaryota > Viridiplantae > Streptophyta > Magnoliopsida > Asterales > Asteraceae > Bidens > Bidens hawaiensis. The sequence goes on from NW_027491034.1 coordinate 3,550,611, forward strand.
TAAATCGAAATAACCGTAGTGCCCATAACAGAGTTACACAACCTCAAGCATCGGTAGAGGTAGAGTCACATTGTCATCCTTAATCCACTTATTACATGAGTTAGCCATAGGATAGCCAATAATAACAAATGCAAATTGACCTGTGTAGAAAGATAACATATAGCCTAAAGCTAGTAGGGGAATAAGTTATAAACGTGTGTGCACGATTTCGATCATAACAGAGGTAGGTGAAGGTGATCCCCCGACTAGTTATTAATGCTATGTATTTCGTTAATAGTGTGTGAATCAGACATTTGTGACATAATCCGTGCAAGGTAATCCTAATAACATTAATACTTTAACATCATATAGAAGTTTATCAATTAAATTTCACATTATACATAAACAAATTAAATGCACCATTTTATTTTGCATTTCTAATGAAATTTTTGTTTATAAAATCTTTCAGCTTCGTGAAGTGGGAAAACGTTTGTTCTAAATACTGGGTTATAGTCTAGAAATTTCTTCAAAAATTTCTAGTTCGCTATAACCATTGGCTCTGATACCAACTTCTGTCACACCCCAAAAACCTTAACTTAACAGCGGAAGACTTAATCAACTAATTTGGGCGGTGAGAGATGCCGTTTAGCCCCTCAGTATTTAAGCACAACATATTCACATACAATTTGAACTTTTATTTATTACAAAATATCATAAATCACATGTGTCAGAGTACACTGTTTATTTAAAATACAAGTCCAACATTCAGCTATTACACATGTTTTCCCACATCATCTCCACGAAGCATCCGCTTTTCATTTACCTGAAAAACACGTTTAAAATACACGTCAACACAATGGTTGGTGAGTTCTTAATGTTAAAAACTTTTATTTTGAAACAAAGCTTTTCTTGGTTTCATAAATACCACTCCGCCCATACGGCCCAAAGTCAACGTTCGTTGCAATAGAAAAAATAGTATTAACGGCTTACAGCAATAAAAATGTTTAAAAGAAAAATTCATTTGTTAAAATATTATTAAAGTATTGACTCGTCCTTATTGGCACGAAATCAAACATCACATCGAAACCAGTCTTTGTCCTAAGAAATCTGTTAGACCCCTTTTGCTTAACGAAAGTGTCATTTTAACCCACTTTTTCTTTGTCAAAACAAAGCCAGTAATTACACAAAGTCCCATTTATCTCAAAACTACTTTGTCCATACTAGATCAAAGTTAATGTTTTACCTTGCCCCCACTGGACCAAAACCAACTTACACAAAAGTCGTTTAAAATTAGGTCTTCGCCACAACGACAGACCAAGTTGAACCCTTTCATCTCACATCGAAAGTATCCAAAATTCAACATTTTATTCTTTGACAACTTGTGATAGTTATAAACTAGCAAGGAATATAACAAATGTAAGAATCCATTAAACCAATAATCATAGCGTACAATAATTCAAAATATTTATCATTTACCCCACCTGCGCGACCGGTGATGATAGGGCGTCACCCCGATAGATCTATCAAAATTTCTATGCATGTTAACAGTTAACGATTATAAGACTGCGGTAATTTTCTTGATATTTGCCCTCCACAGCTCGAACACGTTAATAAACGTTAGTCAAATTTAAAGTCATTCCAATACCACAATTATAAAAAATAATTGTTGGTACATGTTTTGTAATAGATGATCTTTAGTGTTAGTTAGAATTGAGAGCAACGGTCAATGGGGAGTCTGTTGTTGCATTTTGTGACCGTCGCTATGCAATTCCGACCAGCTAAGGCGATGTGGTGAAGTTAGAACAACTTCGCCGTAGGCGAAGTTGTCTTGGAGAAGTTAAGCAACTTCGCCTAGAGGCCCAAGCCCAAGCCCGCGAGTTTGTTTATCTATATATATGTGTGTCATGTTTAGGGTTTAGTATCCAGAAAAAGTTAGTAGTTCAGTTGTTCGTTAGTTTTGTTGCATAGAGAAAAACAGAAAAAGAGAGAGTCGTGTGGGCAGACGCGAGGTAGAGCTCACCTCGGGCTGCCGTAATTTGTTTTCGTTCGGTATGTAACGTGTTTTGATTATTATATAAAGGATCTGCAGATTCGTTTATCCCATTTGCGTGTTTGTTTGTATGTAATCGTGTTCTTCGTCTATCACACCATAAACGAGTCTAGGAGGATTCCACACTCCTAAACCTCGTGCGGATCTCGTATCGAGAACCATCGGCCAGGGGGTACTTACAAGACAGATTCAGACACTGCTGGTTGAAGACAGGATTGATGTTGCATGTATATGTGAAGTTCAACCTTGAATATCACACTGCAATGTCTGAAGGTCGAGTCCTACCAGAAGAAGAACACAGAAGATCATCAGTTAAGGGGGAGTCTGTTGATGCATGTTTTGTAACAGATGATCTTTAGTGTTTGTTAGAATTGAGAGCAACAGTCAAGGGGAGTCTGTTGGTGCATTTTGTGACCGTCGTTATGCAATTCTGACCAGCTGAGACGAAGTGGTGAAGTTAGAACAACTTCACCATAGACGAAGTTAGAACAACTTCGCCATTGGCAAAGTTAGGACAAGTTCGCCGTCTGGCCCAAGCCCAAGCCCGCGAGTTTGTTTATCTATATATACGTGTGTCTTGTTTAGGGTTTAGTATCCATAAAAAGTTAGTAGTTCAGTTGTTCGTTTATTTTGTTGCATAGAGAAAAACAGAAAGAGAGAGTCGCGTGGGCAGACCCGAGGTAGAGCTCACCTCGGGTCGGCCGTAATTTATTTTCGTTCGGTATGTAACGTGTTTTGATAATTATATAAAGGATCTGCAGATTCGTTTATCCCATTTGTGTGTTTGTTTGTATGTAATCGTGTTCTTCATCTATAACACCATAAACGAATCTAGGAGTATTCCGCACTCCTAGACCTCGTGCGGATCTCGTATCGATCACCATCGGCCAGGGGGGACTTACAACGTTTTAGACCCAAATGTGTTTCCCCCCAAAACATTTATAAATCATTAAAAACATCTAAAATGGTGGGAATTTCTGAGAAACTCACCTTTTTTCGGCACAATTAACACATGCGAGATGACATACGACCAGTTGATGTAAGATCTTAATGACAGTCATCCAATGATAACTGGATTCCTATGTTTAATACAAAATATATTAACACATAAACACATCTATAAATAGGAACATATCCTAACTTAACTCGTTTATCCTCACGTGTTTCATTTATCTTAATTGTAGTGATTAAATTACGAACTTTTATTGTTTTAGAAATTTGTAATCGAATCAAATGTTTGAAAATGTCGTATAAGTATAAACAACTTAGTTTCAAACAATCGTTGTAAAACTAATTTATTGAAACTAAACATGGGCATTGTTTAATAAAAAGTATATATATTTATTGTAAAATATAATAATATTTTATTAACCGATTACCTGAATAAAATCTTTTTGTCCAATTATCGTACATATATTTTTATATCATAAATTTACACGAAATGATCCAAATCTCGATTGTACCGTTTTTAACACTCGATATTAACTAACGGTTTTCTAAAAATTATTAACAAGATTTTCATTGTCCAAGTTCTTTCCGATAACATTTCCGATAACGATATTTTTACTAATATCTCGTTATCCAATTCTTTCAACACTTAAAGATATAACTGATATACCTCCTCGCGTACGGTTCGAGTCTAGAAATCTGCTCAAAACCCGCATGCAATGCGATTCGTATATATCCACGCGTTCGTTTTTTCGTCAAGAAGGTTTCTCACGTCTTGTATCATTGGTACGACACCTCAAAACCTGCATGCAACTCGTTTTAAGAAACTATTTTCGTTCTAAAATCTGACCAGTAACTTACGAAGATTATAACTCAACATCTAAACATCTGATCATCGATTCCTTCGGTGGAATAAAATATGTATATGTTAGGAAGGTTCACCGATGTTGAAACCTTCCAAGGATCTAGCCACGTCGATACATCGATTATATAATACGAACGAGATCGATAAATACGTTAAATAGATACTTTTATTGATAATTTATGTGATGAATACATTATAGTATGGAATAACTTATGGAGAGCATCATAACTTAGATCTAGATCTCTAAACATGTACATACTAAATTATGAGCATGAGCAGGCTATTTATAGGCCATATGCTCTAATTCGTTAAGTTACTTCTAGTTCGTTATACCTTCATAACGAATTAGACTCCATTCGTTATGCTTCCATAACGAAAGATAATACCTTAACGAACTAGCCCTCATTTGTTATGCTTCCATAAAGAATGGGCTTATACCTTAACGAACTAGTCTGATAACTAACAAATGGGCCTCATTCGCTATACAATCCATAGAGAATGGGCCATTTACATTAAATATACATTCTAGACTATCTATAACTTATTCGATCGCTACGAACACCAAAACCGTGCACTAACAACCGAAAAATTCAGCTCGATCCGGTTGTCAGATCTCCGGGAATCTACATTTCTTTAGAGCTGCGGTTTCAAAATCCGCCCAGAGAGCTGAACACTAAAACGGGTTTAGAAACCCAACTTAAGCAACTGCAATCATTATCTCCACTGTTCAAAATGATTATCTATGGGTTATGAACCCTCTGTAAAAATATCAAGACGATCGGATCGTTAGATCTTCAGTTATAAAAAGATCTTTGCGGACATGCAAGACTAATACAATCTGTCCAGATTTTAAAACGAGTTTTAACGAACTTAAGCTCCGATTTAGAACAAACGGAGCTTACCATCGCGTTCCGGACGTTGAAAACTGGTTCCGGGTAGAAGACAGGTTTCGGCCACTACCGAACCACCGTGCCGGACCACCACCCACCACCGTGCACCACCGCCGGACCGCCGCCGGCCACCTTCCGAAATCCTCTAATCTCTCTCTAAAATGCAGAAATATGATGTTAAAATGAGTGTAAAGTGGGGGGTAGGCCCACTTATATAGTGCGTTTTAACGCGTTTTGTGATCGCGTTTCAATCTCGCTCCAACGAACCCACTACTTCCAGTGGCGTTAATTTTCCAAATATACTTCATTAAAATATTTATTTCAATCTCGACTTAAATATGTCTCGCTAGCTTATGATTTCCGCTAATAAATTATTGACGATCGTTACCCCGGTGTCGGTTCCGTGTTACTCCGAACTTAATAAAACTAGTGTAGTTGTTTTTCCTGAAAGCAATTAATCCAAACTTATGGTGTCTATTTGATTTATTTTATCTAAATGATATACCTCAAATACGGAGATAATATCAACTTTTACAAGCTCATCGGTACATGTGCTCTAACGACCATGTTCAAAAATACTAATTTGCATTTTCCCGCTTCGTTGTAACTCAGATTTGAGCCACGTTTTCGCCCGCGTTCTCGGTTTTCGATCCTCTAAAATATTCAAATGGATTCACCCCTGGAAACTTTCTCGAATTTCGGGTTGAATTTTCACACGTTTAACCGAATACGTTCGTTTCTCCGTCATTTATTACAGGAATTTCTTTATTCGGTCTCACTTCTCACATGATTTACAATGTATATATTCCCTTCATTCTTAGCTTAAAATACTATATTTAACTTATGGGTCTTAGTCTTCACTTAATCCAGCCTAAAAATGTCTTAATCTTGTTTATAAAATATAATAATCCTTTTTATTTTTCCGGGTATCACATTCTCCCCATCTTATTTGAATCTCGTCCTCGAGATTTGACTGAGCATAGAAGGTATAACATTATAATGTTTTGCTTTAACTTGCTATCTTGTAAGTAACTTACCGTCATATAAATTTTCCGATTCTTTAGCGTCACTAGGTGCACACATCTGATTTGAATAAAATCTTTAGTCTGTATTAACGACAATATCTCTCCTTGATCGTATGATTATCTTCCCTAAGACGACAACGTTAGCTACTTATCATGGTATGGGTTTTTCTATCAAGATATTTTATTAACTCCAGATCATAAGTCAAGTAGTTATCTTTATGAGTGCAACTGTGCTGTGCATAAGCACATACTCTACTTCATTATTTAAGCACACACCCAAACTTTGATAAGTCTACCAAAGTAAACTACCAGATCTTGCCTCTAGTTTAAGCTCTGGTTCTTTGAGGTTAATCTTGTCTCTGACATGAGGAGGAATTTATCTTGCCGATATCCGCATCCATATTTACCATTCTTCTAAGTTAGTCTTTTCCGAAATGATAATAGCCGGTCTTTACACGGACAACTACAATTCTGTGCATTTCGCGTCTTTAAAAGAGATGTATGCAAGCACCTTCTCTTTATATTGCTTCTCTTTATGATGAGGCGTAAATAATTTTGTCCTAAGATTATCTCTTGGAGTCTAAGGGATCTATTACACTTTAAGCACAAACATTCATTCAGTATCACATAAATGTTAAATGTCATTATACCGAAGTACCTAAACGTTTAATATTTCAAATAGATTATGAAAACAATGATGTCACAATAGGGTCAAAGAATTGGTAGACGTAGCTACAATGATACTTAAAAATCTTTGAATATTCCAGTTGCAAACGATGCACAATATTTGAAGTATATGAAGTTGATGAATATACAAATGATAACACCTTAACACTATCTTTGATTGACAAGGAGTTGTTACTGATTAACGTTTTTCAGGAATGCAATCGGGATCAATTATGGAAGGTAAGTCTTTCACATAGTTCAACATCACTATATACAATTCGGCGTGACTATATGTAGTTTAGCGTAACTGTGCTTATGAACATGGTACGCATATATACTTTACCAGGGAATGTATACGTGATCATCTGATTACATGGAGTTGTGTGTGAACTATTATCACACTTTGTTATAACATAAGTACTAGGTATAACTTAATATGACTTCACAATAAAAGCATTCGATTAAGATTTAATATCTAGTGTCAAAATTATTGTATAATACCATTTAACATATGATTGGGTGTGCTTAAATATATATTTATTATTTCTATCTAAGCACACCAAGCACACATTTTCATTAGAGTGCTCAAATTTTCACAATGACGATTTGTTTGTACAAAATACTTCGGAGTATGATTCTTCGATTACATAACTTCCGAAGAAGTAGAAGTCACATTATAACTTTAAAAATTGTACTAAAAACACATTCGTTCCATATTGCTTAATGTTTCTCTAGCTAAGAAATATGTCGACCTGCCATTGAACATTAGTAAATCACACTTATTTTTGCGTTCGAGCCTAAGTCTCACGAGACTATACTCATTCTTAATTGCAAGTAAGCGTAGACAAAATAAGGCGTTGATCCGCTTCTGTCAACAACAACCATCATTATTTGTTAAAGTGGCAACACTATGATGTTATATGTGGGAATGACAAAATTTGTGTATATACGCAATACAACTAAAAAAGTAAATTCAATGGTGGTTAATAGGAACAAGGATGGGATACCTTTACATTAGACTAACTTATTCATTGAAAGATACCAAATTAATGAGTGTTCAATTCTTTAAACATCGCAAAATTAGTGTATCATACGAATAAGACTAAGCAATACTATGGATATGCATGATTCGCGTCATGTAACTAATGATCTAAATTTAGGTTAGAATGTATCGAGATAATATGTTTAAGGTCAAACTATTCAATCCTATTTAGGAAGTTGAGTGTTGTGAGCACCAAGGAGGTTCAACTCAAATTAACGAAGATACATGTTAATTATGTCACACCCCAATTTAGGGCATAGAAGTGTGACCACAAGTTGGTACCTGTTTTGTAAATATATCAGAGTTTATGGGTTAATTTTAGCGGAAGACTTTAGGTTGATATAATATTAATTTACATTGAAAATTTACTTGGGAATTAAATACCCAAGTATTCATTTAAAAAAAAAATACTTATTTCATATTACAAGGATTTAATATCAAAAGTTAAGCCATCTTATTACGCGCTTGACGGGTGAACCATAGGGAAGCCGTATAGCGAGCTAAAAGATATAAATGCATATGCTTAACCAATTAATTTCAGGGAATTATTTGACTATGGTTACTCATATAATTGCAGGTATGGGGAGAGAGATGATGAAATCACGAGAACGTGGGCGAAAACGGAGAAGAAAACGGAGTTGAAACGAGAAAGATACAAAGAAAACTAGAAAATGAGAAAGAGCTCCACCGTGGGCCACGGTTCAACTGATTAAAAATGACCTGAACTCACCGTAACGTGAGTTCTGGGAACCGTGGAGGCCACCATGGCCCACGCTGGGCAACGGCGCGGAGCTTAACTACCGAAAACCTTTGTTTTTATTTCGCTTTTTGGTGTCTTTTCACCTATCTTTCATTCTAGAACACCCTAGATACGAATTTCGGAGTCCAAGAAAAATATTTTGGGATTGTAATCATTATCTTGGTGTTGGTGATTCATTTGCATACCCTAATTGATGTGATGATGAATCAAACTATGTGTGGCTAGTTCTCTTTATGTTCTCTCCCGAATTGTAAGGTTTTCAATTGAATACTTGTGAATCGTTTATGTTATTTGTGGGATAGTAGTTTGATCTTATGATTGTATTGCTATGGTGATTGTGAGTTTGATTAGTAATTGTTACTATAGTATACTTCGTGTTCTTGTCTATTAGTTCTTGGTGCCATAGGCAATCGAGATTTATTGGAAGGGAAATAGGGTTAACTATACTAAACTGATTATCGAGTGACAACCTTACGTTTTTACAATCCAAGTACTTAGTCTTCTTTTATCACAATCAAACGAATTTTCACGAACTATGTCTATGTAGTTCATCCCAAAGTAAACGTTAACACTATCAACATTGGAAACCTGAAATCGGGAGGGAGCATTCTTTTTATTAATTCAGTTAAAAATCGTTAAATTGTTTTTAGTTATTTTCGTTAATCAAAATCAACAAATCAAATACTTGAATTTATTTTCTGCATTTAGTTTAATATAGATTAATTATAAGGCTACTTAGTAACACATTTTCCACAAACTCTCTGTGTTCGACACCCGCTTACCGCTATTTAATTAGTTGTAATCGGTTTATTTTTGAGTGAGTATTCGACCTCATGTCAAATTTTGGCGCCGTGGCCGGGGAGTAGTGCGCAACGTGTGTTAGCTTTTGTAGTTTTTGTTTTTTATTTTCGGGTTTACGCTGGTTGTGTTAGTGTGCAGGTACTTACAGATGTATGCATACTAGAGTCTCTAACAGGTCATCACCACTAGTTATCGATCCTGAGATTGAACGAACACTTCGAAGAAACCAAGTCCTACTTAGGGAGAACAAGCTTCTTGGTTCTCCAACTGCATCGAACAACACCATGAAATCACCAATTCCCACTTCGGTTCAAACATTTCCATCCACACCTCCACCAATTTCACCTCCACCGATCACTACTACCATACCTACTGCATCAAGTGAACTGAAACCAACTCACACAACCGAACCCATAACTGCTCAATACACCTACTCAACATCATCAACATTGCCCCCTATTTCCAACCTTTTTCCTACCTTTGGTGCATCATTATCTCAACAAAACCAACAACCAACCTTTCAACAACCACAATCAAGCTACCAATATCAACCCCCACCTTTCATGCAGCATTCAAGAACACAAGGTGACAGTTACGGGTATGGGGTTGATAGTGAATTTGAGGGGTATGAAGTGGAAGGTTACTACGCGGGAGGTGATGGAAGTCAAAGGGTAAATCCGGAAAATTTTGCTTATGGTCAATGGCAACAACATGAACCGGTGAAAGAGCTTAATAGACAACCACCACCGGTTCTTCAACAACAACAAGCTCCACCACAAGGGCAACCACAAGGGCAAAAACAAGATCAACAATTTCAATAACAAATGCCCCAATAACAGTTTCAATAATTTGCACCTCCAAGGCCCGTTTATAGGCAAATGGGTCAACCAAGAGTACCAATGGGGGTACCAAGAAGGCATGCAAGAGAGATGGCAAGGGGTATTGTAGCCCATTTCCGACCGATATTTACTAATAATCCGGTGGTTATTCCTCACAACCAACAAGGAAAAACCTTTGAGGTTAGAACCAATGCACTCTAAAGTCTACCAAAGTATAAGGGTTTAGCAACGGAAGAACCGTATTTTCATTTGGAGGTGTATGACTCTATGTGCAACACGATTGGGGGTCAAGGTTTTTCAACAGATGAGGTTAAGTTGGATCTTTTTCAATTCTCTTTGGAAGATAAGGCGAAAAGATGGTTCTACACATTGCCTTCCGCGTCAATTTATACTTGCGCCGAGATGCAACAACGATTTTTGGAAGAATTTTACACGGCTCAAAAGACTAACGATGCAAGAAGAAGTTTGAGAACTTTCCAACAACAATCGAGTGAGATGTTTCATGAAGCGTTTGAGCGGTTTAATATGATGATCAAGAATTTTCCTCACCATGGTATTGCTCTTTGGGAGTTATTGAATGCGTTTCATGAGGGGTTGAGTATGGAAGATGAACGGGATTTGAGATCAATCACAAATGGTACATTTGGTACTAACTATGAACAAGATGATTGGGAATATTTGGAACAAATGGCGGTTACATCAAAGAGAAAGGCTCAAACCAGAAGAAGAGCAAGACCGGCAATTGGAAAACCACAAGTACAAGCTGTGGAAGAAGGAGGGGTACAAACTACTAATCAGGTAATTGATGTTTATACGAATTGTAATGAGTTGGGCCATGTTTCGGAGGTGTGTACGGTGGGTCAAGTACTAGTGGAGGAGGTGAATGCACTTCAAGGGGGAAGTGGTAGAAATTACAACATGAATTCTAACACTTACCACCCCGGGTTGAGAAATCATCCGAATTTTCATTATGGAAATCCGACTACTCAATCCAACCCCAATTTAATTCCAAGGGAATCAAGGAAATTATGTTCCCCATCAACAATATAACAATCAAAGTAATGTTTATTGCAGGAATAATCAAGGGTTTCAAGGTCAGGGGTGGTGGTCAAAGTGGGTTCGCGGGTCAAAATTCATCAAGTGGGAATGAAGTTATGGAGATGCTCAAAGTGATGCAACAAGACATGCAAAGAAGAAATCAACTCGATGAAATTCGAATGCAAAAGGATGAAGTCCGTGACAAAGCCATCCAATCGTTGACCACTAAAATGGGTCAACTTGCAACTGATGCGGCGAATTTGAAGAAAAACAGCTCGAGCTTAAAGAAGGGGAACAACGTGCATATTAATATGGTAAGTCTTTTACCTAATTTTGAATTTTCTAGTGTTCAAGGTGATCCAACACCAAATTGTTGAGGGGTGATGGGAGATATTAGTGATGAGATTGAAAATGTTGTTAATTATGAAACAACTTTTCAAAATAACTCTGAATTACAACCGAATGTAACATCTTTTTGTGAAAATTGTTCTTGTGATAAATATTTAAATGACAAATTAACCAAAATAAGGTATGAGAGTGTTGATAATAATACTCTCCCGAGTAAACATCAAGACCCAGGAGTGCCCCTTTTATCAATCCAAATTGGTGAATTTAAAACTGATCGGGCATTGCTAGATCTTGGAGCTTGTGTTAATATCATGCCTGGTAGTTTATATGATCAGTGTGAGTTTGGTCTGCTACAAAAAGTAAACACCACTGTGGTTTTAGCGGATCAAACCCATACACTAGCCGGAAGCATGATATATAATGTGATGGTACATGTGGAGGATTTCTGTTACCCAGTTGACTTTTTAGTACTTGATTATGCTTAAAATATAACTAACACGCAACCCACAGTCATACTGGGTAGACCCTTCCTTGCCACTTCACTTGCAGTGATTGATTGTGCTAAGGGGACACTGGGAATAAAGTAAGGGTGTCAAACGTGTCGGGTTGGCGGGTTAACGGGTTGCGGGTTGGTGGGTTAACGGGTTGAAATGTGCAACCCGAACCCGACCCATATTATTGTTCGTGTCAAATATGTTAACCCTAACCCACACACACATAAATCCGGGTTGACCCGAACACGGCCCGTTTAACCCATATTTTTTATACAAGTCAATATATATAATTAGACATACAAATTATAATAAAATCAAAACCATATATTGCAAAATTTAAATGAAATTTAAGCGTGATTCGATTTAGATATAGATGGATTTGACGATATGTTCATGCATATTGGTGAATGGATAGAAGAAATGCATCTTGGGTAATAAAATTCTGGTTGAGAATTTAAAAGTGTCGTTCACAAAAAAATAGAATTTAAGAGGAGACCTAAATGGAATATGGGGAAAGAAAAAATAATTAAATTATCCAATATATTTTAAAACAAAAGAGAGAATATAAAATTAATTTTAAAATATCTAAAATTAAACAGGTTAACAAGTCAACCCGAACCCGCCCTGTTTAGAAAACAGGTCAACCCGAACCCGACCCGCTTTTTAAACGGGTCGTGTTAGCCGACCCCAAACCTGTTTTTTTCCGTGTCGGGTTCGGGTTGGGTTTCGGGTTGTGTCAAGAATTGACACCCCTAGAATAAAGTGTGGTAATCGTGATAAATGATTATTATTATTTGAAAATAGTACTGACCCTTTTGTTGACAAGGATAGCCTGAAGGCAGATTTTATTAACAAGTATGTATCCATGAGCAAGGATCACACGAAAGTGGAGTGTTTTGTGATTGACAGGTCAGTTGAGAAGAAAGAAGTTGAGCATCAACAGAGTTAGAATGTGACAGAAAAAGGTGGCCGACCAAGGAAGACGAAAGTGAGACATCCACCTAACCTAAATGATCCATGGTGGAGGGTTTGCCGGAAGACTGGCAACAATTTCTTGAAAAGGAGCGTGCTTATGACGAGAAAGCTGCATGGGAGTGGGCCAGTCACCCAACTTGAATGTCATAAAAGTTAGTGTAATAACTATTATTGCTCGCCATATCCGATGGTTCGAAAATGAGTTTCGGTTTAGTTCGAATGGCTACTTGACGTCTATGACCAAGATAGTTAATATAAGACATCTGCATTTTTTAGATTTAGGGATAGGAAGTTTACCAATCTTATCTTATCCATACGAAATAATAATAATAACAACAAAAACTTTAAGGTTTAAGCTTAGGTACTAATGTTTAATACCTAATTTGCTGAAACCAATGACTCTGATACCAACCTGTCACACCCTAATTTAGGGCCTAGAAGTGTGACCACAAGTTGGTACATGTTTTTTAAACGTTGACTGACTCTTTAAGACAAACCACCCATTCATCTTATAGAGTGTAAATATGTTTTGACTGATTGTAAAGGTTTCGGTGTGCATTTGAAACCGTGATTGAATATGAGAATGATATTAACCTATACATAAATAGGTTTGTATAAATATTTGAATGGTGTTTCTTGATTAAGCTATTGCTCTTAAGCTTAACCTTGAAGTAGTTTATAACTTTGTTTGTGAATGAAAATACTTGTTTTATGTGCCGTTTGATATAGCATGTTTTGGCTAAATAGGTTCTAACACGTTGGTGAGTTTCTCCAAGTAAGTAAACGGGTCCCTCGGTTGATTGGGATTTGTACGAATTACTTTTCCTTAGGCAAGAAACTCACTAATAGTGATATCCCCCTTTCATTTTACTACATGCCCGTCAAAATATCTTTTATTAACCTTACTTCATTAAAAAGTAATGTTTATGAAAACTCATTTGTGAATAAACTATGTTCAAGGTTAAAGGCCAGAGCCTCGAATGATGTCTAAGCTATAAATTAAATAACCTAAACGTAACTCCTACCTTAGCACATATACTCGAAATGATAATAAGAAAATAGAAACTTGACGGTAGGGTCTTGATCTAACTCGCTTTTATAATTGATAACTCGATTTTAACTTCGTTACTTGCACAAACTTCGAGAAAACGAAACGTTGGCTCATCACAGCAATCGGACACGCTTCCCTAGGTTAAGTGTGTGAAAATGAATGTGATTTGGGATGATTTGAGTTCAATCACGTAACTGCCAATTTATAGGCGAATTTTGTACCCCATAGCGATACGCGATGGAGTAAACTGCTGGCCATCGCATATCGTGAGGCCGCAATTTACGCCGCCTTGCCACGTTGTGACACGTGGCATGTCAAATATTGCCACATGTTTACACGTGGTTGGACATGTGTACCCGGTTTCTTAACGTGGTCATCGCGATACGTGATGGTCCTATATGTTTAGACCATAGTGTATCGCTATGCCGCCCAAATCTGGGTTTATGTGCAAGTTCATCGCGTTATGTGATAGGTGAATGACTATCCTGTCGCGTATCGTGTAAGGCCCCGTTACCGGTGCCCTACTTTGGACGTTGGATTTACACATAAACGCAGTTTTAAATATCAGAGTTAGTTAAAAACTTTCGCGGAATAACATAAAACATCAACAGTCATTACAAACATTCATAACTTTTCTTTAAACATAGCTTAAAACATGTCTTTTAGTTCAAACATTAGCAATTAAATCTTCAGATGCCAGCTTCTTTATTCATCTGCCATGTATCCCCCTTCAAGCCGGCTGTCTCATCCTACTCACGTGCGTGCATACTAAAAGTCAGCTACGCTGAGTGAGTTCTAGTTAATCATACAACATGCAATACATATATACTTACATACTTTCCTTCATACTTTCATATCTTTATTTCATTCTTACTTACCTTCATTTCTTACGTTATAAAGAGCATTACGCCCTACTTTCCTCGAGTATTATTAGGGCTCGGTCCCTCCTTCCTCGAGCATTATTAGGGCTCGGTCCCTCCTTCCTCGAGTATTATTAGGGCTCGGTCCCTCCTTCCTCGAGTATTAATAGGGCTCGGTCCCTCCTTCCTAGAGTATTATTAGGGCTCGGTCCCTCTTTACTACCATACAACCATACCCCATTTACATTCATTCATATATCGTACATATCATATTATCATTTAACATAACATTACAACTTGACAAAACGTGCAATATCCGAAGATCGTTCACGTACTGACAAGCAATCATTCATAGTTTTCACATATTCACGGAAGGCATACGTTTAACACTTAGGATAAACGTATTAACAAACACATCGAGTATGCACACAGCCCCGAAAACATAACAAGGAAGTGGGGCTAGAAACTCACCTGAATGGGGTTACGTTCACCATTAATCGTAATCCCTTTCTTGAGCTGTGCACGACTAACTGTATAACAATTACATATATCAGTCAACTATTTCTATCTATATTGTGTTTCTAGTTCAATTATAACCCACAACGAACGGGGGTCAGGGAGCAGCGCCCCTGGCAGCGGGGTTCTAGGGGCGGCAGCCCCTAGCGGGGTCCAAGGGGCAGAGCCTAATTCGTTATTATTTTATTCACCTACTCATTCGTTAAAGTGAATTATGCCTAATTTGTTAGCCCGATTCGTGGTCTAGTACTGGATTACTTTTACTTAGCATTTTAAACGAACTTAACATTAAGCGAACTTAATCATTAGGCGAACTTAATCATTAAGCGAACTTAGTTATTAAGAGAACTTAATCATCAAGCGAACTTAATCATTAAGCAAACTTAGTTATTAAGCGAACTTAATCATCTGGCAAACTTAACTATCAGGCGAAGTTTACAATTGGCGAACTTGCTCAGCGAACTTATCAAGAGGCATAGTTACCTGGCGAACCTGCTTGCAAGCGAACTTTCTTGCAGGCGAATTTGCTTAGTGCCGGCCACGGGTTTGGTTTTTAAACCATAAACACCTCCGTTTAACGTGAAATCTCTAGATATGACGTTAATGTTTCCCGAAAATCGTTCCCATGGCTAATTTTGGATAAAACTCGGCCCGGGAAAGCATCAAGTTTGGACCTTTAAGCTAAAACATTCAAAACTAGATCTTAGGGTTCCATTTTAAACGAGCCGTTTATGTTCGCGGGTTCATTAGGTTCGTTTTATCATCAAGTTCGTTACTTTCCATTTCACTTAGACCCGATCTACTATTGTTTCACGTTTCAATACTAAACGCTTATAAAAACATAAACTTTAAAGGGTCAAGAACATACATTTAGTGCTCGTTTGGATCTCGTTTAACTTGTTTATGAACTCTAGATCTTGTATATAGCTCGTGTAAAAAAGATCTAATACAAGCTAACTTCCGTTTGGTCTCAAATCCCTCTCGTCACTCTCGGCCGTATGTATGGTGTAGGTGTGTGTGTGTTTTTGAGTGTGTAGAGAATAAGATGGAAAGAAATGAGGGTTTAGGATTTTAGGATGGTTTAAGGGGGTATTTATATCCCTTAAAGCCCATGGACCTAAGACCCATTACCCTTAATTATTCCAAGTCCATGATCTTTTCCTTATTAAATGCTAGTTAATATTATTTAACACACGACAACTTATCCAAATCTTTCTTCATTTAATATTTTAATATTTAGGATGTTACATATCGCGATGAGTCAAATTTTCAGAATTTACATTATAAGTCCCTACACTTAAGGAGTTGGCGATTTTAGCTCAATCTTATAACGGGTATTTACGCGGTGTTACAAATTATAATTCTATGCTACTCAATCTTGCTACCAAGTCACGATATTAGTACTAACTGCGTCTTAATTATCATTACTAAAGGAAGAAAATAATGAAATCATAGGTGACGAATTCTAGACGAAAGATCGTGCATTTATTGCTTGGGGCAGTTGATAAATCGAGTGAAATTTCAGCTTGTGGGTAAGGTCTAAAAGTACAGAGCGAAGAAAAATATAACTTGAAATGTATTACATCCAAGGATTATTAAAATGACCACGTGTCATTTCAAATCTAGTAGTATCCAACACAATACGGTAATGATCCCACAAGATTGTTATAGTATGCATTTAGAATAAACATTATTCCAATAACTAGGTTCTCTAGTCCCAGCAATTTTTATTTGATTTTAAAGATGTCAAGGGTATCGAAATTTCCTTTTAAAGAAAATTGAGAATGGATACATTTTTCTTGAAGACTCAATCTCACAAAATCTCTATTTTACGACGAAATGGGGTCGACGTTTCCACTATGAGAACTGAGTTGTAAGTTTTTACAAGATGATGATCTTGAGTTTTTGATATGATTCAAGATTTTGGAGTTTTAAGGGTGTTATTATATTCGCCATCGTTATCAGTAGTGAGTGGCCTGCCAATTTAAGAAGATCACTCTTCACTTAATTATGCAAATAACAATTTCAAGTCGATAATACATTCTATTTTGTGAAAATAACATTATCGTCATATAATCTTTATGGACAATTGATCGGTTGACGATAACTTATGTTTTGTCCATTATATAGAATATGAAACATGGAGTTTAACAAAATTTTGCGCGCATACGTGTAATTTTTAAAGCTTAGTGGGTAACTGTGAATATGCCAGACAAGATAGTACACTCAAAATCTCCAAAGTGCCTCAAATCATAAAGGTGGTTTAGTGATTGTTGAGGTGGTAGCGCAGTTAGTTCTTTACCTGTAGATTTGAGGTCGCGTGTTTATAATGGGTGTATTAGAATTTCGACAAGAGCTACGATGCCTACTTGTCTTTATTTTAGTCGTTACACCACATTTAGGTGTCACGCGCATATAAAGATAACGTTACTTATTATACAAGAGGCGCATAAGGGAAGTTTCATATTAGGATATTAAGTGAAGAAGTCATTATGATTTCAATTACACATTAACCCGTGGACTTTGATAACTGATGAAAGATACCTTCAAAGGTTAACGAGTAACGATTAACTAATCGGTAATGATCCAATGAAGTAAAACAAGCTTAGATGCGTAAGATTAATTAAGTAGATGATAAGAAGAGCTAGAGCCGTATTTAATATATGTATGATTATACAGTTAGTCGTGCTCAGCTCGGGAAAAGGATTAACTATAAACGGTGAACGTAATCGCGTTCAGGTGAGTTTCTAGCCCCATTTCCTTGTTATGTTTTCGGGGCTGTGCGCATACTCGATGTGAAGGGTGAATACACTCGCCTTAAGTGGTAAGTGTATGCTATACATGATATACGAGTTAGCTATTATATAATGATTTTCGGTGCGTGAACGATCTTCGGATATTGCACGTATCGTCAAGGATAGTGACTTCTAAGTGGTTAATAGTGTGTATGATTGCTATGATGTGGCTTGCTTATCATGTAAATAATGTGCTGGTAGGAAGTGGGTTATAGACAAGTAGATGTAGAGTGTGATAGAAGTGGATAGGGGTCTAGTAAGAGTGTTAAAGGGGCAAAGTGGCATAACGATATTCGATATTAAATTGGCAAAGTGGCATAACGATATTCGTTATTAAAGTGACATAAAGTGGCATAAGTGGCTAAGCTGTAGGGGTAATTAAGAGGCTAAGTTGCAGGGTTAATTAAGTGGTTAAGCAGTAGCAGGTTAGACAGTGGATTATGTGTCTTCGGATACGTATATGATGTATGTAGTGGTTGTATGACAAGTTTCTTGATGAACTAGAACTCACTCAGCGTAGCTGACTTTTAGTATCCACGCAGGTGAGTAGATGAAAGAGCTAGCATGAGGTTGGCACATGGCATTGATTGAATGGCTGGCATCTGAAGATGGAAGAAATGATGTTTTAAATATAAAGTTTTGTGTTATGGTATCAAAGAAAAGAGTTAATGTTTTGTAATGAAAGATTAAAGTTGACGTTTCCGCGAAAGTTTTAATAAACTCTGATTTGTAGAACTGTATTTATGAGTAAATCAAACGCTAAAGTAGGGCCACCGGGTTCGGAGCCTTACAGATGGCGACACAATGGAGCAAAACGGATTTAACATGACTCTTATAACTAAGTGCATCGGCCACGACATTCGCTTTCCCGGGGTGGTAGCGAATTTCGCAATCATAATCTCTTAACAAACCAGCCCATCGTCTTTGTCTCATATTGAGGTCCTTTTGGTCGTAAATGTTTTGTAAACTTTTATGGTCGGTGAAGACCACACATTTCGTTCCTTAAAGGTAGTGTCTCCAAATTTTCAAGGAGAACACGACCGCACCAAGTTCGAGGTCGTGAGTCGTGTAATTTTTCTTGTGCGCCTTGAGTTGATGCGAAGCGTAAGCAATGACCTTGTCTCATTGCATAAGAACACAACCTAGACCTTGAATAGAAGCGTCACA
This sequence comes from Bidens hawaiensis, assembly GCF_021521415.1. Classification (NCBI taxonomy): domain Eukaryota; kingdom Viridiplantae; phylum Streptophyta; class Magnoliopsida; order Asterales; family Asteraceae; genus Bidens; species Bidens hawaiensis. The sequence continues at coordinate 3,569,720 of NW_027491034.1, forward strand.
AAAGACAACAAAATCATCGTTGCCTTCGGGAAGAGCAAGGGTTGGAGAATTGCAAAGCATTTCCTTAAGAGTTTGAAACGCTTCCTCTTGATCGGAACACCATTCGTAAACTTTCCCTTTGTGGGTTAGTGCAGTAAGGGGTGAAGCAATCTTCGAAAAGTTGCGGATAAAACGACGGTAATACCCCGCTAAACCAAGAAATGTACGAACCTTCGTTGGAGAGGATGGGGTTATCCAATTTTAACGGCCCCAATTTTAGCGGAATCAACGTGTATACCCTTGTCGTTAACAATGTGGCCCAATAATTGAACTTGCTTTAGCCAAAATTCACATTTGGAGAACTTAGCGTAAAGTTGTTCCTTTCATAACAAGTCGAGAATGGCGCACAAATGGTCTTTGTGCTCGGTCTCGGATTTAGAGTATATCAAGATATCGTCAATGAAAACAATCACGAACTTGTCGAGGTAGGGTTTAAAAAAACACGATTCATGAGGTCCATGAAAACGGCAGGAGCATTAGTCAACCCAAAAGGCATAACTCAGAACTCAAAGTGGCCATAGCGAGTACGGAAGATGGTTTTGGGTATGTCATCTTCGTGGACACGGAGTTGGTGATAACCCGAACGGAGATCAATCTTAGAGAAACATGTGGATCCCTGGAGTTGATCGAAAAGATCATCAATACGCGGAAGGGGATAACAATTCTTGATAGTAAGCTTGTTGAGCTCACGAAAATCGATACACATATGAAGAGTACCATCTTTCTTCTTAACAAACAAGACGGGTGCGCCCCATGGAAACGAACTCGGGCTACGGAATACGGCTACGCTTGGTTTCTTTGTCCATATGATCCACGATTTCAACGTGTTTCTTGATAGTACACATAGTTTCAGCAACTTGTACTTCATTGAGGGGTATGTGGAGATTCCCCTAGGCTAAGCACTTCTTGAGATTGGAAACTTGAAAAGTTGGATGAACATTGGAGAGCTCTTCGGGGAGATTGAGATGATAAGCAACTTTACCAACCCTTTCAATGATCTCAAACGGGCCAACAAAACGAGGGGATAGTTTGTTCCTTTTGCCAAAACAAACTACCCCCTTCCAAGAAGATACTTTAAGGAGAACACGATCACCAACATTGAACTCGAGAGGTTTACGGCCCTTATCGGCGTAGCTCTTTTGATGGCTACGATCGGCAAGAAGATTTTTGGCGAATAAGAGGGATTCGATCAGAAGTTTATTGAACAAGTTCGGGACCGGTGATTTGAGATTCACCAACCTCGTTCCAAAAAATTAGGGAACGACATTTCCGGCCATAAAGAGCTTGAAAGGGTGCCATGCATAACTTGTTTTAGGTTAAGAACCAACACGTATGACATCAAGAAATCAATATAGTCAAGACGTATGAATGAAATCATGGTGTAAGGCCCATCGCAAAATACAAATGACCAAGCCCAGAGATGATGGAATGATCAATGGGAATCAAAAGAAAGGGTTCACCAAAATCTTAAACTAGATTATTGTCTCAATAAACTCCTAATTAGAGAATCCACTTTTGTTTTAGCACAATGTTATACGAATGGATGGGTGACTTGATGTTAAAAATTGCTTCGTAAATAGTAATTAACTATCATATTATACTCATAGGCCATCACAATAGAATTTCCTAGAATTCTCTCGTACCTGTAAATTCATAATTACGTGATATCAAGTGTAATTGCCAATTTACCTTACAGGATCATTCTAGTATTCTCCTATTGTAGGTCATAATTATAAGTATCACAAGTTTACACAGAGATATATGTATTAAGTACTAATCGCATAATCCACCAATTCAATTGTCAGGTCCCTTGATATGGTCGATTCGGCTCGGATCTTAATCAATCATGTCGTAACTCACACAAAATTAATCGTGTTGACAAGAGAGTTAATGACAGGTTACTATATTTAGAAAGATAATCGTTTGTTAAAGGCGGAATCAATAACAAACATACGGTTGCAATGAATATTCAAAGATAAATGGCACACACAGGATTCACTCAAAAGATTTCCATTTATATAATGTTAATCATACAAACGGGGTAATCGATTTAAGGTTTTATAAGGAATCCTAGGACAGCCGGCACACACAAAATATTCTCAATTAATGTGTCGGTCTTATCCGTATCATGTGTCCATCTGCCTCTCCTTGGCGGCGTGCCCTAAATATTCTATTTATAGGCCTGCCAACCTAGGACAACTGTCATTCTTTCTAGAAACCCTAAATACAATCATACGTATTCAAATTACATATTCAAAATAAGCTAAGTGTAAAACAAGTCTTCCGGGTAGGCTTTTCATTAATCTTCAGTCTCCGAGTACGCAGTGTACTCGGCCTTCCTTCAGACTTGGTAAACATAGAAGTGTACTCGGGATCAGTTTCCGGGTAGACTTTACTTAAAGAATATTTTACCAAGTAAAATATTCACCGAGTAGACTTCAATCTTCTTGAACTTATCAAACTTTGCCCGACAAATCCTTACGAGCAACCTTGTTCTTCTATGGTCCTGTTCGGCTCATTGTCATTGAATAACTTGTTGATAAGGCGTACACGAGAGTACATACCTTACTTGAGCAGAACCTTACTCGATATAACTTAGAGATATTCCATTATCTCATCAAGTATACTCGGACCATAATTATTAAAGAATACCTTGCCCGGTCTTCCAATCACTTGGCTTCATGGACTTGGTTAACCAAACCTTACTCGGATGAGTAAAATACTTGGTCTTGAAGAACAACCCTGCTTGACAAAGTGAACCTTGCTCGGAGATGTCAAATCAGTGATCCTTACTCGGGAAATCACTAAAAAGCATACCTTGCTCGGATATCCACTTAAGAAGACTATTTGAAGTAAACCTTGCCCGGAAGGCAAATTCTCGTACTCGGCTAAGTAAAAGCTTACTCGGAGTTCCAAGGTGTGCTCGGATTCAATACTTAGCAGTTTCTGAGGAGGTTGAGAAGATTCCAATCTTCCATATTCTTCGTTTAGGTCAAATCTCCTCATTTGGGTCAAACTCTTGACCCAACAATCTCCCCCTAGATTGGAACACCTCAGCTGACCCAAAACACTCTATGGTTACTTACACTTAGCAAAATACACATCAAATTAAAAGTCAAATTTCATAATCAAATTACATAAACAAAATTACATAATCAAAAGTTGTCCGAAGACACTTCAAAGCAAAGCCTATTCTATCTATTATGTCTTTTCCTTTCATTGTAGGTTGCTTGTCTTCTTAACTGTATTACTGATGCAGCTCTTTCTCTGAAGATATTGAGCACTTGGTAGTGAGTGTGTCCTTCTGGTATCACCAAGTCTCTTATATCTGTAAGATCATCATTGGTAAGCATGTCAGATCTGCATCTTTCTTGATTATTGCCAAAACTTTTCCATCAGAGTTCCTCAGCACATAGTGACCTGTGTCTTCTTTGTATTCCACTTCAGTAATGACACCGTTCTTCTGTACTGTATAGTTTGGCCTTCTCATTCTTCTTCCCAAGTTTATACACGTATTCATGTTGGACAGTGGATTCTGATCTCGGACATTTATTTGGTAGTTCAGTTCAGACCTGTCCATTCTCTTTAGCTTTTCTGACCTTTTTGATCTGTGGAGTTGAATCATTCTCCAACTTCTCTTTTCTTTCAAAAATCTGAATCCATCACCAGCCTGTTCATGAAGGTATTTTGATAAGTCATTCATTTGCCTTTTTGCAGACTGGTCCCTGTTTCGGAAATCATACAGGTGAAGAGACTCCATTCTTCTTAGCTGTTCTTCATTATAATCCCTAAAGTCACTTCTGACCACAATCTCTTTTAACAACCTGCTCTCCATAATCACTTTGAGGGAATCAGTGACTGAATCATAATACAGCTCTCTGGGTAGATCCACATCAGATTGTGGTCTTGTTCTGTGTTGTACTGAGCTGCTTGATTCACCTCTTCCACCTTGACCTCTTCCTCTAGGAAATCTTTGATGAAATGGAGGTCTGAAGGGAATTGACTTCTTGGGCTTTTGAGGTCCCAAGTTGAAGAGCTTTACATACATAGCTTCCACCATCTCAGTAGGAAGATTAACAATTTCATCAATATTGCATCCTGCCTTGTACATTTCTTCCAGCATTTTGGCCATTCCAGGGGTGTTTGCTGATCTAGCAGGTACAAACCTGCCATCTGCATAGTATCTTGGATTTTCACCCTCCCTTAAAGCCTTCTCCCATTCTGCCTTCTGGATATAAAACAAGTTTTTCAAATTCACTTTTTCCAGGGCATTGAAATCTGCTTCAGTCATTCCTCTTTGATTTACCATTATGTTCCTGAGAATGTTTATCATTTCCTCATTCTCCCAAGGCATGAATGGTTCATCTTCTGGTTCAGGTTTCAGTTCTTCTTGAATAATAGGGATTTCAACATGTTTGACTTTTTCTTTTTCTTTTTCCCTTATTGACTGAATTCTTCTTTTCTTCTTTGGTGGCTCATCAGTTGTTTCAGTTTGAATTGTGCTTTCAGCTTGGACCCTTGTAGATTTTTCTTTTCTTTTCCTTCTGTTATATTGATCCACAACAGTCTTTTTATCCAAATTCTTCACAATTTCAGGCTTCATTCCTTTCTCCAACAAATATCCACACATACCATTGAATTTTCTTTTCAACTCTTCTAACTCAATTTCCTCATTTTCTTTAACACATTTTTCCACTACTTTCTCTCTTTCACTGATGTATAAATCTTGTAATTCATCAAAAGAGAAATGTGCCAAATCTTTCTCAGAGTAACCATGTCTTCTCAGATAATCTTTGTATTTCTTGGCATCTTTGTTCTTCTGTTCCATCAGTCTTTTGGCTTCCAACATACTCAGCTTAATGTTTGCCCTGTGTTCATCAGTCATTTCAACTTGTGGGGACATAACATTAGCTGTTGTTCCAATTTTCCCTTCATCATTCTCAGGTTTGTCATTATTGTCATCATCAGAGTTCTCAGAGTCATCCTCTTTTTCTGTCAGATCATTCATAGCATCTATCTTTGGTTCATCAGGAGCTGGATGATCTGCTTCATCTCTTGTTGTTACATCAGGGACACCTTGCATATGTTCATCAGGTCTTAGACTTTGCAAAGGTGTAGCCCTAATAGGACTTTTTTTAAATGTTCTTTTTCTTCTCTCATAAGTCTTTTCAAATCTTCTTTCTAGCCAGTTATCAGTAGGGTTCTTTCTTAAATCCTCTTTCACTTGTTCAGCCCATTTCTTGGCAGCCTTTGAAGCAATTGACTCGCCAATCTCCTCTTCAGGAATCATGCCAGTGGCTGGTTCATCAGCAGTTTCAGGTGTTTGACTTTTAGGTTGAAACATGCTGACTACCAAAGCCAAAGAGTTGTCTACTTCCTCAACTCTTCTCATCTTAATCAATTCTTCTATAACTTCTTGTTCAGCCTCATCTACAGCCAGTTCTTTTTCAATGTTGGCTTTCCTGATCAGATCTTCCTGCTCTGCAATCTCTTCTGGAGTCAGTGATAGGGCTATTTTCTCCCTTTCCATAGTTTCTTTGATTATTCTTTCTTGCTTTTCAAGAGCAGCAGCAGCAGTATCATCTTTGAAAGTTACATCTTTCTCAGCATACATAACAGGTTTTTCCTCTATTGCTATTCCTTTACCTTTTTCTTTCCTCCTTCTCAACTGCACTTCATCTTCTTCTTCATTAGAAGTTTCATACTCATCAATTTCTTTGAGCAGTTGATCTAGTTCAGAATCATGCTCTGCTCTCTTGGAACTAGCCTCTTGATCATCTTCTGGCTCAGTGTATACCAGTTCCTCAGTAGTAGCATTCAAACCAGTATTCTCAACAGTCATTTCCTCATCCACAATCCCAGTCAGTTCTTCTGTAAGCACAACCTCTTCATCATCAATGGTTTCCTCTCCTCTCACTTCCCTTTCAGTCTCATCACTATCATCATAATTGTTCATTATCATCTTCAAAGCATCAACATTATCAACACTTTCAGCATCATCCATGCTCACATCAGTATCATCCATATTCTCCCCCTGTTTTGGGGCACTGAGGTCTTCTCAACCTCCTGCACCCAGGTTCGAATCATCATTTCAGCCTCAACCAACTTTCTCAATAACATTTCATTTTCGTTAGTTATCTCTTCATTCTTTCTTCTCAACTCAACATTCTCACCCCTAACCTCCTCAACTTGTCTTTTCAACTCATCATTTTCCAACATCAGCTCAAGATTTCTTTGGAATATATCAACATGTGGACTTGTAGGTTCTGATGTAGTAAATGGTTCAAATTCAGGTTGGTTGGTGGTAGGTGTTTGTGGTGTTGGTGATTGATGTGTGTATTGATGTGTGGATGTTTCAGGTTGGTCTAGGGTAAGGGTTTGAGGTGGTGTTTGATGTGGTGAGGTTGGTGGTGGTGAGTGTGGTAGTGTAGGGATAGGTTGTTCAAGTTCTTCTCTATGTTCCCCCTGTTCAGGTGCCATGATCTCCATTTGTAAACCATCTCCCCCCTTCATCTCCATCGGCATCGTCATCATCAGAATTACCTTCATCACTCTCATCATCACCCCCTGCTTCCTCCTCTGAGCTCAGCTCAGGCACTGGCATTATAGCCAAATCATGGTTTAACAACCAAGGTAAAATTTCAAATGGAGCATTTGCATTAAAGGTATTAGAGACACCAGGATTCTTGATTCTTTTGTAAGCATCAGGGTCTTGCAATTTATGTGTGTCTCCAATTGTTGGTAAGTCTTGTAATACACTATTGAATATGATCTGCAGGAATCTTGGGTACTGTAAAAATCTTTTCCTTTCTGGTTTCTTCAGATTCCCCACTAACCCCTCAAAAATCATCTTGGAAAAGTTAAAGGGCAGATCAAAGATTGTTCCAACTGTGGCATTTGCTAGATCATGACTCATCAGAGTCCATGATCCCTTCCTCGGAGCAAATCCATGAATAATATGATGAATAAGAAATCTGTATAGCATCAGAAACAGACCCTTCTGAAACTGTCCTTCATGGACATTTCCTTGATACCCCATCGTTTTTTTAAAAATCTTCAATAAGTGCTTTGTATTGAAGTTTATGTGATTGTGATCATCGTCATTCAGTCTCAAACACCTTCTGATCATCCTTTCTGTGATCTGAATCTCATGCCTGGCCACGGTTGCTTCTATTCGTTTTCCATTCACATCTTCAACCAACTCTGCAGATCTCTAGAAATCCAATGAGTGATTTCTGTAAATTATAGGGCTTTCAGTGAGTGCAAAGCTGATGTTTGACCGTGCCATCCATAATATCATTCGAGCCATCGGTTCATTCTCTGGTGTCACTTGTAGTAACGCGATATTGTGCTTCGGCTCAAAAACATACTTTGGCTCGTTGTCTGCCATATCTGTTATACATAAACAAACACATTCAAAGTGAAATTATACATAAAGTTTAATACTTTAGACAATTTCAGTGTATAAAGAAAGAAGAAGATAGGGAGAAATCTTCAAGAACCTGTTCTTCGACAAATTTATAACCTATACACATAAACAGAGTGTCAGTACTCAAATACATAATTAGGTCACATTACAGTCTAATCGTGATCGGAAAACATATTATTAATGCTTACCGAGTCGGAATTAGAAAGCTGATAAAAATTAGGGTTTGGATTAATGTTGAATTCGATAAGTCGGTTATGTTTCTTAGTGAGTAGGAATTTGCAGTGGAAGGAGAGAGAGAGGGAAATAATGTTGAAAAATTTTCTTAAGTCCCTCTTTTATACCTTTTTGAAAATAGGTTTTAAATGCTTTTTGTCCTCTTGTGCATTACTAGCTGTCAACCAGTAACATTATCCACTTGATACATTAAAAACATTTAATTTCATTTAAGTTTATTAGACCTTACTCGAAAGATTAATATGTCCAAAGTCTACTCGGTATATCTCCACTTACAAACCTTACTCTGTCAAACTTTGCTCTGAATACTTTTCAATTTGGAATATACAAAGTTTGCCCGAATATGCCGATTTACAAATCTTGCTCGATTAAGTAAATTAATTTAAAGTTAAGACATAATGAAGAAAGCTTACCCGAAATACTCGATTTCTTGAGAAATTAATCACAAGGCAAATAATCAAATATAACCATCAAATAAACATTCTTACTAAGAATAAATTAAGATCCTCATAAAGATTTCTCAATTTCAAATTAAAATTTATCTAGCATGAACCCTAATAAGAATCATAATCAATTTTATCATACTAACTAACATATTCAATCAACACATTCATTCAAGTATGAATCACTAAACAATTTTATCATACTAACTCACATATTCAATCGACGCATTCATTCAAGTATGCTTGAACACATAGTGTGCTCGAGCACTCTTTCAGATGTAAAGTGTGCTTGGACAACAATCTTATGCAAAGTATACCCGAATAACCTTCATATAGTACAAAGTGTGCCTGGAAAGAAATTCTGACAGACAGTGTACTCGGAAAGTCAAGTTTTTGAAAATTACCAAGTATATTGAAGGAACACAAGTGTACCCGAAATTTAAAGTGTGCTCAGAAAACAAAGTTTGCCCGAAAACACTTGTAATTTCAAAGAAATCATAAACACACATATTACAGAGCATGCTCGGAATGAAATTAAACACATAAACATTTAAGTGTGCTATAGTCTAAAATTTCATAGAGCTTGCCCGAAAATCCTAAGTTAGCACTAAGCTTGCTAGGATAAACTCATTCAATCAACAGGTATGCCCTTGCTCGAGGGAACTCAACATATCAAACCATACCCGAAAAATGACAAACTTAAACAGTAACATCTAAGCGTGCCCGGAAAGATTAACAAGCCTTTCCTAACAACATATTCACACAAAGCTTACTCGGTGTACTCACTTAAGTTCACAAAGTTTGCTTGGAAACACAATCAGCATATAACATGCATAGCTTACTCGAAACTAGCATATAACATGCATAGCTTGCTTGAAACAAGAATTTCTTGTTAAAAGACAGCTATAACAACACATAATCATCTCAAGGCTTCAAGCTTACTCGGGAAAATTAGTGCAACAGTGTACTCAACTAGGAAAGTGTAAACACTTCAAAGCATGCCCGAAAATCATAAAGTTAGTCAGAAATGACTAAGCTTACTTGGAAAGTTTGAAAATTATCAAACCTTACCCGAAACAACATATTCACATATAATCAACTGTTTTGTACTCGGAAAGGTTATAAATCATTAACCTTACCCGAAGATACATATTCAAACAGTTTGTGCTCGAGAAGGTTATAAAGCATCAAACCTTACTCGAACTTACATATTCACACATAATCAACTGTTTTGTACTCGGAAAGGTTATAAATCATTAACCTTACCCGAAAATACATATTCAAACAGTTTGTGCTCGAGAAGGTTATAAAGCATCAAACCTTACTCGAACTTACATATTCAACCTATTTTAGGCAAAATGCAACACTTTTTGACTTAAACCACTTGTCAAAGACATTTCTAAGGTATGTATTATTTCAGAACATAGTTTAAGAACAAATGGTGCATTTAGAGATCAAATTTCAGTTATAATTCATTTCAAAACAATATCTTTGATAAACTGAAAAGATCTCAGGAATGGGATCATATTGACTAAGTAGCTATCTCATTACATCACTCTCAGCATTATTATGACAACGTAGATTGGTTAACAGCAGGTATAAACTTAGCATGATTTTTATCTCTTTGGTGATATGATTAAAGTTCAATTTTAGCATAATTCAATAATGGTCAACACTGTGCTATGATGCCTCATATCTATTCTCAAAGCTTATTTGGCTTTCCCCAGATCACCCCAATTTGACTCCAACCTCCTGTATTTTGTCAAAAATAGTTTTTGTATGACAGAACTTATTGTATTTTTTTTATTTTTAGATTCAAACATATATAGAGGTTGAACGTTGGACTTACAGTTAGCAACATGACTTTCATTCAAGATGAGACAGATTTTGCCAACATCTTTGTAGTTCTTGTTGTAACCCTCTTGTTTGATAAAATATTTAAAACACTTATCAACTTTTGGTTGATTTATTCATTCTTCCCCTTGTTTTTGATATTTTCTCAAATTTTCTTAAAGCATGTTCTTTGTCATATTTAAAGATGTTTCATTTTTGTTGACCAAATAACAACAGGCTCGTGTATGACTGGGTAATCACTTTTCTGCCATATCATTCGGAGAGATCTATCTTGATGTAACACCCCGTAACCGCAGCGGAAACGTACACGGGATGCAACAGACACATCTGATATCAACAGCATTGCTTATAAAGAAAATACCACTACATTAATTTATAACATATTACATTGTTGCGAGTTTCGTTACTGTCTAGGTGTTACACACATATTTTACCGATAAGACATTAATATATTCATTACAAACTATAGAGCAGCAAGCTTCCAACAGGTAGCATAGATAGTTAAGCACATATCAATCATTCCAACTTGGGCATACCTAGAAAACATGTAAAGAAAACGGGTCAACTACGAATAGTTGGTGAGTTTCACTAATTTAAATAAACACTGACAAATCATTTTAATAATCATTTATTAGCAATATACTCATGCTGGGAACTATGTTACCCCAGAACATTTCCATTAATCTTCTGGGAACTATGTTACCCCAGAACAATAATAACCTCTGGGAACTACGTTACCCCAGAACCATAATAATCTCTGGGAACTATGTTACCCCAGAACAAGAATAACCTCTGGGAACTATGTTACCCCAGAACAATAATAACCCCTGGGAACTATGTTACCCCAGAACAATAATAACCCCTGGGAACTATGTTACCCCAGAACAATTACACATGATAAACAATTTATATATATTCTGTGCATAAAACCATATATATATATAAATATACAAGTATTTCCATACGATCGGTATGTACTTAAATACTTTAATAAAGACATGTTTCCGCCCCGGGAAAATATATTTAGAAACAGTTCAGTAAAAGGGGCTCGTGAGAACTCACCTTTTGTGAGTCGGTGGGTAATACAATGAGCAGCTACGTGCCTGGATCTGTAATATAATATCTAGTCGTTACTATATAATTCCCGTAAATTAAATCTATGTCAATCGGTACGTCTGGGGACATTGTTAACCCAGTACTGTACTCGATCCGGGGACAATGTTAACCCCGTGACACTTCTAAGGACTCAGATTGTGACATTGCTTAGAGTCTGACGGTCAAGATTATCATTTTTATGATTTCCTTGATTTGCGTGCCTAGCACGGTTATCCGTCTTTAGTTTCAAAAATGAGTTTGGTCACACCCGACCCAAAAATGGTGTTTGACTGTTAATTTAGTTAAAGTGATGAAATTAGAGCTCGGTTTGGTCACCCCGTTTGGCCGCGGGGCCCGTTTCCGTCATTTAGGTGCCGGAAACAGTAAAATCGGGTGAAATTATCCAAATCATCCGAATTATTTTCGGATGATTTACTTTTATTTAATTTACTTAGTATTATGAAAATGGTCCATTTTTAGGTTTTTATATGCCAGTCAGCTCGCTTATGCGAGTTTTACCGGTTTACACGTTTTAAGCTTTAAAAATTTGTTTTTATGTTCTTTTTAACACAAATAATTACCCGTTTAGTCTCGGGTCTTGAAATTTTGCACAAAACTTATTTTGACAGTAAGAAATATTATAAAAATTTTCCAGATTTATTTTCTTATATTTACATTTATTTATCTATTTTTAAACCTTTTTAATAGACTAAATATGTCAAAAATACCAACCGACTTTAGAAAAATCCCAAATTTTTCTGGGATGATCCCTTCCATCCTCATAACTCCCTGGAATTTTTCCAGAACCCAAAACTTATTTTTCAAGCCATTTTCACAAAAACCCGAGCTAGAAAGCCCTAGAACTTGTTTTACCGAAAAGCCCACTTAGACTTTTCCAACTGAGCTCAAATTTTGTGTGTGACTTTTATATGTTATAAAAAGCTTATCCTAAATTTTTCAGAATTTTTCATCAAGTTTAGCTATTTTTCACCATTTTTGGCCAAAACCGAGCATTAAATTCACCAAATATTCATCTTTTATCCAAAAATTACCAAAAATTTACAGATCTCTTATTTTCATGTGTAGATCATCTCTGTGAAATTTCGTGACCCGACTCTAAGTACACTACAATCTGTCCAAACTCACTAAATCACACGAAAACCGAACTATCTTGTGTTTTATAGCGTTAGATCGCAAAGATCCGGGTTTCTAGCCTTTGCTAGCCGCTAGATACAACACTTACAAGCACAATAACACTATACCAAGCAAGTTACACCAACAATCAAACCATTTCTTTCATAGTGTCGGTTTTTATGTAAAAACAAAGGTTTTAACCGTAAAAATCCGTTCTCGACTCTTTTTACTCATTTCTTGGACCAAGATCCCTTGTATAACATGTATACATCTCTTGATCATGGAGTCGGTTTCATCTCGGGCTTTCACCCGTCTTTCACATGGAAAACTCATTTGACAAGATTTCAACCGTAAAATTTCGTTCTAAACACTTTTAACTCATCACTTGGATCAAGATCCTTTGTATAACTTGTATACATCACTTGATCATGCGAGAATCGGTTCCAACTCGGGTTTTCACCCATTTTTACATTTGAAACCTCCTTTTCTCAAGATCATGGAGTTAGAAACAAGATTCAAGTATTAAAAACATGTTTATACCTTCAATTCTTGGTTAAAAATGATGGAGTTGGATGCACACTTGAAGGTTTGAGAGAGTTTTGGGAGAGTTTGATGTTAGAAAAAGGAAATGAAATGTATAAAGTGTGTGTGTGTGAGGCCGGCCATATGGTGGTGTGGGGGGGCCCACATCTCAAACCATGGCCACACATTTGGATTACACAATCCGGATAATGTTGTGGATAGTCTGGTTCAGTTCGTTTCTCGTTTAAACTCGTAATTCGGCTTAAAACGAGCCTAAAATGGTCGTTTTTCGGGTTAAAATAAAATTTACATAAAACTGATTTAAAAATTTTAAAAACTCAAACCATAACAATAAAACATCATATTGTCGGTATTTGTGCATCTTTTTTTTCGGTTTGATTGATCATCTCTTGCTTGGTTTGATGTTAAAGGTTTCGTTTATCGTACCGACGTACCAATAAATCGAAATCCTTTTTCTGTGCTATAATTCACTTATCCCGAAGCATTAATACTTCGTAAACATCACTAAACATTATATACTTCGTCTATAATGTAATTCCCGATTCGTTCGGGTTTCAATAATCGTTCATTGGTTAATTGTAATTCCAATACGATTAACTATATAATCGAGTACGATTCGTACTATGAATCATATATACTCGTATATACGTCCTATAACTCATATAATCAATATTAAATGACACGTAAATAGTATATACCGGCTAGGGTATACCTGGATTTGCCGGAATCGTTACATTCTCCCCCCGTTATAAAAATTTCGTCCTCGAAATTTTACACGTCAACTACTTCCTTTTGAGGAAATAGGTGGGGGTATTTCTTCCGAAAGTCATCCTTTCGTTCCCAAGTAAATTCTGGGCCTCGTTGCGAATTCCATCTAACTTTGACCAACGAGATCTTATTGTGTCTAAGTTGCTTGATCTTACCGTCCACTATTTCGATGGGCTCCTCTACGATGTTGAGCCTATCATTTATTTGAACACCCTCTAAGGGTAACACCGATGTCTCATCCGCCAGACATCTTTTCAAATTTGACACATGAAACACGTTATGAACTGCACTTAGTTCCTCAGGCAGTTCTAATCGGTAAGCTACCGGACCGATTTTTGCAGTGATGTCGAATGGTCCAATGTATCTGGGGGCTAACTTCCCCGCCTTGCCAAATCTGACCACTCCTTTCCAAGGAGATACTTTCAAATATACTTTTTCACCCTTCTCAAATGACAACGGTTTTCGACGGGTATCGGCATAACTCTTCTGCCGGTCCCGCGCGGCTTTTAGGTTGTTCTTAATTTCAAGAATCTTGCTGGTCGTCTCCTGGACCAGATCCGATCTAATGACCTGCGAGTCACCCACTTCGGACCAGCAAAGTGGTGATCGGCACTTCCGCCCATACAATGCTTCATAAGGTGCTGCCTTTATACTGCTGTGATAACTGTTATTATAGGAAAATTCAACGAGTGTGAGATGTTGATCCCAATTTCCCTTAAAGTCCAGTACGCAAGCACGAAGCAAATCCTCCAAAGTTTGAATGGTCCTCTCAGACTGACCATCGGTCTGAGGGTGGTAAGCCGTGCTTAGGTCAATACGTGTTCCCAATGCTTCTTGGACAGCTTGCCAAAGTTTGGAGGTGAAATGGCTATCCCTATCGGAGATGATCGAGATGGGGATGCCATGACGAGACACTATTTCATTTATATAAATCTGCGCAAGTCTCTCAGTGTTAAAAGTATTCCTAATCGGAATAAAATGTGCCGATTTGGTTAATCGATCCACGATTACCCAAATCGCATCATGACCTCGGGGTGTCTTGGGGAGATGTGTCACAAAATCCATTGTGATCTGCTCCCACTTCCATTCGGGAATTTCCGGCTGTTGTAGCATTCCCGAGGGTTTCTGGTGCTCCGCCTTAACTCTCGCACACGTCGTACACTTGCCGACGTATGTGGCTATATCCTTTTTCATACCTGGCCACCAGTAAAATTCTTTCACATCCTTGTACATTTTATCTGATCCCGGATGTATGGAATATTTCGATTTATGCGCTTCATCCATGATCAAATCACGAAGGTCATGGAGGGTCGGGATCCAAATTCGATTTTTGAAATAGAGAATTTCGTCCACACGCTGTTCGAAATTCTTCTCATTCCCGTAAAGTCCTTCTTTATCCAATTGGTCCTCTTTCAACGCCTCGCGTTGAGCGACTCGAATCAAATCCGAAAGGCTCGATTGGACTACCATTCCCAACGCTCGCACGCGTAGTGGCTTAACTCGATCTTTCCTACTCAAGGCATCGGCTACAACGTTAGCCTTGCCGGGGTGATATCGGATGTCACAGTCATAGTCATTTAGTAACTCGACCCACCTTCGTTGTCTCATATTCAGTTCTTTCTGATCGAATATGTGCTGCAAACTTTTATGATCAGTGAAGATGGTGCACTTTGTACCGTAGAGATAGTGTCTCCAGATTTTAAGTGCAAAGATGACTGCTCCCAGTTCCAAGTCATGAGTAGTGTAGTTTTTCTCATGAACTTTTAACTGTCGAGACGCATAGGCTATGACCTTTTTATTTTGCATCAACACGCATCCTAACCCTTTACGGGATGCGTCACAATATACAACAAATCCATCGTCTCCGTCGGGGAGACTTAAGATTGGCGCTTGGCACAATCTTTGCTTTAGAGTTTGAAACGCCGCTTCCTGCTCTTCACCCCAATCATACCTTCGATCCTTTTGGGTCAGCAGGGTTAAAGGTTGGGCAATGCTGGAAAAATTCTCAATAAATCGACGATAGTACCCAGCTAAGCCTAAGAATTGGCGGATTTCCTTTGGAGATTTAGGTGCTTGCCAATTCTTAATTGCTTCAATCTTACTTGGATCGACGTGTATTCCTTGATGATTTATAATGTGACCAAGGAATTGCACTTCTTGTAACCAGAAGTTACATTTGGAGAATTTTGCATACAACTTCTCCTGATCCAAAAGTTCCAAAATTAACCTCAAATGTCGCTCGTGTTCTTCTTTACTCTTCGAGTATATCAAAATATCGTCAATAAACACGATGACGAATTTGTCAAGATAGGGTTTACAGACTCGGTTCATGAGATCCATGAACACCGCTGGCGCATTTGTTAGTCCAAAAGGCATAACTAAAAATTCATAGTGGCCGTAGAGAGTCCGAAACGCGGTTTTTGGGATATCCTCCTCCTGAATTTTAACTTGGTGGTATCCCGATCTAAGATCAATCTTTGAGAAATAGCTCGCACCTTGTAGTTGGTCGAACAAATCATCGATTCGGGGAAGAGGATACCTATTTTTGATGGTTAACTTGTTCAATTCCCTGTAGTCAATGCACATTCGAAGGCTTCCGTCCTTCTTTTTCACAAATAGTACAGGTGCACCCCACGGGGAATAGCTGGGACGAATAAATCCCTTATCCAACAATTCCTGCAACTGGTTGGATAATTCTTGCATCTCGGACGGTGCAAGTCTGTAAGGGGCCTTAGCAACAGGGCCAGCTTGTGGTAACAGATCGATTCTGAATTCGACCTGTCGGGTTGGCGGTAATCCAGGAAGTTCCTCTGGAAAAACTTGTGGAAATTCGCGTACCACGGGAATATCGTCCACCCGTTTTTCCTCAGAATCAGCGGCCGTCAGGCTCGCTAGATACGCCACACATCCCTGACGTATATATTTCAACACCTTGAGGTGGGATATAAATGGTATCATGGTGCCGGATTTTTCTCCCTGCACTAATACCTCCTCGTCATCCGACACCCGGATCTTGACGGTTTTCTTTTCACAGTTTATTTCTACCCTGTTACGTGCCAACCAATCCATTCCCACTATCACGTCAAAACTACCCAATTCTACCGGTAACAAGTCAATCAGGAAGGATTGTTCGCTCAGAATAAAAGGTCAATTCCGAACTATCCGATTAACTATCATGGTTTTACCGTTAGCGACCTCTACGGTGTAAGGTTCTATGGTTTCACCAATAGGAAGGTTTGCTATCGAAAGGAATCTAACGGAGACAAAACTTCTATCGACGCCTGTATCAAATAATACAGAAGCGTAATGATCAGAGACGAGGAAGGTACCTGTCACTACGCTGGGGTCCTGGCGCGCCTCGTTCGCTCCCATCACAAATGCTCGGCCTCGCGCCGGATTGGACGACGATGGCTGACCCGCGAGTTGTCTCCCGTTTCCTCCCTGGTTCAGTTTCGGGCAGTTCCTTTTGAAGTGATCCGTGCTGCCGCATTCGTAGCAAGCACGGCTAGTGGTCACCATCTGGTTTCCTTGCTGGTTCTGCAGTCGGGCTGGTTGAGTCCTAAATGGTTGCGCACGAATAGGTTGCGGTTGACGGTTTAGGTTGTTCAGATTTGTCTTACAATTTGGTGCGTAGTGTCCAATCCTGCCGCACCGGTGGCACACCACCTCTTTGCACACGCCACCGTGGTGGTAACCACATTTCCCGCACTTAGGAAACGTTCCCTTCTGCGGTTCTTGCCTTCCGCCCGAACTAGTCATGGCATAGCTCTGGGCAGCGGACCTAGCTCGTTTGCTTTGCTGCTTTTCTTGGATTCTATGATCATGCGTACCCCGTTTTCCCCCAGCGGATTCTCCTGTCACCTTTAGTGATCCGCTCCGCAAGAAATCATACGTGACTATGCCAGCCTGTGTCACTGCACTTTCATACGTCCGGTGTCTCCCCGCGTTGACTATACTCCTCACTACTGGAGTAAGTCCCCAAATATAACGTTCCACCCTCTTCGTCTCCGGGGTGACCAACCACGGTACTAATCGTGACAGTTCATTAAACCGATTGGTATAACCCAAGTGGTCCGCCCCCTTCATCTCCAGATTCCACAACTCATTTTCCAGTTTCTGCAATTCATTCTTTGGGCAGAAATGTTCCAACACAAAAGCCTTAAGCTCCGTCCAGGTCATGTGGTTTGTAGCCACCTGACCTCGAGTCTGTACTATGGTGTTCCACCATGTCAAGGCATGGTCGGTGAATGTACAGGTGGCGTACTTAACGACACAATCCTCGGGACAGTTGCTAATATTCACCACTGATTCTATTTTCTCTATCCATTTAACTAACCCATTCGGTCCTTCAGACCCGCTAAACTCTAATGGCTTGCACAACATAAAATCCTTGATCGAACATCCCCTGGATGCACGAATTGGTTCAGTACGGTTTGTCTCTACCGTAGGTATAGGGCCATTGCTGTCAGTAACGACCACCCTAGGCGGTGCGTCATTACTCGGAATAGTGTTATCATTCCTTGGAGGATTAGCATTTTGTTCCCCGTCATTATTTATGGGCGTTTGATTGCTCGGAGGGGTTGGATTGGTCGAGTTGTTGATACTGGCGGCGATGCGCGATACTATATCCGGTATCGCCGCCTCCAACTGTTGAGCAATCAAACGGCTCACATCTACTTCCGATATTTTCGTTGATCATTTCGGTGCCATTCTACACAATCATCAAAGAAATACATATAATCAATACCATCTCAAATCATAAAACACAATACATATTTCATTCATTAGTAAACATGGATACATATTACACAAACATCAGTTTACATACTTTCCAGTCAACATTACATAACTAAGTTTTATTACAAGGGCCCTATGTCGGTATCATCTCGACATAACCCGTAAAAGGGTCAGTGCTTGAATGATACCCAAAAGTATCTATAAAGATATGCCCAAAAGAGACCCACCCTAGGGGCCAGTGGTTGTATCATAACTAACCAAGATTCACTCCGTGTTAGTATCACCACTAACTACTTACACAGAGTATCAAAAAGAAAATGGTCCCTGACTAACCCCATCCAAACATAACTACTAAACACGGTGGTATGCCCACCACAGCATCACTGCCACCAACGCCACCACTACTGCCACCACCCCCCGGAGCCACGCCTCTAACCGCTGAACCATCATTAGGGAGTACGAGCACTCCCTGGTCAACCGGTCGATTGCATACTGGCAATCCAGTATGCGGTCACCAAGGTACACTCGTCTCTGTACCCCCACGGTCAGGGCGGCTGAGTGCTCATTTACTTGCTCTGTGAGCACTCGTAGCCAGGCCACCGCCTCCCGCTCCTGTCTGGGAAGGCCCCAGACAGGTAGAGCCATCGGCTCGGGCTGGGATGAGGACTCTCCCCGACGAGTAGCAGGTCGGGGTGGGGGAGAGGTCGGTGGCACACGCGGAATGCTGATCCGCGCCGTAAGGCGGGGACCAAATCCCGGAGGGACAGAGGTGGCCTGCGGTGCGAGGGGAGTAGGGGATCTGACGATCCGGACCGGGGAGGACTGGCTCGAGCTCCTGTGACTCGCCTCGCTAGGCTCGGAGTCGGATGACACATGTAGGCTCCCGGAGTTTCCGGGGCTAACCTCCTCCGGATCCTCGTCTACTGATAAGCTATGCGGGCTTGACATTTTTACCTGCACACAAGTTAACAAGCATATAGTTCTTTCCATAGTGTAATTCATAATCAAATTAATACATACTTATTTATACAACTTTACCACATAATAATATTATCATATATTTACACATATGTTGCCAATTTTACCTATTTAAAGTTCCGCGTGACTTCCCCTGAATTCTCCCGTGCAGACAAGTCTGTTATTATGTTCCGGACCATAATAACTCACTTGTCCATCCAAGTTCATCCAGATCCCGTCACAATAAATTATTAGTTGATATTCAGATCCTATAATACTTGAGCTACTGGTTATATTTTAGGTATCTCTTTCAGACATCCTAATTCTTTATAACCAATGGCTCTGATACCAAGTTCTGTAACACCCCGTAACCGCAGTGGAAACGTACACGGGATGCAACAGACACATCTGATATCAACAGCATTGCTTATAAAGAAAATACCACTACATTAATTTATAACATATTACATTGTTGCGAGTTTCGTTACTGTCTAGGTGTTACACACATATTTTACCGATAAGACATTAATATATTCATTACAAACTATAGAGCAGCAAGCTTCCAACAGGTAGCACAGATAGTTAAGCACATATCAATCATTCCAACTTGGGCATACCTAGAAAACATGTAAAGAAAACGGGTCAATTACGAATAGTTGGTGAGTTTCACTAATTTAAATAAACACTGACAAATCATTTTAATAATCATTTATTAGCAATATACTCATGCTGGGAACTATGTTACCCCAGAACATTTCCATTAATCTTCTGGGAACTATGTTACCCCAGAACAATAATAACCTCTGGGAACTACGTTACCCCAGAACCATAATAATCTCTGGGAACTACGTTACCCCAGAACAAGAATAACCTCTGGGAACTATGTTACCCCAGAACAATAATAACCCCTGGGAACTATGTTACCCCAGAACAATAATAACCCCTGGGAACTATGTTACCCCAGAACAATTACACATGATAAACAATTTATATATATTCTGTGCATAAAACCATATATATATAAATATACAAGTATTTCCATACGATCGGTATGTACTTAAATACTTTAATAAAGACATGTTTTCCGCCCCGGGAAAATATATTTAGAAACAGTTCAGTAAAAGGGGCTCGTGAGAACTCACCTTTTGTGAGTCGGTGGGTAATACAATGAGCAGCTACGTGCCTGGATCTGTAATATAATATCTAGTCGTTACTATATAATTCCCGTAAATTAAATCTATGTCAATCGGTACGTCTGGGGACATTGTTAACCCAGTACTGTACTCGATCCGGGGACAATGTTAACCCCGTGACACTTCTAAGGACTCAGATTGTGACATTGCTTAGAGTCTGACGGTCAAGATTATCATTTTTATGATTTCCTTGATTTGCGTGCCTAGCACGGTTATCCGTCTTTAGTTTCAAAAATGAGTTTGGTCACACCCGACCCAAAAATGGTGTTTGACTGTTAATTTAGTTAAAGTGATGAAATTAGAGCTCGGTTTGGTCACCCCGTTTGGCCGCGGGGCCCGTTTCCGTCATTTAGGTGCCGGAAACAGTAAAATCGGGTGAAATTACCCAAATCATCCGAATTATTTTCGGATGATTTACTTTTATTTAATTTACTTAGTATTATGAAAATGGTCCATTTTTAGGTTTTTATATGCTAGTCAGCTCGCTTATGCGAGTTTTGCCGGTTTACACGTTTTAAGCTTTAAAAATTTGTTTTTATGTTCTTTTTAGCACAAATAATTACCCATTTAGTCTCGGGTCTTGAAATTTTGCACAAAACTTATTTTGACAGTAAGAAATATTATAAAAATTTTCCAGATTTATTTTCTTATATTTACATTTATTTATCTATTTTTAAACCTTTTTAATAGACTAAATATGTCAAAAATACCAACCGACTTTAGAAAAATCCCAAATTTTTCTGGGATGATCCCTTCCATCCTCATAACTCCCTGGAATTTTTCCAGAACCCAAAACTTATTTTTCAAGCCATTTTCACAAAAACCCGAGCTAGAAAGCCCTAGAACTCGTTTTACCGAAAAGCCCACTAAGACTTTTCCAACTGAGCTCAAATTTTGTGTGTGACTTTTATATGTTATAAAAAGCTTATCCTAAATTTTTCAGAATTTTTCATCAAGTTTAGCTATTTTTCACCATTTTTGGCCAAAACCGAGCATTAAATTCACCAAATATTCATATTTTATCCAATAATTACCAAAAATTCACAGATCTCTTATTTTCATGTGTAGATCATCTCTGTGAAATTTCGTGACCCGACTCTAAGTACACTACAATCTGTCCAAACTCACTAAATCACACGAAAACCGAACTATCTTGTTTTTTCTAGCGTTAGATCGCAAAGATCCGGGTTTCTAGCCTTTGCTAGCCACTAGATACAACACTTACAAGCACAATAACACTATACCAAGCAAGTTACACCAACAATCAAACCATTTCTTTCATAGTGTCGGTTTTTATGTAAAAACAAAGGTTTTAACCGTAAAAATCCGTTCTCGACTCTTTTTACTCATTTCTTGGACCAAGATCCCTTGTATAACATGTATACATCTCTTGATCATGGAGTCGGTTTCATCTCGGGCTTTCACCCGTCTTTCACATGGAAAATCATTTGACAAGATTTCAACCGTAAAATTTCGTTCTAAACACTTTTAACTCATCACTTGGATCAAGATCCTTTGTATAACTTGTATACATCACTTGATCATGCGAGAATCGGTTCCAACTCGGGTTTTCACCCATTTTTACATTTGAAACCTCCTTTTCTCAAGATCATGGAGTTAGAAACAAGATTCAAGTATTAAAAACATGTTTATACCTTCAATTCTTGGTTAAAAATGATGGAGTTGGATGCACACTTGAAGGTTTGAGAGAGTTTTGGGAGAGTTTGATGTTAGAAAAAGGAAATGAAATGTATAAAGTGTGTGTGTGTGAGGCCGGCCATATGGTGGTGTGGGGGGGGCCACATCTCAAACCATGGCCACACATTTGGATTACACAATCCGGATAATGTTGTGGATAGTCTGGTTCAGTTCGTTTCTCGTTTAAACTCGTAATTCGGCTTAAAACGAGCCTAAAATGGTCGTTTTTCGGGTTAAAATAAAATTTACATAAAACTAATTTAAAAATTTTAAAAACTCAAACCATAACAATAAAACATCATATTGTCGGTATTTGTGCATCTTTTTTTTCGGTTTGATTGATCATCTCTTGCTTGGTTTGATGTTAAAGGTTTCGTTTATCGTACCGACGTACCAATAAATCGAAATCCTTTTTCTGTGCTATAATTCACTTATCCCGAAGCATTAATACTTCGTAAACATCACTAAACATTATATACTTCGTCTATAATGTAATTCCCGATTCGTTCGGGTTTCAATAATCGTTCATTGGTTAATTGTAATTCCAATACGATTCACTATATAATCGAGTACGATTCGTACTATGAATCATATATACTCGTATATACGTCCTATAACTCATATAATCAATATTAAATGACACGTAAATAGTATATACCGGCTAGGGTATACCTGGATTTGCCGGAATCGTTACACTTGAGACATGCAAAACAACTATGCATCTCCACATAAAGATTAGCATATTCATTATGTTTATATCACCTTAGATTTTACATCATCATGGGTAAGCAACCATACATGTTAATGACTATACTAAGGTCTTTTTAGCCTATTAATTCCATATGATCAGCTAAGTAGTCAATGTATTATCATTTCCCATAAAAATACAGTTTAATATTCAATCACCCCAATATCTCTTCATTATCAAGTTAATTGCTATCCTGTTTGACCAAAAATGGTCAACAGGACCAAACATACATGTGAGTATATGTCCTATCAAAGTCAGAGTTATTGACATAGTTTTAAGTGAAGGAAGAAGAAACAAGTCATAATTGCCCCAAATGCATTCAGTTTTCAGGTTAATGGCTATCCTTTGAATCTATAGAGATTTAAGGACCAAACATACACAAGTATATGTCCTTCCAACTGGGCAAATGACATAATTTTCAGCAAAAACAACTACTTGAGACTTTTCTTTAAAAAAAATCCTTCTTTTAAGCTTCTTAAAAGCTTGAACTGAATAATCTTATCATATCTCTACACCATTAATCAACTTGCTCATGTTTTGACCAAAATATAATATTTATGCAAAATTCATTATAAAATTCTTTGAATCACTTAATTTTGACATAAAACACATTTTGACACAAACAGTTGCATCACACATTCAAATCTTAATCATTCTTAACATCATCAAGAAAAACAGACTGTACTAACATTCAATGTCTATCCTATCTTGACATCATCAGAAGATCAGATTAAGAACATATTCAAGTAACCATAAACATGTGATTACTCATGACATCATATAAGCATTCAATTTCACCTAAACAGATCAAACTACTTATCATAACATCAGATCAGTTAACATGATAGTCAAGAATTATCATCAATTTCAAACAAATTGCATAGATAGTTACTTAAGCACCTATCAGTTAACTTCAAGCTTGTGACATAATCAAAACATATTCAATCAACATTCAGTTGAAACATATTCAATATGTGTAATCTCTAATAAAATAATCAGTTATCACAGAGAGACACACATAGAAACAGTTAAGTCACATAACATTTAACATACTCAGTAACATATTCAGCAACATATTCAGCAAGTGTAACCTCTTCTAAAATATTCAAGTAGCACATAGAGGTACCCAACCAAGCACACATCCTTAATCAGATTTCATCAGAGTTGATCACCCCCAGGGCTTTCAAAAGAAAGTTGAACCTGGTTCTATCAAGTGGTTTGGTGAATAAGTCAGCCAAATTATCACTTGTATCAACTCTTTGCATTTCAATCAAACCTTTTTCACTGCAATCTCTGATGAAGTCATGTCTGATTTCAATGTGCTTAGTCTTAGAGTGTTGCACAGGGTTCTTAACAGTAAAATATGCAGCAGTATTATCAATAAGAATAGGGGTGTTGAGAAAATTCAAATCATAGTCCAGCATCTGATTTTGAATCCAGAGAACTTGTGCACAGCAGGCAGATGCAGCAACATATTCAGCTTCTGCAGTGGAGATTGATACTGTAGTCTGTTTCTTGCATTGCCATGACACTAGCCTTTCTCCCAAAAACTGGCATCCCCCTGATGTTGACTTTCTACTCATATTGCATCCATCATAATCACTCTCTGTATATGCAATCAGATCAAAGGATTGGTTCTTTGGATACCAAATCCCTAAGTCCGGTCTTCCCTTCAAGTATCTGAATATTCTTTTAACAGCATTCATGTGGGAGACTTTTGGATTTGACTGGAACCTAGCACACACACACACAACAAACATGATATCTGGTCTTGTTGCTGTCAGATACATCAGAGATCCAATCTTGGCTCTGTATTCATGCTCATCAACTGACTCCCCCTTTTCATCAGCTATCATTTTTTCTTTGGTGTCCATTGGAGTTGAAGCAGTCTTGTAATCATGACAGTTGAACTTATTCAAAATGTCCTGCACATACTTAGTTTGGTAAATGAAGATCCCTTCAGCCTTTTGTTGAACTTGCAGCCCCAAAAAGAAGTTCATTTCACCCATGGAACTCATGCTGTACTTGGACTTCATCACCTCTTCAAACTCCAAACACATATTTTCATTTGTAGATCCAAAGATGATATCATCAACATAGACTTGTAAAAGCAACAAATCTGACCCTTTTCTTCTGTAGAAGAGTGTCTTGTCAATGGCCCCCCTTGTGAAACCATTTTCAAGTAAATGAGTTGATAGCTCATCATACCATGCTCTAGGAGCCTGATGCAATCCATAAAGGGCTTTGTTTAACTTATACACCCTGTTTGGATACATGGGATCCTCAAAACCTGGTGGTTGAGCCACGTACACTTCTTCATCAATCTTTCCATTTAGGAATGCAGATTTAACATCAAGCTGGAATACTCTTATGTTCTTTGAGGCAGCATATGCAAGGAAAATTCTTATGGCTTCCAGTCTTGCAACTGGTGCAAACACCTCCTCAAAGTCTATCCCTTCTTCTTGAAGACATCCCAGTGCTACAAGTCTTGCTTTGTTCTTAATCACCAAACCCCTTTCATCCCTTTTGTTTCTGAACACCCATTTGGTTCCAATTGCATATCTGTCATGTGGCTTGTCTACAAGATCCCACACATGTAAATCTCTAAACTGGGCCAATTCCTCTTGCATAGCCTCTACCCAACTATTGTCTTTTAATGCTTGAGCAATATTCTTTGGTTCTAATTGGGATAGAAAGCAAGAGCACAGACAGATGTTTGCTATCACAGAATGACTCCTTGTTACTCTTTCATGCAAGTCACCAATGATATTTTCAGCAGGATGATTCTTTTCAACAGTAGGAGTTTGTATTATCATATTTGTAGATAAATTTGTGTCAAGATTTGATTCATTAAGTTCAGGTTCTTCAATGATCAAAACAGCTTCTGCATCATGAAACTCTGGTGCTTCATCATTGGTTTGTCCTGAAGTAGATGCACCATTGTTTCCCAGATTCAAGCTTTGAAACAAGTCTTGAAATCTTGCTGTGGAAGCATTCTCATCTTCATTTGATTGGTTGCATGTGTCACTCCCATTCTGAACATGATCATTTTGTACATTTGGAATGTCCTGATTGTTTACTTCCTCATCTTGTTCAATGGCATTGCTTGAGGAGCTTTTCACAAAAGTATATTCCTTTTCTTTTCTTGCAACCTTTTTCCACAACTCTTCCAAGTCCAGTTCTTTCTTCTTACTCTCTTCAACATGTGTACTGGTCTTGTAGAATGAATCATCAAAGTTTTTAGAATAAATCTTGAATGACTTTATTAACTTTTCATGATCAAACAGCCATGTTGCACCACTGACTGTGTTGAATTGATTTTCATTAAAAATGATGTCAGATGACTCTATCACACTCATGTGATCTTTCACATAAACTCTGTATGCCTTTGAGTGAGTAGAATATCCAACAAAGAAACAATCTAGTGACTTAGTTTGAAACTTGTTCAAATAATCTCTAGTGTTCAACAGAAAACCTTTGCAACCAAAGGGCTTGAAAAACTTGATGTAAGGCTTTCTATTATTGAAAATTTCATATGGAGTCTTGTTATGCCTTTTGTTTACAAGTACTCTGTTCTGAACATAACATGCTGTATTGATTGCTTCAGCCCAAAAAGTGACAGGCAGATTTGCATCAGCCATCATGGTTCTGGCAGCTTCTATCAAAGTTCTGTTTCTTCTTTCTGCCATACCATTTTGTTCAGAAGTTCTAGAAGCTGAGAATTGTTGAAATATTCCTTTCTTTGTGCAGAATTCTTCCATAACTCCATTTTTGAACTCTGTACCATTGTCACTTCTCATCATTTTGACTTTCTTATTCAGCTTTTTCTCAATCATTGTAACACAACCCATAATCAACTCAGCAGACTCATCCTTGGTACTTAGGAAATAGACCCAAGTATATCTAGAATAGTCATCAATGATCACCAGACAGTATCTTTTCTTTCCAATACTTGGCACACTCACAGGACCAAAAAGATCCATGTGAAGTAACTCAAGTGGTTGATCAATTGAATTGATGAGCTTTGTCTTATGAGTAGACTTGTGTTGTTTTCCCTTTTGACATGAGTCACAGTGATCATCAAACTTAAATTCTCTTGTAGGTAAACCAATCACATGTTCACCCTTGACCAATCTATTCATGTTTTTTTAAGTTTACATGACACAATTTCCTATGCCACAATTTTGATTCATTTTCAGTGACTTTGGAGACAAAACATGCACCACCTCTTGAAATGGCTTCTTTCATATTTAACTCATATAAGTTGCCATTTCTGGGTGCCATCATCATAATCATCTCAGGTGGAATTACAAACTCAGGTTTTAAGATGAAGCAATGAGAATCATCAAAACTAACTTTATAACCTTTATCACACATCTGTGATATGCTCAGAAGATTGTATTGAAGTCCCTCAACATGAAACACATTATCAAATGACACCTTTCCATTTGTCAAGATTCCTTTTCCCACAATCTTTCCACCATTTTTATCACTCCCGAAAGCAACAGAGCCTTCATATTTCTCTTCATAGTTCACAAGTGACCTCTTGTCACAAGTTATGTGCCTAGAACAACCACTATCCATATACCATATATCATTCAATGGAGTGGTCTGTTCCTGCACAAAGAGAAATTTGATTAGTTAAGTGATGAATTGCAAGCTTCATCAACTTGCAACTTATCAGTGTCATTTTCAGTGGTAGCTTAGGAAGTGAGTGTTGTAGGTTTAGGATCTGCATGAGTGATCTCCAGATTATCAGAATGATCAGTTTCATAGCCACATTCTCTAGGTGTTTTGAAAAGTGAAACTGAACATTGAGGCTCAACTGAGTCAGTGACATTCTCTTTCAAGACATAGTCCCTTGTTTCTGAGTAGTCTCTTATATCAGTCACAGCTTCAATTTCAGTTTCTGCTTTAGGTTTCCAAGTGAAACCTTGTGGTTCATATCCATGTTTCATCAAGAATTTTTCATCACCAGTCAATTCATTTGGTTTTATTCTCAGATAAATTTCTTTCCTTCTTGTCTTCTCACTGTTTGATGATTCTTGAGACTCATCAGACTCAACTAATTGAATGTCTTGATTAATCTTCAATGACTGACTTTTCTTCTTTGTCACCTTCTTGTGCTTCCGTGGTGACTCACTTCTTTTGCAGACTCAGTCATTTGTTTCTTTCCTTTGATTTCAGCATTCTTTTTGTTACTTGTCTCCTTTCCACACACATTTCCTTTTCCCAAATACATATCATACTTCTGTTTGTACAAAACAAAGTCTTGACCATACTTTGTTCCATTTGGGACATGAAATGGTTTGAGGTTGAATTTTTCATTACATGAATCTGTGTGGTGACCATATTCATCACACTTTTTGCACCAAACCTTGCCCTTGAAGGCTTCATGTTCTTTTGGTTTCTTGAATCTTTCACTTGGCTTAGGTGTATTGACTCCTAAAGTCTTCTGATTCTTTAGACCATCAAAATCAATTGAAAAAGGAACAAATTCCTCAATCTTGATGTCTTGTCTTGCAACTTTGCTTTTGACAAAGACAACTTTCTTCATAATCATAGGTTCTTCATCACTGCTTTCTCAAACCCTTGACTGTCTTTTCTTATATTCTTCCATAGTTTCCACTTCTCCAACATCCAACACCTCATGACTAGAGAAGATTTGATAAACTGGGATAAAATTTTCTGTTTCAACTTTTTTAGTCACCATTTTCCTTTTGTTGTTCTGCTTTATTCTAGCCAATAAGCTTTGCTTGGTGGTCTGACAGCATTGTAGTTTATCTTCCTCCTTTCACAGATATCAAAAGAAACATGTTCTCTTTTCATTTTATCATTTTGCTTCTTTAATCTTGGTGGGACTGGTGGATACTTTGGAAGTTTATCAACAGATTCAGGTTTCTTGTATTTTCTTCCTCTTTCAGCAGCTTTGATTTCCTTTTCAGTAATTTGATCACTCAAATCACTCAAATCATCTTAATCCAACTCATCTGAATCAAGGTCATCCTCAGAGACTTGAACTCCAATTGACTTTTTCTCTTTCACTTCTTTCTTAATCACAAACTCTCCATCTTCATTTACTTCTACCTTTTTGTACTAATCAACAAATTCTTCCCTGTCTTGAAAGACATCTTTGAATTGTTGTAAGTATGCATCTCTTTTCTCTTTGTCAACTTTAGGCATAAAGTTGTTGTTGAATGGAGGTGGAACTGTCTTGTATTTGTCCTGTTCTTTCACTTGATTCAGTATTCCACATATGTTGCCAGTTGAGACCAAATTCTTCAGAAATTCAGTTTCAACATTTAGTCTTGTGTTTTGCACCTTTTCTTCAATCAACATCTTCTTTAAACCATCAATCTCAGTGATGTATCTGTTTGAGTTCTGTAGATGATCATGCAATCATCTTCAAGGCTCTTAATCTTTTCATCACTAATCATTTCACTTGCCTCATACTCATTTATGATACTTTGCTTTCTAAAACACTCACCTTCCAGCTTGCCTACTTTTGTTTTTAGTTCACTGACAAGTTCATTTAAATCAACTGTAGGAGCAGAGTGTACCTGAGAAGATGATCCCTTTTCTTTCTCAATTATGGCCATGAATGCCACATTTGCTTTCCTGATATCATCTGCAATGTCCTCTTCATGACTGCTCCAATCAAAACTTCCTTCATGTTGTGTAGTCACTGCCACATTTCCTTGATTTCTGATCTGATTTTGATTTGCTGGAACAGTGTTGTTAGGAACATTTTGAACAGCTTGAAGGTTTTGATTGTTATTCATTTGAAAACCTTGATTTTGTTGCATACTTTGTTGTTGATTATTCATTTGAGACTGAAAGTTGTTAAAGTTTGGGTTGTAGTTGTTGTTGTTGAAGTTGTTCATTTGATTGCTGTTGTTGTTGAATCTTGGCTGATTTTGTTGGTAATGCTGCTGACCTCTTGGTTGATTCTGTTGATATTGATGCTGACCTCCTGGTTGTTGATTATGAAATTGATTTATCTGAAAATTTCTTGGTTGATTGCATTCTCTTGCAAAATGACCAGGTTGCTGACAATTGTAGCATATTGCTTTTGACTTGTCAAACCCAATCCTGTCATTAGGACCAGAGACCAGAGTTCTACCAGTTCTGTTATACAGCCTTCTACTTCTCAAACCCAACATGGCAGCTTGCCATTTCAAATCCATGTCTTCTAAGTCATCTGCGTCAATTTATTCCAAATCATCTTGAACCACACTTGTGTGAATCATGTTCTTTGCAACAAATGCATTATATGACTCAGTGAACATAGACAACAAAGCTTGTGTCTCATTGTTTTGAACATGTCCTGTTACAGGGTTAGTAACATTTCCACTAGACATAGAGGCAGAGTCAGAATCATCAATTAGTTGCACATTGAACCTCTGCTGATTTCCTTGAGTACTTGTGCTACCCCCAATGAAAGATTTTGGAGTCACAACATTATGTTTAGCTGGTTCTTCTATGATGGGAATTTGTTGTTGGTTCTTTGTTGACAGGTTTCCCATAGGGGCAATCAATGCATTTGAAACATTGAAGCTTGGTCTGTCTTCCTTAATCATTTCATTCTCAATCATTTCAAGTTCAGCAGCTTGAAGAAAACATGCCACATCATCCAATTTCAATTCATTGAAATTCTGCTTTTGAAGGATGAATTTGCAAGCAGCATACCATTCTTTTGGCATTGAGTTGAGTAACTTTGTATTCAAATCAAAATCAGTCATTACATAATCAGTTGTTCTCAACTCACAATACTAAGAAAACGTTCTAGTATTGATTTCAACCTTTCTCCATCCCTATATTTGAATCTTTCCAACTGTTGCTTCAATCTTTGCTTCTTTATGTTTTTCAGTTCAGAGTTCCCTTCATACATCTCAAGGATGGCATCATACATTTGTTTGGCAGTTGTGTGATGAGCCACCTTGGTCAGTATCTCCCACGACAAATCTAGCTTAATCATAGCCAAGGCTTTGTCATCCACCTTTCTCATCTTTTCTCTTACAGCAGCAGTTGTAGTAGCATTTGCACCTTCTTCTACAGTAGTTTGCGGACCATTCTTGATGGAGTTCCACATGTCAATGTCATTGTAGCATACGGCTGCTTCAAAGAGTACCTTCCATTTGATAAAGTTTTCCTGTCCATACAACATTGGTATCTTGTTAGTAGACACCTCTTGTTCCTCATATCCAGACATTTTGAGAAATCAAAAATCAGTTTCTTTGATAAAAAGTTTTTCAAAAATAATCAGATCTGAAACCGAATGCTCAGATCTGATGTGTCTGATGTGATTAGAACAAGATTTAGATATAAAGATTAAAACTTTAATTTAAACAAGGAAAAGAAAACACCGAAAATTGTAGATCTGAAAGAAAAATGAAGAACAGGGCTGCTGACGTCACAAATCAATCGAACAGTGCCTGCTTACGTCATTCTTCTTCAAATCTTCAATCAGCAACACTCTTTCTAAAAATAGCAGTATTCAGCTCTGATACCACTTGTCAGGTCCCTTGATATGGTCGATTCGGCTCGGATCTTAATCAGTCATGTCATAACTCACACAAAATTAATCGTGTTGACAAGAGAGTTAATGACGGGTTACTATATTTAGAAAGATAACCGTTTGTTAAAGGCGGAATCAATAACAAACATACGGTTGCAATGAATATTCAAAGATAGATGGCACACACAGGATTCACTCAAAAGATTTCCATTTATATAATGTTAATCATACAAACGGGGTAATCGATTTAAGGTTTTATAAGGAATCCTAGGACAGCCGGCACACACAAAATATTCTCAATTAATGTGTCGGTCTTATCCGTATCATGTGTCCATCTGCCTCTCCTTGGCGGCGTGCCCTAAATATTCTATTTATAGGCCTGCCAACCTAGGACAACTGTCATTCCTTCTAGAAACCCTAAATACAATCATACGTATTCAAATTACATATTCAAAATAAGCTAAGTGTAAAACAAGTCTTCCGGGTAGGCTTTTCATTAATCTTCAGTCTCCGAGTACGTAGTGTACTCGGCCTTCCTTCAGACTTGGTAAACATAGAAGTGTCCTCGGGATCAGTTTCCGGGTAGACTTTACTTAAAGAATATTTTACCAAGTAAAATATTCACCGAGTAGACTTCAATCTTCTTGAACTTATCAAACTTTGCCCGACAAATCCTTACGAGCAACCTTGTTCTTCTATGGTCCTGTTCGGCTCATTGTCATTGAATAACTTGTTGATAAGGCGTACACGGGAGTACATACCTTACTTGAGCAGAACCTTACTCGATATAACTTAGAGATATTCCATTAACTCATCAAGTATACTCGGACCATAATTATTAAAGAATACCTTGCCCGGTCTTCCAATCACTTGGCTTCATGGACTTGGTTAACCAAACCTTACTCGGATGAGTAAAATACTTGGTCTTGAAGAACAACCCTGCTTGACAAAGTGAACCTTGCTCGGAGATGTCAAATCAGTGATCCTTACTCGGGAAATCACTAAAAAGCATACCTTGCTCGGATATCCACTTAAGAAGACTATTTGAAGTAAACCTTGCCCGGAAGGCAAAATCTCGTACTCGGCTAAGTAAAAGCTTGCTCGGAGTTCCAAGGTGTGCTCGGATTCAATACTTAGCAGTTTCTGAGGAGGTTGAGAAGATTCCAATCTTCCATATTCTTCGTTTAGGTCAAATCTCCTCATTTGGGTCAAACTCTTGACCCAACATCAATTTTTAGAATCCATACAAGAACTTTATTTTGTGTAACTCGCGTACACCAAAGTTGACCAAATCTTCACGCCACAGTTGGAATATTTACACAGAAATACTAGGAATTGTTAAAATCCCTGTCATAGCACCCTTCACTATTCTAAAACAGTGTTAACGTGTCAAGAGATTAGTTGAGATAATCCTTTAGAGTAGGTCGGTAATCCATATCTTCTACTAGCACAATTATGTCTTGTTTTCAGTGGCATATTGTCGTTTATGTTATTCTCAGATAACATAGATAAAACAACATTCATTATTAATTATTATATGCGGGTGACTAAATATAGGAAATAATCAGTTCGCACAATAATCAATAAATCAGCCAAAAGATCATTATGACATTTTAACTTGGAAAATTATAATACTTGTTTAGAAGTTAATAAAATAACTATTTAAATAGGTGTGAATACGCATCAACACTAATCGCAAGTACTCCATCAATGGTTATAACACCTAAATCGAAACAGTCGTAGTGCCCATAACCGAGTTACACAACCTCAAGCATCGGTAGAGGTAGAATCACATTGTCATCCTCAATCCACTTATTACATGAGTTAGCCATAGGATAGCCAATAATAACAAATGCAAATTGACCTGTGTAGAAAGATGACATATAGCCTAAAGCTAGTAGGGGAATAAGTTATAAACGTATGTGCACGATTTCGAGAATAACAGAGGTAGGTGAAGGCGACCCCAGACTAGTTATTAATGTTATGTATTTCGTTAATAGTGTGTGAATCAGACGTTTATGACATAATCCGTGCAAGGTAATCCTAATAACAGCAATATTTTAACAGCATATAGAAAATTATCAATTAAATTTCACATTATATATAAAAAAATTAAATGCACCGTATTCTTTTGCATTTCTAATGAAAATTTTGTTTATAAAATCTTTCAGCTTCGTGAAGTGGGAAAACGTTTGTTCTAAATACTGGGTTATAGTCTATAAATTTCTTCAAAAATTTATAGTTCGCTATAACCATTGGCTCTGATACCAACTTCTGTCACACCCCAAAAACCTTAACTTAACAGCGGAAGACTTAATCAACTAATTTAGGCGGTGAGACATGCTTTTCACATACAAGTTTAACTTTTATTTATTACAAAATATCATAAATCACATGTGTCAGAGTACACAGTTTATTTAAAATACAAGTCCAACATTCAGGTATTACACATGATTTCCCACATCATCTCCACAAAGCATCCGTTTTTCATTTACCTGAAAAACACGTTTAAAATACACGTCAACACAATGGTTGGTGAGTTCTAAATGTTAAAAACTTATATTTTGAAACAAAGCTTTTCTTGGTTTCATAAATACCACTCCGCCTATACGGCCCAAAGTCAACGTTCGTTGCAATAGCAAAAATAGTATTAACGGCTTACAGTAATAAAAATATTTAAAAGTAAAATTCCTTTGTTAAAAATATTATTAAAGTATTGACTCGTCCTTATTGGCACGAAATCAAACATCACATCGAAACCAGTCTTTGTCCCACGAAATCTGTTAGACCCCTTTCGCTTAACGAAAGTGTCATTTTAACACACTTTTTCTTTGTCAAAACAAAGCCAATAATTACACAAAGTCCCATTTATCTCAAAACTACTTTGTCCATACTGGATCAAAGTTAATGTTTTACCTTGCCCCCACTGGACGAAAACCAACTTACACAAAAGTCGTTTAAAATCAGGTCTTCGCCACAGCGACAGACCAAGTGGACCCTTTTCGTCTCGCAACAAAAGTATCCACAATTCAACATTTTATTCTTTAACAACTTGTGATAGTTATAAACTAGCAAGGAATATAACAAATGTTGTAACATCCCGTTTTCTCGTTTTGGTTAATAAAATAAATTATGAGATATTATGAGTCGGGCTTGTGTTGGATAAATAGATGTGAGTTATGGACTTGGGTTAAAAAGGAAAGAAGGAAAGATCATGGGCTTAAGCTCGTGACCCATCATATATAAACAACAATTAACCCTTAATCCATCCATTTACACATATTCCATACACCATCCGAAACACACTCTTAAGCTTTCTCTCTAGTTTCTCTCTTTTATCTAGCCGAACCCAGAAGTAAAACCGATCCCGGTCCAAGGTAATGATAGAATGATATTGTATGAACTCAAACCCGTTAGATTTAGTCACGAAATGACGAGCCGACACCTTTAAACCGTTAAAGTCACGAGATCCGGGTGGAATCGGGTATAAACCGAACCTAAGATGAGCTTAGGGGTCACCCTAGCTCAGATCTAGATCGAACGGGACGAGAAACGGTGAAAACGGTGCAAAAATACGTTTTTCCGGCCACCGCCCGTTTTTCCGGCAATGGCGGCGCCGGAGAATGTGTGTACGAGGTAAGGGAATGTCAGGGAATGTTTCAGACATTCTCTGACCTAACCCTAATTCGTTAACGGAGGTCTAACGAACTAGCCTTAATTCGTGAACTGATTCGTTAATGAAAGACGGTCGAACTAGCTCCAGTGCATTAAGTCCAATATATAATTACCAGTTCGTTATAAGGTCTAACTCGTTATGAGGACTGGTACGTTATAAGGGTTCAATTCACTAAGAAGTTCAATTCGTTAACCAGGCCAAACGAATAAGGTGGAGTTCGTTATAAGTCCAATTCGTTATAAGGACCAATTTGCTATAAAGGCCAATTCGTTATGACGTAACGGATTAGCAATTCGTTATGGAATACAGAAGTAACGAATGAACCTCAATTCTTAAAGAGCATAATAACGAACTAGACTTTGAAAGAACTACAGAATGGTCCCTGGACTTAGAAAAGAATGAGTTAATTACAAAGAAGCCCTCGAACTTTTTGAGTTAGTAAATAAAATAATAAATTAGAATTCTAATGGAAAATGTGTTACGACAGTTAACGGAAATAAAATTTTTCCAAGCTGAATTGGCAGCTCAACCCAAGCCAGGGGCTCTGCCCTTTGGGCCCTGCTAGGGGCTGCCGCCCCTAGACCCCGCTGCCAGGGGGCTGCCCCCGGACCCCCATTCGTTGAGGTTAATAATTAAACTAGAAACACGATATGGGTAGTGATAGTTAATTGATACGTGTAATTGTTATACAGTTAGTCGTGCACAGCTCAAGAAGGGAATAACTATAAACGGTGAACGTAACCGAATTCAGGTGAATTTCTAGCCCCATTCCTTGTTATGTTTCCGGGGATGTGTGCATACTCGATGTGATTAGTTAATACACTTACCTTAAGTGGTAAGTGTATGCCTTACATGATTATGTATAAATGAATGTTTGACGGTGCGTGAACGATCTTCAGATATTGCATGTACCATCGGGTAATAGTTTGAAGATATGAATGATATGTATATAAAGTATGAATAATTGCTTGTCGATACATTAACGATATTCGGATATTGCACGTACTGTCAAGTTATAATGTTATGTATAATGTACGCATGAAATGTACGTAGTTTATGAATGAATGAATGTAAGAGATAGTCAGGTATAGAAGAAAGGGACCGAGCCCTAATAATACTCAAGGTAGACAGGGACCGGACCCTGATAATATCCGAGGCAGAAAAGGGACCGAGCCCTTTATGAATCTCGAGGTAGAAAGGGACTGAGCCCTAATAATACTCAAGGCAGAAAAGGGATCGAGCCCTTTATAAATTTCGAGGCAGAAAGGGACTGAGCCCTAATAATACTCAAGGCAGAAAGGGACCGGACCCTAATAATATCCGAGGCATAATAGAATAATGTAAAGTAGAGTTAAAATAAAGTATGAAGGCAAGTATGTATATTATGAACGAATTATGAAAGTATGAAGTACGTATGGAAGTACGTAGTTATGAATGTATTGTATGTTGTATGATTAACTAGAACTCACTCAGCGTAGCTGACTTTTAGTATGCAAGCAGGTTAATCGACTGAGACAGCTGGTTTGAGGAAGACACATGGCTGGATCCGAAGAGGTTGACCTCTGGAGATTTGTCGTGATGTTTGAAATACTATGTTTTAGGTTATGTTCTTAAAAGACAAGTTATGAATGTTTGTAATTAATGGTTGACTTTTATATTATTCCGCGTAAGTTTTAATTAACTCTGATATTTAGAACTGTGTTTATGAATAAATCCAACGTCTGATGTAGGGCACCAGTAACGGGGCCTTACAAATATAAGACTCCATTAAACCTATAATCAAAGCGTACAATAATTCAAATTATTTATCATTTACCCCACCGCCACGACCCGTGATGATTGGGCGTCACCCCGATAGATCTATCAAAATTTCTATGCATGTTAACAGTTAATGATTATAAGACTGCGGTAATTTTCTCGATATTTTCCCTCGACAGCCCGACCATGTTAATAAACGTCGGTCAAATTTAAAGTCATTCTAATACCACAATTATCAAAAATAAAACGCGTTTTAGACCCAAACGTGTCCCCCCCCCCCCCCCAAATAAAAAAACATTTATAAATTATTAAAAACATTTAAAATGGTGGGGATTTCTGAGAAACTCACATTTGTTTCGGCACAATTAACACATGCGAGGTGACACACGACCAGTTGATGCAAGATCTTAATAACAGTCATCCAATGATAACTGGATTCCTATGTTTAATACAAAATATATTAACACATAAACACATCTACAAATAGGAACGTATCTTAACTTAACTCGTTTATCTTCACGTGTTTCATTTATCATAATTGTAGTGATTAAATTACGAACTTTTATTGTTATAGAAATTTGTAACCGAATCAAATGTTTGAAAATGTCGTATAATTATAAACAACTTAGTTTCAAACAATCGTTGTAAAACTAATTTCTTGAAACTAAACATGGGCGTTATTTAATAAAAAGTATATATATTTATTGTAAAATATAATAATCTTTTATTAACCGATTATCTGAATAAAATATTTTTGTCCAATTAGCGTACATATATTTTTATATCATAAATTTACACGAAATGATCCAAATCTCGATTGTACCGTTTTTAACACTCGATATTAACTAACGGTTTTCTAATAATTATTAACAAGATTTTCATTGTCCAAGTTCTTTCCGATAACGATATTTATACTGATCTCTCGTTATCCAATTCTTTCAACACTTAAAGATATAAGTGATATACCTCCTCGCGTACGGTTCGAGTCTAGAAATCTGCTCAAAACACGCATGCAATGCGATCCGTATATATCAACGCGTTCGTTTTTGTGTCAAGAATGTTTCTCCGGTCTCATATCATCGGTATGACACCTCAAAACCTACATGCAACACATTTTAAGAAACTATTTTCGTTCTAAAATTTGGCCGGTAACTTACGAAGATTATAACTCAACATCTAAACATCTGATCATCGATTCCTTCGGTGGAATAATATATATATATGTTAGGAAGTTTCATCGAAAAGTTCAGCTCGATCCGGTAGTCAGATCTCCGGGAATCTACATTTCTTTAGAGCTGCGGTTTAGAAACACAGCTTAAGAAACTCCAATCATTATCTCCACCATTCAAAATGATTATCTATGGGTTATGAACTCTCTGTAAAAATATCAAGATGATCGAACCGTTAGATCTTCAATTATAAACAGATCTTTGCGGACATGCAAGACTAATACAATCTGTCCAGATTTTAAAACGAGTTTTTAACGAACTTAAGCTTAGATTTAGAACAAAAGAAGCTTACCATCGCATTCCGGACGTCGAAAAATGGTTTCGGGTAAAAGACGGGCTTCGGCCACCACCGGACCACCGCGCCGGAACACCACCGACCGCCGTGCACCACCGCCGGCCACCTTGCCGGAATCCTCTAACCTTTCTCTAGTCTTCTCTCTCTAAAATGCAGAAATATGATGTTAAAATGAGTGTAAAGTGGGGGGGGGGGGGGGGGTAGGCCCACTTATATAGTGTGTTTTAACGCGTTTTGCGGTCGTGTTTCAGTCTCTCGCTCCAACGAACCCACTACTTCCAGTGGCGTTATATTTTCCAAATATACTTCGTCAAAATATTTATTTCAATCTCGACTTAAAATTGTCTCGCTAGCTTATGATTTCCGCTAATAAATTATTGACGATCGTTACCCGGTATCGGTTCCGTGTTACCCCGAACTTAATAAATCTAGTGTAGTTGTTTTTCCTGAAAACAATTCATCCAAACTTATGGTGTCTATTCAATTTATTTTATCTAAATGATAAGCCTCAAATACGGAGATAATATCAACTTTTACAAGCTCATCGGTACATGTCTTTAACGACCGTGTTCAAAAATACTAATTTGATTTTCCCGCTTCGTTGTAAATCATAATTGAGCCACGTTTTCGCCTGCGTTCTCAGTTTTCGATCCTCTAAAATATTCAAATGGATTCACCCCTGGAGACTTTCTCGAATGTCGGGTTGAATTTTCACACGTTTAACCGAAAACGTTCGTTTCTCCGTCATTTATCACCGAAAGTTCTTTATTCCGTCTCACTTCTCACATGTTTTACAATGTATATATTCCCATCATTCTTAGCTTAAAATACTATATTTAACTTATAGGTCTTACTCTTCACTTAATCCAGCCTAAACAGGTCTTAATCTCGTTTATGAAATATAATAATACTTTTTATTTTTCCGGGTATCACATTTAAAAACAATACCCCAATTGTATACGGATTTTTTAATATATCATCTAGTACTACATATAATATATCAAAGATGAGAAAATTAAGACAATTCATATTAAGTGATTACAATCAATATTGCACATGGTACAACCTTGAATGGGCCAAAAGAGTCATTGTCACATTAAACTTAAGTGTTATTCAATTTTATATAATATAGTTACAACATTGTTCCTCGACTAATCAACATTTGTAAATTTAAAAAATAGTTAAACTATGACCTTAATCTGTTACTTATATCTAATTTAAATTTTTTTTACTTTTAACCCAACTTCCCCATGATTGTTAAACGTTAATATCTTTTTCATACTTTAATATATTTTTTTTAAATTACACCATAAAAACAATCATATTTTAACTTTAATTTGAGTATGATATTGTTATAGTTTTTTTAAGTAAAAAAAAGGCATTTCACGTAGGGCGTTTGCGGTCTGATTATGATGGTTTTAAATTAAGTCGTGAGCCAAATCCTTCGTAACGGTTTTTTGTTGTCAAAAACCAAAATAGTTTCTTTGAAAATTGAAAACGATAAGCCAAAAGTTAAAGAAAAAAAATCAATCATGAAATCAAACCGATGACCGATTTTAACGATTTACAGTTTCAAACCGAGCAATGAACACCCATAAACTTATTACTTGATAACCAAGTTATGTGTTTCCTACTGCGTGGAACGGACACCCGTTTAGTGTAACAACATTTATGATTAACTATTCTGATTGAAACTACTATTTCATATTATTTAGATTAATCTTTTAATATTATTATATTTACGCTTCTATTATTCCTTTCTAGATATTTCATCCATTCACGAGTGCTAATAAAAAAAATTCCCACTAAAGTTACTCTTTCATCACTTTTAATTTTTAGTCATTTTTCTATAAGTATTCACTATTAAACAACCATTTTCATTACCTTTATATCTTCATTACCTTTATATCTATCTTTTAAGATTAAATGATATAAAGCATTACTATATTTTTACAAATGGTAACTATATTATGTTTGATTTTTGAAACTTTTTAGTATTGGTTACCTTAAAAGGCCATTCGAATGTGTTTAGTTTATCATTACAGAGAAGTGCACACCCAAATAATATGTTCTTTCATGATTGTCAATACCGACAAATATGCCAAATGGCATGTCATATGAATTCACCTTCTATGTAGTATCATATACAATATCTCCGTATTTTTGGTACAATTCAAACAATGAGCATAACACACAAAAATTATGCTCTAGCCTATTTTCACCATCTAGTGTAAATGCATATTGAAAATTAAGATTTTCAATTTTAGCACATTTACAATACTAAAAACTCTCTTGCGTCATTCTTTAAGTGTAGTATTTGATTTGTGGTAAAAAGGTTATAGACATCCTTTTTAAGAAAGTTATCCATGTCTCACAATCTTTTCAAGCTTCATCACCCGCATAATTTGTTTAAAGGACAATCCCCTTTCTTTTAATAAAAGTATACATTTCTCATATTCTAATGTAATATTACGGTAAGATGGTAAAAAATGTACTTCTTTAGTAGACTACAAAACATGAATATGCTCCGCAACAAACTTAGTGACTTGCCATTCTTCTTATTTCATTAATTTTTCAAAATTGATATACATGCGGGCCTTGCATTTACATCTTGCATAGCCTTTATTTCTTGTTTTCCTTGTGTAATCTTTTTAAGCTCCGGTTTTCCTTCACGATGACAAAAAAAATAACGTATTTTTCTTTCTCCTTTCTTGTTCACGAACCTCCCTTATCGAACAGAAAACACATTCTTTCTAGCATAATCTTAATAAAAAAAACAAGACATCTTCTTCACTTAGAAAACATTGACCAACAAATGGTTCTCTACAAATTGTTTTCTGTTCACTTTATTCTTTAATATAATCTTGTTCTAAAGGAAGCTCATTTAGATTCAAAATAATATGCCCATTCATTTGTAAAATAATAGTAATGCTTAAAAATAGTTGATGGTTGGGATTGTTATTACTATTACTAATATATATAAAAGAGAACTTTGGTGACGCACGTGCCCGACTGGACCATTTGGCGGTACCTTAGTGGTCACTTTAGTTTTTTTATATTGTTTATGTTTTCGTTTTATAGTTCCGGTAATATTACGAAAATAACGTAAATCGATTGAGTGTCAATTTGGTTTTTTTCTTTTTTTGTTTTAGTTCCGGTATCGTAATAAACGTGACGGTTGCCAACCGAATTCGCATAGACTCACCGTATGTTGTTTTAGTTTCAGGGTTATAATGAACGTAACGAAAACAATCATATGCCAAATTTGTTTTTTTGTTTTGTTCTAATTACCATAACAAACGCGACGGAGACCAACCAAATTTGCGTAGACTCTCCACCTCAACACCCGAGATTGACAACGTTCAGATTTTACCAATGCCCGAATTTTACCAACTATGGCCACCCCGTTGGTCACCTCAATTTTTTATACTTTTTTGTTATAGTTCCGATATATAAAACACGCAATCGAAATCGAATGAATTCGCGTCGATTTACCGGCTCAACGCCCGGGACCGACAATCCTTGGGTTTCACCAACGTCTGGATTATATCTATGTGTCCCGGCGCAATGCGCCGGGTGACACACTAGTTGATAACAAAGTTGAAAGTTAGAATTACCACTACTTAGCATTAGTTCATTGTTTAGATTATTAAAATCAATCTACCTCTATATAACAAAAGAGTTGCTTTTTCCAAAAACTACTATTTTTTCTCTTCATCAAGTTTCTTCGAATTGTCAAATGCTATTTTAGAATCAATTCCCTATTTTTTTATATAAAAAATCTAAAGATAATAGGTAGTGGGATCTGTTTTAGAGCCATATGGATCAAATAATCCGATTTGAACCCTAAACAATTCAGCAGGTCCTTTATAACACATTTTTTTACTCTTCATTTTCATTTGCTTAGATAAACTGGAATGAAACCTAAAACTCTCAAAACCTTAATGGTGTTATAAATATATATTATTGTTATGGTTATCAACACCTAAAATAGATTAACGTCTTCTACAAGTTTTCCTCTTCTATATATACTATATTGTATCTCATTGTAATATACACATCTTATTAATAAAATCTCTCCCTTTCTCCCTAATGTTTTCTCTTATTCTTTAGCTATTAGGCTTGTTTCACAACACATTATCAGCACGAGTTGCTTTTCGAGTCGGATCACATCTTCAGGAGCCGTGGGTAGGAATCAATCAGATCATCTTGCAATTGCTTATACTAAAATCTGAATACACGGCCTACAAAAGGTACTTCAATTTACAATCCTTTATGCTCATATCTATTGGAACCTTGCATTTTTTTTTTATTTTTTTCATCTAGAATGAATAGTTTAATAATTTTAACAACTTGGATATTTAAATGGATATGTTTAGATTTATCATGTATTCTTAAAAACCAAATCTTGTTACCATGGATGTGCTCCGTAATACTTTCATAGAGTTAAATTAAATTTAGATGGCTTCTGTAATATGATTTCTTTCTACTTGACATTAAATTAAATATTTGATTGGTACAGTTTATGGTTTAGTTATTCTAAAATTTAACTGAGTGAGTTGTGTTTGTTCGTTTTGCAATAAACTTCTTCTATATACTCCTAAAAACAAAATAGTTATATATTTGAATATTGTGATAACTACTAAAGAAAATTACGATATGCTTATTTTATGATGTCTTTTTTTGTTTGAATTTATAAGAGATGATAAGAAAAATGCAAAGGCCGGAACATCACATCTAACATAACGATAATAAAAGTATTTCATAATATCACATATTTTAGAAGTTAATTTTCTTCTCTAAGTTAAGGAGATTATTTTTTGATTTCTTCAGCTATTAAAATCAAAGAAGATTATGTTTTTATATATCAGTTTTTTTTAGTTTATAAAAAATTATGAAATCAAATCTTTATATGTTATATTCATAAAACCTTTATATGTTATAATTGATTGTGATATAAATAAAACCGATATTTATGGATGTTATCTTATTGTTCATATTGTTATGTTATAACTGATGAACTATAAATTTGGGTCAAGATATATTGAATATATTTAAGATATTTTAAGTTAAATGATTGATTTTATATATAATATAACAATTTGAATGTTATGGTATATGTGCTTATACCATATAGATTAAGTTAAACGACGTATTTATTTTGGTCACTATTAGTGATAACCTTGTAATCTTCACATTTTAATTATTCTTATATATGATCAAACCCTTGCCAAGTATGGTGGTAGATCTCAATGTTATCATTGTAATTTTAATGAACAATCTCATAGAATTAAGTTTATTAATTACTGTTATTTTTTTATATTTATTAGTCTACTAAAATAAATGGCATATGTAATATGTTAAGAAAATTGAAAAGTATTTAATATCACATGACGATTATCTCAATGTATGAATTATTCTTTTTACATGATTCAATTAATTTTGATTTTATTTGTGTTTGTGTTTGATATGTGTATGAAGATTATTTAAAAATAACTATATAATATTAAGAGTCATATTTATATGACACTCGAAGTGTCATACCCCATATCTCATTATCACTTGAAGGTTATGACATTAAGAACTGACAAATCATACATGAATTGGTCATTACATACTTCTCAATTATTATATGACCAGAAGATTAGTCATGTGGTATAAAGGGAGACAATTTTTCATTTGACACGTCTCAAATATACTCCTGAAGTAGCAATATTAGAGTATAAGAGGTTTGTGGTAACTTCATATACATGTATCAGAAAATAATAAAAACCATGAAATTGTCTAGTTTTACTCCATTCTCTGAAGTGAATGTGACTAATAATTGATCGTTTTGATCATGGACATACTTGAGAAAATTATATTGATGGTATTGAGATCGACCATCAGAATTAATAGTATTCATGTAAATAATGAGATCGACCACAAGAAGGGGTATAAGGATCGATCACATATGAGACCAAAAATATGAATATATAAAAGTTATGTAACATGATCATTTGAAATGATCATGCATTGTTCTCTCGTATGTACTATTTTGTATTAAGGAAACATAGTATATATATATGATCATAAAGCTGAAATTTACAGATCATGATTATCTAATGGCATGACCGGTTAGACCACACCGAGTTAATGATGTGAAATTTATTGAGGAACCAAAAGATTCTTCATAATAATTATACATGTAATATTGTTCTCAAGGGAAACCATTTATTTACCAACTGAAGGAGGGTATGAATCCCTAGATGTTATGGAATTGAGAAAAAGATACACATATCCTAACATGATACCATTTAGTGTTTTCAAAATCGATGCATCGTCTAAATGGTTATCAAGATCGCAACTTGATGTTTGCATTATCTATGGCTTAGCTAATAAGATAGCAAGCATATTATTCCAGATTGGTATATTTACATTCGGTTATAAGAATTTGATTCCCAAGTTAATAATGATCATTGGAATAATTGTTGAACTTCATA
The DNA here is from genome assembly GCF_021521415.1 of Bidens hawaiensis. NCBI lineage: Eukaryota > Viridiplantae > Streptophyta > Magnoliopsida > Asterales > Asteraceae > Bidens > Bidens hawaiensis. Next base: position 3,614,550 of record NW_027491034.1, read on the forward strand.
ACAGATTATATTCTTACATAAATTGTTTTGTTAAAGACGATTACTCAACGTCTGTAATTGGTTGCAAAGGCAATTATCACGAGAGCAAAGGTTCATTTTTGTAATTGAATACATATGATTTTACATGTCTTTAAACTAATTCACATCAAGCCAACAAGTTATGATACTTCCTCCCCATTGCAATTGCTTTTCTTTGTCAGTAACCAAATATTTCTCATCTAATATTTCATGTGTGTTATACACTGAAATTAATCCATCACAAGATGAGACCACAAAGGAAGTTGGGAATTTATGTCGGTATTAAATATTATATATGATTAAATACTTAGAGCCATTAATGAGATGTTTGTTTATGGCTCATTGGGTTTCACTTTAGTGAATCAATATTCCCAATATTAGGGGAAGATATAAAGCAGTTGGAAAACGGATTCAGTTAGAATGAATTATCAGTGATCCTCAAACTAAATTACATGAACTAAAAAGTTTAAAGGATAATTCATGTATAAAGATTAATGAATCAATTACCAGACGATTCACTGATTCAAAGAGAGTGTCTATCTAAGACACATATACCAACTGCTAATGCTCCAATTAAAGTTGCCTAAGAAGGACAAAAGCATATTGATAATGTGTCTAATATACACGTGTAACATGGTAGACCAATCGATTCCAAAGGTAAAATTTCCTCGCAAATTGGAGCAAGTAATAAAGATGGTCAAGTCGAGGTACAATAAAAAGGTCTCTTAAAAGACATTAGACATGATGGTTCTTGAAAAACCTCAGGTACATGTAAACAAAGAGCTCTTAGTAAATTATACCGTATCATGTCTATAACATATATGGAATCGAAATAAATCCGACGTCGTTATATATAATTAGCGCTTGATATAAAGATGATGAGGATCATGATTATAAATCTGCCTATGAAAAATGATTGGCCAAAGTGGAAAGACGCAAATAAGGCAGAGTTGAATTCTCTAAATAACAGAAAGTTTTTGGACCAGCAGTTCGTACAACTAAAGTTGTAATATGTGTTAGATACAAACGGGTCTTGTATGTGAGTTATGAAAATTCAGTCAAGTGATATAAGGAGAAATTGGTGGCACAAGGATTTTACAAAGACCCATGATTGATTAATAGGAGACGCATTCTCCAATGGTGGAATCAATGACTTTCCAATAACTAAATAGTCTGGTAATTCAAATAGAGAACTGATACGTGTCTAATAAATATTATGATTCAGTTGATACTGAAAATTTAAAAGAAAGTTTTTGAAGGATTTGAATTAACAAATCATGTAAAGCAAGTTCTCGAGAACACAATGATTGTTGTGTATAGACTCATATTTGAATACTTTACAATTATTGTATATGTTGAACATAAATGGAAATCCTGAAGAGTTTCCTCTAAGGTAACTGAATACTTGAAAAATTAATTGATTGTATGCATCAATAAGCATACACATAAAAGAGAATGTACATGATGAGTACAATATCTCAATAAACAAAGAAATTGTACAGTATGAATTTTTGACATGTGATACAAAATGATGTGTTAATGAGAAGTTTATGAAGCAAAAATCCTGGAAAAGTGAATGTGTATGCATAATTTGTCAAGTTAAAAAGAAGTCCATGATGGATTGGTAAATGCATGGATTTATGCTTATTAAGTATGGATTAAATTATTCGGATTGAGCTTGATACAAATCAAGAGATATATTTTGATAAAGAGGAAGATAAGTTGGATATAACCATACTTTTATCAAAATTTCACTCTTAAACGCTCATTATAATCACAGTTTACAATGATGAACATATCATCAAGAGAAACTTATGAGCTTTTAAAGAAAAAATTCTTTTTGAAAGACCTTGACATAGTGTGATTATTGTTCGACTTCTAGTTCGAGTAGATGTGTAATTATATGCTTATAAATCCATCAAAGTGCATCTAGAAAATGTTGAGACATTTTACTATGGACAAGTTTAATCATATTTATTTAGCATGTTAAAGGATGTCTAACAATGACTTTATATCATTGCCTATCTGAATATGTATATTATTGGTTCGGAAATACCATAATTAAATGCATATGTGCATTATGTCGTACTGTTAGCTATATATTATTATTAAAATTTTCTTTATGTATATTTATCGACATGTGTCCTGCTAGGAGATATCAGAATGGGTTAAAACATATATTTCAGGTATGAAAGATATGTGTTTATATTTTACTAACCCATCAAAACAAGTTTGGTTAGTCTTGTTGATGCAGAGAAACACAACAGGATCATAGTGTTTACCATATGAAGCCGTAGAAGTTTTCACGTGAAGATAATACAACATTATTCAACTTGAGGATTCAAATGTCAAGGGACGAAGACGCAAATGATTGACTACAAAAGTTTTGGACAAATTTCACAGAATATCGATATTTACCATTTTAACGGATATATAAATCAGGGGGAGACAATACGCGCTGCACTCTTTTCCCCTTAGCTATGGTTTTGTCCCACTGGGTTTTCCTAGCAAGGTTTTTAATGAGGCAGCATCTCCAAGCTTATTAAGTTGATAACCAAGGGGGAGTGTTATAAATATATATTATTATTATGGTTATCAATACCTAAAATAGATTAGTTTCTTCTACAAGTTTTCCTCTTCTATATATACTATATTGTATCTCATTGTAATATACACATCTTATTAATAAAATCTCTCCCTTTCTCCCTAGATGTTTTCTCTTATTCTTTAGCTATTAGGCTTGTTTCACAACAAATGGCTCAATCATCTTCATCAAGAAATTAGGTATTCTTGATCTTCATTTTCAATTCTCTTCAATATTACAACTATAATAGTACCCCTAACTTTCATTACAGAAACCGATTTATACAATCAAAACATTGATCATCGTCTTCTATATATATTCAAATAAGGTATTACAATCATATTCATATTCGGTTGCTTTCAAAATTACAACTATAATACTAAGCTTGACTTTAAATTACATTTCAGGTTCTACAGGTTCAACAATATCGATCATCATCTTTTGATTTAAAGTTGTCACTCCCAACAATCTTGTATCAATAATTAAAGTAAAATTAAACATGTTTTGAAGTGTTTCCACCGAGTCATTCTTTTCTTTTCGAATTAACCCTAGAATTTCGTAGGTTGGCTATGTTTGACAGTTGTACAATATGTTCTTATGCGGCTAAATGATATTAGGGTTATCTTAACCTAAAATCATAGTATTTAAGGTTTGTAATTTATTAAACTTGTGTTAACCATAAGCTAAAATATCTACGTTTATTTTTTTTCAAACTTTAAAACCTCTGTTTGAATAGATTATGTATATATGCGTTTCATATATTTATTGTTTAAAAAAAGTATTTCTCAACTGATTGTTTTTAAAGTACTTCTTAATTGATGATTTGTGTTTGTTTTATTTGGTTATGGTTTCATAAGAGTAGATAATGCTTATATTTTTAACTCCTTAACAGATAACTTCCGGGCTTTTTATTGCATGTATGACACCTTTGTAGAAGTTTTGGTGACCATTTAATTTTATCACTTTAGTTAGTTTTTAAAATTTTAATTATGCTGATCAACTTTTATAATCTTGTAGTCACTTTGATCATCATTATGTAAACACACATTGAAAGTCAACACCGACGTTCATCAAGTTTATATTCAAACAATTGTTCAAGGTTGACATTGAATACGATGACCACGACGAATGTGTATAATTTACTTAAACTAGGGTTTTACCCGGCGCTTTGCGTCGGGCAGGTCGGTATACCAATACGACGGTAAAATCTAAGTGTTGTCAATCCCAAACGTTAAGGCGGTAAGTCACCGCTAGTCCGACCGGTTTCGATTACATGCGTTATTCTATAGGAAATAAAACAAAATATAAAATTATAAAATTATAAAAACTGAGGTGGATCAATGGTAGAGATGGCAACGGGTCGGGTATTGGTAATCCCATGCTCATATCCGTTTGTAAAACTGTGTCCCATACCTGGCCCATTACCCATCGGGTATTTGTCGGGTAATTCCTCGTCGGGTATCGGGCATACCCGCGGGTATCGGGTATACCTGTTGGGACTTTCAAGTACATTTTTTTATTCATTATAATTATTTATACATCTTATTCATACAACAATTATTACAAATTTAAATATAATGCACTCCATAATCTAAGTATGACAATTAATAAATAATATCATTATTATTTGTATATAATTTTTTATATATATGTTTCACAACCTATGAAATACAAAAAATTTTGCGGGTATATAATTCAGGTGTATGGTTTGGGTAAACGGGTATGTCTTTTCGGGTAATCGAGACGGGTATCATCTAATCCCATACCCGGTGCTCGCGAAAATTTTTAAATCCTAATCCCATACCCGGCCCATACCCATCGGGTTTCGGGTATACTCGTCCCATTTATTTCGGTTTCGGGTATACCAGTCGGACACAGGCTTTTTTGCCATCCCTAATCAATTGGGTAGCGTTGGTCGGTAAAACTCGACCGTTGTCGATATCTGGCATTGAGCCGTTGTATCTACGCAAATTTGGTTGGTTTCCGTAATGTTTGTTTCGGTACCGGTACTAACACAGAAAAACCGGCATTCGCTCGGTTCTATTCGTTACGGTACCAGAACTAAATAAATATGCGTTGAGTTTGCACGAATTCGATTGGTTTTCATCATGTTTGTTGCGATACCGAACTATAAAAAAACAAAACAAAAAAATATTGGTATTCAGTCAGTTTTTATACCGTTCGTTACGAACCATAACGAAAACAAAAACAAAAACAAAAACATTACTAACATAAAAAATATGCGTTGAGTTTGTGCAAATTCGATCGGTTTCCATCATGTTCGTTGCGGTATCGGAACTATAAAAAAACAAAACAAAAAATTATTGGTGTTTATCAGTTTTTATACCATTCGTTACGAAACATAACTAAAACAAAAATAAAAAACAAAAACATTACAATAAGGCTTTTTTTTTACTCAATAAGGTCCTTGTTACACTAAAACTTTTAATTGTTATAATAATAATAATAATAATAATAATAATAATAATAATAATAATAATAATAATAATAATAATGGACCACTAAATGAAGTTTACAAAAAAATTCCAAAAACAAACAACATTTCTAGCAAGCCACTAAAAATCGAACCTGGGTTGAAGCTATGGAAGACATACACATAAACATAAAACCACCATCATGCTAGAACATAACTTACAGTTAGGTTGGAAAACTATCTATTTTTATACTAAGAATAAAACCTTATCAATTACAAGTTTGTGACATGAACTTTCTACTTTACTCTATATAGATAATTATTGAATTTTAATACAAAATTATGATTTTTACTACCGTCAACAATTTAATACTAATATTTATAGATTTTGTTGGTATTTAGTTTTTGTAACTTATGTTTTCAAATGTTGACTCAATAATAGTCTAATTTGACCAATTATATACACCAATCAACTAATTAACTAAATACATGCATCAGTTTAGTACATTACATACTAGCTTTTGAACCCATGCATTATACGGGGTTTGTCAAATGATAAAAATAAATAAAATCCGTTATTTCAGATGTGATTCTCAAAATACTTATGAATTTATTTAATGTGGAGTTAATGGAAAAAACAAATGGGTTAACGAAAATTACTAAAATATGATTTTGGAAACGCGAGTGTTGATTTGCGAGAAATTTAAAAAAATGTTGCGTAGTTGGTCAAACTTCATGTATAAAAATGACACTATGTTATAAAATCCACACTATGTTATAACCCGCTTGATAAAATGATTTTGACCCACGACCCATGGATTACTAGAATAAATGAGATGAGAAATTAAAAATTATGAGAAATGTAGGCTTAAGTTTCAACATTTTCTTTTATTAGTATAGTAAGAAGTAAGATAAAATAAGATTTAATTTTTTTCTTTTTAAATTTGAAATTTTCAGTAATAAAACTTTGTAACTGACTACCAGAATTTACGAATTTCATTAAATTTTTAAGTAATCATCTAATTAGTATTTTGTTTTCTATAATTAGCTACATTGATCTATGAAGGAAAAACATAATTTGGTAAATTACTATTTTTATAAACAAATCAATGTAAATAAGTTATTGATTACATAATTATATCGTAATGTTCGTTTGACTATACATGAATAATCTAATTTAGGAATGAATAACATCTTTTATTTTTATATTACACTAATATATCTCTATCTCTACTATATATAATGCATTGTCTATGATGCACACACCATACAATCTTTTCGTAAACATGAATATTGGGATAGTTGATGTCAAGGGCGGATCTGGATCTATATGGTAAGTAGGGGGTTCAAAAAGAAGGACCACCCGAATAGTGAACCCCTTGATAAAATTTTAGATCTGTCACTGGTTGATGTTTCATTTGCACACGCAATGAAGACTATGAAACCTTTTTTTCCCAGTTTTATTGTCTGTTACGTTCTTTAAGAGTATGGTTTTGGAGTGCAATGACATCCAATTTGTCAAACCAATCGTGTAATGGTATCAACAAAAAATTTATGGTTAAGAAAGATAGATTTGTCATTATGACATTAAACTATCAGGCTGCGGGTATAAAACTAGGTTTTTGGGATTTTTATAATAACTAGTTTTTAACCTGGCGTATTGCGCCGAGCAGGTTGGTAAAATTTGGATGGTTGTAAAACCCAAACGTTGTCGGTCCTAAGCGATGAGCCGGTAAGTCGACCCGAATGCGTTGGTTTTGATGACGTGCGTTATTGTACCGGAATTAAAACCAAATATAAAACAAAAAATTATAAAAACTGAGGTGGGCCAATGGAGTGACGTCGGTTGGTAAAATTCGAGCGTTGGTAAATCCCGAATGTTGTCGGTCGTATAACTAAAACATAAAAAAGAAAAAAAAAATTGACGTTCGGTCTGTTTCCTTTACGTTCGTTACAATGACTGAACTAAAAAAACAAAAACAAAATTTACGGACTATTTCGGTGCCGCCAAGTGGCCCAATAGGGCACTTGCGGCACCAAACTTCTTATTTGTTATATATAGTAATTGTAACATACAAAAACAATATTCATTTTTTTGAAAAGGTTGTATTGTACAATATGTTTAAATGGTCGTAACTACTAAAAATATGTTTAAATATATTGTTGTCGCTGCTACATCTTGCGGGTTTACTACTAGTAGAATGTTAATATCTCAGTTTTTATTAGCTATTCGCCTATTCATGTTAACTTTATTGCTTTAAATTTCATAAATTTCTCTATTTTTTAAAGGCTAATTTTGACCAATTTATGTATTTTTATCATGACAGTTTCATTACTTAGTAGTTTCCCTATATATTTTCTATTTTTTTGGCTAACTATATCAGTTGGCAATTAACGCTTTCTCAATAATGTTTATATTTTTTGAGAGTGCGTACAAGCTGAAGGACGTTTGCAGAAATAAAAGTAACCAATTATTAGAGAAAATAATGGTATAGTTTCTTAGATTTAGTGATTTGACTTATGGAGCTATGTACATCATTAGGTTTTCATAACTTCTTTCTATCTTTTATAGTAAGATTAGCCGCAGAATTCGTTAACTTCAATGATCATGATGCAAAGCCTAAATTTTCAAGCTCAATTATAATTTTCAATAATGTCAGTTTGCTTTCTCAGCCTTATCTTTCACTAACCCTCTTTTATTCTGCTTTTTACTAATCTAATTTACTATCATTTTTTGTTCTAAATAATATTTGTAGTTTGGAGCTAACTATAGTACATTTGTTGGGTTTGGACAAGAGAAGAAAGAGTATACGAGTTCTCTTAAAACATCATCTCTTCTTTGTAATTACTACAAAATACTAATGTTTATGTACTACATATATATCATCGAAAGTTATGGTATTAATCGAAAATGTTTTTAATTGTTTTATGAACTCATTATGTATCTTATTATCTATATTATTGAACTTGGTTAGAATCCGTGTGACACACGGGTTAGTCAAAAAATCTAAATTCTTGAAAATGCACAAACTACAAATATAATGCTAAAAACAAATATAGTGTTTAAAACATTAGCAAAACTAAGACAAAAAATCTTCTTACTACCATATGACAAAAAATCTGCAACTTTTAACTCAAACAAACCAAACTTTCGCAAATCCCTAAACTACTCTTGGACCAAAAACTGAAGAATTTTGACTCGTACTCAAAATCTTAACTCGAAACTAAATCTTTGATATATTTACCCTACAGATGTATAATCTTTAGTTTGCAAATTTTATGTTACAAAATAACAAATAAAAAATTCTATAATTATCCTTTAGATACGAATTTAATTTACAATATGTTGCCGGTAATTTGTGGCTGACACTTGTGGTTGAAGAAAATGCAGATCCAAAATGGCCGTCTTTAAACTTGATCATTATCTTAACTTTATTTCTTTGTTTTCTAGGTCACGAAAGTCTTGTTTCAACTGCTTCAAACATCAAACCCCAAAAATTAATAAATAAATAAAATAAAAAATCCATTTCTATATAAAAATATATGGAGCAAGAAAAACCAATTTCATTATTTTCCAATTCACAAAAGTCATCTTCTTACCCTCTTTAAACCAATTTCTTTAAGGTCACTGATAATTATTAAAACTGTAAATAGTTTTTGTAACATAAAAAATCATAATGTCTACATATGAGATACTTGGTAGTGATGAAAGTGTTATTATGAGAATGTTTTATAAAATATTATAAATATGCCGTCATATTAAAAGTTAAAAACCAAAAAGAAAAAAACATTTATAATATTACAATATCGGGAGTTTTGGTGCAACAAAGGTTGTACCTTGAGCTTATAATGTGTACATTGATGACATCAGCCAAGTGTTCCCTGAGTGCTGAGTGTTGGTACGTGTCCATTTTTAGCCAAGCATCCTCGTGAGTGCTGGTACGTGTCCATTTTTGGTCTAGGGTATAAATTCTCCTCAGAATCTGATAGTAAAAACCTCTCGCCACCAGATGTTGCTTTTCCACCGTTATTACACCACTCACTGTTGTCGGGTTCGATTTTCGGACTCCTGGCGGCGGTGTGGCGTTGGCGATGGTTATGGCAGCTGATGGTCATTGTTTACGGCGGCGGTGTTGTGGCAAACGGTGGAGATGGCGGTCGTTTACGGTGGGGGACAATTTTTTTGTTTTGTTGTCGGGTTGCATGCGGTCGGGTACTCGGGTTACCATTGTCTCCCCTTATGTTCCACCGTCTTCTACTATTACTTGCTCTCCTTCATCCCCTCACTGTTGCTGGGTTTGATTTCTGGACCCTTGGCGGCGGTGGTGTGGTGTCGGCGGTGGTCTACTATGGTTGCTGGTAATCTACTTTTTTTTTTGGTTTACTTATAAGAATTAGCATATATTGCAATGTTTCTCAAGCATTTAGCGATTCAAATAATGTGTGATTCAGTTGTGTCAATACTTTGCAATTTGATTGTTGTGATCATACATCAGTTGATCTTTACTTTTCTATGTTAACAGATGTGTATCAATTGTTTGATTATATTTCTTAAGAGAACAAGTACTAAGAAATTGAAATTCTTGATGAAACAAGTTTGGAAAAATAAATGTAATGCATACTGCTTGAGTTTGGTTTTATCAAATCAGGTCATATACAATTGGTTGTGAGGTTTTATTTTGGATTTACTCATAAATACGAATTTTTATGCTGTTCTTTGACATTACAAGACACTGTGATGACTGAAGTAAAGATCGTTGGTTGGCATGGCAGAATCGACGGATATATGGCAAGTGCGCGGGTCTTCACTTGCAACCGCTGTAGCCGCCATGGCGATCTATTGTATAGATCTGAGCCACAAATCGTTTGTTTTGTTTTATCTTTCTCAATGATCGTGTGAAATGGTATGGGTTTCATGCATGTTGTTCTGTTATTAGAGACATGTTTGTTGGTTCTCTTTTTTACTATTTATTATTATTATTATTATTATCTTTTACGTGGCTGCTTCAGCTTGATCAAGAAGGAAAGACCTCTTATTTTACATTCCCTAAATGGATCGCTCAGTCTTCCTTTCAGTTGTTGCGCTCTTCTTTGAAGTTTTAATTTGATGTTTTCAAGGTACTATAAAATTTGGAAGGATGGTCACGTTTGCTAATTTGTTTATGAATGGTCAATAACACAGATATCAAAATGTGTTTTAACTAGATTCCTAAATATATTTTTTTTAGTATAATGATTTCTTGGGGAGGGATGCCTAAAAGACACACCACAATGTAAGCCTTCCTTCTATTTGAATTTTAATTTTTATATCATATAGTTTTGTCTTATGTAGCAATGATTAAACGGGTCAGTTTTAGATTATGTTTTATCTTAAAAGGATCTATCTGTATTGTGTTTAATCTGAAACACATTATTTATTACGACATGTCATTTCAGATAATTCAAAGTGTGCTTTATCTCAAACGGGATAATTCGAATCGTTGTTTTAACTGAAATGGTGTTTTATCTCAAAACGGGTCAACGAGTGAAAAATCATATTACTGAAACGATTGTTTGGTGACACACAACTTTGAACAATAAGTACAAGATAAATTATATATATATATATATCTCGAGCTATAAATATATGAAACTTGAGGTGAACACGAGCTTTATAAATAGAACTCGAAACGAGCAAGCTCGAGCTCAAGAGTTAAAATATAACTCGAAACCAGCCAACTTATGTATCACTCTTCAACTGGTTTAAAAATTAAAACCAGTTTTAGTTTTTTATGTTTGACTTTTTTTTTCTTTCTGTTATAGGATGGGCTACTCTTGAAAACCTGAGCAAAAGATGTTGGTTGTCTGATCGACCATAAGCTTCATGCGAAAACAAGCTTAGTTATTACTTCATGTAACCAAATAATAATTTCGATTTCATGACGTGTGTATGTTTAGGGACACCCCAGTTTCAGATGCATATTCTGAAGGTTACTTTTTTTGTATAATCAAGATTTACCATGAAAGGAACGAGACAAGATTTTAATAAACTAAATTCACTTTAAATCTTCAAACATTCTAAATGATCTTAATAGCTTTAAATAACCATGCAGTTATCTTTTTGTTTCAATTAACTTTAATTTGTCATAATTTGATTTTGCTAAGTCAAATCTATCATCCGGTCCCCCGCACGTGGGGGTTTAAAAACTAGTTTTACTTATAAAAGTGACTGTTTTTTTCTTTTTTCTCTTTTGTTTTATTTGACAAGGAATTCACAAAATAATATATCCTATTGTTGTCTATATACAAGTGGCGTAGGCGAAGCTGTGGCGACTCGTGGAGTAGACAGCGAGCTCCGCTTGAACAGAAAGCAGCAAGCTGCAAGCACTACTCTAAAAGTAGTGGACCTGACCTGTAATAGGTGGTGTAAATGTCCTTATTTATTATAGGATGAAGATGATTCACTCACCAAGAAGACCGTCTACTCGAGCAGTAAGAGTTGATTCAATTGCCAACAGAAGACCGTCTGCGACAACAAGACCATCAGCAGCAGATGATTGAACAGCGGATGCGTTGAGGAGATCAGCCCTAATCATATAAAAATAACATTAGATGTAAAAAAATGTAAGTAATTGTTCAGATCATGCTCGTTTAAGCCAAACTCATTTTTACTTAAAAAATACATTGACCAACTTTATTTTAAACTAAACATGAACCCAATCCGGTCATTTAAAATTACTTACAATTAAGTATTGTATGAGGTGATATAAAGTTGCATTATGTTGTGCATACTGATAAGATATTTGGTAGGGGTTATTATTTTTATTATCACAAATCATTTTTCTTATCCTTCGGTTTTCCTTAAAGATAGCTAAACTTAGAGAAAAAAAATATAACTGTGATAGTAACATGGCCACTTACAACTTGTGGTCAATCTTTGTTGTGTTATTTGTTGCGTAGAAATTAAATTCTCATTGGTGATATCTATATATAAAAATAAAAAAATTAAAGATGATAATTGTTAGGGCATAGAAATTATGCTAAGGATCCTCTATCCTTGAATAGTTTATGGATCACTTATCCTTGTGATATGTTCCAGATTGTAAAGGATCAAGGATTCATGGTATTATTTGTTTACTAATAATTGTGTTGAATGGTGTTGTGTTTAATAGATATAACGGCTGGAAGACTAAATCATCCTATTTTTGCGCTACTGGACAACTCCCGCACATGGTCAAGAGAGAAGAAACGGCTAGTGGGAAGAGTTGCGTGATTATAGGAATTATAGTTAGTTGTGATTTTTGTTTGTAAACGAGTTATTTATCAACTAGGAACACACGGACTCGTTAGCTTACACTCGCATACGTTAGCTCATAATTCTCTGTAATCATACACACTTAGCTTCATTGTATACGTTGATCATAAACTCCACAATTGTAACCCTTTTTTGATATTAATAAAGTTGTGATAAACGATTTGTCATCACCCGGGGTTTTTTCCTTTGATCTAATCAAGATCAAGGGGTTTTTCCTCGCAACAACTGTAATAACTCGGATTTTTCGATTATAATATATACACAAATAACCCGACATGTTTTATCTTTGGGAAATTTTATTGATAAAATATCACGTTATTCGAGACAATATTATTTTATTAATATTTGTTATTAATTATTTGACATAATGTAAAATAACTTTGAGAATATTCAATTTTAACCCCCACACTATACTTTAACCTAAATTTGTTTCCATCTCTAATCTTCAAGGACTTATTTGCAAATTCTGGTTAATTTAACCTATTAACCCATTTACCGAATTACCCAAACCCGTTTTCTAACCAACCCGTAACCCGTATATGATTTCTTGCACTCTAATTTTCATCTACAATCTAAATTGATCTCATAATGTCATTCATACGTATTAGGCCGTCATTATCCCTTCTAATAAATGGAATTAACAACCAAATATTATTCGGATTCCTTATTTTACCTAAACTGACCTAGCTCGTGATCAATATACTTTATAACGATCACCATAATACAATTAAACATGCAGAAACCATCCTCATATCATCGCCATAAAAACCCCTAAGTTAATTACAACATAACTGTTTACACGGATTGCGTTCTTGATCGCGTTTGGCCGCTACTTTGTGTTCGTTGTTCATCACCAACGAAACGCCTATTAAGGTAATTAATCACTTCCGCATGTTCGTCGTTGTTCGTATAACTATAACCCTAACAGCGATTAAACACATATATACCAGATTTAGCGATTTGATTTTTAGGGTTGATAAGCTAATTTGGATCCTTTCTGTCTGAGTATGTATAATTGTTTTCCAGAGTTTTACCAACTGATCTTCATAGATCAGTTGGTTTGGCTGTGTCTGTGATTGTTTGAGATGGCCTGTTGCGCGGGTTCGAGTCCTGGCAGCCCCGTTTTGCTTATATATTCACTTTGAAACTTTTTTTTAATTGTTTATTAATCATAATTAAACACTAATAAACATTATAAGTTATTGTAAAATCATAAATAATCAATATTTTTATAAGCCCGACATATTAACTGATCACATTTTCAAATCTTAGTTAATATCATATATATATATATATATGCATGTATTATTATAAAAAGATTTATAAAGGATTTATTAAAGATTTTTAATAATGTTTTAATGTAAATACATAATATGACCTTGTTATTTCACGATTAAAAATATAGTTTAAGCCTTTTATAAAGGATTATATTTTATATAAATATTATTATTCATTATTCAACATTTATTATCTAAAATACAAATATAAAAGAAATCTTTATTAATAATAAAAAAATATATATATTAAACGTATTTTTAGATTAAGAAAACAAATATCTTTCTATAATCTATTCAAAAGTCTTATAAGTTTTATTTATGTATTTTTATATAATTAAATCATATTATATATGTTAAAGCTTCAATAATAAAATTAATAATAAATCTAAGTAATATTAAACCTTCGTTAGAATGCACTCGATCATCAATTCCCGATTCTCAATCTAGTTTTAGATTCATCATTTAATATAGTTATTCATTTCCTCAATTACTGTAATTAGGATTCTTGTCGGTATTTGTCCTGAAGAGCTTGATCTACCTTTATAGCTTAACGAATCGTATCTCTTGCTTAATTACTAAGGTGAGTAATCACTCCCCTTTTTACTTATTTTTAAACCTTTTTGGGGACATGTGCGTATCTTATATATTTATCTATGATCTAGTATTCAAAGCCGCAACTGTTAATCCTTGTGTGTATATCAGTTTATGCTTAACTTGCTATTTGCTTACTTGCTTTATTTGAACGTTGTTTGCTTACTTCGGCAACCGATGTCCATTTTTATGGCAACGGTTTTGTCCTTGCTTTGGTAACCAATGTCCATTTATATGGATTGGTTGAGCCCTTTCTTTATGGTTGATTATTTGTGTATGTCCTATGGCTTAACTGTTTATTCTCATAGGAACAGTTTTCATCTTTCTTTATTTATTATATAATATTATCGTAGTGTCTTAAACTGGTATTTTACTCACTCAACATGTGTTGTTGACAAAATTCTATTTTATACGCATATGCAGGTTATCATAGAAATTTAATGCAGGTTGGTGAAGACTTAGTGAAGAAGTTAGTTAGAAGAATATTGTAATCAAGAAATATAAAATTTGTATTTTTGTATGAATTACGTATTTGTTTGTATTTGATTTATTTGATAATTGAATTTAATTAATAGATATTGTCATTTAAATGTTGCATGATAGTAACCTTGTGAGCTGTGACAATCAGTTCGCGCCCTGACATTTCCGCCGTAGGTTGGGTGTGACAACAACTCACGGTGTTCGTCTCCATTTTGTTCATATATTCATTATTGTCAGGGACGGAACTACAGGAGGGTCAAGGGGGTCCGTTGACCCTCCGGCCATGCTCCAACCATGTATATTTTGTTTCTTTGCCCAATAGGTTTTTTCTTATCTTGAAGCCTTAAATTGTTAGTTAAAGAATAGTAGCATCAAATAGAAGTGAAATTAAAGAAGAAAATATATAAAAGTTTACACAAAAATTTTTTGTGAGATATACAGATGCAGAAGGTGATGGGTGAAGAAGAAGAAGTGCACAAGAAACGAGAAGGGTTATTATAATAAAACCAAAAATAATTAAAAGGCTATAGTCTAATAAGTCTAGGTCCTATGATATATTTCTTAAATGCATTAAACGGTTCATTTTTAAAGTGTGTAATAATAGTTAAATACTAATAAAATTATGGATCATCAAATTAACAGTCTTTTATTTAGCAACTATTATATTTTATACAGTATTTATTTCTACTTTGTTTGTTTTTATTATTATTAAAAATATGTTGACTTTTACTTTCACTAGATTAAATTTTTTAGTCGGTAAAAAGTTATTATTATTAAACTAAAAGTTTCTGGTTTTTTCGTCGTACTGCTTATGGTATGAAAAAATCTAAAGTTAAACATACATTGACCCTCCCCTTAAAAGTTTCTGGTTCCGTCACTGATTATTGTCACCTTAGCACTAAACCTCACAAAACTTATTTGGTTACAATATCCTTAGCCGATTTTTGACCAAAACAATTTGGCGCTCACCGTGGGGCAATTGGTGCTATAATCCATAATATTTCCCATCAATTCTCAATCTTATTACCTATACCACTCTCAATGGCCCCTCAATCAACCTCTGCTTCATCGACCATGCCGTCTTCGGTTCCTCTATCATCAAGAACTTTGCCGCCAATGTCTCCTCCAATTACGGGAACAACAAGAGCTGCTGCTACTGGAAACAATACGCAAATACCAGTCTTCCAGAGCTCGAAAACTACTGCTGCCACTTCGGTGGTTAATACTAACAACGATATCTCTTCTATGTTTTCACAGGTTAAAGCTTATATGGAGCAGCAGAGCAAGACTAACCAGAGGATCCTTTGGGAGATAGAAGACCTCAAGAGGGTAAGAGGCCGGCAGAGGATCAGACTCCTCTAACGCCTAGGATGCTGGATTTTACCACTCCAGGATCCTTGGCTCAACATGCGCAAGGATCATATATCCTTCAACCGGGGTCCATGGGTCAGCTAGCTCAAAAATCCTCAAATTTTCAGCAAGGATCATTTATCCTTCAACCGGGTTCCATGGGTTAGCTAGCTCAAGAATCCTCAATTTTTCAGCAAGGATCATCTATCCTTCAGCCGGGGCTCATGGGTCAACCAGCTCAAAGATCCTCAACCTTTCAGCAAGGACCATCGATCCTTCAACCAGGATCCTCCAGATTGTATCTTCAAGGATCCTTCTTCCAGGATCAAGGATTCTCAGGGGTTCAACATCAACGGTCCTCCGAGGTCCATGAAGGAGATATAATCCCCATGCAGACCATAGCTTCTGGTGGACCAACTCCTGTAGCAGACGCTTCTTACCTCAGCTACTCTTCTGGAATGCCAACCTTTACACAACAAAGAGGTAACACGCATGATCCTATATCCTTAAATGCTAACCGTGGTTCCATGCAGGATGCAGGTATCAACCAAGCTATGGCTAAGGAACTGCAGAAACTTAAGAATATGATATCCAGTGTACTAGGGGTGATCCGTCCTATTCCTGAGATACCAAAAGGAAGCCACAAATTGTCCAGATTTGCTCCACCAATCTGTGACGCGGAAATCCCGAAACGCTTTCAAACCCCCAACATGAAAGTGTATGACGGGACCACTGATCCTAAGGAGCACATAGCTCAGTACAGGGAAAGGATGGAAATCAACCCGATTCCTGAGAGGCTCAAGGAGGCTTGTCTGTGCAAAGGTTTTGGAGCCACACTATCAGGATCTTCTTTGAAATGGCTGCTAAGTCTTCCCCCCTTTTCTGTTACTTCATTCTCTCATTTAGTTAATTTATTCAACAGTCAATTTTCCTATAGTAGGAAATTTGAGAAGTTAACTAGTGACTTATACCGATTAGTCCAACCTAATGATGAATCCCTTAGAGATTTTGTCACAAGGTTTGGCAGGGAAGCCCTGGAAATCCCCAATCTTGATATGGCTACTGCTGTTGAAGCATTCAATATAGGACTTCAGAGGGGCTCCCCCTTTTATGATGATCTTGTGATGACTCTTTGAAGGTCTTTAGATGAAGTAAGAAACAGAGCATTAAGGTTCATACGACTGGAGGATGAAAAACGGATTCAATAACGATTGGGGGCTCAGATGAAACAAGAATCCCCTGACAAGAATAAAGGATCCTCGTACAGAAACAACAACTCGAAGCCTTACTCTAAATTCAACAATCAAAACGTTCGAGCAGTTGAAGAAGGAGATGATGATGAGCATTACCCCAGGATCTCAGAATATTGCTTCTTCGTAGATACCCATGGCTTGATTTGTGCCATGAAGTATCTAGGGGAGAAGGCAAGGTGGCCCCGAAAAAACGAGAAGTCAACCACCTTCAGATACAAATCCAAATGGTGTGCTTTCCATGAGGATTATGGCCACATGACGAACGATTGCATCGGTTTGAGGAGGGAAATTGGATACCTCCTAAGTAAAGGCCATTTTAAGGAAATTTTGGGAAGAAAAAAGTCAAGGATCCAAGATCCTGAAGAGGTTCCTCAAAAAGCAACTCCGCCCCCACCAGATGCTCAAGTGATCAACTTCATTTCCGGTGGCTCAGACATATGTGGAACTTCCTTCTCCGCAGCTAAGAGGCTCGCCAAGGAGACCAAGTTGGATAACGGGGAACGACCGGTTAAATCCACCACTTTGACGACTGACAAAAGGATCTTCTTCAATGAAGAAGATAAATCAAACATCCAGGATCCACATCATGACGGTTTGATTGTTACTTCGTTTATTGCCAATCATTATGTACGCAGGATCCTAGTCGATGGTGGAAGCTCGGTCAACATCATCCAACACGATGTGCTTCAAAAGATGAATATACCAGACTCAGAGATCATCCCAAGGACATCGGTGCTAGTCGGTTTTAGTGGTGAAACCAAGAAAACATTGGGGGACATCAAACTCCCTATGTACATCGAAGGGTTAAATTCTTACCAAAAATTTTGTGTTATAGATAACCTTTCTTGTTGCAATGTTATTTTGGGCAGGCCTTGGCTACATGGGATGAAGGCAGTAGACTAACTTACCATCAGTGAATCAAACTTCCGATTCCTTAGGGAGTAGTAAGGATAGATGGCGATCAGGTGGAAGCCAAAAACTATTATTCTTCATCTATGAAGCCGACAGCCAAATAGCATAGCTACCACAGCAACATCCTAGGGACGTTTTGGACGCTCGGGAGAAAGACATAAAGGAGGTGTCCTTGGATCCCGAGGATCCAGATGTGAAAGTGTTCCTAGGATCCAGTATCCCTAGTGAGATCGAGGAGGATACAATATCCTTCCTAAAGCGAAGAAATTCTACGTTTGCCTTCAAACATTCAGACATGACAGGTATTTCTAAGGAGGTAATTACTCACAAGTTAGGCCTTGATTTATCTGTTAAACCCGTCCATCAGAAGCGAAGGAAGTTCGCTCCTGAGAGGAACACAGTCATACAAGAAGAATTTGAGAAACTTCTTAAGGCCGGTATGATCAGAGAGGTTAAGTATCCTTGATGGTTAGCTAATGTGGTTGTTGTTTCTAAAAAGAATGGAAAGTGGAGGGTGTGTGTTGATTTTACTGATTTAAACAAGGAATGACCCAAGGATCCTTTCCCGTTACCACTAATTATCCTGTTAAGAATGTGCTTAGAATACCAGAATTATCTGGAAGGATGGCTAAATGGGCTGTGAAGCTGAGTGCATATGATATTTAGTATGATCCCAGAACAGTCATTAAATCGCAAGCACTAGTAGACTTTGTGGCTGATTTCAGCAGTGACATGCAAAAGGAAGCTGATTTAGAAGTCCAACAATTAGAAGAAACCAAGGATCCTTGGATCCTCTTTACAGATGGAGTTTCCAATGTAAGAGGAACAGGATTAGGTATCCTACTGAAATCGCCACAGGGGGACATATTACCCCAGTCTATAGCCTGTGAGTTCCAAGCGACAAATAATGAGGCAGAATATGAAGCTCTGATCGCAGGTTTGCAATAAGCTAAACGTATGAGAATCAGGTATCTTCAAGTATATATAGATTCATTGTTGATAGCTAACCACTTTAATGTTTCATATGCTGTTAAAGGTGAAAAATTAATCAAATATCTAGATGTTGTGAAGGAACTAGCAAAATCCTTCGAATTGTTTAGTATCGATCAGGTACCAAGGGAAGAGAATGTTGGGGCAGATGCTTTAGCAAATTTATCCTCATCTTTGAAGATTCTAAAAGACACCAAGATCCCAATCATCTATATACTCTCACCATCAATAGGAGAACAAGAAGTTGGGGAGATAACAACTGACAAATAAATTGTACTTTGGGATCCATCATCCTCAAATAATCAAGGATCCTGGATCCTCCCAATTAAGAAATACATTCAAGGTGGAGAAATTCCAGTCACAGAGAATCCGAAGTCCTTCAAACTTAAGGTATCACAATACAATTTACTACATGATATTTTTTATAGGAAATCTCTTGCAGGTCCATACTTGAGGTGTATCGAGGATCCTGAAATTCAAGAGATGCTCAAAGATTTTCACGAAGGAGATTGTGGTAATCACACTGGAGGTAGAGCTCTGTTTTCTAGGATTCTAAGAACAGGATACTTCTAGCCAACCATGTAAGGCCCCGAACCCGGTAGTCGTACTTTAACGTCAGATTTACTCATAAACTTAGTTCTTACAATCAAAGTTAATTAAAACTTTCGCAAAAACGTTAACTTAAATCATTCGTTACAAAACATTAAGTCTTTTCTTTGATACCATAACATAAAACATCACTTTTAAAACATCATTTCTTCTAACTTCAGATGCCAGCCGTTCAATCCATGCCATGTGCCGTCCTCATGCCAGCTTCTTAGTTTGCTCACCTGCGTGCATACTAAAAGTCAGCTATGCTGAGTGAGTTCTAGTTAATCAAGCAACTTATCATACAACCACTACATACATTACATACGTATCTGAAGGCACGTAGTCCACTGTCTAACCTATTGCTGCTTAACCACTTAATTACCCCTACAACTTAGCCTCCTAAATACCCTTACAGCTTAGCCACTTATGCCACTTTAATAACGAATAGCGTTATGTCACTTTGCCACTTTAATAATGAATAACGTTATGCCACTTTGCCACTTTAATAACGAGTAACGTTATGCCACTTTACCACTTTGACGCTCTCACTAGACCCCTATCTACTTCTATCACACTCTACCTCTACTTGTCTATAACCGACTTCCTAATAGTACAATTATTTACATAGTAAACAAGTCACATCATAGCAATCATACACACTAATAACCACTACATAATCACTATCCTTGGCGATACGTGCAATATCCGAAGATCGTTCACGCACCGACAAGCATTATATAATTACTACCTCGTATATCATCTATAGCATACACTTACCACTTAAGGTAAGTGTATTTACACTTCACATCGAGTATGCACACAGCCCCGAAAACATAACAAGGAAAAGTGGGGCTAGAAACTCACCTGAACTCGGTTACTTCTTCCGCTTAAGGTTGTTCCATCTTGAGCTGTGCGCGACTAACTGTTTAATAAGCGCAATATTAAATACCGCTCTAGTCCTTCTCATTGCTACATAATTAGTCTTACGCGTCTAATCCGGTTTTACTTCATTGAAACATTACTCGGTTAGTTAATCGCTACTCGTTAACCTTTAAAGGC
Source organism: Bidens hawaiensis (assembly GCF_021521415.1). Taxonomy (NCBI): domain Eukaryota; kingdom Viridiplantae; phylum Streptophyta; class Magnoliopsida; order Asterales; family Asteraceae; genus Bidens; species Bidens hawaiensis. The sequence goes on from NW_027491034.1 coordinate 3,635,383, forward strand.
ATCTTTCATAACTAATCAAAGTCCAAGGGCTATTATGTAATTATCTCATTCTTTTCTAAGTCCAGGGACCATTCAGTAATTTTGCCAAAGTCCACTTCGTTATCTGGTTCGTTAACGAAGGAGGCTCCTTCGTTATTCCGTAACGAATTAGCCTCTATGACGAATTGGTCATCATAACGAACTGAACCTCTAACGAACTGGACCTTAACGAACTGTACGCTTAACGAACTGAACCCTTAACGAACTGGGGGTTAACTCGTCAGTTCTCCCTTAACGAACTACCTTAACAAATTGGAGCTAGTTCGTCATTTATTCCTTAACGAAAAGGCTTAACGAACTGTGTCTGCTTCGTTATCTCCCTTTGACGATTGGCTTAACAAATCACCTTCTAATTCGTTAAATCTCCGTTAACAAACTAGGTTTAGGTCAGATAATTCCCTGAAAATATCTGAACCTCGTACCAGATTCTCCAGCGCCGCCGTTGCCGGAATAACGGGATCTCGCCGGAAAAGCGAGATCTCGCTTGTTTCACCACCGTTTTCACCGTTTTTCGTCCCGTTCGATCCAGATCTGAGCTACGGTGATCCCTAAGCTTATCTTAGGTTCGGTTTATACCCGATTACACCCGGTTCTCGTGACTTCAACGGTTTAACGGTGTCGGCTAGTCGTTTCGTAACTAAATCTAACGGGTTTGTGTTAATACAACATCATACTGATCTTACCTCGGGTTGAGATCGGTTCTTCTTGGTAAATTCGGCTAGAGAGAGAAAGGAGGATGAGAGAGAGCTAAGTGTGTGTTTTGGTGGTGTATGGAATATGTGTGAAATGAATGAAAAATGGGAATTTAAGGTTTATATAATTATGGATCATGGGCTTAAGCCCATGGTCCCTTCCTTCTTTCGCAAGTCCATAACCCATATCCATTACCCGACACTAGCCCGACCCATACTAACTCCTACTTTACTTATTATATTAACTGTTAGAGCATGAATTTTATGCTGAGGATCCTTAATCCTTAACTACCTTATGGATAGATTATCCTTGAAATATGTTTCAGGTTATAAAGGATCGACGATCCTCGGTATTATTTGTTTACTAATGATTGCGTTTAGTATGGTGATGTGTTAGACAGGTATGACGATTTTAAGACGTGCTGACATCAATTATCCTCATGGAGTATTCTCTGGCTGGAATATAGATCCAGGATCCTTATTAAACGTAGCTAGTAATGGATGATTTCATGTGAAGGCTGATGTTCAAATATCAACAACGGCTCTTAGACTTATTCTTCTGCTTATCTCGCTACTGGATTTCTATAGCACGTGGTCAAAGTCATGGGAGTGGCTAGTGGAGGACTTGCGGATTGTTAGGAATTATTGTTAATAGTATTTTCAATATATAATCGAGTTATGAACGACTAGAAAGACACATGTACTCTCACACACACTAGAGCGAAACCAAATATTTTCTCTACTCACTAGCTTACTTTGTAACGTCGATCATAAACTCCACAACACTTGTAATCACCTTTTACCATTAATAAACTTGACGGTGATAGTTTTCACCGTCCGGGGGTTTTTTGTGCCGGAGATTACTATAATCGCATACCGTACGACCAAAGATTACCTTGTTAATCCTTGACCGAAACAATTCGACCAAAGATTACCTTGTTAGTTTTTGACCGAAGTAAAGATTATCGTAATTAAGGGTTTTTTTCCCTCGTGATCAAATCCTTGTGTTCATCAAGATTTCGATTATACGTTCACTGTTATTGTGTTAGCACTATACTTCACTTGACAGATTTGGATACATTATCCTTAGCTGATTTTTATCCAAAACAATTTGGCGCCCACCATGGGGCAATTGGTGCTATAATCCAGAAAATACTCTAACATTCTCAACCTTTTCCTACCCATATCACTTCCAATGGCCTCTCAATCAGCCTCTACTTCATCAACTATGCCGACTAAGGTTCCTCTCTCATTAAGGACCTTGCCACCACTGCCTCCGCCAATTACGGGAACACAACGGCCTGCTGCTGCTGGAAGCAAGACCCAACTACCAGTCTTCCAGAGCTCGAAAATCGCTGTTGTTGCGCCGGTGGTTAATACTAACAGTGATGTTTGATCTATGTTTACGCAGGTTAAAGCATACATGGAGCAGCAGAACAAGACCAACCAGAGGATCCTTCGTGAGATAGAAGATCTCAGAAGAACAAGATGCCAGCAGAGGATCTCACCCCCTTGATGCCCAGGATGCTGAAATTTACCAGTCCAGAAATCCATGGCTCAGTTCTCACATGGATCATCTATCCTTCAACAGGGGTCCATGGGTCAACAGAATCAAGGATCCTCACATTATCTGTGACAATCGTCAATTTCAGGTTAACCTCGTTAACTCAACTCCGTAAATTCGAACTTTAAGATCGTTGAATCTATAACGCACACTTCATTACATTTAAACTAGGGTTTAAATGACGCTTAACACTTACTACATGTGTAGTCTTTCGGGATTTGCACCGAAACGCAAACGAGTTGACGCAAGCGATTGATAAATAAACGACAAACGTCAAAACACTAATTATGTGATTATTATGTGTTAGGTATATGTGTGTTACTTGATTGTTATGTGGAATGTTAAACAAGAAACAAGAACTAATTAGTTTAGGCTAGAGATGTAACACTTGAAAGATTAGGGACTAGAATGTAACTTGATTATCTATAAATATAACCTTAACACTAAACCCTAACTTATTATTATAAACCTACAACTCTAATCGGCCCTCCCCTTGCTCTTCTTGGCTGCCGTCCACTTTCACACACATATACACCATCAATTCAAGCCTTTGATTGAAGAACTAAGTGCTAGGAAGGTATATTTGATCATCCTTTACCTTCTTGTTGTTTGATTTTGATGTTTAATGGGTTAATTAAAAACCCTAGGCAGCCGATTTTCATGAGTATGTATGAGTTAACATGATGGTTGTTAAATTCATGATGATTGATAACTAGTATTGATGTTGTTGCTTGATTGATTGTTGTCCTTGATTTGGATTAGAACACAAACCCTAATCTTGTATGTATGGTGTGATTGATATGCATGGATAGTAGTTATAGTGTCTAGAGGGTTATATGGATGCATGATAGTTCATAGATTGTTATTATGTTGAGTTTTGATGTGAACAGATTCTGGACAGAATATATATACGATGTTTAACTGACTGTAACGAAGTGTAAACGTGAAAATTGATTGAGATTGTGGGTACTGCAGTAAACTAGGTTGAGTCTAGTTTCTATAAAGTATAAATTCGTAATTTTTGGATAAGTGGAAGTATACTTTTATGATTTTACAAAAACGTGATGCAAAGCTGAGCTGTTAGACCTGCTGTTAGGTTATGTTGTAAATGTTATATCTCATGAACCACGAGACCAATTGGGTTGGTTCCACTTCTGGAAGTTGACTCACTGAGTTAGGAACCAAACCCAAGTGGTCTTGCATTTATTGGATTTTTTGTTTAACGGGAATTGCAAATAACATTCTGATGTGCATGAATCTGACTGATATAAGTTAGCTGTAATGTTTTGATCATTATGAACAATCTATATGGAATAAAAATAAGATAAAAGATGTTCTGGAAACCTAAGATATGTATGCTCCTGTGGTAATTTTTGGTGAATTAATTGAGACGTTATAATGGGTAAACTAGTGCAATCTTTCAAGTAGAAATTCTGTCATAACGACACTAGCTGCTGAGTTGTATAGGAATGCATGAAATATGATAGTTTTTATATAATTGTTGTATTTTGACCAAAATACCCTTGCGGGGAATAGTTGCTAGTTGATTGCCATGAATTGACCAAATTGCCCTTATGGGGAATAATGGTTAGTTAGTCTTTGTTTGTTGACCAAAATGCCCTTACGGGAATAATTGCTAATAAGTATGTTATTAATACGTGACACGAAAGTAATTGCTCACTCATGTATCGTATCACAATTGTACTTGTTCAAGTCACACACGATTCACAAACGAAACACGAAACATGTTACGTGCATAGGTATTATGTGCCGAGTCTAGAGACTCGTTAAATGTTCCGCTACTTAGAAAATCTCTTTGTTATTTTAGAACGCTAGAGAGTTTTCTACGACGCGCATCACTTGGTGATCTAGATCGGATATTCTTCGCAAACAGTGAGTTCACTTACCCCACTCTTAAACTGTTTTCAAACGTTTTTCACTTGGGGGAGATAACATACTCCGATAAACATATTTTCTGAGATAAACGCATATGAAAGATTTTGTTATAAATTATATATCACTTGTAAAGGCTAAGCGGCATACGTAACATTTGAAGTCCCACACATCGGACCGGTTAATATTTGGAATAGCGAGTCACTTTTGGGTAGTACTACTGGGTTTGATAAACCCCACCCGACGCTAAGCTCAACTGGAGGTTGAGTGGGTGTAAATTTTGGCTAACACTTACCATGGTCTGGAGGACCTGGTGACGGGCACTTGATAAACAGTCAGCTTCGGTCGCGAACCAATTAGCGATACTTGTTGTATAGATTAGCTACCTATCGATATATAATTTGACATAACACTATCTGGTAATGCAAAACACTTAAACGCTGTAACGAGGTTACACACTCAAACGTCGTAACGGGGTTACGCAACACTTAAACGTTGTAACGTGGTTACACACTCAAACGTCGTAACGGGGTTACGCAACACTTAAACGTTGTAACGTGGTTACACACTCAAACGTCGTAACGGGGTTACGCAACACTTAAACGTTGTAACGTGGTTACACACTCAAACGTCGTAACGGGGTTACGCAACATTTAAACGTCGTAACGAGGTTACGCAAAACGCTAAACGATTTATCTTATTTTACTTGTGAACTCACCAACCTTGTGTTGACACTTTTAGTATGTTATTCTCAGGTAGCCGAGGCGGGCGCGCGGTTTAGGAGCATGCATTAATTGAAAACATTTTTACTCTGCAAACTTAATTTTAACAGTTACATTTGGTTTTAAGTCGTCCTGCGTGACGCAACTTTTGAATTAAGGTTTTACGCTTCCGCACTTACTTTCATTTAAACGTTTTTCTTTGGTTTGGTTATAACTAATGATTCCGATCCTGCCAGTTCACACCCTCTGACGGTAAAACTCCGTTAGTGGATTTTGAGGGTGTGACAGATTGGTATCAGAGCCATTGGTTATAGCGAACTAGAAACTGCATGCATACTAGACTATAACCGCGACGACCCATTAGTTATAATGATACGCACTGCATAGGTTTGTGTAGTCTTGAAATCTTATTTCCTTATCTCCTTCACTCATACGCGCGCATATACACGGCTTACCTGTAGAAATGTCGACGCCACCCTCATCATCATCCGATTCGATGACGCAGGCTCACGGGAAGGAACCGCAGTTACCTACTGCCTCGCCACCCCGCGTAGTCCCGGAACTCGAAGCTCCTGCACCGAAGAGGTACCGCCTATCCGGAGGCCTGTATGAAAACAACGTTAGCTGGGATTGGTACCCCAACATGATCAGACGTATGGTCTACCGTGAACAAGTTCCCCCATTGCCTCACCTGAACCACCCTGCTTATCCCAACACTCTACCACCCATAACCGAACCTGTGGAGCGAGTTCTCGCAGCTGTCGTTTCTTGTTTGGAGCGTGATGTGGGTTACATGCGCTACACGAGAGAGAACGTTTCCAGATTGTTAAAAGACGAAACCGAGAATAAGGAGGAGATTGCCCGCATGGCGGCGGCAATGAAAGAAATGCAAGAGACTAGTGAGCAACAAACGAAGGTTATGATGAAGATGCAAGTTGAGATGATAGACTTGCAAGAGCAACTCCAAGAAGCAAGGACCCGAACTGAGATAGCATTAGAACGTTGCGATATCCTACAAATGCAACTTGCTCAGAACGCAGCAGAACCCGAGGCAGAGCCTGAAGTAGAACCCGAAGAAGATCCCGAAGAGGAGCCTGAGGAAGATCCCGAGGAAGGAAATGGCTGGAAGAAACGCTGGACGAGGACGTGGTAACATCAGCATGACTGCAGCTGAACTCCAAACTCTGCTGAATGACCATGTGGCGGCCGCTTTAGCCGCACACGTTCAGAATCAAACAGGAGGTCCGAATGGAGCATGTACCTTCAAGAACTACTTAGACTGCAAGCCCAGTACGTTTAAGGGCACTGAGGGAGCTATAGGCTTCCTGCGTTGGGCTGAGAAGGCCGAGTCGGCCTTTGAGATGTGTAATTGTCCCCCTGCCAGTAGGGTCAAATTCGCTGCTGGGACACTTGAGGATTCCGCCCTCACTTGGTGGAATTCGAACGTCCAGATCCTTGGATTGGAACTGGCTAACGCGATGAACTGGGAGGAGTTCAAAAACATGATGCGAGAGGAGTACTGTCCGAGGGAAGAAATTTCGAAGTTAGAGTCGGAGTTTTGGTCGTTGAAAATGGTGGGTTCAGAGATTGAAAGCTACACTACTCGTTCGCACGAGTTGGCAGTGATGTGTCCGCGGATGGTGGATCCGCCGAGCAAGAGAATAGAGATGTACATTGATGGGTTAGCACCACAGATTCAGGGTATGGTGACGTCTTCCAGACCAGCCACGATCCAACAAGCGATCCGTTTGGCTCACAAACTGACGGATCAGGCTGTGACCCAGGGTGCGTTACCACCGAGGGGTTCGACTGTTAAAGCCCGTGACAACCCGAGTAATGACCACGTCAGCAACAGTAACAACAACAGCAACCCGAACAGCGGGAAGAGAAAGTTTGACAACACCAGATCTTCATCCTCAAACCTCCCACCGCAACACCACTACCGTAAGCCTGAATTTACTCGGAGTTTCAACACTCAGAATCACAACAACAACAACAACAACAACAACAACAACGGTAGCGGGCAGGTTTCGAGCGGATATGCTGGGAAATATCCAAAGTGCAACAGGTGCAACTTTCATCATGTTGGTCAGTGTGACCGTGTCAAGTGTCAAAGATGCGGAAAGATAGGTCACCAAGCGAAGGAATGTAGAGAAGACCTTGCGGCGAAGGGTGCTCCTAAGCCACCGATGACGACTAAGGGATGTTTTGAATGTGGACAGGAAGGCCATTTCCGGAAGGATTGCCCCAAGCTGAAACATAATGACAACAATGGGGGCAATGGAAGTGGCAGTAACGGTGGAGGAAATGGCAAAGGAAGAGCGTTTGTGATTGGATCGGGTCAAGCCCGCAGAGATCCGCATGTGGTGTCTGGTAAGTTCCCCGTAAACGATTGTTTTGCTTCTGTTTTGTTTGACACTGGAGCTGATAGGAGTTTTGTGTCAAAGGCCTTTAGCCAACTTTTAAACCTTACTCCAACCCCGTTAGACGCTAAGTTTCCTGTTGAATTAGCTAACGGTAAAACTATAATAACAACTCATATATTTGCGGGATGTAAGTTGAAACTGTCAGGTCATGTCTTTGACATCGACCTTATTCCTTTTACGCTTAGTAGTTTCGATGTCGTTGTCGGCATGGACTGGTTATCCGAGAACCGAGCGGAGATTATATGCCATGATAAGATAGTCCATATTACCACCCCTTCCGGCGAGATCATTTCGGTCCGAGGCGAGAGAAGCGGCATGACCACCAGCGTCATTACCCTTATGAAGGCACAGAAGTATTTACGAAAGGGTCATCCGGCAATTTTGGCGCAGATTGTTGAGAAACCCGCGGAGGAGAAACGAATTGAAGACATACCGGTTGTGCGAGACTTCCCGGAAGTTTTCCCGGAGGATTTGCCTGGACTCCCTCCTATTCGTCAAGTCGAATTCCAAATCGAGTTGACACCCGGTGCAGCACCCATAGCACGAGCCCCGTATCGGCTCGCACCGGCGGAACTTCAGGAGTTGTCCACCCAGTTGCAAGATTTGTTGGATAAAGGTTTTATCCGACCTAGCTCATCGCCATGGGGAGCCCCTGTCTTGCTTGTCCGAAAGAAAGACGGGACCTTCCGAATGTGCATCGACTACCGGGAGTTGAGCAAAGTGACGGTCAAGAACCGTTATCCTTTACCCCGAATTGATGATTTGTTTGACCAGCTTCAGGGATCGAGTTACTACTCGAATATCGATCTACGATCCGGTTATCACCAGCTGAGAGTGCGCGAAGAAGATATTTCAAAAACGGCTTTCAGAACACGGTATGGTCACTACGAGTTTTCGGTTATGCCTTTTGGCCTAACCAACGCACCAGCCGTATTTATGGATCTCATGAATCGAGTATGCAAGGCGTACCTCGACAAGTTTGTGATTGTTTTCATTGATGATATTCTCGTCTACTCCAAGAACGAGACTGACCACGAAGAGCATTTAAGGATAATTCTGGAACTACTGAAGAAGGAACAACTGTATGCTAAACTCTCGAAATGTGAATTTTGGCTTCGCGAGGTTCACTTCTTAGGACATGTGATCAACGAGAATGGTATCCATGTCGATCCCGGTAAGGTAGAGGCCATCAAAAACTGGGAAGCACCTAAGACTCCGACTGAGGTGCGACAATTCCTAGGATTGGCCGGCTACTATCGGCGTTTCATCGAGGGATTTTCAAAGATTGCTCAACCCCTCACCGCTTTGACTCACAAGGGCACTAAGTACAACTGGGGTGACGCGCAGGAATCCGCTTTTCAACTGTTGAAAACCAAGCTTTGTAGCGCCCCTATTTTAGCCCTCCCCGAGGGAACAGAAAATTTTGAGGTACACTGTGACGCATCTATACAAGGTCTCGGTTGTGTGCTGATGCAACTCGAGAAGGTTATAGCCTACGCCTCTAGACAACTACGGGTTCAGGAGAAGAATTACACGACCCATGATTTGGAACTCGGAGCTGTAGTGTTTGCTCTTAAGATATGGAGGCATTACTTGTACGGTACCAAGTTTACCATTTACACCGACCACAAGAGTCTCCAACATATCTACGATCAGAAGGAGCTGAACATGCGACAGCGTCGTTGGGTCGAGCTGCTTAAAGATTATGATTGTGCCATCAAGTACCACCCTGGCAAGGCCAATGTGGTGGCCGACGCCCTCAGCAGGAAAGAAACAGATAAACCCAGACGAGTGAGAGCATTGCAACTCACGATTCATGCCAGCTTACCCGATCAGATTCGCGATGCGCAACTGGAAGCTTTGAAAGATGATAATCTTCCATCGGAACTCATGCGGGGCATGAGCAAGCAACTTGAAACCAGATCGGACGGGGTCCGATATTTTGAGAACCGGATTTGGGTTCCACGATACGGAGAGTTGAGAACTCTAGTGATGGACGAAGCTCACAAGTCCCGATATTCTATCCACCCTGGCTCAGATAAAATGTATCATGATTTAAAGGAACTTTACTGGTGGCCGAACATGAAAGCCGACATTGCCACCTACGTGAGCAAATGTTTGACTTGTGCCAGAGTCAAGATAGAATACCAGAAACCATCTGGTCTACTGCAACAACCGGAACTCCCAATGTGGAAATGGGAACACATCTCAATGGACTTTATTACGGGTTTGCCTAAGACACCGACGGGATGCGATACCATCTGGGTGATCGTTGACCGGTTGACTAAATCGGCGCACTTCCTAGCGATTAAGGAAACAGACAAAATGGAAAGACTGTCTCGTGTCTACATGAAGGAAGTAGTGTCGAGACACGGAGTGCCTGCCTCGATCATTTCCGATCGAGATTCTCGTTTTACCTCACACTTTTGGAAGTAGCTGCAAAGCGCACTGGGCACACGTCTCGATATGAGTACCGCATACCATCCTCAGACGGATGGGCAAAGTGAACGGACTATTCAGACCCTGGAGGATATGTTGCGTGCATGCGTCTTAGATTTCGGAAAAAGTTGGGAACCCCACTTACCCTTGGTAGAGTTTTCGTATAATAACAGCTACCACGCAAGTATTAAGGCAGCGCCGTTTGAAGCGCTGTACGGACGGAAGTGTCGATCACCACTCTGCTGGGCAGAGGTGGGTGACAGCCAAATCACTGGTCCGGAACTGGTACTCGAAACCTCGGAAAAGATTGTTCAAATCCGAAATCGCATGGCAGCAGCACGAGATCGCCAAAAGAGTTACGCCGACAAGCGCCGAAAACCTCTCTAATTTCAAGTAAACGATCGAGTGTTACTCAAAGTCTCACCTTGGAAAGGTGTGGTTCGCTTTGGTAAGCGAAACAAACTCAACCCACGGTATGTTGGTCCGTACCGGATAACTGAGCGCATTGGTCTGGTGGCGTACCGACTGGACCTACCAACAGAACTCAGTGGCGTACACGATGTATTCCACGTATCAAATTTGAAGAAATGCCTATCTGATGAAACCCAAGTAGTCCCTTTGGAGGAACTACAAGTTGATGAACAGTTACGGTTCATTGAGGAACCAGTCGAGGTTTTGGATTGGGAAACCAAAACGCTCAAACACAGCAAAATTCCAATCATTAAAGTTCGTTGGAACTCGAGACGTGGGCCGGAGTTCACGTGGGAACGCGAGGATCAAATGATGAAAAAGTATCCTCACCTTTTTGAAGGGCTAACCAAACACCGGAAACCGCGAAACCCGGCAAACCGTCAAACATCACCGGAGGTATGAACTAAATTTCGGGACGAAATTTCTTTCTACTAGGGGATGATATGACAAACTGAAAATTTTTCTTACTTTTTCAGACACTCATCACGACTTGACTCAAATTTTCGGGACGAAAATTCTTTAACATGGGAATGATGTGACAATCGTCAATTTCAGGTTAACCTCGTTAACTCAACTCCGTAAATTCAAACTTTAAGATCGTTGAATCTATAACGCACACTTCATTACATTTAAACTAGGGTTTAAATGACGCTTAACACTTACTACATGTGTAGTCTTTCGGGATTTGCACCGAAACGCAAACGAGTTGACGCAAGCGATTGATAAATAAACGACAAACGTCAAAACACTAATTATGTGATTATTATGTGTTAGGTATATGTGTGTTACTTGATTGTTATGTGGAATGTTAAACAAGAAACAAGAACTAATTAGTTTAGGCTAGAGATGTAACACTTGAAAGATTAGGGACTAGAATGTAACTTGATTATCTATAAATATAACCTTAACACTAAACCCTAACTTATTATTATAAACCTACAACTCTAATCGGCCCTCCCCTTGCTCTTCTTGGCTGCCGTCCACTTTCACACACATATACACCATCAATTCAAGCCTTTGATTGAAGAACTAAGTGCTAGGAAGGTATATTTGATCATCCTTTACCTTCTTGTTGTTTGATTTTGATGTTTAATGGGTTAATTAAAAACCCTAGGCAGCCGATTTTCATGAGTATGTATGAGTTAACATGATGGTTGTTAAATTCATGATGATTGATAACTAGTATTGATGTTGTTGCTTGATTGATTGTTGTCCTTGATTTGGATTAGAACACAAACCCTAATCTTGTATGTATGGTGTGATTGATATGCATGGATAGTAGTTATAGTGTCTAGAGGGTTATATGGATGCATGATAGTTCATAGATTGTTATTATGTTGAGTTTTGATGTGAACAGATTCTGGACAGAATATATATACGATGTTTAACTGACTGTAACGAAGTGTAAACGTGAAAATTGATTGAGATTGTGGGTACTGCAGTAAACTAGGTTGAGTCTAGTTTCTATAAATATAAATTCGTAATTTTTGGATAAGTGGAAGTATACTTTTATGATTTTACAAAAACGTGATGCAAAGCTGAGCTGTTAGACCTGCTGTTAGGTTATGTTGTAAATGTTATATCTCATGAACCACGAGACCAATTGGGTTGGTTCCACTTCTGGAAGTTGACTCACTGAGTTAGGAACCAAACCCAAGTGGTCTTGCATTTATTGGATTTTTCGTTTAACGGGAATTGCAAATAACATTCTGATGTGCATGAATCTGACTGATATAAGTTAGCTGTAATGTTTTGATCATTATGAACAATCTATATGGAATAAAAATAAGATAAAAGATGTTCTGGAAACCTAAGATATGTATGCTCCTGTGGTAATTTTTGGTGAATTAATTGAGACGTTATAATGGGTAAACTAGTGCAATCTTTCAAGTAGAAATTCTGTCATAACGACACTAGCTGCTGAGTTGTATAGGAATGCATGAAATATGATAGTTTTTATATAATTGTTGTATTTTGACCAAAATACCCTTGCGGGGAATAGTTGCTAGTTGATTGCCATGAATTGACCAAATTGCCCTTATGGGGAATAATGGTTAGTTAGTCTTTGTTTGTTGACCAAAATGCCCTTACGGGAATAATTGCTAATAAGTATGTTATTAATACGTGACACGAAAGTAATTGCTCACTCATGTATCGTATCACAATTGTACTTGTTCAAGTCACACACGATTCACAAACGAAACACGAAACATGTTACGTGCATAGGTATTATGTGCCGAGTCTAGAGACTCGTTAAATGTTCCGCTACTTAGAAAATCTCTTTGTTATTTTAGAACGCTAGAGAGTTTTCTACGACGCGCATCACTTGGTGATCTAGATCGGATATTCTTCGCAAACAGTGAGTTCACTTACCCCACTCTTAAACTGTTTTCAAACGTTTTTCACTTGGGGGATATAACATACTCCGATAAACATATTTTCTGAGATAAACGCATATGAAAGATTTTGTTATAAATTATATATCACTTGTAAAGGCTAAGCGGCATACGTAACATTTGAAGTCCCACACATCGGACCGGTTAATATTTGGAATAGCGAGTCACTTTTGGGTAGTACTACTGGGTTTGACAAACCCCACCCGACGCTAAGCTCAACTGGAGGTTGAGTGGGTGTAAATTTTGGCTAACACTTACCATGGTCTGGAGGACCTGGTGACGGGCACTTGATAAACAGTCAGCTTCGGTCGCGAACCACTTAGCGATACTTGTTGTATAGATTAGCTACCTATCGATATATAATTTGACATAACACTATCTGGTAATGCAAAACACTTAAACGCTGTAACGAGGTTACACACTCAAACGTCGTAACGGGGTTACGCAACACTTAAACGTTGTAACGTGGTTACACACTCAAACGTCGTAACGGGGTTACGCAACACTTAAACGTTGTAACGTGGTTACACACTCAAACGTCGTAACGGGGTTACGCAACACTTAAACGTTGTAACGTGGTTACACACTCAAACGTCGTAACGGGGTTACGCAACATTTAAACGTCGTAACGAGGTTACGCAAAACGCTAAACGATTTATCTTATTTTACTTGTGAACTCACCAACCTTGTGTTGACACTTTTAGTATGTTATTCTCAGGTAGCCGAGGCGGGCGCGCGGTTTAGGAGCATGCATTAATTGAAAACATTTTTACTCTGCAAACTTAATTTTAACAGTTACATTTGGTTTTAAGTCGTCCTGCGTGACGCAACTTTTGAATTAAGGTTTTACGCTTCCGCACTTACTTTCATTTAAACGTTTTTCTTTGGTTTGGTTATAACTAATGATTCCGATCCTGCCAGTTCACACCCTCTGACGGTAAAACTCCGTTAGTGGATTTTGAGGGTGTGACATTATCGGCAAGGATCAGCCATCCTTCCACCAGGATCCACTGGTGCATATCCTCAAGGATCCTACAGTACCCAACCTCAAGGATCCTTCATTCTGAATCAAGGATCCTTCTTTCCAAACCAAGGATCCTCAAGAATCCAACATGAACGATCCTCCGAAGTCCATGAAGGAGATATAATCCCCATGCAGACCATAGCCTCTAGAGGACCAACTCTTATTGCGGACTCCTCTTATCCCATCTACTCATCCGGGATGCCGACCTTCACCCAACAAAGAGATAACTTGTATGATCCTATATCCTTGGATACTAACCGTGGTCCCATGCAGGATACAGGTATCAACCAGGCTATGCCCAAAGAACTACAGAAGCTTAAGGATATGATATCCAGTGTTCCCGGGGTGATACGACCAATCCCCAAGATACCTGAGGGAAGCCACAAGTTATCAAGATTTGCTCCACCAATCTGTGATGCTGAGATTCCGAAGCGGTTCCAAACCCCCAACATGAAGACTTATGATAAAACCACAGATCCTGAGGAGCACGTTGCACAATACAGAGAAATGATGGAGATCAACCCTATCCCGGAGAGACTCAAGGAAGATTAATTGTACAAAGGATTCGGATCCACACTCACAAAATTTGCATTAAAATGGCTGCTAAGTCTTCCTCCCTTTTCAGTTATTTCTTTTTCACATTTAGTTAACTTGTTCAACCGCCAATTTTCCTGTAGTAGGAAATTCGAGAAGTTAGCTAGTGATTAATACCGAGTTATCCAACCTAGTGATGAATCCCTTAGGGATTTTGTTACGAGGTTTGGCAGGGAAGCTCTAGAAATCCCTAATCTTGACATGGCTACTGCTTTTGAGGCCTTCAAGATGGGAGTTCAGAGGGGCTCCCCCTTTTATGATGATCTCGTGATGACTCCTTGCAGGTCTCTAGATGAAGTAAGGAACAGAGCACTCAGATTCATACGATTGGAGGATGACAAGAGGATCCAGGATCGTCTGGGGAATCAAACGAAACAAGAATCCTCCGACAAGAAGCAAGGATTCTCGTTCAAGAACAACAACACAAAGCCGTATAACAAGTTCAACAACCAGAATATACGAGCAGTTGAAGAAGGAGAGGATGATGAAGACTATCCCTGCATCTCCGAGTATTGTTTCTCCGTAGATACCCATGGCTTGATTTGTGCCATGAAGGATCTAGGAGAGAAATCAAGGTGGCCCCGAAAGAACGAGAAGACGACTTCCTTCAAAGACAAGTCTAAGTGGTGTGCCTTTCATGAAGACTTTGGCCACACAACAGACGAATGCATCGGCTTGAGGAGGGAAATTGGATACCTCCTGAGTAAGGGTCACTTTAAAGAACTCTTGGGAAGGAAAAAATCCAGGATCCAGGATCCTGAAGATCTTCCACAAAAAGCAACGCCGCCACCACCAGATGCTCATGTGATCAACTTTGTCTCCAGAGACTACGAAATGTTTCAAGATTCGTGTGCCACAGAAGAAAAGCCCACAAAAGAATTCGAGTTGGACTATGAAAGAAGACCGCTTATCCCCACTACTCGAGTGACTGATCGGAGAGTCTTCTTCGACTCAAAGATCCAGGATCCTCAAAAGGATGAGCTGGATGTCCGAATGGTGAATTTCATCTCTGGAGGTTCATACATTTGTGGAACTTCCTTCTCTGCAGCAAAAAGACTTGCCAAAGAAGTCAAGATGGATAACGGAGATCAACCGATAGTATCCACTACCTTAACAACAGACAAAAGGATCTTCTTCGACGAGGAAGACAAACTAAACATCCAGGATCCTCATCATGACGGTTTGATCATTACTTTATTTATTGCTAACCATTATGTACGCAGGATCCTAGTAGACGGAGGGAGCTCAGTCAACATTATCCAGCATGATGTCCTTAAAAAGATGAACATACCGGACTCAGAGATCATTCCTAGAACATCAGTGCTAGTCGGTTTCAGTGGTGAAACCAAGAAGACATTGGGGAACATCAACCTCCCAATTTATATCGAAGGGTTAAATTCATACCAGAAATTTTATGTTATTGATAACCTTTCTTGTTGCAATGTTATTTTAGGTAGGCCCTGGCTGCATGGAATGAAGGCAATAGCCTCAACGTATCACCAATGCATCAAACTGCCTACCCCTTGGGGAGTTGTGAAGATAGTTGGTGACCAAGCGGAGGCCAAGAACTATTATTCTTCATCAATGAAGCCAACAGCCAAACAAACAATAGCATAGCAACTACAGCAACATCTTAGGGACGTGCTGGAAGCTCGGGAGAAAGACCTTAAAGAAGTATCATTGGACCCTGAGGATCCAGAGATAAAGGTGTTCCTAGGATTCAGTATCCCCAGCAAAATCAAGGAGGATTTAGTATCCTTCTTGGGACAAAGAAAATCTACCTTCGCCTTCAAGCACTCAGATATGACAGGTATTTCAAAAGAGGTAATCACTCACAAACTAGGCCTTGATTTATCTGTTAAACCCGTCCATCAGAAGCGAAGAAAATTTGCTCCTGAAAGGAACAAGATCATACATGAAGAAGTTGAAAAACTTCTTAAGGCCGGTATGATCAGAGAGGTTAAGTATCCTCGACGGCTAGCTAATGTGGTCGTTGTTTTAAAAAAGAATGGAAAGTGGAGGGTGTGTGTCGATTTTACCGATTTAAACAAGGCATGCCCCAAGGATCCTTTCCCGTTAACACATATAGATTCCATGGTGGATGCAATGGCAGGACATGAAATGCTTACCTTATGGATGATTCCTCTGGATTTCAACAAATTCAAATGGAACCATCTGATCAAGAGGATACAGCATTCATGACTCCTACCAGCATATACTGTTATACTGCTATGCCGCTCGGACTAAGAAATGCAAGGGCAACATACCAAAGACTAGTCAACATGATGTTCAAGGATCAATTGGGCAAGACTATGGAGGTAAACATAGATGATATGGTGGTAAAATCGAAGAAAGCTGAGGATCACCTTAGTGACCTCGAGGAAGCATTCAATATCCTCGACCAGTATAACATGAAATTGAATCCGGCAAAATGCCACTTTGGTGTTAAGGCTGGAAAATTTCTGGGATATATGGTGACTAAGAGATGAATTGAAGCAAGCCCCGAGCAGATTGAAGCCATCCTCAATTTAAAGTCTTCTGAAAACGCAAAAGATGTCCAAAGGCTCACAGGAAGAATAGCCGCTCTCAATAGGTTCATCTCAAGATCCTCCGAAAAGTGCAAGGACTTCTATGATATCCTTAGGAAGAATAAGAAGTTTGAGTGGACAGAAAAGCATGAGGCTGCGCTTACGGCCTTGAAGGATTACTTAACCTAGGCTCCAGCTCTAATGAAGCTTGTGGATGGAGAATCCTTATATCTATATTTAGCTGTCTCGGGAAATGCAGTGAGTGCCGTCTTAATAAAGGATCATGAAGGTGAACAACATCTCGTTTACTATGTAAGTAAAAGTCTTCTAGATGCAGAAGCCAGGTATTCTCATTTAGAAAAGTTAATTCCTGCACTCATTATGACTTCTACTAAATTGAGACATTATTATGAAACTCACCCTATTATTTTGAGAAATAATTATCCTGTGAATAATGTTCTTAGAAAACCAGAGTTATTAGGTAAAATGGCCAAGTGGGCTGTGAAATTAAGTGCATATGATATCCAATACGAGCCAAGAACAGCAATCAAGTCTCAAGCACTGGCGGACTTTGTGGCTGATTTCACTAGTGACTTACAAAAAGAAGCTGACTTGGAGGTCCAACAACTAGAGAAGACTCAGGATCCTTGTATACTCTTCACTGACGGCGCTTCTAATGTAAGAGGAACAGGATTGGGGATCCTACTGAAATCGCCACAGGGGGACATATTACCCCAGTCTATAGCCTGTGAGTTTCAAGAAACAAACAATGAAGCAGAATACGAGGCTTTGATCGCAGGTTTGCAATTAGCTAAATGCATGAGGATCAGGTATCTTCAAATATATATAGATTTATTATTGATTGCTAACCACTTTAATGGCTCATATGCTGTTAAAGGATAAAAACTAATCAAATATCTAGATGTTGTGAAGGAACTAGCAAAATCCTTCGAACTGTTTAGTATTGTACAGGTACCAAGAGAAGAAAGTGCCGGGGCAGATGCTTTGGCAAATCTAGCCTCATCTCTGAAAATTCCAGAAGATACGAAGATTCCAATCATTCATGTTCTCTCACCCGCAATAGGAGAACAAGAAGTTGGAGAAATAACGAATGACAAAGAAATTGTACTCTGGGATCCATTATTCTCAAATAACCGAGAATCATGGATCCTTCCGCTCAAGAAGTACATTCAAATAGTAGAGATTCCAACTACCGAGAATCCCAAATCCTTCAAACTCAAGGTATCACAATACATTTTATTAGATGATATGCTATACATAAAATCTCTTACAGGTCCATACTTGAGGTGCATCGAGGATCCGGAAATCCAAGAAGTACTTAAAGACTTTCACGAAGGAGATTGCGGCAACCACACAGGAGGAAGGGCATTATTCTCCAGGATACTTAGAACTGGGTACTTCTGGCCAACAATGAAGAAGGATGCAAGAGAGTATTCAAAGAAGTGTGATGCCTGCCAAAGGCATGCAAATATCCTTCATCAACCAGCAGAACCAATGTATCCTATATCCACTTCATGGCCTTTCATGAAATGGGGAATGGACATTGTTGGGAAGCTGCCAAAGGCACCAGGTGGAAAGGTCTTTATGCTCTCCATGACGGACTACTTCTCTAAATGGATTGAAGCAGAAGCATTCGTACAAGTCCGAGAAAGGGAAGTTATATCTTTTATCAAAAGGAATATTATAACTAGATTTGGCATTCCTTCTGAGATTATATGTGATAATGGTTTCCAATTTATTGGGAAAAGAACAACTAACTTTTGTGACAGCTGGGGCATAAAGATGACTACTTCAACACCAGTGCATCCTCAAGCTAATGGTCAAGCGGAGTCTAGCAACAAAATCATCATCAACAACTTAAAGAAGAAGTTAGGATCCAAGAAGGGAAAGTGGGACGAAGAACTACCATATGTTCTTTGGGCCGACAGGACAACACCTAAGAATGCAACAGGCCAAACACCTTTTTCGTTGGTATTTGGATCAGAAGCAGTAATCCCAACAGAGATGGTGGTTCCTACAGCAAGAACGAGCATCCGTGATCCTGAAACCAATAAAGAAATCCTTCTTGAAGACTTGGACACTGTAGAAGAACTCAGAGACCTAGCAAAGATCAGAATGGCAACTAATCAACAAAGGGTAGCTAGGGCATACAACAAGAATATAAGAATCAGAAGATTTCAATAAGGAGGTCTAGTCTTGAGGAAAGCCTTCCAAAATACTACCAATCCGGCTGATGGAAAGTTAGCACCCAAATGGGAAGGACCTTATCAGATCGAGTCGGAAGCAGGAAATGGGGCATATCATTTGCTCACAATGGAAGGCAATAGATTACCAAGAGCATGGAATGCTATCCACCTCAAGAAGTATTTTTCTAATAAGGATCCAGTATCCTGAGAGGATATATTATCCTTAAAGGATCAAGGATCCCCGAAATTGGTAATATCTATCCAATTACTTATCCTTTTCATTTTATTATTATTAATTTAAGGATAATATATTCTTAACATTTTATCTTTTCCAAGTTTTAAGTATCAATGCAGGGTTATAATAATATGTTTGATGATCAAGAGGTTGGCCACCTCTCCCTTACATTCAAGGTACTATCCTATTTCCCTTGGCCTAGCCCACGTTTGGGTATGACCCCTGATGGTCATATCCTCTAAGGTTTAAAGGTTCTCACCTTTCTTATAAATAGAGTTTCTACACTCTCGCCTGGAGCGCACGCTATCCAACATATATCTGGGGCAGCGGGACCAGTACACGCTTAGTGGCTGACAATTTCGTTGTTTTCGGCTATATGGAGGATTCTACGAATTATGGTAGACGTACCATACCACCGGTTTATAACGTTTTCACGTTATCTCAAGACAAAGGTTTCTAACATTTTCATGTTAGCTAAGGTTTATAACGTTTTCACGTTATCTTCGTTTGGGCGAGTCCCCAGTTAACATTCGTATTTGGGCTTGTCCCCAGTTTCGGGCTTGTCCCCAGTTTCAGGCTTGTCCCCAGTTCACGGGCTTGTCCCCAGTTACACGGGCTTGTCCCCAGTTGCACAGGCTTGTCCCCAGTTTATTATTTGGGCTTGTCCCCAACTTAATGGGTTTAATCCCACTAACACTATAAGTTGTTTGCAACAGATTTTCTAAGTTCATTGTGAGGATCAAAATTCTAAGGATCCAGAATCCTAACGTTATTCCTTCAAGGATCACTGAGAGTTCAGTACTTATGGTAACGTAGGTCTACGTAGACCTTCTGGTATGGTCTCTGTTAATGAATTTATGTATTATCTTAGTTGCAATAATTTTGGATATTTCAAGTTAGAAGGTTATTCCTTTGAAGATATTTTATTACTAAAACTTTTTACCTATTTTTAAGGATACCTTATCCTAAAATTGTCCTTTAAGGATATTCTATTGTATAACTTTTATCATCTTTTAAGGATACCTTATCCTACTGTTTGTTTTTTAAGAATATTCTATCATATGTAATTTTCATAAGGATCCTTTATCCTAAAATCTCTTAATCAAGATTATTTTTCGAAACTATCAATAATGCTAAATTTATATCAAACAAACTTTTAAAATAAATAACAGGCAAATGCTCAAAAGATTTATATTGATTAAAATAAGCCACCAGGACTTATTCAAAATTCTTAAAACGGATTTCACCATGCAAAAGATGGACCATCCATCCGGGTTAAGTGAGTACTACTAACAATTCATAAGTGCAGGAAAATTAAAAAAAGGGACAACAAAGGCTTCATCCCCACAAACAGAGGATCCCTCCACCTTTGTCACCCCCGCAAATTGTCTTAAGGATCCTGGGATCCTTCATCCTAGTTACTATTGTTTATTAAAAACCAAAGTAATTGTTCAGAAAAACATCAACACAAAATAAAAAAAAAAGTGGGCTCGGGCCTTGTCTTCTATATCCTTCATCGCCCACCTAAGCTTCATCTTCACCCTCGGCAGCACCATCTTCCTTGCCAGCTTCAACCGCCTCCTTGACGCCACTAGTCCCAGCCTCGGTGCTTTCAGCCGTCTCCTCGTCGTCCTCACAACCAAGATCATCAAGGGCAGTCTTCCACTTCTCCACATACCAGGTCGACTTGTCAAAGGCGGGATCACCAGCCTCCTTCGCCATCTTGATCCATGCCTGGAATACCGACCTGGAAGACCACACTTTGGCCTCATCTGTAGCCTGCTCCACTGCCTCTTTACGTTAGGCTTCGGCTAAGGATAGCTGATCCTCCAACTGTTTTTTCTCCTTGGAGAGTTGGATCATGGCCTTATCCTTGGCAACCACGGCTTTCCCTAATCCCGACAACTTATTGCTCATTTGGCCGATGATCTTTTCATAATGCTCTTTGAAAGCACTCATGGCCTATACATAACAAAGTAATCAAAGTCAGAAGGATATTGGATCCTACAAATCAAAGTGTCAGGATACAGGATACTTACAGAGAGGACAATGTCATAATGGGTCTCAGGATCAGAGGACCTCTTCCTCTTGGAAGCAGCGGACTTAGCCCTGGTTGTAGCAGTCTTGGTCTCGGAGCTAGTGCCTGCCTTCGAAGCCTCCTTCTTGACAACAGGGGAGGTGACCATACAGTCAATGTCTTCTAAGGAGAACTTGTCGGCTGACTTCTGGGAATTCTTGGCGCCTGAAAAGGAAAAAAGTTAACAGATAATTTTTCTTATTCCAATCTTATTGATATTAAAATTATTAACTTACTTGACATGCTTGAACTCGAGGAGATATCACAAAAACCTTCAACAAAACGAGCTTGAAAGGTCCTAATCTCGGTATCCAGTGCTAGGAACCGTTTTGTCTTTTCTTCTGTACCAGGTAACTTGCCCAGAGAAGCAAAGTTGTCAACTGCAAACAAAAAGGAAAACTCCGAATTCAAATTAAAGCATCAAGGATTCTGCTATTCCTTAAGGATCCAGGATCCTACCCTTTCTAACCCACTTTGAAGGAAGGTCGATTCCTCCTGGTATCGAGTCATGTTTAACTAAGAAAAACTGATTCCTCCACAGGGAATCATTTAAGGTGACTTTCAATATCGGGTGAGGTTGTCGGGGCTTGGATTTGAAGATTAAGCAGGCAGGACCGTGGGTAGTGAGGGTGTACAAATGTGATAACTCTGGAAGGCCGATGTCCATCTCTTGCTCTTCTATGATTCTCTCGACAGTGCTGAGAACCCTCCAAACCATAGACATAGCCTGTATATAGGATATGCCGGTGGAATCAAAGAAGCTTTGAGTAAAAGACGGAAAGGGATATTTGTAGCCTATCAGAAAATGGAGTCGCCGGAAAGCAAACCCAGACCTTGGAATATACATCGCAGCGGACGCTGGATTCGTAAGGTCGGAATAGGGTTTTCGGAGGGAACAGTGAGCGAAAGTCTTCAACCTCAAGATCCGTGACTTTACAAATTTCGGCAGACGGGTTGGCCAACAGGCATTGGGGTTCCATTTTCGTTAACTCAGAATCATTGGAGGTTTGTTCTGAAGGTTTAGAGGGAGACAGAGAAGAAGAAGATGAAGCAGTAGACATGCTTAAAGAAAATAAGAAAGAAGTAGGCTGGAGGTGTGGTTATAATCAAAGATATAGGGCGGCATATATAGACAGTTATTATTATCTTGGGGGCTAAGTGGTAAATAATTCTGGCAAAACCGTCCCATCTATCAGTTTTCGCAGTAATTTTGAATTTCAAAATGACAGTTGTATTCCACTGTCACCCGCCATTTTGGGGGCAATTGTTAGGGCATGAATTTTATGCTGAGGATCCTTAATCCTTAACTATCTTATGGATAGATTATCCTTGAGATATGTTTCAGGTTATAAAGGATCGACGATCCTCGGTATTATTTGTTTACTAATGATTGCGTTTAGTATGGTGGTGTGTTAGAAAGGTATGACGATTTTAAGACGTGCTGACATCAATTATCCTCATGGAGTATTCTCTGGCTGGAATATGGATCCGGGATCCTTATTAAACGTTGCTAGTAATGGATGATTTCATGTGAAGGCTGATGTTCAAATATCAACAACGGCTCTTAGACTTATTCTTCTACTTATCTCGCTACTGGATTTCTATGGCACGTGGTCAAAGTCATGGGAGTGGCTAGTGGAGGACTTGCAGATTATTAGGAATTATTGTTAATAGTATTTTCAATATATAATCGAGTTATGAATGAATAGAAAGACACATGTACTCTCACACACACTAGAGTAGAACCAAATATTTTCTCTACTCACTAGCTTACTTTGTAACGTCGATCATAAACTCCACAACACTTGTAATCACCTTTTACCATAATAAACTTGACGGTGATAGTTTTCACCGTCCGGGGGTTTTTTGTGCCGGAGATTACTATAATCACATACTGTACGACCAAAGATTACCTTGTTAATCCTTGACCGAAACAATTCGACCAAAGATTACCTTGTTAGTTTTTGACCGAAGTAAAGATTATCGTAATTAAGGGTTTTTTCCCTCATGATCAAATCCTTGTGTTCATCAAGATTTCGATTATACGTTCACTGTTATTGTGATAGCACTATACCTCACTTGACAGATTTGGATACATTATCCTTGGCCGATTTTTATCCAAAACATTAACAGAACGAAAATTTTGGATGTTACAAACCATGAAGAGAGACGCCATGGAGTATTCAAAGAAGTGTGATGCTTGTAAAAGGCATGCAATCATTCTTCATCAATCAGCAGAACCAATGTATCCTATATCCTCTTCATGGCCTTTCATGAAATAGGGAATGGATATTGTTGGCAAGCTACCAAAGGCACCAGGCGGAAAAGTATTCATGCTTGCAATGACTGACTACTTTTCAAAATGGATAGAAGCTGAATCTTTTGTTCAAGTACGCGAAAAAGAGGTGATATCTTTCATTAAAAGAAATATTATTACTATATTCGGTATACCTTCAGAAATTGTTTGTGATAATGGTTCCCAGTTTATCGGGAAAAGAACCACTAACTTTTGTGACAGTTGGGGCATCAGTATGATTACCTCTACTCCAGTGCATCCTCAAGCTAATGGCCAGGCGGAATCAAGTAACAAGATAATCATCAACGATTTGAAGAAGAAACTAGGATCCAAGAAAGGCAAGTGGGCCGAAGAGCTACCTTATGTTCTTTGGGCTAACAGGAAAACATCCAAGAACGCAACAGGCCAAACACCCTTCTCATTGGTGTTTGGATCAGAAGCAGTAATCTCTACAGAGATGGTGGTTCCTACAACCAGAACAAGCATCCGTGATCCTGAAGCTAATAAAGAAATCCTTCTCGAAGACTTGGGTACTATGGAGGAGCTCAGAGACCTAGCCAAGATCAGAATGGCGGCATATCAACAAAGGGTGGCTGGGGCATACAACATGAGTATAAAGATTAGAAGATTTCAAGAAGGAGATTTGGTCTTAACGAAAGCATTCCAGAATACAACCAATTCGGCTAATGGAAAGCGAGCACCCAAGTGGGAAGGCCCTAATCTGATCGAATCGGAAGCAGTAAAGGGGGCATATCATTTTTTCACTATGGAAGGCAACATGTTACCAAGAGCATGGATTGTTATCCACCTCAAGAAGTATTTTTTCTTATCATGATCAAGTATCCTCTGAGGATCGAGTATCCTTAAAGGATCAAGGGTCCTGAAATTGGTAATATCTATCTGATCACTTATTCATTTAAAGTTTTTATTAGTTTAAGGATAACATATTCTTAATATTTGTTTTTTCCAAGTATCAAATAACTATACAGGATTCTAGATAGAAGATTAATGTCTAAGAGGTTGGCCACCTCTCCTTCGCATTAAAGGTATCTTACTATTTCCCTTGGCCTAGCCCACGATTAAGGTATGACCCCCGATGGTCATATCTTCCAAGGTTTAAAGGTTTTCACCTTTCTTATAAATTAGAGTTTCTACACTCTCGCCTGGAGCGCACGCTATCCAACGTATAGTCCAGGGCAGCGGGACCAGTACACGCTTAGTGGCTGACAATTTCGTTGTCTTCGGCTATATGGAGGATCATACGATTTATGGTAGACGTACCATACCACCGGTTTATAACATTTTCATGTTATCTCACGTTTGGGCTAAATCCCGTGTTGCTCGAGTCCCTAGTTAACATCCGTATCTTGGGCCAGTCCCCAGTTTGGGCTTGTCCCCAGCTTTTGGGCTTGTTCCAGTTACACGGGCTTGTCCCCATTTACACGGGCTTGTCCCCAGTTGCACGGGTTGTCCACAATTTATTTAATGGGCTTGTCCCCAGTTTGATGGGTCAAATCCCAATTGATCTTATAAGTTATTTACAACAGATGTCTTAAGTGAAACTAAGAGGATCAAACACATATGGATTCAAAATCCTTGACTTAATTCTACAAGGATCACGGAAGGGTCACTACTTATGGTAACTTAAGTCTAATTAGACCTTATGGTATGATTTCTACTTGTCAATTTACATTTGTTTGGCTAAGATCCTTATAAACCTTTTGGCTTAAGGATTTAAAATCTTTAAATTATTTTTACAAGGATATTCTATCCTAAAATTTTTACTCAAGATTGTTTCTTAAAACTTTCAAATAAAGCTAAAGCTATATCAAACAAACTTTCAATATAACAAATAACAAGCAAATAATCAAAAGATAATATTTATTAAAAACTTACTTAGAGTTACCAAAAGTTAACCCGGACTTCACCATTTAAAACATGGACCATCCATCCGGGTTAAAGTAAGTTGTTACTAACAGTTTAACTGAGTGCAGGAAAATAAAAGGCAGGGGCATCAAAGGCGTCATCCCCACAAACAGAGGATCCATCCACCTTTGCTACCCCTTGAAATTGTCTTAAGGATCATTGATCCTTCAACCTAATTAGTATTATCCATTACAAACCATTATCCATGAAAACATAATCAAAACAAATTAAAAAACGGGCTCTGGCCTTGTTTTTGATATCCTTCATCGCCCGTTCAAGCAACCTCCTCATCTTCTGTTGCAACCTTTCCTTCCTCAGTCCCGACCACCTCCTTGGCTTCGCTAGTTCCAGCTTCATTCCCATCCGGCATCTCCACATTCTCTTCACCACCAAGAGCCACCAAAGCCACCTTCCACTTTTTCACATCCCAAGCAGCCTTGTCAAAGTTAGGATCACTGGCTTCTGTCGCCATCTTGATCCGGGCCTGCAACACCGACCTTGCAACCCACATCTTTGTTTTTTCGGTAGCCTGCTTCACTTCCTCTTGGTGTTGGGATTCTGTGGTGGATAACAGATCCTCCAACTGCTTTTTGTCTTTGTTAAGCTGGGCCATGGCTTTATCCTTTGCGACCGCTGCACTTCCCATCCCCGAAAGGCTATCGCTCATTTGGCTCACAATCTTGTTATAGTGATCTTTGCAAGCATTCACAGCCTAAGACCATCAATTATGTGCAAGTTAGAAGAATACTAGATCCTCAAATTCAAAGCATCAGGATAGAGGGTACTTATAGTGAGGATCATGTCGAAGTGGGTTTCGGGCTCTGAAGATCTTTTTCTCTTGGAAGCTATTGAATTGGCCCTGTTAGTTGTGGTCCTTGGCTCGGAAGCGGTAGCTTCCTTCAAAGCTTCCTTCTTGACTGTTTGAGGAGTGATCATACTATCGATGTCCTCCAAGGAAAACTTGCTGGTGGATTTATGAGATTTCTGCACACCTGTAAAAAACCAAATAACAGATAAGTATTCTATTTTATTTTATTCAATATAAAAAATATAAATCTTACTTGACATGTCGGAATCTGAAGAGATGTCGCAAAAAACCTCAATGAATCTGGCTTGGAAGGTCCTGACTTCGGGATCCAGAGCAAGAAATCTTTTTGTTTTTTCTTCTGTTCCAGGAACTTGGCTAGGGAAGCAAAATTCTCAACTGCAAGCAAGAAAAAAGATTGAGAGTTAGATCAGTTATCACGGATTCTTTCTCTGTTAAGAATCCAGGATCTTACCTTTTTTAACCCAAGTTTGAGGTAAATCAGCCCCACCAGGTATGGAGTTCCGATTCACAAAGAAGAGCTGATTCCTCCAGAAAGAATTGTTCAAAGTTACTTTTGAAATCAGATTGGGTTGTCGAGGTTTAGACTTCAGCAAAAACCAGTTTGGGCCGTGGGTAGTTAGGGTATAAAGATGAGACAACTCTTGGACGCCAAAATCGATATTCTCTTCCTCAATGATTCTTTCAATGGTGCCTAAAACCCTCCAAATCATGGGCATGGCCTGAATATAAGACATGCCGGTAGATTCGAAGAAACTCTGTGTGAAAGGAGGAAACGGATATGTATAACTGATGAGAAAAGGGCAGGCCAGAAAACAGACCCAAGTCTGTGAGTAAACGTCACATCGGACTGTAGAATCGTATAGTTGGAAAACGGTTTCCGATGGGAACAGTAGCCGGAATTCGTCAATCTCGGGGTCAGTGAACTTACAAATCTCCATAGATGGATTGGTGATAAGGTTCTGAGGTTGCATCTCCAACAATCCGGAGTCATTGGATTGGTCGGAATGTTTAGAGGGTGAAGAAGAAGAAGAAGCGACAGGCATATTTCTGAATATTATAATAAGGAAATAAAGAGGAAGAAGGATACCTGAATAGTTGCCAAGATATGTGGTTATAAAGAACTGAGGGCATCACATATAGGCGGCGATGGTTAATATTCAGGGTTTTAGATCATAATTATTACTAACAACCATCTAATCGATTTATCTTTTGCAGGATTCAAATTTCAAAACGGCAGCTGTATTGCATAAACACCCGACATTTTGGGGGCAATTGTTAGGGCATAGAAATTATGCTAAGGATCCTCTATCCTTGAATAGTTTATGGATCACTTATCCTTGTGATATGTTCCAGATTGTAAAGGATCAAGGATTCTTGGTATTATTTGTTTACTAATAATTGTGTTTGAATGGTGTTGTGTTTAATAGATATAACGGTTGGAGGACTAAGTCATCCTCTTCTTGCGCTACTGGACGACTCCCGCACGTGGTCAAGAGAGAAGAAACGGCTAGTGGGAAGAGTGGCGTGATTATAGGAGTTATAGTTAGTTGTGATTTTTGTTTATAAACGAGTTATTGATCAACTAGGAGCACACACACTCGTTAGCTTACACTCGCATACGTTAGCTCATAATTCTCTGTAATCACACACACTTAGCTTCGTTGTATATGTTGATCATAAACTCCACCATTGTAATCCTTTTTTGATATTAATAGTGGTGATAGACGATTTGTCATCACCCGGGGTTTTTTTCCTTTGATCTAATCAAGATCAATGGGTTTTTTCTGGCAACAAATCACGGTGTTCGTCTCCATTTTGTTCATAAATTCATTATTGTCACCTTAGCACTAAACCTCACAAAACTTATTTGGTTACAATATCCTTAGCCGATTTTTGACCAAAACAATAATTTTACTAAAGAAATAAATTACTATGATTTAATCAATAATAAGAATAAGAGTTTAGAGAAATATACCATCAGTTATATTAGATAGAGGTATTCGTAAAGTAGTATTCCTAAATGTAGAACACGTCATATCCTTAAAAACAATAAAAGTCCATTATTCTTCGAAAACAATCCACTAAGAATAAAAATAATTCAAGCATTGCATATTCGAGGACATTTACTCGCTAATTTATTAAACATTGAATCTTGTACTATATTAACTTTCCTTTTTGGACATTTTAATGTGTGTTTTTAAAGATAATATGTCTTTATTTAAATAATACTTATTGATAACTAATGACATGCTTTAATTTGTTTGTACTATATCTTTATGTAAATAATGTGTGTTATATAATGGTCATAGAATTAGAGTTTCAATTGAAAGACAATGGATTACATATAAATCAACTACGTGAATCAGATTACATGATTCGGATTAAATGAATCGCATTAAAAAGATTGATTGATTGAACCTGATTGAACCTATGAATCTATTGAATCTAATTGAATATGTGTAGATGAATCGATTGACTCTGATTGAAGCTGCGAATCCGATTGAATATGTTAAGGTGAAATAATTAATTATGTGAATCGATTACAAAGGTTTGATAGTTACCTTGAATACTGATGAATTTCAATGTAATTTGTATATGGTGATTGCAAGGGTTAGAACATGTGAATTGGGATGATAAAAATTCAATAGGCATTACAAGTTTGAGTTTGTAATTGAATTAAAATAATTAGAAAATGTCATGTGACAATTTGAAGAAATTTGGTGAAAAACAAAACGAGAATTTGGTGGAAACCAACTTGTTTATTATATAGAGAGTTAAGATAATTAAAAAATAATTAGAAAATGCCATGTGGCAATTTGAAGAAATTTGGTTAAAATAAAAAGAGAATTTGATGGAAATCCATTTGTTTATTATATGGTAAGTATAAGTACTAGAATGGTGCCCGCGCGATACAGCGAGAAACATAGAATTGGTGATCACGTAACAAGTTTATGGGTGTTTATTGTTTGGTTTGAAGCCGTAAAACTGTTGAACTCGGTTAGTGGTATGATTTCACTGTTGATTTTTTTCTTTAGCTTTTGGCTAGCTGTTTTCAATTTTCAATTGTTCGGTTTCGGTTTACGACGAAAAAAATTGTTACTAACTGTTTGGTTCACGGTATAACTTGAAAACCATCAAAACCATACCGCAAACACCCAAACGCAAAATGTTATTTTTTTAACTAAAGATAAAACTATAACAATATCATACTCAAATTAAAGAGAAATATATGATCATTTTTATGGTACAATTTAAAAAAAAAAATATTTACGTACGAAAAAGTTATTAATATTTAAAAATAATGGGAGGAGTTCGGTTAAAAGTGAAAATATAAATAAAAATTAGTAACAGATTAAGGGTAATAATTGTAACTATACATTAAAATTACAAAAAGTTGATTATACTTGAGGAGGAAAAGTTATAACTATTTTAAAAGAAGTAGAAAACTCGTGAGTTTTGATGTTGTAATGACCCGTTTGTCCTTGTTTAAACTTGTACTATGTGCTTAATTACTTGTAAATCCTTTAATCCAAGCGTCTTAATTTACCCTTAGGGCTAAGGGTAGTGAGGCTTGATCCACCCACAAGTGATCTAATATATTAACGACACGTAGGCGCTGACGTGGCAAAAGATCAAGCCACTGGATCAAGCCCCAGAGGGTGAGTGGGGCTTGATTGATCCACCCCCCAAGTTTTTTGATCCACCCCCAAGTTTTTAAGCAGCAACTTCAATCAAGCACTGTGGACCGGCTCGCCCCGGCTGTCCGCGTCCCCGTCCACGGCTAAGAGGCAGTGGTGTGCATGGCGGCCACGTTGTCCGCGCCCCACTACCTTCACCCTAAGTGGTGTACTGCGTATCTATACTATATATAATGAGGGAAAGATGGGTAAATTAAGACGGTAGATTTAAGGGATTTACAATTGTTTAAACATAAGGTACAACCTAAAATGAGGGTAAATTAGTAATTGTAGCATTAAATCTCACGTGTTTTCCAATTCTCTTCAAAATAGTTACAAAGTTTTCCTCTCAACTTTAATAAACTTTTGTAAATATAAAGAATAGTTATAAATTTGGTCATTCATCTTTTAACCATCTATTCTTTATAATTTCATTTTTAACCCCACGACTTTTAAACAGTCATAACTTTTTCGTACGTTAATATTTTTTTAAAAAAAATGCACCATAAAAACGAGCATTTAATTTTCTTTAATTTGAGTATGATATTGTCATAGTTTCTTTTCAGTTAAAACAATAAAATTTTACGTATAGACATTTGTCGTCCGATTTTGATGCTTAAACTATGAGTCAAGCCAACGGTTTTTTGTCACCGAAAACTGAAACTAGACCGTTAAAAATTGAAAACCAACAAAACCAAACAATTAACAACGGTTAGGTTCCGTTTTCGTTTGTACTTCGATATTAAACTGAGTTTAAAATACGAACTATGAATCTACTTATAACAATAAATGGTTTCACGGTTACAAACAAAACAACAAGCACCTATAAGTCTGCGTGATTACCAAGGTCAGTGTTTCCCGCTTTTTCGCGCGGACACCCGTCTAGTTATATAGATAAAAGAGAGATTTATGTTTGTTTTGTTTTATTTCATATCTAGACCCTTCCCTCTACTTCCCCCTTCCATAAAGCTGAACTTAAAATTAACGCACCGGAATCATGAGAGGCCCCGCCGTTCTCAACAACCACCCGCCGCCGCCCCTCCGACACCTATCGACCCCTGGCAGTTCTCCGCCCGAGACTCCAACGCTAGTTTCTGCCGCAGCCGTCCTTCTTCCATCTACTCCGCCGGCGCAAATCAGCACCGCAACATCACCGACCGCTCCTACCAAACCCACGCCGTCAGCACCATCAACTCCTACCTCGCCGCGTCATCCTTCCCAGTCCAGTTCAGACTCAAACCCTTGCCTTCCAACAAGAACATCACCGAAACCCTCAAATTCATCCTCACGCGCCTCGACTACCCGCCCGGTAATAAGATCGAGGACGATCTCTTCGCCGTGTTGAAATGCCTCAATTGCCCGGTTAAGATGAACAAGTCCGCCTTGAAAGCCCCCGGGACGCCTCACTCGTTTCCTAGCGTGCTCGCCGTGTTGCATTGGCTTGTGCAGGTTGCCATGTACAATGATCACATTGCCAACTCCACTCACTGGCAGTCCCTTTATGCGGATGGGATGTTCAACTATAATTTGAAGTGTTACCTGCATTATATTAGGGGAGATGATGATGCCATCGAACGCGAAGATGAAGATTTCATGGGGAAGTTAAAACAGGTATTGTTTATTTAGTGTAATTAGTACTTTAATTATTATGATATATGTTCATTTTATTGTTTGTATATTGTGAAAATCAGTCGCACTTCTGTTCATGAAACAGGTCAAAATTACAGGTGCTTAGTATTTGAATTCGGCTTGAAAAACTTGAACTTGATAATCGAATGTTAATTTGTGATTTTGGAATCGATTTAATTCTAAATTTGCATTTTTTGTTTTGTTTTATTTGTACACACATAATTTAAACTTGGCTTTTAAGTTTCTGTATTTGATTTCTCATTCATTTAGTTCGTTACTTTGTTTAATGATTTGTTATTTGAGTTTGACTTATAGAGCAATTTGTCAACGAGGGGTGTTTGGTCTCCGTGTTTGAATCATATTCGAAAAACTCAGAAATCCAAATCGGATTTTGAGTTCAGCTTCAAATTTTGAATAACTTAATTTGATTCATTCGAGTATTTGGAATTCGATTCGTTGAACACTCTTAGTCAAAATTGTGTTTAATATTAATTTTGGCTAGTTTGAATTTCTGATAATAGGAGAAGAATTCGCTGTCGGAGAATGTGAATGTGTTATCAGCACAAGCTAAGGAGTTGGAGGTGAACCTCGAGGTTATGAAGAGCGCGCCGTCTTTGAAGGAGTCAAGGGAAAATGTAAAGAATGAGTCAGAAAAGGATATTGAAAAGTTTGATGCGATTATCGATCGATTGCAGCAGATGGATGCTATGATGCAAATGGAATTGGAGGATAAAGACAAGGAACTGAGGTTAAAAGTGGAGGAGAGGAATAAGATTTGTGAGGAGAATGAGGAGTTGAAGAAGAAGGTGGAAGAACAGGCGATTAATATGCGGGATGCGGAGAGGATGAAGAGGGAGTTGCAGTCAGTTGAGAGGGATATAACAGATGCTGAGATTGAGAGGAGCAAGTGGGAAGACAAGTGTTGGGATATTAATGCTGTTATTGGGTCAAAGTTTAAGGAGCTAGAGGCACTTCAGACCGAATGTAACCAAGCTATCAGAAGGTACCTTTTAATTTCATGTGAATATTATAAGAAATCTAAGTATTTTTATACTGGTGTATGATTGACAATGTAATTGATGATATTTTAGGTTGAAGTTAGGAAATGATATTCAGTATGAGTTGAATGCAAAGGGTACAATACCTGCAGAGGTACTTGGAATGGATTACAAATCAAGACTGGATCCTGTACTAAGCTCTTCGTCTGATGAAGTAAAGAGAAGTTCAATGGAAAATCTTGAAACTTTGATGTCTCTCCAGCAACAGTCCCGTGACATTGCTGCAAAGGTCGATGCAAAAAGGAACCGTATCGCGTTACTTCAATCACAAATTGATGAAGTGAGTCTCGTTTACTTCTATCTCCCTAAATACGTGTATTTTCTTGCAAAAACTTATGCACACATCTTAATCATTTTTGTGATTCCATAACTATGATGAGTATGTAGCTAGAAAAGAAGGTTAGGTTTTATTATAATAAAGCTGTATGAATACACACACACACACAAGTTAAATGTTTTTGACTTATAAAATCAAAGGTGGACTTTACTTTGAAACTAGACTTGATTATCAACAATACATATACACCTTAGGTAATAGTGGGTTATAGCTTTAGACAATTTGTCAAGTATACATGTCTTTGAGATATTTGCCCGAAATTTTGCACTCAAATGTTGTTTCTAGTAAATTCTAGAATGTATATTTGTCAAAATGGTTAATCTTTGTTTTTTATTAGTCAAATTGGACGATTATGGATGGCACGCTATAAAACAAAATGAAGTTACATTAGCAACTTAGGAAATCGCAGATCCAGATTTTAGACTCTGACTTTTAAAGTCTGAACATCTCTGATTTCATCTCACATTTAAATATGTCTCAAATGCTTTCACCTAAATTTCTCAAATGCTCTGCCACACATTTCACAACAATTAGTACTACCAATCATGAATATCTAATCATTTTAAAACTCACAGTAACCTAATTTCTACAAAGTTATAGTTATTAAATTTTTTTTACATTCATAATTCAATTACAGATTTAAACAAGCATGTAAATATGTTAATATTGTTTTTGTTTATTTGGACTGATGTAGCAGATGTGATTAGGCTTTTCTTTCATGTCTTTTAACACAACATGCGAAGTAAAACAGTGTTTAGGTATAATGTTGCCATGCTGGAATTCCATAATTTTTATAATTATTAGGTGCCTAAATACCTGATTTAGTTTTTGCATAACTAAAAGGTTTGCTATGCAATTATTAGTTAGTGTTTTGGTAAATAGATAGATACTTTAGCACAATCAATCATTTATTATTGTTGTTTAAAATTAAAATGATGCTATGCTGATTATTTTACCAGGTGGATCATCAGTTAAACTCGATAAAGAATGAAACACAAGATTACACCTCCAGATGTGCAATGGAGGCTAGGCAGTTGGTTCACAACTTTGAGATCGAGTCTAGTAAAGTTGACCTTGTTGAAAAAGAAGCTCGTGAATTTGTTGAGGTAACATTTTTATAAGTTCAATTCTAAACCAAATGTAATCATTTTTCTCGATCAAACTAGGCCATGGTGGCAAAATGAGTGGCTTCAGTCAAGTTGGGTAATGGGTCAAAAACGGGTAATATATTTAGTACGGATTGGGCTTAAAACACTTTTATCCAAAGTTCAATTTTGTTTGTTAAATAATTAGTTTGCCAATTATGATCAAATATTATGTTTATTTCAACAGTTTTCTAATCTTTTATTGAATTAAACGCTTTTAGTGTTTTAATAAACTATTTTATAATTTGCTTGTGACTGAGTTTGGATAAATACCTAATATCTCTATTTTACCTTTTTTTTCCCCAAACCCTCATTTTTAATGAAATTTTTAATAAGATCATAGCTCTACATAGCTCTTTTTATTTTTTTTTATTATTTGCTTGTAATTGAGTTTGGTAAAATTAAATCTTTATTTTACCATATTTCTTTTTAAAAAAAAACTCAATTATGATGGACTTTCCAAATAAGGAATTTAGTATTAGAAATTCGTTCAAAATTTTTTAAATTGTTATTTTACTAATTTGTTCTTATAGGTGTTTTGACAGAGTTTCTTATAATCAAATATTTTTTCCAAACCCATTATCTCTAGTGTGTCATCTTTTACCGAAACATTTTGTAGCTTGCAAATATTTTATATTTTCAACCATGCAAAGATAAACGGTAAATAAATTTGTGCATTTTTTCAGACATCTGTTATTACTGATTGTTTATATTGCGATAACTAACTTTTATGTGTGTATTTGGGAAGGGTTCGAAGGCGAAGTTGCATGAGACAACTATGCAACGTGAAAAGGAAGTTGAGATGTGTGCACACGAGTTGTTGGCATTGATTGATATGGTATCGAAGCACAGAGAGTTTACTTCATCTAAAATATCAGAAATGAACAATGCGGTTTCAGAAACGGTTGCTGCTGTAGCACAAGTTTATAAGGGCGTGTCAACATCCTCTCTTGGATTTAGTCCTTTCTAATACTAGCATATTGTATTTCAAAACATGTGTTTTGATTCTCTCGTGTGATTGGTTTCCCTCATACATGGTTTAAGGTTGATGTTCAGTTTCCCCAAACTTTTGTTCTTGTCAACCTAGTTTTAACTTGTATTTCAAACTGTTTAATCCTATCATAAAAGATAACGTTAACTGCACATTTACATTATTATGGTACATGCTTGCTAGCAATTTGAGTATAGGTGTACAAAACTGTTTTTCCCCCCCAAACAGAACTGGTTTCAGATTTCAGCGTTGTACAAGTTGAACTGATCCAAACCAGTTCGGTTTGGTTTAGAACCGGTTCGATTGTGAAATGGATGAACCGCTATATGAACCGGCAGTTCGGTTCAGTTTAGAAACTGGTTTGACTAAAACCGGATTAGATGTGAACCGGTTCGGTTTGGTTTTTTGTTAACCGGTTTTCGAGTGGGTTTTTTTACACCTCTAATTTGAAAAAGTCCAAAAATTTTAATTCCTAAATACCTTCACACCATTTAGGAACAAAAGAACTTTCTAAATACATGTAAACAGTGCTAAAATATCTTTTAGCCCACAAAACCTTTTGGTTTCAAAACAGCATTTCAGGTGCAAACGAGACGTGTTTGACTAGGCTTGAGCTAGAGATCGGCTCAATTTGATCTTTATATTTAAAGCTCGAGTTTGGCTCATGAGTAGTTTTTCAATCTCAAGCTCAGCTCAAGCTCGATAAGTGAAGCCTAGGCTCGTTTAATAAAGACAAAATGGCAAAAGTAAAGTTGAAGAGTTATATTTCGAAAATTATACTTATAATTAGACTTATTTTTGGTTTATTATATCTACTTATGACAATTGCCATCAACATATACTAAAAGGCAGAATAAACACATCTTGTATAGACTAAATATATAATAAAAAATAATTTTTTTTTTTATTTTTTTCAATGTCAATTTCTAACGAGGGGTAGTAAGATTCTCACTTAATTTTCTAGGGGTTTTGTTTTAATCTATACACATCCTTCTTTTTTTTTATCACTTTGTAAAGTCTTTTTATAATATCCTTTAGGAATATATTCTCGTATAAAAATGCATTGTCAAACATCAAGTCGATCTAGAGTATTTGACTCGATAAATACATCATCATGAGATGATGTCATTTCATCCACTAGAAGCTTAACATGATTCATCTCCTCGTAATTGACCGTGTGACTACCATCTTTTTCTCTTCAAAAGACTACATTTTTGAACTACAGATTTTGAGCGCCCAAAACAAGTACATAAAAATGGCCTTTATATAAAAAAGATTCTCAAAAGATCAACGGTAATTGTAATACTTCATTCTAGGCGCAGACTTTTTAGACTTGTTCAAATTTTTTTGACCCTTAATGATTTCTTTAGGGCCAATTATATATTTAATTTTGGGCCCTTATCAAGACCATGCCCTAGACGCCGATCAGATCCTGAGACGACCCTGTAAACTATTCAAATCATTGAGACTGTAAACTATTCAAATCATTGACACTCTGTTGATGACTAGTTGTAGTTTTAAACAAAAAAACAATTCATGAGAAAGTAAATAGTCAAAATTTACTTTTACCTTTTCTTTATATAGGTAATGTGTACTATTAATTGAAATAACATAAAACGATTACAATAAAGTGACGGACATTATTCTTATGTTCACCCTCTACACTTGTCAACACAATTCTTACCTGACACATGATCAACTATTGAAAAAAACATGATTAAAAATGTAACAATGCCACATAATAATAGAATGACTACACAAGAAAAGCCACTTTAGGATATTTCTTTTGTGTATGCTATCTTTATTTCTCTTCAAACGAAAATACACTAAAATGTTATTTACACTTTGATCTTACAACATTGATCTACCTATGACTACAAAACTTACAAAAACACCATGAAACTTACATTATTAGACCGCGTATGCCACCACAAAGTGGAGAAACCGGGCTTGAGTTTGTGGAAACCGGTGTCTGCATAAATGGGTGGTCCAATAACGGGGCCGCAGTGGGCCGATCATTCGGGTTAATTTGTAAGCATGCAAGTATGAAATCACAGGCCTCAACCGACAATGTTTTAGGAATACTAGGGAGTTCACCGTTTCCAATTCTGAATAATGCTTGCATCTATCGAAACCAACGACAACTTAGTATCAAAATTGGTATATATCAAAATTAATAAATTAATAAAATGATAAATATCATGTGTACCCCTTCTAAGTTGGAGTATGGAACTCGACCCGTTAGCATCTCCAACACGGTGCAACCGAGGCTCCATATATCAGCTGCAGGCCCATAACCCTTGTTCTTCCTATTATTAACAACCTCGGGTGCCATCCAAAATGGAGTCCCCTTGCAAGATTTGATGTCATTTAATTTGGTTGCCTGTTGATACAGATGGGAGTTAGATTTTTTTATCAGATTGTAAAAGAAAAAGAAAACATGTAAAGCAGCTGCTACCTTTGCCAAATTTTTTTTATCAGATTGTAAAAGAAAAAGAAAACATGTAAAGCAGCTGCTACCTTTGCCAACCCAAAATCTGCAAGCTTCACGGACCCACTCACATCAACCAATATATTAGCACATTTTATATCCCTGAAAGATGAATATGAATTGCTCATGAGACACTCCGTGACCATATAATCAAACAGCACTAGACCCACCAACACACTGCTGATCAAGGGATCACATAAAACACACGCAATTTGCCAGCTAAAGGTGCCTTCAAGTAGGGCTGTTTAATAAGCTCACGGCTCGCTCGATAAAAGCTCGTTTGTAAATGAGCCGAGCCCGAGCCAGGGTTGGCTCTGCTCATGACTCGCTCGATTGGCTAGTTTGAATTAATCCCTAATTTTAGAATATAATAATAATAACAACCTATAAAGATATCAAGAAGAAACAAAAATAATACTGTACATATTAACTTTTTAAACCTGTCGATCTTTAAAAACATTTGAAAACACAATTATAAAACATACAATGTTACAAAATTCTCTAGTTTATAAGTTTTGTATTATACTATTATGTGTATGTTAAAAAATTAAATTTTTATTTTGTCTTTTTATATATCAATATGTGCAAAAAAAAAAAGTTAACTAGTCGAGCCAGGTCGTTTAAGTTTGAGCTGGAGCCCGATCCCAACCTGGCTCGGCTTGTTTACAGCCCTATCTTCAGGGGAGCTCAGGCTCGAGCTTGAACTTAAACGAGCCGACTTGGGCTTTGCTTGTTTATTTTAACAAGCTGAAAATTCAAGCTTAAGCTCGGGTCGTTTTAAGCTCGTTAATTTTTACTTTTTTTACAAATAATGATATATAGAAAGACAAAAAACATAATTTATTAACACGTAATACGAAATTTATGAACAAGAGAATTATAACGTTATACGTGTTAATTTTGTTTATTTAAAACATTCTTACAGATGAAGATTCATATAATATGTATTATTTTTGTTATCTTTTCATATTTTTATATGTTATCTGTTATATGTTGTTGTTGTTATTATTATTATTATTACATATATTAAAATTAAAAATTGGGGTAAAATCCAAACAAGCCTACGAACCCGTTTTTGAGTGAGTCATGAGCCGAGCCAACCTTGGCTCATGCTCAGGCTCGTTTAGAACTGAGTTTTTTTCGAGTGAACACCGAGCAAGCCACGAGCCACAAAACTAAAACTTTAAAACTGAAAAGGAAATAAAAACTAACAATGTGGCTCATGTGACCACTTCATATTCAAACTCTTATATTTAAAACTGTATAGTAGTTCAAAAAAACAAAAGGAGGAAAAAAAAGAAGAAAAGAGCATTTCCTTTTATTTTGCTGTGAGAAGGAATGAAATAAATCTTTTACATAGCGTTGTTTGTACCTATGAACCACGTTTCGGTCATGCAGATAAGTCAAACCGCTCAAAATCTGCCTTGTGTATGTGGAGACTTGGGAGTCGTGTAAGCGATGCTTGTGATAGAGATTTGCTAATGAACCTTTGG
Source organism: Bidens hawaiensis (assembly GCF_021521415.1). Lineage (NCBI taxonomy): Eukaryota > Viridiplantae > Streptophyta > Magnoliopsida > Asterales > Asteraceae > Bidens > Bidens hawaiensis. The sequence goes on from NW_027491034.1 coordinate 3,674,562, forward strand.
GAACAAGCTCAAGGAAGATATATAGTTTGGCGTCATCCTGAAACACCATTTCGTTACTCTTTTATCACCTTATTACATGACATGACATGTGTATGTATATATATAAGAATTAAGAAGAAATAGAATGATACCTTATCTGTCCCAAGATAGCGAACAATGTTATCGTGTTGGAACTGAGTTAATAAAAAGATCTCCTGAAACAATAAGGAAACATGATAACAGGTAAATGTTAATCAATGATGAAAATAATAATAAGATTACCTGTTGAAGTTGAAGAATGCTCTGCTTTCCTTGGGTTCCATGATCAAGCAAAGAAACCTCCTTGACAGCAAAAAAGAAGCCACAATATGATTAAAGCGCAAAGTATATAAATGAAGATGATAAGATAACAACTGAACTTACTCATTGAAGGCTTCATAAACAGTTCCAAAGGAGCCGCTCCCAAGAAAATCCCCCTTCTGCCATGGGGGATTTGTCACAGCAAAAAAGAAGCCACAATATGATGTACTTGTTTTGTCCACGTCAAATACAAAAATGGATGGTGTCGTTGTTGCTTTACCATGGCATGATGGTTTACAATTCAAATCTTCGCATGCGTCATATTTTTGTCATGATCTTAGATTTGTCACATGCGGTGATTGGTGTCTACCGTCATTACTCTTCTTTGGCTACATTAGTCTTTGATTTGAGTCAACTTAAGCTTTAAATGAGTATGATTCAAACTCAAATTTAGTTAAAGTTTTCAACATGAACTGACTTGTTTAAATTTGGATGTGAGCTTAAGATGGCTAGGGTATTCTAATAGTCAAGTCAATTAAGAGTTTAAGATGTGAATTTTTATAAATGAACACTTTATTGATTTAAGCAAAAGGCAAGAATACTTGGTGTTTACATGCATGGTCATTCAACCTTAATTGATAGAAATAATGTAGGTAGGTAAAATCGGCAAAGCAAGGTTTAATCAAATTTTACTTCATTAAAACAATAATCCGATTTTATAGCCCTGCCATTGAGCTCATGAAAACTCTCATACTCGCAAAGCCCGAGGAACCAAGGATTTATATTTAATAGAATAGGCTTTGCGATTCAAAAGGAGATAGCGGTGCAGCTTGTTGTTCGCTTACCCATTATCCAGATGTAGCTCGGTTTGTGTTATAATCAAACTAAATTCCAAATAAAAAAAAACAATAATATTTTTATTTCATAAGTTTCATTTATTATTAAATTTAGTTTTCTTTAAATATACATTTATATATTGTCGATAAATTAGTCTTTATAACTCACATTTCATTCATCAAAATGTAATGTTTACTGTTTGCATCGATACATAAAGTAATTGGGCTATTGCCTTGAACAAAATTTAATATTTAAACTTATATTAAATATTAAAAATTGCAAGCTATAAAGAAACTAAGAGTACCACTACTTAAACCGTAAGTATAGATTATTATTGTTAAATAACTATAATTTGGGTCGTTAAATTAGAAACACACGAATTAATCTGGTGAACTATGAAAATATGGCTAACCTGTAGGGACTTGAATGCAAAATTAATACACACGAAAACCATGATGTTTGTTTAAGGTAAAACAACTTGCTTGAAAGCGACTAAAGTTTGTCTTCAAAAAATCAAGTAAATTAAGAAGGAGCTGCCACGTGGAGGGCTGAGCCTAGAGGTTTACGAATACTGCCAAATGCCAACAGCCAAAAAAACCTTCTATTTTACATTTGGGTCATGTTTTGGGCTTTGTCGGCGTAACCCGGAAATATTGGACCAACATTAGGTGACTAGGTAGATTAAAAATCATGTAATGTAATACCAATGCTATCATTTTTACCCGAAACTCGATCCGATAAATCCCAAACCTGAATCCAAACTAACCCGTCCCAAAAAGCCCCAAACCCAGGAAAAAAGACAACCCGAACCAAAGTAATTCAGGTCGGTTATTGGGTCTGATTTCTAGGTTTCAGGTCAACCCGAATAAACTATTTGTTTAAAAACATAATATTATTATTAGGCATATACATTGGATACAGAACACTCTACACATTTCACTTGTTTCTGTTCTACCTATTATGGTTGATCGACTGACAATTTTTATTTAGGGCTAATAACAACAATAATCGAAGAATATGTTTTATCGGGTTATTGTGTATTTATTATTTGATTATTTACATAACGAATAAATAAGAATATTTTGTTTTAGTTTTTGTGTTATAGCTTTTTCTTACTTTTTTTTTCTTCTTGATTTCTTAGATACCCAAAACTTGATTATCCCAACCGAAAAAAGCGAACCCGAAAAAACCGTGAGAAATTAGGTTGGGTTTCGCGTCCAAAACTAAACCCGGTCTGAGAAACCCAAAACTTGAAAAACAAACACAAAAAACGCCCCTATAGTGTACACATCTGAAATACATGTTTTTTTAATTAGCTCCACTAGGGCGAGAGCCCATTGAATCAATTGATCCAATTCGATGTGTTCAAAGGCTTTCTATCTTTGAAAGATTTATTCAGTGGATAGATGATAGGAATTTGCTTCTCCATCGATCAAACTTATATTAATACTTATAATAGAAAAATATTTTGATTCCATTTATGAAAATTGTATCGATTTTCATAAAAGAAATACAATTGTTTTCGAAATCACACACTTTCAAGATTGCTCTTCTAGTGAAGACTTTTTTTTAAGCTTTAATAATGATTAAATATAATTAATTAAATGCTCACATTAATTTCTTTACCTTAGATTGAATAATCTAAAGTATAAAATCCACACAAGCGGGTACGTTCTCATTTTACCATAAAAATGTTTTTATTTTGCGCTTAAATGACCATTTTTAACGGTTAATTTGATTAATGACGGAACACTGATCTACTCCTTCATCTCCATTTTGTTCAAGTACGGCCAAGGTCTTCCTCAATAATCACAAAGCATTATGGAAAAATTGGTTTGGCTCGTTGGGAGTTTATATACGAAAGACTGGTACGGTTGAGAATCCATGGATTACCATACCAATACATCTCTGGGATCAAGCTAATATCAACCAAATTGGTAGCGGCTTCGGGAGATTAATTCTTAGATCTAATGCTTCCTGGAAAGATGTTGATCTGTCAAGGAATGATGCATATGTCATAACTGATCAATTGATGAGGTTGTCAAGATTTGTTGGAATGAACACATTTTCTGGGTCAGGGTTTGTGAAGAAAATGATGAGTTGTTGAAGAAGTTCATATTGGAGTGTCTAAAAGATAATCCGTGGAAACTGGCCGGAGATATGAGCACATCATCGGAAAATTTTCAGGCAGCTTTGGGAGGGGAGATGGTTCAGGAAAAGTCTGCGCATGGAAAATTTACGACGTGGACAGATGAAGGCGCTAAGGTGCACTCTTGTGCTTCCGAGGCAATAGGAATCAGAGATTTTGATGGGACAACTCAGAATGAAGATTTTTTTTTTGAACAGCCAGTTTAATATCAATAAGTAAAACAACCAAGATCAGTAGCTCAGCCAAGAGAGCTCCACTACCAAGCCAAAAGAGACCACAAGAACAAACTTACAGGAAAAAATAAAAACACATAATTACAAAAGACCTCCGCAACTTGACCTATGGTTTATCCAACAAATAATGTCCTCCTTGATCAGTTCCATCACCTTGTAATAGGATTACCCCAGGTTATTAAAGATAACCGCATTTCTTCTATTCCAACGATTCCAGAGAGTTGCCATAAAAACAACCATAATCGTCTTCTTTTTTTCTTTACTACCATCTTGGGACAAACCAAACTCCAACATCTGTCTCACTGAACTAATATTAAGAGGGATCGGGATATTTAGCCAAGTGCAAACTTGCCACCAAATATTACTAGCAAACATACATGAAACAAGCAGATGGTTAGAGGACTCCAACATGGAACCACAATTAACACATAATTGGTCTTCAAAGTAAACTCCACGGGTTGCAAGTGCCTCCTTAGACGGGATTCTATCGTTTGCGAGGTGCCCAGTTATTCCAAGGAAAGCACCAGGCCTGATGACTACCCATCAAACTTTTCTCCATATCCCTTCTAACAACTTTAGTGCTAAACTCACCAAGACCCCCCTCGGTAGACCAACCACATTTAACCGAATCGTTAGCAAAACCGAACTTCCCAATGTCAGCCATGAGTGCCCCTATATCTCTCCATTCCGCATCAGTTCTAGGATTTCTCTTCCACCTCCATGACCATTGGACCACCGATCCAACTAACGTATAGTAAGTGTTAATTTTGGCCTTTTTGTGTTTTGCAAGCTCAAAACTAATAGGAAATCTATCACACAGGAGCCCCTCTCCTGTCCAATTGTCTGTTAATAATATTCATAATGATTTAGACTCTAGAGAGGAACCCGATGAGGGAAGTGGGACAATGTTCAGACCTTGGCTGTCACAACAAGCAACCAATCAGTTCCAGTCCCAAGGGCAGGTAAAACGAGGCCTCGACGGATGGGATAAGGGGGACCCACTTCCCGCACCACCTCCTCCCCCCGGATATTGAGGATAGTTGTTTGGGCCTAAGGAGTCTTTTTGATTCTATTGGGCCAGTTTTGGATAGTGACCCATTCAGTCTTATTGAACAAATCGTTATGGAGTCTAAGATACCAGAACCCTATCAGTATCATATCTGACAAGGCGTAAGGGTCGGTGGTATCAAGAAGGAGAGCCAAGGCTGCAAATCCAAGGCCTATTCACTCGATTAAAATTAAAGATAAATTGTGGGTACACAAAGCGGCTATTACCTCTAACATGAGAACTCGTTTAAATTTTAATGATTCTGGTTCAAATAGCCTGGAAGTACAATCTAAGTTCAATAATGGGGATTTGGAAAATGAGGTGAACTGCACAATAATATTTTAGTTGGGGAAGATGTTGTGTTCAGGGTGAAGAGAACTTATTTTAGGGGGAACAGGAGGCTAATGTTCATTAATGAATATTTTAGAGGGGTGGGGGATGTAAACAAGGTGGATCTAGTGAGATTGATTAAAAGAGAACACAACATTGGTTTATTGGGTTATATGAAACACAAATGGTGGATTCTTCCAAGATTCCATTGTCTAGTTTGTCTATGGGATACCAAGACGTTTAAGACGAAAGAGTCAAGCTGCTCAAGGTATTATATTTTGGTGATTGGTAAAATTAGAGGAGTAAGAGAAGATGTTTATTTAATTAGCATTTATGTACCACAAGAAACGAGTCTGAAAAAGGCCTTATGGTGTGAGCTAAGCAATTTAAAAAATAGGAAAGAAGGTATTTGGATTTTCATGGGTGACTTCAATTGTGTTAGATGTCCAGAAGAGAGAAAGAACTCGGAATTTTGTTTAACAAGTGCTAATGATTTCAACAATTTCATCACAGAGATAGGCCTAACGAAATTTAAAATGGGTGCTAGTATTTTTATTTATTCTTCGAAGGTGGGGAATAAGCATAGTAAAATTGATCGGGTGTTAGTGGGTCATGATTTCATCAATAGGTGGCCGAAAACAACGCTGATGGCGCTACCGAGAAGATATTCTGACCATAGACCACGGGTTCTCTCTTGCGTGGATCTAAATTTTGGACTTTGTCCCTTTAGATTCTATAATTCATAGCTTAGGAATGATGATTTAGAAGAGGTTATTAAGAAAACAGTGGATCAGTGCAACATAATTAAACAACCTGATCTTATTTGCTAATAAGCTTAAGAGGTGTAAAGTGGCAATCAAGGATTGGAGAAAAAAAGTGGAATTGGAGGAGCAGAGTAGTGTAAAAATGGCTATAATGAGGATTAATGAACTAGATAATATTGCAGAATCTCGGGATCTCACGGATGGGGAGGCTAATGAGAAATTGGAATGTTCACTATTGTTGGGAGAATTTGAAAATTGCAAACGTATGGATCTAAAACAAAAGGCTCGAATTCGGTGGGTCACTAATGGAGACGAGAACTCCACATTTTTCCATGGTATAGTTAATTGCCACATGAAAACTGTGACATTCGTCAATTTCGGGTCCTATTTGTATTCGTTTATCATGTAAACCGACCCGTTTTGTAAACCGAAACCTTTGATATAATCAAAATGATGGATTTTATGTTACATTATTGTTTTATACTTGTCGAGTCTCAAAAACATCCTTTTCGGTCCTTAAAACGCCTTAAAAACGCTTTAAAACAACTCCAGGGGCCAAATTTGCCATTTTTGCAAAGTTTGAAAAGTCTGGCGTCCACCCCATTGCGATACGCGATGGGTGAGGTCCTATGCCCATCGCGTGGCGCGACCACCTGCAGGTCAGCATGTTTGTTTGTTGGTTGTTTGTGCTATTATCCAATCCGAATTTTTACCCATTAGACCTCATGCTTAACCCTTTCAATCTTATCCTATTTATACCTACCCTTATGCTTCATTAATTCCTGCTCATACTTCATCTTCTCTCTCAAATTCAAGAGTTTTAAGGTGTTTTTCTTTGTTCTTGGCAGTTTGACTTTCAAAAGTCAAACTAACCATAATACTTGATTATAAATAACATAATACTACATATAACATATGAAAAGAGTTTAAATAAAAAACAATTGTTTCGTGAGAAGTATGAGAAGAGCTTAACTTCTGCTTACTAAATAGTTATATATATAACTTGTTTATGCTTACTAACCATGCTTAATTTCTTCTCAGTTTAGTTTGTATATCATATTTATGAAGTTCTATGGTTATGGGAATGTAGAGACTAGCCTCGGTTTAACCGTAAATAGCTCTAAACCGTAAACTGAACTTTGTTTACTAGTTTTGTTAAATAATAGTATAAACATGTTTTATGTTAGATTTAAGTTTCTAAAATCATTTTTATGAGTTCTATGGTTATGGGTTTATAGAATCTAACCTCGGTCTTAATCCGAAACAAGATCCGAACCGAAAACCGAACTTTTGTTTAAAGACTTTATTGTTGACTTTTTGAGTGTAAAACTTAAGTATCATCATTTATAAATTATTATACAAGTTATTTGATGTTTGAGCATGTACTAACCATTCTTGATCTTATTCCGAGATGGAAACCGAACCAAAACAAACCCAACCGATTTCACTCGCTTAAGACACAAGTGTGTTTCTAGCTATCAAGACTTGTATATTTCTTTAAAAATACTTTATAAACTGAATTTTATTAGTTTATTAAAGTACTTGGAATGTGGAACCCAACTTGATCCTATAACAAAGTTTGGACTGACAAAACCGAACATCCGCTTAACGGACGTTGTTAGTTCTAAAACAATAGAACTACATAGTTGGTTAAGTCTTATTAAATTTTATTGAGTTATCTCATGAAATTTATTATTTGGAAAGTTGACTTTGGGTTTGACCAATTATCAAGACCCAAACCAACAACCCGAACACTCGTTAAAACCCGTTTTAGTATCTATATTTTAATGGGACTTGCATTCTTGCATTTTTACCCACCTTATTACATAACATAGGTTGAGTAAATATTAAGGGCTAGATACTTCAACCCGGTTTCGAGCAAACTTATATTTGTAAAAGACTATTATTATAATTTCTTAATTATTTACATTTTTAAACCTTAAAGTTTAAATTGTTTGCATTTCTTATCATTACTTTATTTAAAGACTTCCAAGACAACTTTTTTAATACAAGACTTCTTTTCTTTTAGGCTTCGTTCGTTAAACCCGTCGTTCCGGTTAATCTCCAAATCATCAATCTTTCAAGTTTATTACTTGAACGTGAGTACTTTCATCCCCTGTTTTCCATCTTTCGTTTTGGGGGGTGATATTGCATACTTATTCAAACTAAATGTGTCACACCCCGACTTAGGGCCTAGGCGTGTGACCAATAGTTGGTACCTGTTTTTTAAATAAATCAGAGTTGCGAATTTGTTTTAGCGGAAGTCTTTTAATATAAAATATTCATTTGTAAAATGTTGGATTAAAATATCCTTTCAATGTTTACAAAGCATGTTTGAGAAAATAAGTTCTTGTCAACGGAAGTCTAGAATAAAATATTATTATAATTGAAAACTCGAGTTTAAATACCCGTTTGATATTTTAATACCGTTCCTTAGAAAACCTTATTCTTTATAATATTTTAATATAAAATATCGGAGCCATCAAATAGCATCTAATGACTAATTCTCCAATCTTCTATTCTGTCTTGCTTGTCTGTTCTAACCTTTCAGTTTTCCTGTAAAAATGGGTTGAAAAATACGTCAGCACACAGCTGGTGAATGACGCTGACTCTTTGTGAAAATCTTTTCAATACCTTTGTGAAACCAACAATAATACCTTTGTGACTACTCATTAGACACCCAACTAAATTAGGATCAAATTACCCTAAGTACCTTGTAAAATTAATTATATACACAATATCAGTTCTCTGAACAGTCCCGTACACTTTCAGAGGCATGTTGATGATATGCATGGCCTCGGGGAACTTCGAGTCACCATGTATGAATGGATCCAGACACATGTATACTCTGTCCATTTCTTATTATTGTAACATAAGGTTTTAAGGATTCGTAAATCCAATGCAAACATAAGGACTCTAAAAGAGTTTGTAAAGCTTTAGGGCGTATTCACCTTTTCTGTTTATAATCAGTTTCTGATACTGATTCCTGTTTTTTGTTTTCTATTTCTTTTTTTGTTACCTCGGACCTATAGTACGAGAATAACCTTTGTATAAATAACTAGATCATCGATCTAGCTTCAGACCATTAGTCTGTTTTGTATAGCTTTAACCTTGATAAAATCATTTGTTTATATAAAACATTTGGGCCTTTAGTCCATTTCTTTATTTACCAATTATATGTTCGATTCTTCTTCAGGAAGAAACATCTATACTGAGTTTCTTCTTCAAGAAGAAACATAAATTTCTTAATTATAATCTCTTGTATATATATTATATTTCTTAGTGATAAAGAAATACTATTTTGCCTATACCCTTTTTATGTACATGCTTACGTTTCTTAATCAAGAAGAAACAATCTTTTAACTATAACCTTTGTTAAAGAAAAGTTATTTTATGCTTAATTGTAATCAAGGTTCGGGCTATGCCCTCGACTATGGTCTAATCCATTTATAATAATAAAATAATAACTTAGACAGAAATCCTACCTCACACGGGTATTCGGAGTTAGATATTTATCACCTATCGGGCAACACTTCTGCTCTATGCCCCCTCTATGCCCTGCGGTAATGATTCCTCTGGAATTACGACCTTTACCACAATGATGCTGTCCATAGATCAAATTATTTAGTGGATTGGATTTCACTTGACTGTCTACGGTTCCATTGTGTGCGCTCGGGGTAGAAGTTTTGTATAAATGTATCACCATACTATAAAGCATTTTGATTTAAGTTCTTTTCTTTCTAAGAGGTGGAATAGAATAACCCGGTTGAAGTGTAATGATCATACGCCTATAATGCATTGTCTGTCCCATAATGGGTCCCATTCTTCTAGCCTTTCCCCGAAGTCGATGACTATTCATCGCGATTACCTTGACACCAAAGAAGAGTTCGACCCAATGCTTTATTTCTGTCCTAGTTGATCCTGATTCGACATTAGAAGTATATTGATTTTTCCTATATCGTGTATCGGGACTTAAACCGTCAGAACTTCGGAGCTTGGCATGTACTACGAGATTGGCACGCAAAACGATGTGCGCTGGTCGTCGTGATTTTTCGTCATGTACTTCGAGAACACGTCGGGTATTGGCACGGATTACGAGATTATGATTGTTGGGTCGGTGGCACGCAAAACGAGGTAGAGAGAATATTCTAGAGAGAGTGGAAGGTGTGTGGGAGAATGATTTCGTGGCCTCCCCTTTTATAGGAAATTTTACACTCCATCGCGATACGCGATGGAGTTCTTCATGTGGTCGTTACGTATCGCGACGCCGCAATTCTGCATGAATGCCACGTGTTGACACGTGGCCTGCCACGTGGTGGACACACGTCCTCTGTTGTCAGACCACGTCATCGCGTTTTGCGATGACGTAGTGGCTTGGGGGATCACGTATCGCGACATCGCCCAAACTTTGGGTTCTGTGAGGCTCCATCGCGTTACGCGATGGTTCCTTGGTCCTGCCCGTCACGTATCGCGAAGGGTACGATTTTTCACTTTTAGTGCTTTGTTTTCAGTAGCTTGTCACATCTGGGTCTAACTCTCGTTGTTAAAAAATACTAAGGTGCGCCATCAAAGCGTCACATTGCGCCTAACGCCCTTCGCCGGCGTCGTTGCCTTCGCCATCGCCATCGTCCTTGCCACAGCCCGAGCCCGTGTGCGTGCGTGTCGGGTGCTCCGCACCCTCCGCTTAGACCACTAGGTGCATGCTTGGCATAAAAGAATATTACTATGGAAACTCTACTCCTTATAAAGAGCTTTCATTTCTTTACCACTTTTCATGTGCGATGTATTCCATTTTCCTTATTTATACCGAAATGGAATGCTTCCACTTTCTTGCATCCTTCCATGTGTGATGGAGTTTCTTTTTCTTATTTCCTTCACGTGGGAAGACTTAACTTAGGAAATCTTTTTATTTATTTATTTATTTCTCTTATATTTCCTTACTTCAAATTTTCCCATTACTTGTCTTTGAGATTATTATTGATCCTTTAACTTAATTCTTTTGTCAAATTTGGACCGAAATTTTGTGGATGTTACATCCTCCCCACCTTGGAATGAATCTCGTCCTCGAAATTTGTTGTTTTAAGAGTGAATGGTTCTTACTTTTCGATGGATGATTAGATTCTATCTAATCTGGTTCTTGTTGTTACAATCTGAATGTAGAATTGCAGAGGTTTCTGTTTTATGGTTAAGTCACATCTTTGAATGATGCACTCAGTTAATAGTTCAGAGTATCATTAGTAATTATAAATTGATAAACACGGTGATCAGTTGTGTTTAACTATTTACCTTACCGTTTTATATTTTAAACATTTACTGATGTTAACTACATTGTTGTTTTGATTAAGTATGTCAAATATATTCCACTAAGTTGTTGTTTTGGATTCAGTCTGTCGAATATATTCCGTTTTTGGTCCTGCTCTTAATGTTCTTTTGTATTCTGGCAGTTCCTTTGTACTTTGGCTTAATTACATTTGCTATACTTAGCAATTGTATTTCTTGAATATCACTGTTTCTTTGAATTTTTGATCAACCTTAGTTGGTAGATAATCCTATCAGTTGGATTCCTTGAATATCTTGTGATTGATCGGAAATTCATTAATATGCTGTCCTCGTATATTTTAAACATTTTCTAACGTTTGACGTATCCTTTCTTTCTAGTCATCCTTCTAGATGATACGTTATTTCAACATTTTATTTGTTCTAAGTTTCGAAAAATTTTTTCAGTGTTTGAACCTCTGTTTATCCTTTAGAGGTAATGAATATAAGCATTCGTATGTATTAACACGATATGTATGCTAATATTTCATTTATAATACACGGAATTAAATACCCTTCTTTGGTTTACAAAACTCCTCGTTTGAAAACGAGTTACATTTAATGTACAAAAGTTAACTAATCTATTTGACATTTCTTTGATATAATCTTGTCATTCATTAGTCTTGACTAGCTTTTCTTTTCGGGCATTCAGTCTTAAAGTGACCCGTTTCTCCACATGTAAAACATACTCCTAACTTCTTACGACATTCTTCTATTGTGTGTCCTGCTCTCTTGCAGTATGCACAATTATTTGTATTTTCTAATCGACATTTTCCAGTATATTTTCTTCAACAAGTTTTACAGGCTGACTTTGGAGAATTTTCTTCTTTTTCTAACTTCTCAAAATTTTTAGGTTTCTTAGTTTCTTTGTCTTTATTCTTTTCTTCTTCTTGATTCTGATTAAGTATCCGGCCAATTCCATAGTTGAATCAACTGTTTCTGGCATATTGGATCGTACCATGTCTCTTATTTCTCTTGGTAATCCATATATATAACGAGCTACTTTATTATATTCCAGAGTTACTAGATGTGGAACCAGCCGTCAGTATTCTAGGAATTTAGTGTTATATTCCTTAAGATTTGTACCAACAACCTTGTGATTCCATAACTGGGTTTGAATTCGATCCATTTCATGGGTTGAGCAAAATTTCTTTAATATGAGACTTATAAATATTTCCCAATTTTATTTATACATTACCTCTCGACCCTTGTTTTGAATCAGGGTGTTCCACCATTCAAGAGCTTCTTCTTTTAACATTTGTGAAGAATATTGGATAGCTTCCTCACTTGTGCATTTGCTTATGATGATGATTGATTCTTGTTCTTCTAGCCATCTCATAGCGGCTATTCATCTGAGTTTCCATGAAATTCTTTAGGATTGTAAGTTTTAAAGTTCTTAAAGTTACATCTTTTTTGGACCTTTCGTTTCTTGTTCCTTGAATTATTATCAGATGTAGAGCTATCATAAGCTTCTTCCTTTTTTGAATCTACAGACTTACTTCGACTTCTCTTATTAGATTTTGGTTGACTTTGACTTGTAGAAATGTCCTTGATTGCATCAAGAACTGGATTTATAGCTTCCTTAATCATCTTTTGAATTCCATCTATATATTGGGTGGGAATTTCATTATTTTATTTTCAACTTTTTCTTCATTTCCAGTTTTCTTGGGAGGACTATTGTGAGAGTTTGCACTTTCTTCTCTTGACATACTATAATAAAGTTTTTAAAAGATAAGTCCAATATTCGAAGAATTCAAAACATATCTTTTATTCATGTTATTATAGTTACGAGAGTGCACACTTATTTATTACAACTACACTTTATAACTACTAAGGTTCTATTTATTTCTTGACGTTTTTGTTGATCTCCTTTTCTTTTTCCCTTTTCTTCCATCTTTACTTCTTTTCTCTTTGATGTCATTGGTTTCCTGGATCTACTTGATCCTGCTCCATGCATATTTTGGAATGACTTGTGCTAGTGGGATATTAGAATCAAACGAATATGAATCTTCCTCCATTGATGTTTGGTATGAAATTTCATTGCTAGATATAGGTATTGAGAGAAAAGATATCCCTATTAATTCTTTTCCTTTACTTGATATGTGTTGAAATAAATCGTGACTAGATTGACGATCACATTTGTGTGGAGTTAGATTCGGGATAGAAAGACGCTCCTATCTTATCCGTACTGTTATATCTTATCGTTTAATGATTGTAATTTTTTATACTTTAAATTAAGTATCTAATTTACTTGAATCAATATTTTATAATAAGTTTTTAAAACTTATCCTTAATCAAAGCCTAGGTTTAATTAAATAACTAATTCTCTAAGATTGATGGCTCTGATACCAACCTGTCACACCCCGACTTAGGGCCTAGGCGTGTGACCAATAGTTGGTACCTGTTTTTTAAATAAATCAGAGCTGCGAATTTGTTTTAGCGGAAGTCTTTTAATATAAAATATTCATATATCAAATGTTGGATTAAAATATCCTTTTAATTTTTACAAAGCATGTTTGAGAAAATAAGTTCTTTTCAGCGGAAGTCTAGAATAAAATATTATTATAATTGAAAACTTGGGTTTAAATACCCGTTTGATATTTTAATACCTTTCCAAAGAAAACATAATTCTTTATAATATTTTAATATAAAATATCTGAGTCATCAGATAGAATATGACTAATTCTCCAATCTTCTATTCTGTCTTGCTTGTCTGTTCTAACCTTTCTTGTTTTCATGTAAAAATGGGTTGGAAAATACGTCAGCACACAACTAGTGAATGAAGTTGACTCTTTGTAAAAATCTTTTCAATACCTTTGTGAAACCAACAAAAATACCTTCGTGACTACTCATTCGGAACCCAACTAAATTGGGATCAAATTACTCTAAGTACCTTGTACAATTAATTATATACACAATATCATTTCTCTGAACAGTCCCGTACACTTTCAGAGGCATGTTGATGATACGCATGGCCTCGGGGAATGTAACATCATGAAAATTTCAGGTTCAAAATGTCAAGTTTTTCAAAGACAAGGGACCAATAATATCAATTTCCAAACCTTGGGGTTTAAAAATAAAAATTCTGATTTTCTGTCCCATAGCGATACGCGACGGACAAAGGACAAGCCCATCGCGAATGGCTTAGTCAAACCTTCTAGAAGAAGGTCAACGGCGATACGTGATCGTCATGGAACCTACGTCATCGCGTATGGCGATGACGTGGCCTGACACCTCTGGCACAAGTTCTGCCACGCACACTGTCTGCCACGTGTCCCGACACGTGGCCACATGTGGCACGTCGTCCTCCACGTGTCAACACGTGCCACACCGTCTGCCACGTGGCGACACGTGGCAGACCTATATGGTGACTGGCCTGGGCGACGTCGCGATACGAGACGGGTGACCAGGAGGCCATCGCGTATCGCGATGGGCTTCCTGGTTTTGCCAATAAGTAGCAAGTCCGGGATTCTCATTCCACGTCCCAAATCAGCTCACTGCTCTCTCTCTCTCTCTAACATCTCACTAGAACTCCTTAATCAAACCCTCGATGCACCTCGAAAACCATGCCCGATTCCTCGATTTCCGTGTTCGTTTCCTGGAAGTTCGTATCATCTTCCAACGACGTACCGACCAAGAAGGTATTTATTATTCCTTTACATCATGATGGTTAATCTTGTAAGACGTGCCGACAAGTGGTGAAGCATTGGTGTTTATTGTTTGGCGTGCCAAAGAAAGAGTAACGAGGAAAAGTGTTGATCGAGAAGGTGAAGCGGCGTTGGAGTGCTTCTCGAGTAGTTAGAGTTTTCATAAGCCAACAAGGTAGGCGTAACGCCGAAGAAAATAATAATAAAATATTATAAAGGCTTAAGCCTTAACTCGAGGTTATACTCGATAAAAGAAAAGAAAAGAAAATGTAACAAAGAAAGAATAAAAGAAGAAATTATAAATATGTATATATGTGTGTAAGTATATATATATTCTTTGTTATAAATATTATTTAAGGAATAAATAACTATTCTTAAATAATAAAAAAAAAGAAAAGAATACGTTTCTTAGAGAGAAAGAAACGTAGGGTTTTATAAATAAACTAAAGGTTTATAAATTACTTTTAAACTAAAGGTTTTAAAGTAAAAGAGATTTTGGACTAAAGGTCCATCGAGGTAAAGATTATAAATTAAGACTAAAGGTCTTAAGCCGGATTGTATATCCGACTAACAAATAGTTATACTCGTACTATAGGTGCGAGATAGCAAGGGAAAGACCCTCGGACGGTGTTTGAAGCCGATCCAAAATTGAAAGGGTGAATACGCCCCCAAACTTTACAAACTAGTTTTCAAACGAGTCAAATGAGTTATATGAAAATGATTTACAAGGGACTATGTGTTCCTAAAACTGTTATAAATAAGAGTATAAGCCTAGCCCTCAGGCTGTAGTATACGTTTGTCTGGATCCTTACATATGTGGTATTACGTGTTGGGCACATCGCACCACACCTGGTCGTATGATGCTTTCCTGCGGGGAGCATGACCATGTGTATACATACATGCACTTAACTAAGTCGAACGCTGCGTTGTTTGCTGAGGTATTTAGTGTAGAGACTCGAATTTATAATTGTGTTGTGTTAGCTTTGTTATTCCTAAGCCACGATGGGCTGAGGCAGGCGTATTCTCGAGGGGTAATAAAGTAAAAGAAAATATTTTTAGCGTCAGCATATTCACCAGCATTCGTCACTGACGTATATTCTTAACATTTTGCAGGTGATCAAGGTTAGGGCTTGGAGTATTGATCCGATGGCTCGGATCTTTTTGATAAACTTAAATATTAATGAATGGTGGTTTGTAAATAACAAGTAATACTTTTATTATAACTCAAACGGGTATTTTATAATCCCTTCTTTTGTTAAGTAAATATTATAAATTAAATCCACAACTTTTAAAAGACTTTCGGTTAAACCCGTAACTCTGATTTATTTACAATTGTGGTACCAACTGTTGGTCATACTCCTAGGCCTTAGATGGGGGTGTGACAGGTTGGTATCAGAGCCATCGATCTTAGCGAATTAGGTATTACAAGATAATACCTAAGCTTCTATCCAAGTATAGGAAAATTTCATTACTTGTTTATTTGAAATAGGGATAAGATAGGCTGGTAAACCTTTTCTTTCCCTCCTCATTCTAAACCACCCAAAATGTTAGATGTCGTTTAAGAGCATGATGGAGAACTATGTACGCAAGGCTAAGGATGCTGGAATCACCGAACCGCTATGCAAGGATAACATGAGTGAAGATTATTATGAGGCATTTTTCAATCAAGATGTGGAACATGATTTAACCAAACCATTTCAATACCCCGGTATTGAACAAAACCCGATCAATCTGCCTGACTATACACCATGGCAAGGATATCAAGCACCAAGACACTCAATCTACCATCCGCCAAGTATCCCAATGTATCATCCCTCTGAAGTTCCAACATACCATCCATCAGAGATCCTCACATACCAACCATCAGAAATACCACCGTATTACCCAACTGGATTTCCAACATACTTACCTCAAAATCCTCACCCATCATACGCTTTCCTCTCCAACCGACCAATCAAGGAGGAACCAAGATCTCCCTCATATGACTGAATGCAATGCCATTCCGATCAACGAAGATGGCATACTAGAAGCTCTGCTTTCGATTCTGTTGACTCCCGTCCCAACAATGGTGAATGACCCTCTCGTAAGCCAAAGATGAAAGTAATGATGCCCTATGAAAGTTTCCGAATGCCATCGATTGTGAAAGAGACTGCTCAACTCATGGAAGAGGAGGAACCTGAGGAAGAAGAAGAAGATCCCGAGGAAGAATCTAAGGAAGAACTGGAAGAGGAATACCCTGATAATCCCAATGAGATGTCAACACCAATGGAGGAATCACTCTCTTCCCAAAACTCAAGCTATGGTTCTATTGATCCTTATGTACAATACCTCGAGAAACTCAAGAACCAAGCTTCATCAAGTTTTCCACCTTTTCAAGGCACGATCCCGACGGAAGAAGAGCAAGCCAATGAAATTCGAGAACAAAACAAAGCTGCCGAAGCTTTCTTCCACTACTCATCCGATGTGACCGCATCCCCGTATCCAGAACCAAGGAATCATTATGACATGGTGATGATGGGATACCGCGACCCACCACCAAGATATGGATACTCCAATGAGATCCCATAGTCACAGGAACAACACTTGGACCGCGCCTTTCATGAGATGAACGATCTGAGGAAGAAGATAGCCGTTGATGGGAAGAAAAAGAAGAAGATAGAAGAGACGCTTCTTCGGAAATGCAACAAGTTAACCAAGGTGGTGAGAAAGTTCATGAGAGATTGAAGAGATGATGTGATGTAGAAGTTGTATGTGTAATTAAATCTTATGTGATGTGTGAACATGTAATAAAGGGCATTAAAACGTCCTAAGTCTTAAGGATAGGAAAGTATATATATCCGATAACGATATATATACAAGTGTGTTTGATGTAAAATTATATATATCAATTTTTGACATATATAAATATTATAATAAAACTTATGTTTAAAAGAATGAAATTTGTTAAATTTCAGATCTAAAAGAAATATTGAAAACAAAAGATAATGTCTCAACAAAGTAACAACATAGAGAATGCACAAAAAGAAGCTGAAATAAGAAAAGAAAAGGAGAAAGACCCCGAGAATAAACAAGATGAACCTATCCCTGATAAATATATGAGTCAAATACAGAAAATGATAAAGGATGCAGTTAGGGATAAATCTTTAGCTAGATCTCAATCGAAACATTCCAAACATTGTCAACCTGTTAATCTTTCCCATAAATCCGTTAAATCTCGACCTAAACCATATCACGTAGAAGAAAGTGTTCATGAGTCAAATGCGGATGGTGGGGTTAGGCAAGAATTCAAAAAGTTGAAAATAAGTGGTTGTTCGTTTAAGGACTTCAAGTATTTTGGACCCAAGGAGTTTCATGGTGACAAAGGAGCCATTTCGACCGTAAGGTGGCTAGAAGAGATGGAGTCAATAGTTATTATAAGCAAATGTTCTGATCAAGAGAAGATTCAATACTCAGCTCAAATGTTTAAAGGTGAAATATTAGAATGGTGGAACACAATGATCATGAGCAAGGGACGACAAACATTGTACAATCTCTCGTGGGAAGAATTCAAAGAAATGTTGATGGAGAAGTTCTGTCCGATGCATGAGACCGATCAAATTCAAACCAAATTCCTTAATCATAAGGTCATAGGAACAAATCTTTGGGAATACAATACTAAGTTCCACGAATATTGTCGTTTAGTTCCCCAGCTGGTTAACCCTGAGTCCAGCAAAGTCACACGTTATATATGGGGATTACCGCGGGAAATGCGCGACATGGTGAGGTCACACTTGCCACAAACCGACGACTCCGCGATGGAATTGGCTGGTTATCTGATGGGCAGCATGATCCGTCATAAAGAGGAGGATAAGAAGGTCGTGTCAACTAACGACCAGAGAAGGACTGGTGGAAGCACCCGATTTAAGGGAAAAGGCGTAAACCAACACCAAAATTGATTCAATTCTAATACCACGCCGTGCAAAACATGCAACAAATATCACCAAGGTCGATGTAACTATGCCCCGCCTACAAAGGTCTGTGATTCATGCAATCGACTTGGCCACGCAACGGCAGACTGTTGGAAGAAAAAGATGACCTGCTACAACTGCAAGGAGATGGGGCATTTAAGCTTCGAGTGTCCCAAGAACAAACCGGCGACTGGTGGTGCGGGTAGAAGTGGTCAAAACAAGAAAGGAAATGCAAGAGTCTTCGTACTCGACACGAAACAAGTTGCTGACATGCCGTAAACCATCACCGGTACGTTTCTAGTCATTGACACCTATGCTAGAGTTTTGTTCGATTCAGGTGCCAATCTAAGTTTTATAGATTATAATTTTTGTAGTCTATTAAAAGAACCTTTAACAAAGTTAAATAAAACTCTAAGCATCGAGACTGCTAGCGGCGAAATTGTCAAAATCTCCGAAGCCCTTGAAAACGGAAAAATTTTCTTAGCTGGTTATATTCTGTCTATTCATTTGTTGCCTATGACTCTTGCTGGTTTTGATATTGTACTTGGTATGGATTGGTTGTCCAGCACCCATGCTCGTATAATTTGCAATAGCAAAACTGTCGAACTTCATGCCCCCGATAAACGAACTATTCGAATTGAAGGGAACAAAGATGCTGGCCAAGTTAGCATAATTTCCATGATTAGGGCTAACAAATGTTTGAATCAAGGATGCTTAGCATTCATGGCCTACGTAACTGAGGAATCCAAGCCAAAGGAGATAAAGGACGTACCTGTAGTCTCCGACTTTTCTGATGTCTTTCCTGATGAACTTCCTGTAATCCCTCCCGATCGTGAAGTAGAGTTTAGGATCGATCTTATTCCCGGTACTGCTCCGATCGCAAAGGCACCATATCGTCTTGCTCCGACCGAAATGAAAGAATTAAAGAAACAATTTGATGAGCTTCTTGAGAAAGGCTTCATTCGACCGAGTTCATCACCATGGGGAGCGCCAATTCGATTCGTTAAAAAGAAGGATGGATCTATGCGTATGTGTATCGATTATCGTGCGTTAAACAAAGTCACAATCAAGAATCGCTATCCACTCCCTCGAATTGATGATCTTTTTGACCAACTTCACGGTAATAGTTTCTTTTCCAAAATCGATCTTCTTTCTGGTTACCATCAACTCAAAGTTCAATCCGAAGATATTCCGAAAACCGCTTTCCGAACAAGGTATGGCCAGTATGAGTTCACCGTTATGCTATTCGGACTTACTAATGCGCCAGCTGCGTTCATGGACGTGATGAATCGAATCTGCAAACCTTACTTGGATAAATTTGTTATTTTATTCATCGACGACATACTTATTTATTCTAAGTCCAAGGCTGATCATGAAATTCATCTCCGAACCTTACTTTAAATACTTAGAACCGAGAAGTTGTACGCCAAGTTCTCAAAATGCGAGTTCTGGTTGCACGAAGTGCAATTTCTTGGGCATGTCATAAATGTGAATGGTATTCAAGTCGATCCCGCTAAAATCGAAGCCATCTCAAAATGGGAAATTCCAAATTCGCCAACCGAGATCCGAAGTTTCTTGGGTTTGGCCGGCTATTATCAAAGGTTCATTGAAAATTTCTCTCGTATAGCTGTTCCTCTAACCTCTTTAACTCGTAAAAATATCAAGTATGAATGGGGAACAAAACAACAAGAGGTATTCGATATACTCAAACGAAAGCTTACACAAGCACCTATACTGGCCTTTCCAGAAGGTACCGAAGATTTCGTTGTCTTTAGTGATGCGTCTCATTCCGGTTTGGGATGTGTACTAATGCAATGCAAGAAAGTAATCGCTTATGCCTCTCGTCAACTCAAGGTGCACGAAAAGAACTATACAACTCACGATCTAGAGTTAGGCGCCATAATCTTTGCATTAAAGATATGGAGGCACTATCTCTATGGAGTAAGATTTATCGTGTATACCGACCATAAGAGCTTAAAGCATATCTTCGATCAAAAAGAGCTTAATATGCACGAACGACGATGAATGGAAACCCTCAACAACTACGACTGCGAGATCGTTTACCATGTAGGCAAAGCCAACGTCGTGGCCGGTGCCTTAAGTCGTAAGGAGCATGAAAAGCCAAAAAGAGTCTGAGCTTTAAGGTTAGAACTTCAAGTCTATCTTCTCGAACAAATCAAATCTGCCCAAATTCAAGCGATCAATGAAAACAAGATCTCCGACGAAAAACACAACGACACCATTGACTCGCTAGTCAAGGGTGACGATGGTATCCTTAGACTTGGTAATAGGTTTTGGGTACCAATCGTTGTGGACTTACGTGAGAAAGTTATGAACGAAGCTCATAAGTCCAAGTATATGATGCACTCCGGTAGTGACAAAATGTACCAAAATATCAAACCGAACTACTGGTGGAATGGGATGAAAAAGGATATAGCTTCGCATGTTGCGAAATCTTTAACTTGTTTGAAAGTCAAGACTGAACACCAAAAGCCTTCAGGATAGCTTCAGCAACCTGAACTTCCCGTATGGAAGTGGGAGTTAATTACTATGGATTTCATTACCAAACTCCCTAAAATGATTCGACAACATAATGCTATTTGGGTTATCGTGGATCGATTGGCAAAATCCGCGTATTTTATACCCATCAATGAATCGTACTCAATGGATAGACTAGCGCGTATTATCGTGCTTTGCATGGTGTACTGCTGTCAATAATCTCTAAACGAGACAGTTGTTTTACGTCTCACTTCTGGAAAAGCTTCCAACAAGCCTTAGGCACAAAGTTAAACCTTAGCACCGCCTATCATCCACAAACTGATGGGCAAAGCGAAAGGATAATTCAAACGTTGGAAGACATGCTCCGCGCTTGTGTGCTGGTCTAAAACCGGAAACAATCAATTATCTGGACCCGAGATAGTCTAAGAAACCACCGACAAGATCCTCCAAATCCGAGAACAACTTAAGATGACACGTGATCGCCAAAAGAGTTACGCCGATGTCCGTCGTAAGCCGTTGGAATTCAATGTTGGTGACAAAGTTCTTTTGAAAGTCTCGCCCTGGAAAGGCGTCGTTCGTTTCATAAAGAAAGGAAAGCTAAGTCCTCGATTCACTGGACCCTTTGAGGTACTCGAACGAATTGGTACTATTGCATACCGTTTACGACTGCCCGAGGAAAATCAAAGGATACACGATGTATTCCACGTTTCGAATCTGCGTAAATGTTTAACCGATGAATCTTTATCTATGCCATTAAAAGACGTCTAAATAAACGAAAACTTAGAATTCGTAGAATGTCCAATTCAAATAGAAGATTAAAAAAAAAAAGAAATTGAAAAAGCGAACATTGAAAAATGTTAAAGTAAAATGGGACTCACGAAGAGGGACCGAGTATACATGGGAACTCGAATCAGAAATGATAAAGAAATACCCCCATCTATTTTAATGAAGCAATCTCGAGGACGAGATTTATTTCAAGGTGGGGAGGATGTAACATCATGAAAATTTCGAGTTCAAAATGTCAAGATTTTCAAAGACAAGGGACAAATTCCGCCAATTTCCAAACCTTAGGGTTTAAAAATAAAAACTCTTATTTTCTGTCCCATAGCAATACGTGACGAGAGAAAGGACAATCCCATCGCGTATCGTGAAGGGCATAGTCGAACCTTCTAGAAGAAGGTCAACGGCGATACGCGATCGTCGTGGAACCTACGTCATCGCGTATCGCGATGACGTGGCCTGACACCTCAGGCACAAGTTCTGCCATGTGTCCACACGTGGCACACTGTCTGCCACGCGGCGACACGTGGCATACCTATATGGTGAATGGCCTGGGCTACGTTGTGACACGCAATGGGTGACCAGGTTTTGCCTATAAATAGCAAGTCTGGGATTCTCATTCCACATCCCAAATCAGCTCATTCCTCTCTCTCTCTAACATCTCACTAGAACTCCTTAATCAAACCCTCGATCCACCTCGAAAACCGTGCCTGATTCCTCGATTTCCGTGTTAGTTTCCTCGAAGTTCGTGCCATCTTCCACCGACGTACCGACCAGGAAGGTGTTTGTTATCCCTCTACATCATGATGGTTAATCTTGTAAGACGTTCCGACAAGTGGTGAAGCATTGGTGTTTATTGTTTGGCGTGCCAAAGAAAGAGTAACGAGGAAAAGTGTTGATCGAGAAGGTGAAGCGGCGTTGGAGTGCTGCTCGAGTAGTTAGAGTTCTCATAAGCCAACAAGGTAGGCGAACGCCGAAGAAAATAATAATAAAATATTATAAAGACTTAAGCCTTAAGTCGAGGTTATACTCGATACCTCGATAAAAGAAAAGAAAAGAAAATATAACAAAGAAAGAATAAAAAAGAAATTATAAATATGTATATATGTGTGTAAGTATATATATATTCTTTGTTATAAATATTATTTAAGGAATAAATAACTATTCTTAAATAATAAAGAAAAAGAAAAGAATACGTTTCTTAGAGAGAAAGACACGTAGGGTTTTATAAATAAACTAAAGGTTTATAAATTACTTTTAAACTAAAGGTTTTAAAGTAAAAGAGATTTTGGACTAAAGATCCATCGAGGTAAAGATTATAAATTAAGACTAAAGGTCTTAAGCCGGATTGTATATCCGACTAACAAATAGTTATACTCGTACTATAGGTGCGAGATAGCAAGGGAAAGACCCTCGGACGGTGTTTGAAGCCGATCTTAAATTGAAAAGGTGAATACGCCCCCAAACTTTACAAACTGGTTTTCAAACGAGTCAAATGAGTTATATGAAAATGATTTACAAGGGACTATGTGTTCCTAAAACCGTTATAAATAAGAGTATAAGCCTAGCCCTCAGGCTGTAGTATACGTTTGTCTGGATCCTTACATATATGGTATTACGCGGTGGGCACATTGCACCACACCTGGTCGTAGGACGATTTCCTGCGGGGAGCACGACCATGTGTATACATACATGCACTTAACTAAGTCGAACGCTGCGGTGTTTGTTGAGGTATTTAGTGTAGAGACTCGAATTTATAATTGTGTTGTTTTAGCTTTGTTATTCCTATGCCACGATGGGCCGAGGCGGGTGTAGTCTCGAGGGGTAATAAAGTAAAAGAAAATATTTTTAGCGTCAACATATTCACCAGCATTCGCTGCTGACGTATTTTCTTAACATTTTGCAGGTGATCAAGGTTTGGGCTTGGAGTATTGAAGTGCTCAAGATATCCGATGACTCGGATCTTTTTGATAAACTTAAATATTAATGAATGGTGGTTTGTAAAAAACAAGTAATACTTTTATTATAACTCAAACGGGTATTTTATAGTCCAGTCTTTTTTAAGTAAATATTATTAATTAAATCCACAACTTTTAAAAGACTTCCACTTAAACCCGTAACTCTGATTTATTTACAATTGTGGTACCAACTATTGGTCATACTCCTAAGCCTTAGATGGGGGTGTGATAGGGATCTCCTAGTCACCATGTATGAATGGAACCAGACACATGTATACTCTTAATCAGAGTGTCTGTTTCTTATTATTGTAACACAAGGTTTTAAAGATTAGTAAATCTTATGCAAGCATTCTGACTCTAAAAGAGTTTGTAAAGGTTTAGGGCATATTCACCTTTTCTGTTTATAATCAATTTCTGATACCGATTCCTGTTTTCTGTTTTCTGCTTCTTGTTTTGTTACCTCAGGCCTATAGTACGAGGAGAACCTTTGTATAAATAACTAGATCATCGATCTAGCTTCAGACCTTTAGTCTGTTTAAATAGCTTTAACCTTGATAAAATCATTTGTTTATATAAAACATTTGGGCCTTTAGTCCCTTTCTTTATTTACCAATTATATGTTTGTTTCTTCTTCACGAAGAAACATATATACTGAGTTTCTTCTTCAAGAAGAAACATTAAATTCTTAATTATAATCTCTTGTATATATATTATATTTCTTAGTCATAAAGAAATACTATTTGGACTATAACCTTTGTATGTACAGGCTTACGTTTCTTAATCAATAAGAAACAACCTTTGTTTAAGAAAAGTTATTTAATGCTTAATTGTAATCAAGGTTCGGGCTATACCCTCGACTATGGTCTTAGCCATTTATAAAAATAAAATAATAACTTAGACAGAACCCGTACCTCACACGGGTATTCGGAGCTAGATATTTATCACCCATCGGGCAGCACTTCTACTCTATGTCGTGTATCGGGACTTAAACCGTCAGAACTTCGGAGCTTGGCACGTACTACGAGATTGGAACGCAAAACGATGTGCGCCGATTGTCATGATTTTTAGGCACTTACTTCGAGAAAACGTCGGGTATCGGCACGAATTACGAGGTGATGATTGTCGGGTCGGTGGCACGCAAAACGAGGTAGAGCGAGAGAATATTCTAGAGAGTGAGTGGAAGGTGTGTGGGAGATTGATGTCGTGGCCTCCCCTTTTATAGGCAATTTTACACTCCATCGCGATACGCGATGGAGTTATTCATGTGATCGTCACGTATCATGACGCCACAATTCTGCATGAATGCCACGTCTTGACACGTGGCCTGCCACAAGTCGCCACGTGGTGGACATGCGTCCTCTGTTTTCAGACCACGTCATCATGCATCGCGTCGCAAAGTGCCACATTGCGCCCAACGCCCTTCGCCGTCGCCTTCGCCATCGTCCTCGTCGTCGCCCGAGCCCGAGTTCGTGCGTGTGTGTGTCGGGTGCTCAGTATCCTCTGCTAGGACCACTAGGTGCATGCTTGGCATAAAAGAATAATACTATGGAAACTCTACTCCTTATAAAGAGCTTCCATTTCTTTACCACTTTCCATGTGAGATGGATTCCATTTTCCTTATTTATACCCAAGTTGAATGCTTCCACTTTCTTGCATCCTTCCATGTGTGATGAAGTTTCTTTTTCTTATTTCCTTCATGTGAGAAGACTTAACTTAGGAAATCTTTTTATTTCTTTATTTCTCTTATATTTCCTTATTAAAATTTTTCCCATTACTTGTCTTTGAGATTATTATTGATCCTTTAACTTTATTAATTTGTCAAATTTGGACCGAAATTTTGTGGATGTTAGAAAATATTTTATACTTGAGTCTTATACCACAAACGTTATTGTATACTTTACTTAAATAAATGCTAGATTTGGTGTTCAATGCTTAAATGCTTATATGCTAATGTGTTTACCGCTTTTGGTTGGTTGATTCATAAATCCGAGTATATTAGGCATCCCCTTATAGAAAGGTGTCGTTAATGTATTCTTATTAACGATTTCATATAGAAAGGGTTATAGAAAGGGTTGATTCCCAATCGCGATGATCTTCGTACTTGTATATTCGACGAAGCTCACAAGTCGTGGTATTCCGTTCATCCTGGTGCGGATAAAATATTTTCGATCTTCGTGCTACCTTTTGGTGGTCGGGTATGAAAAAGGGCGTAGTGTTGTATGTATATACATGTCTTACTTACTCAAAAGTCAAAGCCGAACATCAAAGAACTTTTGGTCTACTCGAGAAACCACCGATTCCCGTTTGGAATGAGAAGACATTGCTATGGACTTTATCACTAAACTACCCAACACCCAAAAATAAAACAATAGTATTTGGGTGATCATCGATCGTTTAACCAAGTCTGCTCATTTCATTCCGATCCGCTAGAAGTACTCTGTCGAGCAACTTGCTCAAATCTATGTTCGAGCAATTGTGTGCCGACACGGTTTACCATTGTCTATAATCTCCGATCGCAATGCTCGTTTTACTTCTCATTTTTGGCGATCACTTCAAGAAACTTTGGAAACAAGTCTCGATCTTAGCACTGCTTATCATCCTCAAACGGATGGACAATCCGAACATACAATTCAAACACTCGAGGATATGCTATGAGCGTGTGTTCTTGATTTCGGTGGGAATTGGGATTCTCTGATTCCTTTCATCGAGTTTTCTTATAATAATAGTTTTCATTTTAGCATTGGTAGGGCTCCTTTCGAAGCTCTTTACTGTCGTAAATGTCGTTCTCCGATTAGCTGGAACAAATTCGGTGAAGTTCAAATCACGGGACCTGAAATGGTCCAAGAAGCCACCGACGTTATCGATCAAATAAGTAAGAATCTAATGTTGAAGATCAAGCCGCTAGAAGTCGTCAAAAGAGTTACGCCGACAAATAGCGAAAACCGATCGAATTTAATGTTGACGATCTTGTCCTTCTAAAAGTGTCTCCTTGAAAGGGGGTAGTCCGTTTTGGAAAGAAGGGAAAACTAGCTCCTCGTTTCGTTGGACCTTTCATGATCCTCGAAAGGGTTGGGAAAGTAGCTTATTGACTTGAACTACCAGCGGATCTTACCGGTGTTCATCCGACGTTTCATGTTTCAAACCTTAAAAAGTGCTTAGCCGAGGGTAATCTCCATATACCTCTCGAAGAAGTACATGTCGATGAGTCAATGATCATGGTTGAACGACTCGTTGAGATCATGGATCGCAACGAGAAGAAAACCAAGCGTAGTCGTATTTAGTTAGTCAAAGTTCGATGGGAATCACGGCATAGCGTGAAGTTCAATTGGGAACGAGAAGACACTATGAAGGAGAAGTATCCACACTTGTTTGCATTATCATCTTTATCTTAAATTCGGGACGAAATTTCCTAAAGTAGGGGATACTGTGACATTTGTCAATTTCGGGTCCTATTTGTATTCGTTTTGTATTCGTATATCATGTAAACCGAAATCTTTGATATAATCAAAATGATGGATTTTGTGTTACATTATTGTTTTATACTTGTCGAGTTTCAAAAACATCCTTTTCGGTCCTTCAAACGCCCTAAAAACGCTTTAAAACAACTCCAGGGGCCAAATCTGCCATTTTTGCAAAGTTTGAAAAGTCTGGCACCCACCCCATTACGATACACGATGGGTGAGGACCTATGCCCGTTGCGTTGTGGGACCACCTGCAGGTCAGCATGTTTGTTTGTTGGTTGTTTGTGCTATTATCCAATCCGAATTTTGACCATTAGACCTCATGCTTAACCCTATCAATCTTATTCTATTTATACCCACCCTCATGCTTCATTAATCCCTGCTCATACTTCATCTTCTCTCTCAAATTCAAGAGTTTTAAGGCGGTTTTCTTTGTTCTTGGCAATTTGACTTTCAAAAGTCAAACTTACCATAATACTTGATTATAAATAACATAATACTACTTATAACATATGGCACAACATATATATAATATACACCCCTTGTTACCTTTGGTGGTCACTTCTCCGGTCTCGGTCGGTCGAGTGTCGGGCCTCGTAAAACAAGGCTTCATGAAGGACTCTCGTGGTCCTTGATATATATATATATATATATATATATATATATATATATATATATATATATATATATATATATATATATATATATATATATATATATATATATAACTTGTTTAAGCTTACTAACCATGCTTAACTTCTGCTCATTTTGGTTTGTATATCATATTTATGAAGTTCTATGGTTATGGGTTTGTAGAGACTAGCCTCGGTTTAACCGTAAATAGCTCTAAACCGTAAGCCGAACTTTGTTTACTAGTTTTGTTAAATAATAGTATAAACATGTTTTATGTTAGATTTAAGTTTCTAAAATCAATTTTATGAGTTCTATGGTTATGGGTTTGTAGAATCTAACCTTGGTCTTTACCTGAAACAAGATCCGAACCGAAAACCAAACTTTTGTTTAAAGATTTTATTGTTGACTTTTTGAATGTAAAACTTAAGTATCATCATTTATAAATATTATACAAGTTCTTTGATGTTTGGGCATGTAGTAACCATTCTTGATCTTATTCCGAGATGGAAACCGAACCAAAACAAACCCAACCGATTTCACTCGCTTAAGACACAAAAGTGTGTTTCTTGCTATCAAGACTTGTATATTTCTCTAAAAATACTTTATAAACTGAATTTTATTAATTTATTAAAGTACTTGGAATGTTGAATCCAACTTGATCTTATAACAAAGTTTGGACCGAAAAACCGAACATCCGCTTAACGGACGTTGTTAGTTCTAAAACAATAGAACTACATAGTTGGTTAAGTCTTATTAAATTTTATTGAGTTCTCTCATAAAATTCATTATTTGGAAAGTTGACTTTGGGTTTGACCAATTATCAAGACCCAAACCAACAACCCGAACACTCGTTAAAACCCGTTTTAGTATCTGTATTATAAAGGGACTTGCATTCTTGCATTTTTACCCACCTTATTACTTAACATATGTTGAGTAAATATTAAGGGCTAGATACTTCAACCCGGTTTCGAGCAAACTTTTCTTTGTAAAAGACTATTATTATAATTTCTTAATTATTTACATTTTTTAAACCTTAAACTTAAAATTGTTTGCATTTCTTATCATTTACTTTATTTAAAGACTTCCAAGACAACTTTTCTAATACAAGACTTCTTTTCTTTTAGGCTTCGTTCATTAAACCCGTCATTCAGGTTAATATCCAAATCATCAATCTTTCAAGTTTATTACTTGAACGTGAGTACTTTCATGCCCCGTTTCCATCTTTCGTTTTGGGGGTGATATTGCATACTTATTTAAACTAAATGTTTTATACTTGAGTCTTAAACCACAAACTTTATTTTATACTTTACTTAAATAAATGCTCGATATGGTGTTCTATGCTTACCTGCTTATATGCTAATGTGTTTACCGCTTTTGGTTGGTTGATTCATAAATCCGAGTATATTTGGCATCCCCTTATTGAAAGGTGTTGTTAATGTATTCTTATTAACGATTTCATATAAATCTTAGTCTATTTGGTATTCTCTTATAGCAAGGTGTCGTTAATGTATTCTTATTAACGATTTCATTATCTAAATAGTTGCTATTATTTATTGTTTTGTATACAAGTTGTGGAATTTCCTATTATATACATATTGATCAAAACTATGAAATTGCTCACCAACCTTTTTGTTAACAAATTCTATTTTATGCAATGTTACAGGTTTGAATTTAGGTTGACTTGAGACTCGAAGAAAAGGTTATCAAGACTATTAGGATATTAGCAAAATGAACAATATATTAATTTCTATGATTTGAATTCGGTTATTGTATGAACATGTTTTGTGACTTTTATGATTTTATGAATTTAAATGAGTTGATTAAATATTGTCACTTTAATAGTGTCTTGTGTTTTGGGTAATCCGTTGCACCCCGGCATGTTCCGCCACCTTTGGTCGGGTTGTGACAAAAACAAATCAGATTAATGGGTTGTGGTTTAATGACTTTTGGGTGACTAGTCCGGATAAGTTAAAAGATAGTATCAAATGCTTCTTTGACGAAAATTTCTCAGAACCGGTTTCTGAGAGGCATATTTTTTTCAACACGGGCATGCCTAAACTTTTAAACATACACGCTGAAAATTTAGTGGCTCCTTTCACAAATGAAGAAATTAAAAGAGCGGTATGGGATTGTGGTGGGGATAAAGCGCCCGGCCCAGACGGGTATACTTTCAAATTCATAAGACGTTTTTGGAATCTTTTCGAGAAGGATGTATTAGATGTCATGAAGAATTTCTATGAACACGATAAGATTAGTAATGGGTGTAACTCAAGATTCATTACCCTTATCCCGAAAGTGAACGATCCACAAAAAATTGATGCATTTCGCCCTATTAATCTCATTGGTTGTATTCCAAAAATAATTACAAAAGTTCTAGCAAACCGTTTGAAATTGGTGATGGGCTCGATCATCGGAGAGCTACAATCAGCTTACGTGTCAGGAAGAAACATAACAAATGGTGCTCTTATTCTTAATGAGGTGGTCTAAAGGTGCAAAAAAGTTAATAAGAGGGCTATGATTTTCAAAGTCGACATCGACAAAGCATTCGATTTGGTTAATTGGCGTTTTTAGATAGCATACTCTCCCAGATGCGCTTCACGAAAAATTGGCAGTTGTGGATTAAAGGTACATTGGTTTCGGCCAGGTCTTTAGTTTTAATAAATGGGGCTCCGATAAACAAGTTCAATATACATAGAGGTGTACAACAAGGTGACTCTCTTTCACCATTTTTGTTTATTATCGCCATGGAGGTCTTTAATGTTGCTATGAACTCTGCTTTGTCTGAGGGTCTATTCAAAGGAATTCAATTACCATGTGGCGGTCCGCTTATTTCACATCTATTTTATGCGGACTACGCTGTCTTCATTGGTGAATGGTGTGACTCGAACTTCAAAAATCTTAATCGAATTTGGGGTAGGGGTGTTCAACGAATCGAATTTCGAATATTCGAATTTATTCGAATCGAATTATTCAAGTTTTTAAATTTTGAAGCTGGATTCGAATTCGAAATAGATTTGACAAATTCTATTCGATTCGATTCGAATTCAGAATAGCTAATTCGAAATTCGATTCGATTCGAAAATAAAGTTCGAATCGAATTCGAATCGATTCGATTTCAGTTAAAAAAATATATTTCAATTTCAAAACACTATAAATTTGAGTTTTTTAACAATAAAAAGTATAAGTCTATAAAATAAATAAATCATCTAAAGTTATCAATGTCCAATTACATTAATTATTAACCAATATGATTCACTTTTTATTGTTAATATCTATAACTCGAGAGATTAATGTAGTTTATCTTTTCATAAGTATGTATATATATAATAAAAATAAACTATATAATTTGAATTCGAATTTCGAATCGAATACGAATTTATAATCATAAATTCGTATTCGATTCGAAATTTGATTACTAAAATCGAGTTCGAACCGAATCGAATTTGAATGACTGAAAATAGAATTCGAACCGTCAAATTCGAATGAGAATCGAATAGAATTTTGAGTTATTCGAGTCCGATTCGAATACTGAATACCCCTAATTTGGGATGCTTTTATATGACTTCGGGTCTAAAGGTAAATCTTAGAAGAAGTACAGTGTTCGGGTTTAAGGTGGAACCGAATATAATTAGTAACATGGCCAGTTTGATGAATTGTAAATCTGGCAAGCTTCCTTTTCTACATCTTGGACTACCAATCGGGGCAAATATGAGTTTAGTTAATAGTTGGAAGCCAATTTTGGATAAGTCTGACTCAAAGTTATCAAAATGAAAAGCAAATGTGTTGTCGTTTGGGGTTCGTTTAACCCTGATCAGATTGGTGTTGGGTAGTTTGGGACTATACTACTTCTCTTTATTCAAGGCGCCGATTAACGTATTAAAACAACTTGAAAGTAAAAGAAGAAAATTCCTTTGGGTTGGGGTTGATACGAAGGAGAAAATTAGTTGGGTGGCATGACACAAGATACTTCTTGATAAAAAATGTGGGGGTCTTGGGGTAAGAAGTATAAAGCGGCTAATACGGCTCTCCTTGCTAAATGGTGGACTCGGTATAAAAACGATCTAAATTCTTTGTGGGTGAAGGTTATATCTTCAGTCCATCAAGGATCGAACACGTAGGATTCGATTCTGGTAAAAAAAATCTTTGGGTGGTACATGGAATCAAATTGCTAGGTTGGTGATTAAAGGCCCGAACGGTTATGTTTGTAATCAAGATAAGGTAAATGTTCGGTTTGACAAGGGGGGATAAAACCCTCCTTTGGCTTGACGTTTGGGCTGGAAATTTGCTTCTGAAAGCCCGTTTTCGTCTTATTTTTTCTCTAGAGACAAAAAAGGACGTTTTGGTTATAGAATGTTTTGAGTCGATGAACAGGGTTAGAAATTGAATTTGGAGGTAGCGTAGAGCTCCTAACATTGTCCAACAAAGGTTAGAATTGGAAGAATGTGTATTACTAATTTCAAATGTGGGGTCGTTGGACATTCCAGACGTTTGGAATTGGAAGGGTGCTGATGGATCGACTACTGCCTTCTTGACGAAGACACTCAGGTGGGAGATTGACAACGTGGATCAGCAGCCTGTTGATGACGATACATGGCATAAATGGGTTCCCATAAAGGTAAATTGCTTCATATGGAGTTTGGTGCTAGATCGGATCGCTTTCAAAGAAGCGTTATCGGTTAGAGGGGTTAATGTTGGAGAGCTTGGGTGTGTTTTATGTGGTTTACAGCCAGAATCCTCAATTCATCTTATGGTTAATTGTAGAATGTCTAGATGGGTATGGTCTATCATACTCAATTGGATAAAGGTTCCTTATCTTGGTTATTTTGGCTTAGTGAAAGAACTATTAGAATATCCAGGTAAATATAAAATATATGTGGGTGAATGCCATGCTGTGAAAGCTATTGCTGTTGTGACGAGTTGGGCGATTTGGGTATCTCGAAATGACATGATTTTTAGCCAAAAAGCGTTCTCCATTGCCAAAGTGATAAATGATATTAAAGTGACTTCTTTTCTTTGGGTCAAACATAGAGGCAAAAATCCTTCAATAGATTGAGAGAAGTGGTGCAAATTTAGTTTTATTAACTTTCCCTTATTTGGAGTAACTTTGTAGGTTTGGTGGCTAGTTGTTTTTAATTTTTGTTTCCGTTTTATTTGAACGTTTGTATTTGTGTAGGGCTCTCGTCTTCTGTGAGATGCCTTTTTCTTCCATTTATTATATTTGGCCTTTCAAAAAAAAAAAAATAATAAAGGCTACACTCAGAAGAAACTCATAAGTGGTGAGAAAACCCATTGACCCAACCTAAAACCCCTTATTTCCTTAATTTTCTTTTATTACACGTGAGACTTAAACCCGTTCATCTCCATTCCCTTTTTAAATGAACTGTTAAGTTAATCAATTATATATAATTAAGAAAATATAACAATATTATTTATACAAATACACAATCAATTAATTATTTTATTTGCAACAAACAAAACTTCCAGATATATTTGTCAAAATAAAATTCGCTGGTACAAAACATGAAAACAGTTGTCTAAGAGATGAAAACAGTTGTCTAAGAGGTGAGTCGAGCCATCTTCAGTTCAACACTTCAACTTGACTAGATATCAAATTACTGGACCAAAAATGTTTTCTGAATGGCCAACAAAGTCACTTTATTAAAACATACAACTCAAGTTTACAAACATACCAACATAAGAAGACGCTATAAATGAACCTAAAAAGAAAAAAAAACACACCAGAGTTAAATACAATTACCCCACTACACTGAAAATCTAATCCAATCCGCCCATGAGATCTAAAAACCACCCGACCTATAATTAACCCAAAGAAAACAAAGCGCTTTAACATCCTTCACAACATTTTCCACCGTAACCATCAAACTATTAGACACCATATCATTCCTTGCATCCACAAGCACCATAACGTAACAAGATAAACCGCGTAAAAAACCTTCGCCTCTCTCTTTGAAAACTTAGTATATTTATGGAGCTCGATAATATCCTGGACGCCAAAAGCAAACATATTTGATACTTTTCACCATGTGGAAATAACTTGCCAATCAACACGTGACATAGACATGTCGGGTCGCTTCTTCCAACACTCCACAAGCGGGGCAGTCTAAGGATCAAATGAGATGTTCCATTTGGCCAATAAAGTCAAGAATGGACAAAAAATAGAGCGTAAACGTAGTTCAATTTTTATTTTTAAATAGAACAATATAACTACTTAAATAAAACAAGGATAATAATATGCTTAATTTGAGTTGGCTAAACAAAATGTTTTTTTCAAAGGTCAACAACAACAACCATACCCAGTAGAAATCTCATCAATAGCAAAGCCGCGAGCAGAGTCTGAGGAGGGTGAGATGTAGGCAAGCCGTACCTCCATCCCAAAGAATAGAGAGGTTGATTCCAGATAGACCCCCGGCTCGAAGACCATATGCATGGGACCAAGTAAAAGAAACACAAAGTTCAACGCTAAACCTTTAGACCTTAAAGGAAAAACATATACCTATAATAAATAAATAAATAAATAAATAAATAGATAAGTAATAGTATAATACTTAAAGTAATCTGTAATAAAAATAGTGATATTAGTAATGAATACTAACTAAGTGTTACAAAAAACTAATTTGAGAATAGGATATTATAGTAATATATCATTTATCACTCGAAATAAGGTAACAAAAGCCCCTTATGATAGGATTCTAATCCAAAGTCTACATGTCTCCTAAAAGTCCTTAACCTTAATCCTACGTCTCCAAGAATTTTTATCCTCAATCATGTCCACAGAGAGGTGCAAATCTAGCAAATCATGCTTAATCCTCTCGACCCAAGTCAATTTGGGACGTCCTCTTTCTCTCTTCCCCTCTATATTAATAGTTTCTACTGATCGAACGCAATCCGACGTCTCTCTTGTCTTCACATGTCCAAACCATCTTAATATCCCTTCTCATATTTTAACTGATATGCTAGCCACCCCTTATCTCTCTTGAAAAACAGAATTTCTTATTCGGTTTAATCTTGTGTGCCCACACATCCACCTTAGCATTCTCATCTCTACTACCTATAGCTTATGCGCATGTGACTTCTTGATGGCCCAACAAGTTGTACCATATAATGTAACATCACGAAAATATCGTATTAAAAATGCCCAATTTCAAAGTCCAAGGACAAAACTTGAAAATCTGTTTTTCTGTCTGTTCGCGATACGCGATACCTCGAGACCCAACGTCATCGCGTATCGCGATGACGTGGTTTGACAACAGACACGTGCCCCGCCACGTGTCCCCACGTGGCACTGAGTAGCCAGCCACGTGGCACACGTGGCAAAGCTATATGGCGATTCATCAAACCTAGTCGCGATACACAACGGCCTTTCTTTGGCCCATCGCGTATCACGATCCATAAAAATATTAATTAAGGATCCGTTAACCCATCACTATACGCGATGGATCCTTAACAAGACCCATCGCGTACAGCGACGGGTCACCTGATAAGCGGCTATAAATAGGGCCACCCGCCCCTCTCATTGCATCACAACTTTCATACACCACTTTCTCTCTCTAGAAAACTCACTCTCTCACCACCTAGATAAGCGTGCCTGACCCTCCTCGTAATCTGTGCCCAAAAACGACACTACCTCGAAATCCAATCCACACACCCACAATTTTGCCTTTAAGTACGTGCTATCAAGAAACGACCCGACGCCCGTCTCGAAGTGCGTGCCGACGACGATTGACGACTAGCGAACCTCGATTTGCGTGCCAAGGAAGCGTTGATCAAGATTTTCGAGAAACGTGAAGGTGTTGAGGTGCTTCCCAAGAGTCTACGAAAATCATAAGCCAAGAAAGGTAGGGGTAATGCTCGAATAAAATATTAATAAAAGGCTTAAAGCCTAGTCGAGGGTATACTAGATATCTCGAGCGAATAAACAAAATAACATATAACAAAGAAAATATAAATAAAAAATACGAATGTTACGTAATTCTTTGTTATTAATATTATTTAAGTTTATTATTTAAATAATATGTATGAGTATAAAGTATACGTTTTTCGAGAAGGAGAACCATAGTGTTAATAAATAAGTAAAACTAAAGGTTTAAACTTATAAAATAAAGAAAAGACATTTTGAACTAAAGGTTCATAAATAAAATATAATCGAGGTAAAGATTATACAAAAAGAGACTAAATGTCTTAAGCTAGACTAAAGATCTAGTAATAGCAAAAGGTTATATTCGTACTATATGTCCGAGATAGCAAAAGAAAGATTACCCGGTTAGTGAAGTGAAGCTGGTCATTTGAAAAGGTGAATACGCCCAAATTTTATAACTTATTTAATCGAGTTAAAAGAAATTGATTACATGAGATTACGTATCTCTAAAACATTATAAACAAAAGTAATCGTTGGCCCTCAGGCTATCGTGTACGTTTGTTTGGATCCTTACATATGTGGTTAGACGGTGGGCACACCGCGCCACACCTGGTTATATGCCTACGCCACTATGGGCCTGACCTAAGTTACATCCGAGATAGGGTAATCATGTGTATACTGATGGTAGCTAAGTAATCTCGAACGCTGCAGTGTTTGCTAAGCGGTTTCGAGTAGAGCTTAAGTTTGTAATTGTGTTTTATATTTTTAACTTGATTATTCTTAAGCCACGATGAGTCAAGACCTAAGTTATGTCTCGAGGGGTAATTTAGTAAATAAAAATATGTTATGCGTTAGCTTATTCACCAACATGTTTTGCTGACGTACTTTCAAACTGTTTTACAGGTAACGAAGGATAGACCCGCTTGAAAAATCGAAGTCCTCAATAGGCGATCTGATTGCTCAGATCATTTTGTTAAACTTTAAAATATGTAAGTGGTGGTTTGATAAACAAGTAATCATTTTGTAAACATTAACGGGCATTTTTAAATCCTGTATTTTGTTATTTAAATATTAATATTTTAATCCACGCAATAATTTCCGCACTTAACCCATAACTCTGATTTATTTACAAAAATGGTACCAACTGCGAGTCACACTCCTAGGCCCAAGATAGGGGTGCGACATATGACATCGCAGGTCTAACTATGACCCTATAAAATTTACCCTTTATACTGGTTGCGAATCTCCTGTCGCTGCCCTCTATTTACTTTATCCTATTTGGACACGGTGGGCCACGTCACTTTCTATTGCCCCATCACTCTGGACAAACGATTCTAGATACTTGAACCTCATTACCCGAGAAACCACTTGGTCTTCTATGGTAATCTGGATCTCCTCAGTATCGGTTATCGCGCTAAAAGTCACAATGGAGATACTCGGTCTTAGAGGGACTAATCCTTAAACCTTTCCTTTATAAAGCTACTCGTCACTCCTCTAACCTCATGTTCAGATCTTGTTTTCTCTCAGCCACTAACATAATATCGTCTATGAACATCATGCACTACATAACTGTCTCCTGAATCAACTTTGACAACTTGTCCAAGATTACTTCAAAAAGGAACGGGCTCAGTGCTGACCCCTGATGAAGGCCTACCTCCAACGTGGATAACTCAGTATCCCCCATCGGTGCATGGACGCTTGTTGTAGTGTTGGCATACATATCCCTTACCATCTCTATATATTTCCAAGGGATCCCCCTGCCATCAAGGCTATCCCAAAGCAGTTGACGTGGTACGTTGTCACATGCCTTTTCTAGGTCAATTAATACCATTTAGGAACCCATTTTAGCCAACTCAGGGTGTCATGCTCTTTCTCCCCCCCTCACCACTGTGTTGGGAGGTATAAAATAATTCGGTTTCAATAAAGTCACAATTCATAGTGGTATAGATATGATGACCTTTTGGACTATAGCAGCGGTACCCTTTTTGGTTGACACCGTAGCCGACAAAAACACATTTTTCAGCACAAGGTTTCGAGTTTAGTTCTATTGCTTTTGGGTATGTGGACAAAGACTGAGCACCCAAATCTTCGTGGTTGTAAAGTGAGGGCAGGTGGAAGTTTGGTAAATTCTGAAAGGGCTTGAAGAGGAGTTTTTAGGTCAAGAGCTTTTGTCGGTAGCCGATTGATAAGATATGCAACAGTAGCAAGAGCTTCACGCCAAAAGGACTTCGGCACATGTGATTCAATCAAGAGGGCCCGAGTTATTTCTAAGAGGATGAGATTTTTTCGTTCAACGGTGCTGTTTTGTTCCGAAGTGTGGGAGCATGATGTTTAGTGAATTATCCCTTTAGCTTGACAAAATTGTTTCATGGAATCGTTTATGAATTCCCCACCATTATCTGATCGAAGAATTTGTATATTGGTTTCAAATTGTGTTTGTATCATGGCATGAAACATGATGAATTTATCAAAAACTTCAGATTTATGTTTTAGAAAATAAATCCATGTCATATGAGTGCAATCATCGACAAAAAGTACAAAAAACGAAAGTGTTTTCCTCCAACAACTTTTGTCGGTCCCCATACGTCTGAATAGATAAGGGAGAACGGAGAATTAACCCTTGTGTTATTTGGTTTAAACGTATTGCCTATGGCTTTTAGCCAAGACACAAGTTTCACAGTTTAATGTTTTTTTAAAAGGAAATAATTTCGGAAATAAAAGATGTAAATAACCGATAGATGGATGCCCCAATCTCCTATGCCACAACCAGGTTTCCCTATTTGCAGTTCCATGAGCCAACATCACAGTCCCATGTCGAGTCATTACGTCCACATAGTACAACCCTTAACGTTCAGTGCCACGCCCAATGATCACTCCCGTATTAATATCTTGTAAGATACAAAAGGTTGGGTACATTAATACTGTGCAGTTTAATTCTTTTGTCAGGTGACTAATAGATAATAGTTTATGTGACATGGAAGGGACGTAAAGATAGTTTGAAAGTTTTAAATTCGGTGATATTTCAATAGTTCCTCCTCCCTTAACAGGAACTATTCCCCCATTAGCGGTTTTTATTTGGTTAATTTTGGGCATGACAGCTGAAACTATATCGGATTTTTCAAAGGTTATGGTATCGATAGCACCACAATAAAAAATCCATGCTTTATTTGAAAAATCACATGTCTCGACCATATTAGCTTCTCCCCTAATTTTATTAGGGTTATTCAAGTTATTTTTGTAAACAAAAGAGTCTTGTAAGCTTTGATTTTCAACTTTTTG
Source organism: Bidens hawaiensis (assembly GCF_021521415.1). Classification (NCBI taxonomy): domain Eukaryota; kingdom Viridiplantae; phylum Streptophyta; class Magnoliopsida; order Asterales; family Asteraceae; genus Bidens; species Bidens hawaiensis. Next base: position 3,713,598 of record NW_027491034.1, read on the forward strand.
GCCAGAATCAAATTGAACCGAATCTTTAAGGTTATTATTAGTTTTAACATATTCTTCATGGACTTTATTACTAGAAAAAGGTTTTTGAAGTGTTTTTTTTAAAAGATAGGTTCTTCAAGGGTTTTATTGCAAATATTTGTTTTTTCGATGGACCCATTTAATTGTTTTTGAAATAAATGAAATATTGCTAATAACTAGATCAACAGAATACGTATTGCAATTGAAAAAATCAGGGTTTGAGATTAGTGTCTCAACCAGTTACCTCCGCCGTGAAGGTTATCGGCCGACGTTATGCCGCCGAGTCCGCCATTATGTGTTTTAACCCCGTTACCTCCGCTGTGAAGATTATCGGCCATCGTTATGCCGCCGCCGTTATCTCTTCCAATTCCATGTTTGTTTTTGGTGGCTTCTAAGACGTCGTTATCTTTGTGGTTTTGTGGTTATCGTTCCGCCTGTCAGGGTAACCGACAAGTTTAAAACATTGTTCTTTTATGTGTTTTGACATACCATAATGGCCGCATTTTGACTTTGCTTTTATCGATTTGGGATGATGAATCGGTATTTAAGCTTTTCTGGCTCGTTCGTCCCTTGGACAAAAATTCTAGACTCTCCGATTCGCGTGACTCGTTGGAGATATTCTGCTTCTGGGTTTGATTTTGGGTGTTTAGGTTGTTTTTTAGGAGGTTTGTGATTTGTAGGGCAAGATCGTTGCTACTGGTCTTGTCATCCATTGTGGCTGAATAAAAAAACATGTTGAAACGAGATAAGTGAGGAGTCGGTATTTCGAGAGAATTAATTTTAAGATCGTGTACACCGCTCTAATACCATGTCAAGAATTGAAAAAGTAAAAATAATTGTATATTGAATTCTTCTGTTTCTTGTACAATATTACAAAGAAGAAGATGAAACATAAATACATGGTTTCTAGTTTAAACATGGTAATGCTATCAATAATAATTGGTTATAATATTTTCTTGATATGGTGCAATGGTCGGTCAATGATATGCATAATAAAGGAAATGGTTTCTTAACTTATGCTTTTATTTTTTTACTTTCTAACAATAACTCCTTCCTCCCCCCCCCCCCCCCCAATACACTTTCACACCTCGATAGGTATGTTATCTTGGCCAACTACCTTAGCCTTTTGCATCCTCCTTAGTGCATTCCTCACATCTTCCTGCGTAATTTGTCAACAATAGCAATTATTTTGTTGTTGTCGTAGGCATGTGTTGTTTTTTTCTTGGTAAGCCCTCTTATTGTTGAAAAGGTTCTGGAAGTAGGTTTTCCATCTTAACATTATGTCCTGATCCTTAACTAGTAACTGCCCATCCGCACCATTTATAAACTTCACAGCCCCTAGATCTTTCTTTCTACGCTCCCCTTGCTTTGGCAATTGATGTGTGCGTGCGTCTTAAAATTATAAGAGGTTGGATGATTTGCTTTTGCACAAGATCGTGTTTTAAATTTATAAAAGTGATTTCTACAAAGACTAAACACACACAAAACAGGCAAGTGTACCTATCGTATATGTAGAATAGTATTGGTAAGAACCAAGTATCGATCCGTGGATACAAAGGTTTCTAATAATAAATCGTTGTTTTACTTCAATCGAAGGTTTTAATCATTTTGGGGTTGATTTTTAAACTTTTTATAAAATAAAAATACTTATATATATAATATATAGGTGACCGAGAAAAGAGATTCTAAACGAGTTGTTCAATTATGCGAAGGTTACCATCTAAGATCAAGAATCCACTCCATTTTAGCATTGATAATTAATATGTAGACATGTGATAAACTTGTCATAGCAATATATGATAGATAGCTCCTTAAGCCTTAAGTGAGCATCTTCGGCACTAAGGAGATGGTATACGCATTTTAAAGTCCACCATTTCCTAATGTCATACCATCTCAATGATGTATATTTAAGTTGGCAAGTAGTTTCGTAAAGTAGAAAGATTAGGATTGACTTCGATTTCTCAAATACCAATTCTAACAACTTCGGGTGGTTGTAGTTTAGTCACACAACCTCCCCTTGGTTGATTTATGTAGGTTATAGTTACACATTCCGTTAACATATGGTTTCTTTAACTAGTTTGATATCCTAAGCAAAGCCATTTTCGGATTACCAAGGTTTAGAAAAATACACCATAACTTATATTTCATCATTTCTAAGTACAATATAAGGATCCATGTCTCAATAATGTATCAAAGTATTTCTATCTTCCAAGAACATGAATCGATCATGAACGATTGCCAAAGATATTGACAACCACCAACTTTGATTCAGTGATTTAAGATGGTGAAACATTTCTCATCAAAAGATAATTGTAATATAACCATGTACTTTACTAGACTACATCACATGTCTTGATTAATTATCAAGTAAAACAAAGCTTCTTCATAGATTTTAGATGGTAAAAGGAGTTTAGCTCATAATGAGCATAATGATGAACATTAAGATGATTGATAATAACAAATACATGATTAAACTTAGAACAATCTAACCAAATGTAGATGAATCCTTCTTCTTAATGATGGTAATGATGGTTGATGATGATGATTAGTGGTGATGACTTCCAAACCTTCAAACTCTTCACTAGATCTTCAAAGTGAGTGTTAGTGTGTGTTTTAATAAGTGAAAACTGGAGAGAATTCTTTTCAAGGCACACTCTTCAAATGGCACAAGAGACACTATTTATAGGCAATCTGGAGTATGAAGCACGACCCCGTGCATTTTTATGACATGTGCTAGATTTGTTTTTTCTTTTCTGTGACGTGGCCACGGCCCCGTGGTTGGAAGGCACGGCCCCGTGATTTTTAGTGACATGTGCTAAATTCTTCTTTGTCTTTTCTGTGTTCCCGTCCACGTCCCCGTGCATGATGAGCACGGTCCCGTGCTTTTGCTTCCAGATTTTGTCTTTTCTTGTGTCAGAAGCATGGGGGCGTGTTTCTTGAGGCATGGGGGCGTGTTTCTTTTGTGGTGGTTCAAGGGTTAATGGTAAATACAACTTCCACTTGTTTGGGAGTTTTGAGATGTCTTCAATGGTTAGCTCCTTTTTCTCCGAGAGTGTTTTTTTATATATATCTAATGACTCTTTTAAGGTCAGATCGTCAAGTCCAGTTTTATCGAGAATGTGGATCAATTCTTCCTCAATCCTGTTCTGAATATAACTTCCAACTCTAATGGATCGTTCGGCTTTGAGCCTAATAGCCCCCACCCTCATTAGTTCGGTATATTCATGCTGAGACTGAGTTTGACTTTTTCTACATCTTCCTTCGTGGGACCAGTTTCCGCAACCTAAACATCGTTCATATCTTTTTGCTCTTCTCTTCATTGCGTTTTTGGACATTCTACAGAATGGTGGCCTTTGTTCGTCTTGGCACCACTTTTTCCTTACTCCATTGCTAAAGAGAAAGATTCTCTCCCTAAGTTATGGAGGCAACCTAGGTTTTGCGAAATGTATGCAGCAAAGGAAATTGAAATCGAAAGAATGCATTTCCAGTTTTTTAGGGTCTGCCGGTAAAAGACCAGTGTTGTATTTTACCGATGAAAATGGATAAAGTGATCGGGTTTTTTTGGGTTTTGTAACGAGTTTGATGGAATGGTGTAAATATTACCTTCTTCCTTATACAACTCGCCGTTCGGTCTTGAAATTAATAATTGCAACAAGTTCTAAATCACATGAAACATATGACTCACTCAAAGCTTCCGAAAAAATATTTATACGGCATGAGGTTTATCTCATAGTAACGGAGAAATTGGGTATTAACGCCATATTTTGCATAAATTTATTCTCAATATTACAAAACCTTTTCTTACTTTTTCACTTTTAAATGATTGGTTATTTGAAAAAAATTTTCTTGGATTATAGGTTTAGAATAATCTTTGTTAACGAAATGGAGAGTTACTTGCCTACGGGTTAACAAAATTTCAACAGAGCGTCCCCTGTTTTTCGTCCGTTTTCCTGTTTTTGTACATGTATAATATAAAACTGCAAACATCCACAAACAACCAAGCATAACTACTGAAAATTGGGTATGGAATCATCCATCCCTTGCCCTTTCAGGCTAAATTAGTACCTAGAATAATGTCTTTGGCACTCATGGCCATAATAGTATCTAAACCAACACAAACACAAACAAACAAGTACGATGAAAAGTAAATTATTCAAACACAAATAATAATAAGTTCATAAAGTAACTACCAACCCATGCCCGTGCCCATGCCTAATCTACCTGTGCCGTCAGTCATCAGTTACCCGTGTCCGGGTCAAACGGTCCCCACTGCCTGTCCATGCGATAGCCCAATCGCTCAATCTCTCGCCTCGTTGCTTCCTACTCGGCTGCTCGCTGTGCATCGGAGGCAGCCATTTGCTCATTGATCCTGTTAAATGAGGCAGTAGTGTTAGTTGAGAATTGATCGATTAGTCCATATATACCCTCCAAAGAGTATCAGCTATCATGTGATGAACTGGGGCTGGCCCCTGATGAAGATGGGCCTCCTGTCTGATGGTAGGTTCAGCAGCGGTGTTGTGTGGGCGGTGATTGTCGTCTCTCATGCACATCCTGTATCATCATATCTGATGGGTCTTCTGGGTCCCAAACCTAATTGTACTTGTCACAAAATCTCCACACACCCGGGCTGATTTGCTGTACCATCTGCATGCTCTCACAGTAATGAAGGTTGAGATATATCGAGTCTGGGCTCGGAGTTCCTTCTATGTCTGCACCATAAGCCTGTAAAGGTTGTAGATCCAGGGACCACCAAATATCGGGGTATTTCCTCGGGCAGTGGCATTTGACATGAAAAGCTTGCAGAATAACATAGTGATATTGCATGGTATTTCGTTTTTCATGCAGTACAATGCCCAAAGATATCTTAGGTTGACAACCCCTTCGCTCTGACCTCTAGCTGTGACGGTATGAATCAGCAAACGGTGGATGTACCTCATGAGTGGGTCACGCAGTGCTGTGCTCTTTGAAACGCTCGGCCTATAGCTTGCTGTTCCATAACTCAACTGTTCCCAAGCTTCGTCCCTAATGGCACCTGCTTCAGCCTCGTCATCATCACCTTCATCTGTAAAAGTCGTTTTGGCCTCGAACCAGATATCTGTGTCAGTTTCCTTGGTTGTGTAGATACCCAAATCGATTCCCAGTTGAGTGAAAGAGGTTGTATGCCAAATACCCCCACATCGGAACTCTATTGCCTTGGTATCCCACATGTCGAACCTTTTCTTCTTCTTCTTCATGTTGAATGAGGCTAGGAACTCCTTTGTAAGTTTGGTTACTGAATCCCCTGTCTGGTTAAAAACTCGTTTCCACGGCCCTGTGACGATGTTCTGGTAGCGCTCCCATTGGTTAACTTGTCTGAGGGTTTCTTCGCATGCACGGAAGTGAGCTTCAGGATATCTATTATTGAGATAGGTTAATCTTTCATTTGCTGATCGGTCCTTAGTCCTCCGGTTTCCGAAGACTAGGAATGCATGAAACTCTTCCCCATACTCGTCCATCTGCAATTTAAACTTAAATTAGTCCAAACTCATGAAAAATTTCCAATTTGCTGAAACAGAGAGCAAAGCATGGCGACGTGCTTTCAGAAGCACGGTACCGTGCTGCTGCTTCTGGTTCAATTCCTTTGATGTTTGACTTTTGGTTGACCACGGCTCGTGTTTTTAATACCGATTTCTATCTTACTTAGACTCGAACCCTCGTTTCTAACCGGTTATATCAATTGGGTTTAATTGTTTGTCGGGTATTTATCTTAACACCCAAAACCCGAATTGTTTCTTTCAATTAATCCCTAACCATCAAACATTCAACAATCTATTCATCATAATCAAGCATAATAACCCATACCCTTTTCGGGTTTTGACCCGATTTGGTCGATTTGAACAAATTTAGGGTTAATCTAGACCTAAAATTACGAATTTGAATAATGCAATTGTTAAATTAACATACCTTAGGTTTAGAATCGAAGATTGGATGAAGAAATTAGCAAACTTATTAAAGGTCGGCGGTTTCATGGTTCAGAACACAGTGAAAAATAGGATTAGTGGTTGGAGAAAGTTATTTTATTAAGTTAAAACTCGTAAATGCCCTGACACCAAAAACACGGCCACGTGCTTTTGGAGCACGGTACCGTGCTGCTTAATGCAGACAGTACTGTTTTATTTATTTTGTTTGTCGAGATTAGTTCTGTTTTTACTGGGTTTTTATTTTCTGGTTATTTTAACATGGTAATTAAAAATCCTAAATTTCATTAGAACATAAAACTAAAGACATAATTAAAGATAGATGAAATGAAAAGTACAACAACAATTCTCGGGTCCTAACACATAGTATTAGCAGAAACAACTTAAACGCGAAACAAATTCAGAAATTCAACGGCCACCACCCCCGAACAAGTCCTGGATGTGTGGTGGTGCTCATTTGGCTTCCAAAAGTTCGTCAAGCTTTTTGTTGAGCGTGACGAGTTCTCGGTTGAGAAAGTTAAGTTTGGAAGTCACATATTTGTGGTGGCCATCCACAACATGGAAGTTCTCGAACCTAAGCAGGTCGACTTTGTTGATCAACTCGACTACTCGAGCCTCGGTTTGCATGTTGCTCTCAACTTGGTTTCTTATGATGCATTGGAGTCTCATGATTTGTTCCTCAAGGAAGGAAGATTCATGTTGTTTCCCCTTCTTCACTGGTTTCCATTCAACCCGTTTTCCTTCCATTTAGGTAGTTTTTGTTTGGTGTGAATGGAATAGTGGATTTATGCATGCATTATATAGAGACTGGAAAGTTGAACACGGCACCGTGTTTACTGGAGCACGGCCCCGTGATGCTAGAAGAATAAACGTTTCTGAGTCAGAGAATTGTACGAAGTCAGCGCGTATCATGCTGAAGATTCTGGGGTGACCACGGCCTCGTGCTTAGGAAAGCACGGCCCGTGCTTTTTGTCACAGTGTACTTCTTTTTTAGTTTTCAACATGATTCACGATCCGGAATTTTTAGAATGACGTTTATTCTAATAATTTGGAAGTTTGGTCATCTAAAGATTACTTTTCATTAAATAAAGATCCTAGAACAGTTACGGGATAAGCCCGGGTTTCCTAAGAAAAGAAAATAATCGGGTTAAGCCCGAAGTCCTAACACATTGTGCTTAATGCACTTTTTTTAACATATAAAAACATAAAATTAAGTTTCCTAGAGCTCTCCGAAAGGCGCTCCCCCTCCGAACGGTCCTGGTGGTGGAAAATACGTGAAACCGAGAACTTGAAACTGGAGTTGTTCGTTGATGTCTCGGATTTCCATTTTCATGTTCTCCACCGATTCGGTGAGTTGTATGAGACGCATTTCCGCGAGGACATTCATTTCGGTGAGTTCTCTCACGAGTTCTTGAAGTTTCAAGAGAAGCTCGGTTTTGGAAACATGGTGGGCATCATTTCTCGGATGTCGGGAAACGGGAATTGCTTCATTCATCTCAGTTGGCATGCTGAATTATCAGAGGTTTTTGGTTTTGGTTTTGTTTTGTGCAAGGAATGCAATGACACAAGGTGCCTTTTATAACCAAACAGGAAACCGAGCACGACACCGTGCTTATGGAAGCACGCCCCCGTGTTTTAACTCTGACAATTCTGTTACAAACCATTCTGACTGAGATTTTTGCAGCGTAGATGCCGGCCCGCATTTTTAGGCACGGGACCGTGCTTTAAGGAGCACGCCCCCGTGGTTTTCTTGAAAATTTTATATTTTATTATTATTTTTTTTAACATAACCATATTTACAAGGCCTATTTTTGCGAAGGTCTTGGCCAGACCTTGTTTTCTTAAAGTCTTATTTAAAAAGTTTGGAGGGTTAGTACCTCCAAAACTTCTTTAAGTGGACCGTCGATGTATGGTTTTAATCGATGTCCATTGACCTTGAACTTTTGACCGTTTGAACTTGAAATTTCGATGGTTCCATAGTTAAAAACTGTTTCAACTACGTATAGACCTGTCCATCGGGATTTCAGTTTTCCTGGAAAAAGACGCAAACGAGCGTTGTATAACAGTACATGATCACCAACTTGAAATTTTTTGTTTCCTTTTAAATAAGCGTCGTGTATGCGTTTAGTCTTCTCCTTGTAGGACCAGTAATTTTCGTAGGCCATTTTTCTCAGCTCCTCGAGCTCACGAATTTGATCTTCCCGGTTTGCTCCAGCGGACGTAAGATCGAAGTTCACCGCTCTGAGAGCCCAATAAGCTTTGTGTTTTAATTCCACTGGTAGATGACATGCCTTCCCGTAAACGAGCTTGAAGGGTGTCGTTCCTATGGGAGTTTTGTAGGCCGTCCTGAGGGCCCACAATGCGTCATCTAACTTTTCTGCCCAATTTTTGTGATTCATTCCTATAGTCCTTTCTAAAATCCTTTTAATTCCTCGATTCGAGACCTCTACTTGCCCACTGGTCTGAGGGTGATATGGTGTTGCCAGTCGGTGGTTAACCCCATATCGTGCTAAGACCTTGTCCATCAGGGTCTTACAGAAATGAGTACATTTGTCGCTGATGAGGGATTTTGGAGTACCGAATCTTGAGAATAAATTTTTCAGAAATAGTACAACTACTCGAGCATCGTTGGTGGGAAGATCTTGTGCTTCTACCCATTTAGACACGTTATCGACTGCTACAAGGATGTATTTATTTTCGAATGAGTAAGGAAATGGCCCCATGAAATCTATCCCCCATACATAAGAGATTTCACAAATTTGAATGCCCTTTTGAGCCATCTCATTTTTCGATGAGATGTTCCCGGCTCTTTGACAAGCATCGCATGCTTGGATCAAAGTATGTGTATCTTTGTATATAGTGGGCCAGAAAAATCCTGCACAAACACTTCCCTGACTGTGGTGGCGGTACCGTGGTGTCCGCCTGTTGGTCCTTCATGGCAGTGTTTGAGAATATCTAAGGCCTCTTTTCCTGCTACGAACCTAAGAATGATTTGATCCGCACCTATCCTAAACACGTATGGATATTCCCAGAAGTAAAACATAAGATCGGAGAAGAACTTCTTCCGCTGTTGATGAGTAAGTCCTTTTCTGAGGATCCTACAAGCTAAGTAATTGGCGAAGTTGGCATACCAAGGACTTTTTTCCTTTTCTTCAATCACTCCTTGAATGTGCATGAGAACCTCATGTGGGAAATTATCGTTGATAATTTCTTCTTGAAGCTCTTCGGGAGTTGGACATTCTAATCGTGAAAGATGGTATGCGGCTACATTTTCTGCTCCCTTCTTGTCTTTAACTTCGATGTCAAATTCATGGAGTAGTAGGATCTATCGGATGAGTCTAGGTTTGGCATCTTGTTTGTTGAATAGGTATCGTATTGCGGCATGATCGGTGTAAACTATGGTTTTGGAAATAACGAGGTATTATCTAAATTTTTCAAAGGCAAAGACTACTGCTAGTAACTCTTTTTCTGTTGTGGTGTAGTTTTCTTGTGCATCATTAAGAGTCTTACTAGCATAGTAAATTGGGTGAAAGTGTTTTTCCTTGCGTTGTCCGAGTACAGATCCAACTGCAAAGTCACTTGCATCGCACATGATCTCGAATGGAAGGGTCCAATCGGGTGTAGTCATGATTGGTGCGTTGACAAGTTTGTCTTTCAGTGTATTGAATAACTCAACACGTTCCTCAGAGAAGACGAATGGTGCGTCTTTCTCTAGAAGTTTGGTCATAGGTCTTAAGATTTTTGAGAAGTCTTTTATGAAGAGGCGGTAGAAACCGACGTGACCTATAAAACTTCTAATGGCTTTGACTGAAGTTGGTGGTGGGAGTTTGGATATGGTTTCTATTTTGGCCCTATCAACTTCTACTCCGTTTTGAGAAATCTTGTGACCTAGAACAATGCCTTCCTTTACCATAAAGTGGCATTTTTTCCAGTTGAGCACTAGATTTACTTCTTCGCGCCTAGCTAGCATTTTGTCTAGGTTTTTCAGACAATGATCGAAGAAATCTCCAAAGACTGAGAAGTCATCCATGAAAACTTCCATAAAGTTTTCGATCATTTCATGAAAGATGGCCACCATGCAGCGTTGGAAGGTGGCTGGAGCATTACATAATCCAAATGGCATTCTTCGGTAAGCGAAGGTTCCGTATGGACATGTAAAAGTGGTTTTCTCCTGATCTTCAGGAGCAATGGGGATCTGAAAGTATCCCGAAAATCCATCAAGAAAACAGTAGAACATTTTTCCAGATAATCGTTCGAGCATTTGATCTATGAAAGGAAGTGGAAAATGATCTTTTCTTGTGGCATCATTAAGCTTCCGGTAATCGATGCAAACTCGCCAGCCTGTGATGGTCCTCATTGGTATTAGTTCGTCCTTCTCGTTCATTACGACTGTCATTCCTCCCTTCTTGGGTACTACCTGAACTGGACTTACCCAAGGTGAATCTGAGATTGGGTAGATTAATCAAGCGTCAACCAGTTTGATTACTTCCTTTTTCACCACATCTTGCATGTTGGGGTTGAAACGTCTTTGATGTTGGACCACGGGTTTATATTCTTCCTCCATGAGGATTTTGTGGGTACAAAACGAAGGACTGATGCCCTTGATATCCATGATCTTCCATGCGATAGCCTTCTTATGGTTTTTGAGAACCTTAAGAAGTTCGTCTTTCTCTTCTTTAGAAAGGTGAGATGAAATAATTACTAGGAGTTGAGAATCTTTCTCTAGAAAGGCGTATTCGAGATGTTTTGGCAGTTCTTTTAAATCTAAGGCTGGTGGTTCTTCGATTGATGGTTTTGATTTTTCATTGTTTTCAATGATTTCGTATATTGTTTCTGATTCTTCGCGGTAGTTGTTATTGAAATTTTCATTTTCTAAAATTGGTTTGTTTAGTGTTTTGTCTAAGACTTATGTTTCTAGGGGAGTATTGATGGAGGAATCTCGCTTATAGCAACTTACGATGGAGTCTATGATGTCAACACAGTATAAGGTGTCATCGTGTTGTTGCGGATATTGCATAGATTTTCCTATGTCAAAAGTGATTGCCTCGTCATTGACCCTAAGAGTGAGTTTGCCGGTGCAAACATCAATGATAGCCTTTGCAGTATCTAAAAAGGGTCTTCCTAAAATTTGAGGTACACTTTTGTCTTCTTCCATGTCTGGAATCACAAAATCTACTGGGAAAACGAACTTGTCAATTTTGACAAGCATGTTTTCAACAATGCCCCGGGTGTATTTAACAGATCAGTCAGCTAACTGAATGCTCATGCGGGTAGGCTTTGGTTCTCCTATCCCTAGTTTTGCAAAAACCGCATAAGGCATTAAATTAATACTAGCTCCTAGGTCAGCCAGGGCATTGCTAACAGATAAATTTCCTATGAGACAGGGGATAGTAAAGCTCCCTGGATCGGTCATCTTTGTCGGTAGCTTGCTTTGGAGGACAGCTGAACATTCTTCAGTTAGGGTGACATGCGAGATTTCCTCCAGCTTCCTTTTGTTTGTCAGCACTTCTTTGAGAAACTTGGCGTATTTTGGCATTTGAGCGATAGCTTCGACAAAAGGGATGTCGATATGGAGTTGCTTAAAAGTTCTAGAAACTTCCCGTACTGGGCTTCCAATCGCTCCTGCTTTAGTCTTCTAGGGTATGGAATAGGCGGAACATAGGTTCGGACTGGTTCCTTAGGCTGTAATGTGCTTGTTGGGGTCAGTCTTTCCTGTGTTTCATCAGGAGACTTTTTCTCCAAAGTTGGTGGAACAACAGTGGTTGTACCACTCCTGAGTGTGACGGCGTTAGCTGTCGCATTTGGGTTGGTGATTGTATTGCTTGAAAGAGTGCCAGGTGGTCTTTCGGATAATTGTCTGGCAATTTGTCCAATTTGGGTTTCTAGGTTCTGAAGCGATGCTTGTTGACTTTTGAGATCGGCTTCATGTTTTAATAATACTCCGCTGATATTAACAGCTCTTGAGTCGGCTTTCTTTTCTGCTTCATTTGTTTTGGTTATCAATTGAATTAGCATTTCTTCGATCTTCGAGTAGCTTAGGTTTTGATGGCTACTAGAACTTTGATCTTGAAATAGAGGTTTAGGCTGGAAGGGTTGATTCATAGGTCTCTTTTCGAATCCGGATAAAGGTTGAGTGTTACCTCCGTCTTTCCAGCTGAAATTCGGGTGGTTTCTCCATCCTGGATTGTAGTTATTGCTGAAAGCGTTGTTCTGTCGAGCGATGAAATCGACTTCTTCCATGGCCATAATGACTTGTTTACAGTCACTCGTGTTATGACTTCCTCCACAAGTGTTACAGGTGAGTCTGGTTTTTGATAGTTCGGCTTAAAGTTGTTCGAATTTTTTAGAAAGAGCTTCAAGCTGTGCTGTGACAAGAGTGTTGGAGTCTACATGGTGTATTCTTTTATGGGTAGGTGTAGATCTTGGTGGGTTGTAAGCGAAACTCTTCTTTTCGGCTTTCTCTATGATTTCAAATGCTTCATTAGGTGATTTGGATCCCAGGTCTCCACCAGCGATCTGGTCGATGGCATGCTTGTTTTGACTGAATTGTGCGTCAAAGAAAGTTTGAACTTGTAACCACACGCTTAGTCCATGATGTGGGCATCTTCTCAGAAGACTTTTGTATATTTCCCATGCTGCGTGTAACGACTCATCATCATCGGTCCGGAATCCGGTAATGCTGGCTCGGTATTTGGCAGTTTTATCGGGCGGAAAATATTTGAGGAGAAACTGTTCAACCATCTGGTCCCAAGTGGTAATGGAACCAGAAGAAATAGATTCTATCCATTCTAGGGCTTGGCCCCTGAGAGAGAAAGGAAAGAGTTTGAGTTTGATTTGATCGTCTGAACAGTTTTGAATTTTAAAGGTCCCGCAAATTCGTAGAAATCGAGATATGTGAGAAAGAGTGTCTTCGTCGAGGAGACCATTAAATTGAACTGAATTTTCCACCATATGAATGGTTCTAGATTTGATTTCGAAGTTTTAGTTAATTTCGGGTGGAGCCACTCCATTGCCGTAGCCTTCGAGAGTTGGCTTGGCATACTGGCTCATGTTCGGCTCATTGTTCTGGGGCTGCCATCATTTCTTCGGTTTGATTTTCTCCTGATGTGGTGGCGTCTACTGATTCGTCCTTGATTGCTTATGTGGTTTCTGTAGCTCGTTTACTTTTGCGAGTTCATCGACGAAAGAGTCGTTCAGGTTCAGAAAGTGGAGAAACAAGCTCGGGCTCAAAAGTAGAGGACATACATGGGACTAAATCAAAATTAAACACTAAAGTAAAAGTTAGCTAAAGTTAATCTAAAGGTTATTCTAAGTTAAACTACGAGTTAGGCTAAGCTATTTTAAACTATCTAAGGTCTAAGTTAATTAATGCTAGAGTAAAGTAAGGTAACTAAAGGTAAAAAGTAGGCTAGCCGTAAAATTATATAGTTTAATATTTAGTAAAAATTAAACATAAAATAAAATAGAAGTTAAAAGTTTGAACAATTATAGACAATGATTAAATTAAAACTTGGATCGTTCTTAGAAGCGTACCGTGTATCCCCGATAACGGCGCCAAAAACTTGATTGATGTTGTGCGTGTGGTAGTAATATTTTGAAAGGTTGGATGATTTGCTTTTGCACAAGATCGTGTTTTAAATTTATAAAAGTGATTTCTACAAAGACTAAACACACACAAAACAGGCAAGTGTACCTATCGTATATGTAGAATAGTATTGGTAAGAACCAAATATCGATTCGTGGATACAAAGGTTTCTAATAATAAATCGTTGTTTTATTTCAATCGGAGGTTTTAATCATTTTGGGGTTGATTTTTAAACTTTTTATAAAATAAAAATACTTATATATATAATATATAGGTGACCGAGAAAAGAGATTCTAAACGAGTTGTTCAATTATGCGAAGGTTACCATCTAAAATCAAGAATCCACTCCATTTTAGCATTGATAATTAATATGTAGACATGTGATAAACTTGCCGTAGCAATATATGATAGATAGCTCCTTAAGCCTTAAGTGAGCATCTTCGGCACTAAGGAGATGGTATGCGCATTTTAAAGTCCACCCTTTCCTAATGTCATACCATCTCAATGATGTGTATTTAAGTTGGCAAGTAGTTTCGTAAAGTAGAAAGACTAGGATTGACTTCGATTTCTCAAATACCAATTCTAACAACTTCGGGTGGTTGTAGTTTAGTCACACAACCTCCCCTTGGTTGATTTATGTAGGTTATAGTTACACATTCTGTTAACATATGGTTTCTTTAACTAATTTGATATCCTAAGCAAAGCCATTTTCGAATTACCAAGGTTTAGAAAAATACACCATAACTTATATCTCATCATTTCTAAGTACAATATAAGGATCCATGTTTCGATAATGTATCAAAGTATTTCTATCTTTCAAGAACATGAATCGATCATGAACGATTGCCAAAGATATTGACAACCACCAACTTTGATTTAGTGATTTAAGATGGTGAAACATTTCTCATCAAAAGATAATTGTAATATAACCATGTACTTTACTAGACTACATCACATGTCTTGATTAATTATCAAGTAAAACAAAGCTTCTTCATAGATTTTAGATGGTAAAAGGAGTTTAGCTCATAATGAGCATAATGATGAACATTAAGATGATTGATAATAACAAATACATGATTAAACTTAGAACAATCTAACCAAATGTAGATGAATCATTCTTCTTAATGATGGTAATGATGGTTGATGATGATGATTAGTGGTGATGACCTCCAAACCTTCAAACTCTTCACTAGATCTTCAAAGTGAGTGTTAGTGTGTGTTTTTATAAGTGAAAACCGGAGAGAATTCTTTTCAAGGCACACTCTTCAAATGGCACAAGAGCCACTATTTATAGGCAATCTGGAGTGTGAAGCACGGCCCCGTTCTTGATGAGCACGGCCCCGTGCATTTTTATGACATGTGCCAGATTTGTTTTGTCTTTTCTGTGACGTGGCCACGGCCCCGTGGTTGGAAGGCACGGCCCCGTGATTTTTAGTGACATGTGCTAAATTCTTCTTTGTCTTTTCTGTGTTCCCGTCCACGGCCCCGTGCATGATGAACACGGTCCCGTGCTTTTGCTTCCAGATTTTGTCTTTTGTTGTGTCAGAAGCATGGGGGCGTGTTTCTTGAGGCATGGGGGCGTGTTTCTTTGTTTTCTTGTGTTTTCTTCTGTTTTTCTTCGTCTTTTTGCTTGTTTCTTCGTTTGAGGCTTGGTTTCACCTGAAATTATGTTTTATTATGATAAGTAGTCTTTTATGCTATGTTATTGGATAGAAATTGCAGTTTTTAGAGATTATTTGATGCCGAAAAGATGTATATTTATATGTACATCATCAATCTTAAACATATCATGCTCCTCGTCCTTTAATTCTAAACGTTCATACATCTGTTTAGAGGCAGTGTTTTTTACCTCAGACGCTACCTTCTTCGCCTCCCTTTTAGCCTTTTTGTAGGATTCCCTTAATCCCACTCGCTCTTCCTATTTGGTGCACCTCATAAGCTCCCTAACATTTCCTTGTTTGTCATGTATCTTGTCTTGTACGACCTCATTCCACCACCACGACTCCTAATACCCCCTGTTTTTTCCGTTGTAACCTTGAGAGTCTCGCTCGTTACTTGAGTTTTCTTTTTTTCCATTGCTTTCCGCATCTGGCTTGAGTCCTCATCTATTCGAACCATGGTCGTCGAGATAAGCTTATCCTTAAATAGTGAAAGCATGTCGTCCTTTAGATTTCCCCATCGAATCCTAGGTGTAACTTTTCTCCCCCGCTCAGTCAATTTATTAATGTAGCCTATTTCTGCTACCAGCAGTCGATGTTATGCCACTATTGTCTCCCCCGGTATCACCTTGCAATCCTTCCACCAACGCCGGTCTCCTTGCCTCGTCAATATGCAGTTGATTTTTGTGTTGCGTCCCCCGTTGCTAAAGGTAATCAAATGTGATTCCTTTTTCTTACAGAACGAGTTTTAAATACCTAGGTCATGGGCCACTGCAAAGTCCAAAATATCCGTGTCAAATTCATTCCTATCACCAAACCCAAAACCCCCCATTAACGGATTGGAAACCATCGTTATCCTTACCAATATGACAATTAAAATCACTTTCTATGCACATCCTCTCATATCTAGGTATGGCCCTTACCACCGTGTCTAAGCAATCCCAAAAGTATCTTTTTTCCCGATCTCCTAATCCAGCAGCTGGTGCGTAAGCGCAAACTCCTATCCGTGCACATGATCTTAGCGACCTGAATAAGACATGTTAAAATGGGTCAACACAACGGTTGGTGAGTTCACAGGTTTGAGTTTTAAAAACAAGTTTGTCGAACAAACCATTAAGTAGTAAACATTGTAAATGTTTAAGTATGGATAATGTATGCATTAGTAATACTACTAGTAATTAGGCTAGTAATCATGTTACGTTAGTGTAAGTTCCATTGTGACCGAGGCTGACTTGTTAGTTTGTTTGCCACCCACGGAGTCTAATATAAGTCTAGTGCATATTGCTTTTCTAGTAAATGAAGACACCCGGTGACTCCCTCTCCCGAGAGCCCCGATGGGGTTTGTCAGACCAGTAGTACTACCTTTCATTACCCAGCTAATGTAAAATTTGTTAACGGTCCAATGTGTATGGGGGACTTCAGTTTAAGTTCACTATATAAACATGAGGTATAAAAAGTTCACAATATCCAAAAGGTTTTGTATGCATGTTTTCTTCCATAAAAGGAGTAAGTAAAAAAGAGGGGCAATGAAACTCACCTCGAATGCAGTTCAAATGAAAGACAACTGCATAAGTCAAAGTTGTTCTAGTGCCTAACTCATACAAGCACTATAAGTATTTGCTATGTGTTTCCTATAATCCTTAGTATCCAAACAATCCCATTGTTTATTAAAAGTTTGACTTTTGTTGTCTTTGACCAAAGTTTGACTTTTCGTTTGACTTTTGACCAAAAGGTCCTAGTTGTTGACTGTTGACTAAAAAGTCCAAGTCTCGATGACCGAAGACTAAAATTTGAGTTTTGTTGACCGTTGACCAAAATATTGACCTTTGACCAAAATGTTGACCGACGGCCCGTTAGTGACTTTTGACCAATTATATAGACTTCGAATAATTACATGATATTCCTAGTCACAACTTTAACATCAATCATGTAATGTGCACTTAGCCACTTTTCATACAATCCAATGACTAAGTCCAACTTTTACCACTTTCAATACTTCACAAGTAAGGCTAAACATTTAGTCAAATAGTTCCAAGTTGACCAGCAAAGTTAAAATCCAACTCACTACAACAATCCTAGCACAAACTACATTTGTCTTTACAAATCGTATGTTGATCACTCTAAATAAGTTTTAACTCATCAAAACTGATTTTTCGAACCAACCAAACATGTAAATAAACTACCAAATAATTCACACATATACTTTCAAGTATTAGGTACAACATACATTTTTCTTATAATTTTTCAATGCTCACAAACATACAGAAAATTCATACACTACAGCAACCTATTTTCGGTCTCTTTATTAACACAACAAAATGCAAATATTTGCCAAAAATGGATTGGATTCCTACTTCAATCTATGACATTCCAAAGGTGGAATCACATCATTATCTGTTTTCAATCACAAGATATACAATTTATAACACAGCTCAAAAAATTTCTTTTTCAATCAGGATTGCAACCCGATTTTGTAAATTAATAAAAACTTGTCAAACAAAGGCCAAAAATTATGATTTCTGACTTTTTTAAAAATAGACTCAAAGTACTTAACCGTAGTATCAAAAATCAATCATAAACACTGTCGTATCAACAAGTTATACAACCAACAGTCTAAATCACCAAATTTGTCAACAAGCAGATCCAAACCAAAACTTCTAACAATCATGATTCTTATATCCGTATGATCTTAAATCATCAAGGAAACATTTTATATGATCAAAATCATGGTTTCCAATAGTATTTCAGTTTTATAAAATAACGTTTATATACAAAAAGATTCTATCCTTTCTTTTATAACAAAACACAAATTTCCTTTTAAACAATCAAACTTGATCATACTTTTGTTTATTTGTATGATCCAATCATTTGGATACTAATCCCATGAATCAAAATCAAAATATGAATAAAAACATGTACTAATCATATTTACCTATTGCTTGGTCCAAAAACTCTACACCCTTGCTTCCAAGAATCACCAAATCTTATGATCTTTGAGAGAGTTTTTGGAAAATGAAAGTGTATGTGTGTGTGTGTGTTGTGAAGTGGATGGCCAAAGGGGAAGGAATAAAAGGAAAGTTTATAACCCCCGCCCCCCCACCCCCACCCCCACCCCTATCATTACACATTCATTTACACACTCATTAAGTTATAATTAATTTAATTAAAATTTAGGTAACTGTTATTTTATTTAAATGTGACATGTTACAATTTTTAAAAGCATTTCTAAGTAATTGTTTAACCTAAGGCTTAATAGTTCATCTAGCTAGTTATCATGTAACATATCATATGTTGTATCATTTCAATTATTCAATTTTTCTTACAATAACATATAAGCATAAAACAACTAATCATGTAACATATTAAGCATGTAACATAATTATATCTACCATATAACATATCATGTTTATCATAACATGTGTGACAAGTTTATTATTCTAGTTACCAACAACTAGTTACTCTTACTTAGATCACCAATGACACGACTGACTCAATGTATGCATACATGACACTACATGCATGAGAGTTCATTAACGTAGTTAACAGAACTAACTGAGTTTAGTTAACGGAGTTAACTTGAAAATTGGCAGTTGTCACACCATGAAACCAAACGCAATGTATGTCCCCTACCTTTCCCCTTACCTACACCCCTCATTTTCGGACATGGTCTCAAGTAATAATCATGGCTTCTATGGTCTATGATTACCGCTAATCACACAACCCCAAGCAATAAGCCACAAAAATGTAGCTCACACGTCAAATGTAAGACACAAATATACAAACCACCCAAAAGTGGTAATAAAAAGTATTGGTTAATAAATAGTATCTAGAGTTTCTGTTAATATTTTAAGCCTACACACAGCTAGTCGGTTTAAATTTTATTGAACCTTTAGCAAACAAAAATAATATTTTTTTAGAATTTAATAATAAAATATTAATAATTTCAAGCAAACTAATAGTAAGTAATAAAATCTGAGTAACTATAGAGGTAGGGTACCAAAAAGACCCAAATACCCTAAAATATCACCCGCGGGTTAGAGGGAAGCTCCTCATATGGCACCCGCGGAGCATATAGATCACCGCATAACTTATTTAATAAGGAACAACGATGCGTTCTAGTGACCACACGCGGAAGCATCCAGGCACCCTCAAAAGTCATTCGCAGGGTAACATATCCACCTGCTGGGATTACCGAAAGGCAATGCCACAGGACAGCTGTGATTAACTAATTACCTTCTAGAAGAATAACCACGATTGTTACTTGAAGAATACGTGACCCGTCAACCAATGAATAAAGGACAGGTGGCCAGATTGTTATAACTGTGCACATGGCCAGGGATTAACTCGCTCAATCATAGAGCAACACATGTCCAGGTTGTTATACCCATGCACATGGGGCGTATAGCTCAGCCTATCACATGAGAACACGTGTCCAGACGGTTACGAGAGATCTTCTAGAATGGAACAGCTGGCCCAAACATATTCCCACATCCTTCGGCAATAAATACTCTCTTCATCTACATTAGGTATTCATTCACTCCTCACTATCTACTCTAAATACTTAAGTACTTTCTCTCCTTAAGAACGGTACTTATTCTCACGTCGGAGCGTGGTTACGGGAAGCTTCCAACCTTGTCCTTCCCGTAACGAGGTCATGTTGTCTGTTTTTCAGGTTTCTGTCATTGGACTTGGGGAGATTGTGCTCATATCGTGTTGATTGTTGTTGTATCCTACCATGTGGACTCATTGGACCTAGGACTCGTCAAGGGGATTAGATCCGTGTTTCTTCATTGGCACCATCCGTGCTTGTGTTAGAACTGTGATAATCTCTTGTTTTTGTTGGTTCGTACGATATGAGTCAATTTCTCGAAGGGCCGACGGGAACTCCTCCACCTGTTTCACGTACTACTGATACCGAAACACCTGGAGTTTTTACCTCAAGTGCCTTCGGGCGTATCACGGCACCTGGGAGTTCTACTCCAGGTGACCTAGGACATGTCACGGCACCGGGGGGTCCTACCCCAATGGACTTAGGGCATGTCACGGCGCCAGGATGTTCCAACCTTGGAAATCCGGGGCGAGTCACGAGAGAAACTAGTCGGACACGCTCATAATTAGGTCTAGAAGATGATTCTGACGATTCTGAACCGGTGAGAACTCATCGTCGTAGCTCCAAAGCTAGAGGACTCTTATCTCCTGATGAGTGGTTCCAAATTCAACAAGAGAATGTGGTAGCCGAGTACGAGCGTAGGGTGCATGAAGAGCGACTCCATGCTTGTACTTTGACTTATGATGAATCTCCCAGGAGATCTCTTTCTCCTCCCGCAATGGCGAGTATAAGCCAGATTCGTCACAACGTTCAGACGGAGAGAGATCCTGAGGAGATCTGAAGACCGCATGAGCGTCCTCGTAGGGTCATGCATGTACCCGCTTACTTAGAAGAGTATGAAAGTCATGACCCAACATATCATCCGGGTGACATCAGTTATTACAGTGGTGATAGCAGACTCCAGTTACGAGGAGGAACTAGCTATCCGCGAGCGGTAGTTCGTCATGCGGAATACCACAGTAATGCTGAGGAAGACTTCTCTAAGCCTTATCACCCAGTTGCTTTTGCTGAAAAGTCAAAATTCATTACACGTATTGCAACAGCCCCATTTTCGGTCAACGCAAAAATCCCAACATCTGTTGGAAAATACGATGGGATGACTGATCCCATCGATCATTTAATGAACTTTGTGGCTGTGGGAGGAGTCAACGGTTGGACTCTTCCATAGTTGTGTCACGTGTTCGCTTTAACATTCACTGGTACAGCACATGAATGGTTTGAGAAGTTACCGGACGAACAAATTAAGAATTGGGACGACTTTGTTGCCAAATTCTCCCAACACTTCAGTCAGCAGCGGAAACACACTCGTGATCCGTCCAATGATTCCATCTAGGACTTCATTACACAGTTTAACAATGAAAGTCTCAATATCGGCGGAGTAAGTGAAGACATGTTACGGGGAGCTTTCCGCAAAAATGTGAAGAGTGATGAGTTAATTTGGACTCTAACTGGCAGGGATGGAATGCCTACGTCTTGTAATGATATTATGTCCGCGGCAAAGCTGTTCGTAAGGACTTAAAAGACTTTGGCGACTAACGGTTAAGGTTGAATTCCAGATTCTGCGGTCGAACAAACAGGCAAAAGGGACAATTTGGTCCAAACTCCAGCCATTCGCGGAGGAACCAAAGTCATTTGATGCCAGATCTCTGATAGGGAACAAGAACAAGACAAGTTTTTTTGGCGCGGGCTACTAACAATTAGACTCCATTGTCCAAAACACCATCCGAAATTCTCACGACTGAAAACGTGAGCTTCAGAAAACCTCAACCAATGACGAGGAGGTCCTTTCTTGATGCCAAGAAACACTGCTCGTTTCATGATGACTTAGGGCATAACACGAATGAGTGTGTGGCCTTGAAAAATGAGATCGAAGCAGTAGTGAAATCTGGAAAACTGGGACATTTGGTCAAAGGTTCAAAACCAGAGAATGGTAAAGCTCCCATGCGAGATAACCAAGGCCCGTCCAAACAGGTTAAGGACCTGAATGTTCACATAATCCAAGGCGGACACAAAGTCGGCGGAAAGAGGAGAGAATTTCTGGACGAAGAATGGAAAAACGAACCTGTGATTTTTCCATGAATCAAAGGTGGCCCTTGCAATAAGAATCCTTTGATAATCACCGCCCTTTTTGGCCATTATCGTTCACAATATGTTTTCTTTGATACTGGAAGTACATCACACATAATGTACGAACAATGCTTTAAGCAGCTGTGCGAGTAAGATAAAGTGAGGTTGAAACCTATTCATGCACCTGTATCTGGATTTGGAGGCGAGGTGATGCACCCGCGAGGGGTTATATCTTTTCGAGTCACTCTTAGTTATGGAATTCATTCAAGAACAGAAGTGGTTGAGTTTTTGGTTTTACCAGCGACATCCAAGCATGACATCATCTTGGGTCGTGAAGCAATCGGTGAATTTAATGCTCACCCATCTACAGCTCACGGTGCGATAGTTCCAACCCGCACAGGCGTAGCAATTATTCATTTCAATCGACACTGCTTCACAACAGAAAATTCAATACCTAGCAAAGTCCCAAAGCAAGTTCAGAGGAATGAGCCAGAAAAATGAGTTCTGAACAAAAAATTCCCAGATCAAACAATTGTGGTTGGACCCGCTATCTCAGAGATAGTACGAACTTTTCTGAAGCAATTATTAACTAAGAATATGGAAATCTTCGCTTGGCAATCCGCCGATATGACTAGTGTCCCGCGAAACATAGCGGAGCACAGGTTAAGGGTGAACCCAGTGTTCATGCCGATTGTCCAAAAGAAGCAAAAGATGGGTCCAGAACAAACCAAAGCAATGAACGAACAAGTACAAGATCTTCTTCGTGCTGGAATCATTCGAGAAATCAAATATCAAACATGAGTTTCTAATCCGGTTATCGTTCCAAAAAGCAACGGAACATGGCGGATGTGCATAGACTTCGAAGACTTGAACAAGGCGTGTCCAAAAGGTTGTTATCCATTACCCGAAATTGATCTCAGAGTAGATGTTGTGGCCCCGTTCAAGTTTAAATGCTTCCTCGATGCCTACAAAGGCTATCACCAGATCCGCATGCCAGCGGGTGATGAGGACAAGACATCGTTTCGCACAGACCAAGGAACGTTTTGTTACAAAATGATGCCCTACGGGTTGAAAAACGCGGGTGCTACATATCAACGATTGATGGATCAAGCTTTCAAAATCAGATTGGTCGAAACTTAGAGGTGTATATGGATGACTTAGTGATAAAAAGCATTAAAGAAGATCAAATGTTGAGAGACATTGAAGAAACGTTTGGGACTTTGAGAAGTATTAACATGAAATTGAATCCAGCCAAGTGTTCCTTTGGGATGGAGGAAGGAAAATTCTTAGGAGTGATCGTTGCAGGCGCGGGTTTTAAGGCCAACCCGGATAAAGTCCAGGCAGTAGCCCGCATGCCTTATCCTTCTTCCCACAAATAGGTACAGACACTCAACGGAAGGTTGGTTGCACTGAATCGATTATTAGCAAATCATGCAGCCAAATCTTACCCGTTTGTTTCAACTTTGAGAAATTGCCTCAAAAAGGCACATTTCAAGTGGACCACGAAAGCTGAACAAGAGTTCCTGGAGGTCAAGAAGTGCTTAATGGAATTACCTACATTGACAGCATCGTATGCAGGAGAGCCTTTAACGTTGTACTTATCAGCGTCGGATATCGCCATTGGGGGCGTGCTAGTGACGGACAGAAAGGATGTCCAAACGCCAATTTATTATGTCAATAGGACGTTGACAGACCCGGAGACCAGATACTCAATGCTTGAAAAACTGGTTCTGGCGTTAGTCTATGCCGCCAGGCGGCTCCGCAGGTATTTCCAGGGCCATCCCATCAATGTGTTGACGGGATACATACTCAAAAATGTGTTGATTAAGCCGGAATTGTCTGGACGATTGGCGAAATGGGCCATCGAACTGGGTGAACATGCAATTGAGTATAAACCCAAACCAACAATCAAAGGTCAAGTACTGGTGTACTTCATCGCTGAAGTTCCGCAACACAAAGAAAAAGAATGCTTAGTTGAACGTCAACCTCAAATACCTTAAGAACAAGGGCAAGTTTGGTCATTGTTCACGGATGGAGCTTCCAGCAATGAGGGATCTGGCGCAGGCCTCAGGCTAATCAATCACGAAGGTCATGAGTTTACTTAGGCCATCAAGTTAGACTATAAAAGCATCAATAATGAGACGGAATATGAAGCCTTTCTGGCATCCCTACGAATAGCCAGGAAACCTGGGGTGTGGCACCTAGAAGCGCAGGTGGATTCTATGCTGATCGCGGGCCAAATTAATGGAACTTATGAAGCAAAAAACGATATAATGGCTTCATACAAGTCACAAGCAAAAGACTTGATTCTCCAATTCTCCTCTTGCAAAGTCATTCATATCAAGAGAAGTGAGAACAAATCGGTGGATGCCCTCTGCAAGTTAACTTCAACAAATTTTTAGCACTTCGCTAAGGACATTCTTGTTGAAGTTTTAGATCGCCCGTCCATCTCGCATAATCAAATTCTGATAATTCAGACTGGAATAGAGTCCTGGATGACTCCAATCATGGCTTATTTGTCAATAGGAGTTCTGCCGGAAGAGAAAATCGCAGCTCGGAAGTTAAGACACAAAGCCTTAAACTACCAGATGCAAGATGGAGTTTTATATAGGCGATCCTTCCTCGGTCCACTTCTGAGATGTGTGGATGCCGAGGATGCAAATTATTTAATCAGAGAAGTTCATGAGGGCACTTGTGGTCTTCACGCGGGCCCGAGAATGGTCGTTGAAAAACTTATAAATGTTGGGTACTATTGGCCTGGGATGCATATGGATGCTGTACAAGAAATCAGGAAATGTGATTCTTGTCAACGCCATGCTCCCAATACGTTGCATCCAAAGAACGAACTTGTACCGGTGATATCCGCTTGGCCGTTCCAAAAATGGGCTATTGACATCTGGGACCTTTCCTAAAAGCCCCGGGACATGTCAAATTTTTAATCGTAGCCATTGATTACTTCACCAAGTGGGTGGAAGCTAAACCAGTCACATCTATTACGACATCAAGTGTCAAAACATTTCACTAGGAATTCATAATTTGTCGATTTGGTTTTCCGCTAGAACTGGTGAGTGATAACGGGACTTAGTTCGCGGACAACGGGTTACAAGAGTGGCTGAAAGAGCTTCATGTTACCCAGATTTTCACATCTGTGGCTCATCCGCAAGCCAACGGTCTGGTCGAACGGACCAACCGAACAATCAAGGAAGGGAATTAAAGCAAGATTAGGTACTAAACGAACAGGCTGGGTCAACGAATTGCCTCATGTACTTTGGGCCTTTCGAACTCAGAAGAATTCCAGTAATTCTGAAACGCCTTTCAGTTTAACCTATGGAACAGAGGCCATGATCCCGGAGGAAATCGGGGTTCCTTCTGCACAAACTTTAATAGTCAATAATAACGACAAAGAGTTGCGGATGAACCTCAACCTTCTCGAAGAAAGGAGGGAGTTAGCACTGATCCAAGACCATAACTATATACGCCAACTGCAAAAATACTATGACTCGCAGGTTCAAAAGTGCACATTTGATGCGGGAGACTTCGTCTTCCGTAACAACGAAGCTTCTGGGCAAGAGCCTTCGGGCAAGTTGGCCCCAACTTGGGAAGGCCCTTATAAAATTAAAGAAGTATTATCTAAGGGTGCTTACAAGTTGGAAAAACTAGACGGGACTGAGATTCCCAGAACATGGAATGTGGCACAGTTGAAGAGGTACTACATTTGACAAGTCTTATTTTTTACTTTTTATTTTGGCCTGCGTGCCTAATAGACTAGTAGAAAGACATTTTAATGTCGTCATTGTAATTCAGTTTGACTTATGCCTTTTTTATGGAAAGCTTTATAAATCCTACATCTTAGTTCCGTGTAACATACATCTTCTAGTTCGCATACCAGATGGAATCCATATGTCCATACAACAAGAATGATGTAGTATTTTATTGACAAATAAGAAGGTCTACAAACACTTATATTATGAAAAATAAGACAAAGTGTACCGGATAAAACAAACTTCTTATATATGTTCAAATGGGATTACAAAAGATTTAAACGATGATTACAAGGAAGGCAGGTCTATGCAGTTTACAAAATTATAAAATTACGATGCTGCATCTTCATCTTCCGCGTCTTCTTGATCTTCTTCATCAGTTACAAGGTCAATCCCATCTTCTTTGTCCGTGAGCTCTACGATTTGATTTTCAACAGTGAACTTCAAATCATCAAGACCTCTGGCAGTTTCCTGGTCGTGTAAGGAGAATTCCTCAAGAGGTCTCTTTCCTTCCGTGAATAGAAGACCTTCTTGGAAACCCGCCGGGCGACCAGCCTGAGAAGACGCGATCAAGAGCGCGGCAAGACAATTTCCAAGTTCATCACCCTCCCGGATACGGGCAATAACCTGGTAAAACAAAGGTTATGAGCGACAGATGTAGATATAATTATTTTTCATGAAGGCTAGAAAGAAGTGAAAGTTACCTGGGGGACGCCTTCCGCCAATAACCATTTTTTGTTCGCCTTGGCTTGGACAAGTTCCAATTTGTGCTCAGCACATTCCAAGGCTTGCTCCCGATTCTTGGAGGCAAGAGTGGCAAGGCGTTCGTCCTTAGCGGACACTTCAGGCTTCAGAGCTTTTATAAGCTCGTCGCGTTCATCCAATTGCTGTTGGAGGGTAGTTTTGACCTCCTCAGCAAGGAAACAGTGTGCCTTCTCCCCATCCAATGCCGTTTTGGCATCTGCTAACCGCAGTTCAGCAGTTTCGGCAGCCAGGCAGTGATCTTTGGCTTCTTTCATAGCCTCTTGGGCTTCTTTTTCCGCTTGGGCTGCTTTGATCTCCAAATCCTCCCACGCGTCATTCATGCCTAACCAATCTCGACATAGTTCTTGACTTGTGGAGACAACATTAGCTAGGAAATAAGAGTAAGAGTTCAATTACTCTTGACGCGGACACCCACGCTGACGTTCCTTCTCCGCAGGAGGAAGACCTCCCTGCAGATACTCTTGGCACATATAATGAATCCTGACGTAAGGACCAACGCAGTGATGAAGACGCTTGCGGACCACCGGAAAAGGTGTTGGGACCCTCCTAATCTTTAAAACAAAAAAGTGCATGGAGAGGTGAAGAAATGACGGGCTCGTCAGAGTTACCGTCTTTCTTACCCTTGAGGGGAGAAGTGTCCGCAATAATCACCGGATCTTGAACAACCTTTGTGGAGATGGTGGTGGAGTTGATCCCCTCATATCTGAAAGATCCTTAGAAGAATCTTTTAGAACCTCTGCAAGACAATACTTCTCCATCAGGAACATGTCTTCTATAATTCAAATAAGTTCCAAACTTAAAAGATATTACAATTACCTGAGGAAATCTGTATTGGTGCAAGCTGTTGAAGGCGGTCTCCCAGCTTTGTTCTCTTATACTTCTTGGTAGCGGCAGGCTAGGTGGATTGCACCTTGCGTATCTCAGCCATTTTGGAGGCACCCGCTTCAACAGCCTGATGTTCATCTTCGACGATAACACCATCAGCAGCTCGATGTTCATCTTCGGAAGTGACATCGTCAGCTCGGTGTTCATCTTGACGATGACATCAGCATCTTTTTTATCCACTGCCTTAAGTGGATGTATTCTGATTCCGCTTGCGGGTAGACCTATTGTCGAAGGCAGGATATTTAAAGAGTCAGTAGCATCAATAGATAACCCTTCTTCACGGGGCGGTGACTCTTCACTACAAGAAAGGAGTACTATCACCCCGCTAGAATTAATAGCAGTAAGTGGACGAGGTTTTAGAACTCCCTCACCTTTGGCAACAAACTCCTCACCTTTAGCATACATCACCTCGGAAACCACGGGTTCCGGGCGGAGAGTGGTGGAGAATAGGAAATTGTTGCAGGTACGCTCAAGGATAGGTGCGTCCTTTGGATCAATAGGACGGCGCACCATAAGACCTTCCTCATGGTCCAGAAGCGTACTGAGGATGGAGCCTTCACCTGCATAAACAAAAATAGAACATTCAGAACTCAAGCGAAACCCTAGATAAGTAAAGGCAAACTTACTCTTGTTAGGATTCTCGTAGTACGGCTCCAAATCAGGAAACGGCCATAGACGGCTCATCTTTGAACTCACCAGTGCTCCCTCGTGTATTGCACGCATGGGGGTAAGCGTGCTGGTCAAAGTATTGAACCAGGGAAGGTTCACCTGTGTGGTGCATGGACCACCGAAAGTTCCGCATCCGACTTACGATAGGTCATCGCAAACGGAATAACATCTTCCCGGATCCAAAAGAATTTTGGTTTCCACTCATGGACGCTACGGTACCATTCGGTACCGATAACCCCCTTTCTGGTGCAACTGTACCACCAGCCGCGATAGGTCATTTTATAAAAGATCGCAGACATACCGATGAACGGATCCATATTGCGAGCTTGACAATAGAATTCGAAGTGACGAATTCTCAACATCCCAAAGAGATGGATCTGCGATAGGTGGACTCCGTACGTCGTCAAGATTGATTCAACAAACTTCGTTATAGGGAACCTAAAGTTCCCTGTGGTGAAATGGTCCGCGTAGACGGCCATCTTCTTGGCCGGAGGATTAGTGGAAATAGAGTCGTCCGCCGGGTATTCAGGCTCCCATTCCGATGCCAATCCGTAAACATTAACAATATCCTCATATTCCTTCTTCCTGAAGTTAAAAATGACTTCGTGGTTAGCAGGGGCACTCTTCTTATTTCCTGCCATCAGAAAAGAATAAACTGTGCACGAGTTCTCGGAAATATTAAGTCTGAAGATTAAAGAATTGCTTTAGAGCTTTCATATCTAAAGTTAGAGAGAAAAAGAAGAAGAATTGGAAAGAGATAAAAATGAATAGATGTTGGAAACGGCTTATTTATACACATCGCATTTAATGCGATGGATGGGAAGCCAGTGAAGATAGAAAAATACGGCCTAATCAAAGGCTGACACGTCAGGCGGGAAAAACGAAAAAGCACAAACGGACTGCAGAAATACGTCACATACATCTTATCAATTATCCTGCAATATTTCTCTTTCCGCTACGCCATTACTTTTCTCCCACTTGCAAAGTTCAAAAATATCCTAAAATATCGCAAGCATACAATAATACACAATTTACTAGATGACAAAAAACTTTCTTTTCATTCATATCAAACGACAATTACAAAACATGAAAAGAAATTACAAGTCCTGATCTTGTCTTAGGGTCTTGAGCGGATGAATCTTCCGGAGGTGTAGGCGGAGTATCCTCCGTATCTGCCTCCAACTATTCTTTTAATATATTCACGCCGTCACTTGCCGCTGCGAACTCATGAAGCATGTCTTCCAAGGGAAATGATAAGTTTTCATATTCATTGAGACGCATCTCATACTCTTGAGCAACATCAAGTCCATGCAGCGGGTGTTCTTCAAACAAACGACCGGCATGAGCATACGCCATCCCTTCATTAAAGCCTGTCACGCGGCCGGAATTGGAAGAGGCAGTGAGTAAGAAAGCAAGGCTATCTGTCAGCTCTGCCCCTTCCTTGATATGTTTAATGACCTGCGGAGGAAAAAGAGATTCATTAATGATTGGTAGTATAACAAATATTGGTAATAAGGGAAGAAAACGTACCGTGTTAAGACCTTGGCCCAACAGCCATCATCGCTCCCACTCTGCCCGTTCCTCCCGTTCCTGAAGTTCATGGAACCCGTCAGCTATCTTTTGTTTATCATTTAATTGTTCTGCTGCACGGGCTTTCGCTTCATCATGCGCTTGCAGAAGCGAGTCATAGGCGACCTTCATATCGGTTTCCCTCTTCTCATTTAGCTCCGCCCGCTCCTTCTGCACTTTTGACTCCGCTTCAAGCTCTTGGATAAGAGCACCTTGGCAGGTCACTTGGGCCGCTAAGGCCGAATTGGCATCACACGCCTAGGCAAGATCCTCTTTCTTTCGTTGGGCATCTTCCCGAGCAGATTGGAGGACGGCATTTTGCCTATTGCAAGAATCCCTCCATTCATGGGATGCAATAGCATGTTTATCTACCTTAGCCTTCAAAGAAATCTTAGGATCTGATAATTTCCACTTGGCAGTATTGGCTGCCAAGCGTTGTTCGCGAGCCTTCTTCTTCGCTTCTTCATTAGATAGAGTCAATTCTCCCCATCGTTCCCCCATCGATCACCACTCGCGCATAATTTCTTGCCCACAAGCCATTGTATTGGCTAAGGACGAGGAATATTCTATATAAATATCATGGCGAGAACAACCGCGCTGATAGACCCGCTTCGCAGGCGGGGCACATTGATTGACAAATGTCTCACAAGTACCTGGATCGGTGAAGTGAGATCCCTTCACGATATCCCAATTAGGGATAAACATGTGGTCATCTTCTCCCAGATCAGGCTCCCCATAATAATCAAAGTTTGATGCTTGGGGATACACCAGGGTAAAAGAAGACACATGGGGCGAGTATTGATGTGGTTCATCACGTGACGCCACCCCTTCAACGCCCGATGACGGACGTTGAGAATGTAAACTTCCTCCCCCACCCTTTAGAAAGGGTGAGGAAGAGGTCAGAAACTCCAGTGAAGTTTGGTGTGGAGACTTCTGTGTTTTAGATGATTTCGCATCCGCAACCGGCTCCTTCATTTTGGAACTAGAAGCATTCCCAGCCTCAAACAAACAGGCCAACAGATCTTCAGTTTCTGGTGGGGGAGTGGAACCTCTTGATTTTCCTCAAACGGAGGAGTTGGTGGCTTATCTTCTTTCTCTGGCGGGGGAGATGGCAGTTTTTCATCTTCAGGTGTTGGTGACGGTAGCTTATCTGATGAAATACCCCCACCAACAACCCTAGCTGGATCTACATAACAAAATCGCACATGAGTAATAATTAAAGCATAAAAGTTAAAAGAAAGGTGTTACTTCGACTTACCAGTCATCCCTTTCATGCGGTCAGCAAACCTGATCTTTTGCTTCTTAGATGATGTGTCCGATGTTTCTTCGTTGATGGTTCTCCCTCGGCATCCGCGTGACTTGCACCCGCATCACTTGCTTGAGAGGACCGAAGATTCCTCTTATGCTCCAATTCTGCCAGCAGATGTAAGACATATGAAATTTCAAAAGCATCATCAGAAACTTCTTCTTCTTGAGATCATGACTCATCACTCGAAGAAAGAATGACGATCACCCCATCAAAAGTAAGAGTTTTGAGCGGATGAGGGTTAAAGATGTACGCACCTGTTTGGAAGATAGCTTCCAAAGCTATTGGTTCAGCACACACCTTAATAGGGAAAAGAAATTGACTCTGTGTCCTCTCTAGGACAGGCGTTCCTTTCACGTCACGGATACGTTTTCCCGTGCAACACCTATTCTCAAAGAGGGCATTCAGCATAGGCCCTTCACCTGAAAAATTAATAACAAGAAGTCAGTCAAAACTTTTATACGAAACAAAAGGGAGAAAAGGGAATAAAACTTACGCTCATTCACGCCCATAAAGACAGGCTCCAAATCTGGATATGGCCACAGGAGGCTCATACCCGCCCATAGTAGGGCCTCCTCAGGCAGGGCCCGCATTGGAGTTGGTTCTGAAACTAATACGTGGAACCATTCCTGGCCCTCGTGAGGAGCCGTATCGACCTCCGGGAAGGCCTCAGTGGCCGGACGACGGACCATAACATCTGGAATGACGTCCTCTAAAATCCAGAAAAATTTGTTGCGCCAATCTTCAGAGCCTTCCTCGGGCACAATGTCGATAACCCTTTCAGATATCGGATTGCACTTTAACCACCCGCCACGTTTGGTCATCTGATAGAACACGGGGAATCGGTTGATTCGAGGCAACATTCCTTTTGCCTTACACATGAATTCGAAGTGTCGGATTCGTATAAGTGCAAAAAGATGTAACTGGGATAGATGGATCCCATAAGCGCTTAATACCTTCATGAGAAACTTGGTTATCGGAAACCGAAGATTCCTATAAGTAAAAAATTCGGCGTATACTGCCATCTTGCCGGAAGGGGGCACGCTTGCAACAGACCCAGCGTTAGGGAATTCTGGTCCCCATTCTGGTCAGATACCGTAAGTGTGAAGTAGCGTTTCATACTCAGAGATATCCCAGTTAATATCTACAGTATCGATGCTTGGTACCAAAGATCTTGTGTTATTAGCCATCGATCCAACAATAAATGGAAAACAGCGAGCAATCGTGAAGAGAATCGAAAGATCAAATAGAAGATTGAGAAAAAACAAAGAAGAATTAAGATGTCAAAGGCGATAAAACTTCAATAAAATGACAACTTCTCCTATTTATACACATCGCAGTTAATGCGATGGGATACGAACAGTGGAGAGAGAAAGTTTTCGTCCACCCAGCATACGCCACGTCACGCGTGAAATTCGAAAAAGAGAAATAGGTGCACAGTCAGGTACAGTGACAGCCGGCATAAACGTCTCGTCACCTGTTCACGCGCCTGCCAGTGGTCAACTTGTCTTTTTTCATGGTTATCCACACCACCAACAGAAGATATTTCTACCAAATTCCAAAATTTAAAAACCCCCAAATTATACCTTAAGTCCAATATTCCACCCGCATAAAAACTTCACACGGAAGAAACACTGGACTAGGGGGGACTTATAGAGTAGGGTACCAAAATGACCTAAATACCCTTAAGTATCACCGCGGGTCAGAGGGAAGCTTCTCATATGGCACCCGCGGAGCATATAGATCACTCGCATAACTTATTTAACAAGGAACAACGATGTGTCCTAGTGAACACACGGGAAGCATCCAGGCACCCTCAAAAGTCACCCGCAGGATAACATATCCACCCGTTGGGATTAACGGAAGGCAATGCCACAGGACAGCTGTGATTAACTAATTACCTTCTAGAAGAATAACCACGATTGTTACTTGAAGAATACGTGACCCGTCAACCAATGAATAAAGGACAGCTGGCCAGGTTGCTATAACCGTGCACATGGCCAGGGATAAACTCGCCCTATCATAGAGTAACACATGCCCAGGTTGTTATACCCATGCACATGGGGCGTATAGCTCAGCCTATCACATGAGAACACGTGTCCAGACGGTTACGAGAGATCTTCTAGAATGGGATAGCTGGCCCAATAATATTCCCATATCCTTCGGCTATAAATACTCTCTTCATCTGCATGAGGTATTCATTCACTCCTCACTATTTACTCTAAATACTTAAGTACTTTCTCTCCTTAAGAACGGTACTTATTCCCACGCCGGAGGGTGGTTACGGGAAGCCCGCCCACCCCACCTTGTCCTTCCTGTAACGATCTCATGGTGTCTGTTTTGCAAGTTTCTGTCATTGGACTTGGGGAGATTGTGCTCATATCATGTTGGTTGTTGTTGTATCCTACCCTGTGGACTCATTGGATCTAGGACCCGTCAAGGGGATTAGATCCGTGTTTCTTCAGTAACCTGATCTGGTTTTTGTTTCCAACACAAAGCAAGCCACACCCAATTCAACCTATTGTTTCCGTTGTTAATGGTCTGATGTGTATCTCACGGTAATTCAAATGGCCTAAGGATATTAAAGATTGAGATAGAAGAAACAGTGACTTGACTCAATTCATATGCATGCCATTCATTAAAGAAAGAACACTTTAAATAGGGAAACAACCTAACCTAGACTCAACTAACCCCACTAAAATAATGGACACAATAACCACCTAAAACGTGGGATAGGAATCATACTCCACTACCCCTTTATTCTCACACATGCTTAAAAAGAAAACAAACAATTAACTTAAAACAAATAACTTGTGAAACAAGACCAAATTAACCCTCATGCATGCAGACCCGACCCGGTACACATCATTCCACCCCGCTTGAATTCGCCTTGTCCACAAGGTGAAGGTCAGGTTCTTTTGAGCTTCGATAAGCATCATGAGTTGTGGTTTCAAACACTTGTGGCCCGGTTTATAAACTTCATCACAATAATAACATAAGCCCCTTGACTGCCGGTCACGGATTTCGGCACTGGTGAGACGTCGGGCCGGAGTCGTAGTAGCTGATCGGATAGCGGGAACCGGTCCTAGCAAACTAGCAGCTTTTGCTTCTTCGCCAAAATTAGAGACATGACCCAACTTCAGTTTCTCTTACACAAGACGTGCCATGGAAATGGCCGCGGATAAAGAATGTGGGGGCTTCACTTTCACCTCCAAGCGGATCTCGTCCTTGAGCCCACCTACGAAAAAACCAATTAAGAAAGGCTCCGGTAAGCCATCGACCCGGTGGGAGAGGCGTTCGAACTCCTCTTGGTAAGCCCCCACTGTGGTAGTTTGTCTGAGGCGAGAGAGGGCTTCACCCGGATCCTCGTAATCAGTCGATCCAAATCGAGCATGGACAGCCTTAGCATACTCGACCAAGGTCATTGGCCCACCGGACTTATCGATCCACCGATGCCATTGTAGGGCGATGCCTTCAAGGTGAAACAAAGAGAGGATGACTTTGTATTCATCTTCCACCTTTTGAAATGAGAAATACTGTTCGGCATGATACAACCAACTAGTGGGATCACCACCATTGAATCGCAGAAACGATAACTTCAGACAGGGTTTTAAGGAGCGTGGAACGGCTTTTCCACCCCCGGTTGAGGGACCGGACGAGACTAGTGCATGTTGTGCTTGCATGGTAGAGGTGAGGCTTTGGATTTCGGTTAAGATTTTCTCGAGCATGGCGTCATGTTGCGCGAGGCGCTCATGAGTTTGTTGTTGGAACTCATAATTAGAGAGCTTTTAGGTTTCCATTGGATCGTCCGCTCTGATACCACTGATGTGTATCTCACGTTAATTCAAATGGCCTAAGAATATTAAAGATTGAGATAGAAGAAATAGTGACTTGACTCAATTCATCTGCACGCCATTCATTAAAGAAAGAACCCTTTAAATAGGGAAACAACCTAACCTAGACTCAACTAACCCCACTAAAATAATGGAAACAATAACCACCTAAAACGTGGGATATGAAACATACTACACTACCCCTTTATTCTCACACATGCTTAAAAAGAAAACAAACAATTAACTTAAAACAAATAACTTGTGAAACAAGACCAAATTAACCCTCATGCATGCAGACCCGACCCGGTACACATCATTCCACCCCGCTTGAATTCGCCTTGTCCACAAGGTGAAGGTCAGGTTCTTTTGAGCTTCGACAAGCATCATGAGTTGTGGTTTCAAACACTTGTGGCCCGGTTTATAAACTTCATCACAATAATAACATAAGCCCCTTGACTGCCGGTCACGGATTTCGGCACTGGTGAGACGTCGGGCCGGAGTCGTAGTAGCTGATCGGATAGCGGGAACCGGTCCTAGCAAACTAGCAGCTTTTGCTTCTTCGCCAAAATTAGAGACATGACCCAACTTCAGTTTCTCTTACACAAGACGTGCCATGGAAATGGCCGCGGATAAAGAATGTGGGGGCTTCACTTTCACCTCCAAGCAGATCTCGTCCTTGAGCCCACCTACGAAAAAACCAATTAAGAAAGGCTCTGGTAAGCCATCGACCCGGTGGGAGAGGCGTTCGAACTCCTCTTGGTAAGCCCCCACTGTGGTAGTTTGTCTGAGGCGAGAGAGGGCTTCACCCGGATCCTCGTAATCAGTCGATCCAAATCGAGCATGGACAGCCTTAGCATACTCGACCCAGGTCATTGGCCCACCAGACTTTTCGATCCACCGATGCCATTGTAAGGCGATGCCTTCAAGGTGAAACAAAGAGAGGATGACTTTGTATTCATCTTCCACCTTTTGAAATGAGAAATACTGTTCGGCATGATACAACCAACTAGTGGGATCATCACCATTGAATCGCGGAAATGATAACTTCAGACAGGGTTTTAAGGAGCGTGGAACGGCTTTTCCACCCCCGGTTGAGGGACCGGACGAGACTAGTGCATGTTGTGCTTGCATGGTAGAGGTGAGGCTTTGGATTTCGGTTAAGATTTTCTCGAGCATGGCGTCATGTTGCGCGAGGCGCTCATGAGTTTGTTGTTGGAACTCATAATTAGAGAGCTTTCGGGTTTCCATTGGATCGTCCGCTCTGATACCACTGATGTGTATCTCACGTTAATTCAAATGGCCTAAGAATATTAAAGATTGAGATAGAAGAAATAGTGACTTGACTCAATTCATCTGCACGCCATTCATTAAAGAAAGAACCCTTTAAATAGGGAAACAACCTAACCTAGACTCAACTAACCCCACTAAAATAATGGAAACAATAACCACCTAAAACGTGGGATATGAAACATACTACACTACCTCTTTATTCTCACACATGCTTAAAAAGAAAACAAACAATTAACTTAAAACAAATAACTTGTGAAACAAGACCAAATTGACCCTCATGCATGTAGACCCGACCCAGTACACATCAAGGTCTTGCCAGAGAAAAGTCGTCGGGGATGGTGTGCAAGTCCACCGAAACGAAACTCCCAGTGGCTTGAGACAAGCTTTACCTAGAATTTGTCTACCGTCGTCCGGTCGCTCAATCCTCCGTTTTTAATAGTTGACGCTGTGAGTGGTCTTGCTATAGACAAAGTTGAACGATTGTGGAGTTGATATGAAAGTCGTCATAAACCGAGCTCCCGGTATCTTAAAGCTTGCTTGACCAGAATACGACTAGCTTCTGGCCGCTCGATCCTTCGTTTCTCAAACGCTGACGTGTTGGTGGTTTGTGAAGATCCTGCGATAAAGACAAAAGAATAGGGGAGAGAACTTACCTGGTTGCCGAAGGCTTTGTTACTGATACCGTCGGGGATGCGGGTTTGCTGGTTGACGTTGGAATTAGACGTACGAAGAGAGTTTTTAGAGAGAGAAAGTTCCTTTCTTATATCATAAAACCAACGAAGATTAAAATGTTTTTTTTAAGGAGGGTGTGCATGTTGATGTTTTTTTAAAGGTCAATTTTATTAAAAGGAAAAGAAAGATCATTTACAAGAAGAGCCCTAAATTATAAAGGAAAAACATAATAACATTGAACCGAGCCTACAAAAACAAACACATTACAGTGGAAAATTAGTAAGTTAAATATGCACTATTTCTCCCAAGGTAGCTCAACTTAAAGTTGCTCGTTTACTTTGATGTTTACTCATAAGAATAATATGATCTTAGCAGGGGAGTCTTGGAGGGTGTGCGAGCCGCACCATCGGCCGGGGCACATAAGTTTCGGGGGCATAAATTTTTTTAATCATATTACATATATATGTTTTTTTGTGTTAAAAATAATGTTATTTGCAATGGTTTATGAGATAATTACATGCTCCGAATAGTTTTTGCTTATAATAAATCGGTTGATAAAAGTTTTATCCATGTACATTAGTGAATAAAAAATTTTCGTTAAGGCCTACGGTCCTTTTTATTTTGGCTCGGCCGAGGTATTTAAATTCTCGAATACGGCCCTGGATCTTAGTGTCATTTATCACTTTGACCATGTGATGGTATATATATGTTCGCAAAACATGTTTAATACTACAAAATAACTTCAACATTATAATGACCCCTTGGAATTTACAATTTTGCAATGATAAGCTTTATGTTTAACAATGTTCATTTATTTCAAAACGTCTCTTTCTTACAAATTCGTTGTTTCTAACTTTTCTGTAAAATCTATATAATTTAAATAAACATCAGCTTTATTTAAATTTATCTTCAAATTTTGTTAACTACCAAATAGGGTTCTCGCTTATATAGCTTATTAGTTTGAGGCTCGTGTATTACATAGACAATTGATGATTAAACTTTAATCATTAAGTGAAATACAGTAAACAAAATGATCATATATTGTAAATACAATTACAATTTAAATTAAATTACATAAATTACATAACTAAGATTACACAAATATGCTACAAATAAGTAAAAACTTCCTTTTACATTACACTTGTGATTGTATTAGTAGGTATACATTGTTTATCAAAAATCAAAATATTTAGTCTATGTCTGCTTGTAACCCTAAATAAGGTAACATATAGGTCTGCTAATAACTCTTGATACAGCCACGTATAGTTGTCCGTGTGACAAAAAAGGTTTTCCAAGTACATCTCAACTCTAGATAAATGATAGCACATCCATGAAACTAATAAAAAAATATTCACACACATAAAATATCATACATCTTAATCAATTATAATATGATATCATTTGAGAACATCTGCTCATGTTTCTCCAAAAAAAACATGATTATCCCAAAAACCATATTACCTGAACTTTGATGATATAATCATGATATATTTATTGTCATTAATAAATATATGGTTAGTATGGCAAATACATACTAACCTTAAACCGTGTTCAAATAATAGTGATTATCTGAGTTAGCAGAATATTAAAAGATTTTAAAGTTGAATAAAGTAAATGTAGTAATTCTTATAAATAATAGTTGAAAGTAATGCTATCACTTTTACCCGTAACCTGAAACCCGACCCAAGAAAAACCGTACCCGAATCCAAACTATCCCTAGAATCTTTAGAATTTGAAATTGATTAATCATGATATATTTATTGTCATTAATATTATGTGTATGACAAATTTTTAATTGACTTTATATTTTACGATTAAAAATTGTATAATCAAGCAACATAAAAACCAAAAATTAAAATATAACAAAATGATTTCTTTCATTTCATATGAATGTATAAATGTATTGTCAGGAAAATGGCAAATACATACTAACCTTAAACCATGTTCAAATAATAGTGATTATTCTGAGTTAAAAGAATATTAAAAGATCTTAAAGTTGAATAAAGTAAATGTAGTAATTTGTATTTATAATAGTTGAAAATAGTGTTGTCACTTTTACCCGTAACCTGATACCCGACCCAAGAAACCGTACCCGAACCCAAACTATCCCCACCCGAGAAACTCAAACCCAAGAAAATACTAACCCGAACCTGAACCGAGGTAATTCGGGGTGGTTCAAATTTTAGGTTTTGGGTCAACCCGAATAAACTTATAGTTTTAAAATCATAAATACTTTTAGGTATTAAAGGCTAAACCATAGCCACTAACGTTATCATGATTTAGTCCAAATAGATTGTTCTCATTACACATATTATAAAATGACTTTTATTTACATCTAATAAAAATAAACTTTTATTCATATATTGAAATGACTTAAAAGATAAGGACCGTATATTAAAATTGGTTGAAAAAAGGTGAGAATGACTATGAGATTGACAAGTGGCAAAAATGATAGTTTTTTATTAAAATATATAGAATATAGATATAGATATAGGGGTTGAGTTTTCTACAAAGGGCAACAAAAATGAGAAGTGTGAGAAGACATAATTAATTGACATGTGTCACGTAGGACCAAAGGAAAAAATGTATAAAAGTAATATCACATTTTCTCTCTCCACATGTAAGTCACATGCTAATTCCCCCCACCATTTTTAAACTTCTATAACTTTTTCATATGATATTTTTTTAAGAAATAAAATTCACCATAATAACAAGCATTTTTTTATCTTTAATATGAGTATGATTTTGTTAGATAAAAATAAAAAATAATGTACGTCATTTTGTCTTTTTTGCTTGCCATTATGTCTTTCTGTTTGTCAATGTGATTTTTTCGCCGTTATGTTTTTCAACTGATCATTGTGTTTTTCTAAATACTGATAACACCGTTGTGTAATAATATATAAATATAATGAAAAATACCAACAAATTATCTAATACATAAAACACAATGATGAATACATATTACACAATAACGTGAAATGTAAAACACAATAATGTATGCATATAACACAATGGCCTGACATGTAAAACACAATGGTAAATACATATTACACAATGACTTGAAACATAAAACACAATGGAATCTATATATTACACAATGACTTGAACGTAATACATAATGAATATAATACTACTTTTCTCAACTTAAGTGAATGTTGAGCACAATGACTAATGATAAGTTGAAAGACAAATGTTTAGCATAAAGACACATGATGAACAAAAAGACACAATTATGTAATCTATGTTCTAATATTTATCTTAAATATGAGTACCAATTGAAAAACACAATGACCAAAATCCATAGAATAGTAACCAAATTTGAAAGTTGTTCCAATCAGGTCACTGATAAAAACTTTTTATTCCAATCAGGTCATTGAACTTTTATTTTTGTTCCAATCCTAGATATTTTACCTGGATAGCAGGTAATCTAGGTTTTTTTTTAAATTTTTCAATGTTTTTACATTCCATAATAACTTTTAAAGGTTACGAAAATTAGTAAAAATGTGAAATATAATTTTAAAATTTCAAAAATTTGCAAAAAAAAGTTGGGAAAGTTGCAATAAATTGCAAAAATTAAAAAAAAATGTTCAATTTTTTTTTTGTAAAATGGCAATAAATTACAATCCTTTTAGTTATATTGTTAAGGTGGTAAATGGGTTGGGTTGGGTCGAAACGGGTCATGGGTCGGAACGGGTTAGGGTTGAAACGGGTCACTTAAAAAAAGGGTTGTTTTGGTTCGGTTCGAAACGAGTTAGGGTCAACAGGTTCAGGTTAGAAAGGGTCAAGGTCGGAATTGGTCAAAACGGGTTTTGGGTCAGTCTTTTTTTTGACCAACGAATTTTCAACACGTTACAGCTCGTTTTAACAGCAAAAGCTCGTATAAGCGATTTTTTCAGTTCGTTTCAGCACCTAACAGGTCGTTTAAGCGATTTTTTCATTTTTCAGTACGATTTTCAGTTCGTTTCAGCACCTAATAGGTCGTTGAAACGAACTGAAAAATCGCTTAAACGAGCTGTTAGATGCTAAAATGAACTGAAAGAACGTTTAAACGAGTTGCTAGGTGCTGAAACGAACTAAAAGATCGCTTAAACGAGCTGTTAGGTGCTGAAACGAACTGAAAATCGCTTAAACGAGTTGTTAGGTGCTGAAACAAACTGAAAAATCACTTAAATGAGCTGTAAGGTGCTGAAACGAATTCAAAAACCGCTTAAATGAGCTGTTATGTGCTGAAACGAACTAAAGATTGCTTAAAAGAGCTGTTAGGTGCTGAATTGAACTGAAAGATCGCTTAAACGAGCTGTTAGATTTTGAAATTAACTGAAAGATCTCTTAAACGAGATGTTAGGTGCTTAAACAAACTGAAAGATCGCTTAAACGAGCTATTAGGTGCTAAAACGAACTGAAAAATCGCTTAAACGAGTTGTTAGGTGCTAAAACGAACTGAAAATCGCTTAAACGAGTTGTTAGGTGCTTAAACGAACTGGTAAAATCGCTTAAACGAGCTATTAGATGATTAAACAAACTGAAAAAATCGCTTAAACGAGCTTTTGCTCTTAAAACGAGCTGTAACGTGTTGAAAACGCACTGATTCGTTGGTCCAAAAAAACTGACCCGAAACCCATTTTGACCTGTTCCGACCTAGACCCGTTCTAACCCGAACTTGTTGACCCTAACCCGTTCCTACCCGAGCCAAAACAACCCTTATTTAAAGTGACCCGTTCCGACCCTAACCCGTTTCAACCCTAACCCGTTCCGACCCATGACCCGTTTCGACTCAACCCAACCCATTTGCCACTGCTACCTGACAATATAACTAAAAGGATTGTAATTTATTGCAATTTTCCAAAAAAAATGACATTTTTGCTTTTTTTTTTTAATTTTTGCAATTTTTCGAACTTTTTTTTTTGCAAATTTTCGGAATTTTAAAATTATATTTCGCATTTTATTAATTTTCGCAGCCTTTAAAAGTTTAAAAGTTATTATGCAAAGTAAAAACATTGAAAAAAAAAAAACCTAGATTACCCTCTATTTAGGTAAAATATCTAGGATTGGAACAAAAATAAAAGTTCAATGACCTGATTGAAACAAAAGTTTTTACCAGTTACCTGATTGGAACAAGTTTCAAAGTTGGTTACTATTCTATAGAGTAATCCCTTAAAATTAAAGATATAATGTTTGTAGAGCATGAGATGTAAGTGCTTTAGAGAAGACTAGTAAGTACCCGAGCGATACAGCGGCAACACTTGGTAAAAGTTTATAAACTCGAGCTGATAACACATGAGACGGTCTAGGTAATAAGCAGGTTCCACGGGTGGGCGGGTTTCACGGGTATATGTTATTAACGGGCTGCATATTACTAAGGCTGATTTAAACATGTAAAACCCATGATGTGAAAACGTTAACAATCCAAAACATTGTTATACACAATTTAAAGATACAAGAAAAAAATATATGTATTCAAATAAAGTGTCCTGTAAATCATTTTTGAAAAAA
The DNA here is from genome assembly GCF_021521415.1 of Bidens hawaiensis. Taxonomy (NCBI): domain Eukaryota; kingdom Viridiplantae; phylum Streptophyta; class Magnoliopsida; order Asterales; family Asteraceae; genus Bidens; species Bidens hawaiensis. The sequence goes on from NW_027491034.1 coordinate 3,755,735, forward strand.
GTAACATACAAAAATACACGAAACTAACATCAAGAAATATTTGGAAGTTGATCTTCTAGTGGGTGCAATCTGTAGCGTCGATTCATAAGCTTTTACTCCTCCATTGCCTTTCCATCATGTTATTTGAGAAATTACCGTTTTACCCCTAAGTCTGCCAAAAAAATGAAATTCAGTCCCAAAATCAAAACTTCGATTCACATAAACTTGTAAAATGAAGTTGAAATTTGATCGGTGAATCAAGTTCCTAATGCTAAGCAATTACATACAAGCACATAAGAAATAAATCGATAGAGCCTTATTTTCTGTAAATCTAAAACGAATTGTATGGCTTTGAGAGAATCACATATGAGTCACAAGAGAATGGCCCAGCCCAGAAGTATTCAGCATCCGACGCATTTTTAGAAGATTTCCTCTTTGAAAATTGGGCTCTGGTTGTTAGCATTCCTTCATCATATTCACCCTTGAATTAGAATCAGTTCAACCAATCAAATTTAAACATTATTAAATAAGATAGATTCAAGAAAGTTTGCACATCACCTCTAAAAGATGTGTTTGGTGGTGCTTCTAAATGCAAATAGTACAGATATATTTTTTTTCTTGATGTGCGCACACTAACAATTCTCTGGTTCTGTATCATTTTTGAATGTACCGAAAATAGAAAAAATTGAACCGCCAATAAAAATCGAACCAACTTTTGTAATTGAATCGGTCCCATAAGAACTGGAAACCCGCCTTTTCTTACTAGTGCATCTTTATTATCACCTATTTCAATTTAAAATGTGTATTGAAATTTTGATTCAAACAAGCCAAATGTAACTTTTTAGCCAAATGGGTCGATAAAAAGTATTTTAACCAAACGGATTGATCCGAAATTTTTAACAAAATGGGTCGTGTGTCCAGCATCATGAACCAGTTACATGTACAATGTCAAGTTTGATTTCCATAGGTCAAGACTAGTACTTAAAGGATAAACGAGTATACTCAAACTATGAAAAATACTCAAGATCCGAGCTCAAGCTTAAAAAAATATAGCTCAAAACGAGCCGAGCTCAGGTCTAAAAACGAGACTAAGCTGGCTCGTGAGCCTAAACAAACTCATAAATATTATGAAAAGAACTAATAATATAGATTTGTTTGGGTAAATACGGGTTGAAACGGGCCACAAAATCATAACTAAAGTGCAATTGTTCTTGACACAGTCTAAATATGACAATCGATTTGGGCGAATTGCATCTCGAATGTTCCCCTTCAATCCAGCCATGGCACTATATAAATCAAACTCCATAAATAAATAACTTTTACGTACAAACCAAACCGATACCTTTATAAAATGACCCGTTTTGACATGAACCAAACATACACCGTTATAAAACAAACTCGTTTTGACCTGAACCAAACCGATACCTTTTTAAAAAAAGCCCGGGTTGACACAAACCAAACCGATACATTTTTAGAAAGGCCCGTGTTGACACGAACAAACCGATACATTTTAAAACGACATGTTTTGACACGAACCAAACCAATATATTTTTAAAACAGCATGTTCTGACCCGACCCAAACATACACCTTTTTGAAATGGCACGTTTTGACTTTTGACCCGAACCAAACATACATATCATATAACATTTTAATTTTAAGTTTTTCATTTTTAAATTACTATATCATATACCATTTTAATAATAATAAAAGCATATTCAATAAACAATTGTTTAAAACCTTTTTTATTTGAAAACGAACCTGAATGTAGAATGCAAGACAGAATATATTTTAAGCCAGCCAATATGGGAATCACCATGATATGAGATATGCATTCCCCTCGTTAATCATTTGGAAAAGACCGTCCAGTTGCAGGTAAGAGTGTAGCCTTGTGTTAAATAACCATGAAATCTAGTTGCCACAAATCATACCTTTGGTAAGTTTTTAATTATCTGCTTCATTTCGTCTTCAAAGTTGGCTTTCAAATTCTGTCAGCTTCACCAATTACAAAGTTCTGCAAATTCAAAACTTGAAATATGAGCTACATGAGTTTCCAAATTAAAGGTTACAGGGTCAAAACTACCATGAGGTTCTTGAAGATAAAAGCTTTGGCGTTTTGCAGATGATTATGAAGTGGCCAGGAGAAGCTGCCAATGAATTCACTACCTTCATAATATCCGGAAAAATCAGGTTTAATCGGAACACTAGACTCCGCCACAAGAACCATCACTGAAAAACTGAGTTTGGGAAAAAATCAACAAGATAACATTTTCGTTAATTACTTGAATAATAATAATAATAATAATAATAACAAAAATAATATACATGGCCATAATCAAGAACGGTAGCTTTATATCCTTGTATAAACCAATAACTAAAAGAGCACATTAGTTCTTCATCTAAAGAAAAATCTCACCACCAGCAAGAAACATATTACTTGGATAGTTGCATTTATGCAAGAAACAAACTAATAAGTGCATACATTATTCTGACTTTAGGGATCAAACATACTACTTTCAGTAGGGCATGTAAACAAACCAAACTATTAGTGAATCGTCCGACATAAAGTTCGTGTGTTAAATAAACGTACGAACATGAATAAAATTTTTTGCTCATGTTTAAATGAACAAAGGTGAACACTTGTGTCATTCGTTTATTTATGTTTGTTAACGTTCGTTCTTTAATTTATTTTATGTTTGTTCATGACGTTATTTAATATATTCATTTAGATTATTTAATCCCACTACAGTTTAGTCTATATTCAATAAATCTTACGCCCTATACATTATTGTTCACATTTACAATGTTTGTTTGTGAACTGCTCGTTATACAGATAACGAACCCATTCATTTTCTTAACAAACGAACATGAACAAGAATACCATGTTCATTAGACTTTTCGTGTTCTTTCGTTTGTTCGGTTAAAGTAAATGAACGAATATTTGAGCCCGTTTATGCAAAAACACCTGGTAACATTTGTACATTGTGTGGTCATAAAAACCTACACCAATTTTCATTATTAATTACATAGTTTGTATATGTTGATTGAAAAAGTATAAAAAACGGTACCTGAAAATGACGTGGTATTATAGAAACGACCTTAAAGGCCGATTTATCACAACATTCCACAATGTATAATGCTTTTTCACCCAAGCTTCTTTCCAGCTCAAACCCAGTCTAAAGATATAACTTTTGTTATTATTTGTATAATCTAATACAACATACATGCATGCAAATATATATGTGTGTATATATACCTCGTGCATCAGGCGAACCCATTCATCTTCAAAGGCAGAGGTCCTAACCATTCAACAGCCTTTTCAATTTTTTTATGAACTACAATAGTGGCTAGTCCTGGTTGACCATTGTACTGCAATATCAACACATACATTTTATTTACCTTTATAATACAATATAAACCACATCTCCAAGAAAACAAAAACAAAAACAATGACATACTTAAGAACTGAAGTTAGCTCACTCACAAAACGCCACCATCGACAGCAACAAAATGTTCCGCAGCGTTGCACGCTCTTATTTTGAGGTTATATGATCCATTCATTATTTATCCTGCACAAGTAACTTAACTATGATCTAGAAGTTATATCTACCTTCAAATCAGCACTTGCATAGAACACTCACAAAGCCGAGCTGCATATCATTAGCATATTTGCAGCCGCATATGTGCTAATAAGATCAGGGCTAGCATGTCGTTTTCTGACTTGTGAGAGCATTCCACACAATTAATCTTCTATCTTGAGATGGTCTAACTAAATGACATATCTTTACCAATCTAATTCAGTGAATACACGTAAATTTAGTTTTGATATTAAGATTAGCAAGTTCATATATATAATCTAGTGAGTACGCCTGAATTTAACTTTGATCTTAAGATTAGCGTGCCTAATTCTAGGGGTGTAAATAACAATTCAAGCCGCTCGCGAGCTACTTGAGGTATGCTCGCAAAAAGGTTCAAATTGAGCCGAGCTTAACCAAGGTCGAGCCTAAATATAAGCATGCTTAATAAATGAGCCTGATTAACCAACGGATTAACTCAGATCTATATGATTAACAATAAGATCTAAACCATAAAGGATCTAGTTCATTATTACTCTTAATTATGTATATATATATATGTGTGTTATATTAATTGTATTATATGAGTATATATTAGTAATAGATTAAGGGAGTGAAGCTTTGATCGAGAGGACAAATGGACAGAGGTTTGATACGTTAATGCTCAAAACTTATATTAATAGAGGAAGACTCCTCTATAAATAGAAGATGGAGTCTAGTTCGTTACACATTCCGTAACGAACTAGCCTCCACTTCGTTACAATATATTACATTAAATAAACATAACAAATTATCCTCTAATTCGTTAAACATCCTTAACGAATTAGGAGGAATAGTAACTTAAGCATCTAGTTCGTTTGTAACATCTCGTTTTCTCGTTTCGGTTAACAAATAAAAATATGCGTTATTATGAGTCGGGCTAGTGTTGGATTAAATAAATATGAGTTATGGACTTGGGTTAAAAGGAAAAGAAGAAAACGACCATGGGCATAAGCCCATAACCCATTATATATATAAACAGTAATTAACCCTTAATCCATTCATTTACACATATTCCATACACCACCCAAAACACACACTTAAGATCTCTCTCTCTAGTTTCTCCGTCCCTCCCTAGCCAAAATCACCAAGGAAACCGAGCACCGACACGAGGAAATGATAGTATGATATTGTATAAACCCAAACCCGTAAGATTTAGTCACGAGACGACGAGCCGACACCCTAAACCGTTAAAGTTATGAGATCCGGATGGAATCGGGTATAAACCGAGCAAACGATGGGCTTAGGGGTCACCCTAGCTCAGATATGGATCGAATGGGACTAAAAACGGTGAAAAACGAGTGAGATCTCGCTTTTCCGGCGAGATCGCGTTTTTCGGCGACGACGGTGCCGGAAAAGTATACGAGGTAAAAGAATGTCAGAGAATGTTTCTACATTCTCTGACCTAACCCTAATTCGTTAACGAAATAGGGGTGATTCGTCAAGTGATTCGTTAATGAAATCTTAACGAACTAGCCTTAGTTCATGTCCCAGTTCGCTATGGTAAAGGATAACGAATTACCCCCCGATTCGCTATGACCATTCGATAACGAAATAGAAGGTACAATTCGTTACCTGGACTGATTCGTTATATGGACTGATTCGTCTAAGGACCAGTTCATTTGAGGGTCCAATTCGTTACAAGGACCAATTCGTTATGATAACTCAATTCGTTATGAACTAAGTAACGAAATAAAAGTTTGATAAAATTACATAACAATCCCTGGACTTAAAAAGAAATGATTTTAATTACAAAATAACCCTTGAATTTTATTAATTTATAGAAGATACCTTAAAGGATTAGGAGGTTAACCACGAAATATTATTATGAAATCCTAATGGAAAATGTGTTAAGATGGTTAATGAAAATAAAATTTTTCCAAGCTGACATGGCAGCTTAACCCCAACCAGGGGCTCTGCCCCTTGGACCCCGCTAGGGGCTGCCGCCCCTAGAACCCCGATGACAGGGGTTCGTTGAGGGTAATAATTAAACTAGAAACGCGAAATGGGTAGCGATAGATAATTGACACGTGTAATTGTTATGCAATTAGTCTCACACAACTAAAGAAAGGAATAACCATAAACGGTGAACGTAATCGCGTTCAGGTGAGTTTCTAGCCCCATTCCTTGTTATGTTTTCGGGGTTGTGTGCATACTCGATGTGATTAGCTAATACGCTTATCCTAAGTGATAAGTGTATGCTGTATGTGTATTATGTGAAATGTATGAATGATTCTTGTCGGTACGTGAACGATCTTCGGATATTGCATGTACTACCAGGTAATGGTTGATGTATGTACGTATGAAACTTACAATTAAGTATATAGAAAAGTATGGTATGGAGGTATGGAAGAAAGGTTGACCGGACACTAATAATATCCGAGGATGGAGGGTACCGGACCCTAAAAATATCTGAGGATGGAGGGTACCGGACCCTAGTAATATCCGAAGATGAAGGGAGACCATACCCTAATAATATCCAAGGACGGAGGGTACCGGACCATACTAATATCCAAGGTATGTAGGGTGAAATGCCCTTTATAATGTGTGGTTAACTATGAATGTGTATGGACGAATGATGAACAGGATATGTATGTAATACGTACCTTCGGGCAAGTAAATGTATATATAAAGTAAGTTATGTGATTAACTAGAACTCACTCAACGTAGTTGACTTTTAGTATGCATGTAGGTTAACAGATTGAGACAGCTGTTTGAGATGGACACATGGCAGGATTGAAGAGGCTGACATCTGAAGATTGTCATGATGTTTTGAATGTTATATTTTATGTTATGTTTTAAAAGACAAATCATGGATATTTGTAACGAATGGTTGATGTTTTATATTATTCCGCGAAGGTTTTAATTAACTCTAATATTTAGAACTGCGTTTATGAGTAAATCCAACGTCAAAAGTGAGGCACCGGTAACGGGGCCTTACATCGTTAAACATCCTTAACGAACTAGATTGACCATAACGAACTAACTTAATATAATAATCTTTCTTTCATTAATAAATACAAAAGATAAATACAAAGACTCGAGACGCAAAACCGTGCACTAACAGACACCCCCTCGTCTTGAGCTCTTTGTCTTTAAGTTATTTGAAGCGCTTGGACTGCCAGTCTCTGTAGCTGTGAATCCCATGCTCATGACACACACGAACAACACGTTGAAATTGCATTGCTCAGTCATAGTCTTCACGACGCTCAATTAATATTTTATTCTTGAACAACACATCATTGTCGGTCTCTTTCAAGTTCACGAGCCACATTGGATAAATAATCTTAATCAGCTTGGTAATTAAGCCCTTTCCCAAAACAATAACGGCCTCACCAGTATGATTGTCATAGAACCAGCGGTTGAACGATAAATACATATGCTGATTCAGCGTCTTGACTGGTACCCGCTTCATAGTCTTCGATGGCTTTACTTTAAGCACGAGCTTCCTCCACCCGTCTTTAGATCAATCTCGTCAATACGTTTACGGGTTGGTATCTGCGGCTTAAAGAATTTAAACCCGTGGTTCACCTCGAACAGCAAATGTTGGTGGAACCAACTTGCATGGTGATTCCCGCCATGGTTTATAAACGGTCGACTCGCAAGGGTACGAACATCCCAACGCGGTAATGACAGAACGTCAGTAATCTTTTCAAAATACTGGACGCCGTTCTCCCATTTGATAATGCAGACCTTTAAATCAGAATTATAAAGCCATGAAATGATATCACCACTTACTTTAGACATGGCTTTTAAAGAAGTTCCACTTTCAACTCTTGATCAACATACCTGTAAGAATCAATAATCTTACGAGCACTCTTGTAACTGTAAGCAAACCAACCCTGAATATCCTCAACAGACGGATCAGTCTTCGAATCGAATCTTGTATCAACACTTTTACCCTTTAAGACCTTCTCCAACAGATCTTGGGCTGCTTTGACAGTCTCTTCAGTGAATACCGGAGCACCCTGATCAACATTTGTTTGTTGAAACAAATCAGGGTATTCCTCAGCCGTGACGTCCTCAACCTCTACCTCCTCATCTTCATATATAAATGACGTGTTTATCTGAATCGTTGGATCATTTAGAATTTCCACGTCGTTCATCTCATCTTCATTCAAATCAAGCAGTATAGAAATCTGCTCTCGTGTTAAGGATCGTTCCACGAACTACCCCACCTCAATATCATTAGAATTAACAATGCTTCTAATCACCCTTATCATCAACGAATATAACAGTGTCAACCTTTATCGATTCAATCGGCTTGACATTCATCGAATCTTGGAAAACGATTATCTGTTTTCCCGAATCACCAGCTGCAGCACCAGTACCTGCACCGGAGGAAGAGTTGTGAGTTTGTTTCGTCTCACCCCCAGCACCTGACTCATCAGGATCTTCATCATCATTTCTGAGCTTCTTTAGTTCATCTTCTTTACATGTAAGCTGCAGAATCATGTCCTCTTTTTCTTTTAACTTCACCCCCTAAGACGTAACAATCTCACGAAGGGATTTGGTCTCTTTTTGGCAAAAGAGACATAGCTCAGCAACTTCTTTTGATTTTTCATCATACGTTCCTGAGTCAGACGGTCAGCGGCCATTTGATTTTCATACAGATGAAGTAAGCTCAAGAGCATATTCATCTGTTGATCATGTGGCATGGCATGAAACGAGGGAGGGATTGGCTGAACAGGACCTTGAGGACGATTAAGCCTCATAAATGACACATCCATAGGTGGTGGTGGCATCATCGTCGGTGTTGGTGAAACCACCGATGTAGCAGTCGTAGGCCTTGGCAAAATATATAGAACTGACTGTGGAATCATGCCAAGCCTAGGATCGGATGTTAGAGTGGTCGTCAACGTAAATTCCGGGGTGCTAGTAGTAAGCGGCACCGCCGGTCGTTGAATAACAGACGACCTTGGAGGCTGGACTCCAAAAGAAACACCAGCTCCAGCAGTCACTCGACGTTTCGAGGACCCTTCACCAGCCACCGCTTTCCTTTTTCTTTTTTCGTTGAGCAGCTTCAGCAACAGCTGCCTCAACCTCAACACGATGTTGTTGATCATTTCCACCATCATTATCATTGTTCCCACCTTCACCCTCTTCACGCTCAGAATCCGAGTCATCATGAATCCAGTGATCATCAGAGGGACATACATAATCAGGATTGGATACGTGACCAATCAAACTTTTGAATTTTGGAGGAGGATCTTGACGGTATTGCTTCATACTCCGCATAGTATCCTCTTTTATGTGCTCCAACTTTAATTTATCTTCGAGTAGTGTTGGATCGATCACTAAATCACGAATTGCATCATGAACAAGCAGCTGGATAAACCGAGGATACATTAAGAATTTCGTGCGTCGTTTCTCTACAAGACAATTTTCTTCGAGATGATAGAAGATCATCTCAGAGAAGTTGAAGTGTTCAATATTAACGCAATGAACGCCGATTGAAGCATGATACGGCATTCGTCAAAACCTCCTTTCCGTCCACCAAGGCAATGTATAAGAACATGTAGTAAGTTCTTGAATGTGGGGCACAAGTTCACCTTGTTATACATGGAACTATCAAGATTGCCAGCGTAGAATAAACGATTAAATAACCCTCTAATCAGCTCCTTGTGAGACTCACTCGGGTCATCAATAGTATCTCCGAACCTCAACACCCGTTGAATAGTCTCAGTTGATATCACAACTGGACTTCCATTCACCTCAGCAGCAATGTGATTCTCAGTCTCCACATATCTAGCAATGTTCCAGAACTGACGGACGATGCTTAATCGAACGTCCGGATTTGCTGTGACAGCATAGTAGATACGCGAACGGCGAATGAAGGCCAACATCTCCCCAAAGACATCCTCGTCAGTAAAATATTTACCGACAAAGGCACAATTATTATGTCTTTGTCGTACGGAAGTAAGGGAAGATCTTGTTCCCGTTGTTGTTGTTGTGGCTCAGTAGCGGGAGGATCCTGATCCATATTATCGGCCATAACTGGTAATAAAATAGACACAAGAATTAGTAAAATTAAACTTATACATAATAATTTAAAAGATAGAAATTAAAACTTAAAACTTAACTAAAATTATACTAATGTATAAACTATTAATTTTATAATAATTTAAAGTGTCATTCGTTAAATAACTGATTCGTTATAACAAACTGGTGATTCGTTATGATGAATTAGCTACTTCGTTATCAAGTAAATAAGACGAATTAGATCTAACGAATCAGGGGTGATAGTATAACGAATTATAGTCTGATTCGTTATAAATAAAAAATTAAAATCTGATTCGTTATAAATAATGAATTAAAGTATGATTCGTTATAAATAACGATTGATATCCTGATTCGTGTGATCTGTGTAACGAATTGGACACGAAACAGTTCCAATTCGTTACAATATAACGAATTGCCCATAAGCTTAATGTTTGACTGATCAAGTCCAAGTCAAAATTACCAAGAACTTCAAAAAGTCAAAATTACAATCTGAAATCAATTCAAACATAAGCAACGATGTAAAACCAAACAAATGATCACAGGGATCTCGGAAACACATCGCGAGCTGATTCATCTTGTCCATTTGTACCAAAACATGATATATAATAGGTAAATTAAGGGTTTTAGTAATAACTTAAAACCGATAACAAAATCGATTGATTAACCCATTAGATCTTTATCAAAATCGACGAAAATCATTACGTTGGAATCGTCTATACCTTATGATTCAGTCTTGATGAACAAAACACAATAAAATGAAGATTGGAAATTCTGGAAAAATCGGCCAGATGTTCGTTACTTAAGTGAGAAGAAAGATGAATAGTGAAGACGAAAGGGCTTCACATATCCCTAGATACCCTAACATGGCACACTCTCCAATGCAACGAATCATCTGATTCGTTTAAATTTGAAATAACAAATCAGGTGATTCGTTATCATAACAGCACACGTGGCATAACGAATTAAAGTTCATTCGTTAACATTTAAGATGAATTAAAGACGAATTAGCAGTAATTCGTGCTTGATTCGTTAAGTTATGTTTAACGAATTACATGTCATTCATTACAGAGTGGCGGAAGCGAAATAAGTTAACGAATCCAATTCGTTATGAATGACCTTAATTCGTTATTCATGACTAGCGAATTACATTTATGTAATTTTAAATTAAATAATTAAATAACTAAATTAATTAAATAAACGAATAATTAAATTAAATTAATTAACTAATAATGTTTGTTAATACCAATTGTTAAATTAAATATAATCAACGAAATCCCGTATTTCGAAGATCAAATACCTTAACGTGTTTTGCGTTAAAAAAATGGTTAAATAATATGTAAACGAAAAAGCAAAATCTTTTTGGTATTTTGAACTTTTGAAGTAACATATTTACAAGAAAAATATCCGAAAAATGTTTTTTGAGTTTTTGTATGATTTTTCAAAAGCAGTACGTATTGTTTGATTTTTGGTGAGTTTAAGCAGAGAATCATATTGATCAGATTGCCTTTCCATCACAGTTTTATATTTCAGCGATATTGTGACTTGCATTAAGTCGTTCATTGATATTGTTGTCCACTTAAATCTTATAACAAACTTTCAAGCATTTTTGTGATATGATTAATTGTATATTAGAGCACAGAATATCAGAAACTATCAGCCTCTAATCTCGGTTCAAGCTTAATTTGATTTTTACCATATCACCCCAACTTGACTTAAACCATTATATTGTTGATCAAAATTTTAATTTATAGAAATTTGTGAGCAATGTATTGAGTTTCCTTTACTGTGAGTGAGTATGCACGAGTCCATCTGTCGGCTTACATACACTATATCCCCTGGGGTCCGTTTCTTACTGGTATTGAGATGCACGCAAGGGAGACAATGTATGGCTAACAATGGAATTTGATCAAGTCAGTAGTTTAAATTGTACGAGTACAGTAGTGATCAAGTTTAATGACTTTAGATTTGCTCTGAAAGATGATGAAATATTCATGCATATGAATACCCAGATGATTAAGCCGCATAAAGACTCACAATGTCCAGAACCTCAACGCTTGTTATTTTCTTTGTTTTATTTTTGGTGATCAAACAAATATAAGGCGTGAGTATGACAGGGTATTACATTTCTTCCATCCTTACCGAGATTTTTGTTAGAGACTAACACCTCTTTCAATTTGGCATTTCTTTACGTTTATATCACATACTTTACTCTGAAAGCCTGTTTAAGACCTATCAATGCACCAATGCAGTTAAGCGCTTAGTCTTTTAAGCTTATTTCTTGCTGGATATGGGGTCAAACGATCAATGTACTATCATTTTCTCTTTTTGCTTCAAAAATCAAATTTTTGAGGAGCATAAAAATGAATTTAATCGCCCCAGTTACATTCAGTCTATAGATTAATAGCTATCTTATCAATCCACAAGTGGATAATAGGACCAAAACATGCAAGCATGTTCCACATATTTAAGTAACTGACATAATTTACAGCGAGAAAATAAAGTAAAACGCATAACAAACGCCCCAATTACTTTCCATTGTCAGGTAAATGGCTATCCCGAACATTTACGAGTAAATATCAGGACCAAACATATACAAGTATATGTCCTTCAAATATGAGTAATTGACATACTTTTCAGTGAACGTATGCAAAAATCTTTTTGGTTTTTCTCTTTACATGCATAAAACACAATCTTTTGGTTTTTTTCGTTTTTCTTATAAAACAAAAATAAAACTTCACAATCTTTTTGATTTTTTTTTCATACAAATTGTATGTTTTTGGATTTTTAAAATATTTTAAAGCATTTAAACAAGAAAACACAATATTTTTGATTTTTCAGATTTTTCATTGTTTTTGGGTTTTATCTATTCAAACAAAAAGCACAATATTTTTGTATTTTCTATTTCACCCCCTAAAATCCAAAACCAAAATAAAAATAAAAGAAAAAAACTAACCGAAAATAAAGATAATCATCCTTGTTTCAGGATATCAGCAAGGGTCTTCAATCCATTTAAACCAAGCAAAAATTTAAAACGAGTTTTGTCAAAGCCTTTGGTTAATAGATCGGATTTTTGAAAGTCGGCATGTACTTTCTCAAGATCAATCAATTTCTTTTCAAAACAATCTCGTATGAAATGATATCGAATTTCGATATGTTTTGTTTTAGAATGTTGTACGGGATTTTTGGTGATGCTAATGGCAGCAGAGTTATCAATTAAAATTGGAGTAGTAAGAAACTTCAAACTGTAGTCGCGTAGATGTTGTTGGATCCACAAAACCTGGGAACAGCAACTCGAGTCTCCAACATATTCTGTCTCAGCGGTTGAAGTGGAGACCGTCGTCTGCTTCTTACACTGCTAGGAAACAAGCCGGCTTCCTAAGAATTGACACCCTGCTGTAGTCGATTTGAAATTAATCTTGCACCCTCCGTAGTCTGAGTCTGAAAAGGCGGTAAGTTCAAAAGTATCATCCTTGGGTACCATAACCCAATGTCTGGATTGCCCCTCAGATATTGAAGAATACGCTTGACCGATGCCAGGTGAGTCACTCGGGGACTAGCTTGGTACCTAGCACATAAACAAACAGCAAGCATTATATCAGGGGGAGAAGCCGTAAGATACATCAAAAGACCCAATCATAGCTCGATAGAGGGTAGGATCGATGGTGTCCTCCAGTTCATCAGGTGATAAATTGTGACCACGAGGAGAGGAGTTGAAGGGATTTTTACGGCAGATATCTTGAATCGGCTCAAGACATTGTTCACATATTTAGTCTGGTGAATAAATATTCCTTTCGCAGACTGGTGAACCTGCAACCCTAAGAAAAAGTTCATCTCTCCCATCGAGCTCATCTCGAACTTTGTTTGCATTGACTTCTTGAAATCCTTACATAATTTGTCGTTTGTTGACCCAAAGATAATTTTATCGACATATATCTGAACGAGGAGAAGATCATCACCAATATTCTTATTAAATAAAGTGCAGTCGACAGTCCCTCGCTTGAAGCCGTTATCAGTCAGATGGTCGGCAAGCGTGCCATACCAAGCTCTTGGAGCTTGATGTAGACCATAGAGGGCCTTGTTTAATCAGTAAACTCGGTCCGGATAATCAGGATCTTCAAAGCAATGAGGTTGTAAAACAAACAATTCCTCGTGTAATTCGCCATTGAGAAAAGCACTTTTCACATCCATTTGATAGACTTTGATATTCTTGTAAGCAGCATAAGCCAGAAAGATTCGTATAGCTTCCAATCTTGCAATTGGAGCATATACCTCAGTGTAGTCTATATCCTCTTGCTGATGGAAACCTTGCACCACTAGCCGTTCTTTGTTTCTCACAATCACTCCACGATCGTCCTTTTTACATTTAAATACCCACTTAGTCGAAATGGGCTTCTTGAATCTAGCAGGTTTATCGATAAGATCCCAAACACCCAGTCTGTTAAACTGTTGCAATTTCTCTTGCATTGCCTCTACCCAAGAAGGATCTTCAAGTTCCTTACGAGTTGTCGTTGGCTCAACTTGGGATAGAAAGCAAGTGTATTTGGCAAGATTTACGATTCCAGATGAATGTAAATCTGCATAAGCACACAATACATTATTTTCACTTGAAGAAGCAACTTGATGACGTGTTTGCACACCCATATCAAGTTCTCCAATGATGTTGTCATTTGGATGATAATTATGAATCCGAAGAGTGGGATTCTCAGGAACAACAACATTGTAAGTTAAATTAGTGAGATTCTCCTCAGCATCATGAGACGATTCGCCAATCTCATGTGTTTCAGGGAATAGAGCCGAGGAAGAATCAATAAAATGACCATCATCAGATGAAATCGAAATTACATCAGATGTATCAGGAAGATCATCGTGAGAAGCATCAACATAAACAGAACTAGAAGGTCTTGGAGGTAAGCATTGATCTTCTAAATATGCACGAACAAAATCTTCATCAGGTTGATCCTCCATTTGAGTAAAAGAATTAAACAAACTTTCATAATCAAACATCCAATTAGGACCTTTACCTTGAGGAGGTGTGGTGTACTTTTGATAATCCACATGGTACCACTCCTCTACACAACCTGAAGTAGAATTAAATATCCTCTTCTTAGGTGATGCGTAACCCAAGAAATAACCTTCAATGGCTTTTTCTTCAAATTTACCCACATCTCTTTTCAACATCGTACATGGACACCCAAATGGTTCCAAATACTTTAAATTAGGTTTTCGTTTGTTCAAAAGCTCATAACTCGTCTTTTGGAGTCTCTTAACAGTCAGAACCCGATTAAGCGTATAACAAGCAGTATTCACAGCCTCGTTCCGGAATTAGACAGGAAGCTTAGAATCGGCAAGCATAGTTCTAGCTGCTTCAATCAAAGTTCTGTTCTTCCTTTCAGCAACACCTTTTTGTTGTGGTACATAAGGCGCACTATATTCTCGATGAATTCCCTTTTGAACACAAAAGAAATCCAACACGTTGTTTCTAAATTCTATACCATTATCACTTTGAATTCGTCTCACCTTTAGTTTATATAGTGCTTTGATCTTAGTGATTAAGTTTTGAATCAGAACGGGTGTTTGATCTTTTGAACTCATAAATAAGACCCATGAATATCTTGAATAGTCATTGGTAACTACAAGACAATACCAATCTCCAGCGATACTAGCACGATTCACAGGACCAAACAGATCCATATGAAGTCGTTCAAGTGGAGTATCAATGGAATTCATTAACTTAGCCGGATGTGACTTTTTCTTCTGTTTGTCTTTCTTGCAAGAAACACAGTGATCACTTAACTTAAAATGTTTCAAAGAAACACCTTCGACCAAGTCATTTGTCATTAAATAATTCATCTTCCTAACATGAATATGACCCATTCTACGATGCCATAGAATAGAATCCTTTTCAGTTTCTTTAGAAACGAAACACGTTTCCACATAAGTTGATGCTTTGGAAGACATATTTAACACATAAATATCATTCGAACAAGGAGATCGCATGACAACCATGTCCTCGGGAATAACGTATCCCAGTTTCAGAATCAGACATTCTTTATCATTAAATACGGTCGTGTACTTCTTGTCACAGATTTGCGACACACTTAATAAATTATGATCAACTTTATCACAGTAGTTGACTTTCTCGAACGTAATATTCCCATTTGAAACGTCACCTTCTTGTGTAATCATGCCCCCAGAATTCCTAGCGAAAGCCACATATCCTCCTTGGATATTTCTAACATTTGTTAAGAGGTCGATATTGCCAGGAAATATGACGAGAACATCCACTATCCATTATCCAGTTTTCACCAGACACGGTCTTGGATGTACCATACACACAAAGTGAAAGTGATCAGTTCAAAAAGGCAGCCCAGGCCTCAGTCTTGGGCACCTTTTGAGTTTCATGAGAATAATCAAATTTAACATAATTCAATTGTTGTTCAGCAACTTGAGAATAAGTTACAGGCCTTTTAGACTTCTGTCTTAGATAGGCAACTTGAACGACATTTGAGTTCGTGTTCTTACATATTGGTTCGGTTGGAACAAACTTGGGTTTAACATAAATTACATTCTCATTAACATGAATCACCTTTCGAGGATTCACATCAGAAAACATAATGTGATTTTCATCATCAAACTACGTTGGTCGTCTCAAAATCTCCTTTACCAAAGGAACGGGTTTGGATTGTTCCTTGATAAATGGATGAAGATGTTAAGCTTTCTTCTAACCATAGTATCTAACAACGTGACCATTTTCAACACAGAGAAAGCATGTTCTCATGTCAACACGTGCAAGTGAAGGTTTAGCAGAAACATGTGCATTTGAAGGTTGATGATAAACTCCAGCAATTGGTCCCTTATCCAAGTCATCAAAAGTTACAGATTTTCATTTCATATAAAAATCCAAATTTGAGCAATTTGAAAAGCTTTGTAGTGAGTCAGTTCCATTTGATTTTACAAACTGAACATTTTTAGCACATTTTTACAAACGGATCTACCACTTTTGATGCCTTAGATTTCACAAACTTGTTTTCAAGGTCTTGTACCTTAGATGTTTCATTGTGAAAAACACTTTCAATCAATTCTGGTTTGATGATATCGAGTGGAATGTCTTTCTCAGTGAACATTGTGCTTATTCCCTTAAGCTTAAACACACAACCAGTTGATGGCTTGGAAACAGAAGGATTGATAAAAAGCATCAAATCCTCATCAAAAATTTTAGATTTTTCTGTGTTCTTAGCCTTCACCGGTTTAACCTTAACTTGTTCCTCTTTTTTCACTCGAGTTGTGTTTGAACCATACACGGCCTCCTCAAATTCATGAGGTTCACATAAAATGTGATTCGAACTTGGAATGAATAAGTTTTTGTGTATCACTTCAGGTTCAAACACATCTTCAATGATTACCTTCTCAACATTCTCTACAAACACTTTATTGCTTTCAACATGATGTTTTTGAGTCGATGGTTGGGCTTTAACATTATCAGTTTTTAACGGTTTAGGTTTTTCCTAAACAACAGGTTCATTAACAATTACTTATTCTTCTTTCTTAGCAAAAGGATTTGCCGTATAGTCATTATGAAATGGTGGTGGTATTTCAATAAAACATACACCTTTTTTAGAGTCTTTTTTCTTACCAGATACTTCAATTATCTCATTTAGCAAAAAGGATGAGTTTCTAAATTTGCCCAACTTGTTTTTCAACTCAAGAACTTCATTCTCAAGCTCAATTATCTTTGAACGATGTTTCAAAATTTCTTGAATTTTTGTTCATTAATTTTCATTTTGACAGACAACTCAGCTTTGAGATCATGATTACTTATTGACAATGCTTCAGTTTTCTCCCTAGATCTCATTTGAGATTCTAAAGATTGTCTATAAGTATCTTTAAGTGAAGCAATTTCTCTCACTAAACAGTCATTATGATTTTTCAAAGAGTCTAACTTAGGCTTGTTTTTCTCACAATCAACACAAGAAACAGAAGAACTAACCTCATTGATTTTGGCCATGCAAGCAAAAGTAGTTGGAAGCTTTTCACATGAGTCATCAGAATCAGACTCAGTATCATTATCAGAAGATAGCTCACTCCCACTTGCATCTTGAAAATTGTCATTTGAGTCAAACATAACCAGGTTAGCTTGGTTGTTGTCGCGTAGCAATCCTTGTGACCAATCAGTTCCATCCATGTCAGACAGCAAAGCTTGTGACCAGAAGCAGAAGGTTTGTTTCCAGAAGACTTATCAGCATCATTACCCGGTTTTCCAGAAGAATTTCGATCTTGACTTCGAGGACCCGCATACTCCTTTTTCGGTTTATCACATTCTTTGGAAAAGTGTCCAAATTCTTGGCAATTATAACATTTAACTCTCAATTTATCGAACCCAACCTTCTTGTTTAGTGATGGCAAATCTTTGCCAGTCCTTTGCATGAACTTTTTCACCTTTCTAACAATCATTGCCATATTTCATTTCAAATCCATGAGCTCCAACTCATCAGGATCAATTTGGTCATAATCTTCATCAGTTAATTCACTTGTAGCAATTTTACTACTAACCAGATTCTCATAAGAAGTCATGAAGGCACATAAAAAGGCCAAATTATGTTCAGCCTCCTTCATGTTAACATTCGGGGGAGTTGAGAATTGATTTTCAGTAGCCGAAGTTCCAGAGCTACCAGGAGATACAGAACCTCCAGAGGTAAAGAAACATGCACGTGGATCACTATATGTTGTCGTTGAGTTCTCATGTGCATTCTGAGTGAGAAATGCAGTGATCGGAGCAACAGTCGAGCTTAAAGGCATGCTTCCTCCATAGAAAGTGGGATCTTGACTTTCTTTAGAAGACTTTTGACAACTCAAGTCATATTCTCGAGCTTCAACTTTCTGCTTGAACTCAGAAGCAGTCAGATCTTCATTCTTAAAATAATTATTCTCTTTCAACACCATTAAGAATGTGGAATAAGAACTTGGTAAAGCATTTTTGACTATATCAATCTTATCAGATTCAGATGGTTCAATCTTTAATTTATCCATTTCGGCAATCAAATGATTAAGGGTAGTCATTTCCTCAACAGTTTCACTCTTGAGTAGATTAAAGTTTCTGAATTGAAACTTTAACATCACCTTTTTGCTTTCCTCAGTATTACCCATACTTCTCATTCTGATGTGTTGAAATAACGATGCAGTAATCTTGATGCTTCCCACTTGATGAAATATAGTGTCAGGCAAAGCCATAGTCAGAGTCGAATAAGCTTTCATTTCGATCTCTAATGCCTTTTTCTCCTCTTGAGAATATCATGAAATAGCTTTAGGAGTAAATCCAATGGTTTCATCTCCAATCATCGGTACAGTATAGACTTCATCAATAGGAACAGTCAGGATGAACAAAACCAAGATGAGCACGAAAACGAGGTTCCCAATTAGCAACGTCGCTAAATTTCATCAATCGAGGACACTTGGAGTGAGTCCAATCTCAGTGTCCAATTGTAACATTTGTTGCATGAGTGCGTTTTGAGAAGCTAACGCATAAAACCAGTCATCTTGATAAGTAAAAAAGAATCAAACTTCAAGGACTAGACTTGAAAATATGTTAACGAACTGGGAATAGTAACTATAACGAATCAATGATACGAATTGAAAGTTATCTGAGTAACGAACAAGAAACAGTGTCACACGAATTAGATTATAACGAATCTCCAACGAACTGGGTCAAACGAATTATCAAGTTTGACGAGTCAGTTAGACAAATCAGGCTAACGAATTAGATTAACGAATCCAAATTCAAAGTAACGAACCAAGGTAACGAATCTTCGAGTCACCTTAACGAATTTAAGTAACAAAACACTAATTCAACTTAACGAATCAACGTAGCGAATCACTAAGTCAACTTAATGAATTAGTTTAACGAATCTCTGATTCAATGTAACGAATCAAACTAACGAATTAGCTACAATTAATAACGAATCAACTATAACGAATCAGGTTGTTATAACGGTTATAACAAACTCTGACAACTATTTCCACGTGGCAAAAGTTTGTTAGATACGAGGTTAACGAATCAGACCACGTGTCTGACGAACTAGATGACACGAATCAAATTTGGTAACGAAGTGAGTAACGAATTGAGCACGAATTAAGAAAGTTTAACGAACTACAATAACGAATTAACTGAAGATATAACAAATCTTCAACAACTGATGAAGATCTTCAAATCTTCATCCTTAATTTCTAGATTTCTGGAAAAATAAAGAACACCAAACACCAACTCAAATCTGTAATACTAACTCGATACTATACCAAATCACGCAAATAATAGCTCAATTTAATCGTAAACCCATCGCGAAACCAAATCGCAACACGCCATATACCAAATCACTCAATATCCAATCCAATTGTCCAAAACCAGAACTTTGTTTCATTCAATCACATATCCAAATCCAAAACACTATCAAACCCATTCAATTTCCAATTCCAAACAACCAGATACTCACAATACCTTAACAATCACAAATCCTCCTCAATTCAGTCCATATTCAACCAAATCAACTAAGAATTCAATCAAAATTAACCCAAAACAAAATAAAACCAAAATAACTTTAATAATACTTCAATTAATCAATAGAAAACACTAGATCAAGAGCAATCGAACCCCGAAAGCTCTGATACCACTTGATTAACCAACGGATTAACTCAGATCTATTGATTAACAATAAGATCTAAACCCTAAAGGATCTAGTTCATTATTACTCTTAATTATGTATATATATATATGTTATATTAATTGTATTATATGAGTATATATTAGTAATAGATTAAGCGAGTGAAGCTTTGATCGAGAGGACAAACGGATAGAGGTTTGATACGTTAATGCTTAAAACTTATATTAACAGAGGAAGACTCCTCTATAAATAGAAGCTGGAGTCTAGTTCATTACACATTCCGTAACGAACTAGCCTCCACTTCGATACAATACATTACATTAAATAAACATAACGAATTATCCTCTAATTCGTTAAACATCCTTAATGAATTAAGAGGAATAATAACTTAAACATCTAGTTCGTTAAACATCCTTAATAAACTAGATTGACCATAACGAACTAACTTAATATAATAATATTTCTTTCATTAATAAATACAAAAGATAAATACAAAGACTCGAGACGCAAAACCGTGCACTAACAGAGCTTGAGTTTATCGAGCTCAAGCTAGCTCACGAGCCTAAATGAGCCTGATATAAAAAGCTCGAATTAAGCCGAGCTTAACCGAGGATGAGGTTGAGGTTGAGCCTAAAAATAAGCATGCTTAATAAATGAGCCCGAGTTTATCGACCTCAAGCTAGCTTGCAAGCATAAATGAGTTTGATTTTTATATATTTTCTTACTTGAAATTTTTAGTATATATCTGATTATTTAACATAACCCCAACCGATTTAATTAATCAAACAAAATATAAAGAAATGTTAATAACATAACATAATATAATTTTTTAAGCATGTGATGTAAAATAAATTTTAGTTACCTGGAGCTACTGCAGCACGTGGTCATTTGGCATGTTCAATGTCTGACCCGTCTATAGTTTCGCCGCACGCGCATACTTTACCAATAACCAACTTTTGTTGATAATATTTTCTAGCAATTCATGCAAATATTAAGTCCTCTTGC
This sequence comes from Bidens hawaiensis, assembly GCF_021521415.1. NCBI lineage: Eukaryota > Viridiplantae > Streptophyta > Magnoliopsida > Asterales > Asteraceae > Bidens > Bidens hawaiensis. Next base: position 3,776,986 of record NW_027491034.1, read on the forward strand.
AGCATCATGGGAAATTTTCATTCTTGTATCCCAATCCAATGGACAGTTAACCCCTAATGGGACTGCAAAAAGACAATAATACCCTTTACACAAAGTATTGCACAAATTCACAAGGTATTATGCCAGGAACAACTTAAAGTGTACTTGCACTACTTTCATTCTGCAGCCAAATCTCAACACTTTGCTTGTCCCTTCAAACAACTGATTATTGAAATCCTCATTCTCTTTGAAATTTAAAGTAAAAGATTGATGGGCTCAAACTTAACACCCCAACAAAATCCAATCCACAATATCATTGAAAGAAATTTTTCAATCCATATTCAAAGGAATCATCTTTTTGTATCAAGAAAGGTTTACAATCTTTCTCCATAGTGAACATTTGAAAAATATAGACAAATAGGATGAACACAGCCACCGCACAAAACCATTGCAAGTAATTTATTAGACATTAAAAGTCATGTTTCCAAAAGTCGTCAAAACTAAGTTGGAGATGAAACTTATAGTTTTTCTTCTACCTCAAAATATAATATTTGTATATTTTATATAGTAACAAGCAATTGTTTACCAATGAGGATCTCATATATCAAACTACTATCAGCTACATACATTTTTCATGTACTGGAATTCCTTAACTTCAGTCACAAAATACTAAATGTTTTACATGAACAAATCCATATCCATTAAACAAATAATAAAATCACCTTAATTTTATCCTGAACATTATATCAGTAGCACACACGAGTAACTAAAAACAATAGTTTAATAGTTTTGTGTCCATTACACCTAACATATGCAATTGAAAGTTAATATAAGAACAAAATCAAACCTCAAGACCGAGAATCGGTATCACTTTCTCAACATATGGATACAGTAGAGTTCTCTCCTGAAACAAAAACAAAATTAATAAACAAATTATCAGCATAATTCCGAGATAGATTAGGGTTAAAATCTTGTGCTTCTTGTTCTGTTTGAACCATCATTCCCTAGATTTTGATTTGGTTGCGAATATACAACAGAATAGAGAAAGAAATTGTACTTACATGATTTAGCTCATAGCCTGGTTGAAGTCACCTGAACAGTTGTCACCGCCTCAGATTTCGTGAAGATGAAATGAAGTCATCTTCATCTTAGGTGTGAGCTGAAGACGAAGATATCCAGGGTTTTTCTTAGGAGATGGAATTCAAAACCTGAAGAGAGAAAAGGCGTTTGTTCATTTAGGTTTTGATATTTGAATAACCAGTCGTATGCACGATTTTGTGAAGATGCAGACGCAGCAATATAGAGTTGCATTATATAGAGTTGCAGAACATGCAATGTGGGTCGTAAAACTCTTATTTTTTAAAAGTTTATAGTGAAATTACTTTCTTGCTCTTCCTATATAGTATAAGTATAGATTATAATAGAGGTATAAAATACAGAAAAACTTTCTATTTAAAGATAAAATGGATGATGTGGATGATGATAGAGCATTCAGTTAGCCTCAATTTTCACCTATAGAATTTAATTAAAATATATATTTTTCTTTCGATTTTGTTTATTTTTAAAAAACCTCCCACATTCAGTTCTATATCTCTTTATTTATTTAACTTACTAGTTTTTATCCCCCGTATTACGGAGGCTGTTTTACATTACTCGTTTTTAATATTTATATATTTTTTGGGTTTAATTTTATTTATGGTAATGGAATTTATAATATATATAAAGTTTGATGATAAAAAGGTTTCACAAATAACTAAGATGTTATAACCCGATTTAAAAGTTATCTGGGTTTGGTAAGACCCAAGACCCGCTTATTTTTTTTACTATAAAATTGTTTCTTAAGTATATATAATATTTTAAAAAATCATATAATAATTTTTAGTATGTCCTATTTTATAGGATTTTCACATCAATAATTTGGTGAAAATAATTTTTAATTTAATGAGATGTTATAACCCATTTAAGGAGTATCTGGGTTTGGTAAGACCCATACCCGTGAATTCGGGTCAAATGCATGAGAAACCTCCATTTAAAAATCAAGCAAATTTGATGACTCCAAAAAAAGGGGAGCGACCACATCGCGACACGTAGGTTTTTTATGTTTTCGTTTATATATATTATAGATATATATTTAAATAAATCAGATATTAATTTTTAGCATATCCCTACTTTATAGGATTTTTATATCAAATATTTGACGGGATTAGTTTTTAATTTAATGAGATGTTATACCCGTTTAAGAAATATCTAGGTTTGATAAGACCCATACCCGTGAATTTGGGTCAAATGCATGAGAAACCTCTATTTAAAAATCTAGTGACTCCAAAAAAAAAGAGAAGCGACAACATCGCGACACGTATAATTTTTATGTTTTCGTTTATATATATTACTAGTTTTTATCCCTGTTGTTTTATATTATTTGTTTTTAATATTTATCTATTTTTTGAATTTTTTATTTTTTTATTGTATGAAAGTTAATAATATACTTATGGTTTAATATTAAATTGTTTTACAAATAAATAAGATGTTATAACCCGGTTTAAAAACTATATGAGTTTGATGTGATCCAAGACCCGTTTATTCTTTTTACTATAAAATTGGTTTTTTAATTATAAATAATATATATCTTTCATTAAATAAATTATATATTAGTTTTTGGTATATTCCTACTTTATATGATTTTTATATCAAATATTTGGTGAGATTATTTTTTAATTTAATGAGATGTATAACCCGTTTAAGAAATATCTAGGTTTGATAAGACTCATACCCGTGAATTCGGATCAAATGTATGAATGAAAAGCCTTCATTTAAAAATCAAGCAAATCTGGTGACTCCAAAAATAGGGGGAGCGACCATATCGCGACATATATGATTATTATATTTTCGTTTATATATATTACTAGTATTTATCCCCCGTATTACGGGGGTTGTTTTATAATGTTTGTTCCAATATTTATTTATTTATTGAATTTTATATTTTTTTTATTGTATGAAAGTTAATAATATACGTATGGTTTGATAATAAATTGTTTTACAAATAAATGAGATGTTATAACCCGGTTTAAAAGCTATCTGGTTTTGATGAGACCCAAGACCCGTTTATTTTTTTACTATAAAATTGGTTTTTTAATTATAACTAAAAATAAATAATATTTATGAAAGTTAATAATATACTTATGGTTTGATGAGACCCAAGATCCGTTTATTTTTTTTGCTATAAAATTGGTTTTTTATTTAAATAATATATATATATCTTTTTTAAAATAAATAAGATTTTAAATTTTAGTATATCCTATTTTATAGGATTTTTACATCAATAATTTGGTGAGAATAATTTCTAATTTAATGAGATGTTTATATCCTGTTTAAGGAATATCTGGGTTTGGTAAGACCCATACCCATTAATTCGGGTCAAATGCATGAGAAGCCTCAATTTAAAAATCAAGCAAATTTGGTGACTCCAAACAGGGAGTAGCGACCACATCGCGACACGTAGGATTTTTATGTTTTCGTTTATATATATTATAGATAGATAAACAATTATTTTAATAGTTTCCCCTTTTCATACATTCCAATAGAATTTAGAGGGTTAATTATCATCCTTCAATTCTATATATAGCTTTTCTATATTATATCAAATCGAATGTAATATGTTTTACTTGCTCTATAATTTTATCTTTATTACATAAAAAAGTGAAAATATAGTTTCCAATGTGAATGCTTACAAATAAGTAGATAGATGTGTAGATATACATATACAATTATACATACACTTTGATCATTTATGAGTGTGAAGTTGTAAGGGTGTGTTTAGGATTGCTTATTTAAATGAAAAAGGACTTTTGTTAAAAGAACTTAAAAGAAGTTTTAATCAAATGTTTGGATTAGCTTATGTGTTAACGGGAACTAAAATGACTAAAAATAAGTGTAATGGGTTTTGAGGGTTAAAGGGGTGTAATAGATAAATCAAACTTATTAAGTTATTAAGTTACATATCTCTAAATTTTCAAAACCCCTTATTTATAAGTTAAGTTAAAATCTATAAGGTCTTATGAATTGCCAAACCCCTCATACATCTTATTAACTTTTCAAAAAGTGTATAAGTTATAAGTTGATAAAAATAAGTAATTCCGAACACCCCTAAATAGACTTAAAAATTCAATTGAAATCTTCGGCAAAAGATAAGATAGGGATGGATTAAAGAATCATAACATAACACATTCCCAATACCAATTTCATCATTATCGTAAATCATAATCACAACAAACCACATACCGCACCCTTAACAAACAAACCCCACCGAATCACCTTCTTCGCCAAATCATTCATACATACATACATACTTCATTCATACTGTTTAATTTCTCTTTCTAATACAGAAACCCAATTCTCTTCAATCTAATTCGACCAATTGGGTAATTAGGGTTTAGTCTAATTTTTATCTTTTCTGGCCTCAATTTAAGATACCCTTTTAATGATTGTTGCATACAACTAAATTGGTGTTTGAGGTGTGGATTTAACTAGTTTGTTAGATCAATCTAGTGTTTGACGTGATCATGCATGCAGACTTCAATGCTCATTGGGTGTGTTTTTGATCTTTTGTGTAATGTTCACCAGTAATCATGGATAAAACAGAGCCTACATTCGTGCCCGAATGGTTGAAAAACACTGGTATGTTTTCTCACAATGCTGATCTCTGTTTACTTTAATTGTGCACTCGTTTCTTATTGTAGATGACAAAGGCGCATCAAAATCTTTGAGAAATAAGTCTTTAGGTAACGATTTAGGACGTCCTACAAGTTGTTCCTATAGTCGCAGCCCTTATAGTAGTCCTGGGCGGAGAGATCGGGATTATAATAACAATAAAGAAAGAGCTGAAAATCGGTTCCGGGATTATTCTGATTCATTGGCTAATATTTTACCAAGTTGGTTTGAGAAAGATGGAGTAAAGCGTTCATATCGGTCACATTCAAATGTTTCTGCAAAACATGTTGAGTCGTCGCCAGCAGCCGAAAAAATGGGTCATGATAATGGAAAAGACCCATTTCAGAGGGATTTCCCGTCTCTCGGGTCAGAAGAAAAAGAAATGGATTTTGAGTTTGTGCGGGTCCCGTCCCCTGTTTTGAGTAGCGTCGTTGGTGGTGATGTGTGGACCTCGGCTCTAGCAGACGCACCTGTGGCTGAGACCAATGGACCTACTTCAATATCTGCAACTGCAAATGTGACAGCTGGCAGAAATATGGCTGAGACTTTGGCTCAGACTCCTCCTCAGGTACTTCAAAGGGGATGCTCGGATGTGTATTTGGAGCTGATTTATTATTTGAAGAATCACATTTTGCTAAACATATAAATATTTGATCTTACAAACTGCAGACACCATCGCTTTTAGTTGATATTATGATATCTATGGTTGTAAATGAGCCGAGCTGGGCCAGGTTGGGCTGTGGCTCAATCTTGAACTTAAACGAGCTGGCTCGGTTTGTTTATATTAACAAACTGAAAAGTTGAGCTTGTGTCGGATCTTAAAAAGCTCGAGGCAGCTTGTGGCTCGTTAATTGTTTATTATGTCTTGATTTTATTACACATATTGATATATAAAAGGCGAAAAGTTATAATTTTCTAACACACATAATACAAAATTTCTAAACTAGAGAATTTATAACATGTTATGTATTATTTTTATTATTTTTTGTTCGTTTTAAAGATCAAGAGGCAGATTCAAAATAATATATGTATTATTTTTGTTTTTTTATCAGTAGTTATATTTATTATTTTAAAAGGTATGAATTTATTTTAACTAGTCAATGAAATAGCCAACGAACTAGTTGTTGAGCGAGCCACGAGCCAAGCCAACCTCTGGCTCGAGCTCGGCTTGTTTGTATGATTCTGATTATACAATTTTAGATATATATGTTTAAATGTGCATCCAAACACCCCTAAAACTCTTATATATCTCCTTTACGCGTTCCCCTTGTACACTCTAGTAGTTTAATGTGTGGTGATGTGTTTATACCTATTCTTCATCGATTGCAGATGTCTGCTGGAAGTCAAAGGCTTGAAGAGCTTGCTGTGAAGCAATCCAGACAGTTGATTCCCATGACTTCTATGCCTAAAGTCTTAGTGAGTATGCTTTTAATAAAATTAGAACCTTTTTTTTAATATATATTTATTTAATTTTCGTAAAATAATTTTGTAGGCTATGAGCTCTTCCGATAAGCCAAAGATAAGGGTCGGGGGACAGCTGCAGATTCAGACTTCTCACATTGTGAGCCCCCGACCTGTGTCTATGCATGCTGATGTTGCTAAGACATCATCATCAGCATACACTGTTGGAAAACTTCATATTCTTAAGTCGTCACGTGAAAAGAGCAGTACCACACCTATTGCAAAAGAGACCTCAAGCCCAACGGGTGGTGATAAATTACCAAATAGCCCTCTTGCTGTACCTATGAACCGCAAGGCGTTTACACCCGAGAAAAGACCTTCTCCTCAAGCTAAGAGCCGAAATGATTTTTTTAACCTCATGATGAAGAAATCCATGTCAAATAACTCCTCTTCAGCTGAGTCAACCAAGTTAGTTGATGGTAGGCCTGGTGAAGGTGGGACCGATGGCGGTGGTGAGAGTATTACTAAAAATGGAAAGAATGATTTTATTTTGTACCCAGAGGAAGAAGAAGTAAGATTCTTGAGGTCATTGGGCTGGGAGGAAACTACTGAAGAAGAAGGAGGCTTGGCTGAAGAAGAGATCGATTCTTTCTACAGGGATGTAAGCAAGGTGAAATGCCTGTCTGAAATGCCACTTTTGATAAAAGCAAAAAAGGATGAATCTTGTTATGAGTTTAATGGTTGTCTTTTGTTGCAGTATGTGAATTCAAGAATGGGTTTCAAAGGAATACAGCCAAAGTGTTTGATGCCAGTCATCTTACAGATGGGAAAAAATGGAGGTGACACCAAGGTGGACTCTTGAAATTATTTTTGGTGCATCAACATTGATTGGGAGTGATGGAATTGAGTTCTGGAGTGGTGTTTATATGATCTTTTGAGAGGGTTTTCAGTTTTTTTTTTTTTTTTTTTTTAATCTCAAATGGAAATCTGGGTTTTTGTTTTGTTTTTCAGTTTAACAAAGTAGGTTTTGGTTTATATATAAGTTTTTAAGGCAAGAAATTTAATTATATGTTCATCTTGCTCTTCATGATTTTTCATTAGCTATTCAGTATACAATTACAAACAAACAAATACCCAGTATGTAGACTAGGGGGTGAGTCACAGACAAAATTTCTATACCAAGAGGACTTGCATCGAGTTCTTCTGTAACTGTTTATGTTCTTTGACCATAGATAAACCATAGGTTTGTAACAAAGGTATAGACCATTATAGGATCCAGAGCTTTATGCACGGGACTTGAGACCTTAGACACCTGAATTTAACAATCTGCACCTTTACGTATCTTGATCTTTTGTAACTTTGCATACTTTTATTCAACGGTCTGAACATCTACAAACCTAACTTCCAGACATTTACGCACTTGATTGCAGTGGTCTAGACCTTTATGCACTTGACTTCTCTGGCCTGAGGATGAACATAGTAAAACCTAATATGATTAGCATATCCTACATAAAACCAACAAATCGTCTACTTAAGTTTACTCCAGATCTTCTATCGAGCTAAAGATATAAGCTCGTTCAATAACGAGTCTGCGCCTCTTAAATCAAGCTCGAAGTTTGGTTAGATTTATAAGTCTAAACGAGTCTATTATTTATATAAACGAGTCTATTATTGATGTGGGATGAGAGGATTAAGCATGATTTGACAGACCTAAACCTCTCCGAGGACATGGTTGAGGATATGAATTCGTGAAGAAGTAGAATTAAAGTTAAGGATTTTTAGGGAGAAAATAATACCTTAGGGCTTCTATTTACCTTATTTAGGTCTATATTCTTTCAATATATATATTATTATTATTATATTATTATTATATTACTGTTTAACTTTGATTTCCTTTGTATTGCTTCATACATATGTATTTTAGAGCTGAGGGTCTCTCTGGAAGCCACATCTTTATCCCTTTGGATAGAGGTACGGTGTGCCTACATCCCACCCTCCCCAAACCCTACCTATAGCTTTGTTGTTGGTGGGACTTCACTGGGTATGATTAATTGATTGTATTATAAACATATTATATGTATTTAAATAAAATAAATAATAAAGGAGCAACACTCAAGCTTGAAAAATTTCCCATGAATCAAACTCGAGTTTAGGCGAGCTTGGGTTAGGCTTGTTTACACCCATATGAAGTCGTACCACATATAGTAGAATAATAACATCATCACGGGCGTGAGCGTAACACAAGAAGAGAAAACAGATCTAGACAATATGGTTCAAGTACAAACCATCTTTTTATTTCTTATAGAAAATAGATATGTTTTTTTATGTATATTACTTATCTTTTCTAATAATTCAGCTATTCGAATTTAGTTTCAAAAGTTTCAAGTTTTTTTTTATTAATATATACTTTTTTAATGAACCAACAAATAGATAATTGCTTAGGTACTCCATACAGGGTGACCAAATGACAAAATGTCGCTGTAGCCTTGGTTTTAAAAAGCGAGAGGCGAACAAAAGCGATGAGGTCTAAAACTGAAGCGCGAAGCGCAAAAAGCGAAAGCTTTTCGTATATGAGGCGTAAGGTTTTTATATAATTTTTTTAAATATATATCTTATGTTTTTAGCATCCCAACTCTAAATGTAGCAATAAATAGATGTTATATATGATTCAATATATAAATTATCTACATGTACAACCTAAAAAACATGTTTTACAACATTTTGATGCATAAAAACGACATCTGTACGAAAGGCGCTCGCTTCGGGCTCGCCTCGGCTTCGCCTCAGGCCGATTTTGCCTAAAAATAGCGCCTCGCTCTCACCTTTTGAACATTGCTCGCCTTGAGTAGGCAAAAGCGATGAAGCTCTCGCCTTAGGTCGCCTCTCGCCTCGGCTCGCCTCAGGCGCGCTTTTTTAAACCAAGGTCGTAGATGGCCAACCCAACCGTACGGAGCCTTTAAGCGTCTCCAAGTTATCTCCAGTTCCCGAATAACCCAAATAACCCGGGGGAGATTTGGTTCAGGTATGAGTTCTAGAAAAAAAGTTCTCGCACCCGAAAATCCGACTTGAGAAACTTAGGTGGTGTTTGTTTTTTCCCAAAAGAGCTTCCTGACCTCTTCTGTCTGCGCCGCGCAGACCACGCGCAGACATTGCCCTCATGTTTTTCGAAGACGTTTCATTAAAAAACGTCTGCGCGCCCTCTTCCTGTCGCAGACATGGTCCAACCACTTCTGGCATCATCTAAAACCTCTTCTAACACATTCTAATTTCTCTCAAACCCACCACCTCCACCACCATACCAGCCGCACCTCCACCACCATACAAGTGACATTCGTCAATTTCGGGTCACTTTTGTTATGTAAACCCGACCCGTTTGTAACCCGAACATTTCAAATATATAAAATATTGGATCTTGTCATTTAAAATATATAAAATATATAAAATATTGTTTTTTTATATTATGCATTGTTTGACCATTTAAACATACACATTTTTATGCAAACCATAAAAGAATCTTTATACCCAACCCTTCACTCCTTCCCTATATATACACACCCATCTTCTTCATTTTACTCTTGCTACATCTCCAAAAAACTCTCTCAAACTCCATAGATTCAAGGTTGTTATTTCTTATGTATTTTTGAAGTTTTGACTTCTCAAGTCAAATAACTATAGTCTTTCATTCTAAATTGTTCATCTAACATTACTAACTCTTGAATATGGTGGTACAACATATATATAATACACACCCCTTGTTTCCTTTATTTGTTACTTCACCGACTTTGGTTGGTTAAGTTTCGAATGTCATAAGGCAAGGCTTCATGGAGAACTTCGTGTTCTTGATATATATTTACACACACATAACTTATTATACATATCACTTATGACTAACTTCTAACCCTTTAGTTTGTTCATCTTATTTACAAGTTCCATGGTGTGGGTTTGTATAAGACTAACCTCGGTTTAACCGAAACTAGTCCAAACCGGAAACCGAACTTTTGTTTACTAGTTTGGTTAAAATAGTTGTTTAAACATGTTTATTGCTATATTTGAGTTTTAAAAATCATTTTTACAAGTTCTTTGATATTAAGCATATGGAATCCATCTATGAACTCGTTGGGAGATGGAAACCGAACTAAACCGAAACTTTTGCTTAAAAGACTTGTAGTTAACTTTTTTTGTTGTAAAATTTAAGTTTTCTTCATTTATAAACCAATATACAAGTTCTATGATATTTGGGCATGTAGAAACCATCTATGAACTATTTGTGAGATGGAGACCGAACTATACCGACTTTTACTCGCTTAAGACACACAAGTGTGTTTTTAGTTATCAAGACTTGTATATTTCTTTAAAAAATAGTTTACAAACTGATTTTAATTATTTTTCTTAAGTACTTGGAATAGTTGGATCCAACTTGATCTCATAACATAGTTTGGACCGACAAAACCGAACACTCGCTTAACGTGCGTTGTTAGTTCTAAACAATAGATCTACGTACTTGGTTAAGTGTTAGTATGTTTTAATGAGTTATCTCATAACAATTAATATTTTGGAAAGTTGACTTTGGGTTCGACCATTTGTCAAGACCCGAACCGACAACCCGAACACTCGTTAAAAACCCGTTTTAGTATCTTTAGCCTAATGGAACTTGCATTTTAGCATTTTCCCCACCTTATTACTTAACATTGGTTAAGTAAATATTAAGGTTAGATACTTTAACCCGGTTTTGAGCAAACTTACATTTTTTAAAAGGGTTATTATTATAAATTCTTAAATAGTTACATTTTAAACCTTGAACTTTAATTGATTAGTTTTTGCAACAATTATTTTATTTAAAGATCTTCAAGACAACCTTTCTAAATCCAAGACTTTCTTTTATTTAGGCTTCATACGTTAAACTCGTCGTTCCGGCAAATCTCCAAATAATCAATCTTTCAAGTTTATTACTTGAACGTGAGTAACTTCATACCCCGTTTTCTATCTTTTATTTTGGGGGTGACATATCAACTTATCTAAACTAAATGTTTTATACTTTGGTCTTAAACCACAAACGTTGTTGTATACCTTACTTGAATAATTGCTCGATTTGGTGTTCTATGCTTATTTGACTATGTGTTTATCGCTTTTGGATGGTGGAACTATAAATCCTAGACCATTTGGCAACCCCTCATGGCAAGGTGTCGTTAACGTAATGCAATTAACGATAACTATAAAATCCTAAACTATTTGGCAACCCCTTATAGTTGGGTGTCGCTAACTTGTTAGCGATAACTATTTATCCAAGTTTATAGCTATTATTTATGGTTTTGTATACTAGTTTTGTGGCTTTTCATACTATATATCTATTGTTCAAACTTATGAATTGTTCACCAACCTTTGTGTTGATAAACTTTATTTTATGAAATGTTACAGGTTTGCATCTAGGTTGATTATGGAGTTCGGTGAAGAAAACATCACAAATACCGTTAGGATATTAGCAAAAATGAACAATATTTGATTTGCTATATTTTGTTATATTTTGTTGTATTTGAGTTATGAATATTTGGTTATGTGACATTTTCGATGTTGTGAAATGAAATGAGTTTGTTAAATATTGTCGCTTTAAATAGTGTCATGCGCTTATGAGCAATCGTTGCACCCCGGCATGTTCCGCCTTCCTTTGGTCGGGGTGTGACAGATTGGTATCAGAGCCATGATAATTAAGATAGGTGGTTAGACGTAACGACCTAGAATTGTTATGCTTAGGGTCCTATACGTGTGTTCATACGTGTTTACTCTATCTAATTGTTCATATCGCATGTTTATTTATTAACTTGTTTAAAATTCACCAATATCTTAAATGATCATATACACACACTTTCATAGTATTTCCAAGGTATCCTTACCTTAAAACGCAAAAAGTAGATTTTCATTGTGTTTTATGGATTACAAGATTAACTTGGATCCCGTTGTTTCAAATCCCTTAAAGGTTGCGTTTATTTCGGGTTTGTAGCCATCATAGGAAACGAGAAATTATAAAATGACCATTTGACAAAAAGATTCCAAGAATCGAAGGTGATTTACTTACCTGGGATGGTTGAGTTATAATGTTCGTTTTCTAGGCCATAAATCGTGTTATAAATGTCAATACTTTAAGTAGTCGAATGCGAGCGTTCCGGTCGCCATCCTAATTTTCGGTGTTAAAACAATAGAACTACGGTGATTTCGTGGACTAGTGTTTGACATGACGTTGTATCTCGATTTATTGTGTTATTATCGTTATTTGAGTCGAAAACATGAAAAAGTTTCGGTGGTTCGTACACATGTTTAGACTCCAATATGTTGTTTTATAAAACTTTTTAGTGTTGGAATATCAAGTCATGGTGGTTCATGCACGATTTTTCCAACTCTATAAATCTCAAAATCTCAAATTTTTAAGCTTTAAATTCTCTAAAAAAAACCCATTTACTATTGTTTTCGGTTTTGTTATTTATAAACAAAGTTTTATATTTTATCTAACACTAACATCTTCTCCATACTAACTCTAGGATTCACAAATCAAAAATCGAAATCTTATTTTATTTTATACACCTTTATATTCATTTCCTTTTTACCCAAAAACTTATCCCATTTTCTTTATAATTTTTTTAGCATGCCTCCGCTAAGACGCCAACCGCGCAAGAACTCCACTCGACGTATGGCCGCCATCATCGCCAAGCAAATGGCCGCTGTGATTCCCGAACTAATAACCCAAATACAAGCAAACCAACCCGCACCCGTTGTTGCACCTATTGAGCCCAAACCCGCATCCTACCTGCTTAAACAATTTACTAGTGCCAACCCGTCCGAATTCTATGGAACCAACTGTGCGACTACGTTGTTGCAGTGGTTCGAATCTGTGGAGAATGTGTTTTTACACAGCGAATGCCCCGAAGCGAAAAAGACAAACTTCGCTTCAAGCATGTTTAGGGGAACCGCCCTAACTTGGTGGGGTAGTGTCATGCACCTCCAAGGTACGGATATGGCCATGGCTCTTCCATGGGCCGAGCTCAAGGCGCTGATGAAGAAGAAATTCTGTCCTAAACACGAGCTCCAAAAGCTTGAGGTAGAATTTTGGGACCTAAAACAAGAAGGTGGTGATAGCGCCGCTTACTCGCTCCGTTTCCACGAGCTAAGCGTTCTTGTACCTCACTTGGTCACCCCAACCGAACGTGAAATTGACAAATATATTGGGGGTTTACCGATGAAAATCCGGGACTCAGTCATGAGTAGCAAACCCGCGAACATTGAGGAAGCCATCACGTTAGCCGGTTGGCTATCGGAAAATCACGTGAAGGAGGGTACCCTAACCATCAAGAAAACAATCGAGAAAGCCAAAATCGAGCCCGCTCCCCAAGCCAAGATTGAACCCGCACCACAAGCTATAAACTACTCCAACTCCTCCTGACACAACAACAACAACAACAAGAAACCCAAGACTAATTACCGAAACCTTGCCGTCACCCAACCTCAACCACCACAACAAGCCCAAACTCTTCCCCAAAACCGAAAACCTTATATTGGTAACTCCCCACTATGTAACACTTGCCAACTTCACCACCCAACGAACTCGCCGTGTCGCCATTGTACAATTTGTAATCGATTTGGTCACTTCCCCAACACATGCCGATCCACCCAACGAAACCAACCCAACCAACCTAACCCACCAACCCAACCGAGAAACTTTCCCCAAAATGCCCAAAACCGCTATGCACCATACCCATCAAACCAACCCCAACAACCCCGAGCTTGCTTTAATTGTGGTGATCCCAACCATTTCCGCCAAAATTGCCCACGTTTATCTTTTGCCAACCAAGCTCAAACCGTAACCATACCATACTACCAAACACAAGCTTACCAAGTTCAAACTTACCAACCCCAAATTCCCCAACTCAATGCACCACTCATCCAACCCATCCAAACAATCCAAGCACCACCTCCACCTCCACAACAAGCACATCAAGTCAACCATGGTAATCAAGGGCGGGCGTTTATGATGAATGCAAATCAAGCTCAAGTGGCAAACGATGTTGTGAACGGTATGTTTTTGGTGAACTATCATTTGGCTTCTATTTTATTTGATACCGGTGCCGATAGAAGTTTTATTTCTTTGAAATTTGAGTCGAAACTTGCGATGCCTCGAACTAAGCTTTCCCGACCGTTCTCTGTTGAAGTCGCCAATGGCAATTCTATTACCATCAATTCCGTCGTCCGCGATTGCTCTCTTATTCTTTCTAAGCATAAATTCTCCATCGATCTCATCCCGATGCAAATGGGTAGCTTCGATGTCATAGTAGGCATGGATTGGTTGTCTTTGCACCGTGCCGAAGTCGTTTGTTTTGATAAATTCATTCGCATTCCGCTTGTCAACGGCAAGGTTCTTAAGGTCTTTGGAAACACAACGTCTCGAAGGCTAAATCTCATGTCGTGTTCTCAATCGCAAAAGTACTTACGCCAAAAGTACGTTCCGTTTTTAGCTCTCTCGGTGACAAAAGACAAAAAGGAAAGGAAGATCCAAGATATTCCTATTGTTCGTGATTTCCTTGATGTCTTTCCCGATGATGTTACCGGTCTTCCTCCCGTTCGTCCGATTGAATTCCAAATCGATCTTGTGCCCGGCGCGATGCCCGTGGCCAAGGCTCCTTATCGTCTAGCCCCGTCGGAAATGCAAGAACTATCAAACCAACTCTAAGAACTTTCCAATAAAGGCTTCATTCGTCCAAGCTCTTCTCCTTGGGGCGCTCCTGTTCTCTTTGTGAAAAAGAAGGATGGTTCGTTTCGTATGTGCATCGATTATCGAGAACTCAACAAACTTACTATTAAAAATCGTTATCCATTGCCACGTATCGACGACTTATTCGACCAACTTCAAGGCGCAACTTGTTTCTCCAAAATTGATCTTCGATTGGGTTATCATCAATTGCGTGTTCGCGAAGAAGACATTCCAAAAACCGCTTTCCGTACTCGATATGGACATTTCGAATTTTTGGTTATGCCCTTCGGGTTAACAAATGCACCCGCGGTGTTTATGGACCTCATGAACCGCGTTTATAAACCATTCCTTGATAAATTCGTTATTGTCTTTATTGATGACATCCTTATCTTCTCTAAATCCAAAGCCGAACATGAACATCATTTGCGTTCCATTCTCGAGTCCTAAGAAATGAACAACTCTATGCCAAATTCTCCAAATGTGAATTTTGGCTCGAGGAAGTTCAATTTTTGGGACATATCGTAAACGACAAAGGTATTCATGTTGATCCTGCTAAAATTGAGGTTGTTAAGGATTGGAAAACTCCAATGACTCCCACGGAAATTTGATCCTTCCTCGGTTTGGCCGGATATTATCGGCGTTTCATTCGGAATTTTTCCAAGATCTCTTTGCCTCTTACCTCTCTCACCCATAAGGGACAACCCTTCGATTGGGGTTCGAAGCAAGAGGAAGCCTTTTGTACTCTCAAGGACATGCTTTGCAATGCTCATATTCTAACTCTTCCCGATGGAAACGACGATTTTGTTGTATTTTGTGATGCATCCCATCAAGGACTTGGTTGTGTTCTCATGCAACGAGGTCAAGTCATCGCATACGCATCAAGGCAACTTAAGGTCAACGAGAAGAACTATACGACTCACGATCTCGAACTTGGTGCCGTCGTTTTCGCTCTCAAAATATGGAGACATTACCTTTATGGAACAAAATGTGTGGTTTTTACCGATCATAAAAGCCTTCAACACATTTTTGACCAAAAAGATCTCAACATGAGACAACGACGATGGGCAGAATTACTTAGTGATTACGACTGCGAGATTCGCTACCACCCCGGTAAAGCGAATGTTGTCGCCGACGCCCTAAGTCGAAAGGTTAATGTTAAATTCGTTATGCTTCTAAGCGTCATTGTTCAAACCGATCTTCAAATTCGTATCCTTCAAGCTCAACGCACCTCCGTTGAGGAAGGTAACATGTATGACGAAATGTCATGTGGAGCCGAACTTCAACTCGAAACCAAACCCGATGGTCTTTTGTATTTTCTCAATCGTTTGTGGGTTCCCGATCGCGATAACCTTCGTACTTGTATTCTCGACGAAGCTCATAATTCGCACTATTCCGTTCATCCCGGTGCGGATAAGATGTACTTCGATCTCCGTGCTACCTTTTGGTGGCCGGGTATGAAAAAGGACGTAGCGTTGTTTGTATCTAAATGTCTTACTTGCTCGAAAGTCAAAGCCGAACATCAAAGACCTTTTGGTCTACTCAAGCAACCACCGATTCCCGTTTGGAAATGGGAAGACATTGCTATGGACTTTATCACCAAATTACCCAAAACCCAAAAAGGCAACGATAGCATTTGGGTGATCATCGATCGATTAACCAAATCTGCTCATTTCATTCCGATCCGCGAGAAGTATTCTGTCGAGCAGCTTGCTCAAATCTATGTTCGGGAAATCGTGTGCCGACACGGTTTGCCATTGTCTATCATCTCCGACCGCGATGCCCGTTTTACCTCTCATTTTTGGCGTTCACTTCAAGAAGCTTTGGGAACACGTGTCGATCTTAGCACCGCTTATCATCCTCAAACGGACGGTCAATCCGAACGTACAATCCAAACACTCGAGGATATGCTACGAGCATGTGTTCTTGATTTCGGTGGGAATTGGGATTCTCATCTTCCATTCATCGAGTTCTCCTACAACAATAGCTACCACTCTAGCATTGATGTGGCTCCTTTTCAAGCTCTTTACGGTCGTAAATGTTATTCCCCGATTTGTTGGAACGAAATCGGTGAAGCTCAAATCACGGAACCCGAAATGGTCCAAGAAGCCACCGACGTCATTGATCAAATCCGTAAAAATCTCCTACCCGCTAGAAATCGTCAAAAGAGTTACGCCGACAAACGGCGAAAACCGATCAAATTTAATGTTGACGATCTTGTCCTTCTAAAAGTATCTCCTTGGAAGGGGGTAGTCCGTTTTGGAAAGAAGGGTAAACTAGCTCCTCGTTTCGTTGGTCCTTTTAAAATTCTTGAGCGGAAAAGTAGCGTATCGACTTGAACTACCGCAAGAACTTGCCTGTGTTCATCCGACATTTCATGTTTCGAATCTCAAAAAGTGCCTAGCCGAGGGTAATCTTCATATACCCCTCGATGAAGTTCATGTTGATGAGTCTATGATTATGGTTGAACGACCTGTTGAGATTATGGATCGCAACGAGAAGAAAACCAAACGTAGTCGTATTCGGTTAGTAAAAGTTCGTTGGGAATCACGGCGTGGCGCGGAGTTTACTTGGGAGCGAGAAGACGCAATGAAAGAGAAGTATCCACATTTGTTTGCATCGTCGTCTTCATCTTAATTTCGGGACGAAATTTCCTAAAGTAGGGAATACTGTGACATTCGTCAATTTCGGGTCACTTTTGTTATGTAAACCCGACCCGTTTGTAACCCGAACATTTCAAATATATAAAATATTGGATCTTGTCATTTAAAATATATAAAATATATAAAATATTGTTTTTTTATATTATGCATTGTTTGACCATTTAAACATACACATTTTTATGCAAACCATAAAAGAATCTTTATACCCAACCCTTTACTCCTTCCCTATATATACACACCCATCTTCTTCATTTTACTCTTGCTACATCTCCAAAAAACTCTCTCAAACTCCATAGATTCAAGGTTGTTATTTCTTATGTATTTTTGAAGTTTTGACTTCTCAAGTCAAATAACTATAGTCTTTCATTCTAAATTGTTCATCTAACATTACTAACTCTTGAATATGGTGGTACAACATATATATAATACACACCCCTTGTTTCCTTTATTTGTTACTTCACCGACTTTGGTTGGTTAAGTTTCGAATGTCATAAGGCAAGGCTTCATGGAGGACTTCGTGTTCTTGATATATATTTACACACACATAACTTATTATACATATCACTTATGACTAACTTTTAACCCTTTAGTTTGTTCATCTTATTTACAAGTTCCATGGTGTGGGTTTGTATAAGACTAACCTCGGTTTAACCGAAACTAGTCCAAACCGGAAACCGAACTTTTGTTTACTAGTTTTGTTAAAATAGTTGTTTAAACATGTTTATTGCTAGATTTAAGTTTCAAAAATCATTTTTACAAGTTCTTTGATATTAAGCATATGGAATCCATCTATGAACTCGTTGGGAGATAGAACCCGAACTAAACCGAAACTTTTGCTTAAAAGACTTGTAGTTAACTTTTTTTGTTGTAAAATTTAAGTTTTTTTCATTTATAAACCAATATACAAGTTCTATGATATTTGGGCATGTAGAAACCATCTATGAACTATTTGTGAGATGGAGACCGAACTATACCGACTTTTACTCGCTTAAGACACACAAGTGTGTTTTTAGTTATCAAGACTTGTATATTTCTTTAAAAAATAGTTTACAAACTGATTTTAATTATTTTTCTTAAGTACTTGGAATAGTTGGATCCAACTTGATCTCATAACATAGTTTGGACCGACAAAACCGAACACTCGCTTAACGTGCGTTGTTAGTTCTAAACAATAGATCTACGTACTTGGTTAAGTGTTAGTATGTTTTAATGAGTTATCTCATAACAATTAATATTTTGGAAAGTTGACTTTGGGTTCGACCATTTGTCAAGACCCGAACCGACAACCCGAACACTCGTTAAAAACCCGTTTTAGTATCTTTAGCCTAATGGAACATGCATTTTAGCATTTTCCCCACCTTATTACTTAACATTGGTTAAGTAAATATTAAGGTTAGATACTTTAACCCGGTTTTGAGCAAACTTACATTTTTTAAAAGGGTTATTATTATAAATTCTTAAATAGTTACATTTTAAACCTTGAACTTTAATTGATTAGTTTTTGCAACAATTATTTTATTTAAAGATCTTCAAGACAACCTTTCTAAATCCAAGACTTTCTTTTATTTAGGCTTCATACGTTAAACTCGTCGTTCCAGCAAATCTCCAAATAATCAATCTTTCAAGTTTATTACTTGAACGTGAGTAACTTCATACCCCGTTTTCTATCTTTTATTTTGGGGGTGACATATCAACTTATCTAAACTAAATGTTTTATACTTGGGTCTTAAACCACAAACGTTGTTGTATACCTTACTTGAATAATTGCTCGATTTGGTGTTCTATGCTTATTTGACTATGTGTTTATCGCTTTTGGATGGTGGAACTATAAATCCTAGACCATTTGGCAACCCCTCATGGCAAGGTGTCGTTAACGTAATGCAATTAACGATAACTATAAAATCCTAAACTATTTGGCAACCCCTTATAGTTGGGTGTCGCTAACTTGTTAGCGATAACTATTTATCCAAGTTTATAGCTATTATTTATGGTTTTGTATACTAGTTTTGTGGCTTTTCATACTATATATCTATTGTTCAAACTTATGAATTGCTCACCAACCTTTGTGTTGATAAACTTTATTTTATGAAATGTTACAGGTTTGCATCTAGGTTGATTATGGAGTTCGGTGAAGAAAACATCACAAATACCGTTAGGATATTAGCAAAAATGAACAATATTTGATTTGCTATATTTTGTTATATTTTGTTGTATTTGAGTTATGAATATTTGGTTATGTGACATTTTCGATGTTGTGAAATGAAATGAGTTTGTTAAATATTGTCGCTTTAAATAGTGTCATGCGCTTATGAGAAATCGTTGCACCCCGGCATGTTCCGCCGCCTTTGGTCGGGGTGTGACAATACCAGCCTCCGCCGCCACCACCACCATACCAGCCTCCGCCGCCTAATCGAGCAAGATCCATAAGCTGACGGTGCTTATCCGCCTCTTTTCTGTGACGCACGTCTGAAACACTCATCGTGATGGCTTGCGTGAACAACACTCATCATCTAAAACTTGACTGATTAATAAACCGGCCGGTGAGATCTGTACGGAAAGAAAGATGAAGTTGAGATGGTTATTATTATTATTATTATTATTATTATTATTATTATGTAGTTGGAATGTGTGTTTGTATGAAAGAAATGATTTGATGATTTATTGGGGTTTGGTGTTTAGAAGTTGGAAGTTGGAAATGACCGACAAACGTAAGATCGACAAATTATGAGATCACGACGAACGGAAATATAGGGGGGCGACTTTATTAATATCACAAGGAACAAGCGGATAACCGAACCGAAACCAATTATGTAAAAGCTGGTTTGGAATATGTTTGTAATTCTCTTCGCCGAAACCTGAACTGAAACCGATTAAAACACGAACAGAAACTGATCGAAACCTGGTTAAAAATCAGTTTAACTTGAGCTGAAACCAATCATAAACTGGTTTTGACATTTATTGACCAAACCAAACCAGTTTTTGAGTTTTAAACATCTTTGTGCAATTCTAACACAAAATGGAGAAAAGTTGGGGGCTAAAATAATATTTTATAAGTATATCGGGTAAGTTGTTTATAGAAACTGACTTGAATTTTTGTAGAAATTGATTAGTTTATATAATAGTTCAATTGTTAGCAGCCTGCAGACGTTAAAAAACAAACAGTCTTTTTCTTGTAGACTGCAGAGGTTTGGTCCACCTCTTCTGTTGCAAATGCCTGCAGATGTGGTCCGCAAACTGCAGATATTTTACCTTTGAAAAACAAACAGCACCTTAGAAGCCGAAAATACAACATGAAAAACACCCATAATCTCAACTTTAATCTATTGTTTGGAATAAATCACAGTTCAAAAATGTTTAGCACCGCTTATGTAAAAAAAAATGTATTTTATTGGGCCTTGATCAGTGGGCTCAAACTGACAAACACAAGTTAGCCGAACAAACACACCATCTAACAAAATCAAAACCAAAACCAGGGTTTTTGACTCAAAAACAACAAAGGGTTTCAATATTCAACAATCAAGATCATCCATCAGATGGGAACCACCCAAATCGAAAAGACAGAGCAAGAGCTTCGTAAGGAGATCGAAGAACTCCACCGTCAACAATGGGAGGTACACATATACTATATACATATTAATCTATCTATGCACGCACACACCAAGTGTTTGATTAAATGTCTCTTCCACAGATCACCGAACGCCTTCGGGATCCTCGAGGTATTCGCCGCGGAGGCAATTTTGCACCTGCTGGTCCACGCCAGCGTGGGTTTGTTAGACCTGTAAGATTGTGCATTTATGATATTGTTGGATGGGTTAGTTATGCTGTTTGTAGTGTAATTGGGCTAATTGGGGTGTTTTATGTAGGCCGATAGGAACGAAGAGGATCAACCCGCTCCCAAGAGGCGATTGTCTTCCACTGTGGTGAAGGTTAGAGAATTACATTGGAACCCTAATTTTGGTTAGGACCGTAGAGAACGTTCGTGAACTGTTTGGCGGAAAGTTTGTTTGTGCCCGTTATTTAATAAATGAGTTATTTAATGAACGTAAATGAACACATTTTTTTGTTTGTTCATTTATGTTTGTAAGAATGTCCGTTTATTTATGCTCATTTAAATTTTAATTAATGCGTAGTTATATTTATATAAAATATAAACATAAACATAAACGGGGCTCATTTAAATTATATATGTATGTCTATATGTACATGGTTTTGTTTGGTTGATTATGTTCATTTGTGTTCGTTTATGTTTTTTCGATTTTGTTTGTTTAAGTTTGTATGTTTCTG